>NC_087276.1:28880432-30105865 GCF_015220805.1 Pogoniulus pusillus | reverse complement strand
GAGTTCTGTATTTAAGAAGAAGAGATTGCAAGGTGGAGGTGTGCAAACACTGTTTCATCAAGTTTTACACTAAGAATCCCACTACATATTTCTACAAATTGTCTCAACACTTGAGAGTACAAAACACCTCCCTTCAAATAGAAGTGGAAGTCCACTAATTGTGTTTTAATTCCTGCCTATGTTTTACTACTTAATGGTATCAAATGCACTTTACTCTCAAACCACTACCATTTGATAATGGTATCAAATGAGTATTACTTTTGAAACACACACAGACACCTTAGCTCTGGCTAAAGCTCTTCCTAAATGTATTTATTTTCCCCTCTAAACATTACCTGCAAACACCAGAATAATACTTCTGCTACTTGGAAACAAGACACTTTGTCTTCAGTGCACCAACTAAAGTGACACTGATGGGGGGCCAGAGAAATACCTTTACTTTTACCTATGTAAGCAGTAAAAGATTACTTAATTTGTCTCAAGAGTGTAGCTCTCAGTGTTTTAGAAAGCAGAGCTGGAAATGTAAAGCAGTGAAGTAACAAGGCTGCACAATTTAGGACCAGCCACAGTTTGAATGGTTCTGGCTGCAGCATGAGAGATGTCAAGAAAAAACAGAAGGAATGAAAACAAAACTCAAGATGCTAAAACCCAGTAACAAAACGCAGGCACACCAGAACTAAACCCAACCATTAATTTAGTGCTATTATTTGTTCCCCCCTCAAATTACCTTCATCATGTGAGGAGGAAGTCGTGGTCCCATAAACCCAGCCTGCTTACTGTTAGCCCCCCGCTGCCCGAGGAAGGAGCGGGGATAGGATGGTGCTGGCAAGTAAAACGCACGTTCTCCGAGGGTCAGGTCGTAGCGCCTTGGGGAAAGAGCAGACAGCTTAGCCTAGAGGTTTGATTTCAGCCCCTTCTTAGGTTAAATCCCATCCTGTAATTTTGTAGGAACTATTTCTATGGCACAGAAGACATAACCAAGACAACTAACTGACAATTGGATAACGATCCTCCTGCAGGGACTGTCCTTTTCAGAGCAAGAGCTCATCCTCACACCATCCACAGCTTTTATTTCTTCTCTTTTCTACAGAGAGCAGCGTACACAGCGCAGCCGTGCAAGGCCAGGAAATGAAAGATAAATCAATGACACAGGGAATTGCAGGTATGGCAGAACTGAATTACAGTAATCTTTTCGTAAGGCAGGAGTAAAACCACCTGAAAGTCAGAAAAACACCAGCAGCAGGAGAAGAAATCTATTCTGAAGACAGACAGTGTTTGTTATTACCTGATATAAAAAAGTACGTAAGCTTGCTGGTTGAGCACTGTCTTGATATCAGAGAGCTCTACTGAAGCATCATTCATTCGATACCAGAGTCCATTCCCAGCCTGCAGAGAAAGGCAATAAGATCTGTGGACGAACTGCAAGTTTTCCAAGTGGCACCACAGACAGAGCACTGTGGCACAAAAGGTACCAGAACAAGTCATACAGAGAGTGCAACCTTTTCAGCTATGACCACAGGTTCCCAGGAATGTCTTTATTTCTTTGTCAGCACGGATTTTGCCCTGTTCAAAATCAAGCTGGAGCCTACCTTGATGAAGCAGAGATAGTGTCCTGCATTACAGTTGAAACCACTATGCACCAGAACTGCATACAAAGCATAGATGAGAGGTTCTCCTATTGACTGCGACATATATGCTCGGAGATCCAAATATTCAGGGTATTTTACATCCTAAACACAGAACAAGAAGATCCAAAGGTTACCCTGAAATAGCCCAACAAAAACACAGACAATAATTACAGCAACAGATTTCTGATTCCTTTAAAGCTATCTGTTCTTAGAGAACACTTCATAACTGAAGTTGCAGTGGAATGTTGGCTACAGCATGAGCTCCTGCAGAGTAAGATAGGTTCTTATGGTTTATTCCTATTACAAAAGAAAACATAGTTGTTCCACCAACATTTCCTGGGCTATAGCTAGTTACTACCTGCAGACATTAACAACTTCTCCATCAGTTTCAATCTTTGAGAGAGAAATCTCCCATTCCAAGAAAAGCTGCACAACAGCTGCAAATATACCTTGTTGATTTTTCCACCAGTGAAATTTGCAAACCTCTTCAGTGATATTGTGAGAACGTTGGAAGCACGGTGTATGGTGTACCTCTTTGAGGCAGGAACCATCTTCTTACACCTTCAAGGCAAGCACAGACAAATGAGCTGCATATTCTTCTCCCAACAGCCAGACCAGGTTTCACCTCTCACACATGCTTATGCTGTCTGAATAACAGTTACTTGCATCTCATGTTTTCAGTTTTCACTGTTTTTGCACTCTATTTCCAAACACTCAGCCAAAAGCATGAAAATCACTCCCTTAGACACCAATGTATTGCTTTCCAAGTTTGCAGTTCTTTCAGTGTATGAATTCTACAAACAAGTGAAAGAACAGAGAGCTGTCTTGTTACCTTAAAGTCAAAAGATAACCTGTGCTTTAAGTCACACCACACATTCATAGAATCAACCAGGTTGGATGAGACCTCCAAGATCATCCAGGCCAACCTAGCACCCAGCCCTATCCAGTCAACCAGACCATGGCACTAAGTGCCTCAGCCAGGCTTTTCTTGAACACCTTCAGGGACGGTGCCTCCACCACCTCCCTGGGCAGCCCATTCCAATGCCAATCACTCTCTCTGTGAAGAACTTCCTCCTAACATCCAGCCTATACTTTCCCCAGCACAACTTGAGACTGTGTCCCCTTGTTCTATTGCTGGTTGCCTGGGAGAAGAGGCCACCCCCCTCCTGGCTACAATGTCCCTTCAGCTAGTTGAAGACAGCATTCAAAGTGTATCTTGTACTTGGATGTCATTAGTAAGAAATCTTACTTGCTGCACTTGTAGCTGTTTTCACCATCCAGTTGCTCTGGTTTCACAAATTGTTCTAGAGCCCTGGTGACAGAGGTAACTGCCTGGAGAAGTAAAAAAGGAGAGCACTAAGTCACTGGAAATGCAACATTTATAGCATTTACTAGTGGTTTATGAACCTCTCTAGATCCTGCTTGTGACCTACTGAGTGAGGAGGCACAGGCAGGGTAACTGAGCTTTCACCTCAGTGGGAGAAGATCCTACTTGAAAATGGCTAAGTGTTGCAATGCAATAACAACAACAGATGTGTACTGAAGCAGAATACTAAAGAAACATGACAATATCTGTGTTTATGTTGGTACAACTGCTGTTTTTCCAGCTTAAATCCTGGAGAGCATTTCCACAGCTTCCACAGAATAACAAAGTTCACGAGACTCCCATCCACCACCAAATTCTCTGGGGTTCACAGTGCCTGTTTAGAAGCAAAATGAACTGAGGAAGCTCTACAAGTCTTAAAATCCTAGAATCTTTTTGGTTGGAAAAGACCTTTCAGATCATCAAGTCCAACCATCACCTAACTGCCAAGTCTGGTCCTTTGGTACCACATCTATTCATCTTTTAAACACCTCCAGGGATGAGGATTCAACCACCTCCCTGAGGAGCCCATTTCAGTATTTAATAACCATTTCAGTGAAGCGATTTCTTCATGCATCTCAACACAGATTTGCAGAACATCTTACCTTTATATCCAAAGTAATATCAAGGAATGGCTCATAGGTATCTGAAACTGCTTTGCAGTTTAAGCACTTCACTGGAATCAAAACAAAAATGAATATCAAAATGTGAAGGAGGCAAAACTGTGCAAATTTCAACTATGAATACATATTACTGCAGCTAAACTACAAGGCAGACAAAAAGACACAGATCAGATGGAAGCATGGTAAGATTCTTAAACCAGTACCTCGAGATCTTAGATAGCCTCCAAATATCTGATAGATAAGGGTGGTGGCTTGGGAAGATCTGTCCAATCTGCAAAGAAAGCATAATCAGGCCTCACAAAAACTTAAGGCACAGAGTTATCTCTTGAAACAGATTTTCTTTTTAGGGAAACCACAGACAGAGGTTTTAATTTATGCTAATAAATAAAGGAATAAGAGGGGTTTGGGAACATGGCAAAGTTCATTTCTTTATGCTTACTTGGTGCTTCCATTCAAGCAAGCTTTCTGCAAAGCATCGACGGTGAAGCATAAGAATTCATGTGCGTCTTCCTGACTGCCAAAATGGAAATGTTTTCCTATTCCTAACAAAGGAGAAGGTTATAGGAGATAAGCATCATAAAGTGAAAGGAAGCCTGCCTTTCTAAAATACCTCTTCTTAAAAGTATCAAAGTAATTTCTATGCATTTTACTTTGCAAAACCAAACCAAACATCCCAGCCCGCCAAGCCCCGCGGTGACTTACTTTTAAGGCCATTGATAACAGATGTGGGTTTGATGGCATTATTGGAGCAACACAGGACCTGGTTTATGTGAGTTTCCATTGTACACATCATACAAAATCCTTCCTCGTGACCTGAAGTGTGAAAGAAGAAGGCAGCTCAGCCTAGTCAAATATGCCCTAAAACCACCTCCAGTCTTTACATTCCAGGTACAACATCCACCACGCAGGCCACGTTCTCCTTCTGAAGATCCCACACTGCAACAGTTCATTTCACAGGACAGTAGAGAACACAAATGTCAGTGAAGTCTGCCTTAAAGTGCATTGTCTGACAAGGAAGTACATACTTAGACTAGTCTAAGTAACTACTGCAACATCATTTTTTTGTGCAGGCTGACAGGGTTGCGAGCTCCACAGGCTGCAGAAGATAGGAAGCAGCAATATTGACACCGATGATTCAGCACGAAGAGCTAATGTGCATTATTCTCAGCACAGTGCTGTTGGGTGAGCTACGAGACAGAGATAAAACTCCTCAGGGAGAAGTGGAAGAGTCAAGTAATGTACTTATCATTATGTCTGCCCTCCTTTTGCCACAGCATTCTTAACTGAAATCCTTTCTATATATGGTAGGGAAATACAGCTCTGTTCTAGGAGTAAATAAATGCTGTGATACCAGACTAGAAAACACGCAGGTGCTGCTGTAAAAATACACATCTATGGATACCACAAGAGGCTCTTAGGCTGCAAAAAATTCAAACACAGAGATTTAAAAGGCCACAAACTTTTATCCAATTGCTATTTTTTACCCTAATTTTCCTCCCTTGTCCACTGGAACTCACAAGAGACTACCTTGTAGTGCTTTCTAGGGTGATTGCCTGTTTTTATTTAAGCAGTCAGCAGTGAACATAGTGTTTCTTGCAGGATTAGTGCATTCCAGGCTCCAGGCAGTAAAGACTGATATTTGACAGCACCAACACCCTCGATTTTACCACCTCTCCACCAGCAAT
Source organism: Pogoniulus pusillus (assembly GCF_015220805.1). Lineage (NCBI taxonomy): Eukaryota > Metazoa > Chordata > Aves > Piciformes > Lybiidae > Pogoniulus > Pogoniulus pusillus. The sequence goes on along the minus strand of NC_087276.1, from coordinate 30,100,566 downwards.
AAACCCAGATGCCAAATGCTTATCAAATGCCTTACTTTACAATGCATACCATGATGCACGTGAGGGAAGGAGTGACCTTGTTCTGAACTTTCACTCGAGTGCATTAAGTGAACAAATGCACTTCATATGCTATTCTGAGCCTCAATGTGGTTGGAAAAGGTCTTTAAGGTCATAATTGAAGCCAGCTTCTACGGATAAACCGAGACAACTAAGGTTTCCTCACAGGTCTGCTGTTGTTCCTCCCCTTTCAGAGCTGTCCAACAGATCTCTAAGGGTGTCAGAAAGTACTCACATGACTGGGTGTGCTCGAGAGAAAGCATGTAATTGGCAAGTGGAGGGGTATAGGTCAAACACTGGAGAGTAGAGTTAAGGAAGCAGGTGTTGCCCAGGTTTTGCAGTCCAACTCCCACGCTTTGCGTTTGCTGCCAGTCCATACAGATTTTCTCAGGTGGAAACAGAATCCTTTGTGGTGGGGCAATTCCATCATTGACCACTGCAAGAAAATGGTGTTTTAAAAGAGATGTGTTGACTTTGAAAAGGGATAGTTGAGAACAGTGCAGTGTGCAGAACCAGCAGTGCTCCAGAACACTGAACCAGATGATGCACAGCTTTAACGCTGCCACTCCACTGGTCAACACACTGCTTTGGACAGCACCTTAGCTGCCTGGTCTACTCCTTCTGATGCAAGATAAACTACCCATCCTATTTGAGTAGCTTTTGACAGGCTTCTTTCCATCTATAGTCTGGTCATGAATTAATATAGTTGTTTGTTTTTTTTCTTACTGTAACTTACATCACACACTTGTAATTAGATGGCAGTAAATACAGGATCTAGCACAGAAAGATAAGCAAATAACCAGCCTTAGAGAGATCAGATCTCTTCCTGAGCACTCTTAGCATTTAAAGACTTGTGAATAATAAATCCACAAATAGCAGTGGCATAATGTACTTTTCTCTGCATAACAGAAACGACCTAGGCAAGTGAGTGCAATACAAAAACCCCTCTGCACAGCTGCCAGTCAATAGACAAAAACTAAGTTATGAAGATTGTAAGTAAGTTTTGCAACATCAGCCCCTTTCAGTTGCCTTAGGGGGGTCACACAGCACAAGTCTGCCACCAAAGTCTTTACGTGTTGTAGCCCCATTTTATAGCAGTGAGACAAAGAACAACAACTGCATTTTCTACCCCCGTTTCAGTCTGAAGAAGCGGAGAAGAGACACTTACCTAGATCTCTTTGGGCAAAAGGCTTAGATTTTTGAGATGACCTACAATAAATATGACCTCCAGGCCCTTTGTCCACAGAGACATTTGGATCTTCTGCAGGTGGCACCCGTCCCAGATTTGCAGTGCGGGATGTCATTTTCTTCGTACGGGGTTTCTTAGATTTGTCAGACTGCCTTGATGATGATTTTTTAGAGTTTGAAGATTTTGGCTTGTTAACTATGGTCATTGTTCATATCTGTAACAGAAGCAGAAGACCTGGTTGGCAGAAGAACACCAAGAAGTATCCCAGAAAGGAGAAATCTTGTCCCTTAGTCTCAAAGAAATAACTGAAGGAAGTGAATAACTGACAAGAATGATCAACAAACAACTAAGAAAAATCAACCAAACTGAAAGCTAAACACTCAAAGCAGCATTTTCCAGCAAACCTGTGTCAACATTGCTTGTAACAGCTCTACAGATGGTGACTGATGGGATTCAAGACACTTTCATGGGATTTTAATCCACTACAGTTATGAAGAGCTTTCTGTTCAAAGAAGCTGGGAGCAGTGGTGTGTTCAAGTGGTGGTCTGGTAGGATCCAGGAGGGGCTCTCTGGCCCATCTTTCAGCTCCTGGGAACCACAGACCTCTGAGTTAAAGATTATGGGATATAGCTCCAAGAAATCTTTGGAAAAAGAGAGCAAGAAACCACTAAAACACTTGAATATTGATGTCCACCTGGCTTTCTTCTGCCCCTCCCAGAAAGATTCGTTTGGATGCAGTTTTGGCAGCAGGACTTGCGGTATGTTGCACCTATTGCATTTCCAGCTCTTACTGACAAACAAAAAGATGACGACCCAAAAAAGTGTCTTTCCTGCTTCTGCTTAGGCAAAGCTGTGCAACTTTCCCTGGCAAACCAACAGGGAGACCATGAGGCATAAAAAGGAAGTGCTGGAGAGAAAAGAAAGCAAAGCAAGCCCTGGGCCCTCAAGGGCAAGAGCAATAGCTGAGTGCAAGTCCTTTTAGAAACGATGAGTAGGTTTCAAGATGACACTTCTTTTGAGATGTATAATTGTGTGAGCACAGAAAGCTGCACACAAGCAATTACCAAGTTGTAGATGTGTTTGCTACTATCCTGGGGCCTTTGCAAGTTTAGGGAAACCTGAAATTTAACTAAGAGGTTCAAGCACAAGCCATTTTTGTTACACTGAAATAACAGAGAACAAAGCGTGAAGGAGTTTCGGATTAATGGCACAACTGGATTGCTACTGCTAATAAAGGCAGATGAGAGAAAACACAGTAAATGGGAGAACTTCTGGTCCTACAAAACACAAATGATGTGCAATGCCCTTCCTCACATCTCTTCCCCTTTACATTTCCCATTTAAAATCCACCCTCTGTGCAGCTGCCATTTTGGAGTGGAAAATTCCCACTCATTTCACTCCGAGATGAAGAAGTCATCCTTGGTTGTTTTGGAGACCTAGAGGATAATTCTCAGGCTTCAGTGATTTGTAGGGAAGGATCCAGGCTTCAGGATGCAGATACCTGGGGCGTGTTTTCTCACCAGTTGAAATGGAAAGCATTTCAACAACAGATTTAAAACAGATTTGCGGGACAGAACTCAGAACCAAAACTGCAGTAAAAGGCAAACAGAAGAAGACCATCTCCAAATAGTGTTTCTTTGACAGACAAGGGAAACCTTAGGCAATTTTGAAGTTGCTTGTCTTGGACAGTCTTGTAGTAATAGCTGACCAAACAGCAAGCACTATACCAGAGCACATGCCATGACCTGAAGGCATCAATGAGATCCATCACTTCTTCAAATTATGGCAACAGAATTCTTAAGACAGACGTAACATCTCCGTGACAAAGAACCAGAGACCTCGAAAACGCTGAGAGCTCTCCCGTTGCTCACTATACACGCAGATCCAGCTCCTACCGCAGTGCTGAACAGAAACTTAGGCTGAGCCTCGTCTCCCTGGAGGGAAGTCCTAAGTGACGTTTTGCCGACAGTGGAATTTTTTTCAGCACCCTCGTCACAATCCACATCAGTTACAATTCCGATCTAAACCTTTGCATCTGCTCTCCAGTCTCCACACAGTGTATCACAACTCGCGAAGTTTTTGCACCAGATCCCACTGACAAAGCTGCTTTTCACCAGGGAGCAAAGAGTAATGAAAAGCACACTACCACCACACCCCCAAATACCTGGGTAGCAATGAGGCGCAACAGAAAACTACTAAAGCAGAGATGAGATGCAGCGCAGGCACGTTTAGCTCTCGAAATGACATGCCCAACACTACTACAAGCAAAACAAATCCCGGAGATGAATAAACACCACAAGCAACCCATCACATGCCGAGTTCATAAAGAAACTGTCGCTCACAAAGAGCCCAGCCACCAAGCGCAGAACTCCTTCTCACTTTACCCTCACTCGTAAGCCAGTGAAGTACGTGAAACACAGAGCAGCTTCAGACGCTCCCTGCCCCGGTGTGCCGGGGCTAGCAAAGGGTTTCTCGGCGCCCGCATTTCTGGGGGTGGCAGAGGGTGCGGAGAGCGCGGGCGCCCGAGAGCCGGTGCAGCCACGGCAACGCCGGTGCCCAGCTCGGCTTCTCATCCCGGGCCATGGCTTGTTCAGGCGGGCTCCGCAGCAGCGCTGCGTCGGTGACGGCCATAGATCTCAGGCTCAAAACCAAACCGTTCCTCTCCGACGCCCGCGTACTGCCCATACTGAGCCCGAACTCCCGAATCGCTACCCGCTGCTCTTCCTTTCGGAGGAACGGTGGCTCCTGGAAGCGCTTGGACACACCAAGAGCAAAAGCTGCTCCCAGGACCGGGCACAGCTTGCCCGCCCGCGCCAAAAACGCCCTCAGGAGCGGCGAGAGCCCAAATATAGCCCAAAGAAAAGCCATCTCAACACGCAGCCGAGGGGTACGGAGGAACGGCTCTGAAGGAGCTTCCTTCTCGTCTTGCCCTTCTCCCTCCAGTTCTCCCCTCACCCTAACCGGCCATAAACCCCGTGCTCCTCAGCCCCGCGGCTCCCCGCCCAGCTGGGGGCAGGCCCAGCGCCGTGCCGCACCGCCTCAACGCCCGCCCTCTCCGCACCGCCTTCACCTTTCCAGGCCGGAGCCAGCGCCTTTACCGACCGTCCGGAGGCAGGACCGCGGCAGCGGCTTGCCCAACGGCGACTCCGTGCCCATGGCAACGCGGCGGGGGGGGGGGCGGGGGCAGCGAGCGCCTAGGCGCGGGGAAGCGGGAAGGGGAGACAAATCGAACGCGGACCCTCCGAGCAGTAGGCGGCAGGCCCTGCAGGGTGCCGCCGCCTCGCCGCGGGACTCGGGGCAAGGGAATCCCGGCTGCCCTGCCACCCGCAGCGGGACGCGGCGAAGCAGAACCCAGAGCCCGCTCCAGGAGAAGGAAGAAGGCGGCGGGCGAGCGGGCGGGCGGGCGAGCGGGCGGGCGGGCGAGCAAGCAAGCAAGCAGCGCCGGCAGGACCTCGGCGCCTAAGGGAGGAGTTGGGCGCGGAGCGAAGGATTCGCGCCGGGAACCGCCACCCCCCCGCCGCGCCAGGAGGGGGCCGTCCTGCCGGCCCAGGGGGTGGCGGCGGCGGCGGCGGCTGGGCTGGGTCCTTTAGCCGCGTGCTGGGGACGGCGCCCCGCCCCGCCCGGGGGTCCCTCCCCCTCCGGCTGCCCGCCAGCCGGGAGGGCAGCGGCCGAGTGCCCGGCTGGCGCCCCGGCGGGGTGGGCCGGGCCGGGCAGGGTTGGGCTGGGCTGAGCCGGCGGCTCCCGCCGGTCTCTTTCCCTTCCTTTTCCCGGGCCAGCCCCTCCCCCCCAGCCCATTGATTTCCAGGCAGGGAGCCGCACGCGGCGCTGCTGGGATGTGCCAGGCCGCCGCCGGGCCCTGCTCTCCTCCCCAGCCCCATTACCTGGCTCGGCCCCGCTTGACTCGGCGCTGCCGGGTCTCCCTCGCCGCAGCCCCCGCCTCAGCCCGGCCCGCTCCGCCTACTGTTACAGCCCGTCGGGGAACAATGACGTCCCTCCGCCGGCCTCTTGCATCCGGGGCCCGGCGCCGGCCCGGCAAGCGGGCGGGGGGAGGAAAGGAGGCGGTGGCGGCGGCGGGGGGGAGAAGCGAGCTCCTCCGGGTCACACGGGGACCAGCACCGCCCCTGTGCCGCTGCCGGGAGCCGCTAGAGGGGGCTCGGCGCCCCCCTGCCAAGGAGAGCGGCCGTGGGCGCCGCGCTGAGTTCCCGCGGGGCTGCGGAGCCCCCCTGGGCGTGTTGAGAGGGGCCAGCCCTGCTGCCTGGGAGACGCCTCAGCTCCCCACGACGAAGCTGCAGTCTGAGTTGCTTCCTTCAGCCGTAGCGTTCCTGTGCTTCTCTGCCTTCCGGGCCCTATTTTCCCTGCTGCCATTTATTCTTCCAGTTAATGTTTTATTACTCCACGCTCAAAGAGCGCCCATAAACGCTGGCCCGGGGCCACCCGCAGGAAGGCTGGCAGGCCCCACCGGCCGGAGCGAAGGCTGAGGCCCCAGCGCTCGGCATGTGGCGGGGCGTGTGCCCGGCGGCCCCCTGCTCGGTGCTGCCCGCCATCGAGTTCCCTGAAGAGAACCCGGAGCCGCGCTTTGATGGTAAGCGAGGCCTGCGGAACGATCCGTTCTTGTGCGGGGTGTGTGGGGAGCGAGGAGGCAGCCCTGTCTCCGCGAGTGACCGCGGGGCGCCCCGCTCGGCAGGGTGGGAAGGAGGCTGGAGCGGCTGCCTTCCTCCTCTCCCTCCCCCATCGCCTGCAGGAAGCGGCAGCCGCGGAGGGTGATGCAAGAGCAGGCAGGCCCTTGGCAGCGCTCCCTGCCCTGCGGCCGCTGCGGGAGCTCCCCTTTAGTCGGGGACATCCTCGTCCTCTCCGGTTAGCTTCTTGCCGTATGCGCTGGCAAAAATCAACCTGATCTCTAGTGTGTGTGCTCGAGCCGTGGCAGCTCGTGTGGTGGTTTTGTGAGCCAGGACTGCGTTGAAGCTGTGTGGGTCGGTAGGTGGCTTTGATGTTTTGGTTAATGTGCATCTACCGAGACCTAAATTCATTCTTCTGACTTTTTTTTTCCCTCCAGAATCAGATGTGCCGGCGGAGCTGCGAATTGCAAATGGGTCCCAACAGTTTGTCAATTTCACTTCCACCATTCAAAATCAGCTGCTGCTCGTGTCACTTCTGGAACATCTCTGCCACATGTACACACGCAACCCTGTTCGTTCACGGTGCTTGTTCCGAAGTTAGTAAGAGTAGTTCCTTCCTGTCCCTTAAACTGCCTTACCCCAATACATGCCAGGGTTTTCTGTGCACTATTGCAGTGTAATGTCAACACACATCTGTAGGTCTTACCACATTAAGACAAGTTCTGAGAAGAGGGTGACTATCCTCATCAGCTTAATTGGAAAGGAAGACCTGTCCTGGTTTTGGGAAGAGTAGCAGAATATTGTTGCAAATGCAAAGATCAGACAGTTCTGTTCCAGCTCAGTTATGTGAGCTGCATTGTGGGGTTACTGATCAATACCTGCTTGAACATGAGCCAGCAGTGTGCCCAGGTGGCCAAGAGAGCCAGTGGCATCCTGGCCTGCATCAGGAATGGTGTGGCCAGCAGGAGCAGGGAGGTCATTCTGCCCCTGTACTCTGCACTGGTTAGACCACACCTCGAGTACTGTGTTCAGTTCTGGGCCCCCCAGTTTAGGAGGGACATTGAGATGCTTGAGCATGTCCAGAGAAGGGCGACGAGGCTGGGGAGAGGCCTTGAGCACAGCCCTACGAGGAGAGGCTGAGGGAGCTGGGATTGGTTAGCCTGGAGAAGAGGAGGCTCAGGGGTGATCTTATTGCTGTCTACAACTACCTGAGGGGTGGTTGTGGCCAGGAGGAGGTTGCTCTCTTCTCTCAGGTGGCCAGCACCAGAACGAGAGGACACAGCCTCAGGCTGTGCCAGGGGAAATTTAGGCTGGAGGTGAGGAGAAAGTTCTTCCCTGAGAGAGTCATTGGACACCGGAATGGGCTGCCCGGGGAGGTGGTGGAGTCGCCATCCCTGGGGCTGTTCAAGGCAGGATTGGACGTGGCACTTGGTGCCATGGTCTGGCCTTGAGCTCTGTGGTAAAGGGTTGGACTTGATGATCTGTGAGGTCTCTTCCAACCTTGGTGATACTGTGAAAGGTGGCAGGATAAATTACCTACCTGTTAAATCTGATCTAAACCACACTTAGGAATTTTGTAAGATCTTTATTAATTAATAGCTGTAGTTTAGTCTTCAGTGAATATTTTTAAACTACATTCTGAAAATCAAAGTAAATACCTCTTTAAAATCCTTCATTTTCCTGGCAAGTCTTCTGATAGGTGTTGGGGAGCTTGCATTTTCAGCTGTGCAGTGTTTGTTTTGAAATCTGACCTTTTGATATGTGACTTATCTGAAGTACTTTGTAAGCACATTCTTAATGGAGTTAAGAAACGATCCTCAGGGTTTTTACTCCTTACTATACTTCATTGTTGAAAATAAAATCCAACGCATTACTCATACTTAATATGAGAGTCATTTGTAGCATGCAGTAACAACAGTGCAGACAACTCATTTTGTCCTTCATAGAGGCCAATGCAGAAGTTTGGTCCTGGGTCTTACTGTAATCTCCACCGAATGCAGAAATATTGGTGGAAAAGAAGGCCAAACATTTCCTCCTTTTGGGAAGGGAACAAAAAACCCAACCTGGGCATCTTCCAATGTGTGTAGCAGCTTAGCTTCCTCGTGAGCTTCCACAGAAAATGCTGGCCCTGTGTTGGTATAGCTTATACCAGCCTCGGAAGTGGAATGGGCTTATGAATAAAAGCAATAAATACTGCAGTGATCATAGCTGGTTTGTGGTTTTGTCTGGTATATTCCTGTGGGCAAGGGCAGGTTTTTCCTACTTTTCCAGTGTGTGTAACTGTTCTCCTAAGGTTTGCATAGCAAAATTCCTGAGTTCTTAGAGGTTCACTTCCAATAAATGTTATTTCCTTTAAAAGATAAAGTAATAGTCTGGTGGGTTGCTTTTTGGTTTTTTAAATAGTGATACCAGAGAGGTGTGCTCAAAAAACTGCCAAACAGGTTTAGGACCTCAGAACTCTTTCAAACTTGAGGACATTTTTATAGCATCTTTACAGCTGCATCCATCTCTGGTGATAGTTTCTCCTGTCTGCCATGGCATTGTTTTGTGCAGCTCAGGAGGTGGAAGGAAGTGGCTTTGTTGTTTACTGTGGACGTGCACAAATGCTGGAGTTTGTATAGCACTTGCTGTAAGTGTGACCTCGTAATGGTGAACATGCTTTGAATTTCCTTTTTTCACTGATCAAAATTAGTCCAAGGATAAAAAGCAAGTGAATGGGTGAATGTTTGTATAATCCACCTGCTAAGATAGAGAAGAGGAGATGTTTGTGACCGTGAAAGGGCATGGTGAACAAGGATTACACAAAGGGATTCCCACCGAGCTTGGGTTCAGTGTTTATTGCTAAATCAACAGCATTGGTGTAGGAGTGACTGAGTGACTGTTTAGTTTTTCACATGTGTAATCTTTCAGATAAAGTTTCTCTTTTTGAAACCAACCATTCAGATGATCTCGTTGGCAGGCTTTATTTGATGTGACCTTTCTCTGTTCCTTTGTACAGTACTCCGTCAGGCTTTCACAAGAACAGGGTTGCTCTCCCCTTTTGCCTTCTGTGATGAGTTTAGTACTGTAAGACTGCAGCATAATAGAGCCATTACTGAACTAATGAAAGCAGCCGATCGACAAATCCTGCATGGGGTAAGCTTTGCTCAATTTCTTTGCTAACCTCTGCATCAAGGAATGAACACATTACTGCATCCAAAGAAGCTTTTGTTCTGGGCTTCTTTTAATGTTGGATTGGGCCTTTTAAATGATTATATTAAATGGTACTCCCCTCCTGGCTTAGCCATTTGGGATGGTTCTGGTTCTGTAGGTGCAAACCAGGAGTATTTTGTTCCTTATTAACTAGATTTTAATTCATTATAAAATACAGGCAAGGTGTTCTAAACTGAGCTGGAGCTTTTTCTGTCAGTGAACAGACACCCATTTTCAACTTGTAACTGTTACAGTTGATTATGTTAACACCCTCAATATTAGTAAAGGGCATAATTTGTATGTTGCATAATGTGCTTCAGGCTGAGTCAGAGCGGTTAGCTTATCTGGCTGTTTGAACTAAGCTAGTTAATTTTGTCTTAAGCACATTTTAGAGCCCTTATTTTATCCTCTGCAAGTTGAATTCCAAAAGGGCAGCAGTCTCTCCAGTTAGAGCTGTTAGCAGATTGCTAGTAGGGTAATAGTTCAATGTGGTGAAGCTGTCTGCATAATGAAATGACTCTCAGTGGCTTTTTTGGTTTCCAAGAACAAGTAGTTTCTAATTTAAACTGTCTGTGCTGACACCTTGGTAGACCTGGTATTCTGTGGGGCATGTTTTTATGCTGTTTTTTGTTGTTTCACAGGAACTTGATAATGGAGATTCTCATGCAATTGGGTATGTATGCAAAGCACTGAGAAATACCAAACTCCCTCCCTGAAGTTCTGTGCACCACTCTGAACTTAAGTAATACTTTGTTTTGTATTTTGGCTCTGAAACATAGAAATCAAAGTGAAAATCTCTCTTAAACTCTCAAAAGGACTTGTGTGTATATTTTCTTCTTTTCCTAATGTAAATAGCATTTCTAGATTGTGTGTGCCCATGCCTTATATGATGCTTTCCTTAGAAGTTGTGATTTAGGTTAATGCAGCCTGACTTTTTTGACCAGGGAGACAGAGGTACTCTTTGAAGGACAAACTTCACGCTACTTGAATGAATTCGATCAAATCGCAACCCTAGGGAAAGGAGGATATGGAAAAGTATACAAGGTATTCTTTACCTTCCATCTGTAACTGATCACTTTAATTCTTCTTTGAAGTGTAGAGTTACTGTTGTGCCTTTCATTTTTCTAATTTTCCATTGAATTTTCTAATGGATTTTTTCAGTGGAACAGGTGCAAACCTGCATATAGAATCAACCAGGTTGGAAGAGACCTCCAAGATCATCCAGGCCAACCTAGCACCCAGCCCTATCCAGTCAACTAGACCATGGCACCAAGTGCCTCATCCAGTCTTTTCTTGAACAACTCCAGGGATGGTGACTCCACCACCTCCCTGGGCAGCCCATTCCAATGCCAGTCACTCTCTGTGAAGAACTTCCTCCTAACATCCAGCCTAGAGCTCCCCTGGCACAGCTTGAGACTGTTCTATTGCTGGTTGTGTGGGAGAAGAGCCCAACCCCACCTGGCTACAATGTCCTTTCAGGTAGTTGTAGACAGTAATGAGGTCACCCCTGAGCCTCTTCTGCAGGCTGCACACCCCCAGCTCCCTCAGCCTCTCCTCACAGGGTTTGTGTTCCAGGCCCTTCACCAGCCTTGCTGCCAAATTGAATATTGAACATTGAAAGATGTTGGCATTTTGAAAAACACTTGTAGGTTTTTCTGTTTGCCAGATGTCAGGATGTGTCAGGTGCTTTACTTTGTGCATTTTTACCTTACTAGAGTGAATGAAAACTCCTGTTTCTTGTGTGAAGTGTTGTGATTGACTTAAAGCAGCCACAGGAACTGTTAAGTCTGCACACCCAATGTTCCAGTTGTGACTGCTTGACGAAAAGGCAGTTCTAATGTGGAAGTAAACTGCCCAAGCCAGTGCTGAATTGTATTAAGTACTTGTAGCACATGGCCAGCCTAAGGTCCCCCATGTGGTGTGTCCACATGGAAATTACAGTTGTGTTCTCAGAGATGAAGTCAGAACCTGTTTAAACCATTAGTAGGACCTGATCTTACAGGACCTATCAGCATTTTTTATTGATGGAAAGACAGCTGCAAGGCTCTGTGTTTCACAATGACTGGATTACAGGTTTGCAATTCTGAAAGCAGGCAGGAGTTACGAGTATCCTTATCTTAGATAGGTGGGGCCTAATCCCATTTCCAGTCTCTGGTACAGGTGGGAGGTTGTGAATGGAATGCAGAAATGACTTTTTAGAAAACAGTGGGTTCTAAAGGATTTATTCATTGATATAAACTCATTAATATCTAATTCTGTTTTACTGCAATGGTTTTCAGGTCAGAAACAAGTTAGATGGTCAGTTCTATGCTATTAAGAAAATTAACATTAAGAAGGCTACAAGAAGAGATTGCATGAAGGTAATCTTTTTCCTGGGTTTCATCTCTTTTAACTCCCTGTCTGCTGTGGCTGATTCTGATTTAATTTAATGATGCAGTTAATATTTCCCAAAACATCAAAAATGTTAGCAACATTTTTGATGCTTTCTGAGTTTCTGAAGATTTGACTCTTAACAGTACCTAGGAGAAAAAAGAAGAGAGTTAAATGAAGCATTTTCTTAGCCTGAATTTGATCATCTCTGCAACTATGAAAACAATAATTTGGTTTCTTTTAAAGCTTCCAGATTTTCTCCATTGCTTCAATAATTTTGTCTATTCTTTCTCTGTGAGAAACTGTTGGGTTTGCTTCTTTTTCTTTTGTTGTTGTGATTTTGGGTCTTCACTAAGCACTCAGAGCAAGGAGCAGTCATACTGTTTCTTTTTGGTCCTTTTAGGTGCTACGAGAAGTTAAAGTGTTGGCTGGGCTGCAGCATCCTAACATTGTAGGTTATCATACTGCTTGGATGGAGCAAGTTCAAACAGTACGTCCAAAAGGGAAGTACAGCATATTGTGTAATTCTTGCTTGTAAGCTCTGTACTGTTCTTTGCAGGGCTGTCATCTCTGATGGTATAAAGTACCAAAAACAAATCTTCAGAAAGCAAGCTACAGGGCACCACCAGGTCCTCGTGTCCCACTGTGTGCTTCAGGCTGCTGCCTGATAATTTATCTGTTACTTTATGATTAATTTGGAATTTTGGCAGTGTTAGCTTCACTTCTGGTAATGTATGAGGAAGATTTTAAAGTTGTGTGAGGTTGGGTAGAATGCAATGAAAACCTTTGAATACAGAAAGTGAGTTGACTAGAAGAAGAATAGATACTGGGGAATGAGCCACTTCAGATTTTGGGGGAAAAGCAATGAAAAGGAGCAAGAACCTCATTAATCTCCTACCACATTTTGCAGTCTGAGAGCTGTTACAAAACTAGAATAAGTCATCCACAATGCTTCTCCTCCTATTGGGAAAAGAGTTTAGAGAACCTATAAGAACCTAGAACTAAATACTTTAAGAGTAAAAATAAACAAGCATTTCTTCTTATTTTGCTTTGCTCAGGAGAGTTTTTGATGTGATAGATTGTATTTAATAGTTCTGCAGTGACACAGCAATCTGGTTTACTGTTTACCAGCTGCTGTCTGCAGTGACTGAGAATTTAACTACTTTTATGTTGATTTCACACTTTGTTTTCTGACCCTTTTCTTCTCTCTTCTATGTCTCTCTTCTGAGTGCTTTGCACCATTTGTCCTTTGGCACATTTGTGACCCTAATCCCTTGGTCCCTTTCTTTCCTGTCCTTTTCTGGAATGCCTTTAGCAGTTAAAGTCCTTTGATCCTCTCTTAGTGGGAGGTTTGCTTATGCTCTGTCTGACTTTATTGCTTTCCAAGTCGGTGACTTGACACCCAGTCAGCTGTAAGCACAAAAGAAAGTGCATAGGAAGTTGATAGTGTAGCAAGACAGACAAGATTTTTTAAGTGATGATACTGAGAATCTCAAAGCATGCAACTTTTTAGTGCCTAGAGTACTTTTTAAGTACTTAATAGAGATAATATGAGTACATAAGTAGATGTATAGGTAGGGCTTGCCATACTTAATGGTTTCCAAAATTAGTATTTAGTATTTGCCTCTGTGCTAAAACTGTTGGGTTTTTTTTCACATAAATATACAATGGTAATGAATTATTTCCAAAATATCAAGTGTTTTCAAAACATCAGCAGTGTGATGCAAGGGGTGGTGCCTTGTGGAGTTGCTTCATTAACTGTATCATATACATTATAAGCCCTAATGTTGAACAGCCTAAATTGTTAAAGGTGAAATCTACATAAATAGCTACAGGAGCCCAGTACAGCCCTTTCAGTGAAATCACACAACATGTATTAGCTTTTTACTGAAAAGAAAAAAGCAAAAACATATTAGGGTTGATTCATAGTAGACTAACAAGCACCTTTTGCAGCAGCAGAAGTAGAGAACTCTACAGATACTGAAGTTAAACTCCATAAGATGCTGTAGCTTACATGTTGATTTATAATAAATATATTCATATATTTATATAGCAAATATATTTTTGTGCAACACCATATTTACCTTTTCTTCCAACAGGTAAAACAGTAATGGAGCTGCAGCCATTATGCCTGGAGCAACCAAGCAGCAAGTGAGTGTTACAAATCTCAGTGATAGTATTCATTTGCCTTTAATAGGAGGCTTTTTAAAAGTAACTTTAAGGGTCCAGCTGCACAAGTGCTTTTTGCTTCCATACAGTAACAAAAATAACAAGTCTTAAATTGTCCTTGTCATTGTTTCTGTTGTTGTGTAAGCTGAAAAATGTTACTGGATAGTTCTCCCTTCTTCAGATCTCTCAGCTCCTGAGTGCTTTAGAATAGCACTGGGCTTCAGGTTTACTTCAGAAGTTCTTCAGAAGTTGTATGCCATCTAGCAACACTGATTAGTATGGTGGAGTCTTATTAGAGTGGTGAGGCCCTCTGTTTGTCTGGAGTGTTGATTAATCGTTTTTATTAGGAAATGGAGTCCCATGAGAAATCCTTTCTCACTTTAAGAGGCTGCAGATGTACCTCTGAGCAGCAAGTGCTGTGACCTAGGGCTCTATCCACGAGCTGTCTGGGTCAGCTATGAGAAATCCCTTCTGGGGGAAGGTATTAAAAAGGCTGGAGTCTACACTGCCTGCTTTTTTGCATTGGGAAGCAGCTGAAGTATTACTCTGTAATGCAGTTTGCAATGGGAAAAAGAAGTTTTCAGGATGCTGTCTCACAAACAGATGATCTAAAACTGTGTACATATCTTGATTTCTCTCTCTTTATTTTCAGTGACCACTGTCACATTCAGAGTGTGGAAAGCGGTAGTTCAATTATCTTTGCTGACCTTACTTCACAGGAGAAGAAGTCCTATGACAGTACCAGTCATAGAAATGGTAGTGAATCAGTGCAGAACATGGATCTAAGGAATGATTTTATGAACAGCAGTAGTAAAGAATGCATGAAACCAAATAAATGTGAATTATCCATAGGATTAAAAAAAGACTCTTTAAGTAGTGGTAGCAGTAGATCAGCTGATGTGAAAAATCATTCAGCACGTGGACCTCATTCTAATCTGGATCAAGAAGACAGTACTGACAGTAGTTCCTGCACTGAAGAACACTCCAGGAATGATGTAGCTCTCTGTGGAGAGTTTGAGGTAAATGTGGTTCTCTCTGTCTGGTGAAGTATGTTTGTAAAGCAAAGCCGATCATAGGAACTGGTAAAACTTAGCATACAAGGAGATTTCCATGTCTTAGCTGTCTTGGATACTTTCTGAGTAGTCACCTGAACAAAAAGCACTACTCGTGCATTAAAAACTTCAAACTTGAAAGTTGACAGTCTTCAGCATGTGCTAAGGAAGGCTAATTTGGCTGTTAGTGATGAAAGTGCCTGGGTGTGTAACGTGGTGCCTGTACAGTGCAGGACTACAAGTGAAATAGAGACAGAGCTGGGCAGGGCATTGCCACTCTGCCCACGCTTCTTAAACTTCGCTGGTGTTCATCTCACTGAAATGCTTTCTGTAACACAGCCAGATCTGGAAGGTTTCAGGCTTCTGCTACCATCTGGAGTGCTCTCTTGCAATAAATCCAGGATTTAAAGGTGTTTGCTTGAGTTGTCCAGGTTATCAATTGAACTAGTACATGGTGAGAAATTGAGAGTGAAGTTAGACACTCATGCTAATAAATCATAACATTCCATGTGAATAGGTTAATATTTTTCTCATCTATATTAATATACACTATTTTCTTAAGCCAGAATGAACCTCTGTTTAGTATGTCTGGAAGCTTTTAAACTCTAATTGGAATATTAAGGTAGGTGGTTGGCTGTTTGTTAGCTTTTATCATAACAATTGCTAAACTACGTGAGGAACAAACAAAAAGATAAAAAACAAAGAGAGTAGATACTGAAGGCAGCAGATTAGTGATGCTGTATCTGCTATCAAGGAAACACTGTTGACATGACAGTGGCAAAATCATGGACCGTTACTTTTCTGCCAGGTGGAATATCGTTTGATGCTTCACATACAAATGCAGCTGTGTGAACTATCCTTGTGGGACTGGATTGCTGACCGGAATAAAAGATGCAGTGAGAGAACAGAGGAAATTTCCAGTAAGATTCATCACTGTCTTGAAAACTTTACTTATAAAGCAAATATCTTTCTGTTTTTCCTAATTGGAAGGCCTGATGTTACTTTTTACTCCAGCAGCTTATGTTATGGATCTTCATTAGGTTTTTATTTATTTACTCAAATAGCTGGTATTGAATCTCTGTATGATGTATGTTGGTAAAAGAGATCTAAGCTCATGAGTTTTAGACAGCTCTTCAGAAAAGAATGAGTGTATGCCTGAGGCATAGTTGTTACCTGGAGAGGTCTGTGCCCAGGCAACACTACCTACTTGAAATACAGTTTTATATTGACAGAATCTGCTTTTTTCTCAGTGAGCTGTTTAAATAATTGAAATTTTCTTTGGTAGTAGTCTTGCTGCTACAAAATAGAGCTCTTCAAAGGCTCTGTCTGTTGTGAAAAACATATATACATCTTTTGCTCCAGAGGTGATACACATACTTCATAGAATACCAGGTTGGTCGGGACCTCAGGGAAAGGCAGAAACTAGGTAAGATGGCCTAGCACCACCTTTAGAGGCAGGCACATATTCATGCCTCCTGAACTTTCTCTTTTTTTAATGTCAAGGTTAGGGGCTTTTGCTATTTCAAAAATAGTGTCTTCAGCTATTCTCATTCTGCTACAAATGTATTCCACATCACAGATAAATAGAATTCAATGAGATACACCACTATACATGTAAATAGCTCAGTAAAATTACCTGAAATAATTGAGATTTTAAATTGGTTTCAGATCCATATCACCTTGTGGATGTCAGCTGGACAGTGAAAATTTTTCAGGAGCTGGTAGAAGGAGTCTGCTATATCCACAGCATGGGAGTGATGCATCGAGACATTAAGGTAAGTTCATCGAGTTACCACTTGCAGTTGAAGAAAACAAGGATGACTGACATGGGAGAGTAAAAGCCACTTCATAGTTGAGATGACTTGGACTTAAGAATTTAGCTATGGAAAAAATCATTTGTCTGCTCTACACCAGTATCATACTTTCTTGATAAGCACAGTACTTAGTTACATTGACTTAAAAGTATCATACTTTCTTCATGATAAGCACAGTACTCACTTACAGTGACTTACAAGTGAATTATGGTGACATTCTGGAAACGTTTTCTCCTTTCTGAATTGCCTTTCTGTTCTGAACAGGGATGGTCATACTGGTTTTGTTTCAGTCTTTCTTTCACCAGGGTAGGACCTAAATTACATAACTTATGTTTTCTAGGCTGAAAGCCCCCATTTCTGACAGCCTTTCTTCATATGAGAGGTGTGCCAGCACTTTGATAATTTTTGTGGCCCTTCTCTGGACCTGCTCCAGGAGATCCATGTCTGTCTTGTGCTGGGAACCCTGGGGCTGGATGCAGTGCTCCAAGTGGGGTTTTATGAGAGTAAACCACAGGGGGAGAATCCCCTTCCTGGTGCCACACATTTCATGTGCCCCAGGATGCAACTGACTTTCTGCTAGCTCATACTTTTTCATGCACCAGCATCCTCAAGTCCTTCTCTTGTAGAGCTCCTCAAAGCCTAAGATTCTTACTGAACGATTAGTGGTGTGTGTCTGAGGTGAGAAATAACATCTGGTTATGGGTTTTGTTTGTACCAAGACAAAAGTCACATTCAAAATTATCAATAGATGTGATTTTATACACTGAAAACAGTTGAAATGTCATAATTCCTGGAGATTGTATGATTCTTACTTTGTAGCCCAGAAACATCTTTCTGTACGGATCAGATCATCGTGTAAAAATAGGAGACTTCGGATTAGCCTGCAAAGACCTTCTGTGGCATGATGCAGACCAGTGGTTTAAGGCAGAAAGGGTAAATGGTAAGACAATAAAAGCTGAAGGGAGTTTTGGTGTTTAAGTTTCTATGATATTTAAACCATTAAATTCTTATGTGAAATGGTAATAATGTAGCAGTAGCTGAGCAAGTCTGAATTGCCTTTTTTTGAAGGACTGACACATACTTCAGGAGTGGGGACTTGCCTCTATGCCTCACCAGAACAGCTGCGGGGATCTCACTATGATTTCAAGGTAGGGGGGACTTAAAAAATTTTCTATTAACATATGAGGCTAGAGAACAGGACTAAAACAAGCCTTACAGAAGAGAAATGCAACATATTTGGTAAATACAGAACTAATCCTCATGCTGTTACTCCTAATGTTTTCGTTGACACATGGATTTCAACTCTTCTTTCTACTTTGCTACTAATGCAAAAATTATTTCCAAGATCACCTTAAGGAATGTCTCTAATTGAAGTGTGTTTCTGTAGTGGTGTCATGCTTTCTGTATCAGTATGAAACTTGCCATTCAACTTTTTCTTATAGTGCAATTTTAAATGAGAAATCCAGGAAATAAAGCCAGCAGTTACTCCACAGCTTTTTCTTCACCCTATTATCAGTCAGACATGTACAGCATGGGCGTTATCCTGCTAGAACTCTTCCAGCCGTTTGGAACAGAAATGGAAAGAACAGCAGTTCTGACACAGTTAAGGAATGGCCAAATTCCTCACACTTTCTACAAAACGTGGCCTATCCAAGCCAAGTATGTTAAACTTCTCACCAGCCAAAGCTCCACAGAAAGACCAACTGCTGCTCAGCTTCGTGACAGTGAACTATTCCATACCCCAGAACACGTAAGTTACATCAGCAACCTCAACCGCTACAGCATAAAGGCAATGCTTTGTTTCTCTGCCTGTGTTGTTTTGAATCTGTGTGGTGGAAACTGATTAATCAACAGTGGCTGAAATACTGGAATGTTTCAAGTGTCTTTGCAACGAGATACATGTTAAAGTGTAGGTACTTTATGAAGACTGCACCAGTTAACACAACTTGAGGTGTTATTATAGGTCAGAAAAGCTTTTGAAGCTTTTCATTAGCTCCACAGAATCTTTATTTTCTTTACGACACCTTTTAGTGGATTCACTTGTATCACATGCAGAAAAACTGTGGTGCTGCAGCGTGTGGCTGTAGTGGATTGCAAACAACTCAGATAGATGGGCAAGGATAAAATCTTACTAACCTGTCTGTGAAGTAAACCGCCTCTCCTTTTCAGGTTATTTCCAGCCTACAAGAAAAGGTGAGGCAGCAGGAGGAAGAAATAGAGAAACTCCGAGAGAGAATAAGATTACTTTCGGAAGGACGAGATGAACACCTGAGACTGGGTTCTTCTGTTTAAGTACAGGAAGAATCAACCTCAGTTGTATACTAAGTTATATAAAATTATTCCCTTTTTTTATTACATAAAAATATTTAAACTCATTTGATTCTCCCTGTCCGTTCTTCAAAGGTATTAACCTTTTATTTTAGTTTGCAAGACACCAGCTCACATCAGTCATGTTGTGCTTACCTGCATTACAGTTTAACTTGGTTACATAAGCTTTGGGGCTACACCAGAAAATACAAACTAAAAGTGCAACTTGTATTTATAGAGGGCTGCTTCATAGACTTAACCATTGAACAAACACATACATTGTACATCTGTTACAAAAAACAAGTCACACTAAAAAGGTAGCTGTGATGTTTTATTCATCTTAAAATTCTGTCCAACTGTTGTACTTGAACACAGCTCAGAAAGAACTCAAACCACTACAGCAGGAGGTGGAGTAGGATGAAAACCGCACCATGATGAAGAGCACAGGCTTACTTTAGTAGCTTCATAACAGAGCTGAAAGGTGCCAAGTTCTCACATGACTTCATCCATTTTTGCACGTTGGCTGGGGCAGCATTTGCACTACCTGTCTGCTGAAGCGCAGACCACACAACAATGTCTGCTACAGTGAGTTCATTCCCCACCAGCCACGATGTCTTGCCCAGGGCAGCATTCATGGAGCGCAGGACTGCACCTTTTTCCTTACTGCTACCACCTTTTAGCTGGAAGATGGCCGTATCAACCCAGCTGTCAATCAGAGTTGAAGTAACTGCATTGTACTTCTGGCCAAACAGGGAGAAGAGAAATCTAGCTATGTTCCCCTCTCCTTCAATAGGGCACATTGTTTGAATGCTGAACTTCATCTGTGGTTTTGGAACTGGAATTAAGAAAAGAAAGAAAAGAAGTGAGTACCAGATGGTAGAGAAAGTTAAATGTATTGGTAGTTCTATGATGTGTTTTAGGTGTGATTTTGACCTGTTGTTCTACAGGGTAACTTTGTTCTTACCATCCTTCCAGATAAGAGTAAAGCCCAACTGGTATTCATGACGTGGTTGCTTTTTAGTCTGCTCTCCAAAGCATTTCAAGAGGTTTTCTGGCACACTTCTCACTGATGAATGTGTGTGAACAGCTGACAGTATTTTGTAGTGTTCACAAAGCAGACTGTGAAGTACCAATAACGACAGTGGAGGCAGAGAAGGATTTGCATTGATGACAATATCTTTCAGGGCACCATAATCCTAAATGGAAAACAAAACATTTAACAGGTCAGACACGTTTGCCTTGGAAGCAGTGGAGTTTTCATCTGACTAAAAATGTTCATACCCACACACCTAAAATTTTAAAGAGATCTGAATAATTCAAGTTTGGACATTTAAAACTTGTTTAAGCATTTAAAGGTTTTCCTTCCTCAACATTTCACTTGATAACTGAGGTAAGTTCCAGTTCACCATGAAGCCAAAATTGAATTTCTCAGTAACAAACACCCTCTCCTCATTTCTGCATTAGCCATTCTAGATCCAAATGACAATAGAAGGGGTTTAATACAGACGCCCATGAGAGGGTAGCTGCAGGTTACCTGAAACGATAGAGAACTTGTATACTGAGCTCTGACTGTCCCAGGGTTTAATGCTACCCTTCCAACCTTGAAAACCCACAGATGTGCTCAACTAACCTTACCTTTCCAAGCATCAAATCTAAATCTGCACCATTTGCTGTCAAAGAACATTCATCAGTTCGAATGACATTAGTTACATCGAAGTCAGCATCTGGAGTTTGTATCATCTTTGAGAGACCATCAACAGCATTCTTCAGTTCATACAAGCGCTTTAGGATCTCTTCCTGGCGGGATTCAAGTGCTTGAAGTGATGGATCAGCCTCTTCCTGTAGGAAAGGAAGAGAGAAAGTCACATAATGTACACTCAGCTGTAGGAAATTAGTCCACCACTCACTTTATGACATCCCACGATGTTACCAACTCCATTTCCTTCTCTTGATCCAATGGATAAAGATGCCAAGCAAGGCACCGGAGTGAAATCCTGACAGCCACTTTACACTATATTCTCAAAGACAAGACACAGAAACACGTCTTAAGTGATCATTATTCAGCTTATCCACAAGCACTGAAGCTAGTGCACAGCTCAGAGGCCACTGGTACTTAATACATTGCTGTTGCAATAGAAGGGAATCCAAGTACGCATTCCTCTCAAGTTCTGCCCTAGGTCGACTACTCGGTTCCTCTATAAACAGCCTGGGTGAGGGCACAGCAAGTACTGAAAAGACAGGACGGTATCAAGCAGCCTGGTGCAATTCAAAGCATTCCTGGTGGCTGGAACGAGGTTGAAGTATGAAAATATTTCGCATTTTTGCCTTATTTAAGAAAGAAGTAGCTGAGACGAGAAATAGGGTCTGGGCAGCTCGCAAGCTCCTGTCCCAACAGCAGGAACGAAGAGACTTGAGGCAGAGTGACGACGCCGCAGGGGCACAAGGCCCGCAAGGCCTCTGCTCGGCCGCTTACACACAGAAACCGAGAAACACACACGAGAACCCTCGAAGGCCACGCTGAGAATTACTCACGGCTTTGAAAATGTTGCAGAAGCACCCTCCGAAAAAGCTGAGCTTATTTAACCCTCAAACGAGCCACCGATAGCTTAGGAGAGGCTAGCTGCCAGCGCTACCGCGCTCCTCCGCCGGACTTAGGCAGTGGATCGCAGTGACCCCCTGCCGCGCCAGCTCCTCGGCGTCAGAAGCTTCTTCTAGCCCCCGAGGGCAGACCCCACCCGGAGCAAACGCCGACCTTGCGCGCCTGGGGGCTCGCCCGCTGGGCTCCCCGAGAGCGCAGCCCCAAACGGCGGCCTGCTGCCCACAGCCGAGGCCGCCGGGTCCGCCCGCGGTCCTCTCGTTCCTACCTGCGGTGGAGGCGGCTCGGAGGACGAGGGGCAGCGATGGAGGTTGGGCAGGCGGTACATGCAGGCTGGCAAGTGCTCCGCCAACACGTCCGCGCCAGCCTTGTGCAGAGGCCTCACTTTGTACATGGGCATGGCGGCTGCCACCCGCGCAGCACGGCCGCTCCCGGCACGCCGGCAGCCCGCCCCGCGCTGCAGCCATTGGGCCAGGCCGCGGCACGGCGCCTTGCGCACTCAGCGGCCAGCCAGTGAGCGCCGGCGGCCGCGCACAGCCTCCCTCTCCTCCGCCTATTGGCCAGCGTGAGCCGGGCATGCGTTAGGCGAACCTCCATAGGGCAAAAGGGGCCGCTGCTGGCTTCCATTTGCTGTCCTAAGTGGCCAATCGGCACCAAGAGAGTTGAGAGCCCGGTTGGGACTGGCGAACTCTTTTACTCAGCAGCCAGTGGCTGAGCGAGGGCGGAGCCTGCGGGGGGGACCCTGCGGCGCCTGCAGCGCGTCCTGCTTCTGGGTCCCGATGGAGGAGGCTGCGTCTCGGTGAGTGCCTGCTTTAGAGCGTGCCTCGGCCCTCCTGGCTGCCGCGGTGGGGGCTGCCGCTCACCTACAGTGCCCTGCTCTGGCTGCCTCTCACGGGAGGCTGGGGATCTGGCTGCCCGGCAGCAGACAGCACTCTAGTCGCTGTCGTGGCTGCGGCCTCCTCAGCTGCCTCTGGCTTCTTGGTTCCCGCCTTCCCTCCGGACTTGCCTGGGGAACGTGTGCGGCTTCTCGGGCGCTCCGCCTTTGGGTATGGCCGCTCAGGGTACCCCTGCCTGGCACTTGGATACCAGTTGCCCGTGTTTGAGAGGGCTGGGCGGGTCCGGAGCGCCTTTACTGCGTGCTTCACCGTGGTCCCCCCTCCCTCCTCTCTGTCAAGCCTGCAGCCTGCCAGAGCCATCAGGCCCATCGACCGTAAGTCCGTTCATCGGATCTGTTCGGGACAGGTTGTGCTGAATCTTGGCACTGCGGTGAAAGAGCTGGTGGAGAACAGTCTGGATGCTGGAGCAACCAACATCGGTAACCTTCTGTTCACTGCAATTTCCTAACAACACCTTGGCCTCTAAAGCAGGCTTTTCCTCCAGGCAGAATGCATGTTAACAGGGCTGTGCAAATACTTTCTCTGTGCCTCACATGTTTGCAGTGCTTCTAAGCCTCGGATAAAGACAACAGTTTGATTTTCAGGCTCCCTCTACGTCCCTAAAGGATTTGATTTTGTCTCTGTTATTTATTATAGCCCTTTTGGCCACCCAGTGTGTGTGGCCTGTACAGCAGTGGTGATTAGGCTCCGCTAGCAGGTGGTCAGGGCAGTGCTGCAGCTTCCAGAGCTGCCAGGATAATGGCTGTTATCACTGGAAAAACTTATCTTCAGGCAAAAGTGTAGTGAAGCTGAACTATCTGCAAGCACTGACTGCTTTGCATTGGTTTGCCTTCAATTGTGACAGCTGTGGCCCTTTTGTTGTTCAGACTTTGCTATTACCTATGAATGTTACATCAAGTACAAAACTGATAGTGAATACTTTGTATGGACTTAACTTCCTAGATGTAAAGCTTAAAGATTATGGAGCAGAGCTCATAGAGGTTTCAGATAATGGAATTGGAGTGGAAGAGGAAAACTTTGAAGGCCTGAGTAAGTTGAACCTTTTCCTTAATTTACATATGGATGTTTTGAAAGCATATGTTCAGTGAGAAAACTGCTTTCTGTTCTTTTTAAACATATTTGCTACCTTCACTGGTTTTATTGGCAAATACTCATCCTTTATATGACACATGCACAACCTGCAAGACATGGGGAAACCTAGGCTGAACTTCTGTACTGCTATTTTGGGTATAGTTCTTGTAGCTTTGAATTAGTCTTTGGTTTGAGTCCTTATTTAAGTGCAATGATGAACAGAAGTAATTATAGAGGAGAAAGTCCTATAAACGTTCCTTTAGGTTCATTCATGTTGAGTCATCAGTCATTGTGAGTCAAACTTTGTGAGAGTGGCTGCTTTTGTGAATTACAGGTTGGACTGTTGGCTGAAAGGGACCTGACACTGCACATCTGACTGTCAGATCTTCCCTTTGATAGCTCTAAATTGCATAAAGGGAGAGCAGAAACAATACTATATCATAACTGTAACGAAGCACTGCAACACAAATACTGGCATTTCTTTTTTCAAAGAATGATTTCACCTTGGGTCATTACTCAGTAACTTTTTGTGTTCACACTATGCACATAATACATCAGCAACTCTTTCTTCTGCTGTTCCAGGACACTGGAATTTCTGAAGTGCTGCTGCTAATTCAATTTGCAACCCTAATGCTGTCCTGATTGTGTAGATTGAGTCCTCCTCAGTTGTTGTTATGGGAGTGTGTTTATCCCTGCCCACTGTATACCATGGACAGCAATGCAGTTGTTTTCTTGCAGGGAAAAGTATCTGTGACAGGTACCTCGTCAGCAGAGGCAGGCACTGTGCACTGCTGTGAGGCATCCTGTAACGTGTAGGTCAGCAATGCTGTATGAATTCTGGGTGTAGTGTTACTAACAGCTGTATCTGAGGATTTTAGAAGCTTGTGCTTATAAGAAGAGGAAAAGGGAAGCATCAAGCATTTAATTATTGTGTCTCTAATATTATGTACAATAAAATGAATAATACAGAAGGGTTTTTTTGGTTCTTCATAGGCACAGACCAGCATCATTTTGAATTGAAATGTGTATTTTAAATGTCTTTTTCCAGCTCTGAAACATTATACATCAAAGATACAAGATTTTTCTGATCTAGTGCATGTTGAAACTTTTGGATTTCGAGGTGAAGCTTTGAGTTCACTGTGTGCATTGAGGTATCAATATTAATCTTTCTATTAGCAGAATATTATTGTATGCATGAAAATAACCCAAACCAACTTTTCGGTTTATCATTGTTGATAAATGAGGCTTTGGAAACTTCCAGTTGCTTGATGTTAGGTCAGTTCTGAGCAGTAAGTTCATAGATTCACAGAATCAACCAGGTTGGAAGAGACCTCCAAGATCATCCAGTCCAACCTAGCACCCAGCCCTGTCCAGTCAACCAGACCATGGCACCAAGTGCCCCGTCCAGGCTTTGCTTGAACACCTCCAGGCACAGTGATTCCACCACTTCCCTGGGCAGCCCATTCCAATGCCAGTCACCCTCTCTGGCAAGAACTTCCTCCTAACATCCAGCCTATACTTCCCCTGGCTCAACTTGAGACTGTGTCCCCTTGTTCTGTTGCTGGTTGCCCGGCAGAAGAGACCAACCCCACCTGGCTACAGCCTCCCTTCAGGCAGCTGTAGACAGCAATGAGCTCTGCCCTGAGCCTACTCTTCTCCAAGTTGCATGGTATCCTGAGTCCTTTCCAACTAAAATTATTCTGTGATTCTAAGCTTCTGAAATTATTGTATGATTCTGAGCACCTGATTGTTCTACATACAAAAATCTTTGCAGGATGGGGCTCTGTACTTGTGTTAGTGCTTGATTCACTCGTGTCAAGCACTATTTTAAACCTAAGTGCTGCGTTTGCTAGGCTGTATCTTGTCAAAGATGTGTTTAAACTTCTCCCAGACAATCCATGCATTTGAAACAGCTTTTCTGTAGACAGTTCTGTGCATCAGGAATATTCTGCTGTTGGTTATGTATTAGTACGAGGCACGGGGTGGCCCACAAAACCAGACTTTATAGTCTGGAGAAGGATGAAAGGGCTAAAACTAAAAGATGTTTGTGTTGCAGCTAAGCAGATGTCACTCTGCTCTGCAGGTATGCTTTTAGCTGGTTGTGCTGAAGACTTGGTTTAAATGAATGAGTGGTAGCGATGTAGATTTTGTGCCATGAGGACGTGAAGGAACAGTGCTCAGTGAGTAATGCTGTCTCCTCTTTCTGTCCTTCAGTGATGTTACCATTTTTACCTGTCACAAGTCTGCCAAGGTTGGGGCTCGTTTGGTGTTTGATCACAATGGTAACATTACTCAGAGAACTCCTTTTCCACGACAGCAAGGGACAACTGTTCACATCCAGCAGCTATTTTATACTTTGCCCGTGCGGCACAAGGAATTCCAAAGAAACATTAAAAAGGTAGGTTAGATCATCAGTTATTAATTCAAAGGAGATCTACTCCCTGCTGGATGATCCTCAGTTTGCTGTATCATCCATTGATTATGACAGACTCTCTTGTGCTTGTCCATGTATCTTCATCACACAACAGAGCAGGCTTCCTGTATTCTTCCCTCTTCTGTTTTCCAATCAGTGTTTTTGATACATTCTCAAGTGTTGAGATACTGGAAACAATCATAGAATCAGTCAGGTTGGAAGAGACCTCCAAGCTCATCCAGGCCAACCTAGCACCCAGCCCTATCCAGTCAACTAGACCATGGCACCAAGTGCCTCATCCAGTCTTTTCTTGAACACCTCCAGGGATGGTGACTCCACCACCTCCCTGGGCAGCCCATTCCAATGCCAATCACTCTCTCTGGGAAGAACTTCCTCCTAACATCCAGCCTAGACCTCCCCCGGCATAACTTGAGACTGTGTCCCCTTGTTCTGTTGCTGGTTGTCTGGCAGAAGAGCCCAACCCCACCTGGCTACAACCTCCCTTCAGGTAGTTGTAGAGAGCAATGAGCTCTGCCCTGAGCCTCCTCTTCTGCAGGCTGCACACCCCCAGCTCCCTCAGCCTCTCCTCATAGGGTTTGTGTTCCAGGCCCCTCACCAGCTTTGTTGCCCTTCTCTGGACACCTTCCAGTACCTCAACATCTCTCTTGAATTGAGGAGCCCAGAACTGGACACAGTACTCAAGGTGTGGCCTGAGCAGTGCTGAGTACAGGGGCAGAATAACCTCCCTTGTCCTACTGGCCACACTGTTCCTGATCCAGGCCAGGATGCCATTGGCTCTCTTGGCCACCGGGGCACACTGCTGGCTCATCTTCAGCTCCTCTCTACCAGTACCCCCAGCTCCCTTTCTTCCTGGCTGCTGTCCAGTCACTCTGTCCCCTGCCTGTAACGCTTCTTGGGGTGAATCAATGTCCTGTTCACTTTGGTGTACTTAGAAATCAAGGACTGCTGTGTTAGGACTAAATATCAGCCTTGTAAACGTGCTGTTTCTTTTTAAAGACATTATTTTTAATGTGTGTGTATATATACATATTTGATTTAATTTCCAAAGATTTTTTTTTAACCCCCCCAAAATCTATCCCTTCCCTTTTTGTGTTACTTGAAAATACTGTTTTGTTTATTCATTTTTGTTTTCAAATGAGCTGGTTTGTATAGATGTGAACTTTATCCTTTTTTGTTTCTTTGATAGGAGTATGCCAAAATGGTCCAGGTCTTGCAGGCATACTGTATTGTTTCAAAAGGAGTGAGGATTAACTGCACCAATCAAGTTGGCCAAGGGAAAAAAAGCTCTGTGGTATCAACTACTGGAAGTTCTAGTTTAAAGGAAAACATTGGAGCAGTATTTGGACAAAAACAGGTATTACTTTTGTTGTTGAGAGATGCTGTACTTAGCTGGAGAGGTTTTTACTATCTATTAAATAGGGATGTAGGAAACCTTTCAATACCGTCAGAGGACAGAGCAAGTGTTGGCTTCTAGCACACTCTGCAGGTGGAAAAAGGAAAACCAGTGCAACCTCCCCATGTTCCCTTGGCGTTCCTGAACCGACAGAGTGGCAGAGAGCAGCCAGGAAGAAAGGGAGCTGGGGATACTGGTAGACAGTAGCTGAACGTGAGCCAGCAGCATGCCCGGGGGGGCAGGAGAGCCAGTGGCATCCTGGCTTGTATCAGGAGCAATGTGGCCAGCAGGACAAGGGAGGTTATTGTTCCCCTGGACTCAGCACTGCTCAGGCCACACCTTGAGTGCTGTGTCCAGTTCTGGGCCCCTCAATTCAAGAGAGATGTTGAGGTGCTGGAAGGTGTCCAGAGAAGGGCAACAAGGCTGGGGAGGGGCCTGGAGCAGAGCCCTGTGAGGAGAGGCTGAGGGAGCTGGGGGTGTGCAGCCTGCAGAAGAGGAGGCTCAGGGCAGAGCTCATTGCTGTCTGCAACTGCCTGAAGGGAGGTTGTAGCCAGGTGGGGTTGGGCTCTTCTCCCAGGCAAGCAGCAAGAGAAGAAGGGGACACAGTCTCAAGTTGTGCTAGGGAAAGTATAGGCTGGATGTTAGGAGGAAGTTCTTCCCAGAGAGAGTGATTGGCATTGGAATGGGCTGCCCAGGGAGGTGGTGGAGTTGCTGTCCCTGAAGGTGTTCAAGCAAAGCCTGGATGAGGCACTTAGTGCCATGGTCTGGTTGATTGGCTAGGGCTGGGTGCTAGGTTGGCCTGGATGATCTTGGAGGTCTCTTCCAACCTGGCTGATTCCATGAAAAGGCCCAGGAAAACAGGGTTACTGCTCTGAGGCCACTTTTATGTGTTGTGCCAGCAAGCCTCTGAAGGTTTGGGCTTTTGACAAACAGCCTGGGCAAGAACATTGCTGTATGTCACAGGAACAAGCACTTAAAATCCTGAAAATGGTGTGAGTCTTCAATGGGGAACAGAAACCAGGAGGTGTTTCTAGCTTTGTCAACCTCTTCCTGTGAAACTAACATCTCTTTGTTGTTCTGCTTAACCTCTAAACTGGATTGCAGACAGCCCCTGTAGAGCTGTGTACTGCGATGCTTTCTAAATATTAGCTATAAAAAGAATTTGTTATTCTCTAGAAGAAAGTAAAGATGAAAACAAAAGGGCATAAATTCCTCCTTCCTGCGCTGTATACTGCAGCCATCAGGAATATTGAGTAGTTGGCAGCTGATGGTTATTGATAAGCACTTTCTCTCCTCATAGTGCCTGTTTAGAAGTTTCAAAGTTGTTCATGCTGCAGCTGAGAGACAAGATGAAAGATGTAGCTTTGTCCTGCCTCACAGCAACAAGCACAGTGGAAAATTCTGTGGTATTTGAAGGCTTATAGCCTGCTTATGTAGTATCAAACACTGAAGTGTGAAGATGCTTTCCTGACAGGAAAATAATAGTGGCACAGCTGGGAGGATGTTTGTGGTAAATATGTCTGTACTCAGGCAGTACCCATACAGCTTTATTCCTCTTTTAGAAGCCTTAGATAGAAAAAAAAATGCATAAAACTTGCCAAGGTCATTTCTGCAGAGTCCAAATTGTATCAATGATTTTGTTGTTCTGGTTTTGTACAACTTAAAGTAAGGATCTGTGAAATAAGGCAAAAGCAGTGATAGCGAAGTGAGAACAGTCATTGGTTGAGGCATTGCTCCTGTTCCTCTGTAGGCAGACTTGGTCAGCCAACTTGAACAAAATCATCAGTTTATGAAGCAGCTTTTAAAGCTAATAAATAGCAATAGAAGAAAAAAGCTGTAAGCTTAATGTTTCCCTTCCTTTTTTTTTTCAGTTGCAAAGTCTCATTCCTTTTGTTCAGCTACCTCCTAATGAAGCTGTTTGTGAAGAATATGGACTCAGTGCTACTACTATGCCACAGACTCTTTATTGGTAGGTAAAGAAGTACAGAGCACCACTACCAAAATTGAAATAAAAAGGAAGAAAGTAGAGTTTGGTGGTGAACAGTAGCAAAAGTAGCCAAGAACTGCCTAGTAGATATTAGTATACAGTTTGGGAAAGACCATCACTGGCTTGGAAAAGTTAACTTGGGACTAAGATGTTGCTAGTCATTTGAGTGGGAAGGGCAAAACTACTATTCCTTGTGTTCTGGTTAGTTATATGTTAGTGTAGTGTTCTGCTGACCTTTGGTGCTCTGAGTAACTGTATGGATTTGCTGTATCCATTGTTTATAGCTCTGTTCCTCCAGTAGTGTTACTGAGAAATGGTAGGAGATGAATGTGAATCAATTTAGCCAGATTACCCTTTACTTTCTTACCTTTAAGTAGCTCTCCCTGTACAAGAGATTGGCAAATAAATGCATTACTATCTGATCAGTGACACTTCACAACTGACCTCTCTTCTGCTTTCAGAACAGAAGAATTACAAATGCTATTTCTTTTGAAACTGGAGCCACCTACTTTTTCCATTGCCTGATTCCTTTCTGGAGTTGAACATTCAGCCTTTAGTCAGTTCAGGAACTGGGAGAGGAAATACTTAGGCACATTTGCTGATGCTGTATAGTACTGTTTCTTTTAGCTCCTTTATAAAAGATTCTTCCATCAAATATGTTTATAGTCAGAAAAATCAGTTTGTTTTTCTCATCCATGTTTCCTTACCGTTGCATTGCTATCACACAACAGTATTACAGGCTTCATCTCTCGTTGTGATCATGGTGTTGGAAGGAGTACAACAGACAGACAGTTCTTCTTTATCAACCAACGTCCATGTGATCCAGCAAAGGTGAGGCTTTGGGGTTTTGACATCACTAGTGCTAACTTGATTGATACTCTGTGAAAGCCATTGAATTAGTATCATAGAATCATAGATCAACCAGGTTGGAAGAGAGCTCTGAGCTCAGCCAGTCCAACCTAGCACCCAGCCCTATCCAGTCAACCAGACCATGGCACTAAGTGCCTCAGGCAGGCTTTGCTTCAACACCTCCAGGCACGGTGACTCCGCTTCCTCCCTGGGCAGCCCATTCCAATGCCAATCACTCTCTCTGCCAACAACTTCCTGGCAGAAGAGACCAACCCCACCTGGCTACAGCCTCCCTTCAGGTAGTTGTAGACAGCAATGAGGTCTCCCCTGAGCCTCCTCTTCTCCAGGCTGCACACCCCCAGCTCCCTCAGCCTCTCCTCATAGGGTTTGTGTTCCAGGCCCCTCCCCAGCCTTGTTGCCCTTCTCTGGACACCTTCCAGTACCTCAACATCTCTCTGCAATTAAGGAGCCCAGAACTGGACACAGCACTCAAGGTGTGGTCTGACCAGTGTTGAGTACAGGGGAAGAATAACCTCCCTTGTCCTGCTGGCCACACTGATCCAGGCCAGGATGCCATTGGCTCTCTTGGCCACCTGGGCACTCTGCTGGCAAATTTGTGGATTTATGCTGCAAGTTCTTGTGTCTCACACAGAATCACAGAATCAACCAGGCTGGAAAAGACCTCTAGAATCATCGAGTCCAACCTATCACCTAACCCTTCTAATTGACTAAACCATGGCACTAAGAGCCTCATCCAGCCTCCTTTTAAACACCCCCAGGGATGGAGACTCCACCACCAGTTTGTCTTTGTTGTATCTTTCTTTGAGCAAAAGCTCATACACACAAGATACAATTTAGTATTTCAATTGTTTTGAAGGGAGTGAAATAACATATACTGGTGGGAAGTAGAAGATAATAGTACTGACATTGTTTCTTTGTTATCTCTGAAGGTTGTCAAGCTTGTCAATGAAGTTTATCATTCATACAATAAACACCAGTATCCATTTGTTGTCCTTAACATTTGTGTGGATTCTGGTAAGTTGTGCATAATTCTCAGCAACTTCAGTAAAGGCTGTAACTCCACTGAAGAGTAAATTGTAGAGAACACTGTAACTGATCTCTGTGACTTCCTGCAGGGTGGTAATTTTTGATCTACATAGAGTCTAGCTGTGATTTTCCCCCCTCTACTTAATACTCAAAAGTAATTTAGGTAATGAGAAAAAGGCAATCTTGTGGTTAGCTTAAAGACAGGAAAGCTTTTGTCATGTTGTCAGACTGAATTAGCTTGTGCTTTGTTTGCTAAAAAGTTGAGGGAGTTAAAAGTTCAATTTGCAGATATACTGGGAATGGGAACTGTGGCTTTGAGTTTAATCCTGTGAAATAAAAGGGTGAGAAGGCAGAAAACAGAGATCATAGAAAGAGTTAGGGTTGGAAGGGACCACAAGAATCATCCAGTTCCACCCACCCTGCCATGGGCAGAAACACTTCACACTAGATCAGGCTCTGGACAGCCTGGCCTTAAACACCTCCAGGGACAAGGCTCCCACCACCTCCCTGGGCAACCTGTTCCAGGGTCTCACCACCCTTATGGTGAAGAACTTCTTCCTAACATCCAGTCTGAGTCTACCCATTTCCAGCTTTGTTCCATTACCCCCAGTCCTATCACTGCCTGACAGCCTGAAAAGTCCCTCCTCAGCCTTCTTGTAGGCCCCCTTAAGATACTGAAAGGTCACCTCAGAGTCTTCTCTTCTCCAAACTGAACATCCCCAACTCCCTCAGTCTCTCCTCATAGGAGAGTTGCTCCAGCCCTCTGATCATCCTCCTGGCCCTTCTCTGGACACCTTCCAGCACATCCATATCCCTCTTGTAATAGGGGCTCCAGGACTGGATGTGGTACTCCAGGTGGGGTTTCACCAGTGCAGAGCAGAGGGGGAGGATCACAAGGGTGGATTTTATGTTGCTTTGTTGGTTTTTAAATTTATTTATAATGCAGTTGTTTGTTTTTTTTTCCTTTCAGAGTGTATTGACATCAATGTAACTCCAGACAAAAGGCAAATTTTACTTCAAGAGGAAAAGCTTTTAGTAGCTATTTTAAAAACTTCTCTGATGGAGATGTTTGGTAGTGATGTTAACAAACTCAGTGTCAATCAGAAACTTCTGGACCTTGCAGGTAGGACACAATCTGTGACATTTTTTTGATTAGGTATGTGGTAGAGAATGAAAATGGGAGAATATGGTTTTTAGAAACCCACCAATGAAAAAACAAGATGTGGCTGTCAGTTGGCAGATTCTTCATGAGTTGCTTACATCAAGTAATAAAGGAGAAGCTTAAGTGAAGTGGTTGTTATGGCAGTGGCACCTTCCAACACAACACAATTTATAGCTGGGGGGAAAACTAACACAGAACTAATTGATAATGCTTGAAAAAGGTTTCTCTTGAAATGTTGGAAGCAATCTGTGTTTCCTTTATTTAAGTGTCCTTGAGAAAGAGTGGTTAAGGTCTTGTAAATAAAATTAGAACTTTGAGTACCATTTTCTTGGATTTTGAATTTTGATTCTTTCACAATAACTACAGAAAATTCTGATTCTCTTGTGGGTGTATAATCATTCAAACCCACCTCATCCTCCTCATTTTTGTCAACAGAACCCTTACTACTTTCCTTTTTGCTGCTACAGATTTGGTTATAGACTGATTGTTCCTTATTTTAAACTAATCTTCAGTAGAATACATGTTGGACTGACAGTTTGCAAGATTGAAGCCCTCTAATTACCTACAAATCACATACACTAAAGGTGTCTATTGTGCCTGCTCCTTAATACCTTGTCAATGGACTTTTATAGTGACCATTAAAGTGTAAAGGCATTTCACTTTTCCTTGTCACTCAGTCATTAAACTCTCTTGGTAATATGCATAGATGTGCCAATTGGACTGCCTGCTGTGCCAGCTTAAGAAGAAATGACAAATTCATTCATGCAGGTACCGTTAACTTAAAGGAGTGGCAGCTTGTCAGTTGGGTATTAATGCATTTCAGCCCCATACTTGGTCATTATCTGAAGTTTAAGGGATCCTTTGAGGAGTTTGCTGGTTTTCTCCCTCTCTTTTCATTCCCTTTACATTTCATTCATGTTTCCAGGTAACTCAGAATAGTGAAGTAGTCTTTATCCTGGTCTTTTTAGGTAACTTGAAGAACACACTTCCTGAAGAGACAGAAAAGCCTCAGGTACAAATGCTGCCTGACTCTGAAACTGAAAAACCAAGTCGTGAAGGAAGGAAAATAATGACTCTTGCCAGGTTAAGGGAGTCATTCTCTCTACATCAAACACCAGAGAGTAATTTTCAAAGCCCTAAAAAGGTAAAACGGCAGCACAGTTCCCCTAGACAAATGTCACTTGATACCACTTGGAGTACTGTAAGGACTCAAAAGGCTGCCTTGACAAAGGACTTGAACTGTGAAAAGATGGACTCAAATATGTCAGTTCCAAGCAGATATTTGAGAAAATTAGAAGACAGTGCAGATTCTGGATTCTGTAGCACATCTGAGTCAGATGCTGGATGCAGTACACCAGAAGGTAGGAGCTGTGTCAACAGTGAAAGTGTAATTAATCCTGAGGAAGAATTCTGCAGCTCAGAAGAGCAACTTCAGAACGAGCATCTGAAAACTGTTGGATGTGGTGAGAAATCATCAGAATGTGATATTCAGGTCTTGGGTGCTGAGCCTAAGTTAAATCAAGCGAATGACAGGACTGATCCAAATAAGTTATCTGAGGAAGCCAGTAGTTCTTCCCCCAAAGTAAACTGTTTTAAAAGCAAGAGCTTTAAAAGTGAAGCAAGTAAATGTATTGAAGTGAAGAATAGCAGGAGCTCTGTGCCCAGTGTTGATGTGCTGGTAGAAGTTAAGAAGAAAACTGTGCCACTTGAATTCTCAATGAAGGTTTTAACAGAAAAGGTAAAAAAGGTAATACAGCAACAACAGAAAAATACAGAAACAAAAAATTACAGAAGATTTAGAGCAAAAATTAGTCCTGGAGAAAATAAAGTAGCAGAAGATGAACTAAGAAAAGAGATCAGGTATTTTCACCTTCTTAATATGTTGTATTCATCAGTTAATAAAAATAGCAAAGGAAAAACATGAGACTTTTCTTATGGGGTGGGCAGGAGGTTCACTGTTTGGGTAGGGTATATCCCACCTGTTAGTTTGGGATATACCTTTTATTTATGCTTTTAAATGTCCATTTCACAAGTTATTCTACCTGACAGAGCAGCTGCTTGAACTAACTGCAAGGTGGTGAAGTCACTGTCCCCGGAGGTGTTCAAGAAAAGACTGGATGGGACATTTAGTGCCATGGTCTAGTTGACTGGATAGGGCTGGGTGCTAGGCTGGACTGGATCATCTTGGAGGTCTCTTCCACCCTGGTTGATTCTATGATTCTACAAAAAGACACTGAAAAGACCACAAACATCATAGATTTGTCTTGGTTCAGAATTGTAATTTGCAGTGTAGTCAGAAACAGTAAATTTCATCTGAGATAGAAGAGTCTGACTCGTATTTCTCCTTCATGTAAAGCTGAAATTTGGGGAGATATGGCTGTGAAAATGTCACATTCTGCCCATTGCTCATTTTGTTATCACCAGTGGTTGTGTTTGGGAGAATTGTGAACCAGTCCTGTCTTTAAATGATAGGTTGTATGCTGGGCCACAACAGCTTCACCAGTCAGTGGCAGACTGCAGATCATTTTCACATTTGTATCCTACTTAAATGAAGTTTCTGTTGTTGTTTTGGGTTGATTCTGTGTGTGTGATTTGGTTTGGGGAAGGGTGTTTATGTAAAGTGCCTTCAGGGGTGAATAAAAGTTTTACAGTCTGCCATGATAAATGATGAAGTGTAACTTACAATCTGCTTACATTTTCTGTGTACAGCAAAGAAATGTTTGCCCAAATGGAGATCATTGGCCAATTCAATTTAGGCTTCATAATAGCAAAGTTGAACTCTGATCTTTTCATAATTGACCAACATGCTACTGATGAGAAGTACAACTTTGAGATGCTACAACAACACACTGTTCTTCAAGGTCAGAAGCTGATAGCGTAAGTGTTTGCACTGTTTTAACCATAGTGGCTTGGTGTATGTAATTCAACTTTTCTGTGGGATATCTGTGGGTAGACTGATGTAGAATTCCACACTTGCAAAACAGTCAGGACAGAAGCTGGTTTTACATGTTTCAAAAAGGACATCTTCAGGCGACAAATAAATTCCACTGGTAACAGCCATGGCTATGCAGCAAGTCAGTGGCCAAATAGATTTTACACTTTGGTAAGTGTGGTCATGCAACCAGGATATTGGCAGCTGCTCTTGCATCCATGAGTGCTGCTCAACCAACTTCACTCTGCAGACTGACACTTGGAAATGATCTGTTCAGTAGTGAGATTTTCATGCTAGAGATACAGGCTGGGGTCGGAGTGGCTGGAGAGCAGCCAGACAGAGAGGGATCTGGGGGTGCTGATTGATACCCGCCTGAACATGAGCCAGCAGTGTGCCCAGGTGGCCAAGAGAGCCAGTGGCATCCTGGCCTGCATCAGGAATGGTGTGGCCAGCAGGAGCAGGGAGGTCATTCTGCCCCTGTACTCTGCACTGGTTAGATCACACCTTGAGTGCTGTGTTCAGTTCTGGGCCCCCCAGTTTAGGAGGGACATTGAGATGCTTGAGCGTGTCCAGAGAAGGGCAACGAGGCTGGGGAGAGGCCTTGAGCACAGCCCTATGAGGAGAGGCTGAGGGAGCTGGGATTGGTTAGCCTGGAGAAGAGGAGGCTCAGGGGTGACCTTATTGCTGTCTACAACTACCTGAGGGGTGGTTGTGGCCAGGAGGAGGTTGCTCTCTTCTCTCAGGTGGCCAGCACCAGAACAAGAGGACACAGCCTCAGGCTGCGCCAGGGGAAATTTAGGCTGGAGGTGAGGAGAAAGTTCTTCACTGAGAGAGTCATTGGACACTGGAATGGGCTGCCCGGGGAGGTGGTGGAGTCGCCGTCCCTGGGGCTGTTCAAGGCAGGATTGGACGTGGCACTTGGTGCCATGGTCTGGCCTTGAGCTCTGTGGTAAAGGGTTGGATTTGATGATCTGTGAGGTCTCTTCCAACCCTGATGATACTGTGATGCCGTTTTAGTAGAGCTATGTATTGGTATTGCTGGATTGCTCCTGACACTCACCTTAAGTGGTCTGCACTACATAAGTATGTAATGCCATCTTCTTCTGTCTCTTCCAGGCCTCAAGATCTCAATCTAACAGCTGTAAATGAAACTGTACTGATTGAAAACCTGGAAATATTCAGGAAAAATGGCTTTGATTTTGTCATAAATGAAAATGGTAAGTTTAGGCCAGAACTACTGGAAATAAACCTTTGCATATAGGCAAGTCCCATCATATTAATGTATCAAAGCATCAATTTCCCTCTGGAAGAGGTAATTTCCTGTAATGCACAAGCCTTTTTTCATTATTTCTTGCAAATCTTTCAGCTCCTGTAACTCAGAGAGTTCAATTAATATCATTGCCAACAAGCAAAAACTGGACTTTTGGTCCACAAGACATAGATGAACTGATCTTCATGTTAAGCGACTGTCCTGGAGTCATGTGTAGGCCCTCCAGGGTCAGACAGATGTTTGCTTCTCGAGCTTGCAGAAAATCTGTGAGTATAGCATTCAGTGCTTGATTTCAAACAAATCTTTTCTGTTGTGTTATTGGTGACCATACATATTGCAGGGAAAGTTTATTTACTAGTGAG
The DNA here is from genome assembly GCF_015220805.1 of Pogoniulus pusillus. NCBI lineage: Eukaryota > Metazoa > Chordata > Aves > Piciformes > Lybiidae > Pogoniulus > Pogoniulus pusillus. The sequence continues at coordinate 30,063,801 of NC_087276.1, read as the reverse complement.
TGTCAGCAGCTGATCAGAGAATCATAGAATCAACCAGGTTGGAAGAGACTTCCAAGGTCATCCAGTCCAACCTATCCCCGAGCCCTATCCAGTCCACCAGACCACGGCACCAAGTGCCTCATCCAGGCTTTTCTTGAACACCTCCAGGGATGGTGACTCCACCACCTCCCTGGGCAGCCCATTCCAATGCCAATCACTCTCTCTGGGAAGAACTTCCTCCTAACATCCAGCCTATACTTCCCCCAGCACAACTTGAGACTGTGTCCCCTTGTTCTATTGCTTTAATTTAATTTAATATCTCTAATTTTGTTTGTTGTGTAACTTGGGAGAAATTCTGATAGGTTTTTATTTTGTTTCATACTAGTGGAGTTATGAACATGCTTAGCTGAGTTTTCTCTTCTGTTCATCCTGTAGATCTTTCTGCTTTTAATGCCTGGCACAGTACTTGTTTCCTCTGGTAGCAGAAGTATTTCTCTTATCTGTGTCTCTTGTCAGTATGGAGAAAGAAAATAATAACTGGGGGATTTTTGCCTTTCCCTGCAGGTGATGATTGGAACTGCACTGAACATGCAGGAAATGAGAAAACTGATCACTCATATGGGTGAGATTGAACATCCCTGGAACTGCCCCCATGGAAGACCTACTATAAGACACATAGTCAGTTTAGACTTGATTTCACCAGAATAAGTTCATTTCTGTTTATTAACAGTTTTGATTTTAATTCTTGGTGATATTTTGAGCTTTTATCGTGACTTATTTTGAGTAAAAAGCTTTTAGCTTGTCTTCAGATTTGAAGATAATAGCACTTAAAGGCAACTCAGCAGGGTTTCATTGTTATTCCTCTCAGTTCAACCGTATTGCCATGCTGGAATTCACATGGAAATAGCATCTTTTTTATTGCCACTTACTCTTTTGCAATCAAGACTTTTCAAAAATAAATGTAAATGTTTACATATTCACAGAATCAGTCAGGGTTGGAAGGGACCACAAGCATCAGCCAGTTCCAACCACCCTGCCCCTGGGCAGGGACACCCTCCCCTAGATCAGGCTGGCCACAGCCTCATCCAGCCTGGCCTTAAACACGTCCAGGGATGGGGCCTCAACCACCTCCCTGGGCAACCCATTCCAGGCTCTCACCTCTCATGCTCAACAACTTCCTCCTCGTGTCCAGTCTGAACCTACCCCCCCCTCCAGCTTTGCTCCATTTCCCCCAGTCCTCTCAATACTTGATAGCCTAAAAAGTCCCTCCCCAGCTGTTTTATAGGCCCCCTTCAGATCCTGGAAGGCCACAAGAAGGTCCCCTGGGAGCATCCTCTGCTCCAGCCTGCACAGCCCCAACTCTTTCAGTCTGTGCTCACAGCAGAGCTGCTGCAGCCCTCTGAGTATCCTCCTGGCCCTGCTCTGGACGTGCTCCAGTATCTCCGCATCCCTTTTGTTCCAGGGGCTCCAGAACTGGATGCAGTACTCCAGGCGGGGTCTCAGCAGAGCAGAGGGGGAGAATCACCTCCCTGGCCCTGCTGGCCACACTTCTCCTGCTGCAGCCCAGGCTCTGGCTTTCTGGTCTGCAAGGTCTTGTTGAGCCCCATGAGGTCCAGAGTAGTTGAACCTCGTTTATACCAAATACACTGTGCTGTGTTAACACAGCCTGCTCTTACCTGCCCCTCCACTCAAGCATGACAACACACTGATTCTTTAAGTGGAAGGTGAATTTTAAGTCTCTAAGTAATGTCATAAACCAAATACTTCTATGTTGAAAACTACCCTATAGGGGATGTATAAAGAAAATGTAAATGCTACACAAATGAATGTTTTCCTTCTCCCACTAAAGCTGCCTTGCATTAGATAATTACTTGAAGCACTCATGTCACGTTTAATGACTAAGTTACTGCTATATGTGTTTAAAGATGGAATAATTAATCTGGTGTGTTTACTTTTAATTAGCATTCTTCCCATCCATCCTCCACACGTTCTTCAAGAGCAGGGAGGGGCTCCTTTTCGGGTCAGGAACGGGAAGAAGCTGTCTCAGTGGGCACTGCTCATCAGGTCAGTCCACACTGAGCAAATACTCACAAACAGATCTATTTTAAATATCAGAACTCCACTGAAACAAGTAGCTACACCTTTCTAGCTCTGTAGAGCCAAGGAGTGTGCTTTTGGGTGCCGATTCCCCAGCACCTCCCTTTGCAGCCCGTGTGGCGTGGCCGTGGAGCCACTCCCGAGGCGCAGGGCAGCGTCGCCGGTGCCGCGGCTGGCTGGGGCGGGAGCCGCGCACGCCCTGCCGGTGCCTGCAGCACCGTGGGTGTGAAGGGTCGCCTGAACACAATGTGGGCTCTGGCACATGTGCAGCGTCTGCAACGCGGCGCTCTCCATCCGCCTTGTGCGGTGCAGCATCCCGCTCCTAACGAAGCCAGCGCCGGCCCGGCCTGGCTGCTGGCGCGCTGCCCTCCGCGGGCCACAGGGAGGTCGCTTCGCAGCGCGGGCAGAGGGGCCTGCCGTGAGGCTCACCCTCGGTGGAGCCGTGCCTCGCCCGCCCGCGGGCACCGGCCGGCTGCGGTCCCGTCGGTAAGGTTACGGCAGTTAGCGTCGCCCTGCGCCTGCGCGGTGCGGGCAGCGCGGCGGCGGCCGTGAGGCGTTGGGCGGTGGCCCGGGGCGGCGGCGGGCCCGGAGCCGGGCGGTACTGGCCTGTGGGCGGGAGGGTTGCCAGCGCCCGACGGCCCTCGCCGTTCCGCGCTCTCCCACTCGGCCCTTCGCACAGCTGATCCGGTACCGTAACTGCCCGGGCGGCAGGAAGCGCTGGGTGGAGCCGGGCAGTGGTGAGAACATGGCGCCTGTTGGGGCTGTCCCTGTTAGCGCTCGGCCCTGCAGCGCGGGGCTTTGGTTGGTGCTGCATCACAAAGCAGTGGTGGTAACATGAGCGGGAATGGTGACTGCAGCTGCTTAAGCAGCCCTGGAACTTTCAGTAACTCTTAACTGGCTAAATAACCTTATAAGGTGTAGCAGTTACTCACAACTTGTGACTTGAGCAGCGATTGGAACCTGTGGTACAAGTGCCGCTGTCGCTGTCCAGGAACCCACCAAGCTCTTCCACGTGCTTAAATCTAGAGTGCTAAAGGTCTCCTAGAAAGGATGGAGACCTCTGTCTAGCAGAGTTAGGTTTATTGATGACACTTGGTTGTAGTTGTTTGGATGGGCCACATGGATGGGCATTGGTTTTTGTTAGCCCTGGGGTCTGCCAACCACAAGGTGAGATCACTGCCTTGACCGCTGCACAGACAAAATACACGCATGTGTAGTAAGTAAGACATCATTCAGTGTTTAGAGTTAGCTGTTGTTTGGCTGTGCTTTGTTTTTTGTTTTATCAAACAGATTATAGGGAGGAAAAATCTTTACGTCTGGCAGTAGCTGCTGAGAAGGAAGGAAGAAAAATACATGTTGAGGCAATTCAGTAGATATGGCAAAGGATAAGAAGAAAGAGGGAAAGAAGGCAGAAAAATCTGTACATCCTCTGGTTCCTGCACAAGATACCACAGCTGGGGGCACTTCAACAAAGCTGACAGATCTGCAAACGCTGGTCAGTGAAGTGGAAGAAACACAGGCAAATCCAGTGCATAAAGAACCGGAGGAGGTACAGGAACCTCCGGACCAAGATGTTCCTCTATACAAGGAGCCTTCTCTTTCTCTTGTTGTTGTAAAAAGGTATGCTTCCTACTGCACTGCAGGCCAGAATTCTCATTGAAGTGTCTCTGGTGTACCTAGAACTGTACAAACATGGATTTAATTCTTAATTTGGGGCAATGAATCGGGTTCTTCAGATCTAATGATTCTGTGATTTATTACATACATGTTGTGATTCAGTTCTACTGGCAGGGACTTGGAATCTTCAATTTCAGTTTGTTTCCTTTGCAGCTATGAAGGTGAAAAAGTCCGTGGCTTGTATGAAGGTGAAGGATTTGCATATTTTGAAGGGGGAAATACATATAAGGTGAGTGTATAAATTAAAAAGTAGTGTTCTTTCTCTAGAACAGATAAGCCTTTTATTTTAACAGAGATGGAGCTTGAGCACTCAGAATCATAGAATTATAGAATCAGCCAGGTTGGAAGAGACCTCCAAGCTTTATCCAGTCCAACCTATCACCCAACTCTGTGCAATCAACCAGACCATGGCACTAAGTGCCTCATCCATTCATTTCTTGAACACCTTCAGGGAGAGTAACTCCACCACCTCCCTGGGCAGCCCATTCCAATGGCAATGTGTAATTCCAATAGAATGTATAAGCATTGAAAGCTCTGTTGGTGTCTGGCATTAAAACTTCATTTGAAACTAATAGCTGGAGTGGAATGAATATATGGTTGCTTTCAAACCTTACAGCCACTGCAGGCTTCACTTCTGCTAAGAATAAGTTTTCCAGTGATGCTGTTCTCTTCCTTTTGAAGGGCATGTTTTCTGAAGGGCTTATGCATGGACAAGGGACTTACACATGGGCTGATGGAGTGACATACGAGGTAAAGTTCGATTTAACGTACTACTAAACGCAATTACAACCAATTAGATGTGTGAATTCAAGGGAAGTTAATAAGCTGCAGTAATTGGTACAGTGTAGGTGGCAACCATGGAACTGTGACAGTGATTTCAGTCACCAGCCTGACTTCTCCCAAACAGTTGGGGAAGAGTGAGTCAGTTTTTTAGATGCTCTAATTTAATCTTTTAGGGCACATTTGTTAAGAATGTGCAGATGCTTAGTGGCCGTTACACATGGAATGATGGCAGCGTTTATGAGGGATCCATCAAGAACGGAGTTAGACATGGATTTGGAGTTTTCAGAAGTGGTACTCGTCCTGTTTCTTACGTTGGCTATTGGTGTAAAGGCAAAAGACATGGCAAGGTAAGTAAGACCAGCACGTGAGAGCGTAGCCTTGGGTCACTGTCTTTCTAGAACAGTGAGCACTCTTGTGCAAAGGCTTTGCGAAACTGTCCTGTGCCTGCACATTCTCACGCTATGGAGAGATTAGTTTATCCCAAGGAGCTTCTCTAAGCCATGGATGATAATTAAAACAATTAAGAGTGAGATCTTGTTTGTAGTAGAAGGGATTAGCAGTATCCTAAAAAGAGTTATTGGCCTATTATCTGGTTTATCCTATAAGCTGCTCCAAGCAGATGACGACAAAGTGAAAACCGCTGACTGCATCAGTAGCCACATAACAGTGGCAGAACAATTAGCTTCCCAGTAATGACAATGTGATCCCACTTCACAAATGTATTAGGCAGACCAAGTGTGATAGTTAGAATTAAGATTGCCTTACCTAGTGTAAGTAACGTGTAGTTCAGCTTTTAAAGGCAAGTCCTTTTATCTTTCTGGTTTGTGCATCCGGGATTGACATTTTAAAGAGCAGTGTTCAGCATGTGAGGAAAATCCACTGTAATCACATGGGGATTTTTGTTCTGTGTCACTACTGAGACACTAAAACTGCATGGGCTGCTATGGATGGTCACCAGTGGGACACCCTGAACAGTTTGTTCTGAGATGAAACTCTCAGATAAAGACTGAGCAATTAATGCTGTAGCCCTGCTGGTGGAAGTTGATTTGTGAATGAGTCAGAAAAATCTATCTCAGAGTGACTACTGTGATTAAGTTGCTAAACTTAGCCCTCAGAAAGCATTTCCAAGGAGTTTGAAAAACATGTAGACTTTGATGTCATGTGATATGACTTTATTTTTTTGACACTTGGTCTTTTTCAAGGTCTTCACTAACATTGATTGAAAAAAAATTGCTTTTAATTTTATCATTTTGGTTGCTTTCATAGGAATGTCTGTATGAAAGTGACTGTAAGTAAGCATAACTACATCTGTCTTACATAACTTGTATACAATATTTTATGAGTGTGAATTAATATTTAAGCAATTAAATTGATTCTCTTGTTTGTTTTAGGGTACCATTTATTATGACCAGGAACATACTTCTTGGTATTCAGGTGACTGGGTAAATAATGTCAAAGAAGGATGGGGAATGAGATGGTAAACACAACAGCACTTGCTCTTAGCTTTGTTTTTTCTTTTATTTTATACCATTTCTTCTCTTGTTTACAATGGATATAAATGAAGCCATTTCATAGTAGTGTGTACTTCCTGCAGTGGAATAAATAATTGTACAAAGTGCTTTGTAATAATAAAATAGACTTGTTAGAGGGTAGGAGAGCCCTGCAGAGGGACCTGGCCAGGGTGGATGGGTGGGCAGAGGCCAATGGAATCAGACTGAACAAGGCCAAGTGCAGGGTTCTACACTTCGGCCACAACAACCCCAAGCAGTGCTACAGGCTGGGGCCAGAGTGGCTGAGAGCAGTCAGGAAGAAAGGGGCCTGGGGCTGCTGGTAGATAGTAGCTGAAGATGAGCCAGCAGTGTGCCCAGGTAGCCAAGAAAGCCAATGGCATCCTGGCCTGGCTCAGGAACAGTGTGGCCAGCAGGACAAGGGAGGTTATTCTGCCTCTGTACTGAATGCTGGTCAGGCCACAGCTTGAGTACTGTGTTCAGTTCTGGGCTCCTCAGTTCAAGAGATGTTGAGATACTGGAACATGTCCAGAGAAGGGCGGTAAGGCTGGTGAAGGGGTCTGGAGCACAGCCCTGTGAGGAGAGGCTGAGGGAGCTGGGGGTGTGCAGCCTGCAGCAGAGGAGGCTCAGGGCAGAGCTCATTGCTGTCTACAACTACCTGAAGGGAGGCTGTAGCCAGGTGGGGTTGGGCTCTGCTGCCAGGCAAGCAGCAACAGAAGAAGGGGACACAGTCTCAAGTTGTGCCAGGGGAGGTCTAGGCTGGATGTTGGGAGGAAGTTCTTGCCAGATTGGCATTGGAATGGGCTGCCCAGGGAGGTGGTGGAGTTGCCATCCCTGGAGGTGTTCAAGAAAAGCCTGGTTGGGGCACCTGGTGCCATGGTCTGGTTGATTGGCTAGGGTTGGGTGCTAGGTTTAACTGGATGATCTTGAAGGTCTCTTTCAACCTGGTTGATTCTATGATTCTATAATTTAGAGGTTTATGTTGGTTTATTTCTAGCAGTCATTCCCACCAAACAATGTCTAAAGACAGAATCCAAAATCAGCTTTGTAAACTACAAATGTCCTTTAAAACTGGACAATCTCGATTGACTTGAACAGATGGAGCTGTGCTCATGAATAGACAAATTACTTGTGGAGCTGTATATAGAAGAGTATTTTGATTGGCTATGACAAAGAGTCTTTGGATAAAACCTCATCAATATTTTTACAGTGATTTGTAATTGAAAAATAGGAGATAAACAGTTGGTACAATCAAACCTCTGTAGCTATGTCCTTGTGAGCCAACTTGCAGTGCAGTGCTAATATTTAACATTAATGAATGCTGCCTTTATAAGCAGTGAGGTTTTGCTTAAGTAAATCTTGCTTTCATAAGATCCACTCTGAATTTAGTATGAATGAGTCATTAACTTTTAGTGTTTTCTCGCAGCTACAGGTCTGGAAATATCTATGTAGGTCAGTGGGAGAAAAATGTTCGTCATGGAAAAGGGAAAATGAGATGGTTGACAGCTAATCAGGAGTACGTGGGACAGTGGGTGTATGGCATACAGGTATTCATTTGTTCCCCAGCAAGCTCTTCCATTCAGCATCTGCCTGTTACTCTAGTAAAGCTCCATAGTTTTGTGCAGCATCGAAGGAGCTTTGTATGATTCTGGCCAGTTGATAGCAGAAATACGCTGTTCATTTTGAGTTGCTTCTTGTGCTAGCAAGATTCAGTTTGTTAAAAGACTTCTTGGACTTGGTCTTACAAAGTAATCCTTTCATTCTCCAATGGAATATATAAACCTTTTGCATTAAAGAGTTTAAAAAGCACATGGTTTTGACAATACTTCGCTTGAGATGTGACTTCAGCAGTAAATATATGTGGCAGTTTACTTCTGTGTAACCTGTAAAATATTAGACCACACTCTCACCTCTTGTAAAAGTTTTATGATGGGTGGAGAAGATTTCTGATGTTTTCTGTTCCTTCTGTTTGTTATTCTGTTGGAGAAAGACTCTGAGCTGCTTCCTCTGTCTTTTTACTTTCTGTAAAATTGTCCAGGAGTCAGCTTCTGGAACAGTGTGACTCTTTGTCTGACATGACATTCCTCACCTGTCAGAAAGATTCAGGCAGGGAGGATGTCTTTGGAGTCCCGTTGGTAGAGCTTGCTCAGGTATGTGTTGGTTTGGTGTATGCTCTGAGTGGCTCTCCCGTGCACCTTTGTAGAAAACAGTTCTCCAGGTGGTTTGAGGTACTGCAGCTACCACTTGGGTGCTCTTACCTGAGAAGTTTGCCAACAGTGACTCTTAACGTTGCCTAGGTGGTTTTCCTTCTTAGCCACCTGGGCCTGTAGCAATGATAGGAGCTCTGGAGACAATTGTTTTTAAACAGACGTTTCTCTTTCAGCATGGTTATGGCACGCACAGATGGCTTGTGAGGAGAATGCCTGTGTCTCAGTATCCTTTAAGGAATGAATACCTGGGTGATTTTGTAAATGGGGAGCGGCACGGCCACGGGAAGTTCATATACGCCAATGGAGCAGTGTATGATGGTGAATGGGTCAGTAATAAAAAGCATGGCAAGGTGAGTGCTAAGACAGAACTGCATACAACAGCAGAGGAGACTGCTCTCTGTAAGTGCATCTTTGCTCTCTGTAAGTGCATCATCTAGATTGCTGTAGAAATGTTTGGGTGGAATCCCAACATAAAGGGCAGAGTCTACTGAAAGCAGAAGGAGTCCTTCCAAAGACTTTGTTGGGCCACAGATTGGATTCTGTGGCAAATGTGTTGTGTTTATAAACTAGTACATTGTACCATGGGAATGTTCATGCAGTAGGTGCACTGAAAATGTGATTTTTGCAGTGATTGGTCAGTATTCTACTCTTACACTCTGAGCTAAGGGATTTCAGGCTATTCCCACACAGACATCCTCACATTATCAGACCTGAGTGCAACATATGCAAACTAAGGATTGCAAATAAGCCTTTCTATGCAGAGAGCAAGAAATGCTTTTTCCTCAAAATTCTTTTCAGAAATAGACATCCCAGCAGTGTACTTTAATTAACAGATAACAAAGTGGTTTATAAAAGAGAGAGGAAAAAATATTTTGCTTTATTTTACCTCATGTGTTGCATTTTAGGAAAGATTCTTGAAAGGAAATTTGATTGAAGAGCATTAATAATAGGGTTTTTTTTTCTGATATTTATGTTTATATTGAAACCAATTTAATTAATGAAATTAATCTGTCCACAGGGCAAGTTTGTCTTCCAGAATGGTCATGTTTATGAGGGAGAGTTCAGAGATGATCATATAGCAGAGTATCCTTTCCTACTGGATGCAATGAATGCGAAAGAGCCGAGTGCCATTTGCCCAGGAAGTCATTTTGCCAGTGGTAAGCTGCTTGGCAAATTGTACTCAGGTCACATTTTGTTGTTCCTTTTTACTATAATGTGAAGCTGTTTGTATCTAGTCAAGAGCCAGACATATTCCTTCAAAAAACTTGGATAAATGTGGGAGTTATTTTAGGAATGAATGACTTCTGCTCCCATGCTTACTTCCTGCGCGAGACACTTGGTGTTGAGTGACACATCCATGCTGCATCTTGTAATGCTTTTGGAACACTTGCTTGAAGGTTTCATAACCTATGTAGTATCTGCATTTCCTCTTTGCTGAAGGATGGATTTGACAAAATTGCTCTTCAGTTGTTATGTTCTTGATGATGAAATGTCTGCTTTTCACTCTAAAGGATTCTGTTATTCTCAGTTTGAAGTCAGAAAGATAAGAAGGGATAATGTATGCTCTATTCTCCCTGTGTGCATGTATATATTTTTTTAACTTACTTTTAGTTTATTTTATTGTGTTTTATTTGCATGATAGAAAATATCACAGTCATGAATGGCTCAGAAAATACTTCAGTTCTGAGATTAATTGTTGAGTTGGATATAACCTCACTGCTTGCTTTGTTGCCAAGGGAAGAGAGACATGAAGAACTGAAACAGGTAAGTCTACTGTTTGATATTTTCCATTTCACCCCACAGTGTGTTCTGTATTATTGTATTTATTGTTTATTGGTATTTGAATAACTCTTTTTTCTCATTCTGCTTCTAACACCTCTTGCTGACCTTTCCAGATCACTCTGCACGTAAGGCAGATTCTGAGATAAGGGAGGGGGTGGATAGAAGGTGGAAGGGTGATTAGGAGCCCCTCCTGGGCACTCCAACTGCTGGGAGGGGTCTTGTATTTCTGTATTACTTTTAACTTGTATATAGTAACTGTATATAGTAATAAATACTTGTAATACATTGTGTATGTATGCTTGTAAATTGTGTTAAGCTGTGACTGTAAAGCTTCATTCTTTAACTTCCAGCTGGCTGAGTTTAGTCTGCGTAAATCTTCCGGGGGTGGGGAGTGGTCTGTGATGCCCAGAACCACTACACAGAGATTAGTTTGTTTTTATCAGTCTTCAGATAATAAGTATGATTGCTAATTTGAGTAATGCTTCCATGAATGCTTAACCAGGGTTATGCTCTGTCCAGTTACTGGCTCAGTACAAGCTGATCCTTAGTTGCTCTGAGACCACGCTGAAGACATATCCTGCCTTATGTAGGTAGAATTTGCTGTGTTGAGGCATATCTCAGAACTGAGAAGAGTTTACACCTTCTACAGCAGCTTGGACTGTGATCAATCTCTTGACAACGTGTTCCTCATGACTAAGCTCCAGTTTTGGAGATTTCTGAAGGATTGTCATTTTCATCACTCCAAACTAACTCTTGCTGAAATGGATCGGATATTGAGCGGTCTGTATTACTGGTGACTGGGGCCTAGAATTGTCCCAGTGCTCACTTTGATTTGCTTGTGGTGTGTTTGGGTTTTTTTTCTCCTGTAGAGCCAGTTCATCAATCAATTCTATTTAGACCTGCAGTGGGATGCACTGCAATGTCCCCAGTATGTGAATGATTTAACTGCAGCTTCACTTCCCCTGTCATTTCTGTATACCGAATGAATGCATTCAGTTAGAGGTGGATGGTTCTCTCTCAGCCTGCCTGTCTGGAGTGGGTGTTGTGTCTGGTCTGGTTTTTCCAGGAGTGTTGTTCCACTGTGATAGATAAAGATGGAGAGGATAAGAAAGGCTGAGGAGTCAGTATGGCTATGAACATTTTAATGTACATGACAGCAATAGAGATTTACTTTTCCAAATGTTTTAGGTGATAAAAGACCAGCTGAGAAGATACATTGTCCACATGAGACTCTACTGTTCAGAACATTTTTGTCTCACCTTGTTCATCTAGCATTTCATATCTATCATGAAGAGCACAAGTAAGTTAACCTTGTAGTGAAATTTATTGCAGTGTAATCAATTTGAATCTCCCCAGACAAGAGTGGTTAGATTGTTTTTTTTTCAACTGCAGAGAGAAAGGCCCTTGTCTGAGTAAGTGTTTCTCAAGTATGATGTCCAGGAATGTTCTTCCCACTGCCTGTCATACCCAAAGTAAGTAATGATATCTCTTCTGTGCTGTGCAAAATTAATCAATTAGTGCCACATCTGTCACAGGCCTATTGTAATGATTGTTTTTTCCCAATTAATTTTTAAAGGTATCTTCTTTTCTGAAGAGCTACCTGCAGTTTTTGCCATGAGCTACCTTGACAAGTGCTGGGAAATGTACAGAGCTTTTTGTAGACCAAGTACCAGATCTCCGTTTGAACCCACCATGAAAATGAGGCACTTCCTTTGGATGTTGAATGTAATAATCTTGGTTTTGATCTTTTGTGATTAGAGACACTTTATTTGTTCAGTTTATGTGAGCATTTAAAAATACTTCCTGTGGCTTCTGCATGGTAGGAGCCATCTTAATTGTGCAAGCTGTACAGACTGTCCAACAAACACTCAAGGGAGAGTTGTTCCACAGAAATTGCTCTGCAGGATTGAATTCTGGTTTCATACTTGATCATTTCAAATAATCAAATCTTAGACAGATGTGCTTTAAGGGAATGTAAATACTTTTTTTCTGGCTGCTTTTCTCCCCTTCTCTTTGTAAAATGATGATATAAAAACATCTTCTTGGTAGAACTCAAAGGCTAGCAAGTTTTTAAATGACACAGTAAGCCATTTTAACAGTGTTGTAATTTAATATACTGCAAAATGAACATAAGAATTTACAGTAAAATTCAGTAATTCAGGGACAGATGAAGGTTACACTGAAACTAGGGAACAATTCCCATTCATGTGCCTGAGGCACTGTTTAAATCCAGGGTCTAGTTGACTGGATAGGGCTGGGGGATAGGTTGGACTGGATGATCTTGGAGGTCTCTTCTAACCTGGTTGATTCTATGATTCTATGACTTCTTTCATTAAAAAGACCTAATATAAATACTAGATAAGGCAGCAGTGGTTTCTGTTTTAATTAGTGGGCTCTCCCTGGTTTTGCAGTTCAGAAGAGTTGCCATTCACTTCAGTAAGGCCAGCATTTCATGCTGGTATTCATTACATCCATGGAAGTACCATTTGAAACCACTAGATAATCTTGACACAGGCTTGAAAGGGAGTTGGCTCAGGGCCTTGTGGGAATGCCTTAAGTGACTTTAACATGCAACATTTACTCTCACTCAGGATTTTAAACTTCTCAGCAAACAACTAACTGCCTCAAGAGTTGTGGAAATACTTGTCAGAGATGGTCCCTCTCTACATGATAGCAGTAGCACCAACCTGGAGTCAGAGGTGTGTATGGAAAAAGACATGTTCATTGTTCATTGTTGGAGGAACAGTTGAAATGACTTTTTAAAAATGCTGCAGATGATGTCTTACCTGCTGGAACAGGAGGGGAATTATGTCATTTGTTAAAAAAGAATTGAAAGAACACAAACCTGAGCTTCTGGTTTTGTTGTATTTGTTCTGCCCATGTTCGCTAGTTTAGCTCAGGTACTTCCCTCTTTCTCTTGTTACCTTCTCCTTAAATGTCTCAGCAAGCCTGACCATACAGGTAACTCCTTAAGAGTGCTGTAACCCCGAGGGTGAAATACCATTCTAGGAGACTGCTGCTGGTGGTAGTTCTGTCTGCAGGGCAGTTGCCTGACACTATGTGCATGCAGTGATTACACAGAAATGAATCACAGCACTTCCAGCTGCCAAGGCATGCATTGGAAGTGTTTAGATGGGTCAATATTTAAGATGTGAACCTACTGATCCTGAAAATCTAGTGATCTGGTTAGTGATATGTAAAGTGCAGCTACCTCAGTGAGTAGTGACTGGAGAACTCTTGTGCTACCTGACAGCTGACCTGCTACAAGAGAGCCTTCTGCCTTAAGGAATTGGCTCTTACTCAGTGGCAGTCTATTTTAAGTGACATAACTGAATGTATTGTTTTAAAGAGTATCTGGTAAACTGAACACCCTGTACAAGTTTTACTAAGGGATATATTATACACCCATTCTTGAGGTTTCTGGAAGTGTTGTATGCAATTAAGAGTTTGGGGTAACAGCAAAAGTTGTGTGTTACTTGTTACAGAAATTTCTCATAGATAGAGCAAAAACCTATGCACTATTTTATTTCAGTATGACTTAAGGCATAACACAGTCTGTCACCTCCTAAATTGTTTGAGCTTTGGCTGTGTTCACTTTCTCTTCAGAAGAGATGTTTAACTAGATAAATGAGGCCAGTGAGGCTTCACAGTTGTTTCTGAGTTCTGTTGCATGGGTACATACATCTATTAACAAAGGGATTTTGCAAAAATGAATTAAGAGCTGCTTTTGTTGTTGTTGTTTTTAACTTCAGATGGTTTTTCTTGAATTTGTTGAAGCCCTTCTTGGTTGTGCATCAGTGTACGTTACCAGTGGTATGCTTAAGGAGCAAGCAGCTCATGATAATCAGAAAAGCTTTAGAACCAAGAGTGTCTCTGAGGAAACCACAAACGTGTCTCTGAATTCAGAGTATTTTCTCTCCCAGGTAAAGCTGATGCAGAGCTGCTCAATATTACTGTATGTTCACTTAGAGGGTGAAGTCAGAGCTTGCAAATGTCCTGTGTTTCCTGAACACGGAACCCTGTCCTCTTCTGGCATTTGACTGGGTCCTTCTGCTTTCTCTGTTTGTTGCTAACTTAGATTGTAAGATCAGTGTGAAGGAGTTTTAAGGCATCTGCAGGTTTCCCTGGATAACTGTAGATACATACCAGGTACTCTTCTGTTGTTTGAAGTACATCTCCTCAGGAGCAGATGAATTTAGTATTTAGAGCAACATGTCAGAATGGAAGGGCATGTGTAAGAGCAAGGGCTTTCATTCTCCCTACTTCTATCTTTCTGTAGCTCTGAAAGAGGTGTTTCCTGCTTCCCCTGGCTGTTAGCAAAGGTGAAGTTTTATGGCTGCTTTTACTGATAGTTGAAAGTGTGAAAACACTATTGACATGTCAGTAGTATTGAATAGGCATAATGGCAAACCGTTTTGGAGCCAGGAATTTGCATGACTCAGGTGAATGTGTGACTGCACTTTTTTCATTTGAACACAAGTCCAGACAGTTAGTAACTGACTTGAAATCTTCTTGCCAGCCATTGGGATCTTGTGAAGACAAAGGACATCCTCTTGAAGAATTTTTACTGGGTGAGTACTGTTGTTACCATAACCATCTATAAGCAATGGTGCTAGAGGAGATTCACTCTTTCTGTACCTAACAAAATGTCACAAGAGCTACAAGGGCTTTTTTCCTAATTATCTATGCAGATTTCAGCTTGTCACAAGAGGGCAGTAAATGAACAGTAGTCGTGAGAAAGACTTTTTTGAAGAGCTTTTAAAAAGGAATGATCAGAGGCCTGCAGCAGCTCTGCTATGAGGACAGGCTACAAGAGCTGGGGCTCTGCAGCCTGGAGAAGAGAAGGCTTCCAAGAGACCTTGGAGTGGCCTTCCACTATTTGAAGTGGGCCTACAGGACAGCTGGGGAGGGACTATTGACAAGGTCTTGTAATGACAGGACAAGGGGTAATGGGTTTAAATTGACAGAGGAGAGATTCAAACTAGATGTTAAGAAAGGGCTCTTTCCAGTGAGGGTGGTGAGACACTGGAAGAGGTTGCCCAGGAGAGGTTGTGGCTGCTCCCTCCCTGGAGGTGTTCAAGGCCAGGTTGGATGAGGCCTTGAGTGACCTGTTCTAGTGGAAGGCATCCGTGCCTATGGCGGAGGGTTGGAACTGTTGGAACTGCATCAGCTTTGAGGTCCCTTCCAACCTAAACCATTCTATGGGTCACTCTGATGACCCACAAAAGAGCCTTCCCCGTTCACACACATCAGTTCTGCATTGCTCACAGTTACCACCTCCTGTACCATGCAGACCCAGACTTCCCTGTGGCAGTATGTCAGATTTGAAAACAGCACAGGCCAAAACAGGTTGGAAGTAGAAATGCCCTGCTCAATAAATATGTTCAATTTACTTGTTGCAGATGAACAAAAAGAAGGCAGAACTGAGCAAGAGGAGGAGGAGGTTAGTCTGAGGATGCGTCAGGTGCAGATATTTTTTACAACTAAATTATTTCCTGCCTACCAGCATGAAAAAATGCTGAGGGAAAAAGTAAAAGAGAATCGAATACGGGATGCTGAAGCTGCTGAGCTGAGAAAGATCAAGGATGAGGAGCTGGCAAAGTGAGTGTTCTCTCTTACCTTGGAGTACTCTCTTCCAGCATTCTGTTAGTGGGAGATGTGTGTGCTTTAATGAGGTAGCATAGCATACTGGCACTGGGAAAACCAGCTCTGCCAGGTGTAATGAGCAACATACATAATGTGACTCGTGACTTCTAGTACTCTTGGGAGTAGTAAATACAGGTCATACAACTTTTAACTCTGTTTCCTAGTGCTTGAGCCCTGCTCTGTCTGAAGACAGTTAAGATGTTAGCTTGTGTGTGGTTGGTTTTGGGGTTTCTTTGGGTTTGTTGTTTTCTTTTTCACATCTTCACAGGTTGAAGTGGCACCTAGACAGATTTTCTGCTTCTCTGATGGTTTATACTGCTTACACTGTGACTCTAGCAGCAGTGGCTTAGCCAGTAGAAATTTGTCTCCCTCGTGCAGTACATAAATGTAATTTTTTTCCATTCAGACTTATTGCTGAAAGAGAAGCAGAAGAGGCAAAAAGACGAGAAGCAGCTGCAGTGGAAAACATCTCTGACTCCAAGGCTGCAGGTTTTAAGGAGGCGGAGAAGCCTGTCACACCCCCTCCAAAGGAAGAGGCACGCAGTGTAGCAGCCCCAGCTGCTAACAAGGTGCCTGCTGGCAAAAAGAAAAAGAAGAAATAAATCTTCTGCTGAGAACTGCTGAAACTTCAATTCAGTAAGTACTCTTTGAGTAAGAATAAACACCAGGAGAACCATGCGTGCAGTAAGGTTTAAAATGCAAGTTATGATTAAACTATGCACAAGATTTGCTGGCTTCAGAGGGAAACTGCTCTTGCAAGGGTCCTGGGCAAGAGAATGATGTCATTTACACAAGTATAACCCTTTGAACAGAACTACTGCAGTACTTACTTGACTTGTAGATAAAAACTCCCTCTGTGTTGATAGAAGTGCTACCTTGTCCTGATCCTGTGTCAAATAGGCTCTGCTGAAAACAGTTTGACTGAAGCACTGCATATAAAAAAGTATGTAAGAGTTTGGCAAAGAATGTAGATCAGGCTGAAGTAGGAGCTCCCAAGAAGAGGTTAATCTAGAAAGATCTTGGTTCAGGGGCCTTTTGTGACCAATCACTTCCCATTCTCTGTTCAGGGGCCTTTTGTGACCAGTCACTTCACGTTCTCTGTTCAGGGATCTTTTGTGACCAATCACTTCCTGTTCTCTGTTCAGGGGCCTCTTGTGACCAATCACTTCCCATTCTCTGTTCAGGGGCCTTTTGTGACCAATCACTTCCCGTTCTCTGTTCAGGGGCCTTTTGTGACCAATCACTTCCCATTCTCTGTTCAGGGGCCTCTTGTGACCAATCACTTCCCATTCTCTGTTCAGGGGCCTTTTGTGACCAATCACTTCCCGTTCTCTGTTCAGGGGCCTTTTGTGACCAATCACTTCATGTGCAGAAATCAGCAGAAAAGTCACACAACACCACAAATGAACACAGGAAAACAAAAGGATGCCCTTAAAAGTGTAACAATTATTAGGTTTATTTTGCAGTAAAATATTCACATACCGGTATCAGAATGGAATGGTACAGATGAATCCAGACTGGTTTAATTAGTTTGCACATAAACATTTTTAAAATCTAAAAATTTTGTGATCAGAGTTTACAGATTTTAGTAGAAATTTTGATTCTTACAAAGCAAGTATTGCTTTACTATTGTCATTATTCCAGTCAATAATATGACTAAAAACTTCTCATGTTGAACAACTGTCTGACATTGACATCTTCAATAAATCAGCCCTTTGCAGATCAATCCAAGAAGAAAATATTATTAAACTGTGTTGCACAAAGTTTCTTCACTTCTTCTGTAAAAGAAAAAGTAAAAAACAAAATTGAGCCTGGTATCTTACAGGATCCTCCACAAGAACCACCCTGGGAGATCATCAAGGGAAAATTCAAACAGATAAAACCTGAGGAGTTTCTGATGTAGAAACAGATTTCAAGGTATTCTGTCTTCAGACTTGACTCAGTCTTTTGCTGCCATTTCACAGTGAAAGATGCTTTGTGTTCTGAGTGGTTGGAGTGTCAATGATAGTTTGAGTTTGCTGCTGGGCCATTCACCTTGTCAAACTTCTACACTGCCACAGCAGAACACTTCAGCTTCGGGACAGGGAAGTAAATTGTAGCCCCTTTTTAGGGGAAGGAAGGGTTAATCTGTTACAATTACTCCAATCAGCACAACTTTTGCTTTGTGCTGTTTAGCAGACAACACTTCCTAAGTTTATCAGGCACAGAAACACTCACTGTAGGTTAAGTTTGATTCTGAAATACAGTTAGGAATCACTGAGTCATACACCTCATCTTTGTAAAATGTAGAATAGAATCAGAGAATCAACCAGGTTGGAAGAGACCTCCCAGATCATCCAGTCCAACCTAGCACGCAGCCCTATGCCGTCAACTAGACCATGGCACCGAATGCCTCATCCAGGTTTGCTAGGCTTTGCTCTTGGAAAAGTACGAATTCTTTGCCATCATTCTAGTAATCAGATTGCCTCCTATTCAAACAGAGAGCCCTAACTGCTGCACTTGAGACTCCACCTGCTGCTTCTCTTAAAGATGAAATAAGCCTTTAAACAGACTTTGTTAATTTGCACTCTTAGGCACAGTGAATTGTTCTCAAAACAGCATTAAAAACAAATCAACAGTGGAATGAGGATCATTAACAGAGTAGACATTATGTGTAAGTAACATACTCATGGCTCACTGACAAAGAAAACCTAATTCAGATGTAAATATGTTCATCTCTCATCCATAACACACTTCATTAATTACTCCTAAACTGAGCTCTCCTCTATTATTTGAAGGAGGAATAATGACTGATTAATAATTGAGAACACCTTCTGAATATTTATGCTGTTCTTTCACAGCTGGTACAAGGCAGACTAAAACCTTACGCAGCCTTACCTGGCGTTATCATCGATCAATCCCTCTCTAGATTTCTTGTGAGATTGATTTTATTACTTCTCCAGGAACATACATTTTAGTAGTCACTGTATTTAAAGGTAATTAAAGAAACCAATCCTTACCATTAACTTCAATCAGATTTGCATTTTTTTGGTTCAAAATAACATAGAGTTCTCGCTGGTCAGACTTCTTCCCAACTACCCAGTAATCACTCATTGCCTTCACAATAATTTCCTCATCTTCATCAACTCTGAAAGAAGTTTTAGAAAGTAAAGAAGGTGGCAGCCAACTTAATTTTCAACAACTTAATATCTAATCATTAGGACAGCTCAGTAGTATAAATTGTGCAGCATCAAAGAGTGGCAGTACTAACTTAGGTATAGTTCAGCAATCCAAGATGAAAGCTTCATAAATGGCTGCTCAGGACAATTACATCCTCAGATGAGTAAATCATTCAAGTGTCCAGCAACCAAACACTGCATTGCTCTGAAGAAAACACATATCCTCTACACAAAAGATGTGCTTCACACAGTTATGATTTACTACACAGTGACCAAATAAAGCAAGCTGGAGATGAGTACGGTGATTCACACAGGCAGCAGTGAACCTAGAGCTAAACCATGCCCAGCAGCTCTCTGTATTACATAAAGCTGTCACTGATGAAACAGTCTCATTTCATTGGTAAAGAAATGAAAACTGTGCCCTTAAACAGAATGGGGAAATTGCCAGTCACTAATTAAGAGCTATAAACACCACAGTCCTTCAGCATTTTCATGGTCTTCACTGGTTTTTATAGTGACAGAGGGGGTCTCCCACCTTGGAGCACAACACCCACAGCAAAGAAGCCAGTTACCTTCCTCTGTCAGCAGCACTGCAGTAACTGCAGGGTTTGCATTTCATCTGTTGTCTAATCCCTACAAGCAGACAGCTGTTTAAGAGGAGGCTGTAAACAGCCAGAAGCAGGTTTCCCTGTCCTTTATACTACTTATCTAGGGATTAGACAGACTTAAGTCCAAAAGCACCAGGCTTCATTTCCCTTTTAGTTTGCAATGGCTACTCGGAAACTATTTTCAAATAGATCAGGTATTTCCTTTGATATAGGCCCTGGCCCTTCCTAAAATTATCTTTTAAAAGGACAACAGAAGTTTTGTTTAAAGACATACTGCTTCTAAACTTCCCCAAAATACCGAGTACGATCCACGTTACACCACTTGCCTCACAGAGCTCTGAATAGGCACAAGCATGAACAAAATGACAGGAAAGAGTCACTCATTTAGAAGTTTAAATTAAAAAAAAATCAATCTAGTTGACAGGAGGAGTTCCAGACTGTTTAATAGTTAAGCATTACCTGGAGAAGTCACTGTTGATGTCACCGAGAATCTTCATGAGGTCAGGGTGAACAGATGCAAGTGATACACTGGGTGTTTTCCTCATGTGAATGGTACTTTTCTCTGCCAGGTTCATGTGATTGAAATAGATAAACTTAAACTGAGGCTCCTTCTCAGCCCTAAGAAGATTGTTAAACAAACAAACAAACAAACAGCCTGTGAACACGGACATGTTCTATAGGCACAGGCTTCACAAAGAACAGCAACAAGCCAGCACAAAGCTTGCTCAGCCATCCTGAAGTTATTGAAGAGACTCAAGTATGTTAAGACTTGCAGCATGATCAAACTTGATTTTAACATGGTTTCTGTGGCTTTGGTTTGTGGGGCTTCTTTCTTTTAAACAAAAGGCAAGCCTGCAAACCCAACCAGTTTTTCCCCCTCTGCTGCTCAGGCTGCTAGTAAATATACATAGGGAATCTAAAGGCTTTGTCCCACTTCCCAGTAGCAGTGTGTTTGCATTTTTCTAAGGAGCTGTTTTCTCTCTGTTGTGATTTTGTTTCCTTGCTGTGTTCCCCTATGCCACACTAATCTGATGCCAGGTCTTGAGTTTGATTAGTAAGCAATCTTCCACTCAGGTCTTTGTTATTAGTTACAATCAAGAGAAAGAAATCCTTGATTCAAGCAGTTAAGACTGTAAGACACATCACTTGTGTGAGCCAAAGAGACTACTTTCAAACTCCTGCCTTGGAATTCTTCCTCCCTTCTCTCTTTTATAGATACAAAATCTGTCACTTAGAGCTGTGGTTTTGGTAGAAGTCACAGCAAATTCAGACTGGCAAAAACTGGCTACAGCAATTGGTACTTGAGGCTATCTATTATTTAGAATCAGGGAGATACTGTGATGACACCACTCACCTTAGCAAACAACCAGATACCCTCCTTCCTCTCTGTCACCCAGATGCATTAGTGTCAAGAAACTGTATCATGTTTTTGAGACACCATGGCATTAAACTTTAAAAAGAGTTAAAGCTGCCACAGCCAGTCCCAGGTGACATTTGAAAAGCCCAAGTTTAATGATTTAGTGGATTGGCACATTTTCAAGCACATCCTCTTCTGTACCCTGCAGTTTTGCTGATCTGGCACACTACCACTGAACGAATTCAGTCGCACTCCTGTCTTCACTTTAATTCCTCTTATCTCATATCCAGTGCTCTTCCTGCTTCCCCAACTAACACATCTATCTAAAAGTAAATACAATTGTATGGATAGTCAGCTGTGGTTCTTTGGGAATTACATCTGAAGCATTAACATCCCTCTTCACTTGACTGTCCATTTTTGCCCCTCAAATATTTATCTTAGTCCTGCAAAGCATCAAAATAAGAGGACAGCTTTTTTTCCCCCCCTCACCTACCACACACTCCAATGCTTCAAGAAACAGTAATTCTAGAAAAAAGGAGTACTCAACTTTTGTAATCAAATAATCCACTCACTAAAACCTCCATTCAGGCTGCTAAAAATTGTTCTAGTATCTAGACCTTCATCTTCCTTTTGGACTTACAACAGAGTTAAGTGTTGCATATACTCAGCCCAAGCTTTAAATACTTGGGTCTCAGACAACACTTGGAGCTAGTGGTGTCAGCATCCACCTGAAGTGAAAAATGCAGCTCTTTCAACATTATACAAAGCAGCAGCCTGGGAAAGCAGGTGCCAAAGGAAATTAGCATAAAGATGGATGTGGATACCAAGACAGGAGCATTCTTGGTTAAAACAACACAACAAAAGAAATCCAACACAACAAAAAAGAGAAACCCAAACAAAACCCAAACCCGACCAACCAAACTCAAATGTCCTACTAGCCCAAGAGCTGAGATTCTGTTTTCCTCAAGAAAAGGCAGCAAGTATAAATGGAAGATCTTGCAGGAACTGATACTTCTCTACTTCAACATGAGGGACAGTGACAGAAGACTACCACCACTTCAGCTGTCCTGTGTATATTTCTGCAAGCACAGCAATCTGCAGAACTCATGACCTCCATGGATCAGCTAGTTTCAGTTCATATATGAAAGAAGCAAAACCTAAAGTTCTACCTCTCTTATCTGAATAATCCTCTGACAGCTGGGAGCTGAGGAGGCAACAGTTATGCATGTACAGGAAAAAGGTTTCAGACACACAATGAACATTCATTCCTAAATTAATAGCATCAATGTTGTTACTTCAGGAAGACTTAATTAAGCAAGAACAGGTACTTTACAAACGCTTAAGATGCAGAAAGGTTGATAAACATCATTTAAGTACACAGATAGCTCAATACTCTGAGCATTCGGCCTCAGGTTACCATTATTTAAGCAGTTCATTAAACCTAATTTATAGTCAACTATGGAGGGACTACAACAGGAACAGAAAAGTGGTACAAACCCTGATATTCTCTTGTTGATATTGTACTGTTCACATATGTCTGATGCTAAGACGGTGAGTTGAGGCCCAACAATGCTGTCCAGTTTACGGCAAAACTCCAGGGTGGGTGGAATCGAAGCTAGGTGGTGGGTAAAGAAAAGGGAGAGATGAGATTCTCTGTCCATAGCTGATGATTGTATTTCTGAACCCACTTTCTCTAAACATCAGTGAAAGTCCTGGGACAAACTGTTCCATTATAACCTCAGGGACAAATTTGGAAGTGCCTGGCTAACTGAAGCAGTATGTAGTCATTTTGCTGTGTAAGTGCAGTTACTTAGAGCATTGGAACAAAAGACTGATAAAAGCATTCAAGAAGAAAAGGTTCAAGTGTAAGTGCAGTTACTTAGAGCATTGGAACAAAAGACTGATAAAAGCATTCAAGAAGACTCAAGTAACAACATATTCTTCACAAGCAAAACAAGTTGCATGTGAAATAGCATTTTGTGCTATGTCTTGCCAAGTAAGCGATGCTCACAGGTACTTACCATCAATCATAAAGCAGACAGCTGCACTCATGGCCTGGAACAAAAAAGTTAAAGCAAAATAAAACCATTTACAACAGGTTACCTCAACTACCCCAAGTAAATGTCAATACTTCAGTGAGGCTACACACAGACAAATCAGTTAAATTAAGGAAAAAAAAGCCAACTACTTTAGAGGCAATACTTTTGTTGGATAATCTCTCTGTAATCTTGCACAGCACAAGAGAGTTGTGATTATAAAATTCAGCCCAGTTAAAAGTTTTGAAGTTGGAGGAGGAGGGTAAAATTTAGTGGAAATGCAGCTTGCATTTCGTTTTAAAAAAAGGGTTTGTTTTATTTAGTGCTACGTAAAGCCAGGTGTGAGACCACTTAAAGTAACTAAGGCTGGCATCTTGTTTAAATAAAGCAACTCTTAGTTTTGGGGAGGGGACAGGAGAGGGCAAAAGCGGATTCACTAGAAACACCAACGAGTTTTCTGTCTCTTTGCTTACCTGGGCATATCAATGCATCTTTCTATACAGTTCCTAAGTACTTCACATCACTGTCTTCACTGCACATAGATTCCTAACCCCGGGGAATGATTGCAAAGCAAAGTGTAATACCTTATAAACAATTAAGTGAAGCTCCTCGTAAGTGTCATCAGTGTTAACGAATATTTTAGGGAAACGACATTTTGCTTCTGGATCATTAAGATTTAAAGGTCCAGTAAGAAACCTAGAAAACAATTCAACAGGTCAGAGGCAAGGAATTATTCTACTTAGGTTCTTCCTATTTAACAGGTGTTCTTGAAACTAGCAATTACTTGCAGGTATGACTCTGTTTCAATACGATGAGTTCTCAGCTATGCTGATAGGCACAGAGCCTGTAATGTATTATCTCAACACTTAACGTTTTCCAAACAGTATTTGCATTGGTGCCCCAAAGAGTTACAGAAGCAGCATCAGAAAGCCAGAATGATACTAAATAAACTGCACAAATGAAAGGAACAAAACAACTCCATGCTGAAGCTGTTTCTATCTTTACAAACGTTTCCCTTTTGTGTTTCTATTGGGAAGGCACTTAGAATGTACTGTTAGAAAGCAAACTAATTGGCTCTGTTAGAAAGCAAACTAATTGGCTTTATGCGGAACAGTGATGTTAGAAGCACCTTAAACTTAAGGCAGTGGGGAGTATGTGCCAGTGCCTTGATCCCAAAAGAACACAATAAATCAAAAAGGAGGAATTTTCACAATAGAAGAAAAATGTTCAAACCCACAATTACCCAAAATAGTGCTGCACAGCTGCTTAGGTACAGAATCACAGAATGTCAAGGGCTGGAAGGGACCCTGAAAGCTCATCCAGTCCAACTGCCCTTCCAGAGCAGGATCTCCCACATACCAGATCACACAGGAATGTGTCCAGGTGGGTTTTGAATACCTCCGGAGAGGAGACTCCACAATGCCCCTGGGCAGCCTGTTCCAGGGTTCTGTCACCCTCACAGGGAAAAAATTCCTCCTCATGTTTCTATGGAATTTCCTATGCCTCAGCTTCCACCCATTGCCCCTTGTCCTGGCGTCACCCAGCAGAGACTGGCTCCAGCCTCCTGGCACTCACCCTGCACATATTATACACATTGATGAGGTCACCTCTCAGTCTCCTCCAAGCAGCACACCCCAGCTCCCTCAGGCTCTCCTCATAAGAAAGATGTTCCATTCCCTTCATCTTTGTGGCTCTGCACTGGACTCTCTCAAGCAGTTCTGTGTTCTTGAACTGGAGGGCCCAGAGCTTGACACAGCACTCCAGATGCAGCCTCACCAGGGCAGAGTAGAGAGGCAGGAGAAGCTCTCTTGACCTACTAGCCACATCCCTATTAATACATTCCAGAATGGCACTGGCCCTCCTGGCCACAAAAGCACATTGCTGGCTCAATTCCCCACTCTGACATGCTAATCTTAAAAGGGAGAAAAAAAAAAGAAAGATACATCCTCAGATTAAATCTGCACCTTTGTTTGAAGTGCCTGACTGGAAAGTGACCAAAGCAGTGCCACACGTTTTGATGCAGAGCATTAAGACCAGTGGAGAAGAATAAGAAATCTGCAGTAACATTAATGAAGCCTTTTCTCTCATTTCCCTCCAAAGGTTAAGTTTCATATTGGCACTTACTACCATGTGACCCTCTGGAACGAGCTGTGTGTGGAATATATACTCAAAAACATGTACTCCTCCTTCCCAACTTGTGTCCTTGAGGGAGGAAGTAGCAGCACATGACAGTAAACAAGAGCTACCTTCCATAGTGTTGTAGATTTCCTGGCATTTCAGCACGTATTGGAGAATCTCTTCCTGCTAACTGAAGTGAAAAAGAACACACTTAAGAAAAAGCAGCTTAGAGGTATTCTTCTGTTACGTTCTGTGGACTGTCTACACCAAGTTCAAAGCAAACCATTTGCAGAAGATATCCTGAAGATAGATACTCTACTCTGTGTAACATGAAGCAAGTAAAACTAAAGCATAGAAGATGCTTGGTAAGAGAGGGAATTTCATTTTGCATTTACTGATTCTAAAGTTTCAGTTTATGGAGCTTTTTAATGGAGAAAGGATAACTAAGTCCATGTGGTCTTAGGGCGTTTCATGCTGCATTTAGCCAACAAGCTGAAGGGATTAATTTGCAGTACTGAGCAGTCAGCAGGTATCAGCATTCAGTACACTCCCTACCACCTCCCCATATCCAAGTTAAGGAGCAAATACTACTGACTGCTGTGAAAACAACACACCTCTCAATTCCTAAACTAAAATTTAAGGAGGGATTATCTCTCCCCTCCTCTTTGGTATTTTAGCCCCAAGTGGTACCAGATAAACAGAAAATGAAAGGAGAGAAACCAACCCAAATAAAAGGCAGAACTAAACAACCCAGAACAAATCCTACTTATCATACCTCAGGCTCCATGTGCCTTGGAAACAGAGATGTTGTGAGATACTTGTACAGAATTCTCATGTCGTCTTGTTCCAGTCCACTCCTACAAGATCAGGGAGGAAATGAAACACAAAGGATGTTTGCGCTGCCATTTTCTGCTAACTGAAACTGAGGCAAAGCTTGTGCCAAAGCAGGGTAGCAACATCTCAGTGCCTCAGCAGATTAAATCCCAGAACACTCATTTCTAACAAAATGTTTATTTGGTAAATACAAAACACATCTAAAACATCTATAAACCATTAAGAACAACATTTCAATAACCAAAGATGAATTCTGCTGTACCTAAGTCCATTTTAAAAGCAAAACTCTTCAGAAGCAGTGCAACTTGCTGCTTCACAACTATATAAAGAGTAATTCTTTAAGTAACCTTCTATGCTAAAAGTCCTGCAAGAGGAACTTGTGTATGTGCACAGAGTCTCTTCTGAAGGAAACGTTAAAGACACTTCTCTAGCAACTCCTCAGGCCAACTTCAAAGCAATCACTTGGTACAGATGAGAGACTTTTAAAGCTGAAGATCCATACCTTTCTTATGCATCAGTCATCCTACCATTTAGTTTTCTCCTTTTCATGTAACTCTTTCACTGAGTCAGAAGCTTTATTATTATGACATTTATAGGCTGACTAATTGAAGACACACAAAAGAATGATTTTAGTACCTACCAAATCAGCTGGTCATTGTAGAGAAATGCAGTATACTTGACTATGTTCAGGCTTTCTTCCATCCTATTAATAAATGACTGAATTTTCAAGTAAGTCATTTTATCCAGTGGAAAGAAGCTGATTCCACAGAACACATCCAGCAGATCACAAGACTGTAAATGCAGTGTCTGCAAGTACTGGAGAATAATGACAGTCGATTTTTAGAAGGCAGAAAACTTCCAATGTGTACATTTAAGTTACAGATTTGAGTCTAATCCCTGCTAATTCAGAATAACAATATCAACCTCCCCTAAAAAAACCCAGACAAAACAATAGAATCATAGAATCAACCAGGTTGGGAGAGACCTCCAAGCTCAGCCAGTCCAACCTAGCACCCAGCCCTGGCCAATCACTCAAACCATGGCACTAAGTGCCCCAGCCAGGGTTTTCTTGAACACCTCCAGGCACGGTGACTCCACCACCTCCCTGGGCAGCCCATTCCAATGCCAATCACTCTCTCTGCCAACAACTTCCTCCTAACATCCAGCCTAGACCTCCCAGTTCTCCTTCATATGGAGATAAGACTTTTCAGTAGAGCCTATAGTAACACAAGAGGTGGTGGTTTTAAATTAAGAGTAGATCCAGACCAGATAAAAGGAAGAAATCTTTTATGATGAGGGTGGTGATACACTGGCATAGGTTGCCCAGAGAGATGAGAGATGCTCCATGCCTGGAAACATTCAAAGTCAAGTTGGATGGGGCTCTGAGCAGCCTGAAACAGTTGAAGATTTCACTGCTTACTGCAGGAAAGGGGGCACTGTGTGACCTTTAAAGGTCCCCTCAAACCCAAACCATTCCATGAGTCTATGTGTGAATGTGATTCTGAGTGTCACCATGACAACAGTATTTAAGCCTATTAATTACTTAAGAACAGGCACAGCCTATCTTACTAATATTTCCTTGGAGTTACTCCTGAAATTAAATGCTACCAGATGAATCCATTAGCCTTCAGTGTGCAAAGGACAAGATAGTTTCCAGTACTCTCTTTGCTCTTACCAAGAGATTTCAAATACTCTGCTCTGAAAGATGAGCTATGCAGTGGCTCCCTCTACAGTCATTTCACACCACCAAAACCCCAAGTAAATACAGATTATTAAGTAGTGTGATGTACCTCTGTCACAGTTTACAATCTAACACTCATTTCCTTTCAGAGTTCCACTGTGGTTTAAGCCTGTCAGTAACATGTAGCCAACTTATTCAGCAGAGCTATAACTGAACAACTTTTCCTGGGATCTCCTACTATTTTCACTTCAGTAGGAACTTCTAAGAAAAACAGTGATCTTACAGATAAAAATCTATTACTTCTCTTTTTGCTCTGTTTTTAGACAGAAATGTACATCCAGCTAGCCCAAAAAGTACTCCTTAGGTCAGCAGTGTCCACTCCAGAGTCTATGACAGCCTTATAACACCAAGCAAAAATCCTGCCCAAACCCACAAGCAAAAGCTGTCCTACAATCAAACCACACTGTACTGTGCTCTGCAGTCACAACATTGTGTTCTTTTAAGAACCCACCAGAGTACAACTTTAAGCATCAGTATACAGTGTCTACACTCCACCAGGAGCAAAGATATCAATAGCAAAGTCTTTACCACAGGAGAATTAACTGCTGACAGCATTCCCAAGAGAACTGGGGGTGCCAACCTTATCGGGCAGGATTACTAATTCCATATGGGTGGTGGAAAGGGCAGAGTGGGTGGAGAAAGAAAAATGAGATTACTTCACAGTGCTATGTGACTTTCAGTCTGTGTAGACAGCTTGTGGATTCTCCATCCCTGGATGTTTTCCAGACTCAACAAGTCAAAGCCTTTTGCAGCCCAGTTTGATTTTGGTGTTGCCCTACTCGAAGCAGGGGGTTGAACTGAATGGCCTCTCCAAATTCCTCCCAACCTGAATGATTCTTCAGGAGCTATTCAAACAGGACTGCAGGGATTCTTTTCATGCTAACCAATTCACACATTAAAACAGAATTTCCAGAGAATGAACATGATCCCACTGGGGACAATATATCCAGCAGCTAAGCTGTTCCTGTTGTGGTTCAACTCAACAGCCCATGGTCTAGCCTTGGGCTCTGTGGTAAAGGGTTGGACTCGATGATCTGTGAGGTCTCTTCCAACCCTGATGATACTATGATACTATGAACTCCACTTAAAGAATCTATGAGGTTAGTAAGAAGCAGGAAGCATTTCAGAAAAACAAGTACCCAGACTTGGTTGCCACTATACCTTTCCCACTGCCTATTATTTAGAATCACACAGCAGCCACT
This sequence comes from Pogoniulus pusillus, assembly GCF_015220805.1. Taxonomy (NCBI): domain Eukaryota; kingdom Metazoa; phylum Chordata; class Aves; order Piciformes; family Lybiidae; genus Pogoniulus; species Pogoniulus pusillus. The sequence continues at coordinate 30,035,065 of NC_087276.1, read as the reverse complement.
TAGAGAAGGTTCTTGCTTTCTGTTTCCAACACAGAATCACACTGTGTGTGCCTGAAAAAGAAGGTCTTACCCGATGGAAGAATTTCTCTAGTCTCTCCTTTAGAACTTTCACACCTCCATCATCCATGGCTCTCAGGAATGTGCCATTGAAAAGCTAATAGTTAAAGGGAAAAATAAAACCAGTCAGGTAATGATTTGGTAGAGTCAGATAATGGTTGGTTTCAAAAGTCTTTTCCAACTATAATGATTCTATGATTTACAGTCATTTCCCACAACTCAGCCATGACTACAGCTGAAGTACAAGCCAGCTCCTGTTTCTCAGTACTGGCACTCCACATAAATCCAGATGTGCCCCTTCTTTGTCAAAAAAGTCTCTTAGATTTGCAGAGTCCAGGTGTATGAAGCAGCAAAGGCAGAACTGGAAAAGGAAACATGCTCTTGTTTTGGAAAAGGCAGGTTGACAGCCTTTATCCAGTACTGTTTCTCCACCAGATAATAGCTCACACCATGAAAATCAAGCCTGTAGTAACGTAATTAGCCATGAAAAAGGAAACCTGGACTTCACAAAACTAGAAAGCTCTTGTTGTTACCAGCACAAGTAACTGCAAAACCTTTCTTTTTCTCTTCAGTCAACACTATTACAGCTTCAGGAAGGGAGCAGACAATAGCAATGAGACAAGAATGTCAAAGCAGCAATGAGCTTACACATCCAAATGGTACCAAGAGGTACTTCTGCTCAGAGAAGGAGCCTCTAATATTAACTCTACCTTGTACATGCTGTAGCACTGCTGTAGGACCGAACTGTAAACCTTGTCCTGCAGAAAAAAAAGCAGGACATCAGTATCTGCAGAGGCAGAATTCCCAGTATTTCAACCAAGTCACACATGTTTCCAAACAGCCAGCAAAAACACAGATTAAAGAAATTGATCTCTGAAAAGTTAAAACAGCATTTTCAGTCAGCATCTAGACATCTCTTTGTACTTAAGATACCAGTTACTTCCCTAAGGCCACTGGTGAGTGACAATGAACTTCTTTCCTACTAGTTTTCTTTCAAGTCAAGTCAAAGGCTAAAAGAAGTCGGACACCTTAACAGGCTTTTATTGGGCTAGGATCTTAACCTAGGAGTGATGAAAATAAGACTCTTTCATTGTTTGTCCAGCAAATAGAGTGCCTGCAACACCAATCCTTTTCTTACAACATTATGAGGAGCAGAGGCAGCATAAGCCATTAGCATTTTATATACTATCCCACCCTGTCAAATACCCTACCTGTACACAGTTAAACTGACCTAATCAGACTGCAGTTTGGACAAGATAACCATGTGAGTTATGAGCTGTCTGATTTTCCAGATGATTAGTGCAGATTGCTAGCAATCTTAACAAAGTAATAACAGATATTTATTTTCGTTAGGTTTAAGTCATTTAAAGTCTTGGCAGAACTTTATCAGAGCCTAAGAAATATTCACCTACTCCAAGCTAAAAGTCTCACAGCTGTGATCTTGACTGGGTGAGTTTGAAATGCTATCTGGATAATTCTCTTGCTCTTTAAATTTGATTGAAAAGTACTTTCCTCCTTCTCCAATGTAGGGATATATATTAAAGAATCATTTTAGTATAGCACTAATCAAACCAAGATATTTTTGGAGGTACTCTTAAAATACAATCTAGGCCAAGCTCCCAAAACACTGCCTTACCAGTAATTCTTCTTCCTGATATTCATAGACTGGCTTTCCATCTTTGTGTTTTTCTATGATGGGATTCCGTACAACCTAGCAAGTGGAAGGGGCTGCTATTAGACAATGCAGAATGCATTGAGAACAGTGCAATAGGATGCTTCAGCAATATGGATATCACATGCATAAGTACCATGACCATCCAGAAGTTTTCTTCAGGCTCGTGGAAAAATTGTCTGTTCTTTTGTGTATGGAGGGACTTTGCAGGTTTTGTTGGGCTAAAGGTCCTGGAAAGAAAGCATTTATGTAGATACAGACATCCAGACACCCAAAATGAAAACATATGGATGACAAATTTAAAATCATAGAATCAAAGAATGCTTTAGGTTGGAAGGGACCTCAAGAATCATCTGATTCCAACCCCCTGCCATAGGCAGGGACACCTCCCACTAGAACAGGTCGCTCAAGGACTCATCCAACTTGGCCTTGAACACCTCCAGGGAGGTTGTGGAGCACAGAATCACCCAATGTGATCAAAGACCTTGGGTGATTCTGGGCTCCACAACCTCCCTGGGCAACCTGTGCCAGTGTCTCACCATCCTCACTATAAAGAACCCTTTCTTAACGTCTAGTTTGAATCTCTCTTCTTCCAGTTTAAACTCATTACTCCTTGTCCTGTCATTATATGACTTTGTCAATAGTTCCTCCGCAGCCTTCCTGTAGGTCCCCTTCAGATACTGGAAGGTCATTATAAGGCCTCCTCAAAGCTTTCTCTTCTCCAGGCTGCAGAGCCCCAACTCTCTCAGTCTGTTCTCATAGCAGAGCTGCTGCAGCCCTCTGTGCATCTTCATGGCCCTCCTCTGGACTCAGTCTAGCAGTTCCATGTCCTTCTTGTGCTGGGGGCTCCAGAACTGCACACAGTACTCCAGAGGTGGGGTGCTTGTGCTAATACACTCAGCCATGCAATCAGAGTCCATACCTTGTGAATTGTATGATAGCTTCACACAGTCCCACATTTCTAATTTTTTCATTCTTTTCTACTTCATTTGGGTGATAGAAGAGAATCTTCTTTTCTTCCTAAAATTTGGGAAAAAAAAGAGTTGAAGCAAATGCATTTAATAGACTCAGGAGTGGAAGAATACTGGAATCCTGGTTTGTTTGAAATTTGAATCCCCTCATTGCTGAGGCAGAATTTTATCTTGCACCTAAGTGGACTTCTCTAATAATGGATAAAGGGCACAGTTATGCAGGCAGTCATTCCAAGGTATCTCAAAATGCTTTACAAATTGAAGACTACTGGAAGCTCTAGTCACTTCACAGCTCATTCAAAGCCAGACCAAAGCATGGCTAGCCTCAAAGCTAGACCAGATTGCTCAAGGCACTGTCCAGTCAAGTTCTGAGTATCTTTGAAGACAGAGATTCCACAGCCTTTCTGGGCTTTCCTCTGCTGCTTGGCCACTTCGCCATGACAAAACCTTCTTCTATCTCACCACCACTTCCCTTGCCCAAACTCCTTCCGTCACCTCTCATCTTTTCACTTCAGGAGCCTAACTCCATCCTCTGTAGGTAGCCCTTAAACAGCTAAGGCAGCCGTCGCACCCCCTTCCACATCACCTCTTCTTAAGGCCACACAAATCCAGTTAGCTAATGCTTTCCTGATATATCACAAAATCCAATCCCCTGATCAACTCAAAGCGCTCTCCACTGGGCTTGCTGCAGTCTTGTCAGTGTTTGTCCTGCTCTGGGAAGCCTCAGAGGAAAGCAGTGCCACCAGCAGTCCCACAAGCGTTGAAGAGAGGGAAAGCAATCACTTCACTTTGACCCACTAATGCACAGTCCCTGGCACAGCCTGGCACGCTGGTAGTTCTCACTGCCACAAGGGTACACTGCTGATTCACATACAACCTGTTGTTCACCAGGACTTCCCGGTCCTGTTCTGCAAAACTGCTTTCTAATCAGCCAGCCCCTGATCTGCCATGGTGCATGGCATTATTTCATCCCACACACAGGCCTTGGCATTTGCCTTCGTCAAGGCTCAGCAGGTTTTGGCTTGCCCATTTCCCCAGCTCACTGTGGGTCCCTCAGAGCAGCAGCGCTACCCTCCGGCACATCAACAGCCTCCCTTGGCCTGCAGTCACCCACGGACTTGTTGAGGCTGCACTCAGCCTCATCACTCTGGTCGTTAGTGGGGATGTAAGTACACCGCCCTGCTCAAAAGCCGCTGAAAGTAAAGGTTAGCATATGAAGCACACATCCAACTGCTATCTAAACATAGCCCACAGCTTCTGGAACCTACTTATTAAAGTCCAGAACGGCAAGAAAACGCCAGCCATAACCTGAACGAAACCAAACCGGTGCTAACCTGTCTGCCATGTTGTAGCTACCTGGGTAAGCTATTTCTAGAAGTTAAGGCACCAGTAAAACACAGTTACTGCCTCCATCTGCAGCACTTCACATGTTACTGCTGGGAACACCCTCGGTTACTGCTCCTTTTTACTCTGCAGCAGAGACAGATCTAGTTGTAGGTGGCACCTGGCCCTGGCCCCGCTGAAGGCAGCCGATACACAAGCCTCAGGTGCTGCCCAGGTGGCCACGGGCAGGGTCACACAGCCCTGAACAAGCACCGCTCCTTGCCGAGCCGCCTTTGTGCGGGATGCTGCCACAGTTAATCCCGCGGGTCCCACAGCCCCGAACAAGCAGCGCTCCTTGCCGAGCCGCCTTTGTGCGGGATGCTCCGCTGGCGGGAGAGTTAATCCCGCGGGTCCCGCAGCCCTGAACAAGCAGCGCTCCTTGCCGAGCCGCCTTTGTGCGGGATGCTCCGCTGGCGGGAGAGTTAATCCCGCGGGCACATGCTGCGGCCCAGGCATGAGGAAGGAGGGGCAGCAAGGCCAAGACAGCCACCCCGGGGCCCGCTGCGGCAACCGAACCAGGGACAGAACCGGACCGAGAGGGTGCTCTCCTCTTCCCATCGCCCCGAGACGCGACGCCCCGCTCCGGTACCTCTCCCTCTTTGGGCCCCAGCTTGGGGTTATAGATGAAGAAACTGAGCAGAGTCGGAGCGATCTGCTTCTCCTGGCCGGCTCCCCCCGCCGCCGCCGTTGCCATGCTGAGCCTGAGAGGAAAGCGCCTGGGGCCGGCAGCCGCCACACACCATCAGGGAGCAGCCCGAAGACCTCCGCCGGCGCCGGCCCCGCTCCGCTTCCGCCTTCTGCCGCCACCCCGGAAGCGCAGGGCGCGGGCCGGGAAGCGCTGCCGGGCCCGGCGAGAGGCGGTGCTGCCCCGCGCCCCCGCCGGCCGAGGGCGGAATGGCAGGCGGCCGGCAGCGCAGGGGGCGGCCGGCAGCGCAGGGGCTGCCCGCTCCGGCCCGCTCTGCGGCTCTCCAGCCTGCTTTCACCACCTGGGGATCTGGGGTTCGCAGGTGACCGGGCAGTCCTGACCTGCGGAACGAACCCCACAGCTCACGCAGGGCTGTGCAGTAGGAAGGTTTTATTGCAGGGCAGGGTGCAGGCAGGATCGCTCCTTCAATCCTGCACACCTCATGCTGGCACAGGCCACAAATGACGTTAGGAGAGCAGACAAATTGATAATAAGAGGTAAGACTACTACAGTGCTTTATTGGAGTTCATTAGCACAGGTATTTTCCCATTCTCTACCCTGGTGCCAGCCCTCCCCGGTGGTCTTGAGTGGTCACAGAATCAAGCAGGTTGGAAGAGAGCTCTGAGCTCATCCAGGCCAACCTAGCACCCAGCACTATCCAGTCAACCAGACCATGGCACTAAGTGCCCCAGCCAGGCTTGGCTTCAACACCTCCAGGCACGGCAACTCCACCACCTCCCTGGGCAGCCCATTCCAATGCCAATCACTCTCTCTGCCAACAACTTCCTCCTCACATCCAGCCTGAACCTCCCCTGGCACAGCTCCAGGCTGTGTCCCCTGCTTCCGTCCTGCTGCTTGCCTGGCAGCAGAGCCCAACCCCACCTGGTTGCAGCCTCCCTTCAGGCAGCTGCAGACAGCAATGAGCTCTGCCCTGAGCCTCCTCTGCTGCAGGCTGCACACCCCCAGCTCCCTCAGCCTCTCCTCACAGGGCTCTGCTCCAGGCCCCTCCCCAGCTTCATCACCCTAAATTATTACCTGAGGTGAGTGCCAGCACAGTCTCCCTCACAGGGTGTTTCCATCTTTGGCCAGCAGGCCCCTCTGTATTGCTGCTGTCAGGATACCTCTGCTTCTCCTTTGTCCCCTTCCTGCTTTCCTTAGTCACTGCAGGCTTGGGCCTTTACAAGATACATATCACAGATCTCCAGCTAGCAGCTGCAGGCACTTCTGCAGTAGCTGTTGTTTAGGTTTGCACGTTGTCAACTGACTGCTCTGCCCTCAGTGGGACACTGCACCTGGCCAGGGATCTGTGAACACTATCCCAGGGCAGGGAGAGAAGTTAGTCTCTTTGCTGTTCACTTAAGATAAACGTGGCAGCACTGGTGGTGGTGACAGTGGAGTCAGTTAAGTTCTTACCAGAGAAGTGATCAAACTGCAGCAGCTGTGGAATTCGGCTTGTGCTGGGTTAAACCAGGGGAAGGCCACAACAGTGAGAGGGCCTGGAACACCTGTCCTATGAAAGCAGGCTGGGGTTGTTCAGCCTGGAGAAGAGAAGGCCCCAGGGAGACCTAATAGCAGCCTGCTAGTACCTGAAAGGGGCCTGCAAGAAGGCTGCAGAGGGACTGTTTGCAAAGGCCTGCAGTGATGGGAGGAGAGGCAATAGTTTTAAATTAGAAAGCAGTTGATTTAGGTTGTGCATTAGAATCATAGAGTGGTTTAGGTCAGAAAGGATCTCAAGGATCAGCCAGTTCCAACCCCCTGCCATAGGCAGGGACAACTCTCACTAGAAAAGGTCGCTCAAGGCCTCATCCCACCTGGCCTTGAACACCTCCAGGGAGGTTGTGGAGCACAGAATCACCCAAGGTGATCAAAGATCAAAGATCACATTGGGTGATTCTGTGCTCCACAACCTCCCTGGGCAACCTGTGCCAGTGTCTCACCACCCTCACTGCAAAGAACCCTTTCCTAACATCTACTTTGAATCTCCCCTCTGCCAGATTAAACCCATTCCTCCCTGTCCTGTCATTACAAGACCTTGTCAATAGTCCCTCCTCAGCCTTCCTGTAACCCCCTCCAGATACTGAAAGGCTACTATAAAATCTCCTCAAAGTCTTCTCTTCTCCAGGCTGAAGAGCCCCAAATCTTGTTGGAAGGGAGTTCCTTACCACAAGGGTAGTGCAACACTGGAACAGATTGCCCAGGGAGGTAGTTGAGGCCTCATCCTTGGAGATAGTCAAGGTTAGTCTCGACAGGGCTCTGGATGATCTGATCTGATGGAGTATGGCCCTGCTTACTGCCAGAGGATTGAACTAGATGACCTTTGGTGCTCCCTTTCCAATCCAAAGCACTCTATCATTCTGTGAGTTAGTGCAATGGAGATCCTGGTCTGTGAAAAGCCTGGCTGAGGCACTTAGTGCCATGGTCTAGTTGATTGGATAAGGCTGGGTGATAGGTTGGACTGGATGAGCTCTCTTCCAACCTGGGTGATTCTATGATTCTATGATTGTAAGGTTGCCTGTTTACAGAAATACTGTTGCAGGGAATGCACTGAGGAGGCAAGTGTGGTTGGGCAGTGGATACTTATTGTAATTGGTGATTGCTAGGAAGGGTGGTTCTGTGCCAGACTTTCCCAAGGAAGGGGTTTAATGCATCTGGAGAGATTGCTCAGTGCAGCCTCATCTGTGAATCACCATTGCTTTCGGTGGAAGTGTTTGTGAGAACCTGCAAAGAGTAAGTGATAACAGATTCAATTAAATTATTACATTCCTAAAGCACGAATTAACAGGGCAGGAAGAAACTTCGATTGTGGTTCCAATTTCATCCCATCTTCTTAATTGTATGGCCAGTAACACCACACCTTGACATTTGCAAAGTGGCATCGGATCACCCTGAGTTTGAAATGTGATTCCTTGCCCATGATTATGTAAAATTAAACTGCTGCATAAGTACTTTGGGAATCTGACAGGACAACCCTTGCACTAAAGACAAGTAATTAACCACCTGATGAGTGCTTTCTAGTTTATTAAAAAAAAGGTATGTAGGAGTAAGAAACGTTGTTCTGCAGTCACACATTTTGGATTGTGGAGCTTATTTCTAGGTGCTATTTTGAGCATTTCCGTCAGCTGCGTAGTAACAGACTTAACAAAAAGGTATACTATAAATCACTCCGGGTGTTAGAGCTGACAGCTGTAAATAAATACAGCTGACAGCTCAAATAGCTGTTCCATTGACAGTATGTGGTCTAAATGTGTTAACAAATGTGTAGACTCAGCAGTTTGGAATTCGTTTAGCAAATAAATTACAAAATAGTGCTGTGATCCAGCAAAAAGCACAATGCCTCTGTATCCCTGGTCTGCAGGCTTTGTCACTGCTGCAGCAGGCCTCGGCAGCTCTGCTGGAAAGCACAGCGCTGCAGCTACGTGCAGGGGTCCTGCTGAGGCTATCGGTCATCTCCTTGATTTCTTCTCCCTGTGATGTCAAGAAATGTGAGCAACTATCCAAGTGCTGTGGTGAGTAGAGGTGGTTTAATAATAGATGGATTTGCTTTGCAGAATCAGAGATTTCATAAAGGAAGGTAGTAACTTTACACTGGCTTCGGTTATGATTGAGCATAAAAAGTTACTGAGTAGCAGTAAAAACTAATGCGGAGCTTCAGGTATTTAAATACTTTGGTTCCTTCAATGTATTTAACAGGAATGTCTAGAGTGTAGTTACTAGCCCAGATCTGTACATGTGAAAGAAAAGCTGGGAAGAGAGCATGAGGAACGGGCTAGGCAGTTTGAAAGGTTTTAGCTTTGAAGATGATTTGTAGTCATATGTTAATTATTTCCCTACTGATCCCAGCAAGCAATGAGAAAGACAATTACATGAAGAATTATGCCATAGTCTGACATATTTAAGGCATGGTATTTCTTCTGCTTAGAGGCTGAATAAAGCCACTGTTTCTTCTTTTATATTCTAACTACTCAGAGACAGGGTATCCTGGCACAAGATATTATGGGGTAAATGATGAGAACACGAAATGGATCTCTGGAGCCCTGTCTTTTATTGGAATCAGAAGTGTTCTAGTGTTTTCTACTAATGTAGTATTATTGTCATTGTGTCTAGTGAATAATCTGAGTATTCAGTGCACAACTCTGATAACTAGCGAGAACTTGCATTGCAGTTGGTAAGTGTGAGCAACAGTAGTAGCTGGTTTCTGAATGCTGCCTGTCACATCAAATCTTCTCATTAAATATAGTTATAGACAGTGGCTGCTCATTCCCTTCAGCAAGCCTCCATATGCATGTGTTAACTGGTGGTTAAAGAGGGTAAATGTCTTTAGTTTTTCCTTCTTTGTGAGTCAATAAAGCCCTGCTCAGGAGCTTTCTCCACTACAAGTGCTCACTTCAAACAACTGGAATTCTATGTAGCATAATCCCTAGGAGGAGGCCTATCAATGGCATTTTGGTTTAGGCCATGGAGCAAACAGGTATCTGTCAGTGAGTAAATCCAGTCTGAGTTAATCACCATCACATTTTACAAGACCATTTGAAAGTATGATTTAGCATTTCAGGGGTTCCAGGGAACTGATAAGTTGTTTTAACCTGACAATTTACTGCAAGACTTTTCTGCCATCAGACTGGTTTCATTGCCAAGAACACACTTTATTTCTTGCGAATATCCTATGACATCCATCTCGTGCAATCAGAATCTCTGTGGGTCAGATGCTCAGCTTGTGTAAATCTGGGTAGTTCTGTTTGACTCACAGATACTCTAGGGATTGATTCCAGGTGAGCATATTTTAAAATGGTAAGAAATATTGCTAGAAGACAATGGTTTGTTGGTTGGTTTGTTTCTTTTAATCAGTTTGTATTATTTTTGCACAATAAAAGGGTGACAAAATTATGACCCTATTAAATTCTCAGTATATACTCATCTTATGAGCCACTGGTATGCCAAATTAAGCTGCTGAAAACACAGAGACAAAAAATTCTGTTTTTCAATCACCAAGTGTGAGGAATTGTAGGTTAATGTATATGTATTTATAGATCTTTTTTATTTTAAAGGCAGTAGATATATCTTGGCTCCCAGAAGTGTAGACAGTTGCAGAGAAAACAGAGAGATGAGTATTTAGGAGTGAATCATTCTAGAATTTGCAGTGGTGCAGCAGACATTAGGCACTCCATTAGCTCTTCTTCACGCTGAGTAATGGAGAACGTTTATTCATTGAACTGCTTTTGATTTGATAATAAATATGTTTGAGGCCAACAGGAATTTTTCAACCGTTGTTTTATTAGGTTTGAAGAATATAGACTGAGAGAGAGAAAAGGGCTAAGCATATCAAAGCACAGCCGTCTGGGTTCTGTGGCTTTGTTGCTCTGGAAGAGAGAGCATTCAGATTCTTTAGGCTCTTCCCTAGCAATAGCTCATAAACAATGCAGCTCCCACTTTGGTGTTTTTCTGCAGTGTACACAGAGACTTTTGAGAAGAAAAAAATGCAGTTAATTTGGAATGTAGTCGTTGGCAGCCCAGGAAGAAATGTATTGAAACGGCAGTGACTAAACCATTCCCTTTCCTGAAAAGGCTTCTCTTGCATTCTACTGACTCCTACAAGCTGCCTGTGCGTGAACTGCAGGCTACAGCACTTGCTGGGGTTGAGAAAACAAGTGGATATATAAATACTCCATCAGACCACCAGACTCTGTCTTTTCTAGTGACTGAGTTGTTTCTTCATAAAAAGATATTTCTTCAGCATGCCCACACACAGGTGCTTTTGTGAAGGACACTTGTAACATAGCCTGGAAATAGCAGGAGGAGTACATTGGATCATTTTTAACATGTATTTCTACAAATTCTTCCATCATACTTAGTCCTCCCTATTGAGAACACTTAGAAATACCACCAAGAAGATAATTGGTTCCTTTTTTTTATTGCTTCCCCTCTGTTTTTTAAACCCTCACCATTACTGGAAACCTCAAGTCCACATAGACTTTCCTTTTAATCCTTTCTGCACCAAAGCATATGGGGTTTATGTTCTAGTTCTCATAACTGGCTAATACAAAAAGAGCAGTTAGAAACTGGAGCAATCTCATGCAGAAACCACTTAAGCAAGACTACCTAACTGTTTTTTGCTTGGTGGTGAGATTTTATCCTCACCTACCTCACAACTACATCTGGGTTTTGACAAAGACCTGAGTGTTTCAAGGACATCAAACTTAACCCAGAACACCTGTTACAAACAGTCCTCACACTGATTTCAACAGATGTTCATATATAAAGGTCTATCATGATCTTGGAGGGATTAACACTTTTTAATATCAGTTTAGCAGTCAGAAAACCAGACGCAAGCTACAGCATATGATTAATTTTTATTGGATATTTTAAAGGGAAGTGCCTGCTAAAATAGAGTTAGAACATGATAAATGGTCCACACGATGAAAAAAAAAATCAGCAATCACTGTTTCATTATGTTGCTAAGGCAATGAACAAATAACAGACACTGTCACCATCATGTCAAGGTTTTGGAGTGTCTCATGCAGATTCATCCCAATTCCACCTTGTTTGGTCCTTTTGAACCTCTAAGACTGCACCAATTCTTGGAATTCTGTGAAAGACACAAAAAACCATTTATAGCAGAGATACTAAACTGAAAGGATTAGAAGTAAAAGACGTGGGGCTTGTTAGAGATGTTGCCTAAACTTCCCCCTTCAAACTAGAGACAGAAAGACAATGCTTTAATGGCAATTATAAGGAACAGTAAAATATTCAAGGCACTTTGATCCTTCTCTCTGGGCAATACTGATTTCAGGCAAAAATAATGGAATGGCCAATATGAAATTTGAATAAGTAGTTAAGACCTGAAGTAAAAGAATCAAAAGTGAGTCCATGTGTCCTATTAGCTGTTTGTATTGCTTCAGGGGTTGAGTGAATGTGGGCTGCACAAAAGCCCCAACCATTGTGCAGTTCCACAGGGTGTGTTGCCCAAGTATTGTGTTGTACAACAAGGTACTGCTCTTTGGAAGATGTGGTAAATGTTTGGCTTCTGTGGGTTAGAGTATCTGATCCTTCCTGTCTCTGAACGACTATGTTCGTGTAAGGACTGCTCCATAAATCATGTGTGTTTATACTGGCACGTTTCCTAAGGAGCTGGTTTTAATTTCTTCCAAAGAAAGAAACAGAGGAGTTGTGTGCCCCTAGCACAGCCAGCTGGGGAATCTGCACACCAGCACATTCCCTGCGTGCAATTCCCTAAGCCCCTTTCATGCTCATCTAGGCAGCTTCTCTGGCGGGACGAGTTGCCATTGGCTGCAGCCTTGTGTCTGTGTGCGTCCCGTGCGAAATGGGACACACCAGTAGGGAATGATGAGATCAGGAGGTTTCTGCACCGAGCAGCCATTAAGTCACACCGCCAGCTCCACGGGGTGAGTGCAATGTGCTGCTTCCCAAAGCAGCTGCTCCTTCCTGTCTGGTCCTTAACCTGCCACCGAAGACGAGCAGCAGGGAGCCTGTTCGGGCATCTCGTGTGGGGGCAGCGACACTGGAGCGTTCTGTTCTGCTTCTGGTGCAAAGCAAAGACTGAGCTATGCTGGTAGCTCTTGCAGGGGTGAATGACTTCACTGACTGGTGGAATTTCTGTTGCGAGGTGACTGCTATAAATGTGCTGTTCATTCTCTCGTGGAGAGCTGATTCTTTTGTCCTGGGTTTTACACTTGTGTGTTACAAGTGATGCTAGCGCTGCTCACGTCTGTGGGAGTGGGAGGAGAAATAAGGGGCAGTGCCTTTCAAAGTAACTGGAAATCTGTGAGTGAGTGGCATTGAGAAAGTTCCTTAGGGCAGGCTAGATGGGTTTATTGCTTGTGCAGAAGGAGTTACAGGGGTGAACCTGTAAGATTAGGGTCTGCTCCCGCCCATGAGCAGATTGTCACTGCAGGGGTTTCAGTAAAATTGCTGAGTAGGCATTAATGTGCCATCAACATAAAAGAGAATCACACATCATCACAACTCATCCTGAGGAGCCTTATCCTTTATATATAAATATAAGTAAGTGTATACCTTCAGCCCCAATTTTCCCATCCCCATCGTGATCTGCTGCTGACAGGAAGGTCTTGGTTTCTGAGGCAGTTAACACTCTGGCTCCACACTCAAACCTCTGAAGGAAATACCTAGAAAGAAAGAAACTTTGTCTGATTTTCACAGAATATGATTCTTTTATGCTGATAGCTATCCATAAACACAACATTGACCACAATGGCCTAGTAGTCCTTGAAACACTGCTTCATTTGACATCCCAAATCTTAGTCACATGCAGTTCTGCTTTTAAGTTCAGCCCCAATACAGCTGGTTCTGTCCACTACTGGAATCCAGCCCCAGGGAGGTATTTGTTCTATACTGGGCATTAAAGGCAGGTGTTTACTAATGTGTTTTTATCTGTAGGGGTTATCTGCTTAAATACACCTGTCTGCTGGAAGTTTTTATTAGTGTTTAGCATAACTTCTGCTCACATTTACAGAACAGTACTGGAAAGAAAAAAAAAAGCTGGTGTTTGGACAGGCTCTAAATAGTTAACAAGGTCCTTACTTGAGCTCATCTTCCTCAATAAAGCCACTTTGATCATTGTCGAGAATCCGGAAGATCTCCTTGATCTGGCTGCTACTCTTTTTAGACATCCCACTGATCTGAAAGAATTTTTTGGGACTAAAGGAATCTGGAGCTGAAAATAAATTGATAAATACATTAACCCCAGACCACTGCTTTCGCTGTTCCTAAATGATCTGAGGGCGTTGCTTTGTTGTTACATTTTAGTTGTTCTAAACGCGAATGACAGATCAAACCTGTCAGAGAATGAAGTTTGCCATGCTGCCCCATGCATACCCTCCTAAACATAACAAAAAGCAAATCATACAGGGATAAGTTACAAAGTGACAGCTTAAACCAGTCATGAGCAAAGGTACTGAGACAGCTAAGTCAAGAGATTACAGACATCTGTTTACACTATGTGCTTGTTCAGTATTCCTTTGGGACCGAGTTAAAGTTGCCATGTGTTTACACAAGGTAATTTTGAGAGTTTTCATTGTTTCCTCACCTTGGCAGTCCCGCAGAGCAGCAGCAATATCAGAAGGGCTTAGAATGTCTGCAAGGCTCATTTTCTACCTGTGCAAAACAGTATATTGCAAACAGATTTGTGACGTGCAAATCTTACAACGAATTGTTTTTTTCAGTGTTCTGAAGCATGCTATATGCTAATGAGACTTCTAAGGGTAGAGGAAGCTAATTGATCAAACCAACATCCCTGCTAACCCTGAGCTAATTAGAAGATTTAATACATCCTTAAAAACAGCAGTGCTGAAATAATACCTCTTAATGAGACAGATTACATGACTGATGTTGTGAGTTCATGATCACTTTTTCATCATTTACCTGCATGCTACTTAAGCAGAGCCCATTTTAGAAGTCTATGTATCTGTTCATCTAGTAACTCTCTGTAACTGTTAAGCTAATAATTAGTCTCCCTGGAAGGCATGGCGTCTGACAACACAAATAACAGCAGATGCAGTGGCAAAAAGAAAGTCAAGAAGGTTTGCTTCTGCTTTCTCCCCCAACAGTTCTGAAGAATAAAAAGAAAACTGATACTTATCTATAGAAGGTCCATCCACCTGTAAGTCCAGCAATTAAAATGAAAACCTTAGAACAATGGTCATTGTACTTACTACTGGTGCAGCTCTGCACTGGAAATTCTTTTAATTAATCTCAAGTCAGCTGCTCACCTTTATAGTTTTCTGAGCTAGGTAAAGGAAAAATAGCTGAAGAGATACCAGGCAAAATAGTAATGTTGGCTCTGGCTTGCCACTGCGGCTTATAAAGGATTCAAAAGGTGACAATAACCACTACTTAGGTTACTGTTTCATGTATCAGATGCTTGATTTGAGACCTAGCTCAAATTTCTTCCTTAACTAATTAAACTTTTCTTTCTATTTATATCCTGGGATAATGTAGACAAGAAGAACAGGGTTTTTTAATAAATCCACTTGTGCTTAAGTTAAATACAACTCTGCCATCAAAATGCAACCTTTCAATCTCAAGTATGTTAAAGGTTTTCAGTTGCATCCTTTAAGTTGCTCACTGGAAGATGACTCCAGCAGGCAAGTCCTGATGAAAAGAATCTAGTTTGGTTTCCCTAAGTCTGTTGATCCTTTGGAATGTATAACGGAAGATGGAGATGAAAGATCAGAGGTGACAATGTGTCATTCTGACAAAGACAACTTGTCACTCAGATAGGGACAAACTTGCTGTAATTTGGGGTGATCTTTCTACAGTAAGCTTCATTTCATATATGCTGACCATTTTCTACATTCCTGTGCCGTTGCTTATTGGGAGTAAAACAGAAACCACTGCCTTCACTGGCAGCAAAGAAGCCTACTTAATAATCTGCTTTGAAAATTCTAAATGACATGGAGTCAATAATAGGCTTGAAATGGTAGGAATCAGAGTTTGTTAGCATGGAGGCAGATTTACAACACATGCTCACAGTCTGCTTTCTTCATGAGAAGTAAAAATTGTAGCTATAAAATGTGGGACTTTATTGTGTGTTTCAAGAGCATTGATTTGGGGGTGGGGTGTGAGAAGGATATCTGGAACAACAGATAACAAAGTTTTCCTACTCAGACATTTTTTCCCATCCATTAAGGGGAGCTATGTGGATGAAATTGTAGGATGAAGACCAGTAAAGTATACATGTATTTTAGTTAGAGTTCATTGTAGAACAGCCTATTATGGTATTAAAAGTAAAAGTAATCTCCTAACACATCTTACATGCCTTTAAAACAACCAAAGCTGTTCTTGCACAGAAATGACATTCTATGAAAAGGGAAGGAAAATGTGTAGCTAAAATTTGGTCTTTTTTCATATCTTGTCAGAGTGAATAAGGAAGGGGAAGTAGAAAGGGGATCTGAAGGAAATGTGAGCTCTGTTTTTACCACTGGTTAGAATGCTGATTTTTAGTAACAGCTCTCCAAGTTACTTACACAGTGTAAAGAGGCTTTGTGACAAACCAGAGAAGGAAAACCAGTTCATACTTGTACCATGTCAGAGGCATAATAAGGCTTGTTAAAAAAAGTAGAAGTGCAGACATCTGTGGAAATCAGCATGCATCTGTACAACATGCAACTTGGTTTAGTTTTTAAGGATGGAAATAGCATGGCATGCTGAACAAGCAGCATTTTTTACAGCAGCAAACACTACAAATGATGCTGTGGAGTGGAGTAGTCATGTATCTAAGCCTTGGTGTGAGTTAATGGACTACAGTGGGTTTACTCCTCATTGGTTTAATGACAGTGAGAAAAGTATCGAGCATAGCAGTTGTTCCATAGCAGCTTTGTCTGCATTGGGGTAGAGAAAGCAATGCATAGGTAACACAAAAATGCAGGCATCGTTTAATGACACTTCAGCCTTTTTTGCTCTCTCTTTTGTGTGCAAAAGAAAGTGATATAAGTCACAAATAGTCAGACTTGTCTTTAATCCCAGATATCAGATGTCTAGTAGTGGAAGATTGCTCTCTTCTGTCCATTTCAGTAGGAACACTGTTCATAGTCATCTGGAAAAAGCATTTTCTCCTAAGCCTAAGAACTACGGCCTGGGGTAAATGAGTATGGTCTGACTAAGCCAGCTTGAACAATGCTGATTTGTAGAAATGAAGATCTGATCTCAGGTCTTTTGGTCTTCTTTCAATTTCTTTTTCTTCTTAGTTCAGTACTACATGTACATGTGGGTTTCTGTCTGAGGTTTGTGTGGTATTTTGATCTACCAGAGAGTGGCTGTGGGAGTGAGCATCATGCTGTGCTTGCTGCACAATCATTTTGAGATAATGCTCATCCTCGTAGGCGCCTTCTTGCTCTCTGTTGTCAATTTTCTCCTCTATGATCATCTCTAGTTGATAGGAGTTTTAACAGAAGGTGGTTTTACAGATTTCTCTTGCCATTTTTGCTGCCAAAATGTTTCTAGTTTTTTTGGGACCTCTCTGATGATCATATAGATGTTACTTCATAGCAGGCTTCTTTTATTTCTGCTTGTGCCTGCACACCAATCATTGAGCTGCTTGCTTTGTTTAGAATCATAAAATCAACCAGGTTGGAAGAGACCTCCAAGATCATCCAGTCCAACCTAGCACCCAGCCCTATCCAGTCAACTAGACCATGGCACTAAGTGCCTCATCCAGTCTTGAACACCTCCAGGGACAGTGCCTCCACCACCTCTCTGGGCAGCCCATTCCAATGGGAAATCACTCTCTCTGTGAAGAACGTAGATTTCTGGCTTGTCAGACAACACTAATTATTATAACTAATGAGAATGAGAAAACTGAAGTAGAGGAGAATATTGAGAAAAAGCTAAGCATATAATAATCAAGCTCAAAATGCACCTGCAACTGATTCAGAGATGATGTTGAAATACTAGCAACCAATGCTCAGAGAGTGGCATCTGGTTACCTCCTGCACTCTGCCATGGTGCACAGGGGGCTGAACTGTTTTAAACATGTTCAACAGTAGTAAAAGAGACAGAACTAGTACAGTATTAAAATCTGATCTCCAATAAAATTCAGCTAATAGCTGCAGTAAGTTCACTGTTATTGCTTACAAAGGGATCTCATAATGTTTGAAATTCAACACTGACAACAAAATTGATGCTAATCTTGGCTGCAAGATGGTTGACAAAAGCCTAAAAGAGCTGAATTTCAGAATCTAGTTGATGTCACTGTACATTGATACAGGTGAGAATCTAGGGTTACTGGGGTTTATTTATTTATTAATGACACTGAAGTACAGGCTTCTCTCCACTACAGTTAGAATGAAATAATCAGGGATGTGTATATTATATAAAGGGATGTTTTAATTCAATAGTATGTCTTACAGCTAAATTATCTGCCTGTTTTCATTACCTCTAGGGTCTGCATTAGCTTGGGTGATGGTAGTCACTTCAGGGGGTTCAAAAATTGAGAACTATAAAATAAATCTGCTAAAGGATATTACACAAGAAATGTAATGCTACAAAGAAAACACCTAATAATTCAACAGAAACAACTGCTGCTAGATGATGAGCAGTGGACAGCAGTGTAAAATCTGGTACAGAATTGGAGTATTGCACAGCTTCCAGAAATGTTTAGTGCCTATTCCTATGAAATGCCAATAAAAGTCTTTTTTGCTGGTTTGTTTATTTGGGGGTGGGGGTTATTTATTTGTTTCATCTCTCTACTAGGGACACCTGGTATTGTTATTGGATTGTTCATCTAAAGATGTATGTACTTGTACAACTTCTCAGGTTTTCCTCCAAGATGCCTTTATGAACAGTATATACAGGGATATTAAATACTTTGGTTGGTTGGTTTGGTTTGGTTTCAGACTTCCAGAATTAAACTTGAAGGTGTAATTCTGAGAAATGCAGAACACTCACATTGATAATTGTTTCTTTCTAGGAATCTACCCATATGAAGCGACTGTTTTCAAATAAGTACTGTTCACATCTCAAATAAGGAAAGGAATGTTTTGCTAAATCATTGGCAGGTTGTGGACTAGTCTTGTATTCTTTGTGTTCTGTTCATTCTAAAGTACAGAGTTAATTAGCAGTGGCAATCAGCTACAGACATAACTTTAAGCAGATGCAAAAGAAACATCAGCAGTTGTCTCAGGTGAGATCAGAGGAGAGGTGTTAACCTGAGACCAACTACAGTAGTGTAAAGAGATGCTGTAGCAGCTGTTCTGAACGCCACTCAGCTCCCTCGTTCAGCCCTTGGTTGCATCAGGGCCAGAAAAATTGTATCATGATCCTGGATGACAGATTCTGTCTTTACAATCAGTTTGGAAGTAACTGAAATATAGAATCACAGAATGGTTTGGGTTAGAAGGGACCTCTGAAGGTCATCTAGTCCAACTGTACAAATATATACTTACTAACTATGTGATTGATCATTAATGTTATCTCAATGGTGATGGCAGAGAATCTCAGTGTGAATATAGCTATATGGTTGAAAAGGGTCTTTACAACATATCCTGCCACTCCAAGTTGCTTCTTAAGGCACATTCTTCAATCATCTAAAATAATTACAGAATCCAATCTGCATGGCTGCTGGGACCATAGTCTTTTACCATACTTAACAGAGAAGTTTAAGAACATGGTTTACCATTTGACATTTTTGGCATTGTGCATTATTGCAATGAAGGATGAAATCCAGGCCTTGAAAGCCTCAGTCACAAAGCTTTCTTTCCATGCAAAAAGTAGAGGATGCTACCCAGAGCACTGAGCAGACATCTAGGCTGTAGAGTCAGAAGTTCAAGATACATCCTGCAGCACTGTGGGTCTGGAGCTAAAGGAAGACAGGAATGTCTCTCACATTAGGAGAAACATCTTGGATACTTTCCTCCATTTAAGTTACCATCCTCTGTTAATGAGATTGATTTCTATTTGAGAATTGTAGCAGAATAGGCTAACATAACTGATAAGAAGTGTAAGTAATCTGCTGAGATTGGTCTAATCAGGATATTGTTTTCCCCTTAAAAAGCAGTCCTGGAAGATTTCTGCTAGCAGTTGGTATCTGTGTGTTTGTCTTTAAATGCACCTGAAAGTGCTTCTGTGACTCAGTAGCATGAGTTTTTAAGCTGTGTCTGTTGGGTCTCAGTGTCAGATGGAGTGATCTTGAAATCATTCAGGTTTTCTATGTGTTTGAGGAATAACTGTGCCCCAAGAGGAGGCTGTGAGATGGATGCTGCCTTTGTGAGATGTGAAGGATATGTACAGTGATGCTATGCTGTTACCAGAGGCTCTTGGCACATGGCTGCGCTTCGCTGTGTAAGAAGCCATGGTGAAATAAGGCAAATAGCACTGAAGTGGTTCCAACTGCTTCTGTATTCACTGCCTGTCTCATTGATGTCAGTGGGACTTCTGCCATTCATTTCAGCAGTAGGAGGATGTATAAACCCTGGTGAAGCATCAAGTAAAAATACCCTAGAATTAGACTTAACCTTATCAGTAAATCTCAGAAGTCACTCATTTAAACTGAAGTGGCCTTCTAAGTGGAGGAGGAGCAGGTGTCTAGATTCAGAGAAGTGCTTAAAACATACAGAAAGCATGTGAAAAATTCTGTTAACAAAAGGCAGCCACAAAATTAAGGACTCTGCTGGAGGGGGTTGGATGGAAACATTTGCAGAATAATGCCATCACCTCTAGATCTGTGATTCCAGAAGAGTTATTTTTCACTCGAAGGGAGCTGTGTGGGAGCCTATGATTATGATCGTGTGGCAGTCTTTCCAGCTGTGGCCTTACAGGCACAGTTTGAAGAGCTTTCTTATAGTACATAATAAGCAGTTATAGACTTTTCACAGTACCTGTGTGAGTGAGAGACAGAGAGGAAAAGGAGAGTGTTATAAACAGAAACCAGCATTTTCTGCACCAGTATGCTTAGTGGCAGTACTGAAAGAAGGAAAGGTCTGAAAGCATCTCTAGACACAGGCTCTTCTTAACTTTCTGGAGTGATCCCTGAAGCTGACACCAGACTTACCTTGTCATGAATGTTTTACTGTTCTTAATGGAATGGTAAGTGGTGAAATGGTCTTAGATTTGTAGACCTAGCAGGCTAACCGGTGTGGAAGTAAGTGTGGTTAAATAAAGGAGCTGCCTGCTAAGCCAAAAGCTATCTGAGCTGTCTGTGCCTTTCTCTCTCATCCATTACTATTGGTAGGGTACTTGAGGATCGTTGTGTGACCGATAGCCCGTGGTGATGTAAGACACAATATCAGCTGCATTTAAATAGAGTTCCCTTAGCTTCAGTGTGTTCGTGAGGGTTGTGAAAACAAACCTTCTCTAGTTAGACTCCGTGCAAAACAGCCAACAGCTGTGCTGACAATTGATGCTCTTGAGAGGCTACCAGCAACAGAACAAGGGGACACAGCCTCAAGTTGTGCCAGGGGAGGTCTAGGCTGGATCTAAGAAGGAAGTTCTTCATAGAGAGAGTGATTGGCATTGGAATGGGCTGCCCAGGGAGGTGGTGGAGTCGCAGTCTCTGGAGGTGTTCAAGAAAAGCCTGGCTGGGGCATTTAGTGCCATGGTCTGGTTGACTGGCTAGGGCTGGGTGCTAGGCTGGCCTGGATGATCTTGGAGGTCTCTTCCAGCCTGGTTGATTCTGTGATTCTATGATTCTATCTTGCAAGAACTTGTTTTAGCATGAATTGTGTTTTATGATTACAGGGTACCAAATCTTTGTTCTGGCCCTCTGTGTGCAGATCTTCAAGTCTCACACTGATGGAGAGGGGGAATCTGGGCTCCTGACTCCTACCCCTGTGCAGGTAGGCCCATGTCTTGCTCCTTTCTACTTCTGTGCCATGGTATGCGACTTGCCCAATACAGCTGGTGTGCTGGATATGTAGTGCCATATGGACTGCACTAAAGGGCACCCAGTGTGTGAGGTGAGCCTAACAAAATGTGTTTATTCCTCTGCTGCAAACAAGCACCACAGACCTTTTCTGAGACCTCCATGCTGCTCCCAAGTCCGGAGGCATAGGGTCCCCTCCTTAGAAAACAAACTGTCAGCGCTTTGTGTTCAGAGATTATTAAATCCGGCAAAACGGAGTCATCAACAGAAGGGGCCAGATGGGTTAGTGGAAGTGTTCTGGCTTGAATTAGTTGCAGCAGCAGGAGCAGTTTTAACTTCGTCTGAGTGGAGCACTAGTGCCATCAGGTGGGCAGGAAGCTGCGAGAGCCCTTGGAGGGTAACCCAGATTCGTCTGAGCTGCGCTTGATCTTAGTGCTAGGTCCTGCCATTTCATTTGAGTCTGAAACACAACCAGTTGTATCAAACCGATACATTAAATACCGTAAACAGGTTTTACACCTGCACATGTTACTAATTCTAGTTCTTGACCTCAGGTGCTAGCTGTTCATGCAAGTATCAAAAATAAATGGCCCACAGAGATGCTTTTTGTTTCCCCTTAATATTTTTACTCGTGTCTTTAATGCCCAAGATTCAGATGAGCAGAGCAGGTTCCAATTCAGTCTCCCAGTGGTATAAAGACCTTCTGCTTGAAACATTAGGGAACATGGGTTAAGTAGTGCTGCACTACTTCAGATGTTTTCCAGCAATAGCAAATCATTTGACAGCAGTTGTTCATGACCTTCCAGGCTACCAAATGAGTAAGTAAATACTAGGCTGTTTGTGGCACAGATATCTTCATCTTTATCTTGACTGCTTGTTAAGATTTGACCAGAGCTTGAAACTCTGAAAAAGAAATAGAAGAATAATAAAATAGGACCACATTTTGTAAGTGCACAGTGAAAAAAAAAACCCTTTAGAGTTAAAATGGGAAGCTAATGATACTCCCTCTGATTATCATTCCTTAAATGTAGCACATTTTATATTCATTATAATAAATACTTAGAGGAATTGTTGCATTTGCCACATTGTACCATAGTTCAAATATAAAAAGCAGTGAAATTATATACTTAGATTTTGTAAATCTATCAATTTAGATTCCAGTCCTGAAAAAAGTGTCTCTGAATGAAGAAAGGGACTTGCCACCTGTAGCTGAGGGCAGAATATAATCTGTCTCCTTTGTTAGCTCCTCTCTGCAATACGCAGCAGACCTGAGCACCTCAGATGCAGATCTGTAGCATGCAATGTATGATGCAGGGCACCTGCCTAGAGTCTCAAAGGCAGCTGTTCCTCTGTTTAATAAAAGCAGTCTTACCTTCCACTCCAATTTTACCATCTCCATCACTGTCACCTGCTGCCAGGAACGCCTTGGTCTCAGTGTCAGTCAGAACTCTGGCACTGGCTGAGAAATTCTGCAGGAAGTGTCTGTGAAAGGCAAGAGGACAAAGGAGTGAGACAATATTGAAAGCATTCAGAGTCTCTTATTGGTAATAGCTGCAAAATTCCAAGCTTGATTCAGTTCTTGAGACTATTTCAAAAGCTCTTTGTGTCAGAATAGGGGCTAGAAAGCAAGAGGATGTTGCATCACAACATTAAAAAATTCCCTGATGATGGTTTGGTTTAATTGGATTTAAAAAGGCAAAATTAAAACTGACTCCAGAGTGGCAGGATTCATCTTCTCTCCTCTTTTATCATCTTTCTTTTGTCCCAACATCTAGACTTGAGAGTGGCAACAGTTTTTCTAACCTTACTTTTTAACTTCAAAGTCAGATGAATATGACCTGGAAGATAAAACTGGTGTGACAGAAGGAAAGATGAGAGAACAGCAGCCCTTTGAATTCAGTCTGGTAAAAATTGTGCCATAACAAAAAGCAAACTAGCAGAACTCCTATTTTTGTCTTCACAGTCTGACAGTTATCCCTAGATGAAACAAGTGCTATCAGAGTGTTCTCTTGTGATCCAGGCTTCCCTTCATTCTCTGTCTGGCAGCTCCTTCAGCACAGGCGCAGGCACAGCACCTGCACGCACATGTGCACACACACACACACACAACTGTGTCTCATACAGACAGCTGGAAAGGCAGGAGTTCTGAGCTTAGGCTGCCTGCTTGGACAATAAAACACCAGCCTGTTGGTAGCTCGTTGTTTTATTTACTTACTTCAGTTCCTCTTCCTCAATAAAGCCACTCTTGTCCTGGTCAAGAATTTCAAAGACTTTAGCGAGTTGGTCTTTGGACTTGGAGTTGAGACCCACTTTGATGAAAAAGGTTTTGTAATCGAATGATTCAGCAGCTGAAAGAAGCAGAAAGGGATGAACAAAAGTAGTTCAAGATTTGGATCCCCCCCCCCCCAAAAAAAAAATACTATTTGGTCAAAAAGCAGCAAACTGTTCTGAAGTACAGTGAGAGTTAATGCAAACCCTAACCACCAATCTTGGCTTTCCCTGAATTTATTTGAGATGATCTCTCAGATCTAGGAAGATAAATATTGACAGTGGTCCTCATCATGCAAGAGCAGATATTTGTAAATAGATACTTCACTGAAACAAATTCATGGAATTTGAGGATAAGACCCAGGATTTCAGCTTCTGAAATGCTTAAGTTTGCTAGAATGCACAGGTGATAATGGGTCTTTGTAGCTTGGCTGGCAAAGATTAAATCCTGCAGTTGTTCCTTTACCTTGCATCCTTTTTCTTTTCTTGATAAAGCAATTAAAGCTGTAATTGTAAACCAAACATAACAAACATATCTTATCAGGTACCCTGGAGAGGAAATCAACATTGTGCTGTCTGGTTCCTTCTTTCAGCCTTTTTTGTTTCAGTTGGAATTGCAATGTTGGGGGAGTGAGGACAAGATAATTTGATAGATAAAGTGAAAAGCTGAATTTAAAACATAAATGTTACCTTGACAGCTCTGTAGGCCAGCAGCAATTTCAGCTTCCGTCAGGATGCCAGAAAGAGCCATGTCAAAGATACTGTGAAATGAAAAAGAGCATTTGGGGAGTTCGTATTGGTCTTGCTCTATCAGCCTTTGCTGCTGCCCTGTGGGGACAGCCAGGTTTGATAAGCAGGGCAGTTGCAATCTTGGTACCAGGGCAAAGCAAGGTAGCTGCCCCGCAGGAGCTAACTGTTCTGCCCTTCGGTTCAGACGCTTGTAGTGCATCTGGCTTGCAGTTATGCCTGGTGAAGTCTTCAGGTGCACAAGCTGAGGACAAAGCCAAACGTAGTTATAGACCTGCAATGCATTTGGGTTCTTTGCTTATCTCCATGCAGTGTTTGTGTTGATTATTGTGACGTCTTCAAAAGCTCCAGAGGAAAGATTGGACTCACCTTGCCGCTTAGTTCTCCCCAAGCCAACAAATCTAAGGTGAAAGATCTGCAGAGTCCTCTTGACTGAATTCTTTTTCACATGACAGAGATAATAACTTATATAGACCTTGGTTAAGTCCTCTCAACCTTTTACAGAAGTCCTGGAGCCACGTGATGGCTCAGATACCCCAGGGGATAAGTTACTGTGGCTGACAAGACCTGCTAGCTAATCAGATGGATATTTATATCCCAAGGGAATATGCATGGTAGCTTAGACAATATATGAGGTTTAGTGCCACATGAAAGAAATCCTCTCGACTTCCTCTCAGTTTTTAGTCTAATGAATGATTTTTGATCAGTGCATGAAAAAAAGAACATCTTTGCTTTGAGTGTTTCATGATAGCAACAAATGGACATTTTCATGGTAGACTCTGACTTTTTAAGGGCCTGATCCTGATAGGAATTACCCCTGAAATATTAATCCTGCAACCACCCTACTAGTCTTCAAGTAATGCTAATACAGCTGTAGTTGTAGTAGAGATGTCTGACCTACAAGTAGAATCTCACAGATGAAACTTTTAATTCTAAATCAGCTCAAAGTATTTTTGATAAACCTTGGCTGCCCAGTTATTGACATATGTATATTTTCGACCCTAACAGGCTAACACTGAAGGCATTTGAGCTGTGTTACTTGCATGGTGCCCATTTTAAATTGTCATGATAAATGCCTTCCCTTATAGAGTGCAGGCTGCCAGTAGTTCAGCAGCACAGAGGAGTGTGCATTAGTTCATTGTAGTAAGGAGTGAAACTGAGCAGTGAAATCTGTGATATTTGCTTCTTTATTTCTGTACTTAAAACAAACTTCTGTAGCTAAGCTCAAGCTGCATTCCTCCACTTGGCTATCTTGTGAAATCTGTTGAAGATCTGTTCAGGCTGGAGAAGAAAAGGGCTTGGAGGAGACCTTATTGAGGCCTTCCAATGTCTGAAGGGGGCCTGCAGGAGAGCTGGTGAGGGACTTTTTAGGGTGTCAGGTAGAAATAGGACTAGGGGGAATGGAGCAAAACTAGAGGTGGGTAGATTCAGACTACACATTAGGAACAAGTTTTTCACTATGAGACTGGTGAGACACTGGAACAGGTTGCCCAGGGAGGTGGTGGAAGCCTCATCCCTGGAGGTCGTTAAGGCCAGGCTGGATGTGGCTCTGGGCAACCTGATCCAGTGTGAGGTATCCCTGCCTGTGGCAGGGAAGTTGGAACTGAATGATCCTTGAGGTCCCTTCTAGCCCTGACAATTCTATGATTCTATATTTAACGGCCTCAAGAATGAATGCAGTTGGGCAATGGTGTAAACATCAGCTCAGCCAGTTACTTTTGAAGGCATTTTATCCTGAACTCTAGTGGATATATGAACTAAAGGATCTGCTCTTTCCTCTTGGCAATCTAGCCTTTGTTTCAGATTGCTAGGAAATGATGGAGAGTATGGCCCAGTGGCAAAAGGGCTCTGATAACTGTGTTGGACTTGCTGAACATTCCAGAAGCAATCCTGGTGAGATGACCACATTTTGGTGACAAGCATTTCTCGATAGTGTTTTGTGTATTTTGAGGCAAAGGAGAGCTTGCCTGTAGATGGCACCAAAGTTAGTCAAGTCCACTCGTGGAATCTCTCCAGGACTACTTGGGACGAGAGCAAAACCAAGGAAATGAGAATGAGAACAGGTTAACAGGTGCTAAGGAAAAGAAAGAGGAAGGAACAGATATTTATGGGAAACATTGTCTAGTCTGTCACATCCCTGGAATAAGCACACACTAAACTGGAAAGTCAGACCTAATTCCTGAGGGCTTTCCCTTAGTAATGATTTGGAAGAACAGCTTGGTTTGTCTGTCTCAAACCCATCAGCTTTTGCTGTGTTTATTGTTATGCTGGCTAAATGTTACAGTCTCTTAGGAGGTGTCCCGGAGGCACCCACAAAACAGACAGCAGCTGCCACCCAAAAGTGGGGATTTGTTGAGATTGAGACTACTCAGCACTCCTGCTGACACAACTAAATTGCAGGTTTAGATGGCAGTTGGGGCTATACTGCAGTTCAGGTTTAACCTTGAGCTTGATGGAATATCCTTCCCACTAAGTTGAACCAAAGGGTGTATGTACTCACAAAGGGGAAACCTCACACTCAGGGGTACCTGAAATAAACCCTCACCATAGTGGGGGTGAGGACTCAGCCAACCCATGGAAGTATTCTTACATGGCATCCCAGTCTAAGGGTAGAGGATCTGGCTGCCAGGCCACTTGCTGAATGGGTACAAACTCAGCATGTCTGTGTAGCAGGACTCCTTTTGTACCCTAAGTCAAGGGTGCAGAGGGGTCAGTTCTAGTTAGTTGGAGGGCAGAGCCCACAGACCCACCCAAGCCAGGGTAAGAGCCTGGGCTCAGAGGCACCAGTTAAAGTCCAAGAGGAACCAGGCTGACCTTTATGAGCCTCTAGCAAGCCTCAGCCCTGTGTCAGGAACCTGTGCAGGCTTCAGTGTTTCTGTCAGGGCAGCTGTACTCGCTGCAGGGAGGTCACTGTGAATGTAAGATAGTTTGTTCTAGAAGCCTGGGAGTTAGAGCAGACTGTTAGTTATCTGGGAGGTGCCAGTTTATTCATACCGAGTTGTGATGAGACTGATGTGATTCCCTTTGAGTCTAGCAGTTGACTGTTCTGCCCTGACACAGATTCCCCTTTGAGCTTAGGGTCTAGGATATCTTTATACCTGCATGGGAAGGCATTGTCTAGGGGGTACCTCCTTGTCATATTGTAACTGGGGTTGTGATCTGACTTTCTTTTCTGGAGCTTGATGTACAAACCCTCTGCTATTCCTATGAGGGTGGGATATGCTGGTAAGTAAACAAAAAATCAAGGATCACCCATACCCCAGCTGCCAGATGGTGTGATCTATAGGCTGGTGTCACAGTATCTTGCTGTGCTTGCAAACAAAACTAATATGGAAATGATTTCATAGAATGTGAACACTTTAAATTAGTTCACATTCCACAGCATCTGCTTATTAACATGTTTTTAAATGTGAACAATCAAGCATGAAAGTGTTAGGTACATGTCTACTCTGGGATTTAATCAAGATGGATCTATTTCAGTAACCCATTCCAGGAAATGAATCCAGCCTTGGCCCCCTCTGCCCACACTGTTTGTGTGAAGAGATCCAAGCACCTCTGATGATGCTGCATCAAAGATTTTCCACATGGGCTGGCTGCTAACTCCGGGAAGAAACTTTACCAGTCTGTGTGTGCAATGACTGTTCTGACATCCCCTTGCCCTTTCTGTGCTCTCTCGCTTGCTAGAAGACGGCTGTGAGATTTCAAACAGTTGGAGTGCTGAAACTGAATCTGAAGTTTGCAAATGGCTTTAGGTTGGGATTTGCAAAGGAACCTGGAGTTATGAGGCAGCCAGCTTCCACTAAATATCAGGAGATTTTATCTTGTGAATGATTCTGCTGCTTTATCAGGACAACCCAAATGGCAGTTGAAGAGAGATAATGGATTCAGAGATGAAAGCAGTAGGGTGGGTTTGGGGTACTGCCTTCAATACCCTGGACCTTTATATCCCTTCTTGTAAGGGCTTGTGTAGGACTATCAATGTTGTTTGTGATGAGTTCCCACTCAAAGAAATCATTGTAGTATGCCTTTATTTCACAAAAGTACTGGGTGGATTACAGATTCAGCTGCTCCTCCAGGTTAGTGAGAGGACTGAGGTTTGTCTTTGGGCTCAGTAGAACTCAGATCTGCAACACACATTTTGGGTTGCTCTTCAATTGTCTTAAGGAAAGGTGACACACAAACAACATGGCCTGGAAATTCTGAAGCAGTAACATTTTGGGTATTATGCTGAACTTGATGGTCTTACTCTAAACCTGAGAACAGGTTCTAAGTGTGACAATACAGAATTCTGCCACAGAATGGCTCAGGTCCACAGGGACCTTAGAGACCATCTTCTGCAACTTCCCCACCAATGGAAGGTACATCTCTCAACTAGACTTAGCTGCTTAAGGCCTCATCCAACCTGATCTTGAACACCCCCAGGGAGGGGGCATCCACAACCTCCCGAGGCAACTCAGTCCAAAATCTCACCCTCCTCATACTGAAGAACTTCTTCCTAAGATCCAGTCTAACCTTGCTCTCCCTCAGCTTAAAACCATTCCCCCTGGTCTTATTACTAGACAGCCTTATGAAAAATGCTTCTCCAGCATTCCTGTAGGATCCCTACAGATATTGGAAGACAGGTCTAAGGTCCCTCTGGAGTCTTCTCTTTTCTAGGATGAACAGCCCCAGCTCCCTCAGTCTGTCCTCATAGTGAGGGTATTCCAGCCCTTGGATCATCTTTGTGGCCCTCCTCTGGACTTGTTCTGTGTCCTTCCTATGATGGGGACACCAGAACTGGATGGAGTATTTCAGGTGGGGTGTCACCAGAGCAGAGTAAAGGGGAAGAGTCACCTCCCTTGACCTGCTGGCCACACTCCTCTTGATGCAGCCTAGGATACAATTTACTTTCTGGGCTGCATGAGCACACTGCTGGCTCATGTTAGATCCTTTCTGATCTGGTGCAGCATAAACAATTTCTAGCAGAATTTTTTGTTTTCAATTGTTTACTCAGCAGTGTTTTATTTGTGTACTTCATACATAAATGCTTGATGCAGGAGATTTAGTCCTCACTACATTGCCCAGAGAGATTACAGAGCCTTCATCTTTGAAGATACTCAAACTCAGCTTAGATCAATGTGCCTTAAGCTGGTCTTCTGAAGAAGCATTTGGACTACAGACCTTCAGAGATCTTTCCAGCATCAATTACTCTGTGATTCTGTACCTTAATTGCAACATATCTCTACTAATTCAGATGGCATCCACATAGGCATCCTGCAATCAAAGGTTTTCTGTAGTGCAATGACATTGTTAAGTTCAAAGAACACTCTGTGCTATTCTCTAGCAAAGTTGAAGGCTGCCACTGGCTGAACTTAAATTCATTGAAAAGAACATTCTAAGAAACATTTCATTTCTGGAATTTGTTTCCTTTAGGTAGAAAATGTCCTCTTCTAGTTTGGTTAGCTCTACATATGTGGATTCTAGTGCTGGCAGAAGCCACAATAGGGACAAGGCATCATTTTTTCCTGAGCAGTCTATGGACTTTCCCTGAAACTGGGAGTGTTTGGGAGTGTTATTGTGATTGCTTCTAATTAAATGGCTGGATGGTTTTAATAATAATTAAGCCATCTTCTTGCAATGAGTTACTGTCCAAGAAGAACACATTGTCTCATAAACCAAATTCTCTGAGGGTTTACATAAAGGTGCAAGCTACAGGAGAACTGCTTGGTGCTCAGAAGTGCTTAACTCCCCCTCCCCATGGCAACAGAAGTGCAGTTGTGAACAGTGCTGTGTAGTTGTTTAGCATCTCTGAAATACAAGACAGGCCACTATGCAGCTTTGCATTTCCTGCATTCCACATGAGACTTTCAGATGTGCAAGGAATGTGGTGTCGGGGCTGGCATGGTATTGTGTGTGCCATCTGCTTGTCAGCTAGTGCCATGACATTTCAGTGATGAGCAGAGTGAAGAGTTAATGTGTGTATTGCACCTCTATATGGTTGCCCTCTGGGGTTCTTCAGCAGATAGAAGAATAAGGTAAAAGGAACCAATGGAGTCCCATCATTATGCAAAATATTTCAGTGGCACACTTACCAGCAGCTATCATTTAAGTCCAGATTTAACATCAAAGGTGGGGGGGGTAGAGTTAGGGTTTCTATGCATTATAACACTGCCAAGGTTCAGTGACTCTAATTGCTAGGACTCCTCTTTTGCATTAGCTGCCTGAAATCTGCTGAACAGCTCTCTTGCATGCCTGGCTGTGAGTGAGCTGCACTTGCCTCACATAATCATCTTGCAATTCATGGAATTGCCAACGTTGAGCATTACATAAAAGTTCCAGAAGGCTTTGCTTCTGCTTTTCTTCCAAACAGCTGCCAAATGATGTTACAATTACAATTATCATCCAGTCTCAGCAGAGAGTTTGAAAATGACACTCTGCTTGTGAGCTGGAACCATGGCATGGTAGATGGGAAAGGGGACAACTAAATGTTGGTGGGGAAAGTTCCAGCCCATTCAGGCAGAAATGCACAACATCTACTCAGTCTGATGAGCTCTGCATGTGACCATGAACACTGTTGACTTTGTCCATTGATGAAGCCAATGCTGTACCTAGCTCTAAATCCTGCAAGACACTTACCAAAGGAAAGACTACATAAACATGTAAAGGGTGAGTGCCAGGAGCCTGGAGCTAGGCTCTGCTGGGTGATGCACAATGACAGGACAAGGGGCAATGGTTGGAAGCTGAGGCATAGGAAGTTTCATTTAAACGTGGAGGAATATTTTCCCTGTGAGGGTGACAGAGCACTGGAACAGGCTGCCCAGGGAGGTTATGGAGTCTCCCTCTCTGGAAATATTCAAAACCCACCTGGATGCATTCCTGTATGGTCTGGTATAAGTGATCCTGCTCTGGCAGGGGAGTTGGACTGGGTGAGCTTTAGAGGTCCCCTCCAGCCCCTGACTTCTGTGATTCTATGATTCAGCTGTACTCACTCTCAGACTGAAGGAAAATTGCTCCTAGTATGGCTAACACAGAGGATTGTTTATATAATAAACGAGAGAATTTATTCATGGCCGTTAGTAGGCAGAGTAAGAGAGTCTCAAGGTAGCTGAGTAGCCAGAGTGGCTGTTGTTTGATCGGCAGGAAGCACAGAAAGTGACAAAGGTGGCCAAGCACTACTGGTTTGTACGCAGCGAGAGACGAAAGGCAGCGTGTTGGTGATGCGCAGCAAACCCTCCGGGCCTGTGGCCATACTGTCAGCGGGCTGGGACTTGTGACAGTGTCAGGGTTGGGATTAGACCCTTCTCCTTTATCTCACAGCTGCCTTAGATTTCATGAAAGATAAATCTTCCTAAAGGAGAGTTACATTTTAGGCCATAAACACTTTCTGATGATACATGCTGTAGCCTGGTACTGCATTGCGTGAAGCTGCCCACGACTCTAGCCCGGGCTCTGAGCTGTGTGTCGCATCCTCTGGTAGTTTTTCTCTCATATTCTCAGGGTTGGGATGTAATGTAGATTAGTTTTTAGCTATTTTGCTAGCATTACTTTTCTTCAAGCATCAGACAATTAAGCAGAAATAAAATCCAATGAAATCAGTACAATTAAACCTTAAAAGACATCATTGTTTATGATCATCAGAATTGTGTCAGCGTGGTCAAGGATGAGGGTGGACACCTAAGAAAAAAAGTAAAAAGGAGCTTCCCCCCCTCCCCCCCAAGTTGTTTTGTTGTTTGGTTTGCTAGATCTGTTTTTTCTCCCCTCTTCCAGACACAATTTCAACAGTATGAGTGGTTGAAAATCACAAAGTGCCTTCTTTACAATGGAAATGTAACAATACCAAGTGACCAAAGCGTCTGTACATTGCAATCTGCTGTGTGAACTTGATGTCTGGGGAATTGTTAGTGCCTGGAACAATACAAAAGTGTACAAACACATGCTGAGTGCCAAGTGCTTGTTGGACGAGGTAATTGGAAGAGTCAGTCCAAGGCTGCCTTTGGTCTAGTGCTGTTTATGCCTTCACTAGAGACTGGAATTCTGTCAAGGAAGAAAATGAGAAAGGCAGGGAATAAAACTAGAGGAAAATGTTTTTTTTTTTTTTTTTCTTAGTATCTTTAGTAAAGATAAAAATTACTGAAACTCTTAGCCCTGGAGGGCTCCCAAAGTTATTCTAACACTGCACAAGCTCCTGCTAAACTGAGATTCTGGGGGCGTAACACATTTTTCGCTCCTTAAAAAGAGTGAGTGCAGAGAGGAGGAGTGTGTCTGTAAATCTGTATCTGTGGGGAATCCTAAGAGAAAAGTTAAACTGCCTTTAACCCATTACAGACTCTGCTAGTAGCCAAGGAAGCAGAGAGTGAATCTAGGTTGAGTCTGTAGCTTTCCATCTGAGGCATTTTTTGGGTCTGTGATTGGAAAGACAGAAATATCAGCTGTGATGGAATTTTAGAACGGGAGATTCAGCAGTTAAGGGCTAAGATCTGCATAACATAACGCCCTCTTTGGGGCTCATAAACAGAAGCTGCCAAAGCTGCTGCTAAAGCAAATTCCTCCACCAGTGGATCTCTCTCTCCTCCCAAACTCTGGCTAAGATTAGCACGTGTGCTGCTTAGAGTTATTGCCACCTGTCCTAGTTCAGCTGAGACAGCCTTGTTTTCAGTGACTGTCTCTCTAATATATGATGCATAATGTCCTGTTTACTGGAAATTCTAAAAGAACCCTCCCAGATTTGAGTTCTCCTCAGTGAAATTTGCACTTAGCAGATAATTCTCTTGCACAAAATCTCACTGAATTAACTACTCTGTTGTATTGGCCAATGTTTGGTAGTGGTAGTTGAAGAAATAAGTTTATGTAGGTGGAAATGAAAGTGTTGAGTGGTCAGAAGCACAGAGCATCCACCACCAAAATGCAAATTCAGGTGAACAGGGGCTCAGGATATTCCTAAGTTCTGGCTCATGGAGTCTAGGAATCAGACACATGACAACAAACCCAAACCCAGAGCTGTTACTATGGATTAGGAGAACAGGATCTGCAGTGGGGATGAATATGTAGTTGCTGCAACAAAGATCACCTAGGAATAAAGCTATGAAAATAAAAGGAGCACTCATTAGGACAAAGGCTGTGGCAGAAGGTACCAGGCCAAAGTGCTTGGATGTATTCTTCATGCCACAGTTTATATCTAGCCCTAAATGCTTGCATTTGTAAACACAGCTGTTATGATGTTTCCAGAGGTTCTTACCTTCCACTCCGATTTTGCCATCGCCATCAGTGTCTCCCGCAGCCAGGAAAGCCTTGGTCTCTGCAGAGGTGAGAACTCTGGCATTTGAGGAGAAATTCTTCAGAAACAGCCTGAAATAGAACAGGGCAGGGTACTCTGCTTCAGTTTCCCCCTCTGCAGTTACATTCCCATATTGATACTTCAGATTTTCTTTAACCCATGCCAAAACCCCATAAAGTAATGCCTGGTCCTGTTAGCTGCAGGGATCCACACAGGTTCAAGGAAAGATAAGGAACTGTATTTTATTGGTACAGTAACAGCAGGTTTCTTCCAGCACACTAAGCAAGTTCAAAGGTTTAAATTGTGTAAAGGAATCCAACAGCTGAACAGTACTTACTGAAGCTCTTCTTCTTCAATGAAACCACTCTTGTCCTGATCAAGAATTCCAAAGATTGTTTTTATCTGATCAGGAGTTTTGTTGGATAAACCAACCGTGGAGAAGAAGGACTTGTAGTTGAAGGAATCATCAGCTGGAAGAAACAGAACTTGGTTAAATATTCTCCCCTGAAGCTGCTACTACTTTATATATTCCTTGGAATTATGTATGCCTTTTCTTAAGCAGCAGCCTGCTCTTCTTTCTCTCCTTCCCTGGTGTAGCAAACCCAGAAGATCCAGTGGATGTTTTCCCTTTTTAATCACTTTCTCTGTGGTCATTTGTCCTGCCAGCCAGTTTGAAGTTTTCTGCTACAATACACATCCTGCTAAATCAGGATTTATGCACTGTGTTGCATGCAATTAAAAGTTATTTAGAGGGTGGCTTAAAGACCAACTCCTGTAATTCTTACTTCATTTTTGCTTATTTCTTACTTTGCTGTAGAACTTGGTAGAAAACAGTCAAACTGACAATTTAAACATTTGGAAAATTGGCTGGGTCTTGCTGAGGAACTCCTAAGACAACTGAGACTCTAATTGCTTCACAAGTGGCACAGACCATGCAAGCTGAAGCTCTTTTTTTTGTGCCATTTTGAAGGGACAAGACATGGAAGTCTTTAATAGGTTTAAAAATGGTCAAGAGTTAAGCCAGCCCTAACTGAAACTTGGGCCTCTCTAATTGCTGGCCTCTCTAATTGCTGCCCTGTCGTTTGGGGAACGTTACCCACCAAGTAAGCACTTGTGAGGCTTTCTGAATTCAAGGGGCTATACTGTAATGTAGTAGAAAGAGATGTCAGGGGGAAGGAATCTAAAAGGAAAATGATAGGCATGTCATCTTAAGACATAAAAATTATATGCATCTTCTGGCTGCAGAGAGACCATTCCTTACCCTGGCAGCTGGAGAGAGCAGATTCGATATCTTTAGCAGAAAGGATGTCAGTGATGGCCATTGTTGAACTGTAAAATAAATGAAATGTGAGCTACTTAGTCATTAAAACGACTTCTCTCCCTCTTCCCTGGCTCTATTGGAAGTCACTGCTGTGACATTATACGACAGGGGAGACATTATTCATCTAACTGTAAGCGGCGCAGCCTGTAACAGATGTCTGCGGCAGGTGCTTCCACTTAAAGCTGGGTAATGAGGGAGGAGTTCTGCATGTGGGGAGTGTGCAGCTTCAGGAAGATGTGATGCTTGTACTGCACTGGGAGAGAGAATCAAAGGTGTCTGGCAGCACAGAACTTCATGACTCCTGTGTGGGTTTCCCTGGAGGTGGATTATTGCTCAGTGAAAACTGGCATGTGTTTCCAGTGCACAGAAAAGATCAGGTCCCCCAGGACTGCATTTGAAATTGATCTCATTGAAGTTAAAAACTTCTAATACTGTCACTTTTAAAATAATTAAAGTAATTGTGTAGAATAAGTAAGAATTCTGCTCTTTCCAAGGAAATCTGGAGTTGGAGAGTAAGTCTTGAATAATCATAGCATCATAAATGTTAACTACACTATAAATTTGCTGGGCTGCTGCATCATTACAAGACTGCACTTCCTGATAGCTTTATAGAAAACTTTTTTATGCATGTTGTGGGTTTTTTGGTTTGGTTTGGTTTAGATCCCATGCAGGTTATAATAAAGCAGGCTCTTTTCTAGATGTTGGCAATTCAGTATATTGAGCTGCTTAAAACAGAGATGATGAGGCTGAATTTTAATTCCCGGTAGGGTGGAGGTTTTCTTCCTGCACAGCAGCATTTGACATAATATACTCCAGGTGCCATTCAGTCACAAAGAGCTGCAGGAGTTTGCCAGTGTAATGTATATACAGCTTAAGAAAATGCTGCAAGGCCTGAGTTTCTAGACAGTTTCTTAGCGTGGCCATAGCATGGATGCATTTGCAGTGTGGCAGACCTCACACACCAGGGCAGACTGGTTATAACTTAAAACAATATTCCTGTAAATTAACTGGATGTTAATGAAGGAAGGGGAGCTAAGGCACTGAAAAGTTTTCCTTGAACACAAGAGAACAGAAATATCTTTTCATGAATCCCTAACAGATCTTCCCACAGCATCATTCTTCCTCTGCAAGCAGGGAAATCAGCATTCATGAGAAGGAAATCAGTGCTGCTAACCGTTTACAGCCTGTGCACTGCTTTGAGCTCTACACACAGGTTTAAACTTTGCTTGTGATACGAAGTGGCTGCCACTGTGCTGTTGGAGTGCAAGAAATTGTCAATCTTTTTAGTCTCTTTCAGAATATCTCACAAGTTGTAAGGAGACAATGGGACAAAACCATGCTGATGGCATAAGGTATTTCTGCAGCTAAGGCAGGAAGGTACTTGTGTTTTGCTAGCAATTATTTCATCCCAGTGGCTTCTTGCACAAAATACTTCCCCTCTTAGCACTAGGCAAGATAATTTAGAGCTCTGCCATGCACCTAATTCTCACTGCTGACAGGATTGAGAATGGGGAAGTGTTAAAGGAAAACCAAAACATGACAGCATTTTTTTACAAGGGGAATCATTGCCTTCTTACTCCATCCTGTGACCCAAATGCTGATTCTGTTCTGCGTTAGCTTGTAAAGATACAACCTATTGGAAGTTGCTATGAGAATAGATATTCTAATTGCATAGGCACTTTCCATTTATGGAGCCTTTTGCTTTTGTGTTTCTTGTTTGTCTGAAAGCAGAGGATCTAATCAGCTTACCTTTGTGGTCTTCTTGACTGGCCGTGGAGGCAATCTGGCTGGGAGGAACGTACTTGCTGTGTGTCTGCAGCAGAGCTGAGCTTTCATATATATACTTTAAGTTGTATACCATATACAGATTTCAGATTTCAGCGTCACGAAGGGGGAATGGTGTCAAGTGAACCTGCCTAACTAATCATCTGGCACTATTTTTATCTCAAGAGAATACATATGATATTTGCAAACGAAACAAGATAAGTGTTCAGATGGGGGGAAAAGGACAGAGTCAAATTTCTTCTGATTTAAGCAGAAAATGCCAACTTCTCCAGATGATGTAAGGCAGGGGAAAACCCTCACTGGCTGCTATGTGTGATCCGAGCAGTCAGGTGTAAGGAAGCACTGCTAGCTTCTGAAGAGGTGCCTTTAATGGATGTTTAAATGTGATAACTTGTTATCTTATCTGCAGACGCTACATGGGAGATAGTTTATTCATTAGAGCATGAAACAACAACCAAAAAACTCCCTGTCCTGTCCAAAAAGTGCTTGTGGAGCAAACATTTAGGGAAAAGAACCTCCCAGGATGTCTGTTCTGTTTTGAAAAAACAACCCCAGCCGCTGGGTTTGTTGCCACAGAAGGTAAAATAATCTTATGTCAGCCGATGGGAACAGTTGGCTGGGGGAGGGTATTTTGTCTGGTATGTTTCCAGAGAAAATCATGCAGTTCTGCAGGGTTCTGACATCCTCTTTAGTCCTGTATGTGTGAAGCAAAGAGGTTGTGATCTATCCAGCTGTCTCGGAGACAAAAGCCCCTGAGCCCTACATGAAAGATCTTTGCTTTCAGAATAGAGAGAAACATTTTGACAGCAGCATCAGTGCACAGAACAACATGGGAAGTGTCTTTGCACTTGTCAGTGATCTCCTGATCCTTTAGATAAGTGATTATTTGTTAACATTTTTTGGCCAGCACTGTCTCCAAGTGGTCCTTTCTGCTAGTTACTTTTTAGTTGATTTTTATTTCAGTGTAGAAACAATTTGATCATCCCAATTTTCTTTCATGAACAATGCAGCTTAACTGGGTGAGGAGCCTGCCAGCTTGGATCTGGCTTAGGGACAGAGGCAGCCAAACAGTGAAAGACAAGTCATAAGGATTTCAGCACAAGATAACATCATGGCCAGGGATTTCAAGGGATGACAGCACAATTGGCATCACAGCTTGAGGCGGTGGCACAGTAAGAGGTGACAGTGCAGGGACTGCCTTAATTTTAGAGAGACTATCAAGGCACTTTCTTTTTTCAACACATTTTCCCCTCAGAGGGAAGACAAACTTAGCCAAGCACTGAAGCCAACCCCTAACAGATCATAGTGTGAGGCATAGAAAGTGGCAAATGGGGCAGCTCTGAGACCTCAGTGCATCCAACACCAGTAACAGGCAATGAAAAAGCAACCGAGGATTATGGCAAGAGACACTGTGTGTGGAGGGGATGCTAAAATGTAAGAAAAAAATATCCTGCAAGGTGCTTTTTTATTTGTGACAAATCCTGCCTTTCTGGCCTCCCTGAAAAAGTTTCAGAGCCAGCTAATTTTTGTGGTTAAGAGTGGCTGGGGCAGATCTCAGCCTTCCCAGTTTTCTGAATGGGTGGCTGACCAGCTGACGCTCAACAATTTCAAGAAGAATTTGATGCATAGATATTTAATACTGCCTCTTGTTGCCACGGGTGACATCTGCTAGAAGGGATACAAATATCACTTTACCCCCTCAAACTCTTCTAAGAAACTGCTTTTATTTTACATGGGGGGGGGGGAACCTTCCTCTCCCCTGTGCGCTCACTGCCCTTCTCTCCCCCTCCAACTGGCAAAATTGCCTACATAGTGCCAACAACTGATGTGAAGGAAGTAGGGCATCCAGCATAAAAACTGATGGCATGGTATGACCTAATGAAGCTAAGTTAAGAGGAAGGCCAAATTCTGCTGAAACTCTTGGACTGCAGGAGTCTGCATGGGAATTCGGTCTCTGGTATCTGTTTCAGAGAATGCATTTGATTTTAGATGCAATGGCTTCTCATTTTGCCCAGAGCTAATTCCACATATGTTAACCCCTCGCCCCCACTCTTCCCTTTAAAAATAGCATTGATTGCTGTTATTTCCCTTAATGCCTGTGGACTGTTGCCATCAGCTTGAACTTTTGTATGTGAATCACATAAGGATGCAGTCTTTAAAAATGTGCTTTGTTTTCTAAGAGGCTTTCACAAGCTGATTCCTTTTGTTCCCTGAAACGTTAAGGATAAAGCAGGAATGTGAAATGATTTATGGCTCCAGTCTGTTGAGCTGCTTTCAGACTCCAGCAAATTTTGGAGTCACTTTTGCTGTGAGATTGGAGGCAGCAGAGATCCAGAACACGTGCACTGGGTGAAATGTGCAAGGATCATGTAACTCTACTTACAACCAGCCTCCAACAACCATTTTATTTTCAAGCTCTACATTAGAGATTGCAAAAACATCTGTCTGCTCATTTTTACTTTCTTAAAGATGATTACTAATTTTCCAGATGCCATCCATCTTGGCAGGGAGAGGAACTGGGGAAGTGTTTAAAAGTAAAGAGAAGAAACTCCTTTCAGATTGTCAGGTTACCACTAAAAGTGGGTTTAAATCCTGAGACATGAACATTTCACTTTGATGGAGTCTCACTGCCTTTTAGATGACTCTCTGATGTTTTATTCTTCCCATTTTTGACCTCACACCTAAAGTTACCTCCCCAGAGTGAAAGAGCTGTAACTTAGATCATCAGTAGTTCTGTGATATCTCTGTAACAGGTTCTTACCATTGTTCTCTGAGTGCTGATCAGAGTCACAGTGTCACAGTATCACCAAGGTGGGAAGAGACCTCATAGCTCAAGTCCAACCCTTTACCACAGAGCTCAAGGCCAGACCATGGCACCAAGTGCCACGTCCAATCCTGCCTTGAGCAGCTCTAGGGACGGCGACTCCACCACCTCCCCGGGCAGCCCATTCCAGTGTCCAATGACTCTCTCAGGGAAGAACTTTCTCCTCACCTCCAGCCTAAATTTCCCCTGGCACAGCCTGAGGCTGTGTCCTCTTGTTCTGGTGCTGGCCACCTGAGAGAAGAGAGCAACCTCCTCCTGGCCACAACCACCCCTCAGGTAGTTGCAGACAGCAATAAGGTCACCCCTGAGCCTCCTCTTCTCCAGGCTAACCAATCCCAGCTCCCTCAGGCTCTCCTCATAGGGCTGTGCTCAAGGCCTCTCACCAGCCTTGTCGCACTTCTCTGGACATGCTCAAGCATCTCAATGTCCCAATCATTGTGCAATAGAATAATAAATACAGGTTGAAGAGCTGTGAATGCCTGCTTTCATGTAAGAAAGTGTGTGCCTGAATCATCTTCCTTGAATGGTTATGATAGGGATATCCACAGTCACCAGTCAAGGACTAGAAATCAGCTTATATAATGTGTTTAACCTACTGTTAAATGGCATGTGAGCAGTGAAAGGGGAATATGCATCCAGCCTGCAGTTTGCTTTGGGAATATATGAGATCAAAGAAATTGTCTGAATGTCATTTAGTGCAACTGTATTGATGCCTCATGCTCCTGTCATGTGAGGAGCCTAACTCTTGGAGTGATCTTGAAATATCTGTGAGTGGGTTTAGATTTATATTGCTTAATCTAATGTCTGTAGCTACCTCATAACAACACCCCCCAGGAAAATGCTGAAGCAGAAAAATGCTGAAAGAGTGACTACAAGGAGAGGAGGATCTACATGGGCAGTACACCAAATAGCATCTGCTTTGCTTTGGTGAACTTGGAGGAATCACAAATGTTAAGTAATTTACTTTTCAGCAGCTATCACTCTAGTGTCAAGAAGTTTTCACTTCTGAGATGGATTTTCAGCAATTCTTGGAATTTGCAAAGTAACCTTTCAAATTTATGTGCTAATTTGCAAACTTTCAGTCATGATTTTCTCAGATATGTGAGGCATAGTTTTTTAAGCTAATCAGGTTGTTTACATAAATCAGAGTTTCTGGTTCTGTGTACAATCTGGGACTTGCTGGAGACAGTTCCAATTCAGCTTCCAAAATTTGAAAGGAATATGATCTAGATGTAAAATCTCTGGGATTTCTCAAGCTACAGCTTGAGATTTTTGTTTCTGAATTCAAACTTTATAGAGTTCACTTCCATTTCTGAAAATGTTCATGCATTGACAAAGAAAAAGGCCCTGCCTTTCCCTTTTCCCCTCTCCCCTTTCACCTTTCTCTTTTCCCTGCCTTTCCCTTTTCCCCTCTCCCCTTTCACCTTTCTCTTTTCCCTGCCTTTCCCTTTTCCCCTCTCCCCTTTCACCTTTCTCTTTTCCCTGCCTTTCCCTTTTCCCCTCTCCCCTTTCACCTTTCTCTTTACCCTGCCTTTCCCTTTCCCCCTCTCCCCTTTCACCTTTCTCTTTACCCTGCCTTTCCCTTTTCCCCTCTCCCCTTTCACCTTTCTCTTTTCCCTGCCTTTCCCTTTTCCCCTCTCCCCTTTCACCTTTCTCTTTTCCCTGCCTTTCCCTTTTTCCCTTTCCCCTTTCACCTTTCTCTTTTCCCTGCCTTTCCCTTTTTCCCTTTCCCCTTTCACCTTTCTCTTTTCCCTGCCTTTCCCTTTCCCCCTCTCCCCTTTCACCTTTCCCCTTTCTCTTTTCTCTTTCCCCTTTCCCTTTTCCCCTTTCCCTTCATGGTGTTGTCCAGGTATGGAGTTCATATCTCCTGGGCACACACCCAGACTCAGGAACTCAGGAGCATTCCTTCATCCTTCATTAGACCTCACCAACGATGCTGACAACAATTAGAATGAAGTCTGCAAGCTGAATTACTGTGGACATTGCTACTAGAGGCATAATAGCATCAGATATGAAAGCATTAAGTCTTTACAAACAAGAATTCATTCAGCATTTCAGAGCTAAGCCTGGTTTAATCAAATTGCACATCAATAAAGTGATTCCACTGTTCAAATATTTAAAGGATCAGTGGGATGAAAGGACAGAAGCAGGCATTGTTCTTCCCATACAGTGCTGCATTTGCCCTGTAGCTCCTGAGCAATGCCAGTGTCCAGATATCACAGTGGTTCAAGCTTTGTTGTGTAGTATTGAACAACACAGGCAGAAAATGTGGGTTCTTATTAATTTATGGACAACCTACATTATATTCACTATGGATCCTATTAGCAAATTACTGCAGCTGGGTATAAAGTAAATAACTTCAAATCTGTTGGTCTAAATGGAAAACAAAATGTATTCTAGTGATAAATTCATCTAACAAACTTTGCTTGAATTATGAAGGCTTCCATCTGAGCTGAGTTATAGCACCAATTGCACTTTACTAAAAGGGCACATTTAAAGAGGATTTTTACTCAACTACAACCCTGAGGACTGAAAAAGGTTAGGGCAGAAGACTTGTCTCCTTAATAGAAATCCAAGTCTGGCTGTGGTAGCTCAGCTGTTATAGCAGAAGGTGTATGTGGATTGTTCAGAAGTGGCCCATGAGCTCTTGCTTGCAGAAGGGGAGGCCTGCCAGTGGCAAATGGGGAGATGCTTGACTGCATCTATTGTCCTTCAAGGCAGCTTGCAGAACAGCAACGTGATACACAGACAGCAAATACCTGAGCAAAACTTGTGAGAGTCTTGAAGCAGTGTTATGATTTGGGAAGGATTTGACTAATTGACTTATTGTGAGTATAGCAACCTCAGGATATAAAACCCTTGAAGGAGAGAACAGAAAGTGTAGAATCATAGAATCAGTCAGGGTTGGAAGGGACCACAAGGATCATCTAGTTCCAGTCCCCCTGCCATGGGCAGGGACACCTGTGGCCATTGGAGCTGATTTTCTAGCTCAGACACAGGGGAGAGGTGAACATTCCAGGGATAGGCCATATAATGGCAACAATGGCTAAGTTACTATCATTTCCCTGGAGCATCAAGAGCTTTATGTCCAGAAGCACAGCTTGTTCTTTCCCCTTGCTGGCTTCTGCTGCTTGAGCTGCACCTGCTGCTCTCTTCCCCTGCTGCTCTTTGGGCTGCTGCTTTTGCTGCTTCGTGGCCACTTCACCCCTTCCCCATCTTCCTTAAGGCTACTATATTTTTTCTCTAGTAGTTAATTTCTGCTTATACTGTTATACTTAAACTATAAGAAATACAATTTCATCTTTCCCTGACTTTCCAAAAAAATCTGTGTTGTGGTGAGTTTATTCTACCGGGGGAGGCATCCACCCTAACCCGGGACAGCACCTCTCACTAGAGCAGGCTGTCCAGAGCCTCAGCCACCCTGGCCTTGAACACCTCCAGGGATGAGGCTTCCACCACCTCCCTGAGCGACCCATTCCAGGCTCTCACCACTCTCATGCTGGAGAACTTCTTCCTAGCATCCAGTCTGAAGCCACCCATTTCTAGCTTTCTTCCATTCCCCCAGTCTTATCGCTAGCTGGCAGACAAAAAGTCCCTCCCCAGCTATCTTGTAGCCCCCCCTTTAGATACTGAAAGGCCACAATAATCTTGCTGATTCCTGCATTTTCCTTGTTGTCTTGTTGTTCTCTGAGTAGAGGTGGATGGAGGCAGGTGTGATGCAGAGTGTGTGGTTCAGTGCTGAATTCAGAAAGTATGACCATTTTACAGCTGAATTCTCTGTGCTAAGCTGAGCTGTGCAAGTTGCACTTCTGGGCAGAATGTGGCATGTAACATTTTTACTGGAGTTAGTTCTGTGCACAGTGTAGTGTTACTGAACTTTGCTTATCATATGGAATGTGCAGTGCTCCAGAGCTGTCATCTCAGAATACCATGGTCAGGTAATCTCAGAGCACCAAACCCAAGCTATTTCCTGAAAGTTACAGGAAACTTTACTTAAGGGCAATGTTGAAAAATCATACAATCATAGAATCAACAGGGTTGGAAGAGACCTCCAAGCTCATCCAGTCCAACCTAGCACCCAGCCCTAGCCAGTCAACCAGACCATGGCACTAAGTGCCTCATCCAGGCTTCTCTTGAACACCTCCAGGGATGGTGACTCCACCACCTCCCTGGGCAGCCCATTCCAATGCCAATCACTCTCTCTACCAACAACTTCCTCCTCACATCCAGCCTAGACCTTCCCTGGCACAGCTTGAGGCTGTGTCCCCTTGATCTATTGCTGCTTGCCTGGCAGCAGAGCCCAACCCCACCTGGCTACAGCCTCCCTTCAGGTAGTTGCAGACAGCAGTGAGCTCTGCCCTGAGCCTCCTTTTCTGCAGGCTGCACACCCCCAGCTCCTTCTGCCTCTCCTCACAGGGCTGTGCTCCAGGCCCCTCACCAGCTTCGTTG
This sequence comes from Pogoniulus pusillus, assembly GCF_015220805.1. Classification (NCBI taxonomy): domain Eukaryota; kingdom Metazoa; phylum Chordata; class Aves; order Piciformes; family Lybiidae; genus Pogoniulus; species Pogoniulus pusillus. Next base: position 29,991,320 of record NC_087276.1, on the reverse strand, counting down.
CCCTTCTCTGGACACCTTCCAGCACCTCAACATCTCTCCTGAATTGAGGAGCCCAGAACTGGACACAGCACTCAAGCTGTGGCCTGAGCAGTGCTGAGCACAGGGGCACAAGAACCTCCCTTGTCCTACTGGACACACTGCTCCTGAGCCAGGCCAGGATGCCATTGGCTTTCTTGGCTACCTGGGCACACTGCTGCCTCTTCTTCAGCTACTATCTACCAGCAGCCCCAGGTCCCTTTCTTCCTGGCTGCTCTCAGCCACTCTGTCCTCAGCCTGTAGCACTTCTTGGGGTTGTTGTGGCCAGAGTATAGAACTCGGCCTTTTAAAATCTCATCCCCTTGGCCTCTGCCCACCCATGCAGCCTGGCCAGGTCCCTCTGCAGGGCTCTTCTACCTTCCAACAGCTCCACACCTGCTCCTAGCTTGGTGTCATCTGCAAAGTTATTGATGCTGGACTCAATCCCCCGGTCCAGATCATCAGTAAAGATGTTGAACAGGACTGTGCCCAGCACTGATCCTTGGGGAACGCCACTAGTGACAGCTGCCAGCTGCATGTGGCACCATTCACCACCACTCTCTGGGCTCAGCCTTCCAGCCAGTTTTTGACCCAGTACAGAGCGCTGCTAATTGGTGCAGAAGCTCTTCCCCATCACATCACCTTGTAACTGATGGTGTCATCAACAGCAGAGACAGTCACTTGAATTATGAATGCTCCTGGTTATGAGTGATGGGACTTTCTGGCAGAGGAATTAAAGTATATGCATTATTAGAACTAGGAGGAGAATTGGAGTCATGCATTGGAGAACAGTACAAAGTTAGACATGGCTTTGTGTTCAGGAATATTTGGGTAATCAAACACATTTTTCTATTAAATGTGTTGGTATTGCAAACCACAGAGAGGCATCCATGGAATAACATTGAAGGTTGCTCTGAATCTTGCTGAAATTGGTATTTAAGGCCAGCACTCTCAAGTTAAAATGTCTATAAGCAACTCTCTCAGTCCTGCATCCAGTTCTGGAGCCCCTATTACAAGAGGGCTATGGATGTGCTGAAAGGCATCCAGAGAAGGGCCATGAGGATGAGCAGAGGGCTGGAGCTGCTCTGCTGTGAGGAGAGACTGAGGGAGTTGGGGCTGTGCAGTCTGGAGAGAAGGCTCCCAGGTGACTTTATTGTGGCCTTTCAGTATCTGAAGGGGCCTACTAGAAAGCTGGGGAGGGACTTTTTAGTACTATCAGGTGGTGATAGTACTGGGGGGAGTGGAACAGAGCTAGAAATGAGTAGACTCAGACTGGATGTTAGGAGGAAGTTCTTCACCGTGAGGGTGGTGAGAGCCTGGAATGGGTTGCCCAGGGAGGTGGTGAAAAGCTCATCCGTGGAGGTGTTTAAGGCTAGGCTGGATGAGGCTCTGGCCAAACTGGTCTAGGGTAGGGTGTCCCTGCCCATGGCATGGGGGTTGGAATTGGATGATCCTTGTGGTCCCTTCCAACCCTGACTGATTCAATGATTCTTTATGGATGCAGGCAGCTGAAATGATCAGCTTAATCTTTGTCAGTTTGTTCCATTTTGACAGAGGTAGTCTAGGGAGCCTTCTGATGAGAGTGACTCTGATGGATCTGAGGGCAAGTGATGTCCTCCACAGGGGTGACCTGCTGATCTGGGCCTTTGCCTGAGTATCTTCCTCAGTCCTCTTGATTTGCAGAATGCCCTTCTGTTCAGATGCTGGGTGTGCATTTAGCTAAGGGTTATTACCAAAGCAAACGTGGGAGCTCATCTGCTGCTCAGATGGCCAGCAGGTTGACTTCAGGAAGGAGGATTTCCTTTGGATGAGTGGAATTGGATTTCACCCAGTTTTAAATCTAGAAGTATGAAAAACGTGATCTGATAATCAGGCATCACTTTCACTGCGTCGTGGTGCCCTCATTCTGCCACTTCTTCTGCAATCCCCTGGAGTTTTCCAAGGAAAACTGTGTAAACAGCAACTGGGGCAAAAATAGCATGACAGCTCTTAGAGAAACAGGAAAATGGAAATCAGAATTTAAAATGCTGTCACTGCCTTTCCACAACTGCTTCTATGCTATTCTGTGGAGGGAGGTGTCCATAAGCCTCCTAGAGACTGCACTCCTTTGTGGAGGCATTGCCTTGGAGTTCTGTTTTGGAGTGCTGACTCTGGGATGAGGCCATGGCACTTTGGTTATCTCAGCTTCTCCAGTAAGCCCAATTAGAGCCCACAGCAGCTTGTGGAGACTGCAGCTGGCTGTGGGCAGCGCAGAAGCCATCATGGCACAGCCTAGCTCGGCGGGGCACTGTGCCTCTAGGGAGGAAAACAGCCTGGAATTCAGCTTTCTCTAAAGAGCAAAATGTGTCTTGAGATACACTCTGCTTACATTGCTCTGAGGAGAGCTGGAACTTTTTCTGCTTTGTAAGTCTTGTTGAATTAGAGCAGAGATCTGTGTGCCTGAAGTCATCTTAAGAGTGTGCACTTCAGAGTGGGAGCAGGGGACTGGAGGACAGCTTGCTACAACAGTTTTGCAGCCCTGCTACAAGCAGTAGGAGTAAGACTAAATAGCCTAACCTACTTGCTTGTAATGACATGGGCTAGATGTAAGAAATTCAGAACTGAGCTAATATAGTTACCAAACTGCCTGTCTGTGTCCAGGGAATGCTGAACACATGCAGAGCAGATGGAGGAGATTAAAAAAGCATAGAATTAGAGATGAGAAATGTTGGCAATTAAAGCATCAAAAATAAAATTTCTCTGTGTGTCTCTTTCCTGATTATTTTGAAGTGTTAAGGTGGAAGTGGCTTAACAAAACCATTCTTGCTAAATCCATTTAGACTCGAATTAATTTCACTCAGTCTTCTTCAAAATTATCTTTGTTTCCCTGCACTGCAGCCTAGCAAGACCAAATCAGTGTGTTTAACTCCACCACTCAATTTAGGACCTTTTTAAGTTGTCTGATGAATCTGATAATTCAGCTTGTCCTCTACTGTTTCAGCTACTAAGGAAATTCCAGTTAGGATCTGCTGGATCAGATATCCTGTGTCTCAGCTGACCCAAAATCCCCTTGATGCCTTTAGCACCATTCTTAAGAGAACCATGCAGCCTTAGTGACTAACAGACTTGTTTACATGCTCATGGCAGAGGATTTAACTTAAAAGATAATGGCATAATAGGAACCTTAGAATTAAGGAATGGTGTCTTGAAGATTCTTGAATGCTTTTGCTGGTGTTTAGTGCAGTAAATTAATAACAATTAATTAGACAATAAAAGAAGCTTAAGGAATCTCTCTTGTTGGTAGGAAATTCTCTCCACCAAAATTGGAAGTGAAAAGTAGATCTCTTTCCAGGCCCCTTAAATGTTTGGGTTCCCCCCCCCCCCTAGTCTCTGAGGATCATATATCTCACTCCCACTGTGCTTATATTGAGCAAAGCTGAATTTTACTGTAGGGAGAACTGTCTGGCTGCTGCTGCTGCTCACGATGCTAATGCTCTTGTTGCAAAAGCAACAGCACAGAACTGAAAACGAAGATGAATTTTACTCCACCCTCAGGGTTTTCTCTGCAAGCTGCAGAGACCTAGTTTGTGTGAAGCTGTGTTTAGGGATCCCTGGCAGGGTGTAGAATTACAGGCTGGTCAGTGCAGATAAAGGCGACACATAGCTGCAAGCACAGCCAGAGTTTAGGGCTATATTTAAGGAAAACATTGAGTTCTGGGTTGGGGGGATACACTCTGCCTCCCCACTCACAAAAGTCACTGGAATCCAAATGCTCTGGCTTCTCCTGAGGATTACATCCCATATATGGGTTTCAAATTTTATCAGCTCGTGCTTGTTTGGGGAAAGAGGAGTAGGTTTGAGATAGATACATGGAAGGTATTTTCTGTAAACGCCTAAGATGTTGAACTCTCAAGGCCAGTAGCTGCTGTCATTGCTGGATTGGCCAGTAGGACGAGAGAGGTTATTCCTCCCCTGTGCTCAGCACTGCTCAGGCCACACCTTGAGTGCTGTGTCCAGTTCTGGGCCCCTCAATTCAAGAGAGATGTTGAGGTGCTGGAAGGTGTCCAGAGAAGGGCGACAAAGCTGGTGAGGGGCCTGGAGCAGAGCCCTGTGAGGAGAGGCTGAGGGAGCTGGGGGTGTGCAGCCTGCAGCAGAGGAGGCTCAGGGCAGAGCTCATTGCTGCCTGCAGCTGCCTGAAGGGAGGCTGTAGCCAGGTGGGGTTGGGCTCTGCTGCCAGGCAAGCAGCAATAGAACAAGGGGACACAGTCTCAAGCTGTGCCAGGGCAGGTCTACGCTGGATGTGAGGAGGAAGTTGTTGTCAGAGAGAGTGATTGGCATTGGAATGGGCTGCCCAGGGAGGTGGTGGAGTCGCTGTCCCTGGAGGTGTTCAAGAAAAGCCTGGATGAGGCACTTAGTGCCATGGTCTGGATGACTGGATTGGGCTGGGTGCTAGGTTGGACTGGATGATCCTGGAGGTCTCTTCCAGCCTGGCTGATTCTATGATTCATCTCATTTCTCCACAGTGGTGAAAATGCAGCCTCATGTGTGCTTTGCTTTCATGCAGGTGACAAAATGCAATCTAGATGAGCTAGAGAGAAGGAGCATATTTGCTGGTGATGCCCAGAGCACATCTCTGCAACAGAGCTAACAGTGTGCCTCCTGCATGATGTGGGCAAAAATGCTGTGCTCCTGCCTCTGTCTCATAGCTGATAACACCAAACTGCCAGAGTTAGGGTTTTGAAACAGCTGCCTGCTGCCTGCTGAGTTGTCAAAATCCATCTCTAAATATCATAGTGGAAGCTGCTGATGTGGTGGAAAACTTGGGCAAAGTGACTCCCTAACGTTGAGAATTAGGCCTGCCCCCCAAACAGATGTAAGCACTGCCTGCATTGTGTCATCTTTTAAACGTATGCTACCCACGTGGAATCGTTTGTGACAGGAATCTTTCCCTGGTGGTAACAGCTATTTCTGATCTGAGGAATGCTGAGCACTTTCCAGATCTTTCTGAGATGGTTTGCATTATCTGACATTTCTGCAGGCAACATTTGCTCAGTGGTGAATTGGATTGCAAATTCTACAGCTGTGAAGTTAGAGGAAGCAGAAGTCCTGGCAAATTTCTAAATAGAGCTCTGGTAAGGAGTGAGTGGGAATTAAAAACCCCCCAAAACTAATGGATGCAGATTGTGGAACCAATCTCTTCATTTGCTCTGATTAAGAGTAAGTGCCTAATAGGGCATTAATAAGGGTGTCAACACTGAAGTGTATTGTGTGCTTCTGCTTATGTTATTTTTCTTTCCTTTCCATGCCTACAAAACTCTTGAGATCCTCAGTATTAGGATTGTGACCTCTTAACTTAGTATTGTTGTGGTGGTTTGGGTGTTACCTGCCCCCACCCTTCCTTTTATGAAATCACCCAGACTAGACTCAGCTGGATGGAAATTAAGGAATGAAGCTTTATATTTACAGCTCAGCACAAGATACAAGCAGAGAGTTACAATATCTACAGCTACAGACAGAAATAGACAAGTTAAAGGTAATACAGAAACACAACAGCCCTCCCAGAAACCAGAGTCCCCAGGAGGGGCTCCCAACCACCCTTCCACCTTCTTCCCACCCCTCTACCTTATCCCAGAGTTTGCCTTATGTGCAAGGTGAGTTTGGAGGTTTGGCAGGGGGGGTTAGAAGCAGAAGGGTTAGTTATACAGAAGCAGCCCAAGGAGAAAAAGCACAGGCTCCCAGAGACACATACACTGTCTTACCTATGTTTGTGTTCTTGTTTTTATCCATCTCAGCAAGCCTATGAGTGCAGTAGCCACCACCATTGTTGCCTTTTCACAACCTACAATCTAATTTCTCTCACTAAAATATTGCAGTTAGCCTCAAACCAGCACAAATTTAAATCCCCTCTGCTGAACAACTTAGTAAGAAATGATCTTTTGAAGTCAGTGACACTCAGAAAGGACTTTCCCCAGTGCATGGGAGGAGAGGTGCTGTGTGTGTAGTAGGTCTGACAGCCTTTTCTTTAGGATTTTTTGTATTTATAGCTTTATAAGAAGGGGATGCTCAGAGAACTGCACTTCACAACAACTGACAATACAGGGAGGGTGACTCTGGGGACAGAGTGGCTGGAGAGCAGCCAGGAAGAAAGGGACCTGGGGATACTGGTAGATAGTAGGCTGAAGATGAGCCAGCAGTGTGCCCAGGTGCCCAAGAGAGACAATGGCATCCTGGCCTGGATCAGGAGCAGTGTGGCCAGTAGGACAAGGGAGGTTATTCTTCCCCTGTACTCAACACTGGTCAGGCCACACCTTGAGTGCTGTGTCCAGTTCTGGGCTCCTCAATTCAAGAGAGATGTTGAAGTGCTGGAACATGTCCAGAGAAGGTCAACAAAGCTGGTGAGGGGCCTGGAACACAAACCCTGTGAGGAGAGGCTGAGGGAGCTGGGGGTGTTTAGCCTAGAGAAGATGAGGCTCAGGGGTGACCTCATTGCTGTCTACAACTATCTGCAGGGAGGCTGTAGCCAGGTGGGGTTGGGCTCTTCTGCCAGACAACCAGCAACAGAAGGGGACACAGTCTCAAGCTGTGCCAGGGGAGGTCTAGGGTGGATGTTAGGAGGAAGTTGTTGTCAGAGAGAGTGATTGGCATTGGAATGGGCTGCCCAGGGAGGTGGTGGAGTGGCTGTGCCTGGAGGTGTTCAAGAAGAGACTGGCTGAGGCACTTAGTGCCATGGTGGTTGACTGGCCAGGGCTGGGTGCTAGGTTGGGCTGGATGATCTTGGAGGTCTCTTCCAACCTGGTTGATTCTATGAGAGCTGGACATGGCTCTCTCAGAGGCAGCTGCTGTCATTGCTGGAGTGGCTAGAGAACAGATGACACTGCAGAATGAAATAACTTTCCCTTAGAGGAATAAATGCACTACACAGCCTGCAGTCTTCCTGGGTCCAAACCAAGGAAGTCCAATGGCTTTTTAAAGGGACTGGAGTAAGACTCAGTCTTCCAAGTAGAGCAATCATTTATAAATTCTAGAGACAAACATATGATATTTGTAAGTGCTTACTATGCAGAGACTTCCCCTTTCCCCTGAAGGCAGTGGCAGAACTCCCACTGACTTCAGTGCCAACAGAATCTGGACCGCAATAAGACAAATGTTTCCCATTAAAACGTTGATAGAATTAGCACTGGGAAGCTCCTTAATGAGAGGGATCTGACAGCTACAGAAGCTGTGGATCTTTAGTATGAATTGAATCTTTCTTTGTTTCTCTGCTACTTTTAGTTTAAAATGTCCTTGTTTTTAGCAAGCTCTCTCAATCTTCCCTCTCGTACCTCATTGCGGTTAAAGCCATTTTGCTGTTGTTGTTAGTGTTGTTAGTTTTGTTGAGGTGATGTGGTTATCATCAGTCATATTCTTCAGAATATTAGCTTTAGTCTTAGATTTCCTTTCCAGACATAAGAGGACCGTTTAAGTAGGGATTATTCTGTTAGGGATCAACAGCAGGGACTAGACTGGAGTGGACTCCACTGCTGTTTGCTCTTCTGCCACCAGCTAACTTCTGTCTCTACATTAAGTAATTTATGCTAATCAGACAGATATACACAAATCCCAGGATGGGATATCTGAATTCTAGTTCTGATGCTAAGCCTCCACGTGCCCCTGGACAGTTATTATTTATGGTGTGCTTTGTGTCAGCACCTCCCCATGCAGTCTGCCATGCATGCATTTAAGCGCCAGACTTTGTCCCTATCGGAGGGTCAAAGCCAAAAGGGCAAATTGTGATATTGTCTCAGTCTATGCTGAATGGATTCCTGTGCTACAAACTGCTTTGCTGCAAGATAGGTGACTCTAGGAATCAGCTCCTGCTCAGTGTAGGTGTACCACAGAAGTTGTTCCTCTGTGTCATTTCAGAGGCTGTTTCTCTGGATGTAAAACATGCTTAATCCCTTTCACAATTTATAAAGGTATTATTTGGCCTTGCTAGTTACCATTAAGTAATTTTGGAGATGAAAAAACTGTACTTAAATAAGACCAGCTTCCTTATTCCCCCCACCAGTTTTTCTGTAAGTTCTTCACTTTGGTAAAACAGAATTTAGCTTATGTTAGTCCCAAGTCCTTGTTTATTCCTAGATGGACAAAGCCTATGCTGTAAGTCTGTTGAAACTTCCCCTGACTAAGGGCTGCTTCATGATAGGTTTTGTCCATGTATGACTTTTGCTAGTTATCAAGATAGTAATTTTATTTTAAACCCCATCTGATTCTGCTCTGCAAGACAATAACAGAGTCTTGCAGACTCTGTTATTGTCTTGCAGAGCAGACAGGGCACAGCACTCAAGGATGGCAAAATAGGAAATTCAGAAAAATAAGATTATTGGTGTTTATTCCATACTTCATTTTGTGCTCTACAGTTCATCTTGGGTTGGGGAGTGAAACAAATATTGTTATGGAGAGCAAAGAAACAGTGCAAATATATTTATGTATTTCTAATTTTGTCTTTGGGTGTTGAATTGCCCTGGGTTAAGTTGCATAATGATAAGTAAAGCAACTGGACACAATCCAGTGCAAAGTGATGCATGAAACCAGCACTTTTCCCCCCTAGCGTGTGAAAATCCGTATCAGCAAGAAACAGATAGTCTGACTTGTATGTAGCTGGAGAAGTGCCTGCATTTTGATACCTACATTCTTTTAAAATGAATCATTCTTCAGTGCAGACACAAGATCCCCAGCTTGCTGAAGCTAAGAAGTGACATGCTGCCGCTGGGCTACATTAACCCTCCCTTTTCACTAACTTCTGCTCACCGCTGCGAACCTGTGAACCTGTGAACCTGACCAACGAGAAGCTCTGGTCAGGACTGTGGCAAAAGCAATTGAGCAGAATACTGTGTTTGCCAGATCCATACTGGAGCCAGGGTTAGATGGGAAATCTGCTCACATCTTGTCATAAGCCCAATATGCCAAGCTCCTCATAACTGGTACTTTAGCATATGATTGCTTGAAGCGTCCTGCTTGCAAATCTCCATCCACTTCAGCCACTTTTTATCCAGAAGATGGGTCAGGGGTGCATCCTTTTCAAAGAAAGGGCCAGCCATTGCTTTCCTACTGGCAATCAGATGTATTTGTCATTACAGCTCAGCAATGACCATAACATGCTTATGGTAATGATTTTGTTCTTCAGGCATCTTTCAGCCAGTAAACCTAATGTGACTGTCTACCAACTGTGTACTAGAAAACCCTCATGTAATAAAAAAACCCTTTGGTGTTAAAAGAAAACCACATTTTAAAATATATAACTTAGGTTAAAAACAACTCTGTAGCATCAGGTGGAGAATAATCAGAGAATAATTTATATGTTCTGGGGTCTTTTTAAAGTAAAAGCTGTAAAGCTTTCCATTATTAGATAGCTGCCCCCCAGCAACTTTTATAAAACATAGACTAACACTATTTGTGTGCAAGAAGGAGGGCAGGTTTCCACTGTACAGCCTATGGAGGTCTGGTTTGGCAGGACTGTTTCTTAAAATCCATATCCTGGGAGGGAGGTGCTGTAGTGGGATTTGGAGCAGGGAGAGAATAAATGTGTAAATAAGTCAGATTAGTCTTTGGAGTAGGGGATGTTTTAAGTAGTGATACAAACTAAAGGAGTGTGAAACTGCAGGTAAAGCTTGGTTTTGACTGTTGCTGTATCAATCTGTCAGCAGGGCTGCACTTCCATTTTTCTCCACGTGTCTCCTTTAAAAAAGGCAGAAACTGAAAAGCACACTGCAGATTTCTCTTTGGTAGCTGAAGATCTGGACCCTAAGTGTAATTAAAACCAGCTGGTAATGACTGCCTTTTAGACCTCCCAAAGCAGCAACAAGAATTGGAAAGTGAACTTCTCTTTCTCTTCTTAAATGTGCAGCAGGCCTTATACAGACTGCTGGGATTTAGGAATCCTGTGGTTGCTTTGACTGACAAAGGGGCAACTGAACAAATGGTTGCTCAGCATGGATAAGGCAATCTGTCTCTACAATCTCAAAATGGCATTTGAAGTTTCATGCCTTATTCTCAAGTGGCTGAAGCAGCAGAGTGGGAATCGAGGTCCTGTAGCTTTTGTAGCAATGCACAGCACTTTGCTTCTGTCTGAGGTACAACTGGAACTATGCTGTAGAAACAGTCAGCTGTGGTGTATTCTCCTCTTACAGTGGTCAAAGGAATGCTGTATGTTGGAGCAGTGGAGGGATCAAGCAGAGCAAATTGACTAGTCTAAAACTGAAGCAGAAGGATAAATACTGTCTCTTCTAGGTGAGTGAAAGCATTCATCAGTGACTCAAAGCTGTCTCAGGAGGGCTAATGTTCACAGTGCCACCAGAGGCTTTTTAATGGCTCTGACGTTGCTGTGATGCTCCTGGAGAGTGATACAGAGCAATGACAGCAGATTCTTGTTAATCCATTATACTTTCTAGGTATGTAAGAGCTGACAACCATGGAACTAGTCTTTGCAAAGGATGTGCTCACTGTGTATGGGCTCATTAAATTCTGCATCCCCTTGACCATCAGTCTTTGCAGATTAGATTATTTTATGGGTCCTCTGCCATCCTGGAAAGGGCACAATTTGTCTAAGAGGAAGTGTCATAAGAACAGGATGGGAAAGAAGAGTGAATAAGAACAGGATGGGAAAGAAGAGTGAATTCTGTTGCCTAAAGGCTGGTGGTGGAAGAACAGAAGGGATAATGTACTAATCAAATTCTGACAAGGTATTAAGGGGAAGAGAAGGGAGAACATTTTTGAGCTGCCTGCACAAAAGCCGGATGCCTGAAAAATAAAGCAGTTCTTATGCATAAACACAGTTTTGATTGAGTTGGCATTACCCAGGGATAAGTCACACAACTCTAGCAGCCACAGACGTCAAAGCATACAAGAATGGGCCTCACACATGCTGGCGATGCCAAGAAATCAGGGAGACCACCTGTTCTGAGATGAAGCACTATATAAATAAATACAGATACCTAATCCTGCCCAGCCAGCAGCAACACAGGTAGCACATGTTGCATGTGATGCCTGTTGACATGATGATGTGAGTAAAGCATGTGTGGCCCGACCTGCTTTTACAGCAGAAGTAAAAGCTGCAGAAATTGTTCAGGGAGAGCCTTTCCTTGTGATCAGCGAGGTCTGGTTGTCTTTCCTTCGTGCTGATCTTTATGTAAGGTCTTCAAAGAGCAGCTGATTTTCAGGGTACAGGGAAAGGCAGATGATCCATGTCTTGAACTGCACTCTGCAGTATGGCTCTGCTGCAGCCGTGGTGGCAAAGATGGGGAAGTCAAAGCTTGCTACATGTGAGACAGGGGATGGCTTGCTGAGTCTTCTGTGTTTTCTGAGAGACAATACAGCCAAGACAAGAGAATGGGGAGTAAAGAGAAATAAATAGGCAGGGAGAAGGGGATGGCCAAGAGACAGAAAAATGAGTGAAAATGTGAACAAGGTCTTGTCTTGTGCTACACATCTTCGCCTGATCTGCCTGTCTGCTCTTTGTTTCCATTGCCTGAGCACGGCAGGAAGAATAGGCCAAGTGTGGTAAGCCTGCAAATACTGAGTCAGGAGCTCTGGTAGGATTGACATCAATGTGTTGGGATGTCTCTTGGCTCCCCCAGTTTACTTTCCCTTCATATCTTAATACGTTAGATAGACTTCATAAGACTTCTTGAAATGTAAAGCCGTTAGACTTTGAGGCTGTGCAAACACCGATGCAGAAAGCACTGGCTGCAGACCCAAGCATGCGGAGAGCTGCGCCAGCCTGGCCGCCAGCCGCCGGCTCCGCATCCTGCCCTGTGCAGTGTCCCGGCTGGGCGCACGCAGGAGGCTGACGAGCGCCACCTTGTGGCGCTGTGGCCGCGGGCAGGGTCACAGGGGTGCCGGGCCGGGCTGAGGAGCGGCACTGCAGCGCCGGCGGGCAGCAGCGGCAGGCTGGGACTCAGCGTGCTCCCGCGGAACCTGCTGCCCTGCCCGCGCCTTGCTGGCTTCTACAGTGCGTGTGCAATGCACACACAGGCACAACCCCAATGTACGTAAAAAATAACGCCTAAGGAGTCACTTGTAAGCTTATTCTATGGAAAATGTTACCCCTCTTAGACCGCTGAGTTGGGAGAATGGATTTGAGGATTTATTGATAGGGCACTAAATCCTATCAAGCCTATAAAATCACTTGTAAGCACACTTTATGGAAAAATCTACCCCTCTTAGGCTGCTGAGTGAGTTGGGAGAATGGATATGATTCGTTGATAGGGCACTAAATCCTATCAAGCCTATAAAATCACTTGTAAGCACACTTTATGGAAAAATCTACCCCTCTTAGGCTGCTGAGTGAGTTGGGAGAATGGATATGATTCATTGATAGGGCACTAAATCCTATCAAGCCTATAAAATCACTTGTAAGCATATTCTATGGAAAAATCTACCCCTCTTAGGCTGCTGAGTGAGTTGGGAGAATGGATATAAGGATTCATTGATAGGGCACTAAATCCTGCCCTGTAGTGCTGACAAAAGTCAGCAGCAAAGTCAAGGATGCTTCCACTAGTTGCTCCTTCCAAGGGCTCTGTTTTTTTTGTTTCCTCTATGTTTGTGACTCCTCTGGTTCCCACAGGTTAGCATAGAACTGCTTGGAGGCAACCCAAGTCCCTTTCAGTCTGCCAGGGTATCTTGCTTCGTGAGCCTTCGTCCTGCTGCCATCTTTCCTAGTGCATTTCTTCACAGTACAGGGTCAGATCTCCAGAAAGCTTTTCCCCTACAGTCTTTCTTCTCTCATCAAACTACGAATAGCTCCCACTGGCATCACTACCTGAATCACATCCACCCATGCTGAATCTCATGTAGATGCCTTCTATTACGTAGAAATCTCTGAAAGTGAGACACAAGAGTGTCTAAGTGCACAATGAGAGCCTTTTGGAATTGTATTTATTCTAAGAGAAGAAACCGGTTTATCCTGACAGGCTACAAGTCACAGAGGGCTTTGTGATTAAATCAGATTGTTCATACCAGATTCACATGTTTCAAACATCCAGGAAAAGGAGAAAAGATTTCGTGTGATGGACAACCTGAGTGGGCTACGTCAAAGTATGAAACCATTGGGAAAGAGCTTAAAAGGAGCATGACAGAGCAAATTCAAACCACGGTAAATGTGGTGTTGGTTTTCCTGTTATTAAAGCTGTTTCTGTAAGTGTTTGAAATGTTGTAGGTACTTCTCAGACACACAAGGAAGGATTATATCCAGCCAGGTAGTTCTAAGTGGCCCCTGAGATTTTTTGGGGTTGGTTTTTTTTTCAGTTTGACACGGAAACAAATCAAATAAACACAATATTGGCAATGACTTTGCTTCCTGTTGAGAACATGTTATGTAACTATTCTGGCTTGCTTTCCCTGTAAAATAGGGTGGGGAAGACTACAGACAACAGCTGTAGAGAGGAGAATAAAGACGTTCAGCCACCCTGCAGTAGTTCAGAGAGTCACCACTGGCAGGTACAGAAGTGGTGTCCTTGAACTTAGACTGTAGCGCTGCAGAAGCGCTTTCATTGCATGCCGTACTGTGATAGAAGAGAGAAGCATCAATAAAGCAGAGAATGTAGCCTGAACAGCTGATGCTGAATAGAAATCTTAGGAGGCAAAGGGTATTTGAAAAGAATATAATAAGCAATCAGAGTTTCTCAAGTTCTCTATAAGAAACCTATGCCCAATTCAGATTCCAAGGAGGGGGCCTACAGGAGGGTTACTCAATCTCTACCAAGATAAGTAAGAATAGAAAAAGCAAGCACTTAAGGAATGAAAATTCATCTGTAAGATTGTAGAGGATAAAATGTCAAGTAACAATTAGTTTAGGCAATGGGAGAGAGTGCATTATGTTTGAAAAGGGCGAGCCAGACTGTTCTACAGGGTGCCGTGGTGCTGCACTGAAGCCAGTGCAGCAGCAGGGCACTGCAGAGAAGGAGCTGATCTGTTGTGTGTGTCCTTCCCCACACCAGTATGCTCAGGTACAACTCACAGCTGTCTGGGATGAGAAGTAGATCGTTTAACCATATCTTATCTAATGCAGCATATATTTCCCAGGCAGATGTCTTCTTTCAGGGATGAAAACTGGCAAAGAGAAATGTGAAAAAAAAAATCAGGAGCTAACTTGTGCAGCTCCTGCACAAATGTGTTGGGAGGAACCCACTGGTTTCCTGTTGGTGGAACCTTTTGGCAGCCAGGAAGCTCTGTGAAGCAGGGCATCCATACACAAGAAAATATAGAGCAAGAGAGATTTAGTTCTGTTTTAAACCTCTTTAGGTGTATCCAAGGTATTTGTTGACCACAGACTCATTTTCTTCCTTAGCTATACAACTCTGTCATGGGTATGTCAAGTTCTAGTTTAAGACTTGATGTTCTTGCCCTTACTGCTGCCTTTGGAAGGTCATGCCAGTGTGTGGTCTCCTTAAACAGTCAGAAATACTGTCTTTAGCTTCCAGTCTAAAGGTACTGCTGATGGGGTTATCATCATATGATGGCACAGTCATGTTCACCTTTCACTTAGTTCTTCTTCCATGTTATTTATCTCAAAGTCTCTTTGTATTGTTCCTCCACTGTCAGACTGAACAGACCATGGTCTTGTTATCTCTCCCTTAGACTGGTATTTCTGTCATCGTTCTAATGGCCAGTCTGCACTGACTCCAGTTTAAACTAAGCTTTTTCAGCACTGTTGGCTGGAATGGTGTAAACATTTCACAGAAAAGCTTACCAGTGTCTGGCCTGAGAGCCCCAATGTTTCCTTCTCTGCTAAAAATCTCACCCAAGCCATCTGAACATTTCATTATCGGTTTCCACAGCTGTGTCATACTGGCAGCTCTGGCACACTGACACTCTATCAGAACACTCAGATCTTTTCCCTTCTCTGTTTCTTCCAGCTGATGAATCCCAAGAACATGACTTTGCAGTTCACATTATTAAGTTTCTATCACTGCAGGCAAGAAGGTCATCTAATTCCAGTGTGATGATCTGCTGCTCCTTCCAGCTTTGTATCACATGCAAGCTTTTTGAAGCTGGGCCTGACCGTTATTCCTAATTGCTGGAAGTATACATGAAATGGTACTGCTCCAAAGACTGACCTCTGAGGAGCACTGTTGGGTGATTTGCTCCATTTGTACACCTCCTTTGCCATTGCAGCCTGTTGCTCCTTGTTCACATTGCTCTTGTATTAATCCCTGTCACCTCCACCTTCAGTGATGGTTTCCTGTGGAGCACTGTACCAAATGCTCTGTTTCAGCTTCAGAGACTGAGTGCAGGGAGTTGTTCAGCTCTAAGCAGGCAGGTCTCATAGCAGCTCAGCCTGCCATCCTCTGCTTTGGGAAGCCATCTCTTTTTCCTTACATGCTCTTTGCCTCTGCAATGAATTGTTCTAAGGCTTAGCATTGCACTGGATTTTAAAAATACCTTTTAGAATAGACATACTTCCTAAATGTACTTTTTAGAATCTAAACATTGTCTTCACTGTGCCCTACTGTCCTAGGCAAAATCTCATTCACAGCCATTAAACAGCAGCTACTTCTACTTGCAATTTCATATACCAGTTATTTCAGTGTGCTCAGGGAGAGACTGTATGGAACCCTCAGTGGTTTTTTGCATTAAGAAATGCAGTTTGTGTCTCATGAGATACTTTAATTTCTGTTATCTTACTGTTTTCTTTATGTACCATTCCCTTCTGTCATTAGCCTTATGAAACCAAAGGGAAGGTCCTGTTTTCTCACTCTGCAATAGCATCATCTCTTTTTAGTAATGGATTATTACAAATACCCCATCTTTTACCAGCCCTGTGTCTTGAATGGAGCTCTGCCATCATTTGTTTTCTGCTTCATGCCTGGGAAGTTAAAGTTTTCCATAAACAAAGACTTGCATTTATTCTTTTCCTGTAATTTTACTTCCCTCATAATTTACATAGAAATTTGAGTAGAGGAAGAATCATAGAATCAGCCAGGTTGGAAGAGACCTCCAAGATCATCCAGCCCAACCTAGCACCCAGCCCTATCCAATCAACCAGACCATGGCACTAAGTGCCTCATCCAGGCTTTGCTTCAACACCTCCAGGCATGGCGACTCCACCACCTCCCTGGGCAACCCATTCCAATGCCAATCACTCTCTATGGCAAGAACTTCTTCCTAACATCCAGCCTAGACCTGCCCTGGCACAACTTGAGACTCTGTCCCCTTGTTCTGTTGCTGGGTGCCTGGGAGAAGAGCCCAACCCCACCTGGCTGCAGCCTCCCTTCAGGGAGTTGTAGACAGCAATGAGCTCTGCCCTGAGCCTCCTCTTCTGCAGGCTGCACACCCCCAGCTCCCTCAGCCTCTCCTCACAGGGCTGTGCTCCAGGCCCCTCCCCAGCTTTGCTGCCCTTCTCTGGACATGTTCCAGTACCTCAACATCTCTTGAATGTTGAGAGAGGCTGCAAAAGATCCTCAACGCTACTCTTGTGGGGCACTTTGGGTCATCTCTTGTCCCAGTAATTTCCAGCCAAACAGAATCTATTTGATCAAGCTGATCACAGATTTCTTACACTCAGCCACTTCCTTAACAATCAGTGGTAAACTTCCTCCCCTGCTCTCATTCCTGTCTTCCTTAAAAAGCTCCCTGCACAGGGCATTAGTGGGAATATTCTGTCCCTACATGCAGTACAGGAGGCGTCTCCATGCTGCAGGAGCTTCTGGTTTCCAATGTTGCCTTTGGCATTGCTGTTCTGTGCAAGACAGTTTTCAAAGGAGACAGGGCAAGTCCTGGCTGAAGCATGCAGAAGAGGAGCTGTGTGCTGCCAGTGGTCAGCTGGTAACTGAATACTGCTCCCAGTGAAAGATGGTCTGAAATAGACATTTGATGATTTAGCTGCCTGTCTGAGCACTCTGACTCCACAGGTCCTCCAGCCCTGATTACTCATTCAGAATTATCAGGGAGAAGTATTAATATGAAGTCAGAGTACAGAAATGCTATTTTTCATGCTCACTGATTTGTTCCCCTGTGAATGTCATTTTTTGAGTATTCTTTTGGCATCTAGGGCCAAGGAGAACAATCAGAGCACTGCCTACTGAGAGGGCTCGTTGAGCCAAGGAGTCAGCTCCATGCCTTACTTGTTCTTCTTCAGAGAAATGATTTTAGCCACATCATGAAGGCATTCACTTTCCAGCAGGGCCAGGGGAGAAATGTGCACCTTCATAGCTGATCTCCTGAATCCACCAGAGATTTGCTTCTGGGCAATGAGTGCAACATCAAACAGAAAATAATGGACTTGTTGAGAAACAGCATTGCTGAAGTTCTTTTCACCCCAGTCACCCATGGCTGTGCACACCCAGCTGCTCCTGTTGGGAGTGCCTCCAGACAGAACTGGATGATGCAAGGCATTTTTCAGATGTTTGCATAATGAAGAATTGCCATCAGAGGGTCAGAAGCAACTGTTTTCAGAAAGAAAATATTGTGTGTTTCTATGCGAGATAATAGCCAAGGGCAAGCATGCATTGTAGCTGGAGCCTGAAGGGGAAGCAGGGCAGTCACTTGAAATTCATAGAATCATAGAAGCAACCAGGTTGGAAGAGACCTCAGGATCATCCAGTCCAACCTAGCACCCAGCCCTGTCCAACCAACCAGACCATGCCACTAAGTGCCTCATCCAGTCTTTTCTTGAACACCCCCAGGGATGGGGACTCCACCACCTCCCTGGGCAGCCCATTCCAATGCCAATCACTCTCTCTGCCAGCAACTTCCTCCTAACACCCAGCCTAGACCTGCCTTGCCACAACTTGAGACTGTGTCCCCTTGTTCTATTGCTGGGTGCCTGGCAGCAGAGCCCAACCCCACCTGGCCACAGCCTCCCTTCAGGTAGGTGTAGACAGCAATGAGGTCACCTCTGAGCCTCCTCTTATCCAGGCTAAACAACCCCAGCTCCGTCAGCCTCTCCTCATAGGGTTTGTGTTCCAGGCCCTTCACCAGCCTTGCTGCTCTTCTCTGGACACCTTCCAGCACCTCAACATCTCTCTTGAATTGAGGGGCCCAGAACTGGACACAGCACTCAAGGTGTGACCTGACCAGTGTTCAGTACAGGGGAAGAATAACCTCCCTCGAAGATACTCTTCTCTCCTAACTCAGGGTGAGACTTCTGCTGTGCAGTTCAGGCAGTGCCTTCCATTTCACCCTTTCCTATGGCTGCAATGCATCATGCTTAATTTTTCAGAGATGTAAAATGAAATTGGCAAGGAGAATAGAAGCAAAAAGGTTCAGTGAATTGGAGAAAAAGTAATAACTTTGTATCTGACTCATCTTTTAAACCATTCCATCAGATCAAAAATAGCTCAACTCTTTATCAAAGGTAAGTGCCCAGCAACAGCATCCCAGCAGTTTCACAGTGTTTGCAGTTTAGCAGCTCTGGTCAGGACTTCTGAATTTCTCCATGGAGCAAGGACAGCCTTCTTTAACTGCAATGCTAACAATTCAGGTAAAAGAAGGACATGGAACTGTTGGAGCAAGTTCAGAGGAGGCCATGAAGATGCTCAGAGGGCTGCAGCAGCTCTGCTATGAGGACAGGCTGAGAGAGTTGGGGCTCTGCAGCCTGGAGGAGAGAAGGCTTTGAGGAGACCTTGGAGTGGCCTTCCAATATCTGAACAGGGCTACAAGAAGGCTGAGGAGGAACTATTGACAAGGTCTAGTAATGACAGAATGAGGAGGAATGTGGTTATGCTGGCAGAGGGGAGATTCAAACTAGATGTTAGGAAAGGGTTCTTTGCAGAGAGGGTGGTGAGACACTGGCACAGGTTGCCCAGGGAGGTTGTGGAGCACAGAATCACCCAATGTGATCTTTGATCAAAGATCACATTGGGTGATTCTGTGCTCCACAAGATCACATATGGTGATTTTGTGCCCCACAACCTCCCTGGAGGTGTTCAAGTGCAGGTTAGATGAGGCCTTGAGTGACCTGTTCTAGTGAGAGGTGTCCCTGCCTATGGCAAGAGGTTGGAACTGAATGATCTTTGAGGTCCCTTCCAACCTAAACCATTCTATGCTTCTATGATTCTACCTGTTACCTGATGACACTTTTTGGCTGTGTTTCACTACTGCTCTTCTCATACCTCTCCATTGATGTGTGTGACTTACAGAAAGGATTGGCATTTCCCTGGCATGTTGCATCTGCAGAAGGTTTTAGTAGGTCTTAAGTAGTACTTCTCAGAGTTTTCTCCTCTCTCAGAGGAGGTCATTTCTCAATAGAAAGGGTAGAAATGTTTAGTGTTGGAATGTCCCACTGGTGTTTGTGTGGGCTCAATTTGATGCTCAGAATATTTCAAAAGCAAATGTTTGTTCAGATTCATGCCTGCAGAGGAGTTTGGCTCAGAGTTGTGTCTTTTGAGGAGTTTGGGGATTGAGTACCTCAAAAATGACTGTGGTTTGAAGACATATCACCAGTGCAGCTTCCTGTCATTCAGCTATTGAGAAAAGGGCACACAAAAGCTCTTTGCAAACCATTCTGCCCTTTAGAAACACAACTGCACTGGTGGAGAAACCCAGTTTGGAGAAACAAGGAGTTTTGGTGCCTTCACACTCAAGGCAGTTACCAGCTCAGCTCTTTTCAGGCTACAGTATCAATCCAGGTCTTTCTACATTCACATTGACTTTTTGACCAAAAAAAACCTTTGCTGTTGGAATTTTCTTTCCGATTTTAACTTCTTCAGGCAGCATTACCAAATCAGCACTGTGAGCCTCTGATTTGACACTGAAACTGATACAGCTGAAGTTCTTCTGACTGCAGAATTGAAGTGCAGACTCAACTGACTTGTGGGAGAGAGGAGCCTTGTTCAATATCTCTAATTTGGAGATGCATGATGTGAGTGTGCAGAGGGTGTTTGGTGGAGGATCTAAACATCCATTTTGTTTCTCAGAACTACCTGAAGGGAGGCTGTAGCCAGCTGGGGTTGATCTCTTCTCTCGGGCAACCAGCAATAGAACAATGGGACAGAGTCTCAAGATGTGCCAGGGGAGGTCTAGGCTGGATGTTAGGAGGAAGTTGTTGGCAGAGAGAGTGATTGGCATTGGAATGGGCTGCCCAGGGAGGTGGTGGAGTCGCCGTGGCTGGAAGTGTTGCAGCCAAGCCTGGATGGGGCACTTAGTGCCATGATCTGGTTGACTGGCTAGGGCTGGGTGCTAGGTTGGACTGGATGAGCTTGGAGGTCTCTTCCAACCTGGTTGATTCTATGACTCTCTGAATAGATTCATTAGCAGTCAGGGAAAATGTTCTTTTTTCAGTAATCACACATTTGTTTGTTCCAAACTGCATTGTAATGTGAACTGCACTCCAGTGAAAACACAGAAGAGCCTTTCCTGAGTACAGAACCAAAGCCTCACAGTCTAGACCTCAATTTCCCTGAGGTCTGTGGTATTTATTTAAAGCTTTAGTTTTGACCTAGATCCAATTCTAATTTCTGAAAGCTACATAAAGTTCTGACTTGCAGCAACTTTCATCTTAAGGTCATTAATATAGATGCATGTAAAATCAAGAATTCCACCCTCCTGTCACATGAACTATACCATATTTTCAGGAAGAATAATTGTTTCCACATAATGATATGCACAGGCTATTGCAGGCAGAGGAAAGGAAGCATGTGGGCCATACCTGCTTGTTATTAACTGCTTTACCTTGACTTACCTGATTCTCTAGGCAGCATCGGCAGGGGAATTAACTGCATCAGAGTCAGTGGAGAGAAAAGTCAAGGAAGAATTCCACTCACAACAAATTAAGGTTTAATACTGCAAAGTTGTCAATGTGTGTATGAAAGGCTGTTGAAAGTCATGTTGCTGGGAATAACTAGGGAGCTTGTTCCTGCAGCCATGATCATCTTTTTGACAGAAGCTCACTTTTGGGAAACGCGATACGAAGTTGTCCTTAGGTTCTCATCTCATTCCCATACTGTGTTTATTTCTCTCTTAGTGTGTGCTTCCTCTTTAATTTCTCCACTAGAAACACATTTTTCAGCATCTACAGACCTGTATCATGAATGATGAGCAAGTCTGAAAGGAGTCTTAAGTGAATGGAAATGACATCTTTTTTTTCCCCCTAGTTTTGGGAATGGCTGTTTCTGCCAATAATTTGAGGCCCTTGCATAAATAGGGTCAATAATGTGCTTCTAAACATAGCCACCATACAAGGCAGATGCCAAGCACAGCTCCAGGCTGGGTGGGGAATGGCTGAGAGCAGCCCTGAGGAAAAGAACCTGGGGGTCTGGGTGATGCAAAGCTCAACAGGAGCCTGCAGTGTGAGTGCAGCCCAGACAGCAACCCTGTGCTGGGCTGCAGCAAGAGCAGTGTGGGCAGCAGGGCAAGGGAGGGGATTCTGCCCCTTGGCTCTGCTCTCCTCACACCCCACTGCAGTCCTGTGTGCAGTTCTGGAGCCTCCAACACAAGAAGGACATGGAAGTGTTGGAGCCAGTCCAGAGGAGGCCATGAAGATGCTCAGAGGGCTGCAGCAGCTCTGCTATGAGGACAGGCTACCAGAGTTAGAGCTCTGCAGCCTGGAGGAGAGAAGGCTTGGAGGAGACCTTACAGTGGCCTTCCAGTATCTGAAGGGGGCTACAGGAAGGCTGGGGAGGAACTATTGACAAGGTCTTGTAGTGACAGGATGAGGAGGAATGGGATTAAACTGGCAGAGGGGAGATTCAAAGTAGATGTTAGGAAAGGGTTCTTTGCAATGAGGGTGGTGAGACACTGGCACAGGTTGCCCAGGGAGGTTGTGGAGCACAGAATCACATTGAGTGATTCTGTGCTCCACAACCTCCCTGGAGGTGTTCAAGTCCAGGTTAGATGAGGCCTTGAGTGACCTGTTCTAGTGAGAGGTGTCCCTGCCTATGGCAGGGGGTTGGAACTGGATGATCTTTGAGTTCCCTTCCAACCTAAACCATTCTGTGATTCTAATTTCTGCTTCTTGTAGTTGTCCATTTTTAGGAAAGTAAGCCCTAAGTGGGTGCATTTTTTCCTTTCTAGTTATCTCCACAATATCTTATCAGTCTCTTGGGGGCTGACCCTTCACTGGGGTCAGAACTGCCGTTGAAGTCTGAAGTAGTTAAAAAATGTGCAGAATCAAAGAGGTATTCTGCTGGCAGCTTAAAGGCTCACAGAATGTGTAGCACTGATGGAGACATTGCTTCTTTGGGATTTTATAGGCATTCTTTATGGCTATCACATGCAAATCCATCTGTGGAATTCCTTTTCCATCCTTCTTCAGGAATTATTGTTTTTAAGATTGAGCAGGAGCCTGAGTTCTTTTGCCAAGTGTAGTAACATGAAGCGAAAAGCAGAGTGCCTGTTCTACTTCCAATCCATTTGGCTACGTCGCGCTGATGCCAAGATGCTGCACACCAATCACACAGAACACAGTCACACCCAGTGGGAGAGTCTCTTTTCCAGAGCAGTGTAAATAAACGTGAGTGCAAATAACAGCTGCTCCCAGTATGTCCTGGGCTAGAGGATGAACTGGCCTCAAAATGACATACACAAAATGCATGACCAACTGCAGAGTTTAATTTGTGCTAATTGTGCTAATTGCTTGTTGTGCAGTGGCAGGGAAAAAATATTTTTGTTGTCATTACATTTTCAGTGGTGGACAACAACTAATTTATTGGTCCTCTGACTGTAAAGAATATTCTTTCTCTTTATGAACTACCTACTTCTAAAAATATAATTTCAATGCAAGAGTCCTTCAGCATAAAGTCAGCAAATCCACCAAGTCGTTATGTAGCTGCTGTGTTCCAAATGACCACCTTCATATCTATGTCTTATTTAGGTTTAGCCTCTTGATTGGGTTTTCATAGCACAGCACTAGGCATACTTTCCCCTGATATTCCGTAGTGACTTGCAGATCTCCATAGCAGTACAAAATTCTGCTGAAAGCAAGCAAATACCCAGAGCCATCTGGAGATGTACCTAGTTCTCAGTGGTGGACAGAACTGTATTTCACACAAGGACAGGAATGTCACAGCAGAAGAGCAGATAGAGCACGTATGGGAAGCAGTATCCACGGGTGAGCTCTTTGGGCTCTAAATCAATCTATAGCAGAACTCTTTTCTCACTCAGAGTTTACTCTGAGAACTGTGCACATTAACTGCATAAGTGTCACAGTACCAGAGCCTACAGAGAAGGTTAGCCTGAGCCAAGCTTTAACTTGTGCTGCTCAGATATCCATGGGAGTCATTGACAGGTTATGGTGGGGCACAGGCAAGATCTCCTGCCTTTCAATGATCTTGATGTTCTAGAGACCTTCCTTCTTTAGCTTCTCTCCTATGAGCATCTCCTCTGCAGGATGAGGCTCCAAGAGGTTAAGACATGGGATCCTCAGTGTGGCTATTTCTTTGCCAGTGGGTCTGCCCAGGCAGGAAATCTTGATCAACATGGAGAATGCTAACAGATGGTTGCCAGGCTCGCGTTTGCCAGCTGGTGCAAAGCACACTGCAGCAAGAACATGTGTACAAGCCCATCCCTAGTGATGGGAGCAGCTAATTGTTCAACACTGCCAGTGAAGAGGAAAGCTCCTGTAACTATCCTGATCTCCAACAACTGTAATCAAATGCTAGGCAGAGGGAAAATCAGACAAGACAGACTAATGTTTCTGCTTATGCACAAAGAGCAGCGTAAGGTTTTCATAAAGGACAGGAGCATTTAATATGTGTGGGAATGTGACACAAGTTAATTTGCTTGATAAAAAGAGCATTTTCTGTGGCCTGTGTTCAGTGAGTCAGCATTTCTGAGATGTGCTTGCTGAAGATAAATGTGTCTGGAGGTTTATGTGGGATGAAGGTTATATTTAGGTCAAATTCAAAAGTGGTCCATACTGTAAAATGTAACCAATGAAAAGGCAGAAGTGATAATCTTGCTTTTATCAGCAGTAAACTGAGCAGGTGCAAACCATGTTTAATCCATGACCCCTGGGAAGCAGCAATGGTAATTTCTGCTGTCTTCCTGTGCCAGATGCCAGGCCTGCTGAATTTCTAATTGGGAGCGCTAGCTACAGAGTCTGATAAGGCACAACTGAGCACCTGGGCTGCATCACAATGAGAATGGCTCTTCTCACTGCTGCTTATTATAATATTCCACTGTAAGCAACACCTGTGGTATGACTTTATAAATAGATAATTGGAGCTGTGCTCACACAAGGTTAATTCAGAAGTTGTCAGCTTGTTAGGCAGCTTTCCAGCCATGTGCTGAGGACACATGCTCATAAGGCAAGAGCAAATCATGCTTTACATTGATGTGGTACATTGGGACAGAAAGTTGACTGCTTTTTGCGTTATCTTTAACACTCCTAGCTTGCTTCTGCATTGAAAGGAAGTTTCAAGTAGATGTGATTACAACAGTCTCTAATGGCTTGGAGTAGCTATGTCACCTGCCATATTCCAAAGCCAGATGGATGGTCCAAATTCCTTAGTGGTTGCATGCACTTGCAGGGAATTAACATTTTGGCAAAGGTGCTGTTGAGTATTTCTCATCTAATTTAATCTCTTAAGATGTTTTTTTCTCAGTTTACAGTGATAGTTACTGTATCCCATGGAGTTTACAGCACAGCACATCCTCTTGGTACTGTGTACAGATCTAGATAGGAGCTGCTTTTGTTGAACATCCTACAGCCCTTGGATTTTGACTGAGTTTGAATCTTTGGGCTGAATTTCCTTCCTGCTCAAATAATTTACATGTGGAAATGAAGAAGAAACAATTGCATCTTGTCAGCCACCACTAATTTCCTAATTATTGAGGGTATGTGGAGATTCATGTTCATAGAATCATAGAATCATAGAATCATAGAATCACCCAGGTTGGAAGAGACCTCCAAGATCATCCAGTCCAACCTAGCACCCAGCCCTAGCCAGTCAACCAGACCATGGCACTAAGTGCCTCATGCAGGCTTTGTTTGAACACCTCCAGGGATGGTGACTCCACCACCTCCCTGGGCAGCCCATTCCAATGCCAATCACTCTCTCTGACAACAACTTCCTCCTAACATCCACCCTAGACCTCCCCCAGCACAACTTGAGACTGTGTCCCCTTGTTCTGGCAGCAGAGCCCAACGCCACCTGGCTACAGCCTCCCTGCAGGTAGTTGTAGACAGCAATGAGGTCTCCCCTGAGCCTCTTCTGCTGCAGGCTGCACACCCCCAGCTCCCTCAGCCTCTACTCATAGGGTTTGTGTTCCAGGCCCCTCCCCAGCCTTACTGCCCTTCTCTGGACACCTTCCAGCACCTCAACATCTCTCTTGAATTGAGGAGCCCAGAACTGGGCACAGCACTCAAGGTGTGTCCTGACCAGTGTTGAGTACAGGGGAAGAATAACCTCCCTTGTCCTACTGGCCACACTGCTCCTGATACAGGCCAGGATGCCATTGGCTCTCTTGGGCACCTGGGCACACTGCTGGCTAATCCTGCAAGCAATGCAACTTAACCTGTAAGACTCTAACATTTTAGACAATTTTGTAAAGCTGTTCCTGGTGAATTTTATCAAAAGCATGTGGAAAGGGTTGTGGAGGGCAGGAGCTCTTTGATTCTCGGATGATCTTTAGACTCTCAGGCTGCAAGGATAAGGAAAGCAAAGCTACCTATTTCAGGTCTGCCTGTTTTCTTCTAAGTAACCAGTTCAAATTAATAAGTAAACTTTTAAATTAAGACACTGTCCTTAATAGTGCCAAGGGGGTTTAAAAATGCACTTGCAATCTGTTTCTTGTGAGTCGTTCTCTGCCTGTGGCATAAGCTTTGCCCATTGCTTTTTGTGGCTTTCTCTGTAACACATTTTCACAGAGGTATTTTATAACTCTTTCCATTCTGATTACCAAATAGTACAGATATTTATGTCCAATTATTCCTGTTGATGAATGGTTCTTGTCCTGAATTTGGTCTTTTAAACTAAAAAATAAAGGAGAGTATCTAAATGTATGTTTTCCAGTGGACATGTGCTGGGTTTCTGCTCCTTGCTCAGTTTGCAAGATTCTTCCTGGTCCTGCTTAATTTATCTTGATTCCCTTCGATTCTTCTCTGCCTAATTGGTTGTGTTGAAATTTTCAGTGCTCTGGAAGGCAGTGTTCATTAATATGAGAAGACTAAGAAAGATTGCAAAGCGTCAGCATTTCAGCACAAGGTGGATCCTTCCTCCCCTTACTGCACCTTCCTCTGAGTCTTCAGTCCTTGCATTTTTCTTCCAAGAGTTCACTGCAGCTGACAGCACCAAGAGCACAGTGTCTGCATGTCAGCAGCTTACTTACTGTTTTATTTATCCCTTGCAGGATCTGGCCTCTAGACCCAAGTACTTCTTCTAAGAATTCCTTTTGTCAGTATTGTGAATTATTTCCAAGCTGGCATGAGCTTCCCCCCATACAGAGTGACCCTTGGCATACCGTGCCCAGTTCTGGGCTCCTCAATTCAAGAGACATGTTGAGGTGCTGGAAGGTGTCCAGAGAAGGGCAGTAAAGCTGGGGAGGGGCCTGGAACACAAATCTTATGAGGAGAGGCTGAGGGAGCTGAGGGTGTGCATCCTGCAGAAGAGGAGGCTCAGGGGAGACCTCATTGCTGTCTGCAGCTACCTGAAGGGAGGCTGTAGCCAGGTGGGGTTGGGCTCTGCTGCCAGGCAAGCAGCAGTAGAACAAGGGGACACAGTCTGAAGTTGTGCTGGGGGAGGTCTAGGCTGGATGTGAGGAGGAAGTTCCTGCCAGAGAGGGTGATTGGCATTGGAATGGGCTGCCCAGGGAGGTGGTGGAGTCACCATCCCTGGAGATGTTAAAGAAAAGCCTGGCTGAGACACTTAGTGCCATGGTCTAGTTGACTGGCTAGGGCTGGGTGCTAGGTTGAACTGCATGAGCTTGGAGGTCTCTTCCAACCTGGTTGATTCTATGATTCTATGAAGTCCCTGTTTATGTTCTCACTCAAGTGAAGTGTAGCTACTTAAGATCAGGCTACTAAAGATACTTATGTACCTACACATGTAAAAAACTGCCCTTTAATCTTCCCTGAGTTTCAGCTTGCTCTGTGTTAAATTGAACTAGTTCTTGTCCGAGGGCTGTCCTTAATTCTTTCTATACAGCTCTGTATAAAGTGGTATGGAAATGGAAAACACTGCCTTAAGAGCAGGCTGCTCAAGTATACCCTGTTTGATAGCCCTGGAAACAATTCTTCTCTTTCCACAGGTGACACATTCAAGTGGCAACGTAGACTATTTATCCAAATCTGGCATCAGAATTCTCTTTTAGAGAAACATGCAAATCATTCTGCCCAAATGCTTTATTGAAAGGGTTTCTGAGGAAGAGATTCCTGCTGATCTAGAGGTCCTGTTTTGGCAAGCATGTCTGAACAGGGTTCATGCCAGCAAGATGCATACTTCAACACTGCTAATTACAGGGCCATTCCCCACAGCCTGATTCCCTGGAGACTGATTGTTTTCCAGGAGGCACCAATTCTATAACTTGCAGGTAGTTTTGCTAAATTCCTGCTGAGATGTTGCTGAACTGTTCCTTTGCAGCAGTGCTGTTCTTGCCATATGACACCTACGGTGTCAAAACACATGAAGCCTGAAGCAGCAGCACTTGCTTTTATTTCAGGAGTCTTGGGAGGAGTTTCTCAGAGTTGCTGAGCACTTTCCACAACTCCTGCCTTAATGAAAACGCTGCGCGAAGAAAGGCTGAATTAAATCTTCATTGTTTGATCTGTTGTGCCTCGCTTGGTCTGTTTGTCAGAATATTTGTTCTGGTTTGCCTTTGTTTTTTTAATTCCCTTTTTTTTTAACTTGACACACATATAGTGTATATTTAGACATTCATTTGGTCAAATGGTTTCTCACTATATTCAGCACTGCTTTGCTGCATCTGGAGCAAAACTTAATAGAGCAGACAGTGTTTGCTAAAAATAGCCAGGAGAAGGTGGCAAGGAATTTGTAATGTAGCTGTGCAAGTTTTACAACAGCTTCTTTACACACAAGTCAGCATTTAGCATTCCCTTTTGTGCCACTGGAAATTTCTTAGTTAAATCTCCTATACCTTTGGGAGACAGCAGAAACACAAAATGTCTCTTAAAACTTGGGTGCAAGGTTCTCTAGGAAGCTTTAAGATACAGCTGTGCCACCGCAGGTGTGTCTTTGAGTCAAGTGTTAGACAATTGACAGTGGCATCAAAACCGGTTCCAAAGCTGGCGTGAACTGGCATTTTGTCTGGCAAGATCACCAGAGAATAGTATGCAGGGCAAGAAATTTGTCTGCTCATGACTGTGTTTCTTGTCATCCTGTTCAGGAGAAATTGATACTGATGTTGGCACTTCTTAGGCCCTTTTGAGGGAGTTCTTAAATGGTCCTTTGCAAAAACTCATTCTTTTGATTAACTCCACCGATGGCATAAGATGGTTCAGTGGACTAAGGTGAAATGAATTTGACTTAATACAGTAATTAAGACAAATGCAAATCAATGTAAAAAGACCCATTTTCAATTATGATCTGTGCTCCTCATCTTCATGTCAAAACTTCTTCAAAGAACATCTGTTGGAAGCCAGAGCAGGCAGCACCCTTCCAGCCCAGGCTTACCTACAGTACAGTAGGTATGTCTGAGTTGACAGAAATCGGACTAGTACCAAATTTTCCAAGGTATTAGTGGCAGATGCAAATCCAAATATGAAACATTTCCTAACAACAATGTAATTCCTTAATGGATTCACAAGGAATGGATTAACAAGAGCTGCTGGATCTCTATTTACACATTTTAACATGAACACAACATGAATTTTCTGACAGCGCTTCAAAGTCTGCCCTGCCATGTGTTTTAAGAGGTTCATTTCTCTGTGTGCAAGCTTAAGCATTTGTGGGAAGAAGTAAGAGACTTCTGTTCTAAGGCCATTTTGGAGTGACAGATGAATACTAAGGGAAAAAAACCTGCCTCAAATAAACAAGTCTCCCTTAATGCTTTGTTTTAAACCTAGTCTTCTTTAGCCAATTTTGCTTGGGAGTTATGTAAAACAATTCTGGATGCTGTAGTACTGGAACCAAGAAAGCTGCCTCCAGTTACCTGAAACTACTGAAACTGGAGGTTAAAATCTAAAATCAGTGATGTTTATTTTGTCTCTGTCATGTGAAGAAGCGATTCACTTTGCTAAACAACAAGACAGCACTGACAGGGAAAGAAAAGGTTATATATGAAAGGATAAGACAGTTCTCTTTCAGGAGAGAGGGAGAGCAGGGTGTGTGCCTCAGCGTTCATACATACAGCATTCATACAGGCATTAAAGCAGTGCCCTGCAATAAACACCTTGGTTCTGTAATCAGCTCTGTCCTGATGCTCAGTGATATCACTTTAGAGTAAGCAAATTGTGAACCTTTTGGGGCTTTATTCAGAGTTACACTGGAGACCTTTAACACCCCTCTGGCAACTTGCTCAGTCTGCTAGACAATATTCCTTCCACACCAATAACGTTATCAAAAATATTGAGGAAAACCAACTGAAAATAAAACCATCAACATCCTTCAGTTGATCCAATTATCTGCCTCTAAAAAAAGGCTTTAACACCTCCCACACGGAACAGCAGCTTTGGTAATTTGGCAATGATAACAGCGCATAATCAAGAAAGATGAGGCTGTAATAAGTGGTAATACATCTCATTTTGTGTACAGGAAGAGTTTTGTTTAAGTAAATATACTTCCTTTTCAAGTACCTTTTGGATTAGTTGCTATTAGGTTGCTCATCTCATTAGTTTCATATAGTTACTACAAATATTTAACTGCAGAAACTGTAAATGGGTGAATCATAATGCAGGAGATAGGATATGAGGCTTTGTGCCTTTGGGGTTTTGTGCTGTTTGTGGTGTATTTGAAGACAGGGGGTAGCTCTGACTAACATGTGGAACAAAGGGTTGCAAGCTTTGGTTATTTAGCTTCTACCAGTGACTAATTCACAGCTAACCTCAAGTGTACCATCATTACAGAATAGTGCTCTGACAAGTCCCTTTAATGATACACTGCCCTAAGTTCCCAAATGCTGTTACAACATCGTGTTCTATCAGCAGATTGCACCAAAGGCCTAACATGCAATTATGATAGAATGAGTTGGGAAATACAGCAGAGTGCTGTGTATAAAATGCAGTGAGTTGTTTTGACACCCTTGCATTGTAACCTTTCTAATGGGCTACAAAGGAAGCTCTAAACTTTACCTCTGTAGCTGCTGCGAGCCTCAGAGTTCTTTTTGTAGGGAATAGGCATGAGGTCTGACAGATCTCAGAAGTACCTTAGGTCCTGGACACTGCAGTGATAGATACCCTAGATTTGCTCAGGTAGTTATACCACAGAAGCACAGTGGTTTGAATAGCCATCACTTTAAAATGTGGCCATAATGTTGATTTGAAGGAGACACATTCACATCCAGAGGCCCCAGCCCTGACATCCATAACCAGCAGAGGAATATCTGATAGAGTGAAGAATAAAAGACTGAGCCTGAAGCTTCCACTGAATGTTTGTAGTGTACGCAGAGGAAGACCTGGCTGAGTGCTTGTCACCAGCATCAGTTTTACATCAGCACAGAGTTATTCAAATTGAGATGGTGGCTGTTTGTAGAAGAAGAACTATTCATGTGTTACACATTGCTTATTACATATCACTGATTTTAAAGGGAAAGGACTACATGTTGTCTTTCCAGTCCATAGCATCTACAGTCATGGGCTAGTTGATTGGCTGGGGCTGGGTGATATCTTGGACTGGATGATCTTGGAGGTCTCTTCCAACCTGGTTGAGCCTATGATTCTATGACTTGGGATCATTTATTGGATTATGTACATTTTAAAGAATAATTCATAATAAGCAGCATAATGCATTGATAATAGCTTACTAAAGCAACAGAGGAGGAGATTATCTTCCATATCATTATTCAAGCAAAATATTTGCCTTGGGGAAAAAAAACAGAATATGATTTTTGTTAAAATGAAAGGGTCATTTGGTTATAGAGTTAAGTGTCTTCAAGCCAGAGAGAGGTTATCTGGGGTAGTGCAGGATTGGTATAAGGAAAGTAGTTTAACTACATCCCCGTGGTAGGACAAAGTTACCCTAGAAAAAATTCTTAGCAACAGAGAGGGATTTAGGTTCATGTTGTGTCTTCTCGGACATCATGTTCCCAGTGCTACTTTGAGCACAACCTCCCAGGGGTGCACTCATTGTACATTTCTGTGCTCACACAGTCATTATGTAATCTTGACATAATTAGATATTTTTTTTCCCTAAATTATTTGGGAAGTGGAAATCTAGTTTGTGAGTTGTAGGCTATTGCCTTATTTCTCACTGTACAGAGCCCCTGCTTCCTTAGGTAACGCTCCCCCTTGTGCTGCTTGTTGTTCAGCCGAATTACAAACCCAGCCTTCCTTACACCCGAATAACCATCACTTCTGAGCCCTGCTCCTGTCATTAATTCAACCAGGTCATGTCCAGCCTTGGAAACGCACAGGCTGCATTAGGTCCTTGCTGCCCGCCAGTGTCTGAACTCCTCCTCTGCGGAGGAGCCGAATGCTGCGGGCACACGCGCGGCTGCTCTGAGCCCTGGGGGGAAGCTGTCCCGAAGGGCCACAAGGATTCTGCGGGAACCTGGCTCTGCCTTTTACTGTTTCTCTCGAGCTTCTTCGCTCGGCCTCTGGCAGAGTTTTGCTGCGGGTGTGCAGAGGCGGTCAGGTGAACACTGCTGCTCGGACACACAGCTCGGTCACCACCCTGCATCAGCTTAGCCCTCGGGGCGTCCCTAGGCCCAGGCTGGCTTGGAAGAGCGGAGCAAGACCCTGCTCTCGGAGACACGAGGGCGCAGATTTTGGCCTGCGTTCCCTGTGCGGGGGATGCCTGCTGCCGGGTCCGTGACCACGGCGAGACCCGCTGTGACTCGTCCGAAAAGGCGCCCAGAGCACGCCCGGCGATGCCCCGCGGACACTGCAGGCGGCGCTGTTCCCGCTGCCCCGCGTGTCCTGCGCACGGCCTCAGCCGGGCCCCGCCTGCTGCCTCCCGCGGAACGGCGCCGCCAGGCGGTTGGCGGAGCGAGCCGTCAATCCCGGGGAGGCCCCGCCCCGCCCCCGGCGTCTGAAGCGCGGCTGGATTGGCGAACGCGCGCCGCCGCTCTCGCGCCGCAGCCTGCGCTCGCCCCGGCCCGCCCTGCGCGCAGTGAGTGGCTGCTGCGGCTGTCAGTCTCGGGTTAGCCCCGTCCCAGCCAGTAATGCCGCCTCCCGAGCGTAAGCTGCGGCTTGGTTGGCGCCTAGGGCTGCCAGTCACCGGCGCGCTCCACCCCCTCCCGGTCCGGTAGCCCGGAAGATGGCGGCGGCTGTGGTAGCGTCCGCAGGGGCTGGTGGGGTTCTGTGAGGGGAGCGGGGCGGCGGGGTCCGATGCCGCGGGCGGCCGCGCCGCGGAGGCGGGGGGCAGTGGCTGCCGTGGGGGCTCGCCGGAGACGCTGAGAACCTCGGGCCCCGCGTTCGGTGCCGGGCTCGGACCAGGAGCGGAGGGCATGCAGCAGCGCGGGGGTCTCGGTGGGGGTGCCGGGCGACAGAGAGGCGGCCTGCTACCCCCGGGATCCCGGCGCCCGCTCGGGATCGTCCTCCTGCTGTCGCTTCTCTTGGGGAGCGGCGGGGCGGCTCCGCTTCCGCGAGCAGGTGCAGGTGAGGCACGGGAGGCGGCGGAGTGGGGTTGGGGGGGCGGCGGCTCCGCCGTGGGGCCTGCGAGGGAGAGTCTGGGAGCGGGGCAGCGGCGGAGCCTCAGCGCGGAGGGTCTCCGGTGGGGGCCTGGAGCTTGCCGGCGCGGGGGACTGCGGGCTTTCAAGCCCCCGTCCCTCCCTCTCCCGTTCTGCGGGCAGGGCTCCGCGCTCGGCGCTCTCCCTTCGCTGAAGCGCAGGGAAGGGCACGGCGAGGGGCTGGGGCTCCCCGACACGGTGGGTTGCGGCTCCATCCTGGAGGTCACGTCTTGTGCCCGTGGCGTTTGAGCGATATCCCTCTGTAGATCTCTCCGTTGCTTTAAAATGAACGACGTGCGTATTTCGGCTGTGTGTTTACCCCCGTACGTTCCTTCTGTGGTGGCTACCGGTCTAGCTTGTAGAAAGCTCAGCCTGGTTTGTCTGTTCTCATTTTGGCTGTGAATCACCGGGACTCCCGTTGCTGGGTGGAGGCTCTGCGGGGCAGACGGTGCTTCCCTCCTTTCCGGTCAGATTAGTCGGATTCCCCCCACCCTCCCCCTCCAACCGGCCTAGTCTCTCTAAATAGTCCTGTGGTTCTCATGTATTTGCTTAGGTAACTTCCTTCGATTCGCATGATTATTTTCCTGTTTATTTGAAAAGCCCAAACATAAAAAAACAACCTTCACAATGGTCTGAGTTACTAGTCACAGGTTTGTTGGTACGGATAGGTAGCAACCACCTCTTCGGTAAGGATTTTATTTGCTATTCCATTGTGACTTGCAAACATACCCTTGTGTCGAGGCTGAATTTTGTTAGATGTGGCTTGAATGTGCACTGAGAGTCATTTTTAGCCACGAGGAGCTGAACAGATGAAATAGACAATATGTTCAGAGAGGAGGAGGTGGAGGAGCAGTGGGGAGGGGGAGATCTGAAGCACCGAGGTGAAGTAATTTGGCTGCTGTATGGGAACAGGGAGTGGAACCTGTGCTTCATTTATTTTGACCTGGTGGCTCTTTCCCAATTTATTTTTATTCCCAAGAACATCTGTGAATTGTTCATAGATTACTTTCTCCACCAGGCTGTTTTGGAGTCTTTCTGACTCCTTATAAACTAAACTTCAGAAAAAGATCAGTCAAATCTTGGCATTAAATATTTGGGTGTTTTTTTTTTAATCCCATTTGTGAAACACTTGAAGTTTATCCCGATACTATTAACTTGTCAAGCCCTAAAGAAAGACAGCAGAATCAGTTTTGCACGGAGGCCTTTCCTGTGTCTTGCTTCTCCTGAAATGTGGTTAATTTTTCCAGTTAAAGATAGATGGCACAGTGTCTGCTTCTTTCTGTTAATAAAAAACCACTGTGCTTTGCACCCTGCAAAGCTGAAATACCCAAACATAACTTCTGTGACACTGGTAAAAGGCTTCACTCTCAGAGTGAAAAGCCAATTGGACAAAATGCAGGACATAACAGTAAAAAGAACCCCAACACTTTAATGCTTGGGGGTTTTTAAAGGCAAAATCAATCACTGCTATGAGGAGTATTTATGGTGTAATACTGAACTCCTATGAAATTAATAAGATATAACCAAAACCAACATATAATACTACAATAGTTTAGGCTAAAGTATGTATCCATGGGATGTTAGCTGAAGTTTAGCATCCTGCCAAATGCTCTCAAAGAAAAACCTTGTCAACGCTGGGAAATGAAACTGCTGTTTTCTGTTGCTCATCTAGTAAAAAGTAATGAGTTCGGATTATTTTGTTGACAAAATGTTTAGTATTTGAACCTTTGAGGTCTCAAGAGGAACCTTTTCAAGTTTCACTGGCATGATTTTTGCTAGGAGGACTTCCTACGGCATTAAATAATGTGTGCAGATGGATTTGTGTGCAACAGATTCTTAGTCCTGTATCACCACTACAGCAGCAGCCACTCAGGAAGCCACAGGGCCTCTTTTTCCCTCTCTTTCTTTTTAGTAACTTACCAGTGGATGACAGTGAGACTGTTACATCTTGAATCTTCTCTGTCATACCAGGCAAATTTTATAACCTGCCTAGAAGACAAAACTGGACTTTGTTCTGCTGGGTGAAGAATCATGAGTTGTGGTCAAAAGCAAATCTCTCTCATGTCCTGTGATGGGTTGCACTGATTCCTTGTGTTTGCACTGGCAGGAGCTGATAATCTCCATTCTGGACCTTAGCAGTCTTTGCAGTTCACTGTAGTGCACAGCCTGATACATACAAGTTGTAAAGTTGTGAAGAATTTAATGGGTTTTCCATGAAATAATTAGTAAGTGTTTTCAGAATTATTTTGGGAACCCACAGAACAGGGAGACACAGTCTCAAGTTGTGCCAGGGGAGGTCTAGGCTGGATGTTAGGAGGAAGTTGTTGGCAGAGAAGGTGATTGGCATTGGAATGGGCTGCCCAGGGAGGTGGTGGAGTCGCTGTGCCTGGAGGTGTTGAAGCCAAGCCTGGCTGAGGCACTTAGTGCCATGGTCTGGTTGATTGGCTGGGTGATAGGTTGAATTGGATGATCTTGGAGGTCTCTTCCAACCTGGTTGATTCTATGATTCTTTGCCAGGCAAGGAGCATTGCTTTGACAATGGAGAAACCTTTTGATGTGTTTTGCCCTGAGCTTGCTACAGGAAAAGTAGGGATCCATGGAAAAATGAGGAAAGTGTTACTGTAGCGAACTTGGAATATACCCATCATAAACTTCTCTTTTGGGAAGGGGATCTAGAAGGCAGGAAGTGGCGATGGGTAGGTTGTAGACTGGACTGAATTGCTTGTTCCCAAATGCTGCACTTAGTGCCGTAGAAGTATGCCAGACAAGGTGGCTGGGAAGCTAGCAAGGTCCCAGGGCCCTGATCGAGGTGAGCGATGCTGCTGTTTTTAAGTATGGCTTCAGAGTGTCTGTAGATGAAGCCATGCATTGCTGATGTGTTCTAGATTAGTCTTGCATTTTTCAGGTTGTATTTCTAAACATGGGTCACTTTTTTTTCTGGTGCTTTTATGCAGTAAGGAGAGGAGGAAAT
Organism: Pogoniulus pusillus; assembly: GCF_015220805.1. Lineage (NCBI taxonomy): Eukaryota > Metazoa > Chordata > Aves > Piciformes > Lybiidae > Pogoniulus > Pogoniulus pusillus. Next base: position 29,955,655 of record NC_087276.1, on the reverse strand, counting down.
AAGGCTTTTAACTGTTCTCCTGGTAGAATTCATAGCAATTGTTGTAGAATAAAAAATGATATGCTGCTAGCTAAAAATGCTTTGACTTGGATTTAATTCATTCTGTGAATGGAAAAGGAGAATACTGAGATGTACTCTGATCCTCCTGAATTTAAGGTTTCACTTTATACTGGAGGTGAGAGCAAGTCTACTGGAAAATAGTTCATGGAATTGAATACTGTAGTTGGCTTTAGACTGTGGGGTGTTGGTGATTTTACCTGGATGCATCAGGCTAAGAGGCACTTCCACTAAGATGCTTCTTCCACTTTTAGTACTGGGTGGCTGAAGTAAGGGCATTTGGAAGCTACTCTTCAGCAGCAGTATTTGACAGCCAAACTTAGTGTGTTATAATCTGACACATCTGCTTTACTCTGCTAAAGCTTTGCATTTACATCCAGGCTCTCTTTCTGTTCTTCTGACTTGGATTTCTGTACTTGACCTTAATTCAGCTGCCTCTCCAGGAAGCTGAGCATTGGATTCAAGCATATGTGTGTAATGTCAAAACAAAGCATTTCTCTCTGTGTTCTGTGGAGTCTGCAAATGCAAAGTAACAGAGTCTCCAGAATACTCTTCCTGTAAAACTTGAATAGATGGTAGCACTTCTGACAAATATATGCAATTTTACATATGTACTCTGCCCAGTTGAATTGATGTGGTTGGACTTGTGCTTGCTTGGTCTGTGCTCAGAAACTCACTCTTGACACTGAATGGACCCGTTGAATGTCATGGAATTGTGTCCTTGCTGATGAGTTTGGTCATGTGCAATCCAGGAAAAGACACTTTAGAAATTAGGTGGATGTCTGTGGATGCTATATACCAGAGCAGCTAGTTGTTCATGTGGGTGTATCTAGCCATAGATGGCCACTTGAAACTTTGAGGTGAAGTAGCTTTATGAAAATTGGAGTTGTGTAGCATTTATTTATTTACACTCTTGGGAAAATTACTGCTCTCGAGTGGCTTTGGACTTGGAGTTCTGTCAGGCTGGGGTCCAGTTATCATAGAATCAACCAGGTTGGAAGAGACCTCCAAGATCATCCAATTCAACCTGTCACCCAGCCCCATCCAGTCAACTAGACGATGGCACTAAGTGCCTCATCCAGTCTTCTCTTGAACACCTCCAGGGATGGTGCCTCCACCACCTCCCTGGGCAGCCCATTCCAATGCCAATCACTCTCTCTGGCAAGAACCTCTTCCTCACATCCAGCCTAGACCTGCTCTGGCACAACTTGAGACTATGTCCCCTTCTTCTGTTGCTGGCTGTCTGGGAGAAGAGTCCAACCCCCACCTGGCTACAACCTCCCTTCAGGTAGTTGCAGACAGCAATGAGGTCACCCTTGAGCCTCCTCCTCTCCCTGCTAAACAACCTCAGCTCCCTCAGCCTCTCCTCACAGGGCTTGTGGTTTGGTACAATGTGAAATGTTTGTGGCACTTGGATGTAAGAAAAGCCATTTTGTAAGCATGCACAAGTTAGCAGCTTGGCTCACTTGATGCTAAGACAAATCTTGCTTGTAAAGTGGAGATTTTCATTTTCTTGGGAGTGGTCTGTCTTTCAAGCACTAAAGCTGTTTACTTCTTCCTGTATTTTTTTCTAGCTTCTATCCTAGACACCTAATAATTGTAGAGCTAGAGCTGCAAAGTTGTCTTTTATCTTCTGTTTTTATCTGAGTTTGTGACTCTGAGGTAAGACACCAACCCTGACTCTTTGGCCTGCAGGGGCGTTCCATGCAAGGCGTTCACAGTCTTGGTCTGCTTTCTCTGCCTCTGGCAGTAAAGTGTCTGGACTTTGCTACAACTAAAGCACTCCTTGTAGGAGGTCACTTTCTGAGGCTGTTTCTCACATCTTGAATGCCTGAGTTTAATGATTCCTCAGGTATCATTGCAGCATAGCACTGCTCAGACAGTCTAAAGGTGTTGTCTGAGCATTAGATGCAGGTGGTTGATTTGAAAGGATCTATTAGTTAGAGCAGGTTTTGCCTCACATCCTGTGTATAAAGAAGGAGGTTTTGTTACATAGGGAGATCAGACATTCTGTTTGTAAGGCACAGGACACAAAACTGTATTTTTGGGGGCTACTGAACAACTGTGAGGCAAATTTGAATAGAAGCAGCTTTCTGGCCGTTTGCTGCAATGTGGTTTCAGTCACTATCCCTCTGTGGGTTTACCTGTGCAGGGTAAAGGGACCCTTGGGCAGTGTGATGTCAGAGGCTGCAAAAATCCCAGTTTGCTCTTTCTGTCCTAATGTGCCAGTGTTGCAGTGGAAGGACAGCATATGCAGTGCTGGAGTCTTCCTTGGGTTTCAGTTTAGGTCTGGCTTTCTGTTTGGTATGTGCACCTAGTATCTGGAGCTGGGGATGATTTGCAGTTACTGCAAACTGAACTCTTTGTTTTGATGGTACTGCTGCTAGGAAAGGTCTTGAGCAACATCAGGGGTACCAGAAACATTTTGTACATGCTTCTATAGTCAGAAATGTACAAAGTGTGTCAGGAGTGGTTTAAGCACAACCTGTAGCAAAGTGTGGTACCACACAGAGCTTAGGCAAGGTGGTGGTGTAAAGCAGGTTATAGCAATGAATTGTCTTCTAAGAGATGTTCAGAACCCAATACTGGTATAAAGTAACACCTTGTCCAATACTGCTACACTTCAGCAAGTTTCCTTAGTGGTAAGGAAACATCACTGTAGGAACTTAACAGTGGCATGACGCTCTTAGGGACTGTTATTTCACCGTGAGAGTTCTTTGGTATGAAAGAGGTGCAGAAAGCTTTATCAGGAGACCTTTGAGTGTGGCTTTTAAGCTTTCAGCCTGTAGACCAGATCTGGATCCCCAAAACTGCTCATTCACCCCATGGCCTGCCCTTCCTAGAGATACTTCAGCTGTGAGCAGGAATGACAAATAGAGCTGGACAAGGTCTTTTGGAAAAATGCTTTTCCACTCATGCTTTACCCTCCTTCAGTGTGAAGTTGCTAGCCCATATCACTATACTTTGTGGTGAAGAGTTGCTCTTGATCTTCCCTGTAGACCACCTTTAAGTACTCAGAGACCACAGTAAGGTCTTCCCAGAGCCTTTTCTCCAGGCTGAACAGCCCTAACACTCCTGGCCTCTCCTCATAGGGCAGGTGTTCCAGATCTCTTTGTGGCCCCACTCTGGACCTGCTCAGGGTCTGTATCTGTCATATGCTGGGGGCCTCACATCTGAATTCAGTACTCTGGGGGACCAGAGTAGAGGAGTAGAATTTCCTTCCTCAACCTGCTGATTGCGCATCTCTTGATGCAGCCCAGGATGCAGCTAGTTTTCTGCAGGCTTCTGCCCAGCTTCCCATCCACCAAGACCCCCAGGTCCTCCTCTGCAGGGCTGCTCTCAATCCATTCTCTGCCAAGCCTGCATTTGTCTGTGGGACTGCCCTGACTCATGTGCAGGATCTTGCACTTGGCCATGTTGTAGTTAATGAAATTTGCACAGGTGCCTCTGCTGTGCTGAGCAGACCACACAGCTTGGTCTTGCTGACAGAGTTGCTGAGGGTGCCCTCAAGCCCACTGTCCATGCCATCTACAAAGATGTTAAACAGCACTGAGTCCAGTACTGACCCCTAAGGACTGCCTCTCATCACTGGTTCTCTGCTTGGTCGTTGAGCCTCTCACAGCAGCTTCAAGTGCTACCATGCAGCCAATTCTGTATCCACAGGAGGGTCCATCTGTTAAATCCTTATGTCTGTGGTTTAGAGACAAGGATGCCATGTGGGACAGTGTCAAATGCTTTGCACAAGTCCATGTCCACTGTGTTCATCAGATTTTCCATCAGTGCTGCCATGCAGCCATAGAATGCAAAATGGTTTAACCTGTGCATTTTTTCTCAAGATGCCTTTGTGCAAACATAAGATTCTAACGCTGCAACATCAAACAGATTTTGGTCTCTAAACACTTGAAGTACCAGCCTATATTTAGGCCTTATTAAAATTGAGCAGTGTGCTGTTGTGTGAGTAATTCTTTGACATTACTGGCAAAACTTGTAGGGTAATAGAATAAAGATAGAAATGTAGAAGTAACCTCAGCTCACATTTCTGTTGGTATTCTTCAGCCAGCTCTCAGGCCAGGACAAGTGTGCACAAGAAGTGAGCACTGGGGCTGTGTTGTACTGAGGGTGTTGTACTTTAGAGGCTGGGGACTGAGTGGCTGGAGAGCAGCCAGGAGGAGAGGGACTTGGGGGTACTGATAGATAGCAGCCTGAAGATGAGCCAGCAGTGTGCCCAGGTGCCCAAGAGAGCCAATGGCATCCTGGCCTGGCTCAGGAGCAGTGTGGCCAGCAGGACAAGGGAGGTTATTCTGCCCCTGTGCTCAGCACTGCTCAGGCCACACCTGGAGTGCTGTGTCCAGTTCTGGGCTCCTCAATTCAAGAGAGATGTCGAGGTGCTGGAAGATGTCCAGAGAAGGTCAACAAAGCTGGTGAGGGGCCTGGAACACAGCTCTGTGAGGAGAGGCTGAGGGGTGTGCAGCCTGCAGCAGAGGAGGCTCAGGGCAGAGCTCGTTGGTGTCTACAACTACCTGAAGGGAGGCTGTAGCCAGGTGGGGTTGGGCTCTGCTGCCAGGCAAGCAGCAATAGAACAAGGGGACACAGTCTCAAGTTGTGCTGGGGGAGGTCTAGGGTGGATGTTAGGAGGAAGTTGTTGTCAGAGAGAGTGATTGGCATTGGAATGGGCTGCCCAGGGAGGTGGTGGAGTCACCATCCCTGGAGGTGTTCAAGAAAAGCCTGGATGAGGCACTTGGTGCCATGGTCTAGTTGACTGGCTAGGGCTGGGTGCTAGGTTGGACTGGATGATCTTGGAGGTCTCTTCCAACCCGGATGATTCTATGATTCTTGAGAATCCAGCATTGCCCCAGGTATTCTTGCCTTAGTGTAGCTATGTAACCTGTGCCAGCCTTAGGTACAGGGTGGACTTCAGCAATTGTGGAAACTCCTCTGAAGTACACTGTAAAAGTGTTTAGGGGGAGCATGGGAGAAAATAGTTTGCAATCATTGAGTAAGATTGTGGGGTAGCCTTCTGACCTTACTTGGGGCAAATGGGAGGGCTGAGATCATTTGCCAAGAGTTGGTGGCTAGAGTTGCACATCCAGTTGCGATATGAAGTAGCTAAGGCTTCTTTTTGCAACTTGTTGCAGAGGGCAGGAATGATTTCAGGGTCACATGTCCACAGAACACATTTAGCTCTGAAACCAATGTTTTGTCACTGTGGAACTATATCCAGAACACAAGGTGGGTTGGAGGAGTGTGTCAGAGGCTTTTTCTTACTGATTCATGGAGAAAAAAAAAACCCAACAACACTGAAGGAAATTGCCACTTGCTGTCTTTGTTACCTTTACTTCTGATGATTAACTGTTGTAAAGAATAAAAGCTGGTGGCTTATCAGAAGAAGTGTCTGTGCACATGTAGTGGCTGGAGAGCAGTCAGGAGGAAAGGGACCTGGGGGTACTGATAGACAGTAAGCTGAAGATGAGCCAGCAGTGTGCCCAGGTGCCCAAGAGAGCCAGTGGCATCCTGGCCTGCATCAGGAACAGTGTGGCCAGTAGGTCAAGGGAGGTTATTCTTCCCCTGTACTCAGCACTGGTCAGACCACACCTTGAGTACTGTGTCCAGTTCTGGGCCCCTCAATTCAAGAAGGATGTTGAGGTGCTGGAACATGTCCAAAGAAGGGCAACGAAGCTGGTGAGGGGCCTGGAGCACAAATCCTATCAGGAGAGGTTGAGGGAGCTGGGCCTGTTTAGCCTGGAGAAGAGGAGGCTCAGGGGTGATCTTATTACTGTCTACAACTACCTGAAAGGGCATTGTAGCCAGGTGGGGTTGAGCTCTTCTCCCAGGTAACCAACAACAGAAGGAGGGGACACAGTCTTAAGTTGTGCCAGGGTAGGTATAGGCTGGATGTTAGGAAGAAGTTCTTCCCAGAGAGAGTGATTTGCATTGGAATGGGCTGTCCAGGGAGGTGGTGGAGGCACCGTCCCTGGGGGTCTTCAAGAAAAGCCTGGCTGAGGCACTTAGTGCCATGGTTTAATTGACTGGATAGGGCTGGGTGCTAGGTTGGACTGGATGATCTTGGAGGTCTCTTCCAACCTGGTTGATTCTATGATTCTTTCTTTACCCATCTTCCCCATGAAAGACTGAAATAATAGGCTTCTGCAGTAAGACAGGGATTATAGTGGGCAGGTGGAGTAGAGGGGTGCAATGTTCCAATTTCTATCTAGAAGAATGTGATAACAAAGTAACTTGTGACTTCCTTGTTCTTCTTATTTTTCCCCCCAATAGAATTCTTGCTATTTTCTCTGGCTGTGAGACTTTGATTTAGGCCATGGAACACAGTTTGGATTCCATTTTATTGAGAAACAATTATTGCTTCATGCATACAGAAGATTAAGTGCATGTGGTTTGTAGGTACCTGTAGGTTTTAGTCCTTAAGAGATTTTTTTTTTTCCTTGAAAAAAATCCTAGAAATTGGAATTTTCCAGAGTTGTAAGGAAGATGGGAAAGCAAAATCAGGTGATGAAGTGCTTTTGGATAAAGATACATTTGTAATATCTCTAGCAAGGATTATTTTGCTTTATTCAACTTAAGGGTAGTAAAAATGCCAGGGGAGGACAGGCTTTTGAAGTAACTCTCTTCAATTAACCTTTTCCAGTAGTTTGTTCCAGATTGTTTTAAAATGTTAAAAACATGTTTTTTCTTTGAATGGCAATAAATACTAAAAATCTGAAAGCTGAAATGTTCACTTATAAACTGAGAACCTCATTAAGGTCCCCCTAAGTAGCATTATATATGTCTGTTCTTGGAGATTTGCTCAATGAAGGAACATTTCCATACTCTGCTTGCTTCCAAATGCCCCAAGTATTGCAGTTCTTTAGATTTCATTAAGGTGCTGGCATTACATGAGGGCTTTGAGTCAATGAAAGGCATCTCAGATCTCTGGACTGTTTCTTCCAGCTGTTAATGGTCACACAAAGCAGAGGGCTGGTGGAATTGGAGTGACTCTCTCATCCTAAAATTCTAGCTCTTTTTCTTTATTTTTCTTTTCCCAGAAGAATGTCTGAAGTGCCAATAGCACTTGTGTTAAATGTTGGCTTGTGTTGTATCTCAGGTGAAAGCTGCTGGTGATTTGAATGCAGCTCTGCTGTACTCTTTGAAAACCTGTTGTAGTATAGCATTGCACAACTAGATGCTGAAACTGATTCTCCAGAATGATGATGGCTTTTGGTTCAGTTCCTAAACGTAGATAGCAGGGGGGGGAAATGAGATTACAAGAGTGCAGTAACTAAGGGAATGTGCTCTTGAGGTTTTTTTTTTGTGTGTGAAACACTGGAGTTGTGATGTGTGTTGTGTTTTACTCCATCACTCGAAGTGGCTGTTACAAAATGGATGTCTCTAACATGGTTTTGAGTAGTTTCTTTGCCTTTTTAATCCCACCTGTTACCTGCAGGCATTCAGAATTTGTAGGGCTGGGTTTATCTGTTAGGTTTCTGCCTATTAGTAGCAAATCTCTGAAGTTTTCAGGGAGTAAATAAACATAGGCAAAACCCTTTGTGAGGAGAAGATAATGATCTGGATCTGGCTTATGAAGAACTGGGTAGGAGTTGGCAACGTTTTTGCACTTAATTGCTAACACAGCAGAGAATGACAGTGTTATTTAGGAAAGTCAAGACAGCTTTTAAAGTTCTATTTATCAAGCCCACAATAAATTAGGATGATGCCACACTTCAAAATCTGGCTACATGAACATATCTTATGTGCAGAGTAAGTTAACTGATGGAGTTTATGAAAGATGCCATGGAAGCAGTGAGGCAGCAGTGTTAGATTTGGTCACTCATTAGTATTTTAAAAGCTGCTCTGTTCCAGCTTGGTGTCATGAAGTGGCATCGCAGTTCATGGTAGTATAATTTGAGGGTGTCCAAGAGATAGTTGAAGTGACTGCTGTCATGCTAGATTTGTGCTGGAAATAGTTAGAGCTATTAGTGCAGAGCTGCCATTTATATAGCTGCTCTTGAAAGAAAAGAGGCTCTTGCTTATGCCGGGGGACTGTTGTCGCATAGCAACTACTGTGCTGAAAGCTTAAAATCAGATGCTCCCTTGAAGTTCACTGTGCCCTACTAATGTGTGATTTATCTGGGCCTTGCACTGCCTTTATCACAGGAGTGACTGATTAGTGTACTCAGTCGTGTTTGTCATGTACATTTAGTTTTTCTTTCTTCCCTAAGCTTGGAACTGTGTAATGTTTTGCATTTTTTTTAGCCCGATTTCCTGATGATTGAGACCTTAACCTGATTAATCATTGAACCAAGTCTGAGAGTGAGTATCATGGCCTTTCATAGGACAAATGCAAAGCTGCTGTCCTGCATATGGACAGTCTAGTCCAGCATTGTTCCGAGCAGTGGCTGTTGGTTGGCAGGTGAGCGAGGATAAACCATTTGGCTAGTTGGTGTGCCTGATGCTCCTAACTAATGGTAGCAAAGGATGACACAGATGGATAACATATGTGGGTATTTCAGAGAATTGTGCACAGACTGGGAAATTGGATAGAGGAAGAAGCCATTTCTGGTGAAACAAACTTTTATTTGCCTAGTTGTTGCATTTCGTAGTCAGTGAACTATCTTATAAGCAAAGTAGACTTTAAAGAAGCTGAGGGAGGTATGGAGAATCCTGACCTACATAAATTGCTTTGAAAAATACTTCATATGAAAACAACATTTTTCCACCCCTTGAAACATGCCAATACATACTGAAGAGTATGTTCTCATGCCTACACTTGATCCTGGGAATGCCAGCACAGTTTATCATCATTGTTTTTTCAGTGAGTATGTTCATGTTCTTGCTTGTGTACAGGGTTTGACTTCAGCTGTGCTGGGCTCAAATTTAGACTTTGAAACTTCCTTACAAAGTGTCAGCCTTCAGAGGTGCTTATCAATCTACTTCAGTAGCTGTGAATTAAATACCTACCTCAGCCAGGGCTTTGAGTTGCTTGTGATGGCATGTACTGTTTAAAGTAGGTAACTGACAACATAGAATCAATATTTAATATTGTGAAGCTTTGAAAAAAATGAGCCTGTTTTCTAGGTTGGTGATTTGTAACCATTTAGATGGCATTTTGAGAGAAGACTTACTAGCACAGAGTTCTTTGTAAAGTATTATGTTGTGTTAACCTTGCAGTTACACACATAGTAACACAGGCGTGCTGCAGCTCCTGCTCCTGGAATACAATAGTGACATAATCCAGGCTGCTTCTTCCTCCTGCTTAAGTAGTTTGGAGGTACTAGACTAGTGGTCTAGATTGTATTAAGTGATGAGAAGCCTTATATAGAGAGTAGCTGTTCTGCAGTTTTTTTCCTACAGAAGAGATTCTTACTTCTGGGTAGATGTTAAGATGGAGAGTATTACGGCTTAGAGTCATGTGAAATATGGTAGGCCTTTAAACTGAGGTCATGTGCTGAGTAAATATATGAAGTTCCCCACTTTAACAATCTATCTGTCACATTTAGATTCTTCTGCACTCCTTAGGAAGTGGAGTGGTATTTATTGAATTTTATTTAGCTTTAGATTATAAATGTAATTAATTTAAATCTATTTTGACAGGTCTTTTTGAGTAAAGAAAACTGCTTCCTGTAATTGTTGTGGTCCTCTGTTTAATGGAACTGATTATTTCTGGTCATTTCTTCAGTCAGGTTCCTTCTAAATACCTGTCATTACTTCACACTGAGACAAATTACAAAGAATCATAGAATCATAGAATCAAGCAGGTTGGAAGAGACCTCCAAGATCACCCAGTCCAACCTAGCACCCAGCCCCATCCAATCAACCAGACCATGGCACTAAGTGCCCCAGCCAGGCTTTTCTTGAAGACCCCCAGGGATGGTGCCTCCACCACCTCCCTGGGCAGCCCATTCCAATGGGAAATCACTCTCTGTGAAGAACTTCTTCCTAATATCCAGCCTATACCTACCCTGGCACAACTTGAGACTGTGTCCCCTTGTTCTATTGCTGGTTGCCTGGGAGAAGATGCCACCCCCCACCTGGCTACAATGCCCTTTCAGGTAGTTGTAGACAGTAATAAGATCACCCCTGAGCCCCCTCTTCTCCAGGCTAAACAGGCCCAGCTCCCTCAACCTCTCCTCATAGGATTTGTGCTCCAGGCCCCTCACCAGCTTTGTTGCCCTTCTCTGGACATGTTCCAGCACCTCAACATCTTTCTTGAATTGAGGGGCCCAGAACTGGAAAATGAGGTATTACACACCTGCTCCCTTCTTACATCCAGGTACTTTTCCTAAGCTCCAGTGAAGAGATAGTTGAATGGAAGTAGCAAAAGAGGTTCTACTGGAGCAGATTTTTCAGCATTTTGGCAAACAGCAGTTTCAATCTTTAATCAATGACTTCATTCACCGAATATGTATTTATCAAAGCTATTAAAATCCCTTCCAATACATTTTAGCCCAATTGCAGGTTGCTGACATTTTAGACTTAATTTTACATTTTCTTTTACCAAGTGCAAATTAAACCAAAATCTCCCTTATTAATGACTGCAGGAGAGGCTTCAATGTTTATCCAAGCAGAGATGGATTCTGTAATAGTAAGTAGCTCTTGCTTGTGTGAGTCATCTGACATGCTGCTCCTGTAAGCGTTGCAGAAACTTGCCCATGATAATTGGCATTTTTCTTGTATTAAAGCACCATTTTATAACTTTGTATGTGAAATTTGCTTCTGCTTTTGGAAGTTCAGATGACTTCCATCTTAATGAACTGCTTAGCTGCCTTTTCAAGGGCCATCTTGGCTGTCTTTTTTTAAAGAAAAAAACCAGCACTTCATTGCTTTCTCCAATTAATTACTGTTTGTTCACACAGTTTCTTTTCTTGGGAATTAGGAAAGGTCTGTGAGGTTAGGGACCAGCCTAATGAAGCACCAGCAGTATTTTTTTCACTCTGTCTTCATTTCAGGACATTTAAAGGAGGTGGTTTACATTATGGAGAAGAGCATGAAAACTTGCATAAAGCACTCAGATTTTAGGCTTTGTAAATGGGCAGTTTTCTTTACAGAAGGAATTCCATCCAGAATATGTATTGCCTTTCATTGTAAATAGCTGAGTACATGTGAAGTGTATCTAGTGTGTACTGTACATGCAGCTTATGATGGGGAGTGCGGCCTCTCCTCCCAGGCAATAGAACAAGGGGACACAGTCTCAAGTTGTGCTGGAGTAGGTCCAGGCTGGATGTTAGGAGGAAGTTGTTGTCAGAGAGAGTGATTGGCATTGGAATGGGCTGCCCAGGGAGGTGGTGGAGGCACCATCCCTGGAGGTCTTCAAGAAAAGCCTGGGTGAGGCACTCGGTGCCATGGTCTGGTTGATTGGCCAGGATTGGGTGCTAGGTTGGACTGGATGATCTTGGAGGTCTCTTCCAACCTGCTTGATTCTATGATTTTAAGTTACACCAGAAAGCTAGTATAGGGGCACCAAGAGCCTGAATCCTCCTAGTTGGGTTTGCTGTGGTGACTTGTAGGTTGTAGCTTCAAAGGGCCGAAAGTGAGATCCAAAGTTGGAATGAGTGTGATGATATTTCTGTAAATAGTCGCCGTTCCTGGAGGTGTTCAAAACAGGCTTGGATGGGGCACTTAGTGCCATGGTCTGGTTGATTGGACAGGGCTGGGTGAGAGGTTGGCTTGGATGAGCTTGGAGATCTCTTCCAACCTGGCTGATTCTATGATTCCCTGTGCTCATGTCATGCTGCAGTTGTGGTAGTCCAAGTCTGGGATGAAAAGGAGACTTTACAGACTACCAAAGCCCCCAGATAAAAGTTTGGCAGCTTTTTTTAGTATTTCATACACTTGACAGCTGAGGTGCTTTTATACACTCTTCCTTAAGGATGTGATCTGAAGTTAGCCTTTGAGTAGCAGCCTTCAGGGCCTGCTAGTAGTGTGTTTTGTGAGTAATATGGCATGCTCTCGGTGTCTCAGTTCCTGTAGTGAGTTGCTTAACTTGGCTAACTCTCCCAAATGCACTGCATGAAACATTCTGGGGGGTTCAGGAGTCTTGAGCTTCTACTGGGAGGAATATATATTGTAGCTTTGTGTTCCTATCTGTTCAGTAGATGGTCTGCAGTAAGCTGACTTCTCCTTTCAGTGAAGTTAGTAGTGGTGAGGATGAGGAATTTGTTTGGGAATGTGGTGGGTGGGTTGGAAAAGATACCTGTACAAACCATCCTTTTAATTAGTGGTACCTGGTAACATAAGTCTGTTTAGTTTTGTTGGATAGCTACCTTTTGTTATTTGGCTTCTGCTAGAAGTTCAAAGGCACCTCTTAAAATTTATCTAAAGCTGTATTACCTGCATGTGTTTGTTGCAGTAATTTAACTAATGGCTTCACCAGATATGCATAGTTGTGGTTGAGGTCATTTCCAGTCTACACAGTAAAGGTTGTGGAACATCTGAAGGAAGTAAACATAAATGGGCTGTTACATTCTCTGTTTTTTCCTTGCTGATGCTTACAAATAGAAAAAAATATGGGTGTTAGGTAGAAGAGCTAAATGAATACAAATTGTTCCAATGAGAGCCTTCTTCAGAGATTTTCTCTTCAGGATTTTGCTAAACTGTGAGGAGTAGCTTCACGTGGTGGCTGATGTGTGTTCAAACTACACATCCTACCTACGAATGGAGGGGTCATGTTCTCTAATGAGAATGCCACAACTATTGTGCAAGCTAGAAACAGTTCCACTTATTCTTGGTTAAATTGCATTTTTGTATAGATAATATTCCTAAATGTACAGTAAATATCTGCTAAAAGCATGCAGGTGCTTTGTGAAGCAGTGTTTTGATCGTCAGTCTACTCTTTATATGTAATTAAGATAAGCAAATATTCTCCAAATGTTCTGTGGGATCATAGGATCAACCAGGTTGGAAGAGACCTCAGGATCATCCAGCCCAAACTAGCACCCAGCCCTATCCAGTCAACCAGATCATGGCACAAAGTGCCTCATCCAGGCTTTGCTTGAACACCTCCAGGGTCAGCGACTCCACCACCTCCCTGGGCAGCCCATTCCAATGCCAATCACTCTCTCTGCCAACAACTTCCTCCTAACATCCAGCCTAGACCTCCCCCAGCACAGCCTGAGACTGTGTCCCCTTATTTTGTTGCTGGTTACCTGGGAGAAGAGACCAACCCCTACCTGGCTATAACCTCCCTTCAGGTAGTTGTAGACAGCAATGAGCTCTGCCCTGAGCCTCCTCTTCTCCAGGCTAAACACCCCCAGCTCCCTCAGCCTTTTCTCATAGGATTTGTGCTGCAGGCCCCTCACCAGCTTCATCACTCTTCTCTGGACATGTTCCAGTATCTGAACATCTCTCTTGAATTGAGGAGCCCAGAACTGGACACAGGACTCAAGGTGTGTCCTGACCAGTGCTGAGTGCAGAGGAAGAACAACCTCCCTTGTCCTGCTGGCCACACTGCTCCTGATACAGGCCAGGATGCCATTGGCTTTCTTGGCCACCTGGGCACACTGCTGCCTCATGTTCACCTACTACCTGCCAGTACCCCCAGGTCCCTTTCTTGTGATGAGGAAGTGTAGCATTTTCTGAAAATCTCCAAATTACCTTTTTTGGTATTTTTTTCTAAGGCTCAGGAAGTAAGTGACCAAATTTTGTGTGTCCCTTAACTAGCGAGCAGCTTCTGACTTCATTTGAAGACTTCATTTATGCTGTATTCTGTTGCCAGAAGCTTCTGTTGATACTGAAATGTTGTAAAATCCAGTCAGTCCAAGCACCTGACGTTGTTCAACTCAAGTATATGTTTAAATGTTACATCAGTGTTAATCAGATACACTACAACTGCTCTTCCAGTCCCTGTGGCAGTACCTGCTTAAAAAGGAACAACAAAAACACACCCTCGAGATGTGTGATGTGGTCTCCTAGGGAACTACATATCTTTGTTCTCAACTTAAGATGAAAACAGGGATGCAAATAGGTTTAATTCTCCTGGCAAAGATTTAATTTTTTTACAAGATGCCTTTTGAGGCTTTTGATCCTGACTTAGTTACAGAAAATGGCTTGTAGAAGGCTTCTATATACAAGTTTTGAAGGTTCTGTGGAAGTGTTTGCAGAGCGGTTAGGGATGGTGCCTGGAAGACTCTGAATGGAGACAAACCACCTAATGAATCACAGGAGATAGAAATTGGGGTGGAGCTGGTTAGATCCATTGAACTTGTGAAAGCAACTTGTCTCTTTGGCAGGCTGCTGGAGGTGCATTTATTGGAAGTCACATTACTGCCTTACAGTAACATTTCACATTTTTACAGAGTTTAAGTGAGGATTTCTTCAGCTGCCTCTTCTCTTAGGATGAGTGTGTTAGCTCGTTGGTAATGTCTTCATAAATACCTGATTTCTGGCCTCTGTGTTGAGGGATCTGTATCAATTTGCCACTTTAAATAGAATTGAGGCTTAGGACTATCCTTCATCAGTCACTTGGGTAAATCCATGTTGTCTGCGGCCTCTTACCTTGAGTGAAATAAGTCCACAGTGGAGCAGGGCAGTAGTAGAGTTCAGATTCATTTTGACAGTGTGTCCTTCCTAGTCATTTTCCCCTTGCTCGATCATATCCACTGAGTTAAATGTTCAAGCTCTGGCTTTTAAATACATGCAGGTGGACAATATGCTTTGGAAGAACTTTGTGAAGTGCTAACTGCCGTTGTCTAATACTTGTTATGTGCTTATTTCTAGGAGAAGGAGCTGCAGCTGAAGTTTCCTCCTCATTTGTCATTCTGTCTATATGTACTCTAGTAGTACTGGTAGTACTTCTTGCAAACTGTGTCTCCTGCTGTAAAGACCCTGAGATAGATTTCAAGGTAAGCATCTGAAGATACAAATGTGTATAACAAGTGGCATTCTCAGCTGTGTTCTGATATCCAGGATACTTGATTGCTTCTGCTGATACTTTGCAGTTAGTGACACTTCGTTGTCACTCTGCTTTCTCACTTCTGAAGCAGCTAGCAACTGTATTTCTACATGCTGTGAAATCTTGCTGCAATCATTTATGTTAAGTATTGGGGCTATGCTGCAGTAAGGCTCTTCATTGTCTTTTCAAAACGATTACTAGCTGTCAGTAAGTAAAGGTATTCCCTGGAGTCAGATTGCTGTAGAGAGCCTTCTTGTTGCTTTTCTGTGTGCTCTTACTTGTTTTTCTTAGCCTGCAGATAAGGCCTAAGGCACTCCTCTTGAATAAGAATGCTGAAGATATGTAGCCACTCTAGCAAAGCTCTTGAGGTTAAATTATTATCAAGGAACAGTTACTTTTGCTGCATTGATTATTGGTGTTCCTAGAATTGAGTTTTTTTCTCATTTCTATATGGAGAATATTTGGCCTTGGCAGTTCATGATCATTCATTCAAAGCCAGGGATACAGCATATAAAGTTAAAAACTCCAAACAAGCAAGCAAAACAAAAAAGCCCCCCAGACAAACAACCTCCCAACACAGCTTCACCCCAGCAAAACCCCGAGCAATACTTGATACTTTAATCTCTTCAAAGCAGTAAAAAATTGAGAATAAGGAACAGAAAACTAAAAATCTGTCACTGTCTTTGGAAACAAAAAATTAAGCCTCCTTGATTTTGTTCTTTCAAACTAAAAGTATGATACTGGTGCTAATTTTGAGATGAAAAATCAGGGTTTTAGCTAAGATTTTTTTGTATTTCAGGAATTTGAAGATAACTTTGATGATGAAATAGATTTTACACCTCCAGCAGAAGATACTCCATCTGTTCAGTCTCCAGCAGAAGTGTTTACTCTTTCAGTTCCCAATATTGCTTTACCAACTCCCTCCCAGTTCCCATCTCGGACAGGTAAAGTACTGCTGTCTACAACTACCTGAAGGGACATTGCAGCCAGGTGGGGGGTGGCCTCTTCTCCCAGGCAACCACCAATAGACCAAGGGGACACAGTCTCAAGTTGTGCTGGGGAAGGTCTAGGCTGGATGTTAGGAGGAAGTTGTTGCCAGAGAGAGTGATTGGCATTGGAATGGGCTGCCCAGGGAGGTGGTGGAGTCACCATCCCTGGAGGTGTTCAAGAAGAGACTGGATGAGGCACTTAGTGCCATGGTCTGTTTGATTGGCTAAGGCTGGGTGCTAGGTTGGTCTGGATGATCTTGGATGTCTCTTCCAACCTGCTTGATTCTGTGATTCTATTGGATTTTAATTTAAAAAATAACAGTAGGCAATTCCAGTGTCAAAACTGGAGTGGAGCTGATTGTGTCTGACTTTAATGGTTGCAAACCTACTTACTTATTTTATGTAAGATATAGGATAAAATGTGAAATAGCATTTCAAAGATGTTCACTTACAGCAGAAGGCCACTTAAACTAGTTTCATTCTCTTAAATGTACTTGAAAGCTTTAAAGTAGTTTATTATGCTTCTGTGTACACAGTTTGAAATAGTCTAGGACATTAGTGACTAAACCCCAATGACAGCTTAGCCGTGATGTAAACCAACAAAGAACAGGAGTCACTAGGCCCTGGAAGCAAGGATGAATCTCTTACTTCACAGCAGCTCTGCTGTTTCAGATGCATTATTTTTTTTCACTGCCAATGCAGCCTTTTCATGCTGTAAGTGTTGGTAAGGCAGAGCATTAGATTAGATTTTTTCCCTCTATGAAAGGTTTTTGTTGAGTGCATTTTTGTAAACACAATTTTTGTAAAAGGAAACTTAAGCATCCTAAATATTACAAGCAGACTCTACCATCAAGGAGTTGTTCTCATATTATACTACTAACACATATCATCTTTACCTATTAATTGTGTTGCTTCCTCATGAGATGTTCAGAGAATCTCATAGTATAATTTCCATACCTACAAATTTCAGGAGACTGTCAGCATGCTTTGAATACAGATGAAATGTTCTTTGGTGTTTCAACCAGTGAGGGCAAAATTATCTGTGCAATGTTTGTCAGCTCTTCTACACTGCAATAATCACTAAAACCTTACCTTCTGTTACTAGAAGTTATTTTGCCAGAGGTAAGGCAGTTTCTTAGAGTAAGGTGGACTGGTAAAAATGTAGTTGTACTGATAGTGGGCCACAGAGATGCTCAGAGGGCTGCAGCAGCTCTACTATGAGGACAGGTTACAAGAGTTGGGGCTCTTCAGCCTGGAGAAGAGAAGGCTTTCAGCAGACCTTATAGTGGCCTTCCAGTATGTGAAGGGGACCTAAAGGAAGGCTGGGGAGGGACTGTTGACAAGGTCTTGTAATGACAGGAGGAAGAATAGGTTTAAAGTGGCAGAGGGGAGGTTGAAACTGGATGTTAGGAAAGGGTTCTTTGCATTGAGGGTGGTGAGACACTGGCACAGGTTGCCCAGGAAGGTTGTAGAGCACAGAATTGCTGAATGTGATCTTTAGTCGATCACATTCAGCGATTCTGTGCTCCACAACCTCCCTGGAGGTGTTCAAGGCCAGGCTGGATGAGGCCTTGAGCTATCTGTTGTAATGGGAGGTGTCCCTGCCTATGGTGGGGGAGATTGGAACTGCATGATCTTTGAGGCCCCTTCCCACCCAGCCCATTCTATGATTCTCTGTGCTTAGGAGCACATTGAGAGTGTATGGCACAGCTGAATCTATTCCAGTAAAGTAATTCTGGTGTAAGTGTGATTTATGGAAACAAAAGTGTAGCCTTGCATTCTCAGTCAGACAAGTAGCAATGAGGAAAGTTGTTTTTTTCTACATCTGTCAGTGTTCCTAACCAATTAAGTAGCAGAGGGATAAGTAAGCACTGCTGATTCTCAAGTGTGGAGTCTGCAATTGTTACTGACCATCCTCTGCTAAGATCTGGGTCTTGTTTTCGATCCTTTCCCTCTCTGGGCTCATGAAGTATTTTTAGTCAGAAAATGTCCTCCTTCCAGATGGTAGCTATAAGTAGGGCAGTTGGGCTGAAGAATAAAGTAGTCAAACCCTTTCTCTTAAAATGGTGACTTATAACTGGAAATGTTGAGATGAACAAGCCATGAGTGTTGTTTTGGGATTTTCTGCTTCGAGTTACCTGGGAAGTTTGTAGGTTATTTGCTCTGTGCAGCTGCAGAATGTGCTGCACTTGTATACTGCAACTAGAACTCAACCTTTTTGCATTCTTACTGACTGTTAAAAAATGGCAAGGTTAGGTTTCATAGGTAGAATCACTGTGGTTTTGTAAAGGACATATTCTAGTGTGGTTTGGAAGCAGGAGTGGAGAAAAGTTCTACTTGAGTTCTAATATCACAGTGTTACTTCCATACTTTGTGTCTGAGTGTATTTCCTTGCAGGGTCAGTGTGTTTGCATATAACTGGGGATAAATACTGTAGGAGCTTGGATTATTTCCTCAGCAGTTGATAACAGTAACCATCTGAGTGGTTTGATATGTGTTATTTGTTTTGTTGTGCGTGACAGATGGATCAAAGTCTCAAGTTGCACGACAGAGTCTAAACTACATCCAGGAAATTGGAAATGGTTGGTTTGGAAAGGTGAGAAGTTACCTTTTAATCTTGTACTGCAGTTTGGATCTTATTCCTAACTGACTGAGCTATTGTGTTCCTTCTGAAAGTGGTACTCTAGGGCAAACAAAACCAAAACACACAAAAACTGAACAAACAAAACCAAACACAAGAAAAAGGAGAGTTGAAATTACGGGCTGTGTTGCATGCACTTAGCTGCAGAAAAGGAGGCTTAGATGTGACTTTCTTGTGGCCTTTCAGTATCTGAAGGGGACCTACAAAAAAAGCTGGGCAGGGACTTTTCTGGATATCAGGGAGTGACAGGACCAGGGGGGAATGGAGCAAAGCTGGAGGTGGGGAGATTCAGACTGGACATGAGGAGGAAGTTGTTCAGCATCAGCGTGGTGAGAGCCTGGAATGGGTGTCCAGGGAGATGTTTGAGGCCCCATCCCTGGAGGTGTTTAAGGCCAGGCTGGATGAGGCTCTGTCTGGTCTGATCTAGGGTAGGGTGTCCCTGCCCATTGCAGGGGACTTGGAACTGGCTGATCCTTGTGGTCCCTTCCAACCCTGACTGATTCTATGATAATTCCAGTATTGGGTAGTGCTTTAGTGGAGGTGTAGTTTCTTAACCAGTACTAGCTAGACATTTAACTTCTGTGGATTTGATTAATTTATTCCACTTTTTTCTAGGAAACACTACGAAGCTAACACATATTTTGTGACACTTGATGTGTAGATCACTTGTCAGCACACACAGAGCCATACTTAATAAATCTTGACCAAAAAATCCCATAAGGTCTCTCTCACAGAATGGTTTTAGTTCTTGGTTTCCTTTGCAGGGACACTGAACACTTTTTCTCAGTATGATGAAAGACACAATGGTTATCTTTTTCAGGTTCTGCTTGGAGAGATCTACACAGGAACTAGTGTAGCAAGGGTAATAGTGAAGGAGCTGAAGGCAAGTGCAGGCCCCAAGGAGCAAGAACAGTTTCTAAGAAATGGAGAACCATATTAGTAAGTAATGTTTCACAGCTGGAGTAACTTACAGACATCATACACTGCATATGAATTATGGACGTTTCTGGTGTTCAGTGTTCTTGTCCCTACTTGCTTCCCTCTCTAACTGACATGATTGCCTTCAAAAAGGGAAACTGTTAATCTAAAGTGAGCAAAAGTTGGTTTGCTTGGAATTAAACATATGCTCTCTGATTAAATGTTTGATAGCTATTGTTCCTGACTGAAAAGCACACTTGGTTTGGTTTATCAGATTTTCTTCTGCAGCTGTGTGGAGCAGTCTCTTGGTGTTGCAAACAGCCTTATACCTAATTAGGTGCATCTGAGAACTGAGCTTTAACTCCTATATTTGGCTTTCCTCGTGGAAGCAGAGCAGCTGACAACACTTTGTTGTCAGATAAAACAAAATCTTTAAAGTTCCCTTTCTCAAAAACTGAAATGCAGAATTGTTCAGGTAGCTTGGAAGGAAGCTTAGGCTCAAACCCCCTCAAAGTCAGAATTAGGCTGTGACCCTCAGTCCAGTGGTACTCCACAGCTGAAACCATGGATCGGACTGGAAATGCCAATGGTGCTTGATTGTTCAGTGCTCTTTTCCTCTTGTATTATGCTTGGAGATTACTCACTTCCAGGAGCTGAGCCTTTCTATACTAGAAAGGAATCTGGTGTACTAAAGGGAGTGGAATTTGTCTTCCTGTGTTGTGGCAATAGTGAGGCTTCCTTGGAGAGCTAACTGCTACAAGCTAATGTGTGGCAGTTTGTAGGTGACTGGAGAAGGGAAGCATGTTGTAGCTCACAGATGTACCTCAGTGTGGTTTGCTTTGCCTGAATATGTCATGAGTGGTCACTGAGAGCTTTCTGTTCTTAATGCTTTCTAATGTCCTAGTTACATTTGCATTTAGGTCTAAGTTGTTGGCAGATGCCAGAAGAAATCTCTGCTGCGTTGGCACAAGTGTTTCTGAAACACTTTAGCAAAAGCAACTAACCTAGCTGAAAAAAAATGGTTTAGCTTTTTGCCAGGTCAGTTCTTCAGTGTGGTTCACAAGCCAGCTGCATGCACTTAACATTTAGATTAAGGGCTGGTGGAAGGATGGGTGTGACTTTCTTGTGGCAGTGCTAGCTATTGTGTTTTCAGAATCTCAGTTTGAGCTGCAGTCGCTGATATGGTGCAGCAATACAAAGGAGGTATAAAGCTATAAATGGAATCTGTGGTTTTGGATACTTGAACCTTCTCTTCATGCTTCCTGGTGTGTGTGTGTGTGTCCCTCCCCCATCCCGGTGTTGTGTATTGAAGCTGCTGGTAGGGATTGCAGTGTGTTGTGTTGCACTACAAGTGATGCATAATGTGATCTTTCTGGCTTTAACTGTGTTTTTCCACTTCAGCATTCTTCAGCACCCAAACGTTCTCCAGTGTATTGGGCAATGTGTGGAATCCATTCCTTATCTCCTAGTTTTTGAGTTCTGTGACTTGGTAAGTGCACTTAAACAAACAACTGCAGCTGTTTTACTCTTGGTGTAAGTTGTCTGTAGTGTGTTTACTGCCCTTCATACACGAAAACATGACTTCTTCTTTCTTTCTGAGAAGTTTGAGTAGCCAGAATCTCAGAAAACAGATCTGTTTGGGAGCTTACAGGTAGACCTCAAGTGTAATTTTTTGTTCATGTTCTTTCCAATCCATCCTGTAAATTCTAGGTGCTTGTGGAATGCCCTGAAGAGGAAAATAAGCTGTTCTTTGTTTGATAACGGAGTGACTGGTCTCTTTCAGTCTGCCTACAACGTGTAACAGGGAGCTTGGAGGGGAAAGGAGGTCATAGAAGGAAGTTTTTTTTGCAGTCCAGTATCACATGCACATGCTCACAGTCTCTTCCTAAATTCTGTTTACTGTCTGTACAGCCTTAACGTGCCTTTATTACCATTTCCATGAAAATGTTAATTGAGGAAATGGAAAATTTCCTCCCTTCTGCCTCTCTGCATCCAGAGTGCACATATTTTACCCATGCTGTGCAGCTTAGGGCTCAAATGCAATGGTGGGCTCCTTTCCAGAATTGGTAATGAGTATATTCTGAAGTATCAGTCTTATTCTGTTCCTGATCCTTTCTCTTGCTGTATCCTTGTTTTCCCATTCTTATCCTTCTTTTCCTTCCCTTGTGCTTCCCCTCAAACAGCTGCTGCCTTATGCTTCCTGCAAACCCAAAGAAGTTCTAAAAGCACAGTAATGGATGTTCTCACTGCTTTCTGCTCCCCTTTTAGTGCCACAAAGGCCACCAAAGATAGGAAGTTTAGTTGCATGAAATCCTATCACAGGATGTTAGGGGTTGGAAGGGACCTAAGGATATCAAGTCTGAGCCCCCTGCCAGAGCCGGACCACACAATCTAGCACAGATCAGAGGAACGCATCCAGATAGGCCTTGAAAGTCTCCAGAGGAGGAGACTCCAGAACTGCTCTGGGCAGCCTGTGCCAGTGTCTGTGACCCTTACAGTAAAGAAATTCCCCCTTGTGTTGAGCTGGAACCTCCTGTGCTGCAACTTACACCCATTGCTCCTTGTCCTATCCTAGGGAGCAAATGAGCAGAGCCTGTCCACACCCCCAGCCCCCAGATATTTCTAAACATTTATTAAATCCCCTTAGTCTTCTCTTGTCCAGACTAAGAAGTTCCAGGTCCCTGAGTCTCTCCTCATAAGCCAGTGCCCTCCATTCCACTAATTATCTTCCTAGCCCTCTGGTGGACCCTCTCCAGCAGATCCCTGTCCCTTTTAAACTGGGGAGCCCAAAATTGAACACAGTATTCAAGATAAGGTCTCCCCAGGGCAGAGCAGAGCAGAAGGAGAACCTCCCTTGATCTGCTGGACACACTCTTCTTAATGCCCCCCAGGATCCCATTTGCCTTCTTGGCCGCAAGGGCACATTGCTGTGCTATGGGTAACTTGTTATCCACCAGCACTGCCAAGTCCCTCTGCACAGGGCTGCTCTCCAGCAGTCACCTCCCAACCTGTACTGCTGCAGATTATTATTCCTTCCCAGGTGCAGGACTCTGCACTTGTCCTTGTTGAACCTCATTTGGTTCCTCTGTGCCCAGCTCTCAGCCTGTCCAGGTCTTGCTGGATGGCAGCACAGCCTTCAGCTGTATCAGCCAAGCTTCCCAGATTGGTGTCATCAGCAAACTTGCTGAGCAGACTCTGTCTGTGCTCTCATCAGTGTCATTGATGAAGATGCTGAACATCACTGATCCCTGGGGAACTCCACTGGTCACAGCTCTTCAGCTGGACCTAGCACCATTGATCACCACTCTTTGAACTCTATCTTGTAACCAGTTCCTAACCCACCTCACTGTGTGCTCTTCCATCCCACACTTCCTGAGCTTGCTCACTAGAATATCATGGGATATGTTGTTAAAGGCCTTGCTAAGGGCAGTGTATTCCTGGGCATGCATTGGAATTCACATGAACGTTGGGAGAAAAGGGGTGGTGTGCATGTACAGAAACTTTGAACTCTGCCCAGTATACACAAGAGTCTTCAGAGACAAAAATGTGGATGTGGTTGCTTTATTGTAGCATAACACAAAAACCAAACAAACCCAGAACCCCAGGTGGCTATTTAAACATTGACTTAGTATCTGCTCTTAAAGATTGTGGTGCAGATATCATTTAAAGCAGAGTTCCTTGGGAAATGTCAAGGCAGAAATGAACCGAGAGGTGCATGTGTGTGTTAGTAAGAAATCTTTCATGAGGAAGGTAGTTTGCATTGCTAAAATTCAGCAAGATCCTTTTTTATCAATTTCACTACCACAGAATTTTCCTTTAAACTCAGGTTCATAAATACAATTCCAGTTGCCTCAAACAGCTCAAATAAGAGTTAACCTGAGCTTTTAAATTTGAGAAGCATCAGTTAATCTGTGCCCTTAAATGACTTTTGGTTTTTGGTTACTGCTCTTTTGCTCAAAGTAACTGTGGTAAATTAACGAGGCAGAAGTGCTGATAAAGTAATTATTTTCTAAATGAAAAAAAAACACCAGCTGAATATTTAAAGTAACTGATCAAAATGAATTGTTTTTACTAGGACTGAAAAAGTTGGTGACTAAAGTTAACCAGGTAATGGAATTTGTAGTTTTTCAGTGTCTAGAAATGGGATACTCCTTGCTGATGTTTAACCTGCTGCTCAAATTGGAGGTTCTTTAAAAGCTACCTTGGAAAAAATCTGCTTTTTCAAGGCTCTAACAGATACACATCCAAACATGTGATCAGATTGAATTGCTGCTATGTTTTTAAATGGTTACTCTCTTTAATCCAACTTTGATTTTGCAACTGGAGTAACTTTTGAAGATTGCCCTACTTTAAGAACACAGGAGGGAGGAAATCCTTGTTTGATACCTCATGATTAATGCCAGAAATTGTCATGATCCTGCAGAGTAATCTGGAGAGGATTTTGGTTAAGGGGATAAAACAGATTTTTCACTTCAACTGGGGGCAGTAAGCTTGACAGTCAAAGTGGTAACTTTGTAAATTCAAGAGGTTGGGTCAGATTTCTTTGGCATGGAAAATAAATCTCTGTGCTGATTTCTGTCCCAAGGGATCTAAAACTTGTTTTCAGGAAATTCTGTATTACAGTGAGTTAAACCTGGCTTTCTATCTAGGGTTAACCCTCCGGGGAGCAGTAACCCTGAACCTGACTCTAGGTGCTCTGGACCACTCCCCAGGGCTGGGTATGAACACCAGCAGGTGATGGTTTAGCCCACTCCCCATTCCTGTCCCATAAAAGCAGGGGGACTTCATGTTTCACTCTTTCTCTGCATCTCTCTGCTCCCTGCATACCACCATTACCATCTGTTCCTGGCTTCTCTTTGTCACACCACGTGGCCATCACCCGCAGACCAAGCCATCACAACTGGCTTGTATTGATACCATTTTGTATCTGCTGTTTCCCCTTCCCTAACCTTTGCAACTTCCCTATCTCAGATACCTTTTTAAGTTATTGTTAAGCTTTTCTTTTTGACTTCCAAATCGAGTGAGATTGATTTATTTGGGTGTGCTTACCTTCCTCTCTTCCTCTCTACTTCTAATCCCTTTCTTTTGGGAAAGGAGGGGGAAGAGGGAAGGGCACTCTACAAATTGCTATTGGTTCTATCAAATTTATCTGAGTCTCTGGAAATTTCAATGAGAACCCAGATGCTTTCATACTGAGAGTCTGGTTCATCTGAAGAGTCCTGACTTGGTAGAGTTGGGCATCTCCTAGACACAACTGTGTTTTGTTCACTGTGCACACAACTACACAGAGAGTGTGCAGACAAACCAGCGTTCACTGGAACAGCTCTGTGCAAGGACTGGGAGGAGCTCAGTAAGTTGGCTCCGTGTTGTGTTTCACTAATTCTTGGTGCAGTCCCACAGCCTAGCATGAGAGGCAGCAGCGTTAGAGTGGAGACGTGAAGGAAGCTGGGCTGCATCCTTTGGACTAAAGGAGTGGGAGGTTGCATTTAACTTGGGGGGGTTTAGCAGACAAGCTTTTAGTGTGGACATGTTCTAAAAGCTGCTTTTAACCACTGTGGCTCAAATAGCAGTTCCTTGGGTTTTCCAGGGATCTTGAAAGCTGGTAGCTTCTCTTGTACTTCTCTCTCCAAAATCGAGCAAGTGAGGAGCTGTGGAGGTGCTTCCACAACACAAGTCTGATTCTTCAGCAGGAAGACTAGAGGCAGACACAGTTGAAGTGGTTGACTTAAAGGTCCTAGTGTCTGTGGTGGCTATATATTGTTCAAATGGGAAGCAGGAGAAACACCTTCCTGTTTTGCTAGCAGCAGAATAAAGCTATGCTAAAGCTCTTCACCTCGAGTTACTGGTGTTTTACATACAACAAGGGATAAACCTGTTTTAATCTCGTGTACTTAAGTGGTTAAGACTTTGATGATTAAGAAATAAGGCAGCAAATACATTTTCAGATGACAAGTTGTTTTGAGGCTCTTTTGGCAACTTGGACCTCATTTTTCAGGTTTGGCATATTGAGCAATGAAAAAATGTGGCTTTTCTGCCTACTACAGTCTAGAGGGGTACAGTGATTTTTCTTTGCTCTCCTTCATAGCGTATCCCAGCACGAACCCCTCTTGCAGCGTCTCTTAGTAGGGTTTGTAGCTTTTTTAGGGCCACTTGACCTTGTCTCGGCTGCTGAGGCAGCCCTGTGGGATTATCAGTTCCCAGGGCTTTTGGCACTGACAGGTCTTGATCAGAGGCACTGGAAACTGTAGTGCAGAGTTACCAGAGCTAACTGTTAGGGTAGCAGTGCTGAATGTCATACAGGCTAGCTGACTTGTTTTCTTGGCTGTATGAACTACTTACATGTTCCTGTTACTTGGTTGCCTACACAGTAACTGTATTTACTAACATTTAGCCTGTTTTATAATGTAATCCAAGCTGCTCTGTGCAGCCCTGGGCAAAGAAGCAAGAGAGGTCACTTGCACATAAGTGATTCAAGCTTTTGAAGCCAAATTTTCCTTTGCCTGTGTTCAAATTGTTTTATAAAAGTTAAATATGAGGAGAAGTGCTTAATTTTACACCTCCTCCCCCCAATTAGCTTGCTTAGTGTGCTGGTGCAATCTTCTATGAATAGTTAACTGTTCACTGTTAAATATTGTAGAATGGTTGCAGGTTAAAAATAGTGGTAGCTGGCTTATTAACTTTAATATATTGCTCAGCTTTGTGTGGCCAACATTTTGTCAGCACAGCAAATCCTCTAATGGATTGACATAATTTATGGGTGAAGAGAAGTTATTCCAATGTGGCAGCAGCATGTGTGTTGTGAGGCTGATTGGCCTAGCAAATTCTTACAGAAATGCTTTGAGTCTTGCAATTCCCTGAGCAGATGAGGTCAGCAGGATGCAGGATTTGCCTAGAAAGCCCTGTGGCTGGCTTTGGGGATGTTGCTGGTAGTGGAAGGTGCCCTGTCTGCAGTGGTTGGTTCTTTTGTTTGGCATTTTTCTAATGACTGGCACCTAAATACATGACCTTCAAATAAAAAAAGGCTCTTTGCATTCAACTTCTTAACCACTGAGTACAGTAAGTGTGTTCAATAGTCGTAGCCAATGCCAGTAGGAGGCAGATAGCTGTGGTGTGTGGCTTTAAAGAGAGAGCTGACAGTTCATGATAACTTCAGAAACTGTCTGTTGGGTTCAAGACTTTATGCCCTTGGAACTGTTCAACATTTCTTCAACCTACCTGTGCCTGAACAACTTCCACGGTGTTGCTGCTCTGTACCATACACTGTTTTCAGGCAGTTCAGTGACAGTGGCTGCAGCCTCAACCTAAGGTCAGACTGTGTTTCTCAGAGCTTTGTCCAGCTGGATCCTGGAAACATACAAGGATGGAAACTTCACAGCCTCTCAGGGCAACTTGTGCATGTGCTCCAGTACCTCGTGTGGAAGAGATTCCCTTACAATGGATCTGAACATGCCATGTTTTAGCTCAGGCCTGTTGTCTCCTTTAGTGCTTCAGTGAAGATTCTGGCTCAGCCTTTAATAACTTCATACGTACTGGGCAGCTTCTGTCAGGTGCTCCTGAAGTCTTCCTTTCTCCAGGCTCGATGATCCTGGTTCTCTTAGCCTGTTATGGTGAAATGGGATAGTGATTGTCTTAATGGTGGTGACCCTCTACTGAACTTGTTCCACATTGTATGTCTTGTTTTGCAGCAGTCAATACTGAACACAGAATCTAAGTGTGATCTAACAAGTGCAGAGTAGAGGGGGATAATCCCTTCTCTTGGACTATTGGCTATGGTCCTGTTTATGCAGCCCAGGAGGCTGCTTGCATTCTTTGATGCCAGGACACACAGGTGGCTGGCACTCAGCTTTCTGTCTGAGATCCCTTCTTGCAGAGCTGCTGCCCAGCTGCTCAGTCCTCAGTTTGCATTGTTGCAAGGGTTTGGTTTTTTCTCCCTTTCTCAAGTGCAAGGCTTTGCATTTGTCCTCCTACAGTTCCAACTTGTCTAGGTCCCTCTGGATTGCAGTCCAGCACTCAGTATTGTAGCCTTAATTAGGACAGAATGGAAAAGCAGAACCAGTATGTTTCCAAGTGTTGGATTTAATAGAAGTTGTATTTCCTACAGAAACGTGTGCCTCCATGAATTATTTAGTGAGTAAGGATGGCACACAACACTGCTGTTACTGGTGCATTGAAAAATTAAAAAGTAATCACTTGGCACATTGCAGGCATCCTAAGAACTTAATCCACCTGGGACAAACCCTTTGTAACCAGTTGCTGCTGTTCTAATGAATGCCGAATTTGGAGAGAGGCTTTCTTCAGGCGCTTGCTGCCACCTAGAGCCAGTTCAGCCCCGTGGTTTGTGCTTGTATTTGTTAGGCTGAACAAGTGGGAATCTGTGCTGTGGAGACCTCATTTTGCAGTTCTTTAGAACCCTGCTCTAGTAAATCTGCCCTGGCAAGGTAGAAGGGGTCTGTGTTTATCCATACATGCATGACCCAGTAGGATATTAAAGCTGTAGTTGTCAGTCAGAAGAGTCATGGAATTGTAGAATCAGTCAGGGCTGGAAGGGACCACAAGGATCAGCCAGTTCCAACCCCCCTGCCATGCCCAGGGACACCCTACCCTAGAGTAGGCTGCTCACAGCCTCAGCCAGCCTGGCCTTAAACACCTCCAGGGATGAGCCTTCCACCACCTCCCTGGGCAACCCATTCCAGCCTCTCACCACTCTCATGCTGAACAACTTCCTCCTCACCTCCAGCTTGAACTTACCCATCTCCAGCTCTGCTCCATCCCCCCCAGTCCTGTCACTCCCTGACATCCTGAAAAGTCCTTCCCCAGGTTTTTTGTAGGCCCCCTTCAGATACTGCAAGGCCCCAATAAGGTCACCTGGGAGCCTCTTTTTCTCCAGACTGCACAGCCCCAACTCATTCACTCTGTCCTCATAGGAGAGTTGCTCCAGCCCTTTGAGCATCCCAGTGGCCCAGGTCTTTGGAAAGCATCCTAAAAAAATCTGAATCTGTAGGATGCAAATATCTAGATGTTACCCAATTAGCAGCTAAAAACAGGATAGAGAGAATACAGTGAAGGCTTTTATGACATTAAAAAGTATTAGAAGTTCTGTTGCAAGTAGCACCTTGTGAGAAGGCATGCCTAAGTAGTGTGTATAAAGCACATGAAGACAGAACTGCTTATTTGTGCTGTAGAATCCATTCAGGTTTTTAAAAATGGAGATGAAGTTGCTTTACATGGGAGTAGTGTCTGCTTTTAAGCAGTCTGTCTGTCCCCTTGCTTCTGGCTTCAGTAAATACAGCACAGGTTTGTGGCTGTGCAGCCAGTCACCTTGGCTGTCACTGCACTGTGAGATTTTAGTGCAGCATGCAGGTGTTCAGGGTTTGAACTAGCAGAATTGTAAATTACCACCCTCTGTTAACCATGTGAATGAGGAATGAGATGTTTCTGTTACAGTTCCATAGTGTACATGAGCCCCAGAGGACCTGAAAGGGGTCTTAGAATCAATTATGGAATCAACCAGGTTGGAAGAGACCTCCAAGCTCATCCAGCCCAGCCCTATCCAGTCAACCAGACCATGGCACTAAGTGCCTCAGCCAGGCTTGGCTTCAACACCTCCAGCCATGGCCACTCCACCACCTCCCTGGGCAGCCCATTCCAATGCCAATCACTCTCTTTGCCAACAACTTCCTTCTCACATCCAGCCTAGACCTCCCCTGCCACAACTTGAGACTGTCCCCTTGTTCTGTTGCTGCTTGCCTGGGAGAAGAGCCCAACTCCCACCTGGTTACAGCCTCCGTTCAGGTAGTTGTAGACAGCAATGAGCTCTGCCTTGAGCCTCCTCTTCTGCAGGCTGCACACCCCCAGCTCCCTCAGCCTCTCCTCACAGGGCTGTGCTCCAGGCCTCTCACCAGCTTCACCATCCTTCTCTGGACACATTCCAGTGCCTCAACATCTCTTCAGTCCTTCCTGGACATCAGAGTGCTTTTGGCCAATGCAAAGACTGTCTGCTTGTCTGGTCAATCTCAAGACTTCCCTTTAGTCTCCTTTCTGGCCCGAGATTTAGGCAGACAGTGGACATGAGCAGAGCCCAGAATGTTATGCTGGTGAGACAAGGTGTGGTGTAATGTATTGTGCCATCTCAACACCACCAGAAATAATTTGCTAAGCTTACAGCAGGTCTGTTTTTTAAACAAAAATAGAGTAGTACTAAGTAAAAAATGCAGCTGTGAAAGCAGGAGCATCAGTGAAATGAGAAACTCATTCTCTTCTCTTGCTTGGACTCACTGTAGTTTTCCTTCTCCTCAGCAGTGGGCAGCTTTCAGTTATTTTCCCTCTGTTTCAAAGCTGTTCTGGTATTTTTTAGAGGTTTGTGGAGTGTTTCTGTGGGCTCATTAGTTCTGTCTTGTCTGCTTAGCTCTGCTTAGGTTGGTAGAACTGCTGCCATCATCTGAATTCTTTGACTGGAGTGGGATGTACTACCATGCCTTTTATCAAAAGCTCTGGTGAGCTGACAGTGTCTGAAACCTTTTCCCTTCCATCTCCTTGCAAATTCCAGACAGCCAGCTTTGCTGATTTGGAGCACTTGAAAATTCATTTGAAAACAGAAGCTGATCAAACTCTTTTTTCATGAGAAGTGTTATTATATGTCAGTTAGGCTTGATGCAGCAGTCTGATCACAGATATTAATTGCTAAACAATGCAATTAAAACACTTGAAAAGGCCAATACCAGGGTGCCTTAGGTGGCTTCTCTAAGAATCCTTATGAAGACTGCAATCTTGATGAGAATTATTTTAAAGCATAGATGTGGTTAATAAATAATATGGTTAGCTGGCTCTTAATTAAATACTTCCAAGCAGCAGCCAAGGCTGATAAGTGTTTTCAACTTCTTTTACAGGGTGACCTAAAAACTTACATCTGTAATGAGCAGGAGCACATGAAAGGAGATTCACAAATAATGCTGCTGCAGAGAATGGCTTGTGAGATTGCTGCTGGGCTAGCTGTGATGCATAAACATAACTTTGTGCACAGGTATGTTCCCCACCTAAGTTCCTTTTACCTATGAGGCACTCTAAAATTCATCTGGACGTTTTCATGAAATCCCTGGGTATGGAAGTTTGTTTAAACAAACTCTTCAGTCTAACTCACATATCCTAAGTCATGAACGTGAGATGCTTATGAAGATGCTGATTCAGCTGCAGTGCTGTGCTGTTGCAGCTCACTGAAAGCTAAGCACCTGCTTTTTATCTCTGCAGCCCACAAAACACAACCTACTGCTAAACCAATCCAGAAGATGATATTTGATTAGTTCTTGGCTAAGCTAAATTTGTTTTCTTTATTGGGAGTGATGTTAAAATGAATCTTACCTGCTGTGTATTTTTAATGGATGGTAGCAATTGAGAACTTGTGTTTGGTAATCTGTCATCTTTGCTATATAAAATTGGGGGGGGGGGGGAATATAAATGCAGTAAAGGAGAAGCTGGCTGAAAAGTCTGACTGAAGTAGGTGAATTACTGTTCATGTAACCTTTTAATCTTCTGTCATGGTGGTAGTCAGGTTTAGAAACAGTCATAATGGTAGAAGAATTTTGTTTTAATTGGGGAGAGACATGTCTTCATTTGTCATTGAAGTTAATGCAGTTGACACAAAGAATAGCAGTAATTGTAAGAGGCTGGGGGAAACTGATTTGTGAAACAGTTGCTGAGAAATGCACCATTTAAAAACCAGATGGCTCTAAATGAAAAGATTTAAGGAACAGTGTGGCCAGTAGGACAAGGGAGGTTATTCTTCCCCTGTACTCAGCACTGGTCAGGCCACACCTTGAGTACTGTGTCCAGTTCTGGGCCCCTCAATTCAAGAGAGATGTTGAGGTGCTGGAACATGTCCAGAGAAGGGCAACAAAGCTGGTGAGGGCCCTGGAGCACAAATCCTATGAGGAAAGGTTGAGGGAGCTGGGCCTGTTTAGCCTGGAGAAGAGGAGGCTCAGGGGTGATTTTATTAGTCTACAACTACCTGAAGGGGCATTGTAGCCAGGTGGGGGGTGGCCTCTTCTCCCAGGTAACCAGCAATAGAACAAGGGGACAGAGTCTCAAGTTGTGCCAGGGTAGGTATAGGCTGGATGTGAGGAAGAAGTTCTTCACAGAGAGAGTGATTGGCATTGGAATGGGCTGCCCAGGGAGGTGGTGGAGGCACCGTCCCTGGGGGTCTTCAAGAAAAGACTGGATGAGGCACTTAGTGCCATGGTCTAGTTGATTGGTTAGGGCTGGGTGCTAGGTTGGACTGGATGATCTTGGAGGTCTCTTCCAACCTGATTGATTCTATGATTGATTCTATGATTGATTCTATGATTGATTCTATGATTGATTCTATGATTGATTCTATGATTGATTCAACTGAACAACATCAACCTTAGACTGGCCAATGACTAAAATACTGAAGAGTGCTAGACATGGCTTACCTGGTGAAACCTTAGGTATCACAAGAAAGTTTGTTTTGGCTTTATGTTGGGCCAGTTGGGCTCCTTGCTGTAGAAACAGCACTTTCATCATGGCTTAGCTACTTGGGGAAAGCAGAGACCCTGTGTTCATTGGGGAAGCTGAACTATCAAACTGAAGTCTTAAAAAGTGCAGGTATGAGACAACAGCAAAACCCTGGAGAAAATCCTAGAGCCTGGAGTCAGCTGGTGGCTGATGGACAGAGTTGCTCATCTAACCTGTTTAACAATTTCAGGTGTCTTTGAAGGTAGTTCTGGTTGCACCTGTCCAACCCAGGGGTGGCTGTTTCTTGTATTGCAGCAGCATGGCTCTGGGTGTTAAATGTAACAGTGTGGTTTTGGTGAACTTGTTAGTTATTCTGTGGATCTGCAAGGTTCTCATTGTAAATGTTTACTTCCATCAACACTATCCTGATGCTGTCAGAGTAAGTGGTAAAGCTCCAGCATCAGTGATTTTGTTGTTAGTGGTAAACTCAAGCCTCCAAAATCTTATTTCCTCTTCCAGGATATTTATTTAAATATCAAGCTGGAAAATAAAACAAGTTGGAAAGCTTTGGGGTGTACTTGAAGGTTACAAATGGGCTTTTTTTGACCTGAGTAGCTCAATGTCCCTGGAAAGGAAAACATTTCTTTCTTTCTTTGAAGGAGGAAAACTGTGTGGCTTTGTTTGTACTTCAGAGGCTTTGTTTTAAGCCACAGAGAAGCGATGGTAGAGTTCTTCCAATGCACTTAATTGTCTGGTACTCTTCTGTGAAACTGAGAAGTGAAATATTTGAGCAATTAGTCTGCCCAGCTCTTCTCCATCACAGCTACAGTTCTGCTGTGAGCATGCAGCTTCATTAAACATGCATAAATTGGAGTTCAGTGGGGTTTTCTAAACCAGCTTCATGGCATTTCAGCAGTGCTGCTGGCTGTTAAGGATTCGTGCTCTGGTTTGTGCTGGGAACTGGAGACAACTTCAGAGTTTTCATGTGTGATGAAAGGTTTTGTTACTTAGAGGAACTTAGCTGTAGGTGTAAGATATTGCTGTCTGCTTAGTACCATACTGTAAATTGGAAACTATTTAAACCTGATCTGAATTAATGATTTTGCTTATGACCATTAAAATACAAGACAAGCAGTGATAGATACTTAAAGAGGAACTTCATATCATTCTAGCATATGAACAGCAGAAGTGATCTGTATCATAAGATCATTAGCAGAATGAAGTAATTGCATGTAACTGTGTGAGGTTTAAGAGTGTACTTCACTGCTCTAGAGAAGTGGCTGCATTTTGAACTATTATATAAAGAACATTATAATAGTCTAGAGTTGGGATGTGTGTGTAAAATCTTTAAATGTAACTGCCTTCTCATGGTTTAGTTTCCTTTGGCTTCCAGAATGCAGATTCTGTTCAATTGTGTGGCTGTAAATTGATTCTCTTTGGAAAATGTGGAGAGCCTAGGGGCAGTCTCATCCTTGTGGACTCAAAGCAAACTATGTCTAATAAGTTCAAGAAGTGGCCCTATCAGTGTCTGTTTTCTCTGAAAGTGCTGAGTGCTCATACAGAATTGTGGTGTCTGCAGTAGCCCAGTGAGGGGTGGAATTAGTGATTGGCTTCTATAGGTTCTCAAATAGAACGAAGATGTAAGGAACAATAGAACTATCCTAGCGTTGTTTGGAGCAACCTCCCCAGTCACTGTGTCTGGGTTTGCATTGTGAGTTCATCTTTTGGAGTGCATGAACTGATTTAATTTCATCTGAAGAGTCTCAGAAGGGTAGCTCCAGGGGCACACCTTTCTTGCATCTGTCTTACTTCAGCCTTCAGTAGGGTTTAAGTCTATGGGATCAGCTCAGGTGAATAAAATCATGAAATGTAATGGTGGGGATGGTGCTACTACTTTGAGTTGCTGATCTGCTCCTATTATGGCTTGTTACTTGCTGCTGTACCCTGTAACTCTCCCTGACTCCTTGATGCGGTTTTGTTATTCATTTATTTATCACATTGCTGACTTTTAAGCTGTGGCTCAGCTCTTGCACAGTGTGTCACTTCTGTTAACACCTTTCCTTGTCTTAATTTGCATTGAAGACTTCTTGGTTGGTTCTCATTATTTATCTCTTTGCCTCTTCAGTGACCTGGCCTTGCGGAATTGCTTTCTTACATCCGATTTAAATGTCAAAGTAGGAGATTATGGTATAGGATTCAGTAGGTATAAGGTAAGTTAATCTGGTTGTGTACCACTTTTTCGGAAGGATTTGGGGGCTAGGGTTATAAAAAGTATACTTGGAAGTCATAAAATGATGACTTTGTTTAAACAATGGACTTTCAAAATATAACTGTAGCAGGGTCATGTAGCAGAATAGGCTATCTGTAGAGGTGAGTAGAGTATATATGCTGGTAGAAGGAAGCTTCTGGTTAATTCTTTTTTAGATCCTACAATATACACAAGTTCATTTTAATATTTGAAGAAAGGAAAAATGTAATCAAATTTCCTAATGAAAATATTCCAACTACTGAAATCCATCAAGAGAGTGACAAATCTAAGGAGTTCTTCTGAGTGCCAAACAAGAAGCTGACATTGGGTTTTCCTACTGTGCCGTCACTGAACAGTGAAGACCTTCCCTCTTGAACATTATTCTGTGTTACTTGGGGAAAATGGGATTATTTCCTTAAATTGTAATTCCCATAAAACCTAAGGACTGCCTTCATGTTTGAATGTTCAGTCTTTCTTTTTCTTCCATATAATTTAGGAAGATTATATTGAGACAGACGAGAAGAAACTTGTTCCTCTCCGATGGACTGCACCGGAGTTAGTAACAACTTTTCAAGACAGACTGTTATCAGCAGAGCAAAATAAATACAGTAACATATGGTATGTAGCAGGTCTTCAGGTCATTTTAGTGAGAAGTTTGTGAACATACTTTCAAATGTTACACAAAGGAGTAATTAGCATTCATAGTTAAATTGAATATTGCTGCTGACATTTCTGGAAACGTAGTTAAACTTCTGTTCTATTGCTGCTTGCCTGAGAGAAGAGCCCAACCCCACCTGGTTACAGCCTCCCTGCAGGTAGTTGTAGACAGCAACGAGGTCACCCCTGAGCTTCCTCTTCTGCAGGCTGCACACCCCCAGCTCCCTCAGCCTCTCCTCACAGGGCTCTGCTCCAGGCCCCTCCCCAGCTTTGCTACCCTTCTCTGGACACCTTCCAGCACCTCAACATCTCTCTCTACCAGCAATAGAACAAGGGGACACAGTGTCAAGTTGTGCCAGGGTAGGTATAGGCTGGATATTAGGAAGAAATTCTTCACAGAGAGAGTGATTTCCCATTGGAATGGGCTGCCCAGGGAGGTGGTGGAGGCACTGTCCCTGGGGGTCTTCAAGAAAAGACTGGATGAGGCACTTAGTGCCATGGTCTGGTTGATTGGTTAGGGCTGGGTGCTAGGTTGGACTGGATGAGCTTGGAGGTCTCTTCCAACCTGGTTGATTCTATGATTCTATTCAGGAGCCCACAGCTGGACACAGCACTCAGGGTGTGGCCTGAGCAGTGCTGAGCAGAGGCAGAAGAACCTCCCTCATCCTACTGGCCACACTGCTCCTGATACAGGCCAGGATGCCATTGGCTCTCTTGGCTACCTGGGCACACTGCTGGCTCATCTTCAGCTACTATCTACCAGTACCCCCAGGTCTCTCTCCTCCGTGCTGCTCTCAGCCACTCTGGCCCCAGCCTGTAGTGCTGCTTGGGGTTGTTGTGGCCAAAGTGCAGAACCCTGCACTTGGCCTTGTTAAATGTCATTCCGTTGGCCTCTGCCCACCCATGCAGCCTGTCCAGGTCCCTCTGCAGGGCTCCCCTACCTATCAACAGCTCCACATCTGCTCCTAGCTTGGTGTCATCTGCATATTTACTGGTGCTGGACTCAATCCCCTCATCCAGATCATCAGTAAAGATATTGAACAGGAATGGGCTGCCCAGGGAGGTGGTGGAGTCACCATCCCTGGAGATGTTCAAGAAAAGCCTGGCTGAGGCACTTAGTGCCATGGTCTGGTTGACTGGATAGGGCTGGGGGATAGGTTGAACTGGATGATCTTGGAGGTCTCTTCCAACCTGGTTGATTCTATTATTCTGCTTTTATATTCTTAAGGTATTGAGTAGTAATAGAGGTTTTCTTCACTAATTTAAAGGTAGGCCTGCAGAAAGCAGGTGGGATAGATGGATGTTACCTAAATACTGATGTTCTTGCAGACTTCCTCAAATTTTGCTGGTTCTGAACTTCAAACAGCCAGAGTAATTTCCAACTTGAATTTAGGGCCTCTAATGCAAAGCTTCATTGAATGGTTTTGGACTATATGACTCCTTCCAAACTGACTTGTGCTTCTGTAATACATGCGGAGTCAGCCACTTTGCAGTTTTGAGCAAGGAAATGTTGCCTAAATAGCAGCATCAACTCTTAAGATCGTTCTCAGTGATTAGTGATGTATACAGTACATGCACAGCACTGAGCAGAGGCAGCTTCTGACCACTGCAGCTTAAAACTGAGTAATTTAGGAAAACTGAAGTAAAGATTAGTTTGCTAGCAATGTGATCCATAACTGTAATTTCTGATGAAAGCTTTTCCTACTGTTAGACTAACCATAAGGTTTTTTCATCTTGCTTCTCTAAATAGGCATTTTCTATTTTTTTTCTTTAATATGTGGGAGTTCCCTCCCCTGGTTGAATCACTGGAGGCCCTTTTATGTTTTGTTACCTTCAGAGTCCTTGCCTTCATGCAGCTTTACTCTTGAGGCTTCTACAATTCTGTCTAATAAAGTGAGTTAGCAGGTTCTGAGGTTATTATAGAGCTAATGTTGTTTCTTCCAGACAGTTCTACTTTGCATAATCCACACTTTCTTAGAACAGCAACTTCAAAATAGTTCTTAGCATGCCCAGTCATTTGCTGCTCTCTTTCAGGTCCCTGGGAGTCACACTGTGGGAGCTGTTTGAGAATGCTGCTCGGCCTTACTCAGACTTCTCTGACAGGGAAGTCCTAACCCATGTCATAAAGGAGAAGCAGGTTAAACTCTTCAAGCCACGCCTGGAACAGCCATACTCAGATAGATGGTAAACCTTTAAAAGGCTTTTGTTCTTAAAGCTGCTCAAGAAGTTTGTCAACTTAATTATCTGCAAATATCTTGCAATTGCTGCATGGGCTCATGCTTCTGGCAAGGAAACCCTTGATAAGGGAGTGAAAGCAATTGCTGTAGATGGAAGTTCCTCTGTAGATGGAAGTTCCTGCCAGTGATATTGTTACTCCTTAGCTTGTTTGACAGCTGGATTTTATAGATTCCTTGGCAGTGTGAAATGTACTGAAACCTATTTCTTGCTTGGACAGGTTTGAAGTTCTGCAGTTCTGCTGGCTACCTCCAGAAAAGAGACCAACAGCAGAAGAAGTGCACAGACTTTTAACTTACCTTCGCATGCAAAGCCAAAGGGACTCAGAGATTGACTTTGAACAGCAGTGGAATGCTCTTAAACCAAACACCTCAAACAGAGAAACAAATAATTCCGCATTTCCCATCTTGGATCACTTCACAGGAGATAGACTTGGCCATGAGATGGAGGAAGTTCTCACTGTAACTGAAACAAGCCAAGGTCTCAGCTTTGAGTATGTCTGGGAGGCAGCTAAACATGATCACTTTGATGAATGTGGTCAGGTGAATCCTGATGAAGCACTGGCATACACAAGTGTCTTCTTTCCAGTGGAGGTTTTTGAGAGGTCACTTTCAGAGCAAGGCTCGGGAGCACAGGATGGAAGTGGTCAAGAAGCATCACTTGCTGTCCCTGGGGTGCTACCTGTGTTTGATGCACACAAGCTTTCTGTTGGCAATGACTACTATATCCAGTTGGAAGAAAAAGGAAGTGGCTGCAGCATGAATTTTGATAACCAATCAGTTGTGCTAACTACAGAAGTTGATCATCAAGAAGCTGTACATGAAAAAAGTTCTCATTTCACAGTTCTCAGGGATCTTGATGTTGAAGAATCTAGCACTGATGGGGACTTCTTCCACTGCAATACAGATCCTAAAGAGCAATTTTTGCCTGCTACTGGTAGTCCAGAAAGTCCTTTCCAGAATATATTTAATGACATTGACAGGTCAGAAGAATTGACAAATGGAAAAATACTTGGGTTTGCTGAAACAAGTGATATTTCTAAAGACTTTAAACCACTTCTTTTAACCTCAAACACAGATGCCAGAAAGGCAGTGGGCCTTTCTGAGAAGGAGCATTCTGGTCATGCTTCTGAAAATGAAATGGTTTCCTTGTGTGAAAATATCTCTAACCAGTCTGACTTGGTAACTTTAGAAGAACTTTCTGATAACTTCTTATTTCTTCAAGAGAAAAATTTACTGACAGGGTTATTGTCTAACAAAACTGGCAGTGATCTGGGGCAAAAACCAGATGATGTTCTAAAAAGTATATTAGAAACCTCAAATGGAAAGTCTGTAGAGCCTGAGCCTGTGCTGGCTGAAAACGCACAGGTCTTTTCTTTAATACATGAAGGTCTTAAAACGGTCAAAGATGAAAATTGTAACCCAGTGACAGTGAATAAAGGTCCAAATTCTCAGTCTCAGACTACTTCAGAAGTGCAGGCATCCTCTAGTCCACCTGCAGCACCTAAGTCATGGGATAAACATGCAAATCTTCCTTCTTTGAGGGAGGAGAGAAAGCCTTTAAATGTGGAAGTCAATGAAGCAGTGTCCTGTAATGCTGATACTCCCTGTCAAGAAGAGCTATCCAATAATAATAATGTTGGAAGTAATCTGTGCCACAGTGTTGCTGTTACATCAGATGAGTGTGATGCACAAACAAAAGAGGGAATCCTTTTCAAGTCTGATGAAATATCTTATAATAGAGAAAAAATTAATGATCAGGAAGATGTAACCAGCAACTTGCAAGATAAGTCTCCCAGGATAATAAAAGGTGAATCTTTAGTGGAGGAAACCCAAGAAACATCAAATCATTTTGAGATCTATACAGATGTTCCAGAAGAGGTGACCTTAATTTCCATTGCTACTTCAGATTGCACAAGTCAAGATAGCCTTTTGGAAGACAGCCCTTCTCCTGTACAAACTGGAGATCAAGCCTTAGAGACACCGGATTCTTTGGATTCTTTAGATGTGAATGAGGTTTTGGAATCTTTGCAGGCTCAGAGTCCTCAGAAACTTTTACCACCTGATAAACCTGCTGACAGCGGCTATGAAACAGAGAACCTGGAATCTCCAGAATGGACTTCCCATATCAGTGCTGAGGATGCTTCTAATGGAGATCCTGCCCTCTGTGCCGTCAGCGAGAGCAGTGTCAGCATTTTGCCTTCTAATCCAGTCATAATTGTTTCTGAAGCGGCTGCTTGCTTAGATGCAGCAAACAGCAATTTTGAAATAGCCCCAAAGGTTTTCCTGGGTGGAAATCAAAACTCATACAGAGACTCTGCCTATTTTTCTGATAATGATTCTGAGCCAGATAAAAAGCCAGAAGAGGCTGTAAAGCTGTCCAGAGAGACAGCACATGCTGTTTCTTCAAACGGAGGAGAGAGTAATACCCACGCGGCGTACAGCTTCGAGGAGGGACAGCAAAAATGCGATGGAAAGAATCACCAGGATGCCAACGATCCAAGTGCAAACCCAGAGCTCAATCACAATTTAGACATTCAAGAGGTGAACAAAAGGATGCAGAAGAGTCCTGAGGAGTGGGCCGAGGCAGCTCTGAATTCCCTGGAAGTATCGCTGGAAAGTAGCTTAGGTGATGAAATAAAACTACCTGAGACTTCTCATAAAAGTGTCTCTTGTGTTGGCACTAACACTTCAGAACTGCTTTCTTTGAAGTCTGTCCATAACATCCAGGGCCCTCTAGATCTCAGTAACAGTGAGAAGTCCTTCTATCACACCGAAGGCCAAAAACTGAAGGAGCCTGATATTGAAGGGAAATACCTGGGCAAACTCGACGTGTCTGGGATGCTTGATTTAGAAGATGGTGATGATGCGGATGAGGAAGATGAAAACAGCGATTCTGAGGATGACATGAGGACTTTCCATATGCACAGTCTGAGTTCTGACAGTGAAGATGAAACTGTTCACCAAGTACCTGAGATACTTACTGAGAGGGATGATGGAAAACATCTGAGGAGCTTGTTGAAACTTCCAAAACCTCTTACTGAACGGCAACACGAGCCCTGGAAAGTGGAGAAGAAGGCTGTAACCTTCTTCGATGATGTGACGGTTTATCTGTTTGATCAGGTATCCCTTTTTTAAGTACAAAGTGAAGTTTGGGTTCATTTTGGGCTTTGTTAAACAAGAGGTGATTAAATAGTGTAAGATTTGTGGGCACCTTGTTGGAAGATTACCTTTCTCATCTTGTCAGGGTTAGATCTTGTTTGTGTTTTTCTTGGCTGGGTGCAGTTGTGTGCTGCTGGTAGAACAGCAGCACTAATTTGAAGCGAAGGAGGGTTTTGCCTTGGTCATGGTTGGTTCTCAAATCTTCTTTGCTTTTGCACCCTTCACTGCATGCCCTGTATGTGTGGCTCTTAGTGATGTCTTTCTGATGTTTAAAAACCTTATGTAATTTGAATAGACTTTATTATTTCACCAGAATTTTGTTGCAACTTTATAGAAGCAGCTTCACCTATTCACTGAGTTTGAAGACTTGGACTTTAAGTTCAAGTGCCTCTATAAATTAAAGGAAGAAAGACTAAAAAAACCCCAAACAACCCAAAACCCCACGTTGCAACCTAACTCTGTCTTGTGTTAATTAGCATTCAAGTCAATTCACTGCAAACCATAAATAAAGATGAGAAAAGTATTTAGGTGGTGATGCTACTTTTTTGTTAGTACAAGCTAATTCAAGTTCAGGGAAGTACCAATCTGCTGTAAAATTCAAGGTTACCTTTGTTTCCCTATCTGCTTTATCAATTCTTAACTTCTGTAACTTGATACAGAGAGGGTTGCATTTTAACATTATGGCACCTAAAGCAGTACAGTGAGTTTAAAAGAACAGCCACATTGTCAAGCTTGGGAACTGTTGCTGGCGGTGACGCACGTAAATATTAGAGTTTATTGTGGTTTGGAATAGAAAACGTAGGTGATAGATTTGCGTTTAGGCAGCATGTAGAATAGTAATCCTTTTGTCAGAGGGGAAGGAAGAAAACCTAGCTGATTGAACTGCTCTTTCTTATTACAATAGCTGATAAAATGTTGGCTGCTTCAAATAGTGGTCATACAAAGTCTGTCTCTTTATCCTGAAGCATGATTAAGGGATAAAAAAAAATGTTAGGGGATAGGATAAGGCTTTATTAAAGAAGAAAAAAATATACCTCTGTCAGGCTGTGATAAGAGCTGTTTTCAATTGGAAGATGTTTTAGCTTTGTTCCTAGAAATATGAAACCTTTTTATATCATAAATAATACTTAAATAGTCATTTCCTGCGTGCTTTTTACTGCAGATTTGATACAGCTTTCTTCAGAAGTACCTGCACTTGCTTAATCTGGAACGCAGAAGTTTGTCATGTGGCAATAACTTGAGTACTTATAGACCATTTAATTCCATAACAGATTCAGTGGCAGGGGTGGAGAGTGTATTTTTGGAGTGCTTGTGTCTATCAGCGTGGATACACAGTGTGTACCAGAGAGTTAAAGGAGCTCTTTTGTTTGCCTTAGGAAACGCCAACCAAGGAGCTGGGAAACCGTGCGGCAGACTTGAATGGGGAAGGCTCTTGCAGCACTCCTGTTCCATCCTCCAGTTTTAGCTACCTAAACAGATTTGCAAACTCAGAGAGCTCAACAGACGAAGAAGGTACTTGAATGTGTTCATGCTGAGTGGTGGCTGAGACTTCTGTGCATGTAGTCTTTAATAAAATGTCATTTAAGTCCAGTGTGATTTGTGAAGTCAGTGTCTGTCACTGGCTTCAGTTTGGCACCCTAAGCATACACTTCAGCTGGGCTCAGCTACTGCTGTTGCTCATGGTTAACACTTGTGATGTAATACTGTTTTTTGGTATATTGATGCATGTAGGGTGTCTTGAGGGACAACCAAGCACAAGTAGACAAATCTTTGTGACCCCCAGGCCTAGAAGAGAAAAGCTGCAAGTTTTGTTTTGAGCTAATGCAATCTTTCAGGGGCTTGCTTTTAAAAATTGCAGAACTGTATGTGGCTTTACAGCACTGTAAATTGCTGCCTTTTTTTTTTTCTCCCCTCTCCAGGTGGGGGTTTTGAATGGGATGATGACTTTTCTTCTCCAGAGCCATCCTTTATATCAAAGGCAGCTAACAGTGTTATTAGTTCTAAACCACCTCTTCAGTCATCTAAGTACTTCTCTCCACCTCCACCTTCCCGGACTCTTGATCAGAACTGGTCTCATTCGTCCCCTTACTCCAGATTCTCTATCTCTCCTGCGAACATGGCGAGCTTTTCTCTTACACATCTCACAGATTCAGATATAGAGCAAGGAGGTAAGTGATTTAGTTAATAATAAAGACTTTTAATTTACAAAAGAAAACTTGTGGAAAGATTGGAAGTCATAGATGTGGTTTCCCTTCAAACAAATGATTTGCATCCAAGTTGCTACAGGCTTGTGGTTGAATATTGTACAGAACATT
The DNA here is from genome assembly GCF_015220805.1 of Pogoniulus pusillus. Lineage (NCBI taxonomy): Eukaryota > Metazoa > Chordata > Aves > Piciformes > Lybiidae > Pogoniulus > Pogoniulus pusillus. The sequence continues at coordinate 29,913,085 of NC_087276.1, read as the reverse complement.
TACAGGACAAGCTCAGTTTTTCCCTTGAAAAAAGCAGTGCTCTATTTACACAGACAAAACCTGTACAGTTCTTAAGCACTTCTGTATAGCTGCTACACTGTGGCAGTTGAATAATTCTCTCTATTGCACTGTCATAATTCACACTTTCACTTTCATTGGACGGGGTGAGGATGCTAGGAACAATGTTTGTGGTGTGGCTGTCTATAAGCTTGTTTTATAGTTTAGTTTGGTTCTAAAGAGCAGCATGAAAAGTGCATTCTTGACAGTCTTTCAAGAACCGCAGCATGTTTTTTAGAGCTGTGTAGGACACTTTGTATTTGGAGAGCAGATCTGTAGCAATTTTGAGGACTAGCAATATTAACAGAAGCTTTCTTGTCTGTAACAAAAAGGGTTTGTTAAGCTTTGAGAGTTAGGAGCAGCAAAAAATAAGCAGACTTGAATTAGTTCAGCAAATCTTGATAAAATTTTGCATTATTAAAATAAATACTCCTGATAGCTGAGCCTTGCTAATGGCCAATGTCTACAAATATGTAATCTGGGTTGCATTGTTCTTGTGTTGTGCTTATTGATTAGGTAATGATTGCTGCTTAGTGCCTTAGAGATAAGAGAGATTATTTTGGACATCCTATGTTCCCTTACGCGTCCTAAGCAGTGACATTGAACTGTGCGACTTAAGCAGATGTCTATATGTAAATGTACCAAATATTTACAGTGCTTGAAAGCTGTAGGGAAAGATTAACCAAACCTTGGAAGTGCAGAAGAACAGCAAAGTGCCAAGTTTTAGGCAGAGTCTTGCAGAGAAGTGAGGGTTGTACAGAGGAATCTCACTGTACCTTATGACCTTTCCCCTACTAATAGGAAGCAGTGAAGACGGAGAAAAAGATTAAATTGATTAAAACTTCCTTGGACTGCATATAAAACATACAGACTTTGTATCTGAAGCTTCTCTATCTAAACTCTGGATCCTCCTGGATTAACACAGGTAATCAAGAAGAAACGAAAGTAAACCCTGAAAGCAATGTTAAATCAGGACAGTCATTTGAATGTGTATTTAACTTTGTAATGTATTTTTAAATCAGTGCAATTCTGCTTTTCATGGAGAGACGACTCTGCCGCTGTTTTCAACTACTTGAAGTATTTTTCAGATAACTTAAGAAACAAGTACAGAAATTACACTACAGTCTGGTTTATGTATGGGATTGTAATATATTCTTTTTATATTTTTTTTTTCCATGTAGTTCATTATCTCTTTGAACATACACCTGTTGTAGAATTGTGTATAACTGTCCTGTGCAGCAGGTGGCTGTGTTGCTGAAACTGTATGAACGATAGCTGATCAGTAGTGAGCCATATTTATTCCGAAAGATACCACTACATATTACTTTGCTTATTACAATTGCACTATGGATTACTCTTCCTTTATTTCCTGATGATGTACAGAATCAAAATCTTAAACCTTTGGAGGAGAAGACAGGTTGAATTGGCCCTGTTACCCAATTTGATTTGTCCTTTTTGTAGCCTTTACTATGCACGGTACTTGTAAAACATACATAACTTCTGAGTGTTCTGTTAGACTTGCTGGAATCTTATCTTCAGTACCATTTCTAAATGATGATTATAGATTGGTTGTTAAGTGTTCATGTTTTATAGGAAACTGGAAAAGAATATATGATATGCTCTGACATTTTGAGGTGAAAGAGATGATGTCTCTTAATTCCTGAATATGATCCTACTGACTGCTTGAACTGTAATAGCATCTGTCTATGTCATAATCAAGGGCCTTCCAGTTTTTACTACAGTTTCTGCCTTGGAGAGAAAAGAGGAAAAATTTGGCTGTACAAAACTGTGGAATTCATGAATCTTATAAAGACTAATTGCAAAAGACTGGATTTGGGCACGCTTGGCCCTTCAGTTCTACATTCTGTGAATTTTGAAGCTCACTCTTCTGCAGACTGCAGATTGGGGCTGCCTTTCAGAGGCCTGTGGTAAATCTACCTCTCAGCGATGTTATGACAATTAAGAATTGGATTAATGGTTAATGCCCAATTTTGCACCCTTTGTGAGGCCTGACTTACTTTAAAACGTCTGCAAGGCTCCGTGGTACATCTTGAAATGCACACTGACCAAAAGATGTAGTAAACTTTGCTCTGAAACTGTTGGTAGGGAAGGGAATGCAGTGTGGAGTTTTTTATAACCTTCATACTCGACCATGCATTTAGGTTGTTTAATCCTTTAAACTGCTTGCAAATAATAAATCCTTAATTATTCCTCCAAAGTGGGTTCAGTTGAGAAAAAAATCCCAGACCTCTTGGAATGCCTTATGCAGTTGTGGATCTGCAGGAAACCACCAATAGGAACAGCTCACCTGGCTTTGTATTTTAGTAGCTGCTTACACAGAGTTTCAGCATAGCGGTTGTCCAAGTGCGCTGTGCTCAGATCCAGTCACCAGAGGATTTTCATCCCATGGAAATATGGGAGGACTAGACATTTTCAGATGTGTAAAGTTTGGGTTTCTGTACCTCTACATGCATTTATTTATTTTGAAGTATGTTTTAAAATGACAGGAATATGTTCACTGCTTTGTTTTGTGTTTTTTTTTTTCTCCAGCATTATTTAGCCCTTAACCAGAATATTTTCCATATCAATTAAAAGGGAATGATTTCAGTCATAATGTTATCTCAAGCTGACAATATATTCTTGAGATAACTTCGAGGCCTCAAGCTCAGAGTTATTCAGAACTGTTCTTTGGTGTGAAGTAAGGAACAGAACTTTTCATGGATGTTTTTTTCCCCCAAACATGGTTTAAGAGGCAAAGCCAAGCAGTTCTTAACACAGACTTACAGTGTATACTGTAGAAAGTTTAAGGAACCTGTGTGCTACTCTGAGTATTTTAAAATGCAAATCATAGACTGTGCACAAATTACTGCTTAGAAATTCCATCATTCTAACATTAAGCTCCTTGATACAATTAGATTTAAAGTATCTCATCTGTCTTCTGTCACTTTTCATCATAAGAAGAATGAAACTCCATACCAGTCCGCAAAGAATGCGTGGGCTTATCTGCCTCTGTGTGGTGAAAAATCTGTCAGATCTGGAGTTCAGCCTTAATTTTGAATCATTTGGTTTTAAAATACAGCCCAAGGTTAAATAAATTCTAGTCCAGGATGTTACAATTTGGTTGTGCATTTTGTTTCATGTAATTACAGATATTCATCTTCCACATCAGGAATTTCCTTTGCTTGGTGGAAAGCTAAGGGTGGTTTTTTTATATATATATACTTTACCTGGGTTTAAAGAAAGTCTTACATAGGAAGTGAAAGTTTACTCCATCCAAATCGACTCATTGCTAATGAATTGCCAAAGGAGCATTTTTTTCTTCCCAAAATGAGCTGGGGTGTATATGATAAGCAAGGTGATGTCCTTTTTAGGTGTACAATGAAGAGAAAGAAAAATTTAAAGCTAACTCACCTCACATAAACATGGGTTTGAATTTCAGTAATCCAGTATCCTGGGTTGCAATAAGTCATTTAAAAGAAAATGAAACATCTGATCAGCTCTTAGCAATATTGAAATACCTGCCTAGCAGCTAGTCAGGGCACAATGAGAACGGATCTGTAATTCCAACTTGCTACATTGCTATAAGGGGATTTGTTCCAGATCATTAATGAATTGACATGTAACTTCTTGCACTAGCTACTTCAGCATGATCCCTGTTTCAGAAGTACACCTATCTATTTTCAATGGTTTATTATGAGGACTGGTTAGATTTTAATTCCTTCTCCAGTAGAATATCTTGATTATTTGAATAGTGAAGGCATTGTCTCAGCGTGGCTGCTAAAGTTATTTAAAAGGTCTGATTTTACCCACCTAAGGAAGCTTGTTTAAAAGTGAGGATCTGTAGTAAGAGGCCAACACAGTGAGAAACGTGTCCAGATTTAATGGGAACGCCTGCAGTCCTAAAGCTGCAGGTCCCTTCTGTGTCTAACTGTGTTTATGGGAACTGCCATGGTCCTGGAAATGAGCAGGTTACAGCTTTTTTCATATCCTTGTTGATGCACTATAATGAAAGCCATTTAAGCCTCATTCTTTTTATCAGTATTTTTAGCAGATTTTTATGTAGTACTCAATCTCTTTCATGAGGAGGCTGGTTGGTAGAAAGGCTCTTTTTTTTTTCCTTTAATGATTAAGCACTATGCTAAAATGTCAGCACTGTCAGGTGTTGGTGACGTGGCTATTTTTGTTGGAATTGGTCAAAAGTGGAATCCAAGCTTATTAGCCTTATAAGAAATAGCCTTAACTAAGAATGGAGTGTACAAAATTACTTCAGCTTTAAGTTGGTCGTACAGAACTATCCTTGTATGTTAATGGCTTTGGTACAGGACTGGAAAAAATCCAGAGGAGAGTCAAACATATAAACTTCTTGAAAATAAGTATTTGTAATACCAGCAGCCTGGGTTGTTTTGTTTTGGTTTTTTTTTTTTTCAGAAACTTGAATATGACTTACAGTTAGTTTTGTTTATGAGATTGTTTGAACTTGCACAGATGTAGGCATAACTTAAACGCTAAATGGTACTGATGTGTGTGTATATATCCTGTTTAATTCTATTTGTAAATGAGAAACTATGTAACAAAATCCTAGGTATGAGGTTTTCCTATTGTAATTTAATACAGGTATGAGGTTTATGGCAATATATCATAGTTAATGAAATTTCAGGTCAAAATGTCTTTAAATTGTGTACATTTTTAAATTGTAATTTCTACTGTATATTGATTATCATGCATAGTGTGATTCAAGAAACTGCTTGTAATTTAAAAATATTTAATATTCAAAATAAAAGACAGTTATATATTTATAACCTCTTTGTCTGTTTGTTCATTCTTAAACAGATGCCAGCAATGGATCAGTCAACAGTATAGTTCTCCTGTAAGATATCTTAGTGTCCAGAGGTACCAAAAACTCAAAGCTACAGTCCCAGCCAGATGAGTCTACACCAGATAGTGTAGTCACCTTTAAACTTCTAATATCATCCCAGTGTGAACTTCAGGTAATGTGTGTACACAGTCAATAGAGAAGCAATACTGCAAATACAAACAGTGGCATTCTAAGAACCTGAATAGTGTTTTTAATGCTGTAATTAAGCAAAAGAGGAGATTTCAAAGTTTGCAGGTACCCTTCAGAAAAGAGCTGAATGATGTGTTTTCTCAGTATTCTTTGAATTTATTTCTAGAAGGTGACTTTATTGCTTTTATGTGTTGGGTTTGGGTTGCTTTCTTTTTAAATCTAGGACTGCCAGGTGAGTTTAACTCTTGGGGGTGTTGTCAGCTTCTTTCACTTGAGATGGGAGATGCAGCCTGACGCAGGGGATGGGGGAGTGCCTGCATCGAGGTGGTGATGCCACATGGCAGCAGGGAAGGCTGTTGTGGAGGCCCCCACATGGTATTGCACCTGTTCTCAGTCTTGGCAACTGCTGAGACCTGGGAATGAGAAACTGTTATCAAGATGACTTGACTTCATTAGGTGAAATGTAACTGCTGGGCTGAAATGACTAAGATACTGGTTAATATTGAGAACAGATGTACGGGATCCCATGGCACTCAACTGGTCATCTCATGTAGAACTCATTGGACAAGAGTTGCAGCAGTTGCAATCCTTATCATCATTGGCCTGCATGCAGGCACTGCAAGTGCTTAATCTGTGGGCCTTGCACACCGTGCCATGATAGTATGTGCAGCCCTTGGCCCGACCTGGGGACAGCCCTTTCCTCCTTCACCTGCTGAAGTAAGCACTGGCCTGACCCCTCCCGTGGTGACACGCAGGTTGCACCAGTCTGGTGGCAGCCCCCCGGTGCTCGAAGCGCTGCCTCTCCGCTGCCGTTTTGCTGTCACTGAGCCGTGTGCCCCTGCGAAGTGCAGGAGGCTTCTGCTGGCTGCTGGCTGCCGGCGCTGCCCCTTCCGCGGGGCACAAGGGCAGTGGCAGCAGCAGCGGGCCCTGGGCTCACGCATCAGCGCCTCGCGTGGCCCTGGAGCTTGCCTCGCTGCAGCCGGAGCCGCCGGAGCCGCCGGAGCCGCCGCGGAGCGTTCGTTAGCTGCACGCCGCTGCCAGCCGCGCAGCGCCCGCCCGCGCCGCTGCGGGCCCGCCCCCCGCTAAAGCGACGTGTCGCGGCGGCGGCACGGCAGGGACCTGCCGGCGCGGCGGGCAGCGGGGCCACGGCTGCGGGCGGAGTGCCGGGCCGCCTCTGCGTGGGGCCTGAAGCGGGTCCTGCCTCACCCCGAGAACAGGCAGTGCCCCAGCTGAGCCCCCCCAGCCCTGCTATGCTCCTGGCTTCCCGCGGGTCTCAGCCGTGTCACCCCTCAAGCCATAGACACCTTCTCCGCAGCTGGTGGCAGTGGTAAGTAAGTCAGAGGTGCTCTGATGGACTGGCGCAGAGGGCAGGAAACTTGTCAGCATTAGGATGTTCTCTCTGGTTTCTCTTGGCTACTGCAATCTGTTGCTTATGATCCCATCTCCATTCCCGCGTGGCATACCCATGCCATCTCCTTGGGTGCTTTGGCAGCCTAGCTTCAGCTGCGTGCAGTGCTGTGAAGGCAAACGTCAGCCAGCAGTGCACCCTCTTCTCCCACGTCGTCCCGCTTGCTTTCCCCTACCCTTGCAGTTTCCAAGACTGCTTCCCTCCCTCAGTTTGCTGAAGCTTCCTCGCTATTGGGTTTTCTTCCAGCCTTCTCTACTGGCTGCTTCCACAAACCTTCAACTCCTTTCAAACAGCAGCTGCTCATTTCTCTGCTCTCGCCATCAATGCATTTTACATCACACGGGAGGGAAGTTGATTGGGCTCCTTTGTGCCTGCCTTCACTTTTCTGCCCTGCACTATGCCTCTTCTATCAAGAATTCGACTAGGAATCCAGATCGAACCTAGTGGTTGGCTGTAGTCCTGTTTTCTTGCTTGAGATACCCGTGTGCCTCTGGCACTACTGGGCTCTCACAGCACAAGCTATCCGGGGGTGCCTTCCTCTCAGCACTTAACACCTGGGTGCTACTCTGTCCGAACTGCTTTGAATTCCTATGCTTTCTGGCAAGGTTGCCTCCCTGGTGGTAGGGAATCTGGGCATGGTGAGGCTGCTCTCACAGGCTGAGAGCAGAGTCACTGTGAATGCCAGCAGCTGGACGTGTCTAGAGAAAAGAGAGAGGAAGTGATACTTAACTGCAGCACACCTGGGAACTGCTCACCACCTGCTCCAGCTAAGGTTGCTTTTCTGTTCTGGGACAGTCAAGGCACAATCCAAACCACAACCCATGGCTAAGGTTTTGGCTGTTTCTATTGGCTCACCAATTCTTTCAGTGTTTCTATATTATGGCATCAGCATCAAAACCCAAACCAACCAAACCACCTTTTTTAAAGCCAAACCTTTCTATGACTGCTTGAACTGGAAGGAATATTTTGGACATAGAATCTTGGTAATACTGGTTGTTGGTGTTAGAGGCAGGGGTGCCTAGGCCACTGTCTTCAGATGCAGTGTTGGCACAGAATCTGAGTTGAGGGAGGGTGAAATTTCAGTGCTGTCTTTTGCCTTGCTAACATGTGAGGAAGGAGCATTGCTGTGTTGTTTTGGCAGGCCTAGAGAATAAATGCTGCTTTTCTGCTGTCAAACTGGGGCAGACACTGTGATTAAATCCCAACACTATTTGCCTGCTGTTGGCAGAGGGAGGTGCTTTTCTTTGTATGTGTAGTGAGGACTAACCCAGAATGCAGAACTGCCATGGGTGAAAGCGTGTTGCTGGGGAGGAGTTTTGGAGCTTCTCTAGGAGTCAGTATGTCATGTATCAGGAGCAGTGTGGCCAGCAGGACAAGGGAGGTTATTCAGCCCCTGTACTCAACACTGGTCAGGCCACACCTTGAGTGCTGTGTCCAGTTCTGGGCCCCTCAGTTGAAGAGAGATGTTGAGGTACTGGAAGGTGTCCAGAGAAGGGCACCAAGGCTGGTGAAGGGCCTGGAACACAAACCTGGCTGAGGGAGCTGGGGATGTTTAGCCTAGAGAAGAGGAGGCTGAGGGGTGATCTCATTGCTGTCTACAACTACCTGAAGGGAGGTTGTAGGCAGGTGAGGGTTGGTCTCTTCTGCCAGACCACCAGCAGTAGAACAAGGGGACAGAGTCTCAAGTTGTGCTGGGGGAAGTATAGGCTGGATGTGAGGAGGAAGTTCTTCCCAGAGAGAGTGATTGGCATTGGAATGGGCTGCCCAGGGAGGTGGTGGAGTCACCATCCCTGGAGGTGTTCAGGAAAAGACTGGATGAGGCACTTAGTGCCACGGTCTAGGTGACTGGACAGGGCTGGGTGCTAGGTTGGGCTGGATGATCTTGGAGGTCTCTTCCAGCCTGGCTGATTCTATGTTTCCCTCTGCTGGACTGCTCGTGAATACACTGGAATCCTATTCCTACAGAAGGCAATCTGTGTCCAAACGATTGTGCTGATATTTCTGAGTCATGGCTTGCATTTCCAGGGGAAGGCTGGATCAGCTTGGAGGCCATGTATAGTGAGGGAACAAATCTCTCCAGTTTGAGGCCTACTTGTAAGAAAGTATTCAGGTGTCTTTTTCGCTTGGCGTTCCCGTACGTGGTGACAGCAGTAGGTGATTCACTACATCTTTGTTTCCGTGGTTCGCTTGTTTGGCCTCTGCTCTCTCTGTAACCTCTTCCTTCCAGCTGGAAGATCTGCTGTTCTCTAAAAGAAGGTTTTCTTCTCTGTTCATCTGCACAGATCATCTTGGCTAATAACTTCTAAAATGAACATCACTGAGTTGATAACCACCAATGATTTTTCCGGTAGTGAGCAAGTAAACAATCATTATCAAACCTGCTTCAGGTCCTTTGTTCAGCATGGAACTGTGCAACAGCTAAAGATGTTGGTATCATGTTTTCACAGCACGCTAATGCTAATACCAGTACCTCTGCCAAAACATGAAGACCAAAACCAAAGGCAAGAAGCAAAGGCACACTGTTGACAAAGAAGCTTTTCCCGAGGAGTCACGAATGACAAAAAAAGAACTGGTGAAATGTTTGCGACGCAAAGAGAGGAGGAATGGGAGAAACAAGGAGAGCAGCAAAGTCACTACAGCCAGAGGCAAGCATCCCTGGAGCAGTAAGGACAGGCACTTGAGGAGGCTGGAGAGCAACGAGCGGGAGAGGCAAAGGATGCACAAGCTCAACAACGCCTTCCAGGCTCTGCGAGAGGTGATCCCTCACGTGAGAGCCGAGAATAAGCTTTCCAAAATAGAGACTCTCACCCTGGCCAAGAACTACATCAAATCCTTGACCTCCATTATACTCAATATGTCCAATGGACACTTCCCAGCAGCAGAAGGAATGGGGGGAGCCTGGGGGTCCAAATTATACCAGCAGTATCCACAGCAGCACGGGGATAATGATCATGAAGAACAGCTATAAAAATATTCCATACAGATTCATAGCTTCAGCCAAACACCTACAGTTAGCTCCTACTGTCCTTGACTTTCCTTCTGGCCTTGTAATACCTGTCCATACAAAGAGGTGCCAGGAGATTCTTCTTGCCTCCAGCCAGCCCCTACTTCCTCTTTAAGACAAGCAGGTGCACTCATGCCTATAGCTTATATGGCACATTTGAAAATCACCTTTAGCATTTGTTTCAGAGCTTAATGGGTATGTTTGGCTGCTCTGCCAGGGTCTGGAAACCTTTCTGTAACACTGCAGTTGAAAGTAAAGATTCAGTAACTTCTGAGAACTGCTCTCCCAGGAAGGACAGTGAGTTGAGCATTTAAGGTGTGCTGTCACCTGAACTCACCAGAGCTAGTTGAGAATCTTGGCTGTCGTGCTGTTGATCAACCTTTCAGTGACTCTGTTCCTATCTCCTCCTGTTAAGGAGGAAATTAAAATTGATGACAACATGTGGCTTAACTTGATAAGTGAAGCAGCACATGTAGGAAATTGGCCACCAAACTGGTAGTGGAGTATTTTGAATCTACTCTGATGATTCTGAACCTTGCAAGGCATAAAAACTTTCAAAGTACTTCTAAACATCTCCAAAGCTTTCTTAGATTGTAAGCTCTCAGAGTAAGGATGCTTCCTGGTCTGTGTTTGCAGAGCATCCAGCTTTGTGGAGTTTTTCTTCAGGGGGTCTCTGGGGTCTATACAAATAATAGAGAAGGGACAAATGACTTATTTTTGCTAAAACTGTGATAAAAATGCTTTGGTGTAGTAGCAAGTTAGACAATGATCTGATGGCCTATCCAATTACAAATCATCTGCTAATGGAGCCTATAATGCGACCAGGATTCCTTCTGGGTTAGTGCTAGCTTCTAGTATTATGAAACATAATAAATGAAGCAGGAACTCTTCAAAAAGGAAAAGAAGCTTCTTTTTGTTTCCCCTTCTCCCCTTTTCCATCTTGTAAAATGTTTTATGTTGCTAAGGAACTCTCATTTCCTCTTGTATTCTTACACCTGAAGCACAGGATGAGGTGCTCTCAGCTGGAATTGTGCCGCCCGTGAAGCCTCTGTGGTGCAGCTCGTCGTGCCCCTGGGCCCAAACTCTTAGGGTGGCAGAGCAGGTGTTTGGCAGGGATGTGGACAGCAAAGGCAGAATTTGGCATCTCTCACACGGGTGTGATTCATAGCAGTACGTGGTGTGGTCCTTCTGCCTGCAAGGGAGGAAGTGTGGCAGAGGAATCACAGAATGTTAGGGTTTGGGAGGGACCTTGAAAGATCATCCAGGCCAACCCCCTTCCTAGGGCAGGATCACCTGGAGGTGATCACACAGGAACACAACGAGGTGGTTGTTGAGTGGTTCTGGAGAAGGAGACTTCAGAGCCTCTCTGGGCAGCCCATTCCAATGCCAATTCCAATCCTCGCGAGAGGCTCGGGGCTGGCAGCGCGGAGCGGCTCGGTGCTGGCGCTGCCGTCTGCAGCTGCGTCTGCAGCAGGAGGCAGCCTCAGAGGCGGCCGGGCCCCGAGAGGTGCAACGGCTCTGGCTAGGGCAGCTTGGGCCCTGTGCCAAGGCGCTGCCGCAGAGCTGCGTGACAAAGCTGCCCAGGTGTGGGCGGCTGAGAGGGCTTCTTTATTTTTAGAGTAGAAATGAATCAGCCTGGTTGAAAGAGACCTCCAAGCTCATCCAGCCCAACCTAGCACCCAGCCCTATCCAGTCAACCAGACCATGGCACTAAGTGCCCCAGCCAGGCTTGGCTTCAACACCTCCAGGGACAGTGACTCCAGCACCTCCCTGGGCAGCCCATTCCAATGCCAATCACTCTCTCTGACAACAACTTCCTAACAACATCCAGCCTAGACCTGCCCTGGCACAGCTTGAGACTGTGTCCCCTTGTTCTGTTGCTGCTTGCCTGGCAGCAGAGCCCAACCCCACCTGGCTACAGCCTCCCTTCAGGTAGCTGCAGACAGCAATGAGCTCTGCCCTGAGCCTCCTCTGCTGCAGGCTGCACACCCCCAGCTCCCTCAGCCTCTCCTCATAGGGCTCTGCTCCAGGCCCCTCACCAGCTTCGTTGCACTTCTCTGGACACCTTCCAGCACCTCAACATCTCTGTTGAATTCAGCAGCCCAGAACTGGACACAGCACTCAAGGTGTGGCCTGAGCAGTGCTAAGTACAGGGGCTGAACAACCTCCCTTGTCCTGCTGGCTGGGCCTGAAGGAGAAACCAGGAAATTACAGAGCTGTCAGCCTGACCTCAGTGCCATGCAAGGTAATGGAGCAGATCTTCCTGAGTGCCATCACACAGCACCTACAGGATGGCCAAGGGATCAGGCCCAGCCAGCACAGGTTTAAAAAGGGCAGGCCCTGTCTGACCAACCTGATCTCCTTTTATGATCAGGCTCCCTGCCTGGTGAGGGTGAGGCAGGCTGTGGATGTAATCTACCTGGACTGCAGCAAAGCCTTTGACACCATCTACCACTACAAGCTCCTGCAAGGCTGGCAGCTTGTGGCTTGGACAGATTCGCTCTGACACGGGTCAGGAACTGGCTGGAGGGCTGGGCCCAGAGAGTGGTGGTGAATATTGCCACATCCAGTTGGCAGCCAGCGCGTTGTTGGATAGCCACGTTTGAATTGCTTGTGCTTTTGTTGGATAGCCATGGTTAAACTGCTGTTTGGGTACTTCTGCTGAGAAAGACAGACACCAACGAGCTGGAGAAATTTAACAGTGCCATGGATGAGGAATTGTGCTTCATTTTAAGAGCCAGTTATACCAATAGTGCTGCTATAAACACAGAGTTTAAATGCTTGGGGGAGTGAACTTCTGTCAGAGCTTTCTGCAAACAAATGCATTACTCCAAACAGTAAGCCCCAAATGGTGTGTAATAGGTAGGTACAGCTGTCCCCTTTCCCAACCACAGCTGCTTGTTCCACAGCAGTTTCTTGCTACAATGTGCTGCTTTCCTGAGCATGTGAAAAGAGATTTTAGAAGAAGCAGAGTTGGATTTTTTTTTTCTGATAAATTAGTTTTATTTTTCAAAGTCGTTTCAGTTCATAATCACTTTCCCTTTTTTTAACTTGCCATAGCAATGGTAGTGTATTTTTAAATCAAATAATGGTTTCAGAAGGCAAATATTTAGTACTCATAATTTATCTTTTGTTCACTGAAACCCAGATTTTTACAGTAAAGTAAGTGAAACTTGGCAATGCAGGGAAAAACACAAAGGTCCATTATAAAGCATATTCTATGAGATCAGTTTGACTGTTGGATATGTAAACACTGACTATGAAAAGAAGAATCCTTTTGATACAATGCAGGGAAAATACAGTCTTAATAATTCTCTAAAATACATGTGACAATTCTCTAAAATACATTTATTTGGACAAAGGACTGTGCAAGTTATGCAAAACCTATTACAGTAATCAATGCAAACGTTATTTGTAGTACTCCCACAAGATCTGGATAAAGAAATCTGTAATCACATACTGGAAGGATCAACAGGGATTCTTTTAAACAGTAAAGAATCTTGAATCTTCATTCACATTTGGACATGGAAACAGTGCTTCCCTTGGCATCAAAATACCAAATATTACTCTTTAAATACGTGCAAACAGAAATTTCACTTCTACAAATACAGTACTGAGACCACACCACACTGCTGGTCGTATAAAAATAACTCCATAAATAGTCACAGACAGAGAGGAGAAATGATTGTAAACTCTTGCCAGAGGAAAACCACGATGCCTTCCTGAAGCCATTGGCAGAAAAAGCTTTTCTTCAGTGCTTCCTAAGGACTGGATTTCAAATAAACGTTTCACATCATGGACAAATGGTGATAACCAAGAGGAAAATAGGGTGGTTTTTTTTTGAGAATAAAAAAGTGGTTTAGTGTTGGAAGAAGGAACAAATCAATCACTTAACACAAAGAACAGAGCTTCCTTCTGAACACACAGAAGTGTATGTTGGCAAACTCCACTGCTATCAGTGAAGTTGGTTTGCATTCCTACCAAATCAGAATCTTGAAGACTCAGGACGAGTTATGTTTGCAGTGCAGATCACTGAACACCTGTAATTCATTTAAATGACATCAGCATTGCTGCTCAAATACAAATCTAAAGGATTTGTAGTTGCAAGGTATGTGAATAAGAGAGAAACATAGGGAAGGGAACTGCAGTATTCATAAAAAAATGACCATCTGCAAAAATATTCACATTTGTATGACTGTGTAGCAGCTATGGCAAAGGGCCAGGGAATACACTGTGCTAAAAAGCTTGCCTGCTTTGACAAAACTACTAGCTGCACACCAAGTCACATTTTACACGTGATGTTGTAGGAGAAATCGGTATTCAAAATCCCTCACTGCAAAATTCAGTACAGTAAAATATAGTAGTAGCACAAAAAAGGTCATTTTTTTTTCTCCAGGCAATAAATACTTAGATTCTTTGTAAATTAGACTGACTACTGCTTGTTTGCAACATGTAGACAATGACACCTTAACAACTAACAGCATTTCTGTCCAATTCTTGACTTTCACTGACCATCAGAGAGGTTTTAGAGTGTTCTGTTTTCCCTTTACTCTCATCTTCTCCACCCTTTGATATTTCAAGGTTTTCCTCTGAAGTGTCACGTGCAGTGGCCCTAGCTGCTTCAGTTGCATTTCCTCTGACTGTAATGTGCTCCCATCCACCCTGTAAAAGATTTGATAAAGAAGTACAAAAGGAGAAACATCACCCTGCAAGTTTGGTATCTGATGTGATGCTTTATGTACACTACTGGTTTATACTGTTTTGTTCTGGGGGTTTGTTTTGGTTTTGGTTTTGTTTTTTTTTTCATGAGGAAAGTAATCCTGCCCTGTGCAGAATCAGGGAAAAAAAAGGTTTATCATAGGACAGGTTTATCATAGAATCAGCCAGGTAGGAAGAGACCTCCAAGATCATCCAGTCCAACCTATCACCCAGCCCTAGCCAGTCAACTAGACCATGGCACTAAGTGCCTCATCCAGTCTTTTCTTGAACACCCCCAGGGACGGTGCCTCCACCACCTCCCTGGGCAGCCCATTCCAATGGCTCTTTGTAAACCAAAACACAACACAATGCATCATCTCCCTGTCAGAGAAGGCACCTCGGTAGTAAATTTGAGACTAACAGGGAATTAAGATAAGCAGTTGGGTGTTAATTCCACCATCTGAAAACAGGGCAGAACTTTGAAATAACCTTTCTCAAAGCACTGAGTGTAGTAGAGGGAACAACCAGAAGGAACAACCATCTGCAGACTTGGAAGGAAGCTGTTTTTTAAAAGTGGTACTTTAATTTTTGCATTTTAACTTTAAAATGAGTACTTATCAAATACAAGTGAAATATTTTCTAGTTGTACCTACATGGCCCATTATATTAACCTGAAGCTGATTTAAGGTATGTTTCCTGCAGGAATAGGCAAGCTTTAGAAAGCTAGCCAGCTGCAGCAGGATGGCACTTTTCTTTTTAGCATGCCCACAAGTATTTGGATATCAAAATTCCAGGCAGTGTTACACCCCCAGCACTCACCCCAATACCATAATCCCATGAGAGGCCCTTAGGTTCCATTGGCTGAACACCAATCCGATGGCAGACGGTCCCACAGCTCAAACTATGACTTCCTTGCACTTTGTCAGCTATCACCCAGACCTTGAGAAAGCAGAGAGGCAAGAAAATGTGTTCTTTGTGCTGCTCCTCTTAGACACAAAAATTCTAAGTCTGTTTGACCACTTGAGAAATTAGCCTTGACCTCGAAGAGGCCAAAACTGCTGTATTTAAGTCAGAGACACACCTAACCAACCAGCCAGATACCCATTTATAATGAAAGCACTGACAGACAGTAAGACTTGGCTGGAAAGAGATGAAATACATAAAATGGCCTCATTAATAAAAAATAACAGCTTAACAAGGCTTTCTACAGGAAAGGGCTGGCTGTGTCACTGGTCAGTGGCATGACTTTTAGAACTGTAGAATCAGTCAGAGTTGCAAGGGCCCACAAGGATCATCTAGTTCCAACCCCCATCATGGGCAGGGACACCCTACCCTAGAGCAGCCTGGTCACAGCCTCACCCACCCTGGCCTTAAAAACCTCCAGGGATGGGTATCTCAACCACCAAACTGGGCAACCCATTCCAGCCTCTCACCACTCTCATGCTGAAGAACTTCCTCCTCACCTCCAGTCTGAATCTCCCCACCTCCAGCTTTGCTCCATTCCCCCTAGTCCTGTCACTCCCTGATACTCTAAAAAGTCCCTCCTCAGCTTCTTGTAGGCCCCCTTCAGATCCTGGAAGGCCACAAGAAGACCACTTTTGCCTTATCAGGCTTCCAGCATTTAGACCACCACCTTGTGGTGAAAGAACATTTAATTACTGAAGCATGTTAAGCCTGTTTTATAATAAGCTAATGAGACAGAAGGAAGCTTAATACCCACCTGGTCCAGGGGCCCTACAGACATTTTACGGATGTTATTTGAGACATGATCCCAAGTAGAGCCTTGAGGGTAGCTGGGTGTGATGCCTTGCCTGTACCAAAGATTGCCTGTGAAATAAACAGCCCTGGTTACAGCTCAGGCTGTCAGCCTTGTGTAAAGCAATAGTCACCAGCACAAGAAGTCAGTAGTTAGTGCTCTGTGTTCTGTGGAAGTGCTTTCTGGTTTTGCCTAATGTGTTGCAGCAAAGGACAATGAAGTTCCTACTCTGGAGTTTATAGTTCTGTAGTTATTCTTTATAATTTTTCTGCAAACCAGCAAATGCTCTGTTTTGTACAGTCTCCTGAAGGACAACAGTTATATAAAGAACTATGCCCTGGAGAGGGACAAGTGAGATTGGGATCTCTGAAGGAGACTGGTATTAGGGGCTTGATACTTTTACAAGTGGATGCTTTGTTATTTACCATGTGGTGATTTGCAACAGGAAGGTTCACTTCTGCATGGTCTCTGCTTTCAGACAAATCCTTCCTTGCAATTCTCTTCTTTCAGATTCATCCATCTCTTCCCCCACACCCCAAAGTATTAACAGAGATTCTGGACTGTTGCTATCCAGCATACTGTTGTATGGAACAAATCGCCTCTGAATATGAAATACTGCTCCTCTTGGAGCAACAGCAATCTACACCCAAGTCTTCAAACCCAGTCATCTCTTTGAATATGAAGTACTGCTCCTCTTGGAGCAACAGCAATCTACACCCAAGTCTTCAAACTCAGTCATCTCTTTGAATATGAAGTACTGCTCCTCTTGGAGCAAAAGCAATCTACACCCAAGTCTTCAAACCCAGTCATCTCTTTGAATATGAAGTACTGCTCCTCTTGGAGCAACAGCAATCTACACCCAAGTCTTCAAACCCAGTCATCTCTTTGAATATGAAGTACTGCTCCTCTTGGAGCAAAAGCAATCTACACCCAAGTCCTCTAATCCAGTCACCTCTGAATACGAAATACTGCTCCTCTTGGAGCAACAGCAATCTGGCTGCAGTAGCTCTGACTTGGCCACTCCTTTTTCAGTCAGTCTGATCTCTACTGAATTATTTTGTTGTACTATTGATACAGATCTTACAAATCCTTACCATTTTTGTCCAACACAAACACAGACGTTCGGCCCACTGAGACTTGTTTTAGCTTTTGTTTCTGAGGTGAAGGAATGTGGTACCAGCAGTCACCTGAAAGTCAAAAATACTTGGGTAAGACATTGAGAAAACAGTCAGGTATGAGCAGTCTTGGGAATGCCTGCAGCTGAGATACAGAGGTGTGCAAGAAAGCTGGGAACGACATTACACTTAAGACATTTTTTACTGGCTTTCTCTTTAGAAGCAAGCACTTCAAATCATGGAAGTGCAGAGCAAATTAACTGCTATGGTTAACATAAGCACTATTCATGTGCACTGTTTACACAGCTATTGGAAAGGATTTGTCTTTTTCAGACATGACAGTGTACTGAGCTTACACAATGTGCAAGACAAAGACTGTACTGAAGAAGTACAAGCCCTTACCTGCAGGTTTTTTTGGAGACACTGAACCCCGATAGAAAGCAGAACCATCTCTGGCAATAGCCCACACTTGATAAAAGGCTCCGATTGAGATGGAAATGAAGGGCTGGTCTGTTCCCACGTGCAGCCAGGATGTTCCCTAACAAATCGGGGAAGGTGAATTCTGAAACAATGGCTAAAAAACTCCCCACCAAAGCATCACTGATTCTTGCCAAGTAGGAAAACCCTAGGCAGTGAAAAAGAGTCTGGGAAATAATTGTTACAGAACGGATGAACAGAACATTTGGATATACAGAGCTTAGCAAATAGCTGTGCTGACAAGTAACAGGGCCTACCTGTCCCTGAATAACTGGGCTAGAGCCCTTTTGGGGTTTTTATGTCTTGGGTTTGATTACACTGAGCAATAATCTCACTAAAATCAACTGACATGGGGTTTCAGAATCTAGAGTCAGCTCCAGGCCCAGAAAAATCCGTGGATAAGTTCCTAGTGATGTGAACAGGCATTAGATGGGGACTGGAGAGAAATTCTATCCCTCAGCAGTTGATTTAAAGGGGATACTCACATTATCAACTACTTAAAATACCGGTGCAGAAAGTGGAAGCAAAGTGCTTCACAAGATATATGGGGGGCTGAGAGGGGCTCCTGCAAGGGACGTGGCATGAGCTGAGGTGGACGGTGCAAGACAAGTGCTAAGGCAAGAACTGTGGCAACAAACTGCAGTAGAGTTGGTGGCCAAGGACTTCCAAATCTGGGGCAGGAAAAAAGCACAAGGTGCTTTGAGAGAGGACACTGCGTGACTGGGTGTACTTGCACACTCACATTAAGCTGTATAATTACATCACAGTGCAGTTTGTATAATTACATTAAATACATCAGCAAGACAGGAAAATAACCAGGGAGCCTTACAGCTGGGCTTTGCTGTGTCACTCCAAGCCTGCAGAGCACGTCTCCTTTGTCACTGATTGCCCACAGTGCTACTGCTTCTTCATCATCTGCATCTGAACTGGGAATGATGGAGATGTCCCACAGGGTAATTGGAGGCACTTCCAGCCATGGTCCGTTGGTGACAATCTTACATTTTCTGAAGCACAAAAACCCCAAACCAGTCAGAAAGGCATATTTGCTCTAACTGAATTTGTTGACTTCAGTGCAAGCAATCCTGGAGTCTTTTCATTAAGCAGCTACAATAAATGTAGTACTGAGAGGTGCTTACAAGAGTAAGTTATGTTTTGAACGTTACCATATTATTGATTTCTCAAAGCTGCTGGGTTTTTAAAAAGTCACTTTATAAGATCTAGGCCGCCCAAGATGCCTGCAGCTTGTGCTACACTGCTCCTTAGCTTTGTAAAACTCAATGGGTAACAGCAAGCTGGGCAATGACTGTGTGACCCCAAGCCAACAATCCCATTGCAGAGAGAAC
Organism: Pogoniulus pusillus; assembly: GCF_015220805.1. Classification (NCBI taxonomy): domain Eukaryota; kingdom Metazoa; phylum Chordata; class Aves; order Piciformes; family Lybiidae; genus Pogoniulus; species Pogoniulus pusillus. Next base: position 29,894,222 of record NC_087276.1, on the reverse strand, counting down.
TCCACACTTACAGAATCATAGAATCAACCAGGTTGGAAGAGACCTCCAAGCTCATCCAGTCCAACCTATCACCCAGCCCTATCCAATCAACCAGACCATGGCACAAGTGCCTCATCCAGGCTTTGCTTCAACACCTCCAGGAAGGAGACTCCACCACCTCCCTGGGCAGCCCATTCCAATGCCAATCACTCTCTCTGGCAGGAACTTCCTCCTAACATCCAGCCTAGACCTGCCCTGGCACAACTCCAGACTGTGCCCCCTTGTTCTGTTGCTGCTTGCCTGGGAGAAGAGACCAACCCCAGCTGGCTACAGCCTCTCTTCAGGCAGTTACAGACAGCAGTGAGGTCTGCCCTGAGCCTCCTCTGCTGCAGGCTGCACACCCTTAGCTCCCTTAGCCTCTCCTCACAGGGCTATGTCCCAGGCCCCTCACCAGCTTCATTGCCCTTCTGTGGACATGTTCCAGTACCTCAACAGCTCTCTTGAATTGAGGAGCCCTGAACTGGACACAGTACTCAGAGTGTGGCCTGACCAGTGTTGAGTACAGGGGAAGAATACTTGCTTGCTCCTTCCTCTGTCTTGGTTAAGAGAATCATTTTACAAGCAGTCTTTTTGGTGGAGCCTGTTAGAAATTTATGTGGCATCCTGAGGTAGGCAGAAATAAGGCAGCTTTAAGTCAGAGTAAGGAAGATCATTCTGGGAATGTGCCCTATTTTTCCTGTGGAAACTGTAGAGAAGTAGTGCTATCTATTAGGGCAACTTTGCTAGACTCTATCATCCCAGCAGCATCTTGTGAATGATGAATGGTCTAAAAATGTCAGAACATACTTCTTCACTTCTGAAAAACTGCATCCAGCCCTCAGCTGTTCCCTGCTTGTTTTCAGTTTTCAGCTGATAGTTAAAACCAGAGAAGATGTTTAGACTTGAGAGTGTTTCTCAAGTTGCTTCTTTTATGTCAAGTGACCGTTCTGAGTGACTGGATATTGTTTGGTTTGTTGCACATCCTGGAACAGTTTGATGCTTCCAGACCTTACTTCAAACATTTTTGTACAAGGGCCAAAATTGTGGTCTCAATAACAAACAGAACAATGTGTAACTAAGTTCACAGCAATGTTGTGGCACAGCTGTTAGATTCTCTAGTGCAGAAAGCATAGAAATGATGGGAAAACAGCAAATGCAGAGACTTTTCCTGCTTAACAGAACAGACTAGAACATAGTGGCAGTCTGCCATTTCCCTGCTCCCACCTGAATGCAATGTGCTGTCACCTGGATGGGGTTACCTGTTGCCTAGAATGGACTATGGGAGTTCACAGAATCATAGAATCACCAGGTTGGAAGAGACCTCCAAGATCATCCAGTCCAGCCTATCACCCAGCCCTAACCAATCAACCAGACCATGGCACTAAGTGCCTCATCCAGGCTTTGCTTCAACACCTCCAGGCACGGCGACTCCACCACCTCCCTGGGCAGCCCATTCCAATGCCAATCACTCTCTCTGCCAACAACTTCCTCCTAACATCCAGCCTAGACCTCCCCTGGCACAGCTTGAGACTCTGTCCCCTTGTTCTGTTGCTGGCTGTCTGGGAGAAAAGCCCAACCCCACCTGGCTACAGCCTCCCTTCAGGTAGCTGCAGACAGCAATGAGCTCTGCCCTGAGCCTCCTCTGCTGCAGGCTGCACACCCCCAGCTCCCTCAGCCTCTCCTCACAGGGCTGTGCTCCAGGCCCTTCACCAGCCTTGGTGCCCTTCTCTGGACACCTTCCAGCACCTCAACATCTCTCTTGAATTGAGGAGCTCAGAACTAGACACAGTACTCAAGGTGTGGCCTGACCAGTGCTGAGCACAGGGGCAGAATAATCTCCCTCGTCCTGCTGCTGCTGCCCACACTGTTCCTGATCCAGCCCAGGATGCCACTGGCCCTCTTGGCCACCTGGGCACTGCTGCCTCATCTTCAGCCTACTATCTACCAGCACCCCCAGGTCCCTTTCTTCCTGGCTGCTCTCAGCCACTCTGTTCTCAGCCTGTAGTGCTGCTTGGGGTTGTTGTGACCAAAGTGCAGAACCCTGCACTTGGCCTTGTTAATCACTATTAATACAAAAGTCAAATTACCAGTTGAAACAATTGACCTGGTATGTATTAACATACCTAGACTCTGCTATTCCTTAATCCATAAGGAAAACCAGATACAGAGAACAGCTGGCTTTATGGATACCACAAAATGTAACAGGTTGTCTACCTGTAAAGGCTTAAAATTAAAGCCATAATGCTAAGGATCATCAGGTTCTCTGCTGGACATGGGTTATTTATTGCAGGTTTCTTTACTATTGCTTTTGTTGGTGAGACTTCTCCACTCACAATGAAAGGAGACTTTAAGGGAAGAGTTAGCATTCTAGTTAAAAAACATCTCTCTTTGTCTTGGTTACTTTAAGGGAAGAGTTGGCATTCCAGTTAAAAACATCTCTCTTTATCCTAGTTACTTTAAGGGAAGAGTTGGCATTCCAGTTTAAAACATCTCTCTTTATCCTAGTTACTTTAAGGGAAGAGTTAGCATTCTAGTTAAAAAACATCTCTCTTTATCCTAGTTACTTTAAGGGAAGAGTTGGCATTCCAGTTACAGACATCTCTCTTTATCCTAGTTACTTTAAGGGAAGAGTTGGCATTCCAGTTAAAGACCTCTCTCTTTATCTTAGTTCCTCACCTTGCCCAGCGCCTCCGTCGGACAAAGTCTTTCATTGTCTTGTGACCATGGTAGGACCTACCAAAACAAATTTAAATAGGTGTTCATGAGGAAGTCAGAGTTTCTCCAATGTCAGTCCCAGCCTGAGAGCAGTGTCTGTGTATGTGCCCACCAGACATACCTGCTGACTTTAAAATACTGGAAGTACAGTTTGCTAAGCTCATTTTGCTGCCCTACCTCCCTGGTAAATGTCAGTGTTAGCATCCCCATCCAAAGGGAGAATTTGAGGCCTGCTTGTCCCTGTTAAAGCACAGTTCATGTGCAAAATAGCAAACAGAAAGCAAGGAATTAAGTGTGAATTTTCCCTGCTAGGATTTTAAGTAGAAGGCATCTCCTTACGCTGGAAAGTCTGCTGCATACTGCCAGCCTTCCCGATCTGTTCCACCTGAGGTATTAAAATCAATGTACCAATCGGATACCTGTTGGCAGAGGAGACAGAAACCAGCACAATCAACACGTAATGTATCATGAAAACAACCTCTTTTCACCTTTGAGAGTGCAATGACTTGGCAGAAACCTTCTAATACTTGCAATGTTAATTCATACAGAGTTTCCTGCTTCTTCTTCATTCGGTTAAGAAGGATTGCAACAGAAGGCTAAGTTCCACACGACAAAAAAAACCCACTCAGTGCTTAACATTCATTTGCCCATGGAAGATTGTTGCTATCCTATAAATGGGGAAACTGAGGATAAATATTACAATAAATCCAGGAAGAAAGTCTGGGTCACTTGAGGCCAAGTCTGGCTAAGCCTTGCTTTCTTAGTCAAAAAGATTTTGAAGGCAAAATTTACCCAAGACCACTGTGGAGAAGGAGGCTTGGTATTGGCTTTGGTACATTCCTGCAGGCCAGATGCATCACTCCACATGTATCTGTCCGTGGGCAGACCTCTGTGGTGAAACAGAGTGCAAGGAATGCAAGGTCATTTACAGCAGCAAATTTAAAGGGCAAGGGAAGAAAAGCCTGCTCGTAGCACTTCCTATCGCCATACACAGCGTTCATTGATCTCTGGACTAAGAAATACCTTGTCAGTGATGAGGATAGTGAGAAAGAACCTGTACAGCTGCTTCCAAACTTGAGGACTGTGTAAACTTTTCTCTGTAGAGTGATATTCCTCACTACTATTTGAAATGGCAAAGTGAATCCTAAGTTTCTCTGGCATAAGCACCCATGTATATGAATGCTTGTTCAGCACTTTTGTCTGACCCTACTATTCACAAACCAAATATATTCAGCACAGAATGTATATGAATCATAGAATCATAGAATTGACCAGGTTGGAGGAGACCTCCAAGATCATCCAGTCCAACCTATGCAACCAAGATCATCCAGTCCAGCCATATTCAGTCAACCAGACCATGGCACTAAGTGCCCCAGCCAGGCTTTGCTTCGACACCTCCAGGCACAGCGACTGCACCACCTCCCCGGGCAGCCCATTCCAATGCCAATCACTCTCTCTGGCAGGAACTTCCTCCTAACATCCAGCCTAGACCTCCCCTGGCACAACTTTAGAACTCTTGTTCTGTTGCTGCTTGCCTGGCAGAAGAGACCAGCCCCACCTGGCTACAACCTCTCTTCAGGTAGTTGTAGAGAGCAATGAGCTCTGCCCTGAGCCTCCTCTTCTGCAGGCTGCACACCCCCAGCTCCCTCAGCCTCTCCTCATAGGGTTTGTGTTCCAGGCCCCTCCCCAGCCTTGTTGCCCTTCTCTGGACACCTTCCAGCACCTCAACAACCCTCTTGAATTGAGGAGCCCAGAACCGAACACAGCACTCAAGATGTGGCCTGAGCAGTGACGTATAGCTGCTAACAAGAACTTTGCTGTGTGGCCATACTAATGAAAGATGTTGTGAGCAGGCACACCTTGTGCACTCGAAGCACAGATCTGTATCACACTGCTACAAATGCATTTTGAATGGATAACTGCAAATCTAGAAACCTGAGAAGAGTGCTCTGCCCATCTCAGGCTAACAGTGTCAGAGGAGACTGAAGATAGAATCGTAAGAACTATATTCTGAAAAGACAGATAAACCCCTTGATCTGTTTCACAGCAATTAAAAATTGCAGTAAATAAAGACAGTAACTTGAGCATCTAACCTGCTGCTGTATCCAGTGACTGGGTTCCACCGTTGGTTTTCATAGATGTAAACACATTTCACATCTGATTGCGTGTAGATGTTATCAGCACTACTGCCCAGTCCTGTGAGAACAACATTAGTTGAATCATAGAATCATTAAGCTTGGAAAAGACCTCTAAGATCATCAAGTTCAACTTGATTATCACCAAGTGAAACCCTAAAAACACTGAGTTTTAAATTACAGTAGCCACAGTAATATTGTTGATTATGCTATCTTGCACTCTTAAGCTGAAAATACAACTGCAGTACCAATTCCTTCCTAACACGTGGCCTGGTCGCTCTATAACCCTACCTGTAAGGTAGGCTAAAGGAAGGACAGCTGCAACAGCCAACCCAAGAAATGTGCCTGCTGCAGTAGACAAATTGTCCATACCTTGAATGAAGCCACCTCCGTATCCACCAGTGTAAACCCAAGCTGTGTGATCGTATCCTATGCCCCACACTATGCCTCGGTTATTGCACTCTATCAGTCGAAGATGACCTCCAACTTGACGCCAAAACCTGCCAGGAAAAGGACATTGACTCCACACCACATCCATCAGCAGTGTACACTCTCCCCTCCTACAACTCAGCAACTCTGCGTGTTGGTTTGGTCAGCCTCTGTGCAGTCCCTAAGTGTAGGCAGTTGCCACTTGAAAAAGTTTCTCTCTGAGCAACTACTGCAAAGTTAGCTGAATCTGTTTGCTCCCACTTGGAACTTTCAGGCTTTTAAGTATTTTATTTGATGGCATATGTACCTATGCTTAAAAACTAGGTAGGATGATCTAGATAAAATCTTTACATCTTAAAGGCCATCAACCACCTCAGCGTTAACTTCATCCTCATTTTTCTAACATCTAGGAATTGCCTTTATCTAAGAAGAAAATAAATGATTTCCTTCCTGTGGAGCTTGGTAAAAACAAGGACATTAATTGTTGCTGTTCTCCTAATCTTTGCAGGTCAAGCCTTTTCTGGAGCTTTACACAGCTGATCTTGCTAATTTACTGGAGAAGAGCAGGGAAGATAAGGAGATTGCAGAGGGGTAGTTTAGTTGTCAGAATGCCAGGAAATCATCTAGGTCTCAGATCTCCCAAACTAAGATTCAAGAGCACATCAGCTTTGCGATGTGCCAGATGTTGGAGGTGCTCTACCTTGTAGGAAAAGGACTAAAGGATCTCCCAGGTGTTATTCAGACACACATTATGCAAGCAACTTGAAACTGGGGCTGTCTTTTAAACAGCAGACAGGCCTTTAACCCACCAGGTCCAAGGCTACTACTGTTTTGCTTGAAGAGTTTGCAGTACTGTGTTGTCATAGTGGTAAGGGAAACTGTAAAGCAGCTGCTCCTGGGCTGTAGTGACTGAAAATTTCAGACTTCCTGATTCAAGCTCAAATGACATTACAATTGCAATGATTAGGTTTACTTTTAGTCTAGGCCATCCCTTAATTTACATAATTATGGCATTAAAGATGCAATCACACAAAAAATGGGATCTCAATGAGAAAGGCTTTTGAAAATGCATTAACAGCTTCAGCATCTAAGTATCAAAACACCATTTGCTGAATTTCTTCAGCTGTGCTTACGAAGGCAGCCATTAACTTGCATCTGCAGCATGCTATACACCCCAACAGCCCACTGAAGGCACCAAGAGTCTTTGCTGGAGGGCATCCTATGCAGCAAGAACAGCTTCTGAAACCTCTTACATTTGGTCACACGGTGCCAGCTGCGGTCCAGCCTCCAGTTCAGGACTTGGCTCACTAACAAAGATGTCTCCTTTACAAGTAACTGACCAAATGGCATGGTGAGAAGGAGGACCTTGAATCCGTCTGCTTTCACAACAGGACATGTTCAGCAAAGACAGCTACAAAACAAGAAGCAGAGAACCAAATTCTTCTCTTTGCAGCGAGGACAAAAATTTCCACAGATGCTTCAGTATTAGAAAATGAAGTTTGACCTTTGCAGGTTCTTGCAAATCAGCAAAGTGAATTAGCAGCTTTTTCTCAAAGGCACTGGAATTCAGCATTTTAGACATTATTAACACCACCACTGGAACCAGTGTGGTGTGCAGTATCTGATCATTAGGAAGTATCTCTCAGGTTTCCATTGCTTCAGTGTATATATGCCTGCCTACCTGCCTGCACATAGGACTCTCCAGAACAGTCACAACAGTTCTACCAATGCAGAATAGACTAAGTGAATTAAACTCCTTACTCATTTGTAGCCTAATCTATATCCAGAGATAGGAAGGGAAGGTAAAACAGGATTGGTTTTACTGAGGATGACTGCATGCAAACTCCAGAGCAGATGGGAAGTCTCTGGTGCCTCTAATAAGTTTGGAGAGACTTGATATTAAGCTGTGAAAATGGCTAAGTAGCCTAGAGAGTGTAAATGTGACACTGAGGTTTCAAAAGCCAGCTTCTATGTTTTATTTCAGATCCTGCCAGCTTGAAGTGAGGAATGCACAGAATTACCCAGTCCTGCATTTCTTGCTCTGTTGTGGCTGCCAGGCGGATGGGCCATCGTTGCTTCGTCCTTTCAGGTGTATACAGTGCAAAGGAGTGTTTGGCTTCATTCAGAATTTCAACGATGATAGTGACTTCATTCAGGAACACATGGATATACTATGACAAGAGAAAACAAATTTCAGCTAAAGCAAACTCAGCTATACCTTCCTCAGAGCCAGCGTTTTTGTAGCTCAGGACAATGAATAGGGCATTCCTGCCAAGGATAGCAAAGAAGCAGTTCTTGGTGCAGAAGAAATTTGGCTCAGTTTCCAGTTCTGCACTATCTCTAATTCCTACTACCTGTATGTATTAACCCTATTTATGAAGATCCTGGCCAGCAAAGCTTGGCTCCTTCTTCACAGTCAAGCCTGATTTGAACTTCCAGCAGAATTCTTAATGAGAGCAAAGCTATTTAGCAACACCAGAGTATTTCTGACAGCATTAGCACAGCTGCAGCTTAGAAAAGCTTCCACTTTGCTGATACTCTGGGCTACGTTTGAACTGGTTTCCAAAACTTACCACAATGCCATACTGTAATTTGCCTCCCTTAAGGAAACCATTTTCCCTGTGCCAAATGCAAGTGTCTCAAGGGTCTCAAGCTGCACACACCTTCTTCTCCTCGTGGTACATGTAGTAGATGAACAGGATGCTGTCACGCATTCCATCGCTCCCGGTGAACTGCTCGAGCGCAACTCGAACGTCCATCCATTTGTGAGGCTTCCAATTCCTCCACCATTGCAAGGTCCCAGTTTTAACCCAGACTGACTGCAACAAACCCACACGTTTACAGGATTAAAGAAACTGCATCACTTTTTCTTTTTCCCAAATGCTATTTTCTGTGACCACAAGAAATCTCTGCTGTGGGTCAGGCTGTGTCATATCAGTTAATTCTGACACAGTATACCAGAGTGTGCAGAAAGCTGGAGGCAAAATGAAAACTGACAAACCTGGACAGAAAGGCACTGAAACAGCACATGTTACACCAGTGTCAGCACCCACCTCAACAAAAATGCTGCAGCAGACAGATACTAATTGACTCTTAATGTGCTCCTGTTATAACTAATGCTTGAACTTCACAGGCTTTTGACATAATCTTTAAGAACCTGATAAAACCTCTGGACTCTTGAGTGTCCTTCGTCAAATGAAGCCTGGGTGTCATTTGGCAATCAGCAATGAAGGGACCAAAATGTGAATGCATCTCCAGAGAGCCAAGGAGCCACAACAAAGGGTGCTGCTGTCTCAGTGCTATTGACATTTGCGTCACTGCTGTATTTATGCAAGTTCCATGAAGCCCTTAGTGGCTGCAGAAATGGAAAGTTCACCTACTTGAGTCACTGTTTCAATTAAAAGGCCTCATATTGTCTTGGAATAATTCATACAGTGTTCCACTGTTGCAAAGGTTTCTCTGTAGACTATTTTAGTGTACTCAAATAATGCCCCTATACATAATTATCACCTCATGTTTGTAGATAAAGATTGCTGCTCCGTGTTTGATAAGCTGCTACTTGTCCACTGGGAGCTAAGACAGTGAGAATCCAGAGAAGTTGTTACAGATGGAAACAAGGACAAGCATCTAAAGCTGCCAGCAGTACAGAAGAATCACAGAATCAACCAGGTAGGAAGAGACCTCCAAGATCATCCAGCCCAACCTAGCACCCAGCCCTATCCAATCAACCAGACCATGGCACTAAGTGCCCCAGCCAGGCTTGGCTTCAACACCTCCAGGCACAGCAACTCCTCCACCACCTCCCTGGGCAGCCCATTCCAATGCCAATCACTCTCTCTGACAACAACTTCCTCCTAACATCCAGCCTAGACCTGCCCTGGCACAACTTGAGACTCTGTCCCCTTGTTCTGTTGGTGGTTGCCTGGCAGCAGAGCCCAACCCCACCTGGCTACAACCTCCCTTTAGGTAGTTGTAGACAGCAATGAGCTCTGCCCTGAGCCTCCTCTTCTGCAAGCTGCACACCCCCAGCTCCCTCAGCCTCTCCTCATAGGGTTTGTGTTCCAGGCCCCTCACCAGCTTTGTTGCCCTTCTCTGGACACCTTCCAGCACCTCAACATCTCTCTTGAATTGAGGGGCCCAGAACTGGACACAGTACTCAAGGTGTGGCCTAAGCAGTGCTGAGTACAGGGGCAGAAGAACCTCCCTTGTCCTGCTGGCCACACTGCTCCTGATACAGGCCAGGATGCCATTGGCTCTCTTTTGATTCCCAGTATCAATAGATGTGTTCAGCAGACAAGAGCTCAGCGTCCCCACGGCTTACCTGCTCAATAGCCTGTTCATAGTGCCTGAAATTCTCCAGTTCCCTCTTGGTCCTTTCACTGAGCTGCTGAAAAATCTGCTTTCGCCACGCTGCTGTCTGTGCTGGAGTGATTGACAGAGACAGAGACTGCACAGAGGACGACAGACCTAGAACAGAACCAAACCAAACAAACTCCAGTGAGCTTTGAGTACAGTTCTGTGAAAGCTACTCCATGATGCTGCTTCAAGCACTGGACTGAGTCTGCCCAGTCTAACAATTTTCCTGCTTGTTATGCTTTGGAATTGATGTGTACAGCCAAACTTTGTCAATGATGCATAGACTTGGCATCATCAGGTCATTACATAGAATCTGTCAAAGCTATAACCTTGGGGAGATGGGAGTTCTGTCACTGAACTGCAAGAGTTAGGTAATACAATGCCTTAAGAGTGGCCCTGTTAGTAAATCGTGGGATGCCACAGTTCATGGCTTAAGTTGAAAGTATTGTTATATTCCTCTGTCTTTCAAGAATCTAAATCCCAACCCCATCACCAGCTAAGCTCACATTCACAATGAGCCTTGGCTCAGTAGGACCAAGGCAGTTACTTGTGGCCTCTGTATCTCCCAAGAGAACTCTCCTCTCTGCTTCCCGTTACTGTTCAGGGATATTATGGGTTTTACCCAAGTTTGCAGCTTCACTGCAATTAAAAGTGAGATGGGAATTGGGGTCTGTTGGGGAGACTGGACAGTACCTGATGGAACAGTGAACCATTTCAGTGGGCTGTGCAGATCTACAAGACAGCCTCCCCCAGACACCCAGGCCCACAGTGGGTGCTCATCTGCTCCGTACTGCTCTTCAGCTCCCACTGAGAACATGCCAAGGGAAGACAGGCTGGATGTTTCTGCAAAGGTGCTGACAGAGAGGACTGGATGCTTTTGGACCTCCTTCAAGTCAATGTTTGTCCACTGCAGTTCTGCAGAAGGATTTGGGCTTGCAGAAGCTTTATGCATTTCGAGATTAGCTTTCTCATCATTAGGCAAAGCAACAGGGGCTTCTCCCTGATCAGAGTCCAGAGGATCCACAGTCAGTTGTGCATGTACTGCTGCCTGGTTGTCTGTGCTGTTACTGCTGCTGCTGGCTGCAGCTCCCACGGTGGGGGTGTTGGCAAGGCTCTTGGGTACACTTGGAAGCTCTGTATCAGAGGAAGTATCTGCATCACCCTGAACGATTGCATTTGTTTGGTTCTGGATATCATCAGTAAAGAAACAGCCAGCGCTGAGGGACAAATAGATGATTAACTGTCATTCTAAGCAGTAAAATTGGCACAGGCCTGAGGCCACAGGCATACAGAAATCAACCTAGTGTTGCAGCTTTAGGAGAGAAACAGCAGGCTTCTGTTCTGGAGGTTGAATTCTATCACTGAGGCAGAGTCAGTCAGAAATCTGGCAGACCAGTCTAGTAAATCTGAAACAGAGGCAGATGCTTCTCTGATCTTTCCTAACAATTGCTGGTGTTGGCTGCCTGCAACCCTCAGGGAAACACTGAAGCAACAGCACATTTTTTGTACATGAAATGACAGAGTATTTTTTGAAAGCCCATTATGATTTTTGTCCTGGCTAGGGAAGGCTTCTACTCAGAATACACCAGCTCAAACCGGTAGCTTCTGCAGCACTCCCAGCTTCACTGGTGTGTCTTAGCCAAGAGGCCAGCAGTCAGCAGGGAGTTACCAATGTAATCCTTCTAGGAAAGGAAACATTCAGTGACACTCAGGAGAATCATAGAATCATCACAGAATCAGACAGGTTGAAACAGACCTCCAAGCTCATTCAGTCCAACCTAGCACCCAGCCCTAGACAATCAACCAGACCATGGCACTAAGTGCCCCATCCAGGCTTTATTGAACACCTCCAGAGATGGTGACTCCACCACCTACCTGGGCATCTCATTCTAATGACAGTTCCTAAGCAGAGTTGACACTTCCTGATACGTTGTAGGTAATGTCTTCTCTTATTAGAGACTAGTTCCACATTTTACTGCAAGCATGCAGTGAACTCCAAAGGGGAGCTTCAGTTTCTACTCTGAGTACAGCAGTAGCAACTGATGTTAACTTCAATGGCAAAAGCTGCAAGTGCCTTGTGGCACTAGAGGTGCCTTCTTCAGACCTCTTAAATGCCAAGAGCTATCTGCTAGCACTGACACTCCTGGCATACGAAGAGGCAAGCAGGTATTTCACAGAGTACCTGAGCAGACTTGTTGAGCTCCCAGTTTGAGATCTGTCACTTTCTCTGCCAGACACAATTGCCTTCCATGTCTTCCCACTGAGCTCACTTGGTGTGACACCTTGGCGGAAATAAAGTGCTCTGTCATCGCAGCCGATTCCCCAGACCTAGGGAAGGAAAGGGCTTGGGGAAGAAAACAGCACAGGAGGCAGGCAGATACCAGCTACAAAATGGTGCACTTATGGCAAACACAGCACACAAATCTGTTGGATAGAGGATTGTCCTTTTGCATTCTTCCTCAATGTGATACTGGAGATGCAGTATAAAATTCTCTGCCATCATGAGAAAACTGCTGGCACCTGATGGTGCCATACAAGAGAGATGATGACTGCTCATCTTCTGGGGAAGAATTCAGCCATGCCTTCCTCCCTAGCAGTTCAGGCATGTGGATCTCTTGCTCAGCTGTCCATATTGGCACTGCTGACAGTCCTTGCCACATGTGAGTCCTGCCTGTATTAGAGGGAGTGTAAATACTCTCCTAAGTACTATACAGCTGTCTTACCTGGTTATTTAAGCCTACGGTCACCATCATCATTTCTCCAACCATTTCAATCCAGCTTGTTCCACAAGGATTATGTGAGTTCACTCCTCTTCTAAACCACACCTACAACAGCAACAGCAAGATGTCTAAATTTTGCTCTTCCTGCAGTAGCAAGCTGAGAACTAGAATGTAGTTTCTTTAGTGGAGTAGCCTTGATCTCTAATACTGACTTGTTGCAGTGCCTTAAGAAGTCACTTACCTCCTTAACCCTTTATCAGGGCTGAGATAAAATCATTCTCAGACTGAGTGCTCTTGTAATCAGCTACAGCCAGAACAGCCCACGAGGAGACTTTTCATTAGGACTTTCTGTGAGAGTTAGTTTCTCTGCCATTAGAAAAATACTTTGGCTATTTTTGGTCACTCTGAACGGGCTTCTAAGCAGCATTCTTGTGTCCAAACTCTAGAAGCAGGGCTGACTGTCAGAGGGATCGTTTCAGCAGCACAGCTGTTTAAATTGTCTGCTCTTAGATTAGTTTTTACCAATTCTAAAGTGCCTGTGGGTTGGGTACCTGGAAAAATTTCCATCTGTAGTTAGCATACAGTCAGACAGTGGCAAGCAGCTACTTTAGAAGCTATGGGTTGAATCACACAACAGGCAGTGCACCTGACTGGCTTGTGGCAGATCTGAAGAAAAAACACATCCATTACAGTGGTTTTACTTAGCAGATGGAGCAGGCTGGACAAAGTCTGTTACCATGGCTCAGCTGATGAGTTGTAATTCATTAAGCCAGAATAACTCAATTATTAGAACTGCCACACATGCATGGAATTCATCTCCTTTCTTGAGTTCAGTATGAAGGGACTTGACTGCAACTAGCACAAGAGCACTCCAGTGCATTCTTCCAAACTCTTAAGACTCCCTGTGAGGAACAGGGAGTTGGAGTTGATGATCCCTATAGGTCACTTCCAACTAGAGCTCCCCAGCCCATGGGGATAGAGAGTCTAAATCACAACTGTTTGCTATGGAAGTTCCAGGCTCGTTTGAGAACACATAGGAAAAGGGAAGATAAAAAGCAGAACCAGAGCATGACACCTCTTACTTTTCTGTCCTTTGTGACGCACCACACTACATCAACACCCACAGAGACGTGCATAATCCCATTTTCAGAGCTTGGAGACTCCACAATACTCCAGGAAATACCTGCAAGAAACAACCCCCAGAGGGCATTGTAGGTTAGTTTCTTATTCAGCACTACATAGTTCAAAGGGGTTTCCAGCTCATTCAGCAGACTTTACCTTGAGGGTTATTCCTGTCAATTCCTTCCCTCACAATAGCTTGTCCTTCCCAAAGAGTGGCCCAAAGGAGGTCGTATGGTCCACAGCTGATCTGTACAACTTCCCCAGGAGTGGTGATTAAGGACCACAGGGAACCTTCTGGATTGTGATGGCAGACATTTTCTCTGTACCACACCTAGGCAAGTGTAAAAGAAAGACCACAAAATACCAACACAAACAGCACTCACAAAAATATCACTACAACAATAAAACCATTCAGCCAAGCATGAAGACAAACTGGAAAGAACAGTGCTCCTTTAACAACAGGATTTTTTAATGCAGTGCATGCACTCTGAACTTTAAAGGCCTATTTTTGGTGTTGGTTATGCAGCTGATGCTATTTCCACGTGTACCAAAGGAAAAGGCTGTTCTTCAGGCCAGCTTTTATCATGGAAGCAAATCTGGACTGCATGCAGCAACCTATTGCTACAACTTCTGTGTGTGTTTGGACATTTAAAAACCACTTTGGTGTATTTCAGGGCACGTTATATAAACCAAGAATGACAAATACATAACACAAACATGTCCTGTTAGATGGTAGCTTGACCTCACTTTCACTGAACAGAGGAAGGAAGGAAGAAGGGAAGGAAGAAGAGAAGGAAGAAGGGAAGGAGGGAAGGAGGGAAGGGAGGAAGGAAGGAAGGAAGGAAGGAAGAAAGGAAGGAAGGAAGGAAGGAAGGAAGGAAGGAAGGAAGGAAGGAAGGAAGGAAGGAAGGAAGGAAGGAAGGAAGGAAGGAAAGGAAGGAAGGAAGGAAGGAAGGAAGGAAGGAAGGAAGGAAGGAAGGAAGGAAGGAAGGAAGGAAGGGAGGGAGGAAGAGAGGAAGGAAGGGAGAAAGGGTGGAATCGAATCTTTATAGTACTGAGCCAAAAAGGAGAGACCTTATGGTAGGCTTAAAACAAAAACAAAATCCAACCAACCAAACAGAAAAATGACTCTCAAAACCCCAGCCACCACCACCACCAAAGAAAAAAAGGAAGTTGTATCATTTTCAGTGAAGAGTCAATTGAAAAAATTCCAGATATGGATTCCACTTTACCAAGTCAGAAGGTTGCCACTTCTGGATCAATAAGTCTTAGACAACCATCCTGTAAAATCATTCATGATTCATTCCTGTGACTCCACTCCAGAGACTTGTTGCAATGCTTTGCAAGCATCTTTTCCCAGTGCCACAGTCTCCATTCTTTCTTATATCCAGGAAGTGGATACAAGGCACTGCTCAGCCCATGTTTTTACTGCTCACCTGTTTACAGAGGTTTAAGGCTTGCATAAAATGCTATCAGGTACTGAGCCTTTCCATTTACAGGGCAAGCTGTTAGATAATGTAGTTCCATAGCAGCTTTATATCTGCAGATGCACAAGCAGTGTGTTTTCTTATCAACATAACAAACCTGCCTTGCTTCAAAAGCATTTAACTCCATTTCAGTGGTACTTTATATCAGAAAGCACAGGCAGCATGCACATACCCTTCCTTGTAAAGACACTGCCCACACTGATAAACGGCCAAGAGGTTCATCGGTGATCTCCCATCCTCCAATGGAGATGTCATTGAAAGGGTCTGGCAGCTGATCTGGCTCATGATGGGATACAATCTGAAGCAAAGAGAAGGAAGATGATTATTATTGCATACGGATAGGTGATTTGGCTGCTGGCTTAACTTGATAGCTGCAGATCTGTCTGTGTGTTGCTGAAGTGGCTGAGCATGGAGATTCTTCCTCTCATTCAAGGCTGCTATACACTGCAGAAACAGCATGCACAAGTCTGTGTTTCATCCCCTAACTGATTTTTACTCACAGTACAGTGCATGCAGATGTTCTTTGAATTGGAAAGATGGAACATCACAAACTATAATTCTTGTCCATTCTGAGAATGGAACATAGAATGGTTTATGTTGGAAGGAACCTCAAAGCTCATCCAGTTCCATAAGCATGGACACCTCCCACTAGAACAGGTTGCTCAAGGCCTCATCCAACCTGGTCCTGAACAACTCCAGGGAGGGAGCATCCACAACCACCCTAGGCAACCTGTTCATCAATTATTAAAGAACAATTATTGATGCAGAAAAAGGACACACAGACAGGTGCTAACCCCAAAGCTTCATCAAACAACCAAAGGAACCTAAAAAGTCAGTTTGAAATTGCAAAGGAACTGAGTACCTTATCTCCAACTGCATTACCATGAGAGCTAGCACCTTATTACCACAGATTTCTGTGAAAGATCCCAGCCTGCCCTTTGTGCTGACAAGAATGACAAGTTGGAAATCAAGAAATGCATCCTCTGTAGGTCCAGCTTCCAAAGCAATGATACAAAATTAATTCCCCTGCACTTGTAATTGGTTATTTCAGAAAATCAGTGCATTTGATACTTAAAAGACAATCAGAACCTTTGCCCACATGTCCCGTGATTTGTATCTCCTGTATCTGATCCACCTCCTGCGTCTGACACAAGAATTCCACTTCTTATCCTTTGTGTAGGTGCTGGGGAAGTCTATGGCATAAGTCCAGCCCTGCAAACAGAGGTTTTCTTGTATGAAAATCATGACCAAGAGAAAGCCTGAAATTATACCACAGAGCAATTCTGCACAAGAGTCACTCCTACAGATACAGGACGAGTTACTGTGCGTGTCTCAGAGGCCCTGCTTGACAGATCAGCTAATTCCATGGACGGTTTGTGACCCGTGTCCAAATTCCTCTGCGTGGTATACACAGACCAAACAAGACATGCTGTAAAGTGTTTTACTTTCTTCACAGTAAGGCTCTTAAATAACAATGACATTCACTTGTGGCCTGATCAAAAGTCTCTACAGAAGCTCCTGTGGACTACTTCAAGAGCTTCCAAACCAGATCCTGCCTCGTGCTGTAGTAGAGCTGAGCTATTTCCCAGAAGCAGCCAAGGCAGCTAAGTGCCTTTTCTTTTCACAGACCTATTACACTGCTAGAAAAGCATCTTTCATTTCACAGACTACAAATCCCCAGAAGAGATCTCTTTTTGGTATTGTTCACCTACCCCTTTCTCTGTTGGTTCCCCTCCAATATTTTCATCCACATACCAGTCAGACTCCCACTCCCAGTGTGGTGAAGGCAGTGTGAAACTATCGAGCTGCTGATGTTTTAGCCCGCTCACATCACTCCACTGCCAGCGGTCACTGGGCAGTAATTTCTCACAGAAGCCACCAACTGGATTCCAGCGCTGCCAGAAATAACAAATAAAAGCTTTGAGATCACAGCATCTCACTGGACATCTACAGGCAGTCAAAGAAGATACTTATTTTCTGCAGTTCCTGGGATGCACAAGAAAGCATTCACCCTTCCTAACACAGCCTTTTTTAAGTGTCAAGGAAGGTCTGACCGCAGAGCTAGACCCAACCAAGTCGTTGTTAGCTACATAAATAGGAACAACTGATGGCAGATTTACTACTAACAGTGCTTTCTTCTTTCGTGCTGCATGGCACCGTTGTCATTAGGACAATGCTGGAGATATGGCCCTGGCATCTCTCATCTGCTTCCCCTGAAGGACATCATTAGCAGCTTGCCTGCATAGCTTCTGTGCCAGAGAGTGTCATGACAGCTGTAGCAGTGAATCTTCCCTTGATCTGTGCTAGTTTGAGCCTAGCTGAGATATTTTAGTGAGAGGAATTAGATGAAAGGCTGTGAAAAGGAAACAATGGTGATGGCTATTTCACTCATATGCTTGCTGAGACGTATAAAACAAGAACACAAACACAGATAACAGAGTTTCTCTCTGGCTCTGGCTGCCTCCCTTCTCTCCCTAACCTGCTGTCTGTGTAACTAATCCCTCTGCTTCCTAACCCCCCTGGCCGATTCTCCAAACTCACCTTGAACGTAAGGCAAAGTCTGGGATAAGGTAGAGGAGTGGAAAGGAGGTGGAAGGGTGGTTGGGAGCCACTCCTGGGGCCTCTGGTTTCTGGGAGGGCTGTTGTGTTTCTGTATTACTTTTTAACTCGTCTATTTCTGTCTCTAGCTGTAGATACTGTAACTACCTGCTTGTATCTTGTGCTAAGCTGTGAATATAAAGCTCCATTCTAATGTTCAGCTGCGCTGAGTCTAGTCTGGGTGACTTCATAGGAGTTGGGGAGGCAGGTAACAGCCAAACCATCACAGGATCTTGTTATAGCAAGAATGCTGTGGGTTTTTTTCCCATCTCACTTTAGCCAGTTCCAGAACAAATAACTTGTTATGATTTTCACCAATTAAGCTGTGATTTTTCTTTCTTTCCCCACAGCATTACACTGGCAAAACCTGTCACATAATAATGCCTTATGTTTTAGGGCATGAGTGGGTTCAAAATCCTGCTGTAATCTGAATGCAAATTCATATTTCCTTTTCCTAAGAATCTGGCTAAATCACTTTGCATGTTATCTGTATGAGTTTAATCTCATTGTTGCTAGCTCCTGCAGAATGTTTCTTTTTGTGCTTTATAATATTTTGATTTCCTTTTTTTTTTATAGCCTAGAACAAACAAAACAAAAGCTTCAAAATAGCAAGTAAAATTAAAAGCTGCCTTTTTTCCCCCCAATAACATGTTTACATGACAAAAGGAGGAACATTCTTAAATGGCTGGCAGATTGCACCACTATTAAATAATGTATACAGTTCATTTGTTGTCTGTTAAGCCATGCAGATAAGTAAATTTCTTTTTGATAATGTGCATTTATTCCATGGCCCATTAGAAGGCAGAGAAAAGTGTTCACTTTTGACTCACTTAAAAACACAACAGATGAATTTGCTTTAGAACACTGTTGAAAAGACACTCTTGGGAAGTACACAAAAGAAGGATCATCTTAACAACTTTATGCAGAAGGATAAAAGGCTGGAAACATTGCACTTTCATGGAGAGTTATGCTTTTATCCTTGAAAACATGAAAAATAACATTTTCTTCAGAAGAGATTTCTGATAATGTCTCTTTATTGCCTAGAGGTGACACAGGACATTTTCTTCAGGGGGCTGTGTATTTGTCACTAAGGAGAGAGAAACATCAAATGAGAAGGCTGAATGTTCATCCTAAAAATCACAGCATGCAGAGTTGTTAGGGTTGGAAGGGACCTCGAGGATCATCCAGTTCCAAACTCTGTCATGGGCATGGACACTTTCCACTACATCAAGCTGCCCAGAGCCACATCCAGCTTGGCCTTAAAAACATCCAGGGGTGAGGCTTCTACCACCTCCCTGAGCAAACTGTTCCAGGGTCTCATCACCCTTATGGTGAAGAACTTCCTAATGTCTAATCTAAATCTCCTCTCCTCTAGCTTGGATCCATTCCCCCATGTCATATCACTACCCAAACATGCTAAAAAGTCCCTCAGCAGCTTTCTCATAGGCCCCCTTCAGATACTGGAAGGCTGAAATGGCCAGCATAGAACGGCTGCAGTACACAGTGGTGCAGTGCTCAGTGAGAGCAGGGAACTCTAACATTGCTTTGAGAGTTAAAACAGTACAACTGCACATCAGATTAAAAGCAAAGACATTAAATAAAACTAAACACTCTTCCTGTGAGGTCAGCATGCAGGGACATCTGATGTATGGATTTGCTATCATTCCTTTCTGACAGATATGTGGCAGTGTGACAGAGGTACCTGGAAGGTGTCGTACCTGATTCTCATATGTTTCTTCTTGGTATCTGATGGGAACATCCCCTGGGAACACGTAGGTGTACACATGATGGTCACAAGCTATTCCCCAGCAGCACTGCTTGACAGCAGAAATCCGTTTGAATTCCAGCTGTGTGTCCTTACACAGCTCCCAGTACTGGCCGACAGTGGATAGAGTGTAAACCCTCCCAAAAATGTCAACAGCCCACAAAAGGGAACTGGGCATGGCCATATCTGAAAGGCAAAAAGCAGGTATTCATGGAGATGACAGTTAGACAGGATGGATCTCGAACCTACTCCTGGGGCCATCATCAGTCAAACTAAATAAAGCTGTCAAGAGTGATCTTCTGCCCATGCTAAACTGCTAGCCAGAGCTCTTTCCCTCAGAGCTGTGCAGTTACACCACTTCAGCTGGCTCCAAAAAGCCACCTGCAACACCTTGCTGTAAGCACACTGTGGTCCATCCTGCAAGAGCTCACAGCGTTAATAGGACATTTTATAGCAGGAGGTTTTGGCCTCATAGGTTGGTAATAGTACAGAGACTACTCATCTCAGTTCCACAAAGCTGTGATCTCTCATGGTACCTCCTCAGGCTCCTCTTGGCGTGTGCCAAAATAGCTACACAGGTACAGAGGAAAAGATGTGAGCTAGTTTTAATCCATGGACATATTACCTACTGCTGCCAGGAGACCTCCTTCCGAAGCACTCTGGTGACCACTTGGAGATCTGATATTTAATATGCATGGGTGTGGATATGTCCTTAAGTAAACACAGAGTGTGGTTTGCCAGCAGAGACCTGGTTAGCTTCCATTCCAGTTTTACCACTTAATAACCAGCTGTTTCCTGAGCACTGCAGCCCAGCCCTTTGTGGAGGGCTCAGGATTTTATGTGAGGTAGTTTTGCACCAGCCCTTTTACAAGTCGAGAGAGTATTTCTGTCACTCGGCCTGCTGGGTGCCACTTTCCCGAACAAATGCCAGTTGTCTGACAAATGTCAGTCTGACAGGACTACCGACCACTGTTACCTCCAGTTCTGTTCATTATGTGTGCTCTTAAAATCCACAAACCGGTCTTTGTAGCAGAGGAAGCTACGCAGTTAACTTGGAGTGACAGAGTGGCAGTGAGTCTGGAGTAGAGGAAGCAGGCTGAGTACCGCAGTGAAACACCGACCCAGGCAGATAATAAAGTGATGCTCGGTTGTGTTAAAGGTGGGCAAATACACAAGTGAAGGCCTGCACCTCCAGTGCCAGTCCAAGCAGGCAGGAAAGGACCTGCAACAGCTCAGAAAAAGGCAGTGGCATTTCTAAAGGTTACGAGATGGTGAAAAATCTATATGGGGCAGAATTAAAATAACCCAGGCAAGGCAACTGGATATTTAAGGCAACCAAGTGAGAGTTTCTGCATATTCTTTCTTCTGAGCTTTCAAGACAGAGTGGAAGAATCCAAAATGCATTTGGGATTACAAACTACTTTTAAGACCCCTTTGCACTGGTTGTGCTGCTGAAGATGGAGATAGATGCTGCTTGATTTCTGAAGGATGCTCAGGACATGTGGCTTGTGTGCATCTCAGTGCTTGCAGAAGTGCACTGTATCGTTGTATTCCCAGGGGGCTGGAAAAGATCAGATCCACACCTGCTAAACCCCTTCTCATCCCTCAGCTCTGCCAGGTAATTTCTCACAGAACTGAAACTACTTCAGTGAAGAGAATACATTGTTAATGATCGTTCCCGGCTGCCAGGCGTTAACACTGGTAACCGAAGGGAAATATCCACCGCCTCGCATGTTACCCAAGTACCGAAGCTGCTCCGGAGAGAGGGGCCGTGCCCCTGTCCCCAGGCGGCGGCGGTGACACGATGTCGTGTGGGTGCCACCACGATGCAGCGCGTAGACAAGCCTTACTCCCGGCTCAAACGGGCACGCCTGTCAAGCTTATCCCATACAGGGCCATGCACACACCGCTTTGCGCCCGCGGGGATCTCAACGAGCTTCACAAACTCCACACAGCGTCAATAACACCTGGAGCGATCGCGGGCAGAGGGCGCCGGGCATTAAGGACGGATCGGCTTAGGAACGCTGCGGGCCCGGGGGCTGCTTGACGATGGGGCCGCCTCCCGGGCGTCCCGAAGCCGACGTGGCGGACGCTCACCGCTCCCGGGACCCCCTTCCCGGGGCTCCCCCGCAGACGTGGGGCAGCCAGCTGCGGGCAGAAGACGGGAGCGAGTCTCCAGTGACAGCGACGAAAGCCGCTGTATGAAACCGCCCCGCTGACCCCCCCCCGCCTGCCGTCCCTGAACGGGTTGCGCAGAGCCTCCGGCACCTCCCCATGGCCCCGCTCACTCCTCCCGTCAGCACAAGCCGCCAGGAAGCGCAGGTGGGGGCGGTAGTGACACGGCAGGGGGATGCGCCGGACCCGGCGGCGGCCCGTTCTCCAGCCGCGCTGTGCTGCCCCGCCCGCCCCACTTGCAGCAGCAGGGCGGCTGGCAGCGAGCGGCTCGGCCCTAGCCCAGCCCCGGCGGAGATCGTCCCTCACCTGCCTGCCGACGGCCGCGCCTCTCTTTGCCGCTTCTGGCGGACAGATGATCCGCTGTCGGTCAGCACGGCTCCGCAGCGGCGCGCAGGCAAGGAGCGGAGCGGAGCGCTGCGCCACCGCTGAGTGCGCCCCCGGGCGGCCGCTGCCAGCGCCGCCGCCATTGGGCGGGGACCCGCGCACGGCCGCGTCACGGCGCGGGGGCGGGGCGCTGGGCCGGGCGCGCACTGGGCCGCGGGCAGGCAGCGCTGCCTCGGCCGCTGGCCCTGCCGCGGAGCCCCAGCCGAAGGAACGGGCTGTGGCGGGTGGGACGGCGCTCAGGCCAGCCTGCTGTGCGAGCCAGCCACGGCGGCCGGGAGCACGGCGTCTGCTGAAGTTCCGCTTAGCCTCGGAAGTGTGTCGCCACAGAGAAAGGGGATGGCTTTAGTGCTACAGCTTGTAACAGTGCAATGACAGCATAGCAGCAGGCTTTCCCAGGGTGCCAGATGTGCTGGGGAACACTTCCCGAAGTCACCACTGTGGCTTGCCCTGCGACCAAATGCTAAGCTCCTTTGAAAAGGCTTGCTTGCAATCTCAGCTTTGCCGTCGCGTTCGAGTTCGTTCCAAAGTGAGCCGGGATGGCTAAGGAGATAGGCAGGTGCTTCTGGGCCTGTCTCTTCAAATAACCTAACACGAAAGAGATCTGCAAACAACAGGTAGCTCAGGCGTTTGTGCACCTCAAAGGCGCAGTAAAGCAGGCTGGGAAGGAAAACCTCACCAGGAGCCTGCAGTGTGCACTGGCAGCCCAGATAGCAGCCCTGTGCTGGGCTGCAGCAAGAGCAGTGTGGGCAGCAGGGCACTCTGCCCCTTGGCTCTGCTCTCCTCACACCCCACCTGCAGTCCTGGGTGCAGTTCTGGAGCCCCCAGCACAAGAAGGGCATGGAACTGCTGGAGCCAGTGCAGAGGAGGCCACCAAGATGCTGAGAGGGCTGCAGCAGCTCTGCTCTGAGGACAGGCTACAAGAGTTAGAGCTCTGCAGCCTGGAGGAGAGAAGGCTTCGAGGAGACCTTGGAGTGGCCTTCCAGTATCAGAAGAGGCCTACAGGAAGGCTGGGGAGGGACTACTGACAAGGCCTTGTAATGACAGGACAAGGAGGAATGGATTTGAAAGGGCAGAGGGGAGATTGAAAGTAGATGTTAGGAAAGGGTTCTTTGCAGTGAGGGTGGTGAGACACTGGCACAGGTTGCCCAGAGAGGTTGTGGAGCACAGAATCACCCAATGTGATCAAAGAGGTGCTCAAGGCCAGGTTGGATGAGTCCTTGGGCGACCTGTTCTAGTGGGAGGTGCCTATGGCAGGTGGTTGGAACTGGATGATCTTTGAGGTCCCTTCCTACCTAACCCATTCTGTGATTCATTCCAGGCCTTTTTCAAGGGGAGATGGCAGATCCATTGTGAGTCCTGCCTGAGCAGTTCCCAGGTGCGTGTTAAAGAGAATACAGCTGCCTTGCTCTTCTGTGTCCCGTATGTTCAGATGGTTTTGTTGTGCAGAAGAGTGTGTTTGGAGAGTTGATGCACACATTGTATTGTCTAGAATTATTCCTTGTGTGAGGCAAACCCATTCCATCTGGGTCATTTCCTTCAGAGTCCCAAGGACACTTGACTGCATGCTGCTGTGGTTTGGTCCTTTGTGCAGATTGGTGCTTCCCTCAATACAGAGTTTATCCTCTCTAGGAAAAACATCTTTATAAAGACCAAGTTCTGCTTAGACCCTTGGAAATTAATTTTGCACAATTTGTAGCAGCTGTGTCTCTGATATTTTTGACATCTCTTCAACCCAGCTGCCATTTTAAGCAGGTGGAAACAATACTTCTGGTGTTTTCCCTGGGAACCGGACTGTAGAAGTATTTAAAGAGCTTCTTCTCACACTTTGGGTTTTGAACAATAGTCCTGACATCGTCCAGGATAGCAGCATGAATGACTGACTATGTGAGGAGCTTGCATGGTAAGTAATTTACAGCCAGTACAGTTTTCTTCTGCTTATTTTAAGGAAGACCTTATATATGAAACTAAATGCATGCTCTCCACAACACTGTCAGCACGTAACTTGTTTCTGCCCTGTACCCAGCTAAGGAGGATGTTTGCTCTCCTGCATCTGCAATTTGATGTAAAACTTAGGAATGAATCAATGCCTTATGGAGACTTTGCCTTGCTTTGGGTGTCTGATACTGAGCCCTGCTTTGTTCAGTGGCTGTCACAGTGGAGATTTCCCTTCCGTAAGGAGGTAACAAGAGAAAGTTTTCATAAATCAAACAGCTAAATGTAAACTACTTTTCATTTTGCCAGCAATTTGAACAGTGAATTTGCTGTATAATCCCAGGGCACTGGCTTAAAGTGAACCTCACTTCCAGTCTGTGACACCAGTGAAGGGTATGCCCCAGATCTTCCCTGAATCCAAAGTCTTGCAAGAGAGATAAAACATCCAGACATCCTTTCCTCCTCCTGTCCTACAGTCTTGTGGCTCCTGCATGAAAAGCTGGAGTTACCTTCAGTGATCCATGTGTCATCTGGTTAAAGTTGCTAGCCCTTGCTGGCTGTGAACATGTCCCAAAGTTTTGCCCATAATTGTAGCTGCCTAAATACAACCTGCCGTGTACCGCAGGGAAGCCACAGTTTGGACTGCAAATGCAGCAGGGGAGGCCTACCCCTGTGACAGGGACACATCCCTGACCTAGGCAAAGATGGAGTGCTCCAAAATTAACTATGTGAGTTTTTACTTCTCTTGTTATTACAAAAGACTTTGCTTAATCCAATGCACAGTCAAGATATTTTAAATCCTCTTTGACTGTTTTTGGGGCATTGTCCTAACAGTCAGAGGTGGTTTGTGCAGGTAGCTTCACTGCTGTCAGCTCCTCCCATCTTACTTCCTTAAAAAGGGATTTTTTTGTCAGTTGACATTCATTTTAGGGAAGTGTCTTTGCCCTAACGAATAACCACTGTATTGCATTTGTGCTTTAAGCTTTTTCTTCCAAAAATATCAAGTAATATTTCTAGTGCTGCAGATGCAGTAAGCAAAATCTTTCCTTGGAGTAGGAGAGGACTTCAAACGTCACTGCAAACCTTAAGCAGTGCAGTGTCCCTTCCAGATGAGTCAGCCACTGCAAACCGGAGGCAGAAGAAAGGAAGAGGGCAAGGATCTTCTCGCCATCATGTGATGCTGGCACTGGCTTGGATTTTGGCTCTAGTCTGTGTCCCAATCTGTTTCAAGAATTTGTTCAGTTTTGAGGCAAATTGTTTAATCTCTTTGCTTTTTAAAGTGTTGGAGGTTCCCTGTCTCTTTTGCCAAACCTTCCCTACCACAAAGGAGCTATCACGGGTATTGCTCACTGGTGAGGCTCAGAGAAGACCTCTTTGCTCTCTACAACTACCTGAAAGGAGGTTGTAGCCAGGTGGGGTTGGTGTCTTCTCCCAGGCAACTGGCAACAGAACAAGAGAACACAGTCTCAAACTGCACCAGGGCAGGTTCAGGCTGGGTGTTAGGAGGAAGTTCTTCACAGCGGCAATGATTGGCATTGGAATGGGCTGCCTGGAGAGCTGGTGGAGCCACCATCCCTGAAGGTGTTTAAGAGGAGGCTGGATGAGTTAGTTAATTAGAAGGTGTTGGGTGATAGGTTGGACTCGATGATCTCAAGGGTCTTTTCCAACCTGGTTAATTCTGTGATTCTGTTTACTCTGGTGACAGGGCCTGTGTTGGTAGCTGAAGTGAAGGGCAAACCTGTATGTACTGCAAAAACAAAACACTGGTGAGCCAGACAGCTCAAGGGATGAGGTGTGGAGGGAAGAGGCTAGAATTTTAACTAGGATAAAAGACATTAAAGATCCTTTCAGCTTCTGTCCTGAACTGTCCAGCCAATGAGAACTCGGATTTCAGAAGCTGCTGAGTCTGGTGAAAGTGCTGTTGAACTTGTTCCTTTAGTTTACTGCACAGGAGAAAGCAGCATGCCCCTTCCTTTCTTCCTCTGTTAGTGTTTCTTTAGTGCCTTTTCAAACCACGTGAGTTTTCTTCAACTTTCCCAACTTGCCCTCTTTTTACAACATTCCCGTTCTGTGCCACCACCCCTCTTGTTTTTTAGCATTTACACTCAAGCTCAGCTTTTCCCAGTGGGTATGTAAGAGTTCACAGAAGTCACTCCCAAACACACCACTATTTCCTTCTGTTTTTTTCTCAGGCTGGAGCTTCTGTGTAAACACAAACAAGCATCCACAGGCACTTAGGATGGATGGATAGATAGATAGATAGATAGATAGATAGATAGATAGATAGATAGAGAGGGAGGCAGATTGGTAGGTAGATAGATAGATAGATAGGTATACACATAAATAGTCACATGCTGGCAGTCCCTAATCTCTCCATCTCCCCGGAGCTCTGCTGAAGTCTTGGCTGCTGTATGGTTCAAAGTAGCTCTTGGATGTTATCACAGGTACAGCATTGAGAACCGCCTGCATCCTTTCTGTTGACGTTCTCGGAGTCTTCCCGGCTGGTGCGGATCCTCCATCTGCAGTCAGCTGAGAGGCAGCCGGAGCGAGTCAGTAACGAGTGTTAGCCTCGTTCCGGTCGGGCCGCCAGCCTCCAGCAAAGATTGCGTTTCGGGAGAGTTGCACTCGAAGGGAAGGGCTCAGGCAGCACATTTGAAAATCCACCAGCGGCCTCGTGAAAAACTAGCGTGGGAACCCGGTGACACGAGGTGGCCTGCTGCAGCGGCTGCCGCTGCGGCCGCTTTCCTCTCGGCACACCGGTGGCGCTTTGGCCGTGCTGCGCTCGGGGGAGAAGGGGGCCGGGCGGGCCGGTGCCCGGTGCGCGAAGCGGGGCGCGGCCCCTTTAAGGACGAGGGCTCCCTGCGCCTCCCGGCGGCTCGCCCGCGCCGCGGGGAGCGGCGTCACGTGGGGCGCAGTCTTGTGACCGGCCGCGAGCGCAGCAGTCGGGGACGCCGCGCGGGAGCGAGGCGCGCGGGGAGGGGCCGCGCGCGCGCCAGGGGCCGCCCCCCCCCTCCTGCCACCTCTCCCCCCTGCCACCGCCCCCCCTCCTGCCGCCTCTCCTCCCTGCCGCCGCCCCCACCTCCCCCCGCCTCTCTTCCCTGCCGCCTCTCCCTCCTGCCGCCTCTCCCCCTCTGCCGCCGCCCCTCTGCCTGTCCCTCGCTGCGGCCCCGGGTGCGCGGGGCGCTGCGCCGGGCAGCTCTCGCCGCTGCTGAGCTCCGGCGCCCCCGGGCGGGGCGGAGGGGCGGCGCCCGCCAAGTTGGGCGGTTGAGGCGAGGGCGCCGCTTCCTCTTCGCCCTCCCGGCGCTCGCCGCTCTGCCCGGCTCCGCCGCTCTCCCAGCATGGACAACAAGCCCCTGCTGCAGGAGCGGCCCCCCGCCTACAGCCCCGCCGCCCAGGGCGCGGTCTACGACTACGGGCAGAACAACTACGGCGCCATCCCCCCGCCGCAGCCCGGCTTCCAGCCGCCCCCGCCCTACCCCTACCCGGGCGCCGGGACCGCCGCAGGTGGGTCTGAGGCGGCTGGGGAGGTATGGCCACCAGTAGGGGGGCCGAGGGCCCCGGCGCGCGTGGAGGAGAGCCTGAGCCCCGCTCCCCCTTGGCCTGGGACGTGGGGCAGATCTGGAGACGCTCTCCCCCCACACACCCCCGGGGACTGAAGGAGGCGGCGCTGGCGGTGCCCCGGGGGCCTCAGGCCGACGGCGGCCTCAGGAGAGGGGCTGTGGCCTGCGCCGCGGAGGGGTTGCCCGGCGGAACCGAGACGAGCGGGTGAAACTCGTGAGCCGCTCTCGCGTGGGGCTCCCTGCCTGGAGCGGGGCGGTTGGATCGCCTCAGCTTTCACGCCAAACACCGCATCGGGGAGGAGGGTACGCAGGGGATCGAAGTGTTTAAAAGCGCCACCTCCCCTTCCCTCTCTTCCCGAGGTGCCTCTGGGGTGTCAGGTCGCGTTTGCCTTTTGCCTTCCCTAAAACACCGAGTTTGCTTGTGTCCCTCGGATCGGTGGGGTTTACATCCCACAGCAATGGCCGAGAAGCACTGAAACAGACCCCAAACTCGTGGTTTTCTTCACGTGCACTTCACTGTGCTCTGGTTGATGTTTGTTTGTTTCTGATACACTTCAGTAGTCTCGGGCAGACTTAAGCAGGTGAGTGTGTGCAGTGCTTTTGTTAACTGAATGAGTACTAACTTCCATCAAAGAGAGAATTAGCCCTTCAGGAGAGGCTCTGTAGAGCTGAGGGCACTCTTCGGAAGTTACAAAAACCCACAGCAAACCCAGACCCCACTCACTAAACACTGGGTTGAATTTTGAGGCCATAGATTGATTGATTTCTCACCAATAACTTGGAACTTACTTTCCTACAAGAGAAATATTACTGCTTAATTTGAAGTAGCAAGGCTGGTGGCCTTGATAGGTATGTCACTTGAGTAAGTCTGAGAGCTGTGCCTTGGGAGAGAAGCTCTGGATTGTACCTGGGCAAAGAGTACCTGGCTGTATGAACACACTGCACACATCTAACTGCCCTATTAGAAAGCATTTTCCCCCCTCATCCCTCCCCCCCCTTTTTTTTTCATTTTCTTTTAAATGGATTTTTTAATGTTAATGCAGCAGCTAAAGAGTTGTAAGACTTGTGGTTTCTAACTGCAGCTATTAAAAAGACACTTTCTCTAGCTAATGATCTGAGTTTTCTGGAGGGGTCTTTTTTCCCTGTGCAATGCAACTTGCTTCATTTCTACTTGCATCCTCTCCTTACTCCTACCTCTCTTGCTCTCTCTAGTTACAAAGATAACATGCAGAAGTTAAGCTGGACACCAACCAGAGAAAGATTTATCCTCTTTTGATTACTTTGTCCACTGGAGTGGGACATACTCAGTATATAACATCCAGAAATGAAAGCTGTGGCTATTGTTTGTTTAAATTCTTTTTGCCTGGTGCTAAAACAGTGTGGAAACAAAATCTCCTAAGTTAATTATTAGCTCAGTGTTCTTTTTAGGTGGTTAAATTGTGCTGGATACTTGGGTTTATGAAGTGGCTTTGCAACTAGATCAGCTGAGTAGTGTGATCCAAGTCCACATTTGATAGAAGTTCTTAAAGTGCTCAGCCAAGACTGTGCTTCTATTTTTTTTCGTGCTCTGTTTCCATACTTTTATCATCATTATTTTTTGTGTCTTATGTGTGGTGACTGAGGAGGCTTTTTTCTTGTTTCAGGGTATGCTGTTCCTCCACCAACATCACAGCCAAATTACTCGAGCACGTACACCATTATTCAACAGCCTGCTACCACCACCTCTGTCGTAGTAGTTGGCGGCTGTCCTGCCTGCAGGTAAAACAGCTCATAGTTGAGAGAAAAGCTCAGTCTTGGGATTTAGTTTTTGAATTGCAGGTATCCATACGGTTCCTTGGTTTTCAGCTGTTTCTCTTTGTGTCTATTAGAATTGAATTAACTGAAGAATTCAGCAGTGGAGTGCTTTAATTTATGTTTTATGACACCCTAATGGACACATGACAGCTGCTATAATTGATACAATGGGCTGGATAGACAAGCATGAATCTGCTCTTTGTGATGGAGGAAGATCTGGAAGTGGTGTTTTTAGTGAAAAGGCACTTCAGTTACACGGGAGGGGTCTCTTCTTGGGGGAGAGGATGACAGGAAGTCTTTTCTGGTGTGCTTCTGCCTGATGATAGTGAGTAATGTGATTTTATTGTGAAACTCTGTAATCTTTGACAGTAGTCACTTCTGGTTGTCTGGCTGCACAGTGTTCCCTGTTCCCAACATCCCAACTTCGCAAATCCAGGCATGGTGATTGTCACTGTTGGTCGAAAACACCACTATCTTAAAGGCTTTAAAAACCCTTTTGCTTTCAAATTCCTTTTACTGCAGAAGAACAGGGAGATTAATAGATTTGGTAAAAGGGTTAATCTGACAAAGTGGTGAAAACCAGAACAAGCAGTCAGCAATTAGTTGGAATTGCAACAAAAGAACAACTTCCCCCTGGGAGATCAACGTGACAAAAAAGGAAGGAGGCACTGTGTGTGTCCACATCAGTGCAGCAAGCTGCACTTCTGGGTTCTCATTCCGGGATATTAACTAATAGGTGAGGGCAGCCAGATTGCTGCTTGGACTCTGCTGTGCCTGGCCAGCTCTGACTCAAATGCAAAATCATCCCCCTGTTAAAATGTTTGGGAGTTAGCCTTCTGGTGTCTTGTGAGGAGGCACTTAACGTTTTGCAAGTGTGAGCTTGTCCATTTGGAGATGTGCAGGAAACAAACTTGCTGGAACAATTGAAATGACAGCAGGTTTTTGTGTGGTGAACGTGATGGATGTTGTTATAGTGGCAGAGGCTGTCCTCTAGGTTCCTTTTTGGTTTCGTTAGAATTGGTGTTGCAGTGCCTTCAAAGATGGATTCAAGTAAGTATCTGGTGGTGCTCTGTGAAAGCAGATGCCTGCTGAAATATCACTAGCTAAGGCTGTCAACCCTGTCCTAGGTAGAGCTATTGGTCTAGAAGATGTAGCTTTCAACCACTTAGGGAAGGTAACCACTGAGCAGTTCAGAGGATGTGGTAGATCCTGCCACCTGAGTAAGTACATAAAAAACTTAAGGTTTAGCTCAGCCAGAAGACAGGAGAGATGTTCTGTGTTGCTTGGTGAAGGACAGGCTGTGTTTATACAGGCCTGCTGGCCCTAAACCAGATCAATCTCCCAACGTTTTACTGTGGAAGTGGTCTTTGCAGTCCCTTGGTAGTTAGATTCCTGCTACTATTAGTAATTCTTCTAAATAATTTTTTTGGAAGTTATCCAGAGATGCTGCCAGAGACACCTTTTGAAACAGTCCTTTGCAAGTGTAATGTCTGACATCAGCTGAATTTGAGAAAGTGAGCTATCTTTTGTAATGTGTTTTTTAATGACCTCACTTGTTCTTAAGTCATCAGACTCGCTCTGCTGGAGGTACCCAGTGCTCTGTATGTTACAGACTTCTTTCCTAAAGCAAAATATCCTCCACAAACCCCTTGTTGTTTTCAGGTTCTCAGGTTTAAAAAGCAGTAAGTTGCAGTAAGTGTCAGGACCTATGACATGTTAGTTAGTTGGAGATGCAGTACTGGTAGGACTGTGCTTAGCACTTTCTGAAGTGTTTGTCATCACAGAATCCCAAGGACAAGTAACTGATGTGCTGTGTTCTTTTTGGCAGTATCACTATGTTTTTTCCTAAATCTCTTGAGAGGAAAAGTCAAAGAGTCAGGGTAGGAGAGAAGAATCTCATCTTGCTTGTCTTTTGAGTAGTTAAGGGTTTGAGAAAGGACAGGGAAGCTGTGTGGGAAGCATGTTAAAAATATGGAAATCTGGAGGGTCAGGGTTTGTGCACTGGGAGGTTACACTTGCAGCTCTTCTTGGAGAAAGAGCTCATGATCCTATTTGACTTCTCAAGACCTTAAACATAGTTCTAGTTTACTTCCTTGGCCTGGAAATGTATTTTATGAAGAATGCAACATGCAGCTGTGCTCTGGATATACCACTGAACAGAAAAGGTGCTGAAAGGCATCGATAGGCATAAAAATCTATTAATGGTGTGTAAAAGACCTGGTTATTGAACTGCCAAGTTAGTTGAGCTCTTCTCTGATGCTGTTTGTGATTGTTGGCTAAGTCCATCAGCTTTAGGCCATGAGAAGAGTCTTGCTTGTAACTGATAGAATAGGCTATAGCCCATTTGGGAGTATTTCTGTCATCAGAAATACATACTGACTTTTGCTCTATGGCATGTGTGAATGTTGCTAATGGAAATCAAACCCAATTCCAACTTCAAATATGTGGTGTTAATACTGCATCTTTCTCTTAAGTAGGAGTCTGTTATAGCAGTCATGAATGATTTTGGGATTAGTGATGTAGCTACAATGTGATTGATCTTTAGACTTGATTTTTGGTACAAGTCATAAAGTATACACCGTATCTCTGGAAGTAGCCTCTCTACGAGTAGGGAGTATGTCTGTGGTTACAGTATAATTGTTTTTGCTTTAAGTCTGTCTCTAATGCATTGCTGCATTGAGGGAGGACTCTCCTGTCTTGCAAGCTGTAACTCTTGCTTAGAGTTATTCATTACTCAGATCATCCTCGTTCATCACTGGTCAGCACTGTGTTCTAATTACAGACTTCAGTATTAATGTGTGTTCCATCCTTCCTTGCATTATTCACACGGCTTGGGTGGTTGTAGTCCTGTTGTCTTACTGTGAGTTCTTCCAGCCCTAATGCAGGGAGAATTATACTGAGTTGCAGGAACTCATCAGCTTGATTGCTTGCAGTTGACGTGTGAGGATTAGCCAAGTCCTGCTTTTAAACTATTTTACGTCCCCAAGTACAGATCGAGTCATTACAGGCACTAACTTTAGGGATCCAGCCATGTAATTGTCTTTTTAGCTTGGAGAACGCAGTCTGGCAGCTTTTCTTGTGGTCACTTTCGTTTTCTATTTCTCCATCTTGTGCTGTGGGGTATAACAAACTGCAAAGGAATGTTTGCTTCCCGATTGCTTCACAGAACAAAGGTGAAAACATTCACTCGATGTTTGCAAAAGTTTGTTCTTTGGAAATCCGGGACAGAGCCTGTGATGGGCCCCCTTGGGTTTTTGTTTTCCTGGTTGACAAGTCTTCAGTTGCTTGGAAGAAAGAACTAGGGAAAAGACATAATGCTGCTGTACTGTGGTGGCTTTCTCTTCTGACAGTTACCAAAAAGCTGTTTGAGAAGTATTCTAACAGCACTGAAGCCTTTTCCAGGAGTGGGAGATAAGTCTGATTAAAGCTGTGTGTATTCTCAACTCTCTTGCATCCTGCAGTAGGTGGGGGGCATGGGGTGAGGGAGTTCAGGGAAGGGTTGGGTGAGGTTTGTTTGGTTTTTTTTTCAGGTGGTGGAGGTTTGGGGTTTTTTTTGTTTTGGTTTGGTTGGTGTTGTTTTTGTGTGTTTTTACTTGAGAAAGTAACTTGGTCAGGTTTTGGTTGAAATTTTGTTCAATTAAATAGACTCTGGGAAAATTGCACTTAGGTGATCAAGTCCTCCAAAGTGTCACTTTCCTGGTTTTACTCCAGTTGTGTCAGTCACAGATGCCGTGTGAGGTTTGATAGAAGCTCCACTGATGCTCTAGATTTCCTGTAGTCACAACAACTATATTTAACAGTAATGTAGAAATTCCTGATGTGATTTCCTACTATGTAATGGTTAAATAGTGGAGCTATTTAGAGAGCATGTCTCATTCTGAGTTAAACCTCCAGTTTCTCACAGCAGGCCGACATGCTGGAGATCCTTTTGAATCTTGTGACTGAAGTCAACTTTGAAATACCTTTTCAAGAGTCTGTTAAAAAGAAAGAGATGTAATACTGCAGCATCTCCTGACGCTGGTCTTTGTCACAAAGCTGATCAGCCTGGCTTGGAATCAGTGTAGCTCCCTTACACTCCAGCATGCAGCTTTCTCTAGATGTGTGCTGTTGAGGCAGGCTGGGGCATTCATCCCTGCTGTGCTGTAATTTGGTGGCTGGAGCAGTTGGGGCATGAAATTCAGCAATGACTTCTGCACGTGACTGCAAGGAAGAAAGCCTTGATACAGCAGCTGAGCAGATGCTGTGAGTCTGCTGTTTGGAATTACTGGCTGGGATAGCTGGAACTTTTTTTTTCTCCCCCAAGCAGAGGCACGCAGCTGCTCAGAGGGAGGTCTGTGACCTAAGCACAAAAGAGAGGAGTTGGTGAGCCTGTTAAGAGGGCCTAAAGTGAGGGCAGAATGGTGCTGGCTGTTGCTGAGGGTTTTGCTTCTGCTTATCTGAAGTGATTTGTGGACAATAATCAAAACAGTTTTTAATAAATGAGACTTCATGCAATAACTAAGGTACAGCAGGAGTGTATTCCCTAATGGTAACGTAGAAGAATGATCATCTGCTCCCTGACCCTTAGGTTGTCGCTGGGGCTGAGTTGATAGCTTTTTGAATGTCTTTTAGTGTGACCATTTGTCTTTATGTCTGTATTCTGATAATTAGGATTTCTTTGTAGCAATGAGTTGCTCCAGGTTAGAGGAGGAAGCTGGTCTTTTTTATTGGTAGCCAGAGGTGTTAATGATTTGGCTGTGTATGCAGAGGAGTGAGGGAAAACTCAGTCTAGTTTACCCTGGATAGATGTCCACTGGTCTACAGAGAATTTTAGCTGGCAGACTTAGGCTTATTTGCAAGGCTAGGCTGTTGGTGTGAAGCCATGAAGCTTGTCTCTTAATTAGTGTGTTCTCAGAATGGGAATTAAAGCAGTGGTGCTACTGCATTAGAGAAGGCTGGTGATTTGTAGGCATTTCAGTAAAGACAACAGCTAGATACAGGCTGTTCCCCAGTGCCAGAATTCTGTCTCTGCAGCCAGCTCTGTGTGGGAAGTGGGGCCTAAAGCATAAGGAAGTTCATCTAATCTGCAAATACTGTGGTGACTCTTACTCGAAGGTGACTTTTAAGGCTAATTGCATTTACATATATGTGCATCTTGTGTTGAGGAGGGCAAGCCAGTGGCTATGTATAGATTTCAGCTCCTTTTCTGTGAATACTGATCAACCAACAACTGTTCAATATGCCTTCAAGCTGAGGCTAAAAGAGCTGACACCTCTCTTCATGGAAATGAAACCCATAAATGTTCCATGCGTACTCAATAGGCACATGTATAATTGTCAGTGCTGCTGCTTGCAGGTGAAATTCGAGCTGTGGCTGCATTATCTAGGGTAGACAAAAGTGATCTGTGTTTGTTTTCAAGTCCAAAATTAAAGATTTGGTGTGCAGCTTCCAAAGTCTGTGCTTGTTGCTGGTCTGATGTTTCCACTGAAATCTGAAGTTCAAGACGCAGCCAACCTCAGTGCCAGCTGAGATGGGATACTGGTTTGAAAGTTTCACTCGTTTGTCAGCAAAGGAGTATCTGTGTAGAAGACAGCTGGAGACACTCTAAATCAAAGTGCAGTTCCTTTTCAGGTCTTGCAGAGCTTGTCATGCAACAAATTGTCTGATTACCTGGGGTGACCCTTTGACTTTATTTGTAAGGGATGAAGGATGCTGCGAGGCAGACGCTGGAATTGTGTGTGTTAACACTAGAAATGCACTTCTCACTTGGACTGATGCTGTGCTCACAGATCTCACTACTGACCCTTGGGCTCTGAGCCCAGATATTAATATTTTAAGGCTTACTTTCAAGAAGAGGGGGGTCTGAAAAGTAGTTTGGTTTCAAATATTTGTCAGTGGGAATAACTGACCTTACTTTATAGAGTTGGCAGCTGCGGTTAGAGCTTAAATCCAAGATGCTGCTTGCAGTATAAATAAACCTTTCCACTTTATTTTTAGATCGGGAGTGGTGCAGTTTTAATCAGCTTTTATGTGGTTTATGCTGAAGAACAAAGTTTATGTTTGGTTACATTAGTGAATCTACAGTTTGACTGTGGATTCTTAATTACTCTGCAGCTCAGGTAAGATACAGAAGCAAGAACTAAACCACTAATGTATTAGTAATAAAAGGTTTTGGTTTTTTTTCCTCTCTCTCTAAATTTAGTGCCTGGCTAAGCAGTGATTGGATAAGTGTTCATCTAAAATTAGGTAGTGACACAACCCAACGGAAGCCAAAAAGTGTTTTTGTAGTTAGTGCTGTAGTAGTAATCACAGTGCTGTAGATGTGATAGGAACTGGGCTCTGGAATAACAGGTATGCTGTGGTGGAGGTCATGCAGACACAGCGCTGTCTGCTGTCCAAATGAGCATCACTGGCAGCTGACTTTGGTCTGCTGCTTGGCTCTGCTGGTGCTGATTCAGCAGTGCTTCCTGTGGCTTGCTTTGGCCCTTGCTGGTCTCCTCCCTGGGTCTGGTGATGAAGAGGGATGGCAAGAGTTTATTAGATCTTTTCTGCCTTTTTTTGTTTTGCATTGGCATTTTGCGTCACCACAGAACACTTCCTGAGTAACTCTGGTTAGGGGGAAGGGAGGTCCAAGTAAATTCTATTTACAGTGTCAGGGACATCTGCTGGCCAATAGACTCGGGGCTTGCAAGCTGATTAAGAGGGTTGACTGTAATGGATTAGGCGGCAGTTGTCTGTGTCTCGTTTGTTCACCAGAAGTACTTCAGTTGATCCCCCTTTAGCATTAAATTAGTGTGTTTATTCTTTACTATCAGATCAAAATTAGGCTGTTTATGCTTTAAACACACCAGTTTACTCATCACAAAGGTAGATCTGAAGACAGGAATTGAATATGGACTTAAGAGAGAAGGAGATGTGAGAACGCAGAGAAAGCACGAGGTGGATGCTTGCCGGAAGGGGATGCTCAGAGTGTGCGAATGGAAAAGATGGCAATAACGCAGTAGCAAAGCCAGGCAGAACATAGCCTTCATGTGCTGTGTACTCCACTTAGGATGCATTTGTCAGTGTCATGTTTTTTTTTGTTGTTGGGAAAAGGATCTTTGCCTTTTTGGATGGCTCTGTAGTACTGAAGACTGCTGAAGTCTGAGCTGCTTGATAGGTGTAGTACTGTACTGGGTTAATCTGTTGAGGAGAAGGGAAGAGGCATCAGCTCCCCAGCTTCTGCTGCTGCTCTTTATTTGGTCTGAGGATTTCAGGTGTTGAGCTCAGCATTTCAGGTGTTTCCACAAGTAGAAATTGCCTCAACTGCTGTCTCTAGCCAGTCTGGCTAGCAGAACAATTTTGGATGGCTTTTGCATTTTAGTCCTTTCAGCAGATAGTTCCCAGGTGAATGCATTTCTAGTAGTACACCATTTCCCTGGTGAATGAAGTGGATGGAATGAGAGCTGTGTTTACTGGCTCCATTCTTTTAACTGCAGTCTAATTTTGAGGGTGCTTTGATGTCCAGATATGCCCTAGGCAAAGAGGCTGTACAGCAAGGAAGCTATGCTAAAAGACTCCTGTTAGCCTTAAGCCACACTACATATCCTCTCTTCGTATACCATAATATGCTTAGGTAGGACAGGTAGAAGGAAATCTCTGGGAGCAAGGGTAATAGGAGGCTCTTCCATTCTGCTTGTTGTGTGGTGGCACACACAGCTCTCTTCATCCTTCCCACAAGAAGCGTTTGCAGTATCAGCTGGACAGATGCAAGCGTTACCAAACCTGCTTAGAGTGGAGAGCTCTGGTAAGCTCTATCAGGAGGACCACCAGTTCCCAAGAGGCTGCTGCAACTGAGTGCCTGTGGCCAATAGTCAGTATTAAAACTTGAAAATGGAATTCTGTGTATGAAATGTGTCTGTTCTCTAAGTCAGCAACTCAGTGTGGCAAGATCAGGGATTGGTATTGAATGCAGAGCCCTGGAAGATAAATCAGAGCAGCTGTCTGATGAGGCAGGCTGGCTGTTTAGGTCTTGTCGGGAGAGACTGCTGGTTCTCTGGAGATGTAAAGGAATCTATTTATAAAGAAGAAAATTCCACTCTCACCTTATGCTTGATTCCTTAAATGTTGCTTTTTGCTTCAGTTGGAGAACAAGATACTGCTGATGCCACAACTGTTGTTTGAAGTACTCAGTAAATGTCAGGGTCTTTTTTAGTAATGCTGGAACCATTGTGCTCTCCAGCATGTGTTGACTCTATCAGTTTGCTAAATACACCAGTTCTATCCTGGAGAAAGAAAAGTGGGTTTATGATTTGGGCAGTATCTTTGGGTACTTTTAATGGCTTATTTTAGGCCAATGTTGGTACTAGGATTTGATGATGGAGACATGGAAATGGGAGCAAAAAGGTACTAAGTAGAGAGGTGAAACATTTTTTCCACATTTAAGGAGCCTTTCCTGAGGTGCTTTGTGATAAGGAGGTGGTACCTACACCACTGCAGCTGGCTCTACAGATATGTTTCAGCTCTGGGAAAAATGGTAGATTCTGCAGCTACAGAGTTTGTCATAAAAGCAGAACACTTCTGCAGAGCTCATCTCTCACTGTTCTTATCTCTCTGGACACCAGTGTTCAAGAGTAACCTTACATTGTTGTGGTGAAATACAGTGCTTGCTCTGATAAATGGAGCTCTGGCAGGGAGCTTGCCTGCCTTGGAACAGAGGACGACGTTACCCTGAGTTTGTAGGAGTAGCCACCATGAACAGCACAGGCTACAGAAGGCTTAGCACACAAGTGTCCCAAAGCTCAGTCAGGTGGTGATGGGAGCTTTAGTCTAAAACTGTTAACTTGTTGCCTGAAAGGAGTATTATTTGAGAATATGATATGATGAAACTACTGCTGGGGTCAGCTGTACCCTGACAATGTCTTGATACCAAATACTAAGTCAGCTTCTACCACAAGAGCTCTGCAGGCAGAAAAAGTTTGTCAAAAGGAGGGGCTGATGTTGAAACATGAAGTTACTGAAGCAGCAGAGCATCAAGAATGCTTCGGAAAGCCTTTGGCTGCTTATCGTGGTTGAGGGGAAGAGGAATGGTTCTGAAGTTTAATCAAGTTGTAATGGTTTAGCTAATTGCAGTAAGGAAATGTTCTCTGAGTCTGCATCTTCCTTCCTTTGCTCTAAGCATATGTTCAATAGGTTGTCTGTGACTGCTTTGTAGGGAAACAACTTGTTGGCCTTGGCCCCCTGTAGAATGTATTTCAAGGTCACTCAGCTCTGTTTGCTTTTATTGTACCAGGGAACCTGAGAGGACACATCTTGACCAAGTGTTTTACTAAACTTCAGATTCTGACTTTAGCTGCTCAAGTTTCGTAGGTCTGGTACTTGGCCTTTACTGTCTGTCTGCAATTTGGGGGCATATTTACATAAAGCACAGAATGAAGTCAGGGGCTGAATAGAGGTAAATTTCTGTTGTCATAGGACTGTGTTGAAGCAGAATTTCTCATAGAGTGGTCGTTCAGAGAGGGCTCAGCTGCAGGCAAATGATACCAATAGTAGGTTCTCCTACACTTCTGAAGGGATATCAGCTTTTGGAAGTAGAAACCAGGAACACCTACTGATGGTTATTTTAATAGTGATGCATGTTTGGCCTTTTCTAGCTACCAGAAATAAACTTGTTAAACAGCTTATGACAGAAGGGCTGCACCTCTGAGCTGTTTGGGTCACTAGGCAGTCTGAATGTGAGTAGTTATCAGGGTCCTCTACACATCTTCCACAACAAAGTGCTGACCTCTGAACTACTCTTTCACTGTAAATCTACAGTTAGAATTTCTAAGTCCTTGTCCTGTCACATCGGTCAGAGCCCACCATGCCCAGTGCCCCAGCTCTGCATGTTCATGACTTGTGCTCTCTGAAGAGAGGTGATGCCAGCATGCCTCAAAGAATATGCAGGCAACTGCCGGAGCCAGACTTTGCCAAGTTGTGCATTCATTTGAAGTACCAGAAACAAACCTATCTGCCTTTCCCTGTCCACAATGGTTTTAACTTGCTTAGTGAAGGCGAGGAGCTGGATGTTGCACCAGGAGCCCTTAACAAGCATTACACAACTCTCTGCCCATTCAAATCTTTCTCTTCAGAAGAAGCTGAGGAAAAAGAGCAGATCATCAGCACAAAACATTGAGAAAAGAAGGGGCTTAGTGTTTTTTTTAATTATTGCTTTTTTTGGAAAGTGCTCTAGGGCACATACACTGTAGGGAACTTGTGGTTGAATGACCTGAGAGGGTTCACCTCAGGATAACTGTGGAAACTAGGTAGGCAAAGCATATGACACGAGTGTGACTGCTGCCTGTTGAAGAGACCTAGAAAGTAGTGAAGCATTCAGCACTGTCTCATTCTAGAAGTCAGTAAGTTATTTTGAAAGCAGGTTTTTTGGTTTTATGAGAGCAAACTTCAGTGACACTAAGGTTTAATTCTCACCCAGACAGGAAAACTTGATCCTGAGAAAGGCCATTGAGGAGTAAAGTTTGATACTGCTTACAGTCTGTCCTGAATGTGTGATCTGTTATTCTTGTGTGATTACTTGGCAAGGTGAGCTGAGCTAGGATGCAAGAATCCAGGAGAATTGTGACTTTCAGGTTCTTTAAGCACCTGCTGCAGAGGCTTTCATGTTCAAGCTTTCTGAATTGAGAGTGTTTGTGACTTCTCCCCAGTGGATTGCAGGTGCTACACCTGTGAGTTCTCCTGTGTCCATGTATTAACCGGTATCTGGAGTTGATCCAAGTGCTCAGAGCTGTGGTGCCTTACATTTTCTTCAAAGTACCAGTCCTGCATTGCAGGGATAAACAGCTGCAGTCTGGAACTAAACAGCTAGCTTGAATGAAACCTTTTAGCTGCCTTATCTACAGTCTGATCACCTGCAAATTTCCTGTTTTTCTTTCAGTGGTATAATTCAAAACCTGCTGCTGCATGCTATGGAAGCTTTTTAAAAGGGGGAAACAACCCAACCCAAAAGCTTTGTCCTTTATCTTGCTGCTTAAACCGGTGTGGTGGTTGGTGACTGCCAGATTGCAAAGTCATAACTTCGGGGCAGACCTGTTGGGTGTCCTTGACTAAGTCTGTTTTCCATTTTTACAGGGTTGGCGTGTTGGAGGACACCTTCACCTGTCTTGGTGTTTTGTGTGCCATTGTATTCTTTCCAATTGGGATCCTGTTCTGTCTTGCACTGAGGCAGAGAAGATGCCCTAATTGTGGGGCAGCTTTTGGCTAAGGGGATGAAGGTGGCCATGCTTATGAAAGCTACAACTGTTAGCATACTCTTTCTAATGTAAATGTCATGTACAATCGTTTTATTTGCTTCAGACCTGTTTTGTAAAGTGTGAAGAAATTTAGTCTCCTGCATGTAATTTAAACTTAATCTTTTATGAGCATGTGCATTGCAAAACATGAAAACCCAACCTGTTTTCCATGTTTAGTGGCACCTGTTGAAAACTAAATAAAACTGCTTTCCCTTTTGCAATCCTCAACTTGTGGCTGGATTATTAAGTACGAGACTAACGTGTCTGGGAACATGTAGTCTGAAAGTGGAATTAGTAATCCTAGCTGCAAAGGAGAAATACTTGCCAGAATCCTTAGGATGATAAAACAAAGGATATGGTTTAGGGCTGTGCTTGTTGTCTTTGGGGAAGGGCTGCAAGTGCTGTGTGCACTACTGCTGTGCTAAGGGACCCTCTTTGTTCTGCTGAAGGCACTAGTGACAACCAGCAGTAAGATCTTGGTTTTTAACTCCTGGAGGTCAGATGATCTCTGAGGGCTGCAGTGGCCTATGCTATAGCAGAAGCTTCCTCACACTAGGCAACATGTCAGCGAGTTCTGACTGGCAGAGCACTTGTCTCTAGCAAGAGGCTGTGGCACTTGCAGGGGTGAGCTGCTTGAGTGAAAATACAGCCCAGGTTGACTTGCTGCTAGTATGCTTTAGGAAAAGGTGTAAGGCACACTTCTGAGAAGGTGGTGTTTGAGAATGGCAGAGTGGACATTTGTGCAAGTTGACATAGCGCATAGAGTGTCCTCTGCCTCGAACTTGAACTGGAGGGCGGATGAGTGGACTCTACCTCTGTACCCATCACATGCTCATATACTATTTTTTGATCTTAAGTAACTGAAAGGTATTTCACATGACTTGAATTCACTGGTTAGAGTAGTACAAGCAGGCACAAGGGAATAAATATCCCTGGGATGCTGTAGGAATTTGTAAAGCAGAATGATTTAGAGCAAGGATTAAGGGCTGACAGCAGCCACTATGCAGAGTTCATACAGCAGGTGGTAAATATTCCCATAACTCTGGCTGCTTTAGCACTGTAATGCTGATAAAGAGTGTAAAGTCAGTTTCTAGTGTTACAGGCTAATTTCTGAGATAATTGTTGCTGTAGGAAAAGAAAATGCTCCACTGGATTTAGAATATCTGGGCCTGAGGTAGCAGACTGCACAACTCCACTTGTGCCTGACTTTTAAAGCTGCATTTCACCTAACTGCTACTAGACCATACCAATATTTGCTGATGCTAGGCCTTTTTGTGGAAGGCTGCAGTAAGAGAGTAACTTCAAAGGCAGCTTTTTGTATTAGAGTTGAGAGAAAAAAATCATGGCACTGTTTTATTAGGACTTTTTATCAGACTAGATTTTGACAACATGTTGTAAAGGAAAAGTTCTTGCAGCATGTGTTGACAGTACATTAGACTTAAGATAGGTTTACGTTTATGCTTGTAAGTTTGTATCTGAAGGTTAAGCAAAGCCTTACAAATTGTCTATTCTTGAAGGATAAATATTTATTTATAACCTAGAGTGTCTCTCTTAAACAAAATAATGTATCACCACTTTATACAGGCAATTCTCTGTCCTGGAATAAGGCATTGTTCTGTTTCTTACTTGGTGCAGGGCATATGCAGGCTTACAGAGCTTACCACTGCAGCTTCCAAACAAGGAATGCCAAAGATTCATATTGATGAGCTATTAGTTACATGGGTTTACTAGAGTGTGCAAACTATCTCTAGTAATTCCTACTACAGAAAAAGGCATCCTGTAAAATCAAGCCCAAGTGCTCAACTGTTAGCTCAAAGCAGTTACCACATTAGAAAGTACAGGTTTAAAAAACCCAAAAACTCCATTCCAGTATGATTCTATGGTACAGTAATTACAGTTAAATAAATGCTCAGAGTGACTTCAGGCAGGAATTGTTGCTGAAGCTGGGGGCTGAGGAGGAAGTGTCTGTGTGGACCTGCAGTTCATCGAATAATGGGTGCCGATCTGTCGTTTGTTACTGTTGGTCTCAGCTTCACAGTTGCAAAAGGATTTTCTCCACTGAAAGGAAATGCACAAAGTTACTGCAAGGTTTGCTGCAGCACAACCTCAGATTTAAGCCATGTAATATCTTCGCCCAGCTTGTCCGAAGGCTACGTTATAGTTTTAGACTAAAGGATTCTGTGCAGCTCAGTTTAACTTGAGTTTTGAAGACAAGCTTACAGACAGAGGCTCACTTGGCAGTGAGAAGAACTGCCTTGAAGTGTTGCTAACACTTCAGGACAGTTTAAGTCCTGCTGCCTGTCCAACTACTGGTGAAACAGATTTCTGAGCAGGACATTTGCAGTGTGCTTTATCTGAAACCATAATGGTTCACCTGTGTCTAGGAAGGGTCACAGTAACTTGGGAAAAAACATCCTTCCCCCCCTCCCCAGTCAATGCAATAATATGAGCCAATATAAAACCCAACACAAGCAAATCAGTGTTAAAAGCTTTAGAAAACATACCTTAGAAAAGGTGGTTTTACAATGCCATTCATATCAGGCTTCTGTAAAGGAAAAAGGAGATTTGCAAACACATGCTAGAGGTGATCTGGCTATCCTGCTACAGAAAAGAGAGCCTGACCTTCAGACAGGCTGGAGCATTTAGCTGTGTAATTCTAATGAGTGCATAGAGCTCTTGAACTGGGAAAAGGGAGCTGTGGGGAATTCTCAGCATGTCAAAATTAGCAGGTTAAAAAATGGTGTTAGCTTTAGCTGGTTGATGATTGGTTAGCTGGTCAAGTCAAGAGAGATGCTGGAATGTGTCCAGAGAAGGGCAACAAGGCTGGTGAGGGGCCTGGAACACAAACCCTGTGAGGAGAGGCTGGGGGAGCTGGGGGTGTGCAGCCTGGAGAAGAGGAGGCTTGGGGGTGACCTCACTACTGTCTACAGCTACCTGAAGGGAGGTTGTAGCCAGGTGGGGTTGGGCTCTTCTCCCAGACAACCAGCAATAGAACAAGGGGACACAGTCTCAACTTGTGCTGGGGGAAGTATAGGCTGGATGTTAGGAGGAAGTTCTTCCCAGAGAGAGTGGTTGGCATTGGAATGGGCTGCCCAGGGAGGTGGTGGAGTCACCATCCCTGGGGGTGTTGAAGCAAAGCCTGGATGAGGCACTTAGTGCCATGGTCTGGTTGACTGGATAGGTCTGGGTGCTAGGTTGGACTGGCTGATCTTGGAGGTCTCTTCCAACCTGCTTGATTCTATGTGATTTTTAATGTAGTATCTGTTCCCCTACACTCCCAAATGTGAGATCAGTGATCACCAGATAACTAGCTGGGCATTTTGTAGGTTAAACTAGAAAAGAAACATCAGTGCAAGAGCTGTCAGCCAAAAGAGAAAGGACAGCAGTACTGGCAGCACAAGTACTATGCCATATTATTTCTAAGCCCCTTGCTGCCACTGCAAGAGGCCAAGATTAGGCCTGGAGCAGGCTGGGCAGTGAACACAGCCTCCACCTCTCCACCTCAGTGTAAAGCCATGAAGCTTGAGGCAGCAGTAGTCAGCACAATACACAGCTAGGCAAGAAAGCCCCAGAGTGAGGGCAGATTCCTGATCAATATTATGTAGAGGTTTATTTTTTAAATACAACCTAATGTATTTAGCTGGTGTTGATTT
Organism: Pogoniulus pusillus; assembly: GCF_015220805.1. NCBI lineage: Eukaryota > Metazoa > Chordata > Aves > Piciformes > Lybiidae > Pogoniulus > Pogoniulus pusillus. The sequence goes on along the minus strand of NC_087276.1, from coordinate 29,850,133 downwards.
ACAAAGTACAAGTTTAGGTACCTCCTGTGGCTTTTGTGAGTAGTGATGGTGAGGCAGAAAAGGCAAGCAAACAGCTGTTGGCACCTCCTCTGTAATTTGCTTTGTTTGAATGGGAGTAATTTTGCCTAGATCTGCCAATGGTTCGTTGTAAGAAAGCTGCCACATCTTAAGTGCATGGTCTGAAAGGGCTCGTTTGGACAGCTGCAGTTTGCACTCTGCCGCTGCGATGGGGTGTAACTCGTCCCTGTGAGGCTGAGGAACCCAAAAGGTGGCAGTGTGGCTCTGTCAGTGCTGCTGCTGTGAGGGGATGTAACTCGTCCCTGTGAGGCTGAGGAACCCAAAAGGTGGCAGTGTGGCTCTGTCAGTGCTGCTGCTGTGAGGGGATGTAACTCGTCCCTGTGAGGCTGAGGAACCCAAAAGGTGGCAGTGTGGCTCTGTCAGTGCTGCTGGCTGCTGTGAGGGGATGTAACTCGTCCCTGTGAGGCTGAGGAACCCAAAAGGTGGCAGTGTGGCTCTGTCAGTGCTGCTGCTGTGAGGGGATGTAACTCGTCCCTGTGAGGCTGAGGAACCCAAAAGGTGGCAGTGTGGCTCTGTCAGTGCTGCTGGCTGCTGTGAGGGGATGTAACTCGTCCCTGTGAGGCTGAGGAACCCAAAAGGTGGCAGTGTGGCTCTGTCAGTGCTGCTGCTGTGACGGGATGTAACTCGTCTCTGTGAAGCTGAGGAACCCAAAAGGTGGCAGCGTGGCTCTCTGTGTCAGTGCTGCTAATAGCAGCAGTGGTTCAGGGTAAGGTGGAAATCTTGCACGGTATTGCCCTTCCCAGGCTTGCTGGAAGCAGAAATCTGCAGGTACCTTTGGTGCAGCAGCTTGACCAGTAGTAATGTCTCAGTCCATGTGGCCATTTTCATGTCAAGGCTTAAAGCTCCATTGCTGAGCAAGAGCCTGCAAGCCTTTCCTCTCCAGGTAGCAGGAGCAGCCAGCTACCATGGCCATAGTACCATGAGGCAGGTGCAGAAATCTCCATTTGTTGGGGACCTAATTCAGCAGGGCTCTTAAGCTTGTGCTTGACTTGTGATGGACTCACATCAGTCATAAAGAGAATTATACCCAGGAATTAGGCCTGATTAGCCCTTAAAATTAATTGGAATGAGAGAATGCCAGAATTAGATGCTACTTCTTACTGAACACCAACCCCCAAGGCTCCATCAGCTCCTAAGTATTTTTCAGTTCATATTATTCTGCATAACACAGCTTGAAAAAATAACTTGCAAGAACCATTCCTCATCTTTCCTGCCTGAACCCCTGGGCTATTTTTTGCTCTGTATTCTGAAACAAAAATAAGATGTCTCAGTGAATCAGTTCCTGCTTCTGCATAAAAGATCCTGTAAGGACACTGGCTTATGTGTATGTAAATCCTGTATGGGAATACAAACAGCCTGGTGCAATGTACCTTATGGTGTGGGGGTTGGTGACTTGCATGGAAGTGGGAAAGACAACTTTCCAAAAGAATGGAAGCAAAAATTGGCTTGAGAAGAAAACACTTGGTGCAAATACAGCAACTCACTGCAGTTCTCCTCCCTGTTTTCATACAATCAGCCAGGTAGGAAGAGAGCTCCAAGCTCATGCAGCCCAGCCTAGCACCCAGCCCTATCCAGTCAACCAGACCATGGCACTAAGTGCCCCAGCCAGGCTTTGCTTGAACACCTGCAGGGATAGTGACTCCACCACCTTGAACTAGTGCCACAGAACAAAATACCCTTGGGAACTTACTGGGGACAGTTCCCATACTAAAGGCAGCAGCAGTCCAGTGAAGCTGAGACAGTTCAATCACTTTTATCTCTAGTAAGTCACCTTTCAGTTGTCTCAGGGCACAGCACTCACTGTACCGCTTGCCTGGCAGCTTCTGACACCTGATCCATCTTTTACTGTGGTGAACATAATTACATCTGAAGGACACTTTGATCCTATAGGGCCCAACAGCCATAAAGCCACAGGGTGAGTGAACCACTGTACACAGTCGCTTGGCCTGCTGCTGCTTTATCCAAACAGGAAAACCACAACTGTGTCAATAACTGATGGGAAAGCCAACTGTGTGCTGGGCTGCAGCAAGAGCAGTGTGGGCAGCAGGGCAAGGGAGGGGATTCTGCCCCATGGCTCTCCTCTCATCAGACCCCACCTGCAGTCCTGGGTGCAGTTCTGGAGTCCCCAACACAAGTAGGACATGGAAGTGTTAGAGTGAGTTCGGAGGAGGCCACAAAGATGCTGAGAGGGCTGCAGCAGCTCTGCTATGAGGACAGGCTGAGAGAGTTGGGGCTGTGCAGCCTGGAGAAGAGAAGGCTTGGAGGAGGCCTTGTAGTAGCCTTCCAGTATCTGAATGGGGCCTGCAGGAGGGCTGGTAGGGACTATTGACAAGGTCTTGTAATGACAGGATGAGGAGAAGTGGGTTTAAACTGGCAGAGGGGAGATTTAAACTGGATGTTAGGAAAGGGTTCTTTGCAGAGAGGATGGTGAGACACTGGCACAGGTTGCCCAGAGAGGTGTTCAAGGCCAGGATGGATGAGGCCTAGACTGCCCCAGGCACAACTTGAGGCTGTATCCCCTTCTTCTGTTGCTGCTTGCCTGGCAGAAGAGCCCAACCCCACCTGGCTACAGCCTCCCTTCAGGTAGTTGTAGACAGCAGTGAGCTCTGCCCTGAGCCTCCTCTTCTGCAGGCCGCACACCCCCAGCTCCCTCAGCCTCTCCTCACAGGGCTCTGCTCCAGGCCCCTCCCCAGCCTTGCTGCCCTTCTCTGGACACCTTCCATTATCTCAACATCTCTCTTGAATTGAGGAGCCCAGAACTGGACACAGCACTCAAGGTGTGGCCTGACCAGTGTTGAGTACAGGGGCAGAATAACCTCCCTCCTCCTCCTGGCCACACTGCTCCTGAGCCAGGCCAGGATGCCATTGGTCATGCCCTTAAATAGTAAAAGATGAAGTTTTTAGCTACTGGCAGCCACCTAGGGGATTCCTGACTTCTGAGGAGCTTGCTATGATACCTACCAATGGAACTTTGCATCTTACACTGGTACAGGCTCTTCATTTTAGAGTGACAACCTTGTTTTCATAGACATCTAAACACCACAGGAAGTTTTTTAGCTATCAAAATGTGATTACTGCTTCAAGAGGCTTTTTGAAGAAGGTCTCAAAACCATTTCCCACTATTAGATGCATATCAGCAAAGTGTGTAATTGTTAGTAATTGCTTAATTTGATTAGTTTTTGCTTTGAGGCAGTTTGAATGCTGCTTGGTAGCAGAAATAGTAGACCCATGCAGCATTCTCTGTTCACAAAAACGTATTTGCTGTGGTTTTGCTGGATACAGCTGTGACTTAGTACACACATCCCTCACCTACATCCACAAAGCCAACACTAGCTTTCATGGGGTTGTGTAAAGCATTCCTGAAGACAGAGTTTAAGCTGCCCTGTAGCTCTAAATTGGCTGAGGGTGATGGATTTGTTCTCCTTTGTGAGAACTCCTTTTCATATTTAACAGATGCCGTTCCTGAGACGTTTGCTATGCAGAGTAGCTCTCCTTTGTACTTAGATACACCCCTGAACACTCTTATCACTACAGATGGGTTGAAATGCCCAAACCCCACGATACTCCTGAAGACAGCAGCATGAAAGGGCCACTGAAACACAAGTAGGCAAGAGAGAATATTCCAGGGCCTCACTGAATTGCTCAGCTAAGTAGGGCAAGGAAAGGAGGCAGGGCAGAACATTTGGATGGGTTACTTACCGGGCCTGCATTTTCTGCTCTGTCAGTTGGTGTTTTGACAGTACCTTTGGGAGACTCCATCCTCTTATCTGTTTGCACAGACCCCAGATAGTCTGGTGGTGGCAGGACAACATCAGCTTTGTCCACGAGGTTTACAGAACTGATACTTCGGATTGGTGCAGGGCTGCGAGACAGAAGCCAGCAGGTAACATGTTCAGTTCTTACAACAGAGCTCTCTCCCTTATCTTTAGCTGCAGGAAAGTGCAGGAGCTGGATGCTAGCAGAGATGTACAGCCCCAGTGGATTGGAGTCGGTGGGACTCTTTAAGGTGAGGTGAAGCTAGTTCTGGGGTCTTTGTCTAACCATTACCATGTTGTAATTTAATCAAAGCATTGCACTACAGACTGTTAGAAAGACTTGCTGTACACATGGCTGAATAACAAAGCAGAGCAGCAGAGAAGTAACACTGCCATGAACATCAGAGAAGGTGTGGCATTCCTGCAAGGCCCACCCAGACAGTACCTTGGTGCTGGGACAAATGCTTTTTCTTCTGCTGCTTCTTCCAGCGGTCTAGTGTACGATGATGGAAACCATCCTTTTCTGCAAGGGGAAACTTCTTCAGTTTCACTTTATATAGAATTGGAGAGATCTTTTGAAAGACAACAGTTGTCTGAGGGAATGGGTGGGATTTACCTGCTAAAGACCCAGCCCCTGACCGTACCAAACTAGTGTAACAAAACCCCCGTAAGTGTGGTGATTTACCTCACAGAAAGACTTCAAGTGCCCAGTCAGTGACAACCAACAACAAAGGGGGTGAAATAATTTACCAAGGCCTAACAACATCTGCTGAGACACATTTTCCCTTCAGGTTCAAACTGGGCAATCCACTGATTGTCTTACACTTTGGTGGAGTCATGTTCCCCGTAGAGCCAGCCGTCCTTTTCTTCAGCTACAAGCAGTGTGATGATGTCCCCCTGTGCAAAGCTAAGCAACGTCTTGTTGCTTCCAGCAGTATGTGGGAAGATTGTCTTTACTTTTTGCCTTTTCATTATATTTAGTCCTGTGGCAACAGAAGTTGAGCGTGATAAACTGGCATCATCTGAGTTCTCTGTCAGAAAAGGAAAAAGTGAAGCAAAAAAAGGGAAAATTAGCCACATGCTAATGAAAGTAATTCTGATTAGTAGGCTGAGGTTGGACTCGATGATCTTGAAGGTCTATTCCAGGCTAAGAAATTGTATGATTCTGTGAGAGTTAAAACAGGAATGCTCAAGTGCAAAGCGAGTTCTGAGGCTTTGCACTGCTTTGGTTTCCACTTACACACCTCTCAATTATCTGCCAACATTTCATACCACCGTGAAGTTCTTGACGGCACAGGCAACTACATACAAGCATCACCCATCACGACAAAGCTGAACCAACAGACGTAAAATGTGATTATGTAAAGTCTTTTACTTGCTGCTACTTCACCTTTTGTTTTCTGGCCTGAAAAATGTTAAACTTTGGCAGCCATAAAAGCCTTGGAACATTTCCCATTAAAAACAAAGTTAACTGTGTATGAGGTCCCTGATTGCATTTTCAAACATGCCTGGCACTTGACTGCAGCTGAGTCGATGGGAGTTGCAGGTGCTTTGCAGACCCCAGGTGTTTAGCAGAACACAGCTGAAAGGATATCTCTGAATTGCTCTTGAACCAACACAGTGCATTGTAAGCACACTTTGAAGGAAGAAATGCTGGAGCTGCTATTATCACACTGAAAGGTTCTGCATTGCTTAGGTTGTGATTTAGACTTAGTCCTTTCACAGAACCACACAGAATTAACCAGGTTGGAAAAGACCTTCAAGATCTTTCCCTTCCTTCCCCATAACAGGTAACATAAAAAATTCAATATATTGGAAACAAATCTGAGCAGGACTTTATGTTTCAGGAAGGAAACACAAAGCTGTGTTCATCTTGTCCCATCTGCACATTCTTCCCTAACTGCTACAGGTCCTTCAAGCAAACCAAAGCAAGACTGTAGGAGTAGTTTGTTTACTTATATGCAGTGAAATAATCACTCAGCTCTATCTTGTTCAAAATTACAGAATGTATTGCAGCAGGACTGGAAGTGCTAAAAGGAGTTAAGCTGAGCTAATCAGGGAGAGTGTGATTGAAATAGAACCTACCCAGCCTGACCTGTACTTTACTGCAAACGATTCTTGACTTAGGAGACAGTTCCCCTGTTTCATAACTTCCTTAAACACATCATAAAGCCCATTCTGTACTCCTCTCCACACCCTGGAATTCACACCATCCCAGCAGGCAAGAGGTCCTGCTGCGATGTTGGACACTGTCATTCACACTGAGCCAGCTGGCAGCAAGGTGACCCTTACCTGCTGAATTGGTAAGCTTTTCAGAAGATGACTTGGGAGCCGTTGTGGGATTGTTAAACATATCAACAAGTGGACTGGTGTAGGCTCTGCCAGCAGGAGCTGGGGGCACCTTCGTTGCATTTTCATAGTGAGGATAGAAGTCACTTCCGAACTAGAGTCACAAAAACAACGGTGTCACAATAGTGAGGAGACAGTGACAACTTCTTTGCAGTATTACATTCCAGAAAGCAATGCTGACCTGTTCCCAAGTGACACATAGTTAGAGCTGTCGGTCCCCATGGTCCCAAGGGCTTCCTGATGGAATGTGTTTAAGAGGCTTCTGTCCCTCGACAGACATTTGTCGGTGGGGATGCTGTGCCTTTTCCCCCCCGACAAATGGCACAGTTACACCTAGATCATTTTTTGTGGCCCTTCCACGACTAGTGGTGACAAAACATACACACAGGGAGAATTTAGACCTTTGGAGGTCTCTTCCAGCCCAGACCATTCTATGGTGTTAAGTTTATATTGAACTACTGAGTGTGTAATTGCTAGCACTTAGAGACAAGAATGCAGGAAATGGGTGGAATGAAAGTAGCCCTGAGGCTGGCCTCTGCAGAAAATGTCCTAGGCCCCCCACTGAAAAGTGAGCCCTGGGGTTTGTGCTTCTGCCTACTGTCCTTCTCCAATAGCAGGGCTTCAGCTCTTAAGAGTTTGATTTCATACTGATTCCCAGTGTAGCCCAGCAGCACAGACTTAACTGCACATGCTTAGGTACAACAGAAGCTAGTGAAGACTCCCAGTTAAGAGAAAGGACCTTTAACCATCAAAGACCAACATACCAGGGTGTTTCTCTCTATCATGGGTGACGGCTGTGGAGTTCCTGACACTGGAGTGGAACCAGGTGTCCTTATCTCGTCTATCATCATTCTGACCTTTTCAGGCACTTTGGTAGCATCACTACAGATTTCCTGCCACCCAGGCAGCTTGGATTTGAGGAAGTCTGCACACTGCATCCAAAATGTAAAAGACACTTGTCAAAGACATGCTTTTACATACAGCTGCACACTGCATTGCAAACATCTTCTATGTACTTGTCTGGCACTACAGCGCTCCTAAGTGCCTTTTTAGCTGCTTACAGCACTCTGATCTCCCATTTGATTCCATTTCAGGGGTTTCATTTGGTTGAATTCATGTCACTGACCTGAACATGGTAGAAGTGCATGTGCTGGCTGAAGTTGCAGTGCTTGTCAACCAGAAAACAGAATCTTCTCTTCTCTTCAAGGAGGGCTTCTCTGCAGCCTTCTGCAATAAATCTCTGGATGTCATTCTGTCGAGAGGTCACAGTTTCCAAATACTAAGGAGAGAAAAACAACACAAAACCCCAAGATAAATCAGATTTGATACCACATACAGTTACATACAGGAAAGGTGTGGTGGGATAGAGTGACTCTGCTTCCAAGCCTCAGTCTTTTTGTGCAAGCACCCAACTTCCCTCATCCCACCAAGCAAAGGCATATTCTCATGAGAGGCAACCCATAATTTACTTGTGTGTATGTGAAGAAAAAGGAGCTAGTGCTATTTATCATAGAATCATCGAATAAACCAGGTTGGAAGAGATCTCCAAGCTCATTCAGTCCAACCTATCCCCCAGCCCTATCCACTAAACCAGACCATGGCACTAAGTGCCTCATCCAGGCTTTTCTCGAACACCTCCAGAGACAGCGACTCCATCACCTCCCTGGGCAGCCCATTCCAATGCCAATCACTCTCTCTGCCAACGACTTCCTCCTAACATCCAGCCTAGACCTCCCCTGGCACAACTTGAGACTGTGTCCCTTTGTTCCTCATTACAAACAAAGCTTTCTTTGAAAAGGAAATTAAAACAGAGACACATGGAGAAAAAGCCCTGATAAGCTACCATGAAATGAAAGCACTGAGCAAGAAAGGCAAGTATTTTCTGAGAGACAGAGGACAGCCAGAAGGTGATTTGCTCTTTTCTCCTCACTGCCTTGCCTTCTCTGCCTTGGCCTGCAGATGGCAATGCTGGTTTGCGCAGGACTGGCAGTAACAAGCTGGCATTTACCCGCTCTGGGAAATTAATGTATTGCAAATTACTAAATGAATTTTCACGGCAGAGCTGACCTGCCCCGTAAACCTCTGCATAAAGGTGTAGTTACAGAGGTACGGATTAAAAACAGTCAGTCAGAGGATGAAACCTAGCAACTGAAGCAGGAGTCTCTGAATGAGTGCAGCAGAGCAGCCCAGAGCTGGGTTTCAACAGGAGTGCCCCGAAGACAAACCACCCTAGCGGAACCAAACCCGCACCTCCTCCGAAACCGTGGGGTTGAACTGTTGCCAGACAACTTCCAGAGGCGTAAGTCCCTGGAGGTCTTCAAGCAAAGCCTGGCTGAGGCACTTAGTGCCATGGTCTGGTTGACTGGATAGGGCTGGGGGATAGGTTGGCCTGGATGATCTTGGAGGTGTCTTCCAACCTGGTTGATTCTATGATAATATAAGTGCCTTAACCAGTAACACTGCATACACACACCTGGGGGCAAGCTTTAGGAGTCAAGATTTAAGAGCGACTCAAACACAACCTGTAATAGCTCACCACCATCTGCCGACCAGTTCATAGAGCAAGCAAAAGCAGCAGGCAAGAGGCAGGCACTGACCTCCATCTCTTTGTGCTCGTACTTGGTGACGTTGCGCGCTCCTTGGCTTTTCCTTCGGATTTTCTTCAGCTCAGCCTGCGACTTCTCTAAAGAATCCAGCTTGCTTCTGTGTTCAGTTTGGTACCTCTTTAAAGTTGCCTGCAACCAAAGCATTTAAAACATATCTCATCTTGCACTCAGCCGTGCAAGTGAGTGGCTAAAAAGCACAGGCAGTGTGTGAGATGCTGCTAGCACACAGCAGACGAGACGGGCAGCTGCCTGCCTTGAGTTTAAAAGTGCCATTGGTTCTCTTTAACTCGAGCATGAACACTTTTGCCATGCTCTTGTACCAGTTAGCTGCTAGGGAACCATTTCTGCAATACAATTTGACCAGCAAGAGAGAAGTAAAGTGTGACTTCCAGAACTGAGTGTACTCACATTCATGTATTTTACATCCAGGTCTGTTTTCTTCTCCAGCTCAGATATAATTTCTTTATGAAATTTTTTGAACTTTGGAAGCAAATGAATGAAAAGTTATTAAAAATTGGCAAAAGGAATTTTCTAATTTAAAAAGTAAGTTTTGAAATCAGAAAATATTAACTTACACTCTCCTCTAGGCTGTCATTAAGTTTCTTGTGTGTTCTTGAAATTTCTATGAGAACTTGGCCTGTTGATAAACATATTTCATAGAGTCCTGAAGTTAGTTAATAAAGAACAGTAATCATTAACTGGAATGTGCTTAAGAGGGATAGGAAATGTCTCATGTTGCTCATCACAAATAACTAGATCTGGCCACGGACAAACCAAGAAGATCCTAAGTGATAGGAGAATAATTAATATGCAAGAGGGACATGGAGTGCCAGACAAAATAAATACTCCTTTCTCTCCAGAGAACTCCTGTTGATTTAGTAACAGCCTCTTGCCAAGTCAAAGAGTAACACACAAGAACTGAAGGTAGCTGCTACTATCCAAATTGCTGCTATCTACTGTTTATTAACCAGCTGCACCTTCAGAATGAACAAAGTAAGCTCTCACATTCACTCCCAGCACACCTGCTAGAAACACTTCTGATAGCTGTGCTGCCACTTCCCAGGCTGTTTCTCAGTGATTACAGCCCCACTGGAGGGCATTCACCAACAGCCAAGAAGCAGCAGATGTCTGCATCTCTTGTCAGACCTTAGATATGCCTTTATGCTCTGCTGTCTTGCAGCACAAAGTTACACAGCTTACTCTTAATGGCGAGCACTTAAAAGCAGGACTGTTTCATTCTGCTTTAGGAGGAGAAACACTCCAGTCCTCAGGGTGTGGTTCTGTGTGCAAACCAAGGTAAACTGCCAGCTGTGGCCCTGCCCTGTACGCGGCAGCCACACCACCCTGCTCAGGGTACAGATGGCCACATCATCCCTGCTCGCTTTCCTCCCTAGCACGGACACAGAGTGTCTGCCAGGCTAGTCGGGGAGATTGCAACATACTGCTGGGAAGAGTATTGGAAAGTGTCCTTAAGTGCCCAGTTTGACTTCACCCAAAATTAGACCTGTAGACAGTTACCAGGTCTCAGCCAGGAGCCTTTACAAAACCCTGTAAGTGCCAGAGCCACCATCAGATTCCCAAAGTATGCTGCAAGTCTTGACCAGGGCTAGATTTTGCTGCCATTCCATCTTCAGGGCAGGAAGAGAAGGGTTGGTTGCACAGCTGGCTCACTGGCATGCCTCCTCCAGTCATCTGCCCTGCAGCTAACCTCACAGTTGCCCCATCCTGAAGTCTTTGCCACGCAGCTGCCTGCAGCAGTAAAGCTGCATAGTGCTGGCGTGATGCAGAGGTGGGACAGCCAAGCTACGCACAGGGCTGTGCTCGTCAGCTGGCACTGCCAGTGTCACTGCATGGGATGGCTCTGTGTGTCCCCTCCTGCCATTTTCCCCTCTCTCAAATTTTACAAAAGGGATGCATTCATTTTGCTGTTGTTTTCCCCACCCCCCTGAGTCCTTCTGTAGAGCCTACAGAGTGCTATGCTTATGTTTTAATGATGATTCTAGAAATACAACTCGGAGAGGTGGAAGGTGCCACAATAATTAGCTGCTTCTATGCAGTAGAAAAAATAAGTATCATGTAGCTACAGAAGCACTTGAAGTAATAGAGGTAAGGCACTTTGTTAAGGCTTCAGAAGTGAAGCCACTTCAGTCCCTACTGTTTCACCAACCTCAGCTGCAAAGATACATTTTAAGACTATGGTAGGCTTTTGAAAATAGAAGAGTTCTGCAAACGGCTTAAAGAAAAAAAGAAACTAGGGGAGGGGAAATAATCAAGAGATACAAGTACAAATCCCAACTTTTGGTTTGAAATATGCAGACTAGGAAGTGATTTGGGAGGGTACAGAAATTCAGGGTGAGTGCTGCAATGTCCCTCAAAATAATTGCCCTTCTAGACCTTTTGCTTGTAAAAATGAACTTATTCTGCCTCTTGGTAAGAAGTACCTTGTGAGAATCTGATGCCGAAGCTGCACGCTTAGCTAATCCTTGGCAACACTGAGGCAGCCAGCCCAGGGTTCCAAGTACTGACAGCCATCCAACAAGGTCGGGTATTGACTCAGCTCTTGCAGGGCTCTCCCACACTCCCTTCCCCTGGCCTGCCCTGCCACCACAGTGCAAAAGCTCCATGAAACAGCCCATTCACCTGGTGTGGCAAGAATGGAAAGCCTGACGCTGGGAGCTTGTTATTTCTGTCTCACACAGCAGCCTTCAAGGCTTTGGGCTTTGAATGCTTGGTTAGAAACAGGGTTGGTGTTTTTTTTCCTTTCCATCTTTATTGCACATAATACTGCCAAAACAAGTCCTGAAATGAAGGGAACTTTGAAACCTATGCTTCCTTCTGAATGGTTTATGCTGGATTAGTTGAGAGTGTTCTAGAACACTTTTAAGCAGTACTTTTCAGTATCAGTGACTAGAACTGGTTGCACTTTCTTTTTCTCTGCACCAAATAGCCCCTGTATGTCATGCACCAGGCAAAAGCCACTTCATGCTGCCATCTCCCTACTGCCACTGCTAATCCACAGATACTATGCACTGGTTTACCCATTTAATTTCCTCTTGTAGGGGTGGAATCAACATCCTGAAAAGAAGCCATAACAAGTACACTCTGCCTTATTAAGATTTAAATTCCAAGTTAAATTATAGGTCAGATTTTGCACTTTGACTATCTAGAGAATGTCTTTCCAGTGAACACATCCCATGGGATTTTAATGCCAGCTTAAAATAATGAGTTAGTCACACTTTGATAAAGCAAAATTTGTGTAAGAGGATGAGGTTTTGTACCAGGCTCATCCAGAAAAGACAAGACAACCACCAGCCTACATGTAGCAGTGACCAAGTGGAATGGAAATGGAACAACTTCAGTGTAATATGTTGATTTTAATTACAACAGTGAATAGTAGAACAGCCCTAACAAAGGCACTGAGATACTCTGGATTAACAACAGAACCTAAGGCCAGGCTCTAATGTTCAGTAATTATTAATCTTGGAGAAGGGTGTAGAAAGAGATGTACTTCTCATACAAGCTAAGATATTTTGCTATGCATTAAAGCTGCTTGTGATCAGGTTTGGTATACCAGAGGTCATCATACACAGATATCAGCCTTGTCACCGTTTATTGGCAAACCCCAAACCTATCAAACATAACATGACCAGGGTGCAAGATAACAGACCCCTGAAGTCCCAGACACACTGTAAACTTAAACCAGTTCTAGGCATAATGCTATGCAGTGAATTACTAAACCAAAACCAGTGGTCTGGATGATAAACATCAAGAGGCTTAACAGATGTCAAAACCCTTGTCTTGCAAAGATACTCTCTTCTGCTTTCCATCCCCCCACACCTCAAACATGAAATCTTTGTGACTAGAAGTACATTAAATATTCCCACATTTGCTTTAGAGAACACAAGCTTAGTTGTAAGTGTTTAAAGATACTTGCTCTGCTATTTTGATACTACAGGGAAGAGAAGAAACATTCTTTTTGAGGGGGAACATCTCCACTACGTTAAAAGTAACTTAAGAATTAAACAAACATTTCTCCTGCACAGTTCTTGAAACCAGGCTGTGTAGTCTGAAATACGACCATAAACAGTAATGCCAAGTTCCATGGTAAAGGTATTTTAGTTCCAAACAGGTTCACTGCACAGGTGGAAAGACCTCTTGAGATGAAACTTCAGGATCTGTGGAATATTTTTAGCCTTCACCAAGGCTGTTGGTTGTATGTAGAAAATGAGACAGAGGAGAATTCCAGTCACGCTGTTGCTTTTATTAACCAGCAGACACACCAAGACAGTTCACTGATCCCAAATGTGCAGCAGTTATTTCTCCATGCACAGCACCCCACGAGCAAGAAGACATCCATTAAGGATCAGTGCTGGGCCTGATCCTGCTCAATATCTTTATGGATGATCTGAACCAGGGGATTGAGTCCAGCATCAGTAAGTTTGCAGATGACACCAAGCTAGGAGCAGCTGTGGAGCTGTTGGAGGGCAGGAGAGCCCTGCAGAGGGACCTGTCCAGGCTGGATGGGTGGGCAGAGGCCAATGGGATGAGACTGAACAAGGCCAAGTGCAGGGTTCTACACTTTGGCCACAGCAACCCCAAGCAGCACTACAGGCTGAGGCCAGAGTGTCTGAGAGCAGCCAGGCAGAGAGGGAGCTGGGGGTGCTGATAGAGAGTAGCTGAAGATGAGGCAGCAGTGCTCAGGTGGCCAAGAGAGCCAATGGCATCCTGGCCTGGATCAGGAGCAGTGTGGGCAGCAGGACAAGGGAGGTTATTCTGCCCCTGTACTCAACACTGATCAGGCCACACCTTGAGTGCTGTGTCCAGTTCTGGGCTCCTCAATTCAAGAGAGATGTTGAGGTGCTGGAAGGTCTCCAGAGAAGGGCAGCAAGGCTGGTGAGGGGCCTGGAGCACAGCCCTGTGAGGAGAGGCTGAGGGAGCTGGGGGTGTGCAGCCTGCAGAAGAGGAGGCTCAGGGCAGACCTCATCGCTGTCTGCAACTACCTGAGGGGAGGCTGTAGCCAGGTGGGGTTGGGCTCTTCTGCCAGGCAAGCAGCAACAGAAGAAGGGGACAGAGTGTCAAGTTGTGCCGGGGCAGGTCTAGGCTGGATGTTAGGAGGAAGTTGTTGTCAGAGAGAGTGATTGGCATTGGAATGGGCTGCCCAGGGAGGTGGTGGAGTCACTGTCCCTGGAGGTGTTGAAGCAAAGCCTGGATGGGGCACTTAATGCCATGGTCTGGTTGATTGTCTAGGGCTGGGTGCTAGGTTGAACTGGATGATCTTGGAGATCTCTTCCAACCTGGCTGATTCTACAACTGCCTTCACAGTCATGTCTGTGATTCTATGACTGCCTTCACAGTCACGTCTCCACAGTAGATGGAAACATGGAAAGCATTTTCCAACAGAAACACTGATGAAAGGCTAAGATGCAGAACATCTGCAGCAGGTAGACTTCCACCTCACTGTTTGCACTGGGTGTCTGTAGTGGTTATTTACCATTTTAGCTAATGTTGACAGTTGTTACTTATGGAAGAGCAGGAGAATTAGTTCAAGTTAGAAATAACAACTGAAATTCAATCAACAGAGCTCCGTCACAGAAACAAGTATTAGCAGCTGCTAACCAAAGAACCTTTTAAAATGCTAAGTATCTCTATTAGAAGCAATAAAATAATTAAATGCATCACCTTTCTTGAAATATATTTCCATTATCTTTTATTTAGAGGAGGTCACTCTGGGAAAATGTCAAATCTCTTAACAGAGACAGTTCCTTAAATGTCTGGGAACAGACAAAGTGCTTAATTGTGTCACTCTTATCTCCTGCTGACCTATTTCTGATTCAAAGCAGGTCTGGTAACTTCATTTCTTAGAGATGAAACTACATAATTATTTACATAAAACAAGAGAATGAAAGGCTGAGTCGAGCTCCACATGGGGACAATGCAGTTCAAGTGTGTTATGAGATGCCATTTCTGTCAAGGTTCTGTTCCTTCCAAGCTGTGCTTTGCCCAGAAGAAAGGCATTTGTGACAAGGGAAAGTTAGAAACAAAGTCCTTTGAAGACAGTAGTGCCTGAAAGGCAGGAAAATAGGAAATTTCAAAGGAATACAGTATGAGAAATAAATGATTGAACAAAACATCTGTTGAGCCTCAAACATGTTACATTTATCATTCTGTCATAGGGAGGATTTATTGCAGAAGGATTTAATTGTGCAACAGATGCTTCAAAGAAAGCAAAACCTTCATGGAATTTAACGTGATTTAATGAATGAAATCATAAAGGACAAGGTAATGCAAAACTTCCCAAGCTCTAACTGTACTTTGCTTCTAACACAATTTGTCCAGAATGCTTGAAAACCCCCTCACAATCTGTAGAGCTGACATTAATGTGCACATTAATCAACAGGACTAGGTTGAGTCTGCCTTTCCTTACTGCATGAGCGAACATGAAATAGGAAGCAAAGAGTAAATCTCTCTCTAGTTCACTTTGTAAAATGGCACTGACATATGACCATTCAATGCCATTTCATGAAGGTGACTGCAGAAGGTGAAGGAGAATGAAAAAAAACCAACCCCAAACCACAATAAGACCTACAGCAGAGAAAAGGGGAAGAGATTTCAGGGTACACTAAGTATTTTAATTCCAGTATACATGCTCTGAAGCAACACCTCCAAATAGATACTTATGTTTTGCTAGAACAGCAAATAAACTCTGTACCTAAACCAAAAATAGAGGGAAAGAGAGCTTCACATTCTAAATGGCATTTTCAGATCCAGCTTTATCTTAAACATGCTGAGTTCTCACTAAGGCTGTGAGCAACAGATATATTTCTGTGATCTAGCAAACAAGTGAATTAATTTAAACCAGATTAAATGTGCCTTAAAGAAAATGGAAAAACCTTTCACAGCACAGTGGCTGAAAACTGTGTGTTCACTAACTAGGGAAAGAAAACCCCAGAGTGACACCCATTATGAACCCTCAGGAATGAAACTGCACATTATTGGACACACAAAAATGGATTCTAAAGTAGTGTATCTCCAGATAAAGACATAAAGTGCAGTCCTCTTAACAGCATGTGTTGCCAGTTGTTTACAGTAGGCTTCCAAGCAAAACAGTCTGCAGCAGTTATTCCTTTAGCATACAAACAGCCTCATGCTTTCAGCTGCCCTTTAACTATGTAAAGCATTTTACATGGAGTTGTTTTCACAGCATCATTTCTCCTCTAAAGTCAGCTCACCACCTTTCAAGTAACGCTCTGAAATGGATGTAATGTTCTGAGTTAGTAAGTGGCCGTTTCTCCATAGCTCAGTTTTATCACCATTTCCCCACGAGTTCCATTACTTCTAACTATTTCAAGCCTTTTAATATATTTTACAGTCTCACTGATACAGAAAAGAGAGTCTTTCAACAGTCCCAAGACCCTGGGAGATGCCTAAGTATGTTGCCTCCATAGAATCATAGAATGGTCTGGGCTGGAAGGAACTTCCAAAGGTCATCCAGTGCAAGCCCCTCTGCAGTCCTCAGGGCCATCCTCAACTAGATCAGGTTGCCTAGAGCCCTGTCGAGCCTCACCCTGAATATCTCCAGGGAAGGAGCCTCAAGTACCTCCCTGGGAAACCTGTTCCAGTGTTCCACTGCCCTCATGGTGCAGAACCTGTTCCTAGCATCCAAACTAAATCTGCTCTTCTCTAGTTTGATGCCATTGCCCTTGTCCCATCATTGCAGGCCTCTGTAAACAGTCTCTCTCCATCCTTCTTGTAGCTGCTCTCATATACTGGCAGGTGGCTATCAGATCTCTCTGGAGCCTCCTCTTCTCCAGACTGAACAATTCCAGCTCCCTCAGCCTGTCCTCATAGCAGAGGTGCTCCAACCTCCAATTATTCTCACGGCCCTCTTCTGGACCTGCTCCATCAGGTCCATTTCCTCCCTGTACTGAGACCTCCAGACCTGGACACAGTACTCCAGGTGAGGTCTTACCAGAGCAGAACAAAGTGGCAGAATCACCTCTCTGGATCTGCTGGCAATGCTGCTTTTGATGCAGCCCAGACTGTTCAGACAAAACCAGCTGCTACTTCTACTTTCTCTTGGTTATCTTCTCTCTGAGCAAGCTTCCTTGACCCAGTCAGAAGCATACAGTTGAGTGGATAAATTGGACTGCTGGGTGACAGCTCACATGGCCTTCATCTTCTCAAGGACCTCTGCCTTCTAGTCACAGTCTTATGATGGTGTGAGACTGGCTGGGAAAATGCATTCAGGACCAGTTACAAAGTGAAACCCAAAAAGCCTAACCACTGATTTTCAGCAGCTTAGCTGTACATTATTTGGAATGAGGTCTGCTGGACCATGCCCAACAATGCTCTTGGACACTTCCCCTGCTGTGACATCAGACATTGCTCTCAGCACGAGGAACACAATCTAGAAGCCCTGCCAGTCCCATTTCATACCTAGACAAAGAGTGGAGGGATAGAGCACAGTTCACTTTTCCTGTAGCAGCCTAGCATCTCTTGTTTATCATACCACTTTATTTTGTAGTTCAGGATCAAAACAATGGATTAATCTTTTCCATGTCCTAACATTGAAAGAAGTCAGACAGCATAATGAAGCACTTTCCCAGTATGTAAGGCAGAAATCAATTTCTTTATGCCTTGTGATATTTAGGCATTAAAAGACACAAAGAACTCCTCAGCTCTTAATACCTCAGCAAGTCTATGACTGTTGATAAAAAAAGCCACATTCAGTCAAACCCAAGGACCAACCTGCTTTTAAAATATACTTTACTTAGACTAAAATTAATGCCAAATTCTTTCAGCTTGACACAAGTGATTTTTAAAGAGTGCTACAAAATCCATTTCATGCTTTAAAGTGGCAGGGAACTGTTCATATGTAAGACTCGACAAGAGTGACCACTTAAGAGATCACCAAGACCATTACCATTTCCAGTCACTCTGAGTTTGTTCATGGTGTCATGCTCCTCCTCCCCAATTTTAAGCAGCACAAAAAGATTAGGTGACATTACATTTTAAAGAGGAATGTGGCTTTGTTACAGCTTTAGCGAAGTCCAGCCTGCTAGTTCAATTCTTTCTCTCCCAAGCTTACTCAAACAAACTCAAATTAGATTTTGGCTTTTCAAACCTGCTATGTCATGGCCAGATGTTAATTAGGATGAAATATCCATCTTGTTTCAGGTTATTGGTGAGCACAGTAACTAAATTTTGGTGTTAAAAAAGGAAAAGCATATGCCACATGAATTATGCATGAGAAATGGCAAACTTGTTTTGCCACCTGTTACTCCATTACCAACATACATGAAGACTGCTGCAGGCATTTCTATTTTTACCCAAACATATAACCCCACAACATATCAAGGTGTGTAAGTCAGAGACTGACTGATCTTTCACAGAGCCCTGAATGGCTTACATACAATAGTTCTTCAAACTTGAGCTGCAGTAGTGTTAAAGCAGTGACCTGTAATCCTCACATGGGTCAGCTGCAAAGAAAGCAAGTTCGGATCTAACCACAAGCCTGAACTTGCCTGCAGGAAGCCCTGCTGCTTTTAGGCAGCTTAGTCTGGGAAGATCATACAACAGAGCTAACCTCTGCTTTTCAGCAGGACTGCAGCACACATATCGAGCTAAGCAGAAAAACTGAAGTCCTTTATGGGTCTGGACCCGAGTAAGGCATTTGACTCTGGTGACCAGGATGTCATGTGGACAGGCTGGAAAAACACAGACTGGCTGGGTGGAGCACTGCTGGATAAGGAATTGGCTGGATGGTGGCACACAGAGTGGTGAGAGGGGACACAATGTCCACTTGGAGACCAGAGCCAAGTGGCATCCCTCAGGGGTCAGTGCTGGCACCAGTGCTGTGTGATATCTTTGTCAGTGACATGGACAGAGCAATCAGTGCAGCCTCAGCAAGTCTGCAGATGGCACCAGGCTGTGTGGCACAGCCGACTTGCTAGAGGGCAGGGATCCATCCAGAGGGACCTGGACAGGCTGCAGAGCTGTGCCCAGGCCAACCTCATGGCATTCAACAAGGCCAAGTGTAAGGTCCTGCACCTGGGTCGGTGCAACCCCAAGCACAACTCCAGGCTGGGTGGGGAATGGCTGAGAGCAGCCCTGAGGAAAAGGCCCTGGGGGTGTGGGGTGATGAAAAGCTCCACAGGAGCCTGCAGTGTGAATGCAGCCCAGACACAACCCTGTGCTGGGCTGCAGCAAGAGCAGTGTGGGCAGCAGGGCAAGGGAGGGGATTCTGCCCCTTGGCTCTGCTCTCCCAAGACCCCACCTGCAGTCCTGGGTGCAATTCTGGAGCCCCCAATACAAGGACGTGCAACTGCTGGAGCCAGTCCAGAGGAGGCCACAAAGGTGCTCAGAGGACTGCAGCAGCTCTGCTATGAGGACAGGCTGAGAGAGTTGAGGATCTTCAGCCTGGAGAGGAGAAGGCTTCAAGGAGACCTTGGAGTGGCCTTCCAGTATCTGAAGGGGGCTACAGGAAGGCTGAGAGGGGCTACTGACAAGGTCTGGTAATGACAGGACAAGGGGTAATGGGTTTAAACTGGCAGAGGAGAGATTCAGACTAGATGTTAGGAAAAGGACAATGAGGGTGGTGAGACACTGGCACAGGTTGCCCAGGGAGGTTGTGGCTGCTCCCTCCCTGGAGGTGTTCAAGGCCAGGTGGGATAGAGCCTTGAGTGACCTGTTCTAGTGGGAGGTGTCCCTGCCTATGGCAGGGGGTTGGAATTGGCTGATCCTTGAGGTCCCTTCCAACCTAAACCATTCTATGATTCTATGAGTGCAGTACTAGAGAGGATAAGTAATAAGTCAGCACAATAAATGTTACATGACATTTAGGAATCACTGCAATTTTTATTACAGCACTTTGGAACTGCCACCAAGTATCACAGTCTCAAACCTCAAACTGAGCTGAAAGTTTTGCTAGAAGTCTTTTTTGCAGGAGTCAAAGAGAGCCACTTTTGGTGTCCCAGTCACATGGACAAGCTGCAACACCCATTATCAAGCACTGACATTCTTTCTGTTTAATAATGGACACACACCTCTTGCTCATTCCATTTCTTGCTGAGATCAATATTTTAGCAAGGAAAGATTACAGAACTGAAACCCACTGACAACTCTTTGTTCAGCTTCATTGTACAATGCCACCTGATCACGCTTTGTAGCAACCTTCTCCACTGATTTTGTTCATAGAATAGAATCAACCAGGTTGGAAGAGTCCTCCAAGATCATCCAGTCCAACCTATCCAACCAAGATCATCCAGTCCAGCCCTATCCAGTCAACCAGACCATGGCACTAAGTGCCTCATCCAGTCTCTTCTTGAACACCTCCAGGGATGGTGACTCCACCACCTCCTTGGGCAGCCCTTTCCAATGCCAATCACTCTCTGTCAACACCTTCCTCCTAGTATCAAGCTTGTTGTTCATTATGGTCCTGGATATCAACACAGTACCAGCTTTCTCTTGCCTTTCTTTTTTCTTTATTGACAGCACTGTGCCAAGTATCCTACACACCATCCACAAACACTGACTTGCAGGAGCTTTGGCCAAACCACTGGCAGGACACTGGCTCATGAATATCTGAATAGTGCTATTGATTTATAAACCAGTGAATGTATACAGCTTCCAGTAGCTCTGCAATTGATGGTCAGGCAAATTATTAGCTGTGGACTTGCTCATATGATTATGCACAAAATGTTAAGGCTGAAGTTCTTCCTTCATCCAGGTCAGGCACAGATATTGAACATCACAAGCAGCACTACTGATTCTAGAGAGAAAAAAACCTGTTGATACATTTGGCCTGGTTTAACCTTATAAACCTTTAACCTTAAAAAATGACCCTGAAAAGTAGAACTGCACATACCAGGAAGTTTGCACTGTTCTCATCAGTTGAAATGTATCTAGAAAGGCTGGCTCATCTCCTTCCATCTTTCTCACAGCAGACTGCAGCTCTGTATAGCAGAAGCCCAGAACGTTGCTGTGCAGTGAGAAGTCCCAAACCCTCACACCTGAAAAGCACACCATGGCTTTGTACTTCCCTTTCAAGACAGCTCTCTGTGTACTCTCCTTTGGTAAAAACAGAGTGGGCTGGCTTCTCCCAGTGCCATTTCATTATAAATACAGCAGGAGAGTGTTTTGTTAATGCTCCACAGGAAAAGTTGGCCTGATGCACTCCGTACTTCAGCTGCAGCCTCTAAGCCAATTTCCCAGAAGTTTCCACCAGATGAGGTGCTAAAGAGGTTCTGTCGTAGCTGGCACATTTCCCTTTCCCCCCAACAGCAGCTATTCCAGCGGCAGAACAGTTTTGCACTATAGAAGAGACAACAGTGATGCAGTAAGGTGTGACAAGATGACAGATCTCTTTTCTTCACTTTAAACGAGCCGCAGTAGGGAAAGGTGCTGAGGTGTCATCTTTCTAAGGCAAGTGAAATAGGATTCCAGGGGAAAGGGTCAATTTATATGCTGAAAGAAGCAAACGACTCCGCCTCCCTGCCCCTTTATTTTTCAAATTGAAGTGAAACTAGCTACATTCATCCCAAACGAGGGGAGTGGGGGGTGACACTTAAGTGCTCTGTCCCAGAATCTGCATGACAGAGCTGCAGCGTTGGGAAGCACCCGCTCAAAGTGGCAATGTAGCTTACTGAGCAGGAAGGAAACAGCCAGCTTTAAATGACAAGACAGTGTTTTAAGAGGACCCTCTGCCTTCTGTTACAGTCTGATGAGAAAATTTTCAGCTATGTTCTTTTTAGCAAAAGAAGAATTTGCCAATTCAGTTCCCATTTTTTTTTCTACACAAGTTGGCCACTTGAAGTTTCTCCTACATAAAAGCTCTTATTTCTGTAAATAGAAACAAAGGTCTCAGTTGCAAATGTAAAACGAAGTGGTTATCACTACAAAAGATAAAACAAATCGGCTACAGCTCTAGAGACTGAACTTCACTCTACCACCTAGGTTAGTATAACTACATTGTAATTGAATTGTTGTTAGCTTGCTTTAAGAAAAGCCGGAAAACATAGAATCAGCCAGGCTGGAAGAGACCTCCAAGATCATCCAGGACAACCTAGCACCCAGCCCTACCCAATCACCCAGACCATGGCACTAAGTGCCTCATCCAGGCTTTTCCTGAACACCTCCAGGCACGGCGACTCCTCCACCTCCCTGGGCAGCCCATTCCAATGCCAATCACTCTCTCTGCCAACAACTTCCTCCTAACATCCAGCCTTACCTCCCCTGGCACAACTTGAGACTGTGTCCTCTTCTTCTGTTGCTGGCTGCCTGGCAGAAGAGACCAACCCCCACTTGGCTACAACCTCCTTTCAGGTAGTTGTGGACAGCAATTGCCAGAGGATCTCTGTGATCCTGTCAGATGTCAGCCAAGAGCTCTACCTTAGCAGCTGCCCCCCAGAGATTCCTAACAAGCACTATGGGTTAAATGCAGTCAGTGGTCATTGGTTTATTCTCTGAAGTGACTGAGGGTTTGTCATCCTTGACTCAAACTAACAGGCAGTTACCGCAGGCACCGCAGGCATTTGGCTGTCTGCAGGGCCGTGTGAAGGAAACATGCACACAGAACCCTGACCCAGTTCTCCCTATCTCAGCTGTACTGCAATGACTATATTACTATGGCTAACACTTTATCACTGCACAATTAAGATTTTGCATTTGACAAGGCAGGACAGAGTTAAAATGATACCACTTCACGAGCAAATTTGCCTGGCATGAATATGTTAAACCACTGGCTTTGAGACCTGAAGAAGAGGCCTTTTGTGCAGGGAAGGAATAACAGAAGCCTTTGCATATCTGTTTCCAGATAAGCTTTAGCAGAATGAGACCACGAGAGAATGCCACCTTTAACACAGAGTGATCTTAAATTAGTTGTTTACACCTGGTTAGATGAAGAGGTTTTGTGTCCTCTGGTTGTCATTTTACCATGCTGGACTTCTGCAATTTATTGCCACTATTTACTGGTCACACTCACAGAATGTAACATTTTTCTTATGGTTTGTTTGGGTTGTTCTGTATTTTGACAAGCAAGGAATAGTTTACACTCATCAGATCTTGAGCAATAAGCTCTAGGTACAAACCCATAATAAATGTGGGTGACTACCATGGATACAGTTGCCACATACAAATGGAGACTTTACACCCACAGTATGATAAATGAGTTGTAGCTACCAATAACTGGGAGGATATTGGGAAGATAGAAGAAGCAGTATTCAGTGAGTAAGCTGGAAATAACTTCCTATTTCCTTGAGCAAGTGGAGGCTACAAGACAGCCTGTGTTATTAGGAGACAGGATTTATTAAAATTATAAGGACCAAAAAAATCACTAAGTCAAAGCCTCAGAAGCCCATATTGTGAGTAACACAAACAAGGTCAGCAGCACATCACAGAAGTTACTATTTGAACACTGTGTCAGTGGTGTAGTGTCCATCTGAACTGACTTCTAGCACATGACTTAAAGCCCAAGTTTTATTGTGCTGGTGTGGTCTGCTGGCATTTGAATACTATGAACTCTTGGCATTTTTAAACGTGCAGTTTCTTGTTCCCCATCTTTCCTTCCTAGTGGGATTTCCAAAAGCTGCCTAGGAAAGAAAGAGATGCAAATTGCAGATTGCAGAACAACCTGAGCCACATCAATTCGTGTTCCTAAACCTCGTAGTTAAGTTTGAGGGACCACAAACCTAGAAATGTAGGGAAACAAAAAATGGAAAAGAATGTTGACCTGACTGAACTTATCTCTTATTCATAAGGGCTGTATTATGAATGCAGGAGGATCTTCTACTTCCTCAACTTGCTCATAGAAAGTTATTCTGTATTAAAATACAAAGAGTTTCAACCAGACTTGAAAGATAGAGATACTTAATACCAAAGCTCTGATTCAGCTGGAATATCCAGATTGCCATTTCAGGCACTTATTTCCCTCCTCTGCTCCAATCCTATTTAACAGAAGAAAGAACTTTCTGGCATTTTCACTCATTTCCCTGCCTCCCCCCCACTTCTCTGGCCTCTGTGTATCTGGCCCCTTGCTTCAAAAAAATTATTCCCTGTTTATTTCCCACCTCTGTTTCTACCCTGCTGTGGGGTTGGTGTCTGTTTTACTGTCTGGTTACAGAAGACCTTGTTCTGTGCTTCCTTATGAGAAGGAAAGACTGACTGTGATTTGGATATAAATCTTTACATCACACTTGGCAGTAAATATGCTCTAGGTCACCTAGCAGGTTTGGGTTTGAACAGTGAAATGACTCAGTGCAATATTCCAGTAAAGGTTCTCCATAAATTCTAAAGAAGAGCTTTGCTTTTTCAGCTATCTGAGCCTTGCAGTCCTTTTGTAATGAAGTGTAAGATGTTCAGTGCAACACAACTGGAATTAAAATAAGACCTTCTTTGTATAATTCATCTGTCACTACTAAAGGGGAGGTTGCTACAGGAAAAACTGGAAACCTGGTTCCTGCCTCATTCTCACATTCCTGCCTCATTCTCCTATTCAGCATTCATAAAAATTATTTTAACAGGAACTCTATCTGCAAAAAAAAAGCAATCATAGAAAGAGGGAAAGAGGAGAATCTTGCTCCAAGATTCACTTGTACAGCCAAAAAGTACCCAGTAGCTGAGGTATGAAATTTAAAGCTAACAGAAGTGGCATGTCCATGTAAGATGAGCCAAAGATAACCAAGTGGCAGATACACTTACCCTCCATTTCTGCTGCAGATGATACAAAGAGGTAAAAAGCCAGCACTGTGGATTTCTGACTACTATGAAGCTTCACCTTCCATAAGCCAATTACCCTATTCCTGCTTAAATTACTAAACCATGGTAGGGGGAGTGTGCTAGTTTGTTTTTAAACAGATCAGTTTCAAGCATTAGTTCAAATATTTACTTTGACTATTTCCATTTTTTATTGCTCAAACAAAACCATTTGCATTTTCTAGTTGTCAGAGATCTAAACACTGGAAATCCAGACCACAGTACCTCAAATTGTGCTCAGATATTAAAGCATTCTAAAATACTTTGGAGCTTGATCATTGTTGGTTTATCTGATTCGTTGTAAAAGGCCAGGATAATGTCTTAAGTGTTAAAAAAATATATATATAATGATCTCCTACTGTGGTCTGGATTTCTGCACTGTGCTAAGACAGGCTACAGAAAGAGGTCTCATAATACAATTTTAGACCACACACACAAACATGGAAATTGCTCCTATCTGCTTCTTTGCCAGATGCCTTTTGTCTGCTGCTCTTCTAAAACAAGCCATTGTGATGGCTCCAGAGAACACATTCCAGAAAAGCAGTTGCATTCATGTCACAAAACTTAGCTGATGACTGCTGACCTCTTTACTGGCAAAGATAACAGAAGTATTACGCATGACAGAGCTGTCAGTGGTCACTAACATGTCCTTAGGCAAGTCTAAAGGAACTCACAGACGACACAGTTCCACTGAGGGCTGTGCCAGCAGTAACTCCACTGGGGTCAACAGGGTCCACAGATGAGCAAAAGGCAGTGAGTTTGATCTAGTTGGTAAACATCTGATACTGCTCAGAAGGCATCTGTCTCAGAATCTTAAAAATACTAGGAGGTGCAGTGAAGTGGTTTTAAGTAAAAGACTTTCAGAGACACCTGGAGCGTATCCTATTTCTTTGTCAAATGGCTCAGTATTGCAGCCTGGCTTCAGAGCTGTTAAGGCTGTTTCAGGAAAATGCAAATGATCTCTCGGAGTCTCCTAACCACATGATCCTGCCTTGTCCAGCCTTCAGTCAGTTCCCTTATCTCCGAATGAAGCATTCTATCAGAGAGTACACTGGAGGAAAGCCAGAGCCGCTGTTTTCTTTAAGAAGAAAAGATCTTTTCTGCAGTAGCAGTTTATGCAGAAGATGAACAGAAAGCAGTGCTGGAGAGCTGACCTTGAAGAAGGCCACACTTTCTCAGCACAGCCTATCTAGGTAAAGGTTTATAATTGCTGGCAAGAACTCCTGGTTAAACAAAAGTATATTTTCAATCACAATGCTGTATTGCCCCAAACAACAGGGAAAAGCAGCGATTTGGAGAATTCAGCTCAGGGCTACCCAACAATATCATTTGCAGAGCAGTCCTAAGAAGTTGTGTAGATTACTTGCAGGCATTTGACCAGCTGCTTGTTTACAAACATTTGAATTCTGCATTTGTTGATATTTTTATAAGACTCTGCAGGATTGTTACTTTCAACTTTCTCATGCTTTTGTCCTATAGCTTGAAACCAGCAACTCTGCTTTCTGTAAACAACCTGCAAAGCAAATACAGAAAGGGCCTGCATTAGGACTGTTTGCTTTGTGCACTGTTTGCTGTTCTGCCGCTCCCAACTTTCAACACAGAATGTTAACACTCAAAGGTGGTTTCAGAACAGATCATAAAAAAAATGCATGCAGGCACCCAGAAAACAGTGCCATCATTCAAGGAGAGCCTTTCCCCTTAATCCTGCTTTAGTGGAATCATTACAACACAGTTTACTAAAAACATCCCTTCCAGTCAGCTGAATTGCCACCCTGCCCTGAGCTACAGCAGCAGATGCCTCTTACACCCTTGACAGGGTCCTACGCTGCCCACCACCACCACCAGTTCAGAGACAAGACACCTTATGGAGGTATTTTTGTCAAAAAGCAGATCCAGGCTTTCAACAGATCTTGCCTCTTTGCAGTATAGTCCCTGCTGCTTTGTTTTCTAGTGGCATGACAGTCTTTTATCAGAAATGCTACAAACACTCTGAGGCCAACTTCACTTCTGCAGATCGAGCAGCACTGTTTCGGTGCTGGCTAGCATGAGCACAAAGCAGGTGCTGCCAGCAATCCTTCCAAAACTCAGAAACTGCCCTGGTAGGGCATAAATCCTGCCAGGCTGGATTGCTCTCCTCCTCCTGTTGTGGGTCCAGGAAGTTGAACAGATGAGCAAACAAGTGTTTGGCCCCAACAAACCCTGGAGGGCTAAGAGCTTAGCACCATGTGTCAGGTGTGCTGCCCCTCAATATGCCTGCGTGCTCACACGAGGCACAAAGCTTTGAATTCACTGGCCAGAACAATGATGCCAGTTTCATTTTCAAAGTGATATATTTAATGGGGGGTGATTTAGAAACCTCCTTTCTGCACTGAGCCTCCACTGGGAGCAGCACCTCATTTGCAGCTTGTTAAGTGGCAATCCTGGTGGCCACGTGTGTGCAGCTTGCACTAGCTCAACAGCAACATCTCAGTTCTTCTCTCCTTCCTTCTGCCTGGAATATTTTGTATTTTACCCTGGGATCATTATTGTGAGTTTTGGAAGCATCTCTGGATGAGAAGTTTACTCAGGGACCAAAGCATTGTGAGTACATCTGATGGAGTTAATGCTAAGGCTCCAAAAGCAGAGTTACAATTATTCCTGGTTTTGTGTTCCTATTTTCCAAGTTCTGATTGTTTAAGCTGTTTAATTCTGTGTTTATAAACACCCTCTGTGCAACTACTTCCTGTCAACTGAAAAGCCAAAGAATCTCAGGGAATTTCCCCAAATTTTAAAATATTAAAACTAAAAATTAGTATTACTGAAGAAATCAATATTCACAATTCATTGCCGATTATTAATTTCCAACAACAGAAACCATTGCCAGGAAACTACAGACAAATCATTTCAGAAAGTACAGAAGTTAGTGTCACATAGAATCAACCAGGCTGGAAGAGACCTCCAAGATCATCCATTCCAAGCCACTCCCCAGCCCTATCCAGTCAACTAAACAATGGCACTAAGTGCCTCATCCAGTCTTTTTCTTGAACACCCTCAGGGATGGTGACTCTACCACCTCCCTGGGCAGCCCATTCCAATGCCAATCACTCTGGCAACAACTTCCTCCTAACATCCAGTCTATACTTCCCCTGGCACAACTTGAGACTGTGTCCCCTTGTTCTACTGGTGGTTGCCTGGCAGCAGAGCCCAACCCCACCTGGCCACAGCCTCCCTTCAGGTAGCTGTAGACAGCAATGAGGTCATCCCTGAGCCTCCTCTTCTCCAGGCTGCACACCCCCAGCTCCCTAAGCCTCTCCTCACAGGGTTTGTGTTCCAGGCCCCTCCCCAGCCTTGCTGCCCTTCTCTGGACACGTTCCAGCACCTCAGCATCTCTCTTGAATTGAGGAGCCCAGCATGTAAACATACTACATCTTTGACTCCACAGTTTCTCTTTCACAAGCTCCACTAGAAAATAAATAAAAGCACCTGAGAACTTTACGTGCTGCACTTGAACAAGAAGAGTGAAGTGGAACTAAACTCTTCACAACAGATCTCATCCAGAAAATTGTGTTAGTGCAGAAGTGCTGTCACACCCCAGGACTCCTCATACCAATATTCTGTTGTATAAATATTTCAGCATTCATCTTGGTACTAAAAAAAGCTCAAGCTACACATTTCGCCCATGTTTAATTATCCTGTGAGCTCAAACTCTCATTCTTTTGAACACAGAAGCAGAAAGAGAGTCACAAAATGAAAAAAAAAAAGAAGGATGATTTTGTCAAAGCATTATAAATGTCTTGAGAAATCACAGGATTCACAGGATGTCAGGGGCTGGAAAGGACCCAAAGAGATCTTCGAGTCCAACCCCCCTGCCAGAGCAGGACCATACAATCTAGCTCAGGTCACAGAGGAACGCATCCAGACAGGCCTTAGGAATCTAATCCTTTCCATCTGGGTTATTTAAGAGTAAACCACACTTCTTTTGGCTCCTCCTCTAATTTATGTTAGCCAGCAGGAAAACAAAACCAAAGTCTATATTTTGAAGTAATTGACAGGAAAAAAAAGAGGTTTCACTTACCTAATTCTTTAGAAACTGGAGAATCAGCTGATATATCCCCAATCTTTGCAAGGTTATCATAATATGCTCTTCCAGCCACTACCATTGCTTTAGAATGAAATAAAAAACAGAGGTGTTATAAAAAGAATAAAATCAAACTATTTTCTGTTTTCATTGACCTATGATCCTATGAAATCACGAGAAGCAGGGCACATACTAGGAAAGGGGTATATAGCAATTAGGAAACCCTGCTACCAGAGGAAGGCACAAGACCCTGTGCTACCTGCTAACTCATGAAACCAGGTGACAAAAGACAGAACACATGAAGGAAGTTTCAGCCTATTATTTAGTTCCAACTTTGATGCATACCCAGGGCCAATCAGCATCCAGTTGGTAGGTTTAGCCATTGTTCAGGGCATAACAAAATTCCTTGGTACACACCAAACAGCAAGAAAAAAGCAAAATGCAATCCCAAACTCAGCAGAAATGCAGCAGTCTCTGCCGTATATTGGCCAGCCAGAGCAGGAGAGATGGCTACTGGCCTTGAGACAATGGACCTATAGATACAATACAGAGCCCTTCTGAGTCAAATCATCATGTACTGTTTATGTTAGCTGCAAGAGTAACTTGCTTTGAAACCAGCTATGGTAAAATGCAGTTTGCCAGGTGTGATGTATTGAAAAGAAAAATGAAGTGTGAAAGGTTTGATACATTTGATAGAGCTCCTCCTAAAAGTTCCCACTGTGGCTGACACTGTACAGGCATCACATACTGCAATGCTAAACAGGATTTCTTGACAACAAAAATAAACTAAAATCTGAGCATCGTACAGATGTACAGATACAGTGGATGAGAAGCTCAACATGAGCCAGCAGTGTGCCCTTGCAGCCTGGAGGGCCAAGCAAATCCTAGGCTGTATCAGGAAAAGTGTGAGACTAGGGGGAACGGAGCAAAGCCAGAGATGGGTAGGTTCAGGCTGGCTGTGAGGAGGAAGTTGTTGAGCATGAGAGTGGTGAGAGGCTGGAATGGGTTGTCCAGGGAGGTGGTTGAGGCCCCATGGCTGGAGGTGTTTAAGGCCAGGCTGGATGAGGCTGTGGGCAGCCTGATCTAGGATAGGGTGTCCCTGACCATGGAACTAGATGATCCTTGTGGTCCCTTCCAACCCTGTCTAATTCTATGATTCTACACATAAATATCAATTTCTGCACTTGCAGTGAAGTCTAGGTGTTAAATACCAGAGCTTCATATATCAGTTATCTGCAAGATAATGTTCAGATTCTGGAGATAATCCATTTGACATTCTTCCTCAGTTCTTCCTCAAAGCATCAGTGTTCCTGAGATTATTATAAATCACATCAATTAGCAACTTCATGAGCTTAAATGTTGGGAGCTCTCTGTTTTGTTGGACAGAGAGAGAAACCAGCATCGACAGATATAATTTCTGCGCAGAGTTATTTTGACATTCCAGGAACTCTTTGGTGTCACTGAACTCAGGACTGCACTAAAATGCACATTAAAAAGAAACCCCTAACCCTCAGGCAACAGGTGCATATCCATTTTAAGAAGAAACCTGAGGGTTTAACATGCCCAAGCAAAAAGGCAGATCCTAGTAACGTGGTTGCTCATCTTATTTTATTCCATTGCCCTTTTTCATTGTTTTAGTTAAATTCCAGTTCTATAGGAACCAATAAGCTCTTACTATGTGTCATTGAGTTATTACTAGTTAATCATTTCCTAGTTATGGCTAATTTAAGCAACAAAGCCAGTTTTGCTGGAAGGAACACAGAAACAACAAGACTCAAACTGCAAGCAGGCCACTGATGAGAAACATTTTCAAGATGCACTAGATCCACAATGGTTGCCTTGCATCTTCACAGTATCTAGAGCTGATCTGCACACTAGAAAGAGGAGAGATTACAAGGACAAACTTGCAAGCTTTTAGTGGAAAAGGCAGTGAAAAATACCTATTCAAGTAAATCTTCAGAGTTTTTGTAGCAGTACATTTGTAACCCGAAGTGGGAGCCAAGCAGACTCTCACTGTTGACTTTAGAATGCTTTTGTCTGAGAGGAATACAATTGGGAATACACTTGCCAACTGCCAATTAGACTCTTTTAGGTCTGTATTTTAGAGGTTTCACTAGCAAAGGTGACATCATTGATTACCTAACAGTATATTCACTGAGAAGCCTGAAACTTTTCCAAGTGAGAAAAAGATTCTTTTTGAGGCTCTGTTGCATTAGAAGAGTCACTTCTAAGCTGTGTTTTATAGGTGCTAGAAGAATTACCCTGGTGTTACTGATGGTTGCCACTCATATGTGAAGATTTTATGCTTTTCTGATCTAATGTTTTCCCAAGACAGCCCCAAGTCAATCTTTTATCCTAATACAGGCATTAAAAAGGGGAAGAAAATGTAATTTCTCCTAAGCTAGTTGAGCCAAATCAAGAACTCCACGTGTAGAATCTCTTCACCAGCTGTACATCTACTAGAAAAGGAGTTCTGTACTTTTATCCTCAGAATGTATGAAACCAACTTATAAACCTAGCAGAAGTTCTTGTAAGCTTTATGTTCTCTGTCAGCCTACTTTGGCTTGTTTGCAAAGTTGTAAAGTAATTGTTTAGCAACAGAGTATTTACTCCTTGCTACAGATTTATTTATAACACTTGGAACTACGGGAGAAAAAGATTAGCAATTTATGAGAGTCCAAAGATGACATGAATGTAGTTTCTCAACAGTTGTTGCAACATTGTAAACATTTATCCATTTGAAATGAAGCATTCATGCTGGATATGCTTTATCACTCAGTCTGAAAGGACAAACTCGCTAGAACACAGTACCTATCAGTTTTTCCAGTGTTGCTGGGCACAGTTGTATTGAGAATTACTGATGACAAATTGAATTAGAAGAGGCATAATGCAATTCATCATCAGGAAAGCAAGTTAAAAGCAGAACCCTCAGAAACTGGTGTAAGAATCCTTAAACCAAACCTGGAAATGCTTATTAAGACTTTTAGTATGACCTATAATCCCTAAGGTTAGGTATTAGGTAACCACAGATTTAATCCATTGAGTTAGGTATTACTGCAACTAAGTCAACATTTCCCTATTTTCATCTCCAGCAGGCTTTAGTTTTACCTTTTGTTTTTTTTTAAGCCTGGCCTAAAATTTGCATGAAGAGAGTCTATTTCAGTGTCTATTTGGCTATGCACTGCTTCTGCAGTATCACATTTCTCGGACTACTAGATTACATGTAGGGGAAAGACATGCCACAGGCTTGAATGAGGCAAAACTAGAGAGATTTTACATTGCTTTCATATGGTATCAAGCAGCTCAACAGGTCTGCATAGGTGAAAAGGAGCAAGCTCTGACAGGTCCTACAATGTAAGCTTTGGGAATCTAACCCCAGTCTTAGAAACCCATTCTTAGGCAGATGGCTTCTGTGAAGTCAATAATGAAAAGTAAATGACCATATCATAAAAAGACTGGGTACTTAGATTCAAACCTGGAGTCTCATTTGGCCTCCAGTAAAAAAATACCATCAGGTGTGGACAGAAAAAGAACAAACCCAACTTATCCACTCCTGCAACTTCCATTCAGGTTGTTCAGTTCACAGGGTTACTTAGATACTGCTGTCTACAGGTGAGCAGGAGCTGATCTGAGAATGTGAAATAGCTTTCCAAGTATTTTCAGGAGAAAAAAGTCAAAGAGAATAGCTACTTATCATAACTGGGTTTGTTTTTATTTCAGTCTTCATATTTAATGTATATTTAAGTTAAAATTGAGTGTTCTTTCTAAAGTTAGCACCTGAGAAGACTTACCATTAACAGCTTTTTCATAGTTCTTCCCCAGATTTATTAAATTCCTCAGTCCTGGATTGAACTGTTCCATAACATTCTAGTGAACAGAAAACAAAAGCTGGGTTAGAACCAAGGCAATTCAACAGTGTGTGGAAGTATTTATCTCAGTGTCACTTAGGTCTAGTTTCATGCTTTCTGTGTACAGCTTCCATCTGAAGTGCCTGTGGATGGATGAAAAATAGAAGACTTGGAAGGAAAAGGAGAGCAAAAGATTAAAGGGAAAAGAAATGGAGCATTTAAGATCAAACCTAGGGAGAAAAGGTAAGAGGAAAAAGAAATCTGGCTGTTTAT
Organism: Pogoniulus pusillus; assembly: GCF_015220805.1. Lineage (NCBI taxonomy): Eukaryota > Metazoa > Chordata > Aves > Piciformes > Lybiidae > Pogoniulus > Pogoniulus pusillus. Next base: position 29,817,417 of record NC_087276.1, on the reverse strand, counting down.
GATACAAAAGGATGTCAAGTACAGGATCAATGTTTGCACAGATCATTCTTTTAAGGTAGGTGATGCTAAAGTAGGAATAAGAGAAAAAACTTTTTCCACTAATTGTTTTATAAAGACAGACAATAACAAGAACTTTCCAACAGTTCAAAGATTTTGAATTCTACCTCCAACCTCTGCTGGGAAAAAATATTCTGGGAAAAGGAAAAAAATAGAAAATAGATTCACCAGATACATGACTAGGGGAAGAGTGAGCACTTCAGTCATCTTTTCTAAGTTAAAGGTAACATTTAGGGAAATTAGTTGGGGTTCTGTTGTTGTGGGGTTATTGTTGGGGGTTGGGTTTTGATAATGCTGCATTTCACCATGCAAAGCTGTAGTGCTGTCAGAAAGAGAGTATGACTTTATTGAAATAGAAGAAGAAAAAAACCTAGCAAAATCCACTGCAGCTGCTTTGGCTGTTAAATACAAGTACTGGCTGAAACGACCAGCATCTGAAACCCAGCAGCTCCAAGCATGAGTGCTCTCATACCTAGCAAATTCTGTAAATTGAAGGAATTGCAGTAGAAATTGTGACTGGCAGTTTTGCAGTGCACGGAAACAGCCACACCACTGTCTTTGTGAAAAGCAGAAAACAAGTTAAGCCATGAAGTAGGAACCCACATTTGAATTTTCCTAAAGTTGGGGGGGAGGATGGAGAAGAGAGGAGAAGCAGCTTTTGCCCACTCCAGAACGGAGTGTCACCCACAAAGCTTGAGCTGTCCCTCCTCCCAGGACAGCTTGTTTCCCTCTTGCTGGTCAAAGACAGTTGCTCTCCTCAATCCGCCCTCCAAACCAATATTCCAAGATTACTTTTGGCATGTTATGAGCACTGAAAAAAAAGAAATATAAGCTGATGAGCTGATATAAATGCACTACTTCTTCACAGAATCACACCCTTTAAGATGCCTCAAATACATGTAACATAAATGGCAGTATTCCAAAATGTTGGATGTTGCAAGTAGCTTCTAAAAAATGCTAACCAAGTTTGAAAGAGGCCTCTGAGCTTCTGATTTCTTCATGTAGAATCATTATCTGAATTAAAGACACAGCAGTTTTAACAGACCTCCCTCTGCATGTATGTAAATAACCACCTCTGAACAGACATTCTGGAATTTGCTCTATGTGCCCATTTAATAGCCAAGCAACCACAACATTCTAATCTTTTCTTTCTTCTTTTATATACAAAATACAATTTAATCTAACCCCAGCTGCTAAGCCTCAGGAATGATTTGGTAAGGCATATTTTCTTTTAAAATCCCAGTTGGTACAAGCCCTCAATGTCTACCTGGGAGACCTTAGAAGTTTTTGCAGATTCCAGACCCCCTTTTCCCAGACTCTTTCTAACAAAACTATAGCTCTGGCACTTCTATGTACAACTTTATTGTCATGAAAGGAAGATCAGAAGATACTTGAGGGCACTATTCTGTTGTTCTTCCTATTTTTATGACAGCATTTCTATTATATATCTCACATCTTTCTAGATACTGTTCACAAAGCAGCACTCTCAAGTTCAAGGAATTCAAACCAGCAGCTTTCTATTTACAAAAAACACAAGGCACAAGACAAGGGAAATGGTATCAAGCTTTTGCCTACAGAATGAAAACATTTGTATTTAGTAGCTACATGGACTCAAAGAACAGGAGCACTATCACATTAGCCTTCTTTTCAGGCAAGGTCACTCAGACAGAACTTTTAGATGATTCTTCAAATGCAATGCTACACCTGGACTCCAGACAACTGAAAATGAAGCAAAGAGTAACTCCAGATTTTAGTGGGAATACATTTGTCAGCCTCATTAAGTAAAAAATACAGATATTGCAGAAAGATACAGAGCTGCTAAGCTCTGGTGCTGGTAGAGTATACACATCAGAAGCAGACAGAACAATACCTAGACCCATTACCTTTATTTGTATAAATTAACTGCAGCTGGGACTGCTTTCCAGTCTATACTACCCAAACATGATCACTGCAAGCAAGCTACTCATTGTCCCCAGGCCCTTGATTTGTGTTAACTCACAAACCACATCCAGAAATCATTTGGGAAAGTATTTCAGGTTGGGCCAACAATGCCAGGGGCTATTCTAACAACTTAACCGTATGGATTTTCAAGCTCTAGTGTCTGGGAACATCCCTCCTCAGCTCTTTAATTTACTACAGTAAATGTTGCTCCTCTGCCGCCCTTCCCCTAGCTGAGGCAGTGTGACTGTGAGGCTTTTGTTCCATGGGCTAAGTTGTCTGTTCCTGTTGCAACTTTTGGCCATTTCTTCCCAGCGGTGCTCTGAAGATGATGTCTGTTGACACAAGTGGAGTCAGTGAATCACAAGGGAAAAAAAAAAAAGAGAGCGTGGTGAATTAAAGTATTGTGTTAGGATATCCAGATTCCAAGGATACAGGGTGGAAGAAAAGTGTACATGATGTAGAAATCCTGCATCTGTGGCAAGTGAGAATGTCAATGCCACCTTGGATTGCCACCCTGTACTGAAAATAGTTGTCTTGAAAAACAGATCCTGCTCCTGCTTACCCTGCTCCTTGAAAACAAGAACACAGAGTAAAATTGTAACAGTAATATGGTAATTATTGGTCTGGAAATACCTATTTTTTGGAATAACTGCCTTAAGGATTTAGGGCTTGAGATTCCCGTTTGATTGAGGGTCTTCCAACTCACATTTCAAAGAGAAGGGTGACTGCATCTGTCGTTAGATGTTCTCACCTATGTGTGAAGTAAACAAAACCCAGTGAAAGTGCTCTCAACAACCTCCCTCTCTGAAGCCAGGGCCCTTTATATTCACTAGCTGACTTGATACACATGGGGTATTCGTGCAGGGCAGATACAGACCATGCTGTGGAAACACAACAGGTCCACCAAAACACAGAGAACGCAAAGGAATTGCTCCAGCGCCTCACATCTGCTCAACGTGTATGTAAAACTGCTGGGAAAGCTGAAGAAACAATTTACAGCTCAGTGCCTTCAGGAGCTGGAAGGCATACAACTAATGGATCTTTTCTCCATCAGACCAAGCAGCCTCTGGATGTTTTTCAGCCCTCGCAGTGCCACAGTGGTTGATTGTTAGCAGAAGCGTCTGCACCCGTCTCCAGGCGTCAACGCCCCAGAAGCAGCAGAAACCTTCGCAGTGGAAATTCCCCTTTGGAATTTGCTTGGTTTAAGACGGGGTACGGTTAGCTGACCCTCGCTGCACTCTGCAAGGCTCACCTACTTTCCCACTTGTATTTGACAACGCTTCACCCCTATCCCCCACCCCTCCACTGGGTCTCCAAGATGATCCACTGAAATAATTCTTAGATTATTTTCCACTCTCCAGTATTAGGAAGAAGCATAATATGTATTTTTTTTCCCTTTCTACTGAAGACTAGATTCTCAAAGCAAACAAAAACCTGGCTGTGCTTTCAGTGCTCCTTTTAGACCGTTAACCACTGTTACTGTCTTTGAAGTACTGTCCAGGAAGAAATGTCTAGAGCACTTTTTCAATAAGGGAAGCTGTCACTGGCAACTCCCTCTTCAGGGCCAGCTATAAATCTGATATTGGCAAGACATTTAGAATGATTGTAATATTTTGTTGAGCTTCAAACATTATAGGGGAAAAGAACCATGCAGAAATCAATTTGTATTGTTCATTTTTCTAAGGATGTCTTACAGTTTTATAGCTTCTCTTATTTGCACTCTAAGTAATAAAAAATAAAGGTTGTGAAAATGAGGAGGGCACAATTGCAAGCTATACGTTAAAGCCAGATCTCAAACCACCTGAAAAAAAAAACAGGCACAGAGGAACAAAGAATTTCTGATCAAGAGAAACGCTAATTTTAAGAAGCTGTGATAATTTCTGAGACTTTGGACCATTTATCTGCCATGCTGTACAAAGACAAGGGAACACAACTTTTGTCTTAATCCAAATAGACATCACGAGTTAAGCAAAAAAACCTACAAACTAGGAGAGGCAGAGTGCTTCACAACACATCATTTGCCTGCACGGTGAGGGACTCGAACTCAGTCTCCTAATTGTCAATCTAGTGTCCTAAATTCTAGTAACACACTACCTCTCATGAACAGAATAATTAACTAGAGGAGAAGAGGAAGCACATGATCAGATCCTAGAGCTTTCTATTATTTAGCAAGAACGGAACTAAAGCGAAACAGGCAACTGGAAGCGTCTTTTTATGCAGAGAATTTTAGAGTTGGCAAAAGCGACCTTCCAGGAAAAAGCATAAGAGAAACACATTCTGGTCGTTTAAACCATTAAATCCTCATAAAATCTGGTGTAAGAGTTGCTCTGTGCCTTTCACCACATGAAACGGATGCGAGCTAACCAGCCTGGCAGCAAGGAGCTGACTGAAGAGGAACAAGCCTTGTACTTCCACTTGTTGCAGAGAGGTATTTTATCTTCTGCAGTTCCCGATAGTCACATAAACAAGGTTAATCTTCAAAACAAATGACAGCCATTGTAAAAGTGCCTTCCTGTAAATGCTCAGCTTTGCTTTTTACTTAAAGACACACCTCACAGAACAATAGCTCAGCAGGTATGAATACAACTAAACAATGCATAGACTCCCTGTAGCTTTAGGTTTACATCCTGCAGGCATTTTTGCAAGAGTGGGCAACAATGTATTTGGGCAGAAATTACAGAACAAGCACAGAGAAGCAGACCTTCCTATCTAACATTGCTCATAGAACCGTGGCTATAGCTATTCAGGCCAAACTTTTGTATAGCTGCTACGAATTTAGTTTAAAACCCATTCCTCAATTTGAAACCCAGTAAAATTCAGTTTCTGGAAGAAATCTTTAGTGTTGCTACACTGTGCCCGAGAACCCCCTGGAGAAGATTCAAAAAGCCACACATAAATTATACTGTCCTCTACTGTAGATGCAATACTGTACAAAGTGCTTCAAGTAATCTCCTCCTTCAGCTTTTGTAATCTACAATACAACCTCCAGAAGGGCGTGATTAAGCCCTTCTCATGCTAAGCTATCTCTGCTGTAACTCAGCTTAATATTGTTTTACAGCAGCTTCAACAGAAGGGAAAAAGAAAAATCAGGATACCAGTGTTTATTCAAAAAGACTAATTTTTATGACTAATTATTAGTCAGCTTGATGGAGCTTTATTTGTTGAAGGGCAGCATTAATACGTCATCCATCAGTGTGTTTCAAATACAAACTTTTTCAGGTTATGAACACATGACTCAGAGTAGACTCTAAGCAGGCATAACTCCAAGTAATCCATCTCTACAGAGACAATTTGCACTGAGAAAGAGCTGGATTTTATGCACAAACTTCCAAAGGCTCCTCTTCCCACGGTTTAGGTTTATATTCCAGTGATGGCAAGCAGCAGCCTGAATTCTGCACATCCAAGGACCACAGGTGAATCTCCACTTTGGAAAGTGGTGGTTTAATTTAATTGCCAATCTTCTAAAATACAGAAACGTGGAATTTAGGGCTTTAAAGTGCATTTATCAGATATATTTCAAGGCAAAACAATGTAGCCTTCCAAAATAATTCTAGGTGCCTGTGTAGAGAACACTTGCCCCTCAGAATAGTGCAGCCCTTCACTGGACAAACAAAGGCTGCATTTTGTCTGGTTGTTTTTTAAATTACACTTAGGTTGATAATGAAAATTCTAGGTAAATTCACTTGAATACAGAGGAATACTCTTTTATAATGCATAGTTACCAACACCAATGAATTACAGCTATCACTTAATGATCAAGAGCTCCGGAAACCTCAAACCACAGGAGCAATACATGAGCTGCATGCCCAGCCCTTAGACACCATATGACAGAGACAGGTCTGTAACTCAGTACTTTCCTGTTTTGTCCCCTTTCCCCTGCACTGCATGTATCATAGCTGGATGCCAAAGAGCTTTCCCCCATATACAGCCGACAAAATGAAACTATATGAGCCATAGTGACACAGCACCGCATAGCACAGCTTTCCCGACAGCTTGAATACAAAGGGGTCACTGAACGTCCCCTTACAGCACGCCACATCACTGCAGTGACTTACAAGGGCAGGGCTGTGTCATACCAGTGAACCTCTCGGCAGTTCCTGGGCAAAGGGTGGCTGTGGCCGTCTTTAGTCATAGGCTTCCACACCCTTGGGCTTCATTTCGCACGTGCCATTCCTATCATGCATTAAAGCGATTCTTCAGGTGTTACATAAAGAGTAAATGTCAGCCTTGACATTTTTGTGTGCACACATGCAAGTATTTGAGGATTATGTTGTTTATTTAGTCAGGTTAGCTAGAAAAAGTGGAGGCATTCAATTTCCCATGTTGTTGCCAACAAAAAGGATAAGATAAAAATACAAGGGCATTACCTGACCACAAGATGACTTTTGTGACTATATTTTGAAGCTTTGTGTAACACAGGTTACTATGTATTTAATAAACCCAAAACAGATTTCAAGGCATTAAATTGCATTTTCTACTTTTGTTCCAGATCACCCAGAAGTTGATCACTTTTGCTAAGTTGAAAGCCTGCGTTTGGTCCCACAGCACACAGATGCCATAACTACACTACACCAAATTCGTTGCCCCAGATCAATCCTTTCTTCTTGGTAGGAGAAAAACAAACACTGCTCTGGATTTTATCAATGCCAGCATGGTGCTTTTAAGTGCTGTATGCTAGGATGGCACACAGCAAGAGTAGAAGTTACACCGAGCACTGCTGAACAAAGGAGAGGATGCTTATCGTGCAGACTAAAGTCCGGCACAAAGAGGTGTTCATTTGTTTTAGATGAGGAAGCTGTGATTCCAGTCACAGCAAAACACTGAATCCACAAGCCAGTGCTCTCTGTCCTTAGGAATTAAAGAAGCAATCAAGATTTTAACTTTAATACAGAAAGAAGTCCTTTAAAGTAGGCCTAGAATCTATTCTTTATCTGAAGTAGCCTTTATACCTTACCTGGATAAAGTTTCAATTTTTAATGAGGGCAGGGCAGGAGTGTTTCCAGGCCTGTGAGTACCAGCTATGTGATGTAACATGCCAGGCCTCTCAAAATACTCACAGAGAAGACATTTTATTGCACTGTCTTCTTGCTGGTTGGTCCACTCCTAAATATTCACTTGAATTAGTCAAAAAAAAACCAAAACCAAAACCACACAACAAAAGGCTAAACTTTCCCAGTAAGTAAGTACCAAATATCAGAGGAGGTTTTCTTTATTTGGAGGTCTGTCATTCCTTTAAAGCCAAATTTATATTACATCCATTGAAACACAAATTGTTTTCTTCCCTCTCCTCTTTAAAACTCTTACATCTCCATTCTGGAAGTCAGTAGACAGGGTAGGACGTTCCTTTGTCGGCACAGCCCTGAACAGTCAACTTCCCAGGCTTCCTTTCTGCAAGCCTCTATTTACAGGCTGCTCTTCTGAGAAAAAAAAAGCATTTATGTTTGCTTATGGCCTTGCCATGAACGCAACCGATATCAAAAAGCACCAGACTGTTTAAGATGACCTGTACTGATTACAGAGGACAAAACTTATAGCCACGTCATCTCTTTTTCTTCTTTCACTGGTTTTGCATGAATTTGATATCCAAGTCCAAAGAAAATAAGCAGCAAATAGATGACACCAACACAAGCGGACTCCTTGAGGGGGTAAAGTTGACTGAAGTGCGACGGAGAACTAAAATACTAACAGGAAAATACTGCAGTAAATGTTTTCAGAGACTTAAATGACAACATCTTCGGAAATATGAAAACATTTGAGGGTAAACCAGTAAGATTTATTAAACTGCAAAATAGAACAGTCTCCCTCCCAAGCTTTCCACTGGATTCAGACCTGCAAACACATCGCAGCTATGTTCATCCGCACGATTACATACATCTGCAACTGTTCAGTGCTTTCTCTGCTACAACACACTGCACAGAATGAAGATTGTGGCTCCAGCACTGCCACTGCTACTCCACCAAAAGTACGAGTCTTAAGGCAGTTCGCCCCAGTCCGAACGGCTGTGTTTTCCAAGGGTTGAGTTTACAAAGAGGGAAGGTTAGAAGTGTCCAGTGTCTATACGCAAAGTATTTTTAATCCTACAAATAACGAGGTGTTTTGGAACGCTTAAATGTCTACTGACACAAACTGAACTTCCCTCACCAGTCGGTGTTTTGAGGCAATGCCTGGGTACACCATCATAAATCTGATTAGCAGCTCTGGACGCAGGCAAACAACTTAACTCTGCGTTAAACCACTTTTAGGCTATGTCCCGTATGAAGAAACGGTTCAAGCAGAGAACCACAAGCAGCAAGATCTCCAAACCACCTTATCATCAAAATACACTGAAGGAATTAGGGTTCAGTGGCCGGATAAGCCTAGCAGAGAGGGAGCAACCAATCTTAAAGCTTCCCCTGTCCGAGCGCCTGCGGTAAAAGCGGCCCAGCCCTGCGGTCAGGCCCGCGGCCGTGCCTGCCCGGGGGGCTGCGGTGAAGCTGAGGGAGTGCTGCGGCAGCGGACGGAAAGAGGGCAGCAGGAGCCCCCGCAAGCCGCCTCCGCCGTGCCGCGGCGAGCGGCCAGGAGAGCCGAGGCGAGCCGCCCCGCCGCTCCACCCCCAGCCATTTCACGTTATTTACAAGCGAGCACAGAGCAGTCTGTGACACGCAGGGACGAGCGAGACCACTCACACGGGAAGAAAAGATGAAAAAGAGGAAGGAAAGAAAGAAAAGGTAAGAAAGTTTGTTCCCTTTCTGCGTGAGGAGCAGAGCCTGCTCTAAGCCCTCCCGCCGGCCCGGCCTGCGGTGAGGCGGCCAAGAGCCCCCACTTCAGCCGCCTCCCGTGCCGGCCAGCGGGGCAAAGGTGGCCGCCGTCTCCTCAGGCGCGGCGGCTGCGGCGGGCATCCCCCTCCCGGCCTGAACTCACTTTGTAAGTGCTCTCCGTCAGCTTGTTCACCTCCTCGGGGTCCCGAGACATGGTGCCGGCGGGGAGGCGGCCGAGTGGGAAGAGCTGCGTCCTCCGGAAAGCACCTTGGCCACAGCCAAGCGAAGCCACACCGGACTCAGCTTCTTCCCCAGCCGCTAAGAAACTGTCAAAAACTTGTGGAACCAGCCGGGCAGCGCCGCCGGGGCGGGGCCTGCGGGGCCGCGGCTGCCTGACGCGGCAGGACTGGCTGGGCGGGCGGGGCGGCGGTCCGCGCCTCGCCTCACCTCAGCGCGGAGGGCGGGCGGCCCGCGCCTCCTCCACCTGAGTGGCCTCCGCCTGTTTCGCCTGCGGAACCTCCTCTTTTCCTCCCTCTCCCTCTGCGAGAGCTGCGCTGGGCCTCTCCTCCGCGGCCTCAGGGTTCCGGTGATTGTGGCTGCCCAGAGTGCCAAAACCTTAACCCAGGCCGCGCGAACGAAGCCTTTTCAGGAGGCTCTGCTGTGGGTGCCCGACGCAGTCGGAGGTAAACTCTTCCTCCCAGCAATGAAGCGAGGCTCAGAGTTTATTAGTGTAGCCCTAGAGGTGGTAGTGGCACTGGGATGGTGCCTGCCTGTTCTCCCTTCCCCACACGAGGGGATTTCCTCGGGGCTTCTCCAGGCAGGGACAGAACTGTAATGTCCCTGAGTCCTGGTCGAGTGTGCCACTGAGCGCTGGTTTGCGAGCTTAAGTTCTCTATTTCATGTAAATATTCGACAAAACAGTGCTCCGAGTCAGCTCTCCTCCGTGGAATGCCCCCTGGAGCCTGCGGGGGAGGTGTGGCAGGCGAGGAGGGCTGGTGTGAGCTGTAAATGTTTGTGGCCCATAAACTGTCCAGAGGTTGTGAGATTAATTTAGAGTATGTTAGTTGGAATATCTTTTCTGGTAAGGTAATAGCAGTACTATCTTGAAGGACTTTGTGGGAATTTTATAACCCCGAGCGTTTAAGCCTCAGGTGCTGTGCTAGGTGTTGTGTACCCGAGGCGTAACCAACATCCTTACACAGGGGACTGACCTGCTGGAGGGCAGTGAAGGGGACAGGGACTTGGGAGTCCTGCTGGGTGGAAGGATGGCCATGAGCCAGCAGTGTGCTCTTATGGCCAGGAGGGCAAATGCCACTCTGGGGTGGATTAGAAGGACTGTGGTTAGTAGGTCGAGGGAGGTTCTCCTGACCTTCTACTCTGCCCTGGTGAGGCCACATCTGGAGTACTGTGTCCACTTTTGGGTCTCCCAGCTCAAGAAGGACAGGGAGCTGCTTGAGAGAGTCCAGCACAGAGCCACAGAAATGATTAAGGAAGTTGAACACCTTATGAGGAGAGCCTGAGGGAGCTGGGGTTTGTTAGCTTGGAGAAGACATTAAGAGGTAGCCTCGTTCATGCTTATAAATAGAGGTGAGTGGCAGGAGGCTGGAGCCAGGCTCTGCTGGGTGATGCCCAGTGGCAGAACAAGGGGCAATGGGTTGATGCTGAGGTGTAGGAGGTTCCATGTGAACCTGAGGAAGATTTTTTTTCCCTGTGAGGGTGACAGAGCACTGGCACAGGCTGCCCACGGAGGCTCTGGAGTCTCCCTCTCTGGAGATATTAAAGAACTGTCTGGATGCGTTCCAATGTGATCTGCTCTAGGTGATCCTGCTCTGGCAGGGGGGCTGGACCAGGTCATCTTTGGAGGTCATTTCCAGTCCCTGACATTCTTTCATTCTGTAATATGACATCTTCTTGGTCACTATCTCTCCCTTATTTCCCCCCATTTTATTGCAGCAATAAGATCATACAGGCATGCAACAAAAACTGGACTTGGAACAGAATCCTAGATCCTGGACTCTGGTGTGGGAGGAGGTTGTTATCAGGTTTCGAGAGCAGTAAAAATTCAAGTGTCTGGAGGTGTTTATACCATTAGAACAACAGTTTACATTCTGCAAAAAGCAGACACTTAGAGTGTTATCTTGCATACAGTTAAAATGTTGGACAGAGAGGGATTTTTATGAGTCTTAATACTCCCAGATAAAGTCTTTCCAGACTTCTGGTATTCATGGTATTAATTGCCTTCCTGTAATAATCCAATTTATAATGTCATTCAGTAGATATAGTGAACTATTCTGTGCTCAGGTCTACAATTTATGTTCTCACTAAGCAGTGCTGGTTCATACAGGCTTCTCAAGTGTGATATGGCTAATTGCTTGAGTATGAGGTGAAGAACTGTACTATTTATTTCTAGGTCTTTGTCTGAAGAGTTTTTTACAACTCTGAAAATAGACCATGCCTGGGTACTGCTGCTTTTCATAGAATCATAGAATGTCAGGGGCTGGAAAGGACCACAAGGATCATCTAGTTCCAACCCCCCTGCCCATGGACAGGGACACCCTACCCTAGATTAGGCTGGCCACAGTCTCATCCAGCCTGGCCTTTAAACAACTCCAAGGATGGGGCCTCAACCACCTCCCTGGGCAACCCATTCCAGGCTCTCACCTCTCATTCTCTTGCTGAACAACTTCCTCCTCATGTCCAGCCTGAACCTACCCATCTCCAGCTCTGCTCCATTTCCCCTGAGTGCTGTCACTCCCTGAGAGCTTAAAAAGTCTCTCCCCAGCTTTTTTGGAGGTCCCCTTCAGATACTGGAAGGCCACAGGAAGGTCACCTGGGAGCTTCCTCTTCTGCAGACTGAAGAGCCCCAACTTTTTCAGTCTGTCCTCATAGCAGAGCTGCTCCAGCTCTCTGAGCATCCTCGTGGCCCTTCTCTGGACATGCTCCGTCATGTCCACATCCTCGTCCCAGGGGCTCCAGAGCTGGATGCAGTACTCCAGATGGGGTCTCATCAGAGTGAAGAGGGAGAAAAGTCACCTCCCTCGACCTGCTGGCCACACTTCTGCTGCTGCAGCCCAGGCTCTGCTTGGCTTTCTGGGCTGCAAGTGCACACTACTGGCTCATGTTGAGCTTCTGGTCCAGCAGCACCCCCAAGTCCCTCTCCTTAGGGCTGCTCTCCAGCCACTCACTGCCCAGTCTGCATTTATGCTTGATGTTGCCTCGACCCAGGTGCAGTTCAGTCATAGTGAATGGCAGTGTATGTATTAATGAAATATGCATATCAGCAAGAAGCTACATGGATAATTAATGCAGGCAGAATTATTCAAAAGTATTATGATATTTAACATCTTGTGGGGATGCTGAACATTTCAAGATATATATTTCTAGAGGTCTTTTTACATTGTAAGCATATGTACATATTTTAAAGGTCTGCTGAACTTAATATTCTCTTGTGCTCTTGACTTTGGTATTGATTTCTGCAGTCTTCATGTATATACAATTTTTAGCTTCTGCATAATCTTTTCCAAGTTCGTAGTGCTGTAGGCCATTAAAAAAAAAAAGGCAATTAATCTTTAATTTTGAATTAGCAGGAGGAAAAAGAAGTGTTTTTTAAAAAAATGCCTAGGTGGGAAGTGAAGCTAGCAAGGAAGCATCCTTAATTTGGCTTAATGATTACTTCTGTTATTTCATCTATACTCAGATTGAAATAAAAATGACCAAAACCATCTGAGACAAGACAGGAAAAAATGTGAATGGGTGGAAAATAGCAGGATTGAGCTGTCTTCTAAAGTGAAAAGAATTAACAGGATTTTGGTCAGATTTCTGAAGTAATCAGAAGTCCTAATTTACAGAAGTGAGATTAGGTAGTGTATGCATTGAGGAAAAGAGCAACAGCCTGCTCCACTGTTGAAAACAGATGCTAGTATAGAAGCAAGGTGAAAAATTATATCTTTATTCACCCTTAGCACCATGATTTTTGCAAGTCTTGAGGATCTTACAACCATATACAGCATTTTGAGGCATCTGCTGTGTTTTCTTTTTGTTGAGTGGTGTTATGAATACTTTATGTGTCAGTCACAATAATTTGTACTATTACTTTCTTCTAGTTTAGTGATGTGTTTTCCTGAGTGACTAACCAACTTGAAACTTGACAGGCAAATCCAGTTCTTGATTTACAAAGTATGCAGACCTTTGCTATAGATCATAAATGCTCAGATTCATTCGGAAAGAAATTCTGCTTGAGCTTGTCATGCAAATGCAGAGATTCTCTTCTCTTAATAGGGGGTTTTTGATCTTACACTGTGTTGAGATTAGTGTTACATTGCTGACTTGGCTGGAATTAATCCTGATGTGTGCAAACAGGACAGATTTAGAACAGTTGAGTGAGGTTTTTGCAAGTTGCTTAAGGATTCTGTTACACTTAACTGTGTTTTGTAATCCTCTAGTAACATACCAAAGTGTTTTGTCTGATCAGGAAGGAATATTTAATAGCTTGCAAACCTGAAACCTTCATGAATACATCTCAATGCTCTTCGGCCTGCATGCTACTGTAAGCATTTATAGTAAGCATACTAATATGAGATACATTAGTTTTATTTCTTCAATGCCTGTCATTCAGACTCATGTTACACTTTCCTGATGGCAAACAGAAGTATCTGTAGGCCTGTAATTATGCATAATCTTCAACAAAGTGCCTTGATACAGCAAGTTTAGAAGAGATGACATCTCCTGGTCTAGTCCTTGTAATGGTTAAGGTCTTTTGGCCTTTCAGAAGTACATAGCTGACAGGAGCAGCCAGCCACAGGGTCTGGCCTGAAGCTGAGACTATCTTAATCTGAACTTGCTTCCTGCATGTGTTTCTGTGAAGTGCATCCTGTGGGCCCAAATCCAGGAGTTGATTCCATATTGGCCAAAGGTGGAGTTGCATCGGTTTGCCAGGAAACCTGCTGTCAATGGACTAACTCGGGAAAAGTGCTTCTATTTATTCCTTACAGAAGGCCAATTGTCCTTCCAGCTTTGGAACTTGAGTAGCAGAAATAGAAGTTTTCCCATGCATTGTCAGCTCTATAGAACTGAAAAGGTAAGGAGGAAATGGTGCTGCTGATAGGTACTTTGAAAGAGTTCCTACCCAGAGGTACTCCTTTGAGTACCTACCTGTATTTCTTTAAAACAGATAATATATTGATGTGTAGTTGTTTCTGCAAGTGCCTATTTGCATGTCAGGAGCATATTCAAATCTTACATGGAAACGATTTAAGCATGGTGTAATGACCCATTAATGTCAGCTCATCATTAGATCTGTAACACGTGTTTTAAGTAGCTTAATGGGAGTGTAACTAATTGCATAAATTGTGGCTGAGTAGTAATTGCATATGCATGATATAGCCAGCTGTGGCCTGTTTTGTTCCCTGTGGTCATTAGCAAACATTTAATTCTATTAACAAAAAAACAACAACAACAAAAAAACCCCCAACATTTAGGGTCAGAACACATTTTTCCCAAGAACAAGACATTACAGTGATTCTACCAGCTTGTTTTTCTGATTTATATGTATGTATGTTGTCCTCTCTTGGCACTTATAAGGATTTTTTCAAGTATTTTAATCCCCTTTGAGCTGACACTATGAAACCACACAAAAAGTCATTTGAAAGAAGTGGATACAACTTTTGAGGGCTTTCTGAACCATTTGGTCTGAATCAGGTCTGGTTAGTTAAATGGATCTACTCTGTTTTCACACTGATGCAAACAAGCAGAAAATCATTTTGTTCCCTGCTGTTCATTGTTCCTGAGCTGGTTTCAAAGCTAATGAGCTGTAACTCAGATCCACAGGTCAGTTCAGTGAGACAGTCTGCTCTCTGATCAATGAAGACACTTAACCAAATGCTTAATTTAAGCACATAGTTATACATCATACCGTGGGGGTGGGCAGGTAATCAAGGATGTTCAAAATGCTTGTTATGAGCTCTTCTTTCTCCTGAAAGAAGACTGAAATTGGGATGGTGGTTTTGTCTTGGAGATGTATGCTTTGGGTGATTGCATTTTGTGTATCAATTATTTCATGCTGCAAATTATTTTGGCAGTTTTATAAGATTAATTAGAATCTGATTGCTTCATTATAGGTTAATTTTTGAGACTGTGAAGAGTGTGTGGCATAGAAAAATGCATTTTTAGAGAGTGGGGTTTTTTTGGAGATTGCTTAGGATTTAGATAAAATATATCATAGAATCAACCAGGTTGGAAGAGAGCTCCAAGATCATCCAGTCTAGCCTATCACCCAGCCCTGCCCAATCAACCAGACCATGGCACTAAGTGCCCTATCCAGACTTTTCTTGAACACCTCCAGTGACGGCAACTCCACCACCTCCCTGGGCAGCCCATTCCAATGGGAAATCACTCTCTCTGTGAAGAACTTCTAACATCCAGCCTAGCCCTCCCCTGGCACAACTTGAGACTGTGTCTCCTTCTTCTGCTGCTGGTTGCTTGGCAGAAGAGACCAAACCCCACTTGGCTACAGCCTCCCTTCAGGTAGTTGTAGACAGTTGTGGTGTTCAAGGGGACCGTTCAACAGGCAGTACTGTCAGCAATACTAATATTTTTCTGCTGCTAATAGAAGCATTTAAATCAAAGCTGTTATACCCACACATTTTGCGATTGCTCCTTTCTTGCTGGAAGCAGATGTTCTTAGATCCCTGCGCTGCGTCCACTAGATGGCAAGCAAGCTATGCGCGATGGAACAAAAAGAAACTTGCAAAATCTTTATGCTCAAGGCTTTCTCAAAAGCGCTTCATAATGCAACAAGATAGATATTAGTGGTAAGCAACTGGAACAGCCTTTATACTACTCATACACAGCCTTGGAGGTTTTTTTTCCTCAAGAGTGTAAGTGCTTTTAGGATGTTCATGTAATTGAAATCTAAATATGCCTTGGGACCTCTGTCTTTATTTTGAAAGCCAGCACTAGCATCATGCCAACATCCTGGTGAAATTCCTGTTATAAACGTCTAATCCGTTTAGGTTCCAGGGGTTTATGAGGTGACTCATGCCAAAAACACAGTATTTTAGATAGCTACACATTTGTTATTCTCCCTTTCTGTAAATTGTCAGCTAGGGATTAACTAACAACAGGTGCACTCCGTTCCAAATGGATACACTGGTTTTGCCTAAGGCTGAGTGTAGAACACTGCAGCTGAACGTAGTGTTTGCACATTGCTGCTCCTAGTAGCATCAGCAGATCGTGTGTTAGAACCAGAGCGAGGACGGTCTATGTTATGGGTAGAATACAAAGAGCTCCTCTGGTAGGTAATGTTATTGCTGAGCTGTGAACATGCACCAGGCAGGAAGCAGCATTCCTGTGAGTATTTTCAAAGAGCTCAAACATCAGTTCTGATGCTGTCCTTATCCTTTCCATGTCTCAGCTAGAAAAAAGACAGAAGAAGCACAAAATGCAGGTAATTTGACTGCACTTCAATAATGGCAAATATCCTAGCACTGTATTTCCACATTGAAAAGAAGCTTGAGGCTCATTAACCCCTCTCTGCTATGCAGCCTTACTCTAACAGGGAATTACTAGAAAATGTTCGGGGAGGGTTGTATTAATAATAAACAATTCCAAGAAAATCCCATTACACTCTTCCTGTAACTTAGCATTTAGCTGTGAACATTTCTTAGAAGCTGTGCTGATACCAAAAAAGTAACCCATTTTAATTTTGTGCTGATAAAAATACCCTAACACCAAACCCATACATAGATATTTTAGGGTTCAACCACACTGAAGTTTCTTTATATGGACTCCTTATGAGCCTGTCTTGTCCTTTTCTGTTGAGTTGCTGTTCCAGGAAGCTGCTGAAGTGGAACATAGCACTGCCGTCCCTGCCCACTCCTTTTTTCCAGACGCCCACCGGGTAGTGGCAATACTAGCAGCGCTTTCTAGAAGCTGTGTGAGTAGTGATGGTTGGTGCTCCACAAAGTGAATCTTGGGAGCAATCTGTAGCTGGTGATGGACCTTTATAATCCAGCCTGTCGCGAGCGTGTGTGCGGCCCCATGGTGTGCACTGTATCTCCAGAGCTGATGCCAAAGCAGGTGCTGACAGCTACTGTCTCCACTTAGAACCATAGAATCAACCAGGTTGGAAGAGACCTCCAACATCATCCAGTCCAACCTGTCCAACCAAGAACATCCAGTCCAGCCCTATTCAATCACCTAGACCGTGGCACTAAATCCCCCATCCAGGCTTTTCTTCAACACCTCCAGGCACATCGACTCCACCACCTCCCTGGGCAGCCCATTCCAATGCCAATCACTCTCTCTGACAACAACTTCCTCCTAACATCCAGCCTAGACCTCCCCTGACACAACTCCAGACTGTGTCCCCTTCTTCTGTTGCTGGTTGCCTGGGAGAAGAGACCAACCCCTACCTGGCTACAGCCTCCCTTCAGGTAGTTGTAGATAGCAATAAAGTCCTGAGCCTCCTCTTCTGCAGGCTGCACACCCCCAGCTCCCTCAGCTTCTTCTCACAGGGCCAGCCTTAGTGCCCTTCTCTGGACATGTTCCAATATCTCAACATCTCTCTTGAATTGAGGAGCCCAGAACTGGACACAGCACTCAAGGTGTGGCCTGACCAGTGCTGAGCACAAGGGAAGAATAACCTCCCTTGTCCTGCTGGCCACACTGTTCCCGATACAGGCCGGATGCCGTTGAGGTCTTGCATCTGGCCTGCAAACTGCCTGAGAAGGGAGATGGTTTGAGGTAGTGGGAGAAGATGGTAATTACATTAGACTGGAGATTTCGATGGAGAGGGTGATTAATCTGGTTGTGTGAAAGGTAGTAGCTGCAGGGTCAAGCTACCTTACTTCCAGTCACATTGAGATTTGGAAAATAGCAGTTTAGGGGAGTTAGAGTGGTGATGGATGACTTTTCAGATCCTGATTAACTGTCTTCATTGAAGTCAGTACAGTTCCTACAGATTTACTGAGAGAGTTTGGCTTGATGTTCATAATTTCTGCTCAGCTTTCTCACTGGAACATAAAAAATGTGGGCTATTCTTAGACTCAAGGCAAAGTACTGTGGGATGGCTCAAAGCCACCTGGTTCTTGATGGGTTTGCTCTGGAGCATACTGACTACATCCGTGCTGCCTAACACTTGGTTGGGGTCACTGCTGGGCTCCTCCCATTGGTTTGTAAACCCTTAACCATTACTTTTGTTATGTGTGTTTTTCAGTTCAAAGTGTCTGAATTAATCTGGGGGCTGTGTTGTAGCTTGCCCGAGCAGCATTTGCATGGAATGCACCATGCTTTATGCCCTGAGGCTTAGCACGTGTGGTGTGAGAGTCTGAGGGCGGATTGAGCTCCACAGCATTACAGCGGTGTGCCCAGTGGAGGCAGCTGCATCCAAGGTGGCTGTGTGCGTTTGGTATTTAAGGTGGGTCCTTGCAGCTAGTTTTTACGAAGGTGCAGGACAAATTTCATTTTAAAAGGAAGTTAGCAGCAAAAGAAATCCTGCATGTGAAGTGACGTGTTGGGTGGATGGGTGAAGGACTGGAGAGTGAGCCAAGGAGCTTATTTGTCATCCTCATCTGACCCATGAGGAAAAGAAAGCACTTGGCTTCTGTTAACTGCAGAGTGGACACTGACTTTCAGGGGGTTTTGAGGCATAAATCTTCCATGATATTAATTATATCAATTATTAGTACTATGGGTAACTTATTAAGTAATAATTGATACTGTGCTATGATATCTGTATTGCAGGTGCTCAGATGATTTGGCTTCTGAAGAAGCAGCATTTTACTATTTCTTCTGTCCTTTACACAAGGACTATAGTTTCAGGTTCAGGGATTCCAGGGGATCTTTTAGAGCTACCTCTGTGCCGGAACCAGAGAACTGTACAACTGGATGCAGGAGATAAATGAAGTTGCTTCTATGCTGCTTATTACTGCAGTAACTCCATGGGTTTCTAAATGAATGGTATGTTAAGTTCTGAAGCTTTTAAATTTTTGTCCATGTAGAAAGCCTCTACATCCTGGCCTGTATCAGGAGCAGTGTGGCCAGCAGGACAAGGGAGGTTATTCTGCCCCTGTACTCAACACTGATCAGGCCACACCTTGAGTACTGTGTCCAGTTCTGGGCCACTCAATTCAAGAGAGATGTTGAGGTGCTGGAAGGTGTCCAGAGAAGGGCACCAAGGCTGGTGAAGGGCCTGGAACACAAACCCTATGAGGAGAGGCTGAGGGAGCTGGGGGTGTGCAGCCTGCAGAAGAGGAGGCTCTGGGCAGAGCTCATTGCTGTCTACAACTACCTGAAGAGAGGCTGTAGCCAGGTGGGGTTGGTCACTTCTGCCAGACAACCAGCAACAGAAGAAGGTGAGACAGTCACAAGTTGTGCTGGGGGAAGTATAGGCTGGATGTCAGGAGGAAGTTCTTCACAGAGAGAGTGATTGGCAATGGAATGGGCTGCCCAGGGAGGTGGTAGAGTCACCATCCCTAGAGGTGTTGAAGCAAAGCCTGGCTGAGGCACTTAGTGCCATGGTCTAGTTGACTGGCTAGGGCTGGGTGCTAGGTTGGCCTGGCTGATCTTGGAGGTCTCTTCCAACCTGCTTGATTCTATGATTCTCATATTGCTTGACCAAACTCAGAAAGAAGGCATGTAATAGATCTTCTTTTGACCAGTCTTGTCTACGGGATTCATATCTCTCTTAAATTTAGAACCAAGTTTCGGTGGAACCAGAATCAGTGAGAGCTTTCCATTTATTTCAGTTAAGTTCAGCTTTCTTTTTTATTCTCTTGATTGGTGCTAAACATCAAGCAATGTGAATTTTTAAGAGTGAAAACATTTCCTCAGAAACTCTTGCTCTGATAGGATTTGTCAAGCATCATTTAACACACTTTCTTACTCTTTTGACTCTTAACATATCAGGAGATAGCTGTTGAACAAGCTACATTTTTATTGCCTGCTCTTCATCAATCAGTTGTGCCGTGTACAAAGAGAGAATTCCTTTGTAAAGCTGGTTTTCATTAGTATTAAGGAATATACATATTTTGCAGCTAAAGCCTTATATAAAGTTTAATCTCTCTGCCCACATGGTTACTATTGTAATACTGCTTAGCAACTATATGAAAAGAAAACAACAGCAACAAAAAAAACCCCACTCAGACTCCCTCCTGGAAATTAGAGAGAAGGGCTTAAGCTGTGAACTTCAGGTGCCAAGGTAGAGCTGAAGTTTCCAGACGAGCAAGGATCTGACACCGGTTCTGTACTTTTAAGTGTGAAACATTGTCAGAGTGAGTCAGTTCTGCTTTTGGGTGCTCTGTATCTAGCATTTACAGACCAAGACATAAGAATGAAGCAAAAGTATTACCATACATAGTAATGAATTAAAAAAGACAATTATGATTGCCCCTTTTTTGGGAATACCCGGAGTAGATGTAGTATTTTATTGGCAGCTTATTCCAGACCAGTATACTAAGTCTCCTTCCTCCCCCAGCTGACAGAGCAGATGGTTATCTCCTACCATTTCTGAATTCTTCAAAATCCATGCTGTGAGGAACTGGGGATAGGTCTTTTCATCAAGAAGTCATGTACCTCTAGTCCATTTGAATTCTCCGCTTCATGGCCAACGGTTCAAGTAACACTTCAAGTATTAACCTGTTTTGGGCCAGCAGTGTGCCCAGGTAGCCAGGAGAACAAATGGCATCCTGGCCCAGATAGGAACAGTGTGGCCAGCAGGACAAGGGAGGTTATTCTGCCCCTGTGCTTGGCACTGGTGAGGCCTCACCTTGCGTCCTGTGTCCAGTTCTGGGCTCCTTAATTCAAGAGATACTGGAACATGTTCAGAGAAACTGGTGAGGGGCCTGGAGCACAGCCCTGAGAGGAGAGGCTGAGGGAGCTGGGGGTGTTTAGCTTGGAGAAGTGGAGGCTCGGGGCAGACCTCATTGCTATCTAAAATTCCTTGAAGGGAGGGTGGGGTTAGGGTCCAGGTGGGGTTGGTCTCTTCTGCCAGGCAACCAGCACCAGAAGAAGAGGACAGAGTCTCAAGTTTTGCTGGAGGAGGTCTAGGCTGGATGTTAGGAGGAAGTTGTTGGCAGAGAGAGTGATTGGCATTGGAATGGGCTGCCCAGGGAGGTGGTGGAGTCACCATCCCTGGAGGTGTTGAAACAAAACCTGGATGGGGGATTTAGTGCCATGGTCTAGTTGATTGGATAGTGCTGGACTGGATGTTCTTGGTTGGATAGGTTGGACTGGATGATGTTGGAGGTCTCTTCCAACCTGGTTGATTCTATGATGATTTTTCTGGAAATTGCTAAGGGATGAAATAGTCCTGCACAATTAGTACTGCTGATGAAAATAGCCATACAAGGACTACTTCTTCAGCACTGTGGGAAAAATGTACAGGGAAAGGATCTACAACCTTTTTTCCCCAAACTCTCTTACATAAGCCTGTAGCATTTCAGCAGCAGAACTGTGTTACTGTGAGAGCTGTGAAGAGTGTGACCAGTTTAGGCCTGTCTCTATCCTCTGAATGGCTCCTTGGGAAAAAAAGTACTGCAAATTGGTAAGGTAAGAGCTGTAAAAGTGCGCCAATGATAACATGACAAGGACTGCTTAAGGGAGAGCAGAAATCTGGGTTTCTTATGGCTGTCTCTGTATTCATAATGGAGTTATGATTCTAAAAAGAATAAAAGCATCCTTGACAGCTACAGCCAAAATCTGTGCTCACAGAAAAGAAAAAGGTGAAAGATAGGCAGCACTGTAGCAAATAGAGAAGGAGATCTTGGACACCTTCATTAGCAGCAGTGATGAAACTAATTACTGGAATAAATGCAGGCCAGGAAGGGGAAAAAAGGCTAGTTCATTTCTTTTGATTTGCCTTCACCATGGAGAATTTTCCAAGACTTGAAGCTAACTGCCTAGCATCCTGTCAAGAATGACGTCAAAACGGCCGAGTCAGATGGGCTGTGTAATTGGGAATTGAAAACCTGGCATGGCTCACATTGATGGATAACTTTCTAGAGAAATGAACATTTTGTTATGGTGAGTCACCAGCTAGCAGCTGGATATTTCCCCCCAAATATTCAGAAATAGTCAATGTGCTAAGTGCAGCCAACAGTTTGTGCTGTTTGGGTAATGTCCAGAGGAGGACCATGAAGGTGCTCAGAGGGCTGCAGCACCTCTGCCATGAGGACAGGCTACAGGAGCAGGGGCTCTGCAGCCTGGAGAAGAGAAGGCTTCAAGGAGACCTTATAGTAGCCTTCCAGTATCTGAAAGGGGCTACAGGAAGGCTGGGGAGGGACTATTGACAAGGTCTTGTAATGACAGGATGAGGGGTAATGGATTTAAACTGGCAGAGGGGAGATTTAAACTTCATGTCAGGAAAGAGTTCTTTGCAGTGAGGGTGGTGAGACACTGGCACAGGTTGCCCAGGGAGGTTGTGGAGCACAGAATCACCCAATGTGATCTTGCATCACATTGGGTGATTCTGTGCTCCACAACCTCCCTGGGGGTGTTCAAGGCCAGGTTGGACGAGGCCTTGAGCGACCTGTTCTAGTGAGAGATGTCCCTGCCTATGGCAGGGGGTTGGAACTGGCTGAGCTTTGATGTTTCTTCCAATGTAAAGCATTCTAATGTTAATGGGTCAATGTAAACATGTTTACTATTTTTGGTAGTTTCTAGACAACATGGGCCAAACCCCACATCTCTTCTTCAGCAGCACAAAGTAGTTGAAAAGGAGAAAATGTAGTTAGGTAGGAAATCCACTTACGTAGGAGGAATCCCTCCAGAAGACAACTACCACAGCAGCTTAACATAGACTTTTCTCCAGTGTTCAATCTGTTGAAATTCCTGAGGAAAAAGAAAAGTTGAAAATTTGTTTCTGCTTCTGAGTTAGTCTCAGCTGTCAGCACAGTCCACCAGGAAGGTGGGTAGCAGCATATGAATTAGGGCTGCAGCTTGAATTCTGTTTGATGTTAATGCTGGTCTGACTCACAGTGGGATCTAGCTTTTTACCACAGCTGCTGAGGAGTTTGAGGTCTGAAGATGGAGCTCCCTGGCAGCCACCCAGGCTGTAGTATCAGATGCAGCTGGGATCAGGTACCTTTTTCTTTGCCAGTTTGTTATTGTATTTGTTTAATTTTCAATTTTGTCCTTCCCCACCTATAGTTACAATCTATCAATATAATAAAATGGAAATATTGGATGAAGTAAATCACACACACAAACTAACAGAAATCCCATTCCCCCTTTTCAGATCTCTAACATTATGTTCTTTTCCTCCTTGCTTTCCCTGCTCATTTTATGGCTCTTTTCCATCTCAGTTTCTCTCTGCACTCATTGATTACAGATGTAATGTTTCTCTTATCAAATTCAGAGCTACAAAAATAGGTTGTGGCACAGAAAATGTTTTAGAGAGGGGCTGGTTTAGCTGAGTTATGTGTTGGAAAATAGTGGCACATTAATTTGTTTGTCTGCAGGGAATCATTAGTGATGTTTCTTGTTTATGCCCTTTCACACATTCTCACCTGTTTTCTGAGATCATAGTGTCTGTGTAGAAGTATAATGTCAGTAGCTGAAATTGGTGAGAACATTATTGTTCCTAAGCAAGAGGGCTTGCAGGTACCTGTAACATAGACAGGTAGCTCACTATTTTTTTATGAAAGGGTGAAAATTTGAGTTACAGTTTTATTACAGCAGCTAGATCTCCTGCATGATTTGTGTACCTGCTGTACACAGTGATGTGAAATAGGCTGGGAGCAGCCTCCTTCCTTCTGCTTCCTCCTCCTTTTATTGATTTAAGTGAGGCTCTTGGGTATCTGATCCCATCCTGATGCCTGAAGAGCTATTCCTAAAACTCTCCATGCACCAGCATGGTATTATACCACTTGTTCTCTAGAGAAAATAGTAAGTGCATTACTAACACATAAACTGCTCCGGTTGAAATGCTTAACTATTCCATTTGATGCAATGTATATATAGCTTAATGTAATGTAACAAGTGCAGTACCCTCTTAGTCAGAATGCCTTGTGTGGTATCCTATTAGTCAGAATGCTTTGGCTTTCATCTTCATTAAATGAAATACCAATTAGCAGCTGATTCCAATTGTGTCAAACTTACTGTGTTGCTATATTCTTAAACAAGGTGGAAAAGGAGTAGTGTAGAAATGAAAAGTAATCATCAGAGGTCAGTGCAGTAGTGTTAGTACTGTGTATGAAGGCAGACTTTTGGTCTGCAGTTGTAAATACTGCACTGCCACACAGGGTTTCTAAAATGAGACAGGAGCTTAATCTGTTTGACTGACTTTTGCAGCAGAAGCTGCTCCAGTGGAAGGCAGGTTAGTTCAGCTGAAGTACAGTTACTGTAAAGAAAGTGAGAATAATAGCCAAGTACAACCAGTGATGAAGCAGGTAGCAGAGTTCAGTCTTTTGTCGAAGCAGCCAGTACAAAAAATGCAATTCCAGAAGAGAAGAGCTGCCTGCAATGCTGAGCAAGTAGTGGATATACATGAAGGGCCCAGTATCCTGGCCAAGAAAGCCATCAACTTCTAATTGTGTATAGGCCAGTGGTAAATGTAACAGTTAAATACTTTTCTGACTGCCTTTTGTTGGTTTTGTTAGAAAGACTAATTGAGCAAAACAAAGCTTGGGATGAGATTTAACAAGGCCAAGTGCAGGGTTCTACACTTTGGCCACAACAACCCCATGCAGCGCTACAGGCTAAAGAGCAGCCAGACAGCAAGGGCCCTGGGGGTGCTGGTAGAGAGTAGCTGAAGAGGAGGCAGCAGTGTGCCCAGGTGGGCAGCAGAGCCAATGGCATCCTGGGCTGGCTCAGGAGCAGTGTGGGCAGCAGGACAAGGGAGGTTCTTGTGCCCCTGTGCTCAGCACTGCTCAGGCCACACCTTTGAGCACTGTGCCCAGTTCTGGGTTGATTCTATGATTCTATGTGAGAGGTTGTTTCATTTGAGAGGAAAAAAAAAGAATTAAAAAATTCTGCAGATGTTTTATGCTTAGATTTCTGAAAAGTCTTTAAGATAAAAAGCTGAAAGAAGTGTTTGGAAACATTTATTGTTAATTCAAAAATTCTTTGTTGGAAACAGTTCTGTTCATCTGGGAACAGAACTATCAGTTCCTGATTGAATTAAAAAAAATATTGTCTTTTTGTCTTATTTCACTATGGAAACAGACATTTGAATACCCAAACTATGAAGTGAAAATATGGCTGAAATTCTCCTTTTTATTGCAATCCACATGTGGCTGTGTTTCAGTGCTGTGTCCAGTTCTGATCCTCTCAATTCAAGAGAGATGTTGAGGTGCTGGAATGTGTCCAGAAAAGGGTGATGAAGCTGGTGAGGGGCTTGAAGCATAATCCTGTGAGGAGAGGCTGAGGGAGCTGGGGGTGTGCAGCCTGCAGAAGAGGGGACACAGTCTCAAGTTGTGCTGGGGGAGGTCTAGGCTGGATGTTAGGAGGAAGTTGTTGGCAGAGAGAGTGATTGGCATTGGAATGGGCTGCCCAGGGAGGTGGTGGAGTTGCTGTCTCTGGAGGTGTTGAAGCAAAACCTGGATGAGGCACTTAGTGCCATGGTCTAGATGATTGGACAGGGCTGGGTGCTAGGTTGGTCTGGATGATGTTGGAGGTCTCTTCCAACCTGGTTGATTCTATGATTCAATTCATATTATATTCAAATCATAGAATCATAGCATCAACCAGGTTGGAAGAGACCTCCAAGATCATCCAGTCCAACCTAGCACCCAGCCCTATCCAGTCAACCAGACCATGGCACTAAGTGCCTCAGCCAGTCTTTTCTTGAAAACCCCCAGGGACGGTGCCTCCACCACCTCCCTGGGCAGCCCATTCCAATGGGAAATCAAATAAGCCATCCCTGAACACAACATCCACTTCAAGGACCACTTCCTAGTATTCATGCATCTTCAGGATTCCTGCTCTATCACTTTCTCTCTGAACTTAAACATTTATACAACAGCTGTATCGTACTGGAAATGGAATGCTGACTGCATATAAGAGAGGGACCTGAAGAATGGGAGAGAAGGTTTTCCCATCATTTTTCCTGAATATTCTTACTATAATAATGCATATAGATATAACTTTTTCTCCCTCAGAAACTGCTGCTACTTCTTTTTCCTGCACTATTTCTCATGAACATATTAAACCTCTTATTCACATGCTTTGTGCAGCTGTTGTGTGCATCGCCTTCTAGGTGGTGTAAATTTAGGAGGGTTTGGTTTGGGGAAGAGTTTGCAAAATGAAGCTGTAAATTGTTGGGAAGCAATTAAACCCAGAACAGGGCTGCAAGTTTCCCATGGAGATTTAAGTCTCTTACAGCACTGAAGTGCATTTGTCAATGTATATTCAAATAATGTTCATAGTTTTCTTTATTATGGATTTTTAAGAATCCCAGGGGGAACATTTGTCTACAGATATGTCTTCCTTACAATCAGTGCAAGCACTGCTGTTGACCTTCAGTATTTTCAAGAGATGAGAGCAGAGGAGGCAAATAAGAGCAATTTCAGCTCTCATTTACCAGCTATATTTCAGTATGCCAAATGTCACAACTTCTACTAACTCTGAGGAATTCTACCCTTCACATGATGTGAAGTCTAGATATGACATTTCTTTTAAACATGTTATGACAGTTAATGCATTTCAGTTATTCAGTAATATGTCAGAGCCAAAAGAGGTTCTAAGCTGACTAAATTTAGCTGTAATGTAGGCTCTTCTGTCTAAAACCATAATCTTAAATGTTCCAAGGCCTCAGCTTTAGGACACCTGAAGTTGCAATTCTTTTGTCAGCAGTGTGTCACTATCCTTGAAAAATACTTGAGATTCATTATTACTGAACATAAGGATGGGACAAATTAGATCATCATCATCTAGTGATTCCTGGAGTAAGATGTGAGTGGAAAGCCAGACCTTATTACTGGAGCTGTTTCTATATTTTGTCTAGTTACTTCATGCTTATCCAGTGACTGTTTCATAAGAAATACAGGAACAGTCCATAGTCTAAATGAGCAGAATCATTTCTCAGGAGAGATGTCAGCTACAAGTTTGAGTTGCTTCACCTTCAGGTGGAACTTGGTCTTGGCCCTGTGGTGTGCTGGGTAAGTGCTATAAAAGGGTGAAATCAGCACAGTGCTTCCAACACTTTTCTATTTTTTTAATATATATATATGTAATGCACACAGCCATTTTAAATGTATATTTTCTGATATTTCAGCAGAATTTAGGTGATGCAAGCTGTTTGGAAGTGTAGGAGAGGTACCTCAGTGTCTGTAACCTCTGTACCTCCTTTCAATAGTACCATGTGATGTCATCTTCCTGTTGTCAGCATGGCTGCAGCTGCAGTATTCTGCAGTCCCCTCATATAGCAGGGGATTGCACTTTTCCTTACAGATCCTGATGTTTTGTTCTAGACAAAGTCTACAAGTGTTGACTTCAGGCATCTCTGTGCTTAGTATATTGCTGTTCTATGTGCTATTCTAGAATGGAATAGAATGGAATGGAATAGAATAGAATGGAATGGAATAGAATAGAATAGAATAGAATAGAATAGAATAGAATAGAATAGAATAGAATAGAATAGAATAGAATTGCAAGAGACCTCCAAGCTCATCCAGTCCAACCTATCACCCAGCCCTATCCAATCAACCAGAGCATGGCACCGATTGCCTCATCCAGTCTTTTCTTGAATATCTCCAGGGAGGGGTTTAACTTTCCCTCTTTTTTACATAGGGTATCTGTCAACCCTAGAAGGTGGCTGTGCTTAGGTTTTATGTTCCTGAGCCCCTTATTGCACCCTTTCTCTTTTTCTGTAGTCTGTTTTTCTGTTTTCCACTTAGTCAATCTTAGAATGATGAGTAGAGCATCTGTCACATTTGTTGTTCTGAGGAATCATTCTTCTAACAGGCTTTCAGTGTTTAAAGCCAAGTAAATGTGTTTTTCAGTGCTGACTAGCAAGTGCAGGCATCTGCCTTCTCGTATGGAAGAGTCCTATCTGTACTGCAGGCACACTGTTCTGTAACATTTTGCCTTTCCATATTTATTTGTAGTTCATTTCAAAGTTTTCAAACCTCCCCCACGATCCATTAAGGCAGCGTTGGATTTATTTGACCAACAGAGACCTTTTGAGGCAGGTCGTGCAGTTGTGCTTAGGATGGTTGTAACTGCTGGTGAGTGTACACTGCAATTCATTAGAAGTCTGTATTTTAGGGAAGAAATGGTTGTCCTCTCTCGTTGACACCTTTGTTCCTGATCCATTTATTTGGATAAATCCATAAACTCTCCATTACCACAAGCAGAAACCATAAAGTTATTCCATGCATTCTTGTAGTACTGGATGATCTTGGAGGTCTCTTCCAGCCTGGTTGATTCTATGATTTTATGATTGATTCTTTGAACTACAAATGCAGATGTTCTCAAGCAAAACTTATTTTTAGGCCTTTCAAGGCCTTTGTGAAGATAGGAAATTCAAGGCTTATTTTAAGCTACTTACACAACTCGGGCAAAGTTGACTGTGAAGTCAACAACAAAAAAAATGAACTTACATGGTCCTGATCTCTTGTAATTTATTCTACTCATGTGGGATCATCTCTTGTGTTTAGTGCTAGGTAAAACCTCCACAGTCACACATTCAAAAGAAAATTCTTTTATAATGTACAGATTGGAGTAAACTGCACATGTTTTGGATTGCTGTCCTGTACTAAAATGGTATTTTCCTTTATTACCCTGCAGTACCTTTGGCTTTCATCAAGCCATCTACTGTCTAGCAGAATAAACAAGCATTTTGCAGATAGTGTTACTTGCAGTTTGTCTCTAGATTTCTATTTTTACCACCTTCAAGCAGGTAATCATGCAATAAGATTTTTTTTCCCAGATAGGTATAAAATATTTATGCTACAATATTCTGGAAATGAAGCTATTTTTCAACTGAAAAGCTCTCAGGTAGCATTACTCTATTAATGTGTTAAGCAATAGCCACAGTGGTTACTGTACCAATGGTGTTCTATTAGAGACTTTGTAATGTAATGTTGACATAAGTTGTGTTCTAGCCAAACAATATTTGATAAGATAACTTTAAGATATGTTACTTGAAAATCATAGAATGGTTTAGGTTGGAAGGGACCTCAAGGATCATCCAGTTCTGACCCCCTGCCACAAACAGGGACACCTCCCACTAGAACAGGTCACTCAAGGCCTCTTTGAACCTGGCCTTGAACACCTCCTAGGATGGAGCAGCCACAACCTCCCTGGGCAATCTGTGCCAGTGTCTCACCACCCTCTCTACAAAGAACCCTTTCCTAACATCTTGTTTGAATCTCCCCTCTGCCAATTTAAACCAATTCCTCCTCATCCTGTCATTACAAGACCTTGTCAATAGTCTCTCCCCAGCCTTCCTGGAACCCCCTCAGATACTGGGAGGCCACTCTAAGGTCTCCTTAAAGCCTTCTCTTCCCCAAGCTGAAAAGGCCCAACTCCTGTAGCCTGTCCTCACAGCAGAGCTGCTGCAGCCCTCTGATCATCCTCTTGGCCCTCACTGCAACAGTTCCATCTTCTTGTGTTGGGGGCTCCAGAACTGCACCCAGGACTGCAGGTGGTGTCTCAGGAGAGCAGAGCCAAGGGGCAGAATCCCCTCCCTTGCCCTGCTGGCCACACTTCTCTTGCTGCAGCCCAGCACAGGGTTGCTGTCTGGGCTGCACTCACACTGCAGACCATGTTGAGCTTTGTATCAGCCCAGACCCCTAGGTCCTTTTCCTCAGGGCTGCTCTCAGCTGTCCCTCACCCAGCCTGGAGTTGTGCTTGGCATTGCGCCGACCCAGGTGCAGGACATGGCAACAGAAGAATTTGTTCTCCCTTTAACAGTGGAATTTTAGAGTAGCTCCACAGGTCTTTGTTGTCTCAAAAATAGCCCCAATGGGCTTATTTAATTTGATGTCTGTTTCAGGAGTAGTCAGTTGAAGCTGAGCTCAGTCATCATAGGTCATTGAGTCATAGCAAGTATGAAAGCAAGATGTTACAGAGAATAAAGATATTCTTCAGGACATTCCAGAAATGTTAGCTGATGCTTCATTCATTAGGTTTGACCCAGGAGAATGGTGCTTAAGCTGCTGGGAGTCAAACTGAGACAAGAGAAGGGAGGGGAGAAGTGAAGAAATTAGGCTTCAGTTCTAGATTATTATAAATCTATAGTGGAAGTTTTGGTGGAAATCTTACAGGACTTTTCAGAGTAACAGTTACAGCCAAACTATAACTTTCTATTGCCAGCTGTTTCTGTGCCAGATTGACAGGTACTCAGTTTTGTAGTCATTCTTTTAAAAGTCAGCCATTTGTCTTAAAGGAATATAAAGAATTGCTGTTCAGAGGCAGCAAAGCAATTGAGAAGATCATAAAGGATTAAAAAAAAAGGTGTTATATATGTATTTATGGTGGCATTATAGAAAGTAATTCAAAGGACAAATCCACAAAACTTCTATAAAGGTAAATGATGTCTTTCCAACTGCTGTGAATTCTTGAAGGATTTAATGAAAGATAGAATAAAGGAGATCTGAGAGCTATAATGTATTGAAACATGTGAGTGGTTTTTGCTAAAGTAACTCCTGCAAAATTATTAAGGAAAATTGGAGCAACTAAGGCAGGGGGAATTTTTTGCCAGTTGTGCAAAATGCATGTAGAGGTAAGATGCATAAAGAGCAAAATGTCAGGGAAGGGCTGGAAAGAATTCAGACACTGGGGTTATTTGGGGCTTCATCTGTCACCTGATTCATTACTGGTTTCTGCCCAGAGTAATGGTGAAAAGCAGAATGTCAATACATGGTAATGTCATAAATGTATTTAAATTGGGCAATATTAGAAAAGATTACTAAGAGCTCCAGGAGAATGTAATAGAACTTGGTAATAAGATGTCAGATTAAATTCAATTTAGATGGGTGCATGTGAATTAAAATATAAATCACTTCAGTGTGCTCAGTGCTCAATTACTCCTTAGGAGAAGTGCATGGTTTTATATTGGATTTTTGGAGAAGCAATGTTTTGATGCTGTAAGTAAAGCAAATAGTTACAAGTGCAATATAAGCATAAACATTTACATGGTATGGCTGTATTCTTGCACTCCTTGGTTACTGCTCATTGATCACAGTGATTGTATGCAGCATTCCATGCCAGATTCAAATGGCTTGGTACAAACACAGAAGTCCCATTCACAATGGACAGCTTGGCAAGTTACTATCAGACTTGTAGATATAAAAGCAAAGTTAGGACGTTGTAAATTTTTGTCTTCCTTCCCAAAATAAAGGGAAATAAAGCCCCACCTGAAAATCCAAACTGTATTGAGGGCTTGGATTTTTCAGTGCTCATCGTTGTGATACCAGACTCGTGAAACTAGGGGAGGTCTCTCCTTTCAGACATGGACTCAGTTCTTGGTTCTGCAGTATGTTTATTTGGGAGTTATGATGGAAAGGAATTCAGTGGTCAGGAAGCACAAATAATCCAGGTGTCTGTCAGTGCAACCAACGTCTTTCCTAGCTGAGCTTCAATAAGAAGGGCACTCAGCTGTATTGGGCATCTGCAGAGATGCAGGCAGAGTGGCAGCATCTTTTGCAGATCGTTTCTGAATCACAATTAGGTGGGAACAGACATTGAAATACTTCTGAGCCTACCTGAGTTTCGGTGTTCAAAACGTGGGTGTTGATTGAATTTAGGTGCTTGTATATTGTGAAGTATTTCTGGAGAACGCATTTGTGAGCTTTATTGGATTTCATAAAGCTTGGGGGGGGTCTATTTCTGTAAAGATGTGCAAGTTCCAAAAATGTCAAGCTGCATGAGCAGGCTCTAGCCTCACAAGTACATGGTAACACTGTAAGCATCATTTTCCACTTTCCATAATGAAAAGATGGTTGGATTCATATCTGAATGCTTAAAAATAACAGCTCTAAATTGAAACCAGGATGGGGAAATTTAAGCCAACCTGATGAAAATCAGCCTTGTTTATTAACTCTGCTGCTTTCCTGAAACCACCAGAACCTCTGCTGCAGATGGTGAGCATAGGATATCACCTGCCAGTGTCAGAGACCTGTGTGTGATAATGAAATTTCTGCTGCAGGCTGTAGCAGCAGATTTTGAGATTTCAGCGATCAAAAGAGTGTCAGTTTGAAAGAAGTACTCATGCAGAAGCAGATATTCAGGAAGAAAATTCTAAAGATTCATAAAAATTTGGCTGAGGAAAAAAAAAATACAGTCTTACATTTACAAAATCTAGGCCAGGAGCTCTCTTTTCTGGCATTAAGCAAAGGATTGAACTGCCAGCTCACTTCTTCCATCTGATGCACTATAGTTGGATAATGCGTAGTGCTGTTAGCATTTAGCATCAAAATACTACTGCAAGCTCTGAGGTAGTATTGTCGGTCTCAGGAATTCTGGAGCATCACAGAATCGTGGGATTGGCTTACAAGGAAACATTTTAAAGCTCTTTACGGTATCACAGAATGATAGGGGCTGGAAGGCACCTCTGGAGATCATCCGGTTCAACCCCTCTGCCAGAGCAGGTTGCACAGGAACATATCCCAGTGGATTTTGAATGACTCCAGATTTTGAGGCTGCACATAGCCAGTGCTCTACCACCCTCAAAGTAAAGAAGTTCCTCCTCATGTTTAGATGGAGCAGCTGAGGGAGATGGGGTTGTTCACCCTGGAGAAGAGGAGGCTCAGGGGTGACCTCATTGCTGTCTACAACTACCTGAAGGGAGGTTGCAGCCAGGTGGGGTTGGGCTCTTCTGCCATGCACCCAGCAACAGAAGAAGGGAACGCAGTCTCAAATTGTGCTGGAGGAGGTCTAGGCTGGGTGTTAGGAGGAAGTTGTTGTCAGAGAGAGTGATTGGCATTGGAATGGGTTGCCCAGGGAGGTGGTGGAGTTGCTGTCCCTGAAGGTGTTGAAGCAAATCTTGGATGAGGCACTTAGTGCCATGGTCTGATTGATTGGCCAAGGCTGGGTGCTAGGTTGGACTGGATGATGTTGGAGGTCTCTTCCAATCTGGTTGATTCTATGATTCTATGTTCATTCATAGAATGGTCTGGGTCAGAAGGGACCTTAGAAGCTCATCTAGTCCAACCCCCAATATTCTCTTTAATGGCAAGTTTGTACACAGGAAAAACAACAAGCCAGTTTAACAGAAATGAGTATTTGAGAGAAAACTACTTTTCCCCCCTACATGATAGAATGTTACACAGTAAATCAAGTGGTGGCTAGTTTAATATCATTAGTTTTTAAACCCAAATTTAACAAGAGAAATTAACAGCAATGTTAAGATGAGACTCCATGTTAAATCTGATTTTTTGGAATCTTACCTAAAGGCTGAGCATTTTGGTCTGCTTTACTTCAGAAGTTGCAGAGTTTGGGTTTAAATCCAAGTAAAAGGCTTTTCAGAATCGGTAGCAGGTTAAGAGTCTGTATGTTCTAGGTTATATATAGTTGAAATGATAAATATCATCTAGGTCACAACTTTAATAGAAACTCATAATGGATTTTGTCTGCTGATATTTTATTTAGTGCCTCTGATTTCATGCATTTTATGCAGCAAAATACATTTTGTCTTTACATAAGAAATTAAACTGAAGAGGGAAGCAGCCACAGTTAGGTGATGATGATTTTAAAATGGAAAACCAAACCACACAGTAATGAACACATACAGGGAAATTCCCAATATTTTCATAGAATTGTAGAATCAACCAGGTTGGAAGAGACCTCCAGGATCATCCAGTCCAACCTAGCAAATCATCCAGTCCAAGCTCCCCTGCTAAAGCAAGGTCACCCAGCCTGTAGAATCATAGAATGGTTTAGGTTGGAAGGGACGTCAAAGATCATCCAGTTCCAACCCCCCACTGTAGACAGGGACATCTCCCACTAGAGCAGATTGCTCAAGGCCTCGTCCAACCTGGCCTTGAACACCCCCAGGGAGGCCGTGGAGCACAGAATCACCCAATATGATCAAAGATCACCTTGGGTGATTCTGTGCTCCACAACCTCTCTGGGCAACCTGTGCCAGTGTCTCACCACCCTCACTGCAAAGAACCCTTTCCTAACATCCAGTTTCAATCTCCCCTCTGCCACTTTAAACCCATTACCCCTCCTTCTCTCATTACAAGACATTGCCAATAGTCCCTCCCCAGCCTTCCTGTAGGTCCACTTCAGATACTGGAAGGTCACTCTAAGGTCTCCTTGAAGCCTTCTCTTCTCCAGGCTGCAGAGTCCCAACTCTTGTAGCCTGCCCTCATAGCAGAGCTGCTGCAGCCCTCTGAGCATCCTGATGGCCTCCTCCGGACTGGCTCCAACAGTTCCATGTCCTTCCTGTGTTCACTGTTACCACAGTGAATTCCAAAGCTCCTAATCCTTTAAGTGCCTTTGATAATGGGACCCTGAAATTGTGCAGCCTGGTAGGTATATATATTGATTTGCTGCCTGCTGGAAACAACATAGCCCTGTGTTTTTTGTGTTCAGTGATGATTCTGACATTATTGACATTTTCTCCACTGCTTTATCAATCCCTGACTGCTCTGTAGAAGTCTGGGAGAGGAGTTGTGCCTCTTTCAGCAGACTTGGTGTTGTCCTCCAGTGGGATTGCTCACCTTGTCAGATGCTTGTCACCTGTTCATGTGGAAAATTCAGTGTTTTTGAGAGGGGGCATTGATCACTTGAGTTCTGTGTTAATAATAACTAGTCTCAAATCCTCGTGGATGAAGGATGTCCCTTTTTTTAATTGCTGGCAGGAGCAGTATGCTTAGTCACTGCAGTTAATTTTGGCTTTGGTTCTGGAGTCTTATAATGAACAAATTCAGTCTCTATTTTTGGTTGTCTCTGAATGTTTGAAAAAATTTGGACCACTTTTAAAGTCAGGTTTTGATGCCATCTTACATGCCATTAGTTGACTTTTCACATGTTTTAAATGGAATTATTTGCTTTTGAGCTTTGTTTCAGCAGTATAGCTAAATGTATCATTCCCTCCCAAGTAATTCATGACCAGCTTGCTTTGCCACACAGGGGATTAATATAGGCTGCTGACACCTTTTAATACTATCAGGGAGAAGAAAGTTTCCACTCTATCTGTTTTCAGAAGCATTAAAATGTTTCACAGTTTCAGTCCTTAGATAATTCTGTTGTAAACCTGTGGAAGGAATAAATCCTGTCTATCTTTAATTGAAATCCTTTGATATCAGTGTCCAGAGTAGTCTGTGATTTGCAGTTATTTGCACATATTCAGTAGGAAACTTATTCCTATAGTTTCTACAGTCATTGTTCTTCAACATCGTGAATCTTAGGGCCCACAGATGTTTTCCAGGTTGTGTAGTTCCTGTTTAATGCCTTTTCAGTTTGCCACAGAGTTCATGTTGCATCCTTTTTGTCTTTAGACTCTGTGAAGATATTTTTGTTCCTGTTCAGATCACGAGGGTCAAATCAGTCTTACACTCAATTCTTCTTCCTAACTCTAGTGGCTAGTTCTACACCTGTGCAAATTAAACCCACATTACTGCTGAAGGCTACTACCCTGTGCTAATTTCTGTTCTGGCTGTGCTGTCCCACCTTCTCACCTCTCCCTCCTAGGTGGTAGGGTACAATGTTCAGGTGGTAGATTGAATCATGGAGCAGTCTCAGCTCATTAGTTGTCTGCTGTATGGCAGTGTCTTATGGCTGCAGATATCTGTGACACCTCAAAAGGAGATTGGAGGCACAGGAATGAAAATGAGTACTTGGAATTGTGAGGTGCTGCTTCTTCCCATCAGCAGTCCAGTTTGAAATAATCAATGCACTTGCAAGGTTGGCCAGTAAGGAGATGTTGTCTAAGCAGGCTGCACAAGTTGCCAGGGCCTGGTAGAGTGCTTGTGCCAGTGGTTGCACATCCATCTTCTCATCGCACTGCTTCCATACTGTCGGTTCTCCAGGTACACAGTGCCTTGCTGTGGGTCACGCATTGCATCTTTGGCAGATTCAGAGGTTTTGTGTCAGAGACATTGCCAGTTAAATGTGTCTAGAAAAAATGCCTCTTTTTGCCTGCCTTTCTGAGGAAAACCTTGGGAGGAGTTTTATGGGCTTAGCAATCGTTCAGCCGTTGCACCCAAACTGTTTTTTCCAGTGGCAAGAACTGTCTGAAGCGTTGGGCTTGTGGAGTTTCTCTTTTTGTATTTTTGTGTTTGTTTGGTAGTAAAATCTGGAATGTGCATGATATCCTGATATGGAGCCATTATTGCTCTACAGTGTAGGCAGAGAAGGAATTTCCTTCCCTTTTCAGCTTGCTTTTTTAGGTAGCACAGGAGTGTAGCTCTGTACATAACAACCCAATGCATTGTACCAACGTTTTCTAGGGAGTAATTGTAATTTTAGATGTTGTAGCAGAACATGAGCAATAGCTTTGTGCTTTGCATGCTGCTTAGTCTGCAAACTTCTTTCTCTGTTAAACCCCAAACAAACACCACCATTCAAACTCTGCTAGAATATTGTAAGAAATAAGAGATATTAAAGTAAAGTACCTAGTAACTGGGGTGGATATGACTGAACTGAGAAAAAGATGCCATGCTTATTTGGGAGCTACCTTCTTTATATTGCTGTTAAGTTGCTGAATGTGTCCATGATGAAATATAGGCTTATATTTACAGAACTCTGAACAGTGTCTAACTGAGTTTCAGACTTATGTAGTTCATAAAAGAGCCAATTCTCTTCAGATAGCCTTGAATTCTTATTAAATGTATAAGTTTCATTTTAGGCAGTAGATTTCTACATACTGGAAGCCTCAGGCTAAACCACAAAGAAAAGGGGACTTGGATGTGTTTGTAAGTACAGAACAGAGAGGAAAAATGCTGTTTCTGCTGCCAGGGCTTCAACTAATGGTTGTAAGGTGCATTATTTTCCCTGTTAAGAAGGGCAGGTGAGAAATACAACTTGAGGAGAACATAATTTTATTTCTGGTGCTCTCAAGTAGCCAATGTACTTTTAATCAGAAGAAAAGCATTGAAGGGGTGAAAGCAGCTGCTGTTTCTTAATAAAAAACCCTTCTATGTCCTGCACAAAAAGCAATAGAAATCCACTGGGGTATTTTCACAAGATATAATGGGTCTAGTTGTAGAATTGGTGCTTACTGTAAAGAATGAAGAAACAAGGTCTGAATTAATAAGGCCTTACAGAAGTAATACGTGGCAAGTGCAGAAACTTGTTTCTTTCACAGCTTGAAAACTAAGGCAAAGAGAATTCATATTTCTTGAGTATAGCATAGCTTTTGTATCAGTGAGGAAGTGAATCCAAATCATTAATGCTTGACAATGTCTCTCACAGAACAGATTTTTGGAAGGCTTAGAGGTGGTAACATCATTGACATATCTGTGATAAAAGTCCATGTAGGCTGTGTTGTCTTACTTTGAAAGCAGAACTGAACCAAATGAAGTAGCACCATCAGCCCTGTATTTTAACCAGGATGCCTTTCACAGCAATGCTACTCTGCTTGTAAAACTCACTAAGCCCAGTTTTTTTTTCTTTAACTTGAATCAGAGTATCACTGAAAAGATATTCTCCTAAATGAATGGCTGCTGTGGGCTTTGCCATTCAACTTAATTGCTTCCATTTCCAGGCAAAGTGGCTCTCCTGAGTTCTCCATTGCTTTCTTTAGCCTAATGGAAGGTTGGTAATGCTTCCTCGTGGAGGCTGTCCCATATAGCATGTGGAAATGGATGCTTTAAAACTGCTCAGTGTACCTGCTGATGGTGGTAGAGGTGACAGCAAACTTCACACCAAATAAGCAGGGCATACATGTGTATCACTGGCACTTCTGTCTGAGGCCAAGTATTCTAGGTGCCCAGCACAACAGCAGTTCTTGAGGCAGCTGTTGCTGTGAATAAACACATGTGAGACTTTGTCTCTAGAATGCAAAGCTTACAAAGCATTTTGGAACCATTTCACTGACATATGGTACAGCAGTTTAAATGAGATGAGCCAAATCATTGTTCTGATGCAGACTTTACAGATATCAGTGGCAGAAGTAAAACTTGTGAAAGGTGCAGAGCCTTATGGAGTGATTTAGAGAGAAACTGGATGTGACAACTCTAAAATAAAAAACAAAACCCAACAGCCCACAAGTTAAAACAGTGGAACAGCTTTTCCTTAGAGTGTAATGATGAAGACAAACAGACGAATGTAGGAGGAATAAAGTAAATCAGCTCTTAATACCCTCTTTGAAAGCACTTTTAAAGGGAAGAAAATTACTTTTTAGTGCTTTTTTAAAAATGCTTTAAACTTCTCATCCTTTCAAAGGAGAAATGAAATGATGGTCAGGCCACACCTTGAGTACTGTGTCCAGTTCTGGGCTCCTCAATTCAAGAGAGAGTTGAGGTGCTGGAATGTGTCCAGAGAAGGACAACAAAGCTGGTGAGGGGCCTGGAAAACAAACCCTATGAGGAGAGGATGAGGGAGCTGGGGGTGTTTAGCCTGGATAAGAGGAGGCTCAGGGGGGACCTCATTGCTGTCTACAACTACCTGAAGGGAGGTTGTAGCCAGGTGGGGGTTGGTCTCTTCTCCCAGGCAACCAGCAATAGAACAAGGGGACAGAGCCTCAAGTTGTGCTGGGGAAAGTATAGGCTGGATGTTAGGAGGAAGTTCTTCACAGAGAGAGTGATTGGCATTGGAATGGGCTGCCCAGGGAGGTGGTGGAGGCACCGTCCCTGGAGGTGTTGAAGCAAAGCCTGGCTGAGGCACTTAGTGCCATGGCCTGGTTGACTGGATAGGGCTGGGGGGTGGCTTAGACTGGATGATCTTGGAGTTCTCTTCCAACCTGGTTGATTCTATGATTCTATGTCTTGATTCCGTGCATATTGAAATGAATGTGCTGCCCAATTCTGTGAGCACTTTCACATGGTTCAAGTGTGATGTCAAAATGATAGCTGTTATTTGTGAGAGCAGATATCCTTCAGCACTGTTTTTAACAAGTGGCTTAACTGCCATCAGCTATCACAACTTTGGCCTCCAGTCCAAAATCATATCATGCAGGATTGTGGAGAGGAGATGGACTTCATGCTGGGAAGAGAAAATAAACAAATCTGGGTCAGAGAGTTCCAAATTTGGTGGTTCTATGCCAAAACCAGCCCATAACATTCTGCCTAGATGTTACAAATCAACAGCAGCAGCCATAACTGGGCTATTGGGTACAAAAGAGCACAGCATCTGTAGTCCTTGTCCCAAGACCACTGTTAGTCACGTGTGTTCAGCCTTAACTTTCATTATAACTTTCTTGGTGTCTTGTTCCTTATCATTCCTGGCTAAAATCAGTTGTAGAATCATAGAATGGTTTAGGTTGGAAGTGACCTCAAGGATCATCCATTTCCAACCCTCTGCTGTAGGCAGGGACACCTCCAACTAGAACAGGTTATTCAGGCTTCATCCAACCTGGCCATGAACACCTCCAGGAAGGTTGTGGAGCACAGAATCACCCAATGTGATCAAATATCACATTGGGTGATTCTGTGCTCCACAGCCTCCCTGGGCAACCTGTGCCAGTGTCTCACCACCCTCACTGCAAAGAACTTCTTCCTAACATCTAACTCTTCCAGTTTAAACCCATTACCCCTCACCCTGTCATTACAAGACCTTCATACCACATCATTTTGTGTGGCCTTTTCAGAGATGCTGTTTGTTCTGTCTCAAAGTTTCCTTTTTTTCATACTACTCAGCACTGCTTATTATCCTGAGATCTATTTTCTACTCAAATTGCCTTTTTAGCACTCTGATACAATAAATGGCAGTAAAACGTGGTGAGTTTTCTAAGTTGTATGAGAAAATTGTGTCACCAGTGGGTTTTTTTTTTTGTTGAAAAAAACCCCACAACCATTTAATTACTTTTTAAAGCCTTTTGAGTCATCTTGGCAATGTGTAATGTATAGAAGCTAAGAATGTGACTCAGGAGAAAAAGTGTTGATACTCATTTTAGGGGGAGGGAAATCTAGTTGTACTCGTCTAGAACATGAGCTGAGACCCAGGGGAGCAAACAAAACTATTCATCACATAATACAGGAGAAAAATCTGTACCTGATGTAAATTTTCATGACTCAGTTAACTTCAGTGAAGCTGTGCTGATTTGTAGGAGCTGAATAGTTTTTGCACAGTGGTAGTGTTTCCTTTGTTTACTTCCAAAGGAAAGAAAGCTGTACTTAATGTTGGACTGAACAGCAAAATAGTGTTCCCTGACCTGTATCCCTGTCCTCAGTGAAGTTCTTCTGGATTTACATGAGTCAAACTAGGTTCAGTTCAATGGATGCAACATACTGAGAGGCAAGTCTGTATTTTTTTTCAAAGCCACTTTGTTGGAACCAAGATCGAGCTAAGCAGATGGTTGGGGATTTCCCTGTGGAAGACTATCCCAGGGAAACAACTAGAACAGAGATTACTTGATTGGAGAGGTACTGGAGAGATTTAACAAGGCCAAGTGCAGGGTTCTACACTTTGGCTGCAATAACCCCAAGCAGCACTACAGGCTGGGAACAGAGTGGCTGAGAGCAGCCAGGAAGACAGGGACCTGGGGGTACTGATAGAGAGTAGCTGAAGATGAGGCAGCAGTGCCCAGGTGGGCAGCAGAGCCAATGGCATCCTGGGCTGGCTCAGGAGCAGTGTGGGCAGCAGGACAAGGGAGGTTATTCTTCCCTGGTACTCAGCATTGATCAGGTCACACCTTGAGTGCTGTGTCCAGTTCTGGGCTCCTCAATTCAAGAGAGATGTTGAGGTGTCCAGAGAAGGGCAGCAAGGCTGGTGAGGGGCCTGGAGCACAGCCCTGTGAGGAGAGGCTGGGG
Source organism: Pogoniulus pusillus (assembly GCF_015220805.1). Classification (NCBI taxonomy): domain Eukaryota; kingdom Metazoa; phylum Chordata; class Aves; order Piciformes; family Lybiidae; genus Pogoniulus; species Pogoniulus pusillus. Next base: position 29,776,883 of record NC_087276.1, on the reverse strand, counting down.
GTGTGCAGCCTGCAGAAGAGGAGGCTCCGGGCAGAGCTCATTGCTGTCTACAACTGCCTGAAGGGAGGTTGCAGCCAGGTGGGGTTGGGCTCTTCTGCCAGGCACCCAGCAACAGAACAAGGGAATAGAGTCTCAAGTTGTGCCAGGGGAGGTCTAGGCTGGATGTTAGGAGGAAGTTGTCGTCAGAGAGAGTGATTGGCATTGAAATGAGCTGCCCAGGGAGGTGGTGGAGTCACCGTGCTTGCAGGTGTTGAAGCAAAGCCTGGCTGAGGCACTTAGTGCCATGGTCTGGTTGATTGGCCAGGGCTGGGTGCTAGGTTGGGCTGGCTGAGCTTGGAGCTCTCTTCCAACCTGCTTGATTCTATGAAAAGCATTTGGCTGGAGTATTGGGCACAGGTGATTCTAAACTGCATTGAAGTAGGGCATCCCATAAGCTGTCCCATTTTGTGCTGGGGCTGAGAAGGCTGTAGGGTTAGTGCAGAGATGAAGGATAGTCTCCCCTCTTCTCTTAGCTGTTTGGGGTGCCCCTCAACTTCAATGCAAGATTCAGTCTGTGAATGTTAATTTTGACTTGAGAAGCTGGAGTTTTGTGTTTTGCTTTAAGGAGTACTGCTTTGTATGCAAAGCTTCTGAAGCATCAAGATGAGGGTATTCTCTGAGGTGTGTTACTGCTGCTTCAAGTACATGGTTTTGCAATTCATTAAACTCTGCTCTCTTGCATGAAAATGTTAGCCTATATGAAGCCCTGCAATGTGCATTGATAGGGTAGGTATGGCCAGGTCTAGTTGATCGGATAGGGCTAGGTGATAGATTGGACTGGATGACTGTGGATATCTCTTCCAACCTGGTTAATTCTATGATTCTATGATCTCCATTAATTACATTTCAGTTACTGTGCAGTTTGCAAATGCAAGAACAGAGCAAAGAATGTGTTTTGGTGCTGTGGAAAGAACCCTAGGATGTTGCAAATGGTGAATATTACTGGTTTATTATCATGTTTTGACAACAGTTTCCATTATCAATAAAGAAGTTTGCAGGAGTTCTTTGTATTTTTTTCTAAATGATTAAACTGGCTGACCCATTAAATCACAGAGTCACAGTACAAATGTAATCTTTAATGACCCAAAGATTTTGACTCTGTCTGCCCACACCACCACATTTTTCTCCAGGGAGCATCAGGAGAGCTGAGATGTTTTTAATCATTCAAGCAAAGATTTAGCACACACAAATAGATGCCAGTTAACTTTTCAGTCAGAGCCCGTCGCATCTGAATTGATGGTGTGTGTCACGTTGTGGGATGCTGTAACAAAGTGTATCAAACACAAACTTGACATATTTACTGAAATTGCTTCACATACCATTTGCATTGTTAAAAATGGTGCCTAAATTTAGGCACAACCAGCCTGTCCTTCTGGTGTTTATACGAGTGCAAACCAGCACAGATGTGATGGTCCTACCCTATGTGCAGTTAGCAGAAGAATCATAGAATCATAGAATCAACCAGGTTGGAAGAGACCTCCAAGGTCATCCAGTCCAACCTATCCCCCAGCCCTATCCAGTCAACTAGACCATGGCACTAAGTGCCTCATCCAGGCTTTTCTTGAAGTCCTCCAGGGATGGTGCCTCCACCACCTCCCTGGGCAGCCCATTCCAATGGCAAATCACTTGAGTAAATGGAATTTATCAAAAGTCACATAATAATGCAGTCCCTTCAGGTGCTGCAAATATTTAGATGAAACTTTGGCCAAGCATCTAACTTGATGGTGGAAACAAGGCTTAATGTACATTTCAATATTGATTCAAATGAGTTTCTCATTTTCAGTTTGAGCACATATCCAGCGTCGCTCTCAGTCAAAACATCTGTCTTCATATTAAATGAGAGTGCTTCTGGTTGTTAAGAGAACAGTGTTATGAAATGTGAGGATAGAATAATCACCTCTCTAATACAGCATTAAGAAATTCCCTGCATGGAGAGAGACAGATTTACACTTGCTTTATCTTATGTGGGTGTAAGAGATAATGGGAGTATAAATCTCCATAGGATAATAAAACGTATAATTTAGAATCTTGATGAGATTAATGCCATCCAGGGTTGGGTTTTTTTTTAGCCTGTGAGATTAATATTTACATGGGTTAGAGTTTTCTTATCAATAAAAATAATCAACTCAATGTAATCCAATTGCAGGAATCAGAAATAATAATAATAATAAAAAAATCTTAAGGTTCTTGGGTTTAGGAATAAAATTGTTCCATAATAATGTTAGTGTAGACTCTTAAAACTCAATTTTTATCCAGTTGCCAGGGGCTTTTTATTAGGTCTATTTTATGAGACTGTTTTTAGTTTAGGAATCAATACTTGCTAGAAGTATGGTAGGTTGTGGTAGTGAAGATGTGAAAATACAAGAAGAAAAAGTAATCTGGAAGGAAGGTTTTCTAGTCTCAGTGTTACCAACATGCAATAAAAATACAGTGTTTTTCTGAGATACTTTGTAGCATTAGACCTATTACCAGATATTTGTACCTCTAACAATAAAAGCTATCGTGTTAATGAACTCTGTTCTGAGAAACTGGACATCAGACGCCTCTTAGAGCCCTTTGCTTTGTAGGAAATGCTGGAAAGCAGCATAATTAAGCGGTTGGTTACTAAACTAAAGCAGAGGTCACAAGTCCTGGCTCTCCTGAGTGCTTTGGCATTTCACCTCATTTTCTGTGCTTTAGTTTGCTAAGTGAGAGTAAAGGTAGCAGTACAGAGCTGCTTGAAGATCCCAACTGATCCTGGCAAAAATAGAAGTGTTACAGGATGCTGTTCTGTGATTCTGTTGCTAGGAGTTAGTGTTTGAGTTACTTGCTCTGATAAAAACTCATCCTGTCCTGATTTATCTGCTTTGTAATATTGCTTCTCACTGCATTGAGAATACTCTCAGACAAATGGTCCTTGTGATCATTTTCTCTTTTTTAAGCTTTGGATTGCTTATTATCTATTTTTTTAAATGGTTTCCAGTTGGGTTGGATCCATTTCCTTTTTTTTCCTGATGGAGAATGCCTTTTCTTTGAGATTAAGCTTTCTCATTCAATCTAGAATTACAGCTATTCTGGGATTTAATTTTGATCTCTGAATTGAAAAGAATTTCCTCTGTCAGGAAACAAATTTGAGAGTCTTCTCCTGTGTGCTTTTCGCATGCCTTTTGTATGTTAACTTAACTGCAAGGACAGAAATGCTGCAGTACTTTCTGGAATTCAGTGGGATTTAAGTGTTTGTCATTGATATCAGTGAGGAGCATGCAGTGGTACTCTTAAAATCTTCTGCTCTAAACTCAGAATTTAAGCTATTCATTTTTAGAATTTACTGGAAGTATTTCCTCAAATACCTTTCAGCAGAAGTAGATGTGGGAAGCATACTGCAAAACTTCAGTGATTCCAGCTGCTGGGGAGTACATTCACTGTCCAAGAAAGCCTTGCTCAGTTATTGCTCATGTTTCCAAGCTCTGCAGAGTATGCTGAGCCTTCCTGGCAGTGTCCTCTCCTGTTCACTCTGCTTCTCACCCTCTTTGCTGCCCATGTGACAAGGACAGTGCTACTATTTTAGAACTCAATTCTTAACAAAATGAACTACTACAGCCCAGTTACAGAGACAAGATAGGAACTGAACACTCTGTTTTCTTTACGTAATGAAGATGCTCTTTCAGAACCTTTGACAGTGCTCCTCAGTGAACACTTTTGTGCAGAAAATATCATGATTTGGTTTTGATCCCAAGAGACAAAGAGAAGCAGGGAAAAGGGTGAGGTGGGACTGGGTAGTTGTGATGAGCCTGGGAAAATGCTTTGGAAAAGCCTGGCACAGTTTGCATGCGTCACTACGACACAGACAACTGTTCACCCCTCGTAAGTGAGCCCATGTTCTGCAGCGTTTCTGGCAGAGCTCAGCTAACAGAACTAGAAAAAGTGGAGCTGCCATTGGAGGCAATCAAATCCCCTTAGCCTTCTGCTGAAATGGAAGATGATGGCAGCCAGCCACTAGTGGTGTTCCCCAGGGATCAATGCTGGGCCAAGTCCTGTTCAGTATCTTTGCTGATGATCTGGAGCAGGGGATTGAGTCCAGCATCAGTAAGTTTGCAGATGACACCAAGCTAGGAGCACGTGTTGGAGGGTAGGAGAGCCCTGCAGAGGGACCTGGCCAGGCTGGATGGGTGGGCAGAGGCCAGTGGGATGAGACTGAACAAGGCCAAGTGCAGGGTTCCACACTTTGGCCACAACAACCCCAAGCAGCACTACAGGCTGAGGACTGAGTGGCTGAAGAGCAGCCAGGCAGAGAGGGAGCGGGGGGTGCTGTTAGATAGTAGGCTGAAGAGGAGGCAGCAGTGCCCAGGTGGGCAGCAGAGCCAATGGCATCCTGGGCTGGCTCAGGAGCAGTGTGGCCAGCAGGACAAGGGAGGTTCTTCTGCCCTTGTGCTCAGCACTGCTCAGGCCACACCTTGAGTGCTGCTGTCTCCTCAATTCAAGAGAGATGTTGAGGTACTGAAACATGACTTTTTTTCTTTTATTCCCACTGATCTTCAGTCCTTCACTGTTTTACAATTGCAAATGGCAGAGCTTGGCCTTTTAATCTATGCTTTTTCCTATTTATGGCATAAATGTGTCAGAAAATAACTGTACATCCTTTCTTCAATCTGATCCAAACGCTGCAACATTTCCTTCTTTGATGATCTTGGCAAGACACTGGCACAGGTTGCCCAGGGAGGTTGTGGAGCACGGAATTGCCCAATGTGGTCTTTGATGACATTGGGTGATTCTGTACTTCACAGCCTTCCTGGAGGTGCTCAAGGCCAGGTTGGATGAGGCCTTGAGCAACCTGTTCTAGTGGGAGATGTCCCTGCCTATGGTGGGGGAGTTCAAAGTGGATGATCTTTAAGATCTCTTCCAACCTAAACCATTCTCTGATCTTAGAATTGAGTAATAGTAGTGGCTGGCAATTATATTGTACTTTACTGGGTAAAATAAACTGTGTACATAATTAATTAGGGAAGGTTTAATGAATAGAATTGGTTTTTTTTTTTTTTTTTTACTTCTGCCTCTCTTGATGACAACTGAATCATAGAATCATAGAATAAGTCAAGGTTGGAAGGGACCACAAGGAGCAGCCAGTTCCAACCCCCCTGCCATGGGCAGAGATACCCTACATGAGATCAGCCTGGCCACAGCCTCATCCAGCCTGGCCTCAAACACCTCCAGGGATGAGGCCTCAACCACCTCCCTGGGCAACCACTCTCATGCTCAACAACTTCCTCCTCATGTCCAGTCTGAATCTCCCCACCTCCAGCTTTGCTCCATTCCCCCCAGTCCTCTCACTCCTTGACAGCCTAAAAAGTCTCTCCCCAGCTTTTTTGGAGACCCCCTTCAGATCCTGGAAGGCTACAAGAAGGTCACCTCTGAGCCTCCTCTTCTACAGACTGAACAGCCCCAACTCTTTCAGTCTGTGCTCACAGCAGAGCTGCTGCAGCCCTCTGAGCATCCTCCTGGCCTTTCTCTGGACACACTCCAGCATCTCCACATCGCTCTTGTCCCAGGGGCTCCAGAACTTGATGCAGTACTCCAGCTGGGGTCTCAGCAGAGCAGAGTAGAGGGGGAGAATCACCTCCCTGGCTCTGCTGGCCACACTTCTGCTGGTGCAGCCCAGGCTCTGCTTGGCTTTCTGTGCTGCAAGTGCACACTGCTGGCTCATGGTGTGCTTCTTGTCCAGCAGCATCCCCAAGTCCCTCTCCTCAGGGCTGCTCTCCAGCCAGGTACTGCCCAGCCTGGATTTGTGCTTGGCATTGCTCTGACCCAGCTGCAGGACCTTGCCCTTGTTCTTGTTGAACCTCATGAAGTTGGCTTGTGAATTTAAAAGGGTTTTTTTTTTTTTCCTGTGAGAAGCCACACCCCAGCAAGGCCAACTGGGTGTTTAGAGAGAAGGGATATACGAGCTCTGGATATCCATAAAGTACAGTGAAGCAAGCTGGCATTGGCTTGGCTGCTGTAAATGTCTCTTATTACAGGTTTGTAATTTTACTTGGAAAGGTTTATCAAGGCAGCAGCGCCGCTGTTAATAGTTGTGCCCAGGATCAGCATAGTACATTATTGATCAAACCCACTGCAGCTTTGCTTTAAATCAAATGGGAGAAATTTGACAAGCCCATAGCTGTCAACTATAGATTTTTTTTTTCCCCTCTGATATGCTTCAGGTATCAGAGTTAGAGCTGCAATTTGCAGGTCTGTCAATACTGGCAGCAGCAGCAGTGTGACTGATGTAATATATTATCAGGCTGCATGAGGGAAACTCTGCACAAATGATTTCTGTTGTGCTTGCTGCTTATAGATTTTTACAAGTAGTAACACTTAGAATAATGACCATCTAATACACTTCTCTGCAAAACCACAGGGCATAAATCTCTGCTGTTTGTTCAAGCTCTAAATTGGCAGCTCATATTCAAATACCAACTGCTGACAATTCTTCAGGTCCTTTGAAGAGTTAGGGATTACAGTGTTTAATTTTGGCATTGCAAGCCTTATATTTGGCTGTTCAGAGGAGCCCTTTGAGTCCATGTATTGGTTCTAGTTTAAGATCCCCAGAGACTCAAAATATAGCTAAGAGAACCAATACAATAATAAGATGTTTTCCTACACACACACACCCCTTTTTGGAAAGAAAGGAATTAGATGTAGAGAGGAAAAGGGGTAAAAACACCCAAAGAAAATAGTCTTGCTTTGATTTGGTAGTTAAAAGAAAAACTTTAACAATAAATAAAAACTATTTAAGGTAGGGGAGTTACAAAGAGGCATGGGTGAGGCCTTGAGCACAGCCCTACGAGGAGAGGCTGAGGGAGCTGGGATTGTTTAGCCTGGAGAAGAGGAGGCTCAGGGCAGACCTTATTGCTGTCTACAACTACCTGAGGGGAGGTTGTGGCCAGGAGGAGGTTGCTCTCTTCTCTCATGTGGCCAGCACCAGAACAAGAGGACACAGCCTCAGGCTATGCCAAGGGAAATTTAGGCTGGAGGTGAGGAGAAAGTTCTTCCCTGAGAGAGTCATTGGACACTGGAATGGGCTGCCTGGGGAGGTGGTGGAGTCGCCGTCCCTGGAGCTGTTCAAGGCAGGATTGGACGTGGCACTTGGTGCCATGGTCTGGCCTTGAGCTCTGTGGTAGAGGGTTGGACTTGATGATCTATGAGGTCTCTTCCAACCCTGGTGATACTGTGATACTGTGAAGATACAAAAATATATATATACAACCAGAATGATGGCAATGGGTGGAGGCAGAGCCAGGAAGGGGTTGTCCCCTGTGGGATGACCACACGGTAGAACTGGAGCAGCAAGAACAAGGGTGGAGCTACCAGGTAGGCAGGGAGGGCAAGAGAAAGAAACAGGCAGTTCCTCTGCTTTTATAGGGGGCTAGAGAGGAAGTGGGGGTGGGCTAACTACTACACTTGCAGTCAGGCTCAGACCACCTCCCAGGAGGGTTAAACCTTTACAGTCCTGTTCACCAGGCAAACTGTATTGCTGTGGTGTTGTTCACTCTTTTCCATTCAATCCATCCTTATTCCTTTTGCAAACATCATCAGCTTTAATTCTGTATTTGTAGTAAAATGGTACATAATGTCATGGGCTGAAAACCAGTCCTCTAAGTACCTTTTCACCCTAAGTAATTGGTAATTGCTTCCTAAAAAAATGCAGTATCAAGAAAATGTTTTCCAGTGTGACACTGCCATATAAATGCTAAGTATTCCTGCCCCTTGGAATCCAACACTTGTGTAGCATTGAGTTCAAAGCCTAAAACATGTTCAGAAATTTGTTGCTAACAGTTTCTGTCTTTTTAGTGGGAGTATTTGATCTGACAAGGCTTATCTCCCCCTCCCCCCCCCCCCAAACTTGTTGAGTACTATAGAATAGAATTAGTGCTCTAGGAGTAAGAATTAATGTTTAATCAGATATGGTATGGGTTTCCTGGCAATCAATCTTGCAGGGGGTGACTCGGAGCAGTACAAGTCAGGCTGTTTACTCTGTTGGAATATTGACAGAACAATGAAGTTCTTTTAGTCTTGGATTTTTCCAAGATAGATTTATTCTAAGGGATGTCCTCTGAAACTGAATAAACTGAGAAAGAAATATCTTGAGATGTGTGAGGCACTACCTGTCTCCTGGTGGATATCCACAGCAGCAGAGAGACTGGAATTGGATTTGGGGTTAGGTAAGTTTGACTTAGGAAGGATTATTGGTGGGGGTTCACTGATGGTGCTCTAGTACTCAGGACTTGTTGCTTCTTTGGAGGTGCCATGACAATCATGTGACCGTTTGGAAATGCAGGAAAGTATTCCTCTGTGCTCTCAGAGCAATGTGAGCTGTTTCTTTCCCTTTGGACTAGATTTGACAGTTAATGTCTGCCTTTCCTGTCCTAGGGAATGAACATTGATGCCATGTGTGAGGCAGGAAGTCCATGTGTATGGACGAGAGTATGATTGGTGCACCAAGTGAGACCATTCCAAGAGCCAGCTGGCCTGGGCAGCTCTGTGGCATGGTGCTGCATGCAGACTTGCTGGGCCAGAAACAGGCTGAAGATGCAAACTTGTCTCTGACAGTTTGCAGTTCTTTGCTAGCTCACTGTTTTCTGCAGAACTAGCCAATGTGCACTGAGCCCATTCAGTGTTGCACATCCCCAGCAGATCAAGGGAGGTTCTCCTCCCCCTCTACTCTGCCCTGGTGAGACCTCATCTTGAATGCTGTGTTCAGTTTTGGGCTTCCCAGTTGAAGAGGGACAGGGATCTGCTGAAGAGGGTCCAGTGGAGGGCTATGAGGATGATTAGGTGACTGGAGGGCATGGCTTATGAGGAGAGGCTGAGGGACTTGGGACTTTTTAGCCTAGAAAAGAGAAGACTGAGAAGATAAATATGTTTATAAGTATCTGAAGGCTGGCCAGGAAGGGGGGACAGACTCTGCTCACTTGCTCTCTAGGATAGGACAAGGAGCAATGGGTGTAAGTTGCAGCAAAAGAGGTTCTGCCTCAACACAAGGGAGAACTTCTTTACTGTAAGAATCACAGAGCACTGGCACAGGCTCCCCAGAGAGGTTGTGGGGTGTCCTTGTCTGGATCCTTTCCAGGCCTGTCTGGATATTGTCCTCTGTGATCTGTGTTAGATAGGATTGTCCTGCTCTGGCAGGGGGATTGGACTTGATGATCTCCTTGGGTCTCCTCCAACCCCTAATATCCTGTGAGCCTGTGATTGTCCACTAGCAACTGTGCTGCTGATGGGATCAAGATCCACCAGCTCTGTTCCTTCCCCTGGGCAATTTCCTATTTGCCTGTGTCAGAGAAGGAGTAATGTCTGTGGAAGGAGCACCTTGAGCACTTCTAGCCAGTTACAGACCCCCCTCTGGTAGCGGATTATATTCAGAGGCAGCCTTTCTCACCCACTGGTTATGAGACAGAGGGGTAATTGTTCCTGAGCACTAACAAAGCCAAACACACTGTGGTTTTAATACTTTCCCCCCACCTCCTGTCCTAAGGAAGTATTTTGGTTACACCTTTAAGTTAGTCTCTGGTGCCCAGTGTAGATTTTGCTTTCCAGCTAAGTGTAATTTGGTATTTTGCCAGGAGCATAGATATGAGGCACTTAGTGCCATGGTCTAGATGACTGGATAGGGCTGGGGGATAGGTTGGACTGGATGATCTTCGAGGTCTCTTCCAACCTGGTTGATTCTATGATGATTCTATGGTATCTGTGCAGTACAGGCTCTGACTTTTAAGGGATGCTTTGGGATTGTATTTATCAGATTTGGGGAAGCCATACCTTATTAAGTGCTTTTTTTCCCCCACTGCCTGAATCTTGGAACTTATTTTCTGAAGCACATAAAAAGTAGAACATGACAGGACAATTACTTATAAAATAAACTATTCAGTAGTAATCAGTAAACAGATACTTTCTCATACCCACTCAGCATGTTTTGTGTGTGTTTTGGTTTTGTGGAGGCAGATTGCTGTCAAGTTAGAAGCTTCAACACCATTAGTAGGATCTCTTCATTAGTATCTATTGACAGGAATTTGTTCGTAGGGACTCAGCTGAAGCTGGGGCTGATTATTGGCTCTGCAGTGTTGTTGTGACATAGTTGCTTTGTTCCTTCAGCTGATACTAAGTGGCATGTAGCTCAGCTCTGCATGACAAATAGCTAATGGTAAAACAGGTTTAGAGTTCTGTTCACTCATTTATGGGAATAATAGCATTGCATTTTCTTTTTCACCTTCATCTGTGAATCCTGCATTCTTTCTGTGCAGCACAGCAAGTGCTAAACAGGAAAGGCAGAGGCTGCCTGCTCTGCAGAAGAGTCACAACCTGGGAGATTTTCCTGGGATGGTAGCAGAGGCAGTTTGCAGCCTTTCAGGCTAATGAGGAAATTAAATCTAAGTCTCCTACTAACTGGAAGAGACTTTGGATCTCCAGGATGTTATTAAAATACACATATCAACACAAGCACCTGTATCCTAGAACAAATTACCAACTCTCTATTATAATGTTGGCCACAGGATGTCTTGAACATAGCTTGTGATTGGACCCTTCTGAAAGATAGAACAGCTCAGTGTGGGTAGTCTGAGCTATGCACAGAGGAGAAGCTCTGAGTGTTCAGGGAGATTTAAGGTCCAAAGTAAAGTTGCTGAGAAGCAGAGGCTCAGGGTAGTTTTTACTTTTGCAATGTGATATATGATGAAGACAAAGTCATTTAGATGACATCTGCTTTTCAGCAGCCTTTACCACCACTGAGAGATGCTTGAACAGTTCTCAGCAATTTGTTGAAACATTATTTTCTGTGCATAGGAGTAAAATCATAGCTGCAGTGCATATATTTTGTTGCTATGTCTGTTAGAAGTATGATGCAACACAAATTATGCAGACAGGTTTCAAACCAACTGTTTGGTTTGATAACTTTTCATACTGTTGACTTAGAATGATGCTCTGAAGGTTCTTGCCATGTTTTCACAGCCAAAAACTCCTGACAAGGTTTTGTGTGAAGTCTGTGCTCTGTATGTTGGACTAGTAGTTAAATGAATAGGGGAAAAAAGCTTCTCTCTAGTAGAATGCCTACGTTATTTATGGTCCCAACCTGCTTAGGCAAGCTTAAACGTCTCCAGCATTTAACCTCAGAGATATATACCCAAATCTGTAAGTTATATTGCCACATAACATCTACTACTTTGATCCAAACATGCCTTAATCACAGGTTTACAGGATGTTAAGGGTTGGAAGGGTTGGAGATCTTCCAGTCCAACCCCCCTACCAGAGCAGGACCATAGAATCTAGAGCAGGTCACACAGGAATGCATCTAGACTGGGCTGGAAAGTCTCCGTAACCTCTCTGGGCAGCCTATTCCAGTGCTCTGTGACCCTTACAGTAAAGAAGTTCTTCCTCATCTTGAGCTGGAACCTCCTGTGCTGTAGTTTCCATCCATTGCCCTTGTCCTGTCCCAGGGCACAAGTGAGCAGAGGCTGTCCCTGTCCCTTCCTTCCTGATCCCCAGCCCTCAGATTTATAGACACTGATTAGATTCCCCTCTCACTCTTCTCCTCTCCAGACTAAGCAGCCCCAGGGCTCTCAGCCTTTCCTCATCCAGTCCCTTCAGCATCCTCGTGGCCCTCCATTGGATTCTCTCAAGTAGATAGAATCATAGAATCAAGCAGGTTGGAAGAGACCTCCAAGCTCATCCAGTCCAACCTAGCACCCAGCCCTATCCAGTCAACTAGACCATGGCACTAAGTGCCTCGTCCAGTCGTTTCTTAATCTCTGTCCCTCTTGAATTAGGGAGCCCAGAACTGGATGCAGTACTCCAGGTGGGGAATAATAAGCCTCTCACATCTCTGTCAGTCACTAGGGAGTAAGAATGTGAATTGCTAATCTGATTATTAGTGGATTTGAAGTTTACTGGAGAAAAAATATCCCCAAAATATCCTTGACTGTTGCCTTAATAATTCATCTTCATTGCAAACTGTAAACATGTTGGTAGATGTGAATGAGAAGCCTCCAGAGTATAAATAATAAATGCTTCTTCCAGCTGTAGAGAGCACTTTATGGGTCTGAAATTATGCCAGTATTTATTTTCCTTTTCCCCCCCTTCTAAATGGGTGTCATTGTCACATAGTACTATGCTTTCTGCTAGACTCTGAGAAGGTCTTTTGTCTGTGTTCATAACTGTTGATTTTCTATAATTACTAGCATAAGACATCACATGCTGCAAATTAAACACAAACAAATGAAATGAATATTCAGGGAATTCTTAGCAATTTTGTATGAGCTCAGTGCAGATGTTTAGGAGTCTCTCAGTTCTTGACAAGCAATAGAGGATTTTGTTTAAAGTGTCTAAATTGTGAATACATTTACATTTTTGCTCATTAGGATAATGTTTGTGAATTTATCTTACTTGAGTTATAATCATTACATTAAATCCACACTAATGACAATAGTAAATGAAATGAAAGTATCTCCTTTCCCTCCACCCCCCACTCCTCAAACTTTCTAACTATACAAGTAATTGAAGGTCATAGAACCATAGAAGCAACCAGGTTCAAAGCAACCTCCAAGCTCATCCAGTCCAACCTAGCACCTAGCCCTATCCAATCAACCAGACCATGGCACTAAGTGCCTCATCCAGGCTTTATTTGAACACCTGCAGGGACAGCAACTCCACCACCTCCCTGGGCAGCTCATTTCAATGCCAATCACTTTCTCTGTGAAGAACTTCCTCCTAAAAGATGTGTTGTGGCACTGACATCTGTTCCTTTAGAAGTCCTTTAGCCCCTCTAGCTTGGCTTCCTGAATGCATACCTTTCACACAAGTATATCTTAGACCCAAGAGAGCAGTATAAATTTGCTATCCTTTACCAATGCCTTTGAAAACCACAGTATGAATCTTTGTAAGGTTCCAGCTGTCTCTCAGGAGACAAACCCTGACTTTTCTGATAGTGAAAAAGGTGATGCTTAGCAGAAAATCCCAAAGTGAAGTTTTAGGAGCAAACATAGAGTTAACTATGGGTTTTCTTGGTGCCTGTTGTGGTGTCCTTCTTTGCACAGATCTGAGAGCTGGTCAACAGCAGAAGAAACTGATCTTTCTGTTTCATAGTGGTGGTATCAGTACCTGACACTGAGTATACAGTAGGGCATGTGGATAAGAAGGTGTGGTGGGTCTGCAGCATATGAAAATAAAAGCATGAGCTTTGCACACTTTAGTGAAGGGTGAAACCAGATTTATTTCCCCCAAGCAGTCCATTTGTATGACTAATCTTTCCAGAAAAGTTCCAGTTGAGAACCAGAGACTAGGATTTATTATGTCAGCATCCTGTTGAGATCTGGTTCAAAACAAAGCATATATAACCAGTGACAGGTTTCTGTGCTGTTTATTCTTTGGGTGAAGTGAAAAGAAGTAAGAGGAAAATGCTGTGTGTTGGCAAATATTTTCTAGGCACCACAAAGTAAACAAATCACACCAAGCTGTAGCTTTTGCATGGTTTTCCCTTTTTCATGTGAGCAAATCTGTTGTGCAGCCACTGCCTGTAGTTTCTTTCCTGAATTGTCCCTGTTTTAACACGTGGTTGAAATTCCACTCAGAGACAGTTGCCTGAACGTGTGATCCTATAAGATGACTTTGTATTAAATAGTATCTGCAGAGAGAAATTAGATAATGGCACATTAAAGATCGTGTGTCCTGCAAGTAAACAGATCCAAGCCCTCCATATCACTGCAAGTGTGATGAAGGCGAAAGTGCAACAAGTGTTTCAAAGGTGGCAAAGCTCCAGCGATGAGTGAAGAATCTGAGCTGTTGGAATGCATTTGATATACAACTGTATGGTGAATTCAGAGCAGAGGTTTGAGCTCTGATTCAATTAAATTTCCTCTACAAGAAAAGGCTTCCTTCCCTCTTGTTGAGGTATAGGAAAATCTCATGGGAAGTTGGTCATACTTTGGCTGCAGAATGAGGTGCTTTGCTGCCGTTTTGCTGTAGTTGCTGCTCTGTGGACATGTATTGCCTCAGGCTGTTCATTCTCAGCTCGCTAAGGCATTGCAGCTCTCAGAATTTCTTATGCTTCTTTTGAGGGCAAACGTATTTGATCTCTGCTTTGTGCAGTGCAGTGTTCTGGCCCTGTTTCACCATCGTGAGTTATATCCTCTTCAGACTCCTTCAAAACCTCAGAGGCTTGACACAGCAGAACTTTTGCACTTGAACTGTATTGTGTACCAGGAGTGATCCCTCACACTCTACTGGAGCTTTCTGTTTTCCAGCATGGAGAGGTCTGGAATCGTAGGCAGCTCCTGAGCCATACCTGAAGAGAACGGAAGGAGTAAGTGCAGGAGTTACTGGAACCGAGGGGGAATGCTGGAATGAAACCACACTGTCAATAGACATAGACAATAAAAGAATAGTCACTGAATCTGTGAACTCCTTTAGGATTTAGCTCAACAATAGCAGTAAATGAAAGCAGATGATAATCATCTTCTGCACTGTTGGTGCAGAGGGTAATGAATGAACATTTACTGCTTCTGTTGGGAGAAGCCACACTGAGTTAGCAGCAGCATTTGGCCAGCTTGGCTTTGATATTATTACAAGTGTCAGGCGCTTGTGTCTAGACTGATGTGTTGGCAGCTAATTGATCTTCAGCATTTGATATGCTAATTATTTCTTTCATACTATGCTAATATGTGTGCAGTGAAAAAAAACACCTTTTAAATGCTACAGGGATGCCTCAGAGACATATTGGCAAGTGGAGAGTAAACTCTGTGAGTCTGTGTTCATATCAGCACAGTATACAAGCGACCAGGTGCTTATAGCTGTGAGAATTTAGCTTACAAATGGGGATGTTAAGACAGATATTGTTTAGTCATGCAGTGACCGTACAGGACATGTGCAAGAGGCTATCCTGTGCAGCCCAAACAGCTAGAAAACTGGTGGGGATTAGGAAATATGCCAGTCTGTATGTTTTATAGACCTTGGCAGCTTTTTGTCTGCTACTACATGCCTGTTCCTTTTGGTGAGGTCAGTAATCTGGACCTTGTTTTTGTCACAATTCTTGCAGTTAGGGAGGTGTAGCTGAGTCACTGCCCAGTTCTGCTCCAGGACAGCACATACATTAAGACTGCTTCTCTAGGTAAATTAATTACTTCCTGGCTCTCTGTGAGTATCTCCCAGTTAACCCTTCGAAAGCAGCTGTTACTTGACAACTCTTCTCTGAGATGTGCTTGGATGCTTACTTAATTTCCAAAGTTTTTTGGCTTTTCTCTGGGTTGAGTTTTCCTCACACTCAGTAAAATACAGCCTGATGTGTCTCAGTCATTACCTTTCTGTAGCTCCGTGGAGAATTAGAGCACATCCTTCGCTCTTTGAAATAAAGATGCCATGGAGGAGAGCTTTCATGCACATTTTCTTCTCTCTGTCTTCACTCAGCTATTTCCAAGTATACTTTTATTAAATACAGATGTTTTTGAAAGCTACCAAAGCAAGTTGGCAGAAGGACAACTATCAAGCAGCCTTCCTAGGAGAGAGCTGCAGGAACACATTGTTAGTGCAGTACAGAGCCAGGACAAGGATCCTTACTGACCTTTGGAGATCTGTTTGGCAGTTGAACAATTTGATTTCTTTAAATATTTTTGAAGGAAAACTGCTATTTCTTCTATGTGGACACCTTCTGTGTGCACTAACAGGCTGTCTCAGTGCCTTTAAGGAGATAGTAATTAAGTTGCTAACATGTTCTTAAAGTTTTAAATACGTAGAAAGTGTCTAATCTACCTTTGGCTACAGTCTCTGGCAGCAGATTAGATGAGCATCTCTCAAGTGTTGTAAGTGCATGATCAGATTCTACAGCCATTATAGGGAACAGACTCCATTTCTCTTGTAATAAGCTTATCTGTATGCTTAAAGCCCTAATCATCTTCTTTTTGGTTAGCAGGGACTTTGATTTTATCCTCAGGGGTATAAGGAAAACTGTTATTTATCACTGCAGACCCAAACAAAATCAAATAAAACCATCTGGGGCTTTGAGCGACCTGTTCTAGTAGGAGGGGGTTGGAACTGGATGATCCTTGAGGTCCCTTCCAACAGAAGAGGAGGCTCAGAGGTGATCTCATTGCTGTCTACAACTGCCTGAAGGGAGGTTGCAGCCCCGTGGGGTTGGGCTCTTCTGCCAGGCAACCAGCAACAGAACAAGGGGAGACAGTCTCAAGCTGTGCCAGGGGAGGTTCAGGATTGATGTTAGGAGGAAGTTGTTGTCAGAGAGAGTGATTGGCATTGGAATGGGCTGCCGAGGGAGGTGGTGGAGTCACCATCCCTGGAGGTGTTCAAGAAAAGCCTGGATGAGGCACTTAGTGCCATGTTCTGGTTGACTGGCCAGATCTGGGTGCTAGGATAAACTGGCTGTGCTTGGAGGTCTCTTCCAGCCTGGTTCATTCTATGATCCACTCATCTTGCAGGAGAGAGCTAGTGAGCTGATTGCTGAAAATGAAGTCAGAGGAGCTATGTTTAGCAAAGACCAAAGCAGTAAGTCAAAATGCTTTCTCATGACAAGAGTTACTAGGCACAGTTAAAATCAGGCAGCTACAAAATCCTGCAAATGATGTGCAATCACAATAATGCTCTAGGCAAGCAGGGTTATATTTTTCTGCTGAAATACAGCCTGTTATATTTAGTTTCAGTATAGGCTTCTTCAGAACTAAGACATCTTGACACAAGTGTAAATGATAAAAGGTTCTGGTCTCCCGTAAGTGACGTACATTCCTCCTCCTCCTAGCTTACATTTTAACCATTTCATTTTTGTCACTTGTAAAACTGAGTTTTGGAAGCAACAAGTAGCTGACATCCTGAATCTCCTTCTTAAGATGAGGTCCTCAAGGGAATAACTTTAATTGAACTAGAAAGATGGAAAGTATTTTTGCATCTAAATAAAGATTCCTAGATAGATCCTAGATAGGAGGAAGTTGTTGGCAGAGAGAGTGATTGGCATTGGAATGGGCTGCCCAGGGAGGTGGTGGAGTCACCATCCCTGGAGGTGTTCAAGAAAAGCCTGGATGAGGCACTTAGTGCCATGGTTTAGTTGAGTGAATCGAGCTGGGGGATGGCAACAACTACCTCCTAACATCCAGCCTAGACCTCCCCTGGCACAGCTTGAGACTGTGTCCCCTTGTTCTGTTGCTGGTTGCCTGGCAGAAGAGCCCAACCCCACCTGGCTACAGCCTCCCTTCAGGTAGCTGTCCTGTCAACAAGAAAAAAAAAAAAGACAATCATATCTTTGAAGAACTAAGTCAGGTGAATCAAAGTTACAACACTAAAAACTTGGAAGAAAATGCTAAAATGACCCACAAATAATTCAGTGGGGATGAGGAGAGATGACAAGTAAATCACAGAATCAAACAAGGCTCTGGGTTGGAAGGGACCTCCGAAGGTCATCCAGTCCAACCCCCCCTGCAGTCAGCAGGGACATTCTCAACTAGATCAGGTTGCCCACAGCCCTGTTGAGCCTCACTTTCAATGTCTTCATGGATGGGAGACCCCACCCCCCTTCCTGGCAACTTGTTCCAGTGTTTCACTACCCTCATGGTGAGACCCTGCTCCTAGCATCCAGTCTAAATTTGATGCTACTGTGTGAGGCCAGTGAATGGTCAGAAAGAAACAAATCATGATTAGAGCATGAATTCCACACAAGACTTGTGTAGAGCAGGGTTAACAAATTACAGAAGTTTAAAGGGGCTTCAGTTCAATTAAATGTGGAAAAATGTTCTCCTGAAGGCTAATGTGCCCCCTTAATGTGACATATGTTTGCTTTCAAATATAAACATGCCCTATTAAAAGATCTATTTACCAAGTCCCTCATGCAGTCCCATCATTATGCTCAAACGCAAGGTGCTGCTTCCAGAGTGTTTGTTATGCAAGCAATGCTCACACATTGGCAGCTGGATTAATGGTACTCAGTGGATTAATTAGAGGCTGCCACTGCAGTGTGTTCAGTACTTTCTGACAGTTCTGTAACACACCCAGGGTACAGCAGCTTCTGTCCTGTGAGACAGATCATTCCAAAAGAAATGTCCCATGTGTGGTTTTTTAAATAGTACTTCAATTCATAGAATGGTAAGGGTTGGGAGGGACCTCTGGAGATTATAGAATCATAGAATGAATCATAGAATGGTTTAGGTTGGAAGGAACCTCAAAGATCATCCAGTTCTGACCCCGTGCCATAGGCAGGGACACCTCCTAGCAACCCACTAGAACAGGTTGCTTGAGGCCTCATCCAGCCTGGCCTTGAACACCTCTTGGGAGGTTGTGGAGCACAGATCTTGATCACATTGGGTGATTCTGTGCTCCACAACCTCCCTGGGCAACCTGTGCCAGTGTCTCACCACTCTCACTGCAAAGAACCCTTTCCTAACATCCAGTTTGAATCTCCCCTCTGCCAGTTTAAACCCATTCCTCCTCGTTCTGTCATTACCAGACCTTGTCAATAGTCCCTCCCCAGCCTTCCTGTAGCCCCCTTCAAATAACTGGAAGGCCACTCTAAGGTCTCCTCAAAGCCACCTCCTCTCCAGGCTGCAGAGCCCCAGCTCTTGTAGCCTGTCCTCAGAGCAGAGCTGCTGCAGCCCTCTGAGCATCTTGGTGGCCTCTTCTGGACTGGCTCCAACAGTTCCATGTCCTTGTTGTGTTGGGGGCTCCAGAATTGCACACAACAGTCCAGGTGGGGTCTGATGAGAGCAGAGTAAAGGGAGAGAATCACCAAACCCCCTACTATACTCCAGGCTAGGTTCAGATAAATTAGGGACTCTTGGGCAGCTGAGCTTGGGGCTACCTTTCTTTTCTTATGAAGTGTGCTTAAGTTTATTCAATGTCTGTTGAGCTATTTTTAGAAGACTGGAGTGCTTCTGTATGAATAGCACTGGGTAAATAAACCCTGCTGTAAAACAATGTATTCTAGGCTCTGGTTTTAGCTGAGGTACAGGAATTGCTGAGCTGGCCTTAGACTAGGTAGCTCTATCCTGAGGCATGGTGACTTAATGGCATGCTAACTCAGGGGCTCGTGAGAGTATTCACTGAGCTTGAATGAATGCAGTTCAGAGAGTAATAGGCCTCCCATTTTTGTGTAGCTCCTCAGGACATAAGTATCCCATTTGGCAGCACTCCTGGTTTTCAATCAAACTGAAAATAGATACCTGCAATAATGAAAGCTATGGCTCAGGAGAATAATGGTGCAGTAAGAGTGAACACCTGCTAAGACTCTGGATTTTGAGCTGTGATATTTCCTCTGTGTTAATAAATATCTCCTAAGTTTTGCCCAGCCTCCTTATCTCCCACAAAGAACCATGCTGTAGATAAAAAGTCTCGATGGCAATTGCTGTTTAAGTGGTTCTTACTGGAGTAATCTGCTTGTCAGAGTCTGGAGACTTCTAGTTGCTCCTCAGCAATCCTTTTTGTATCAGAGCTGTGCTTTACATAAAGCCATCTATTCCAAGATCCCAGTGCTGCAGGCAGCAGTGGTATATAAATCTGGTCATTAATGGAGTTGCAGGAAAACTGGAGCAAATCTGGCTTTGTAATGGATCTCATTCACAAGAGCTCCCCCTCTCTGTCTTGCTCTAGAGCAATGCCTAAACTTGTTCTCACTCTCTTCATCTTCGTAGATCTTAAGTCTCAAGAGCTTTTATCACAGGTGCCTAAGGAGAAAAACAAGCAAGTTAGTTACCGATAACTAGTTCCACACCTGAACCATCTTTCTGGCTAAGCAGAAATATTGCAACCTCTAGCAAGAGTTCCTGAAGCATCAGAAGAGAAGTTGTTTAGCTTTCCCAGCAATTAGTTTCATCACTAACTCTCTGCTAGCATTAACTCTATCTTCTAGCTTGGAAAATGGAGGAAGAGGCTAGGTGACTGGGCCCAATGATCTGTTATAAAGCACAACTCTGAGTTACAGCACAGTGGCAAGTCAATCAGAGAAGATTTGAAGAATATTTTCTTTAGTTTTCACTTTCTTTTTAGAGCATCTCTTTTAAGGCCTTTCATTCATGAACAATATGTTGTGTACCTGTGACAGAACAGCACTAACAAATTAAATCTGGATGCAAATTAGTGGATGTTGTTGCCTGTGGCACTTAGAGAAAGGATAAAAATATGATTGCAGAAAAACATATTTGCCATTTCTCCATTTATTGGAGAGAGATTCCAAAATCTCCTCTTGGTCATAGGAATTTCACTCATCTCTTCATAGCTAGGTGAAGGCGCATCAAGCTAGGCACAGCTGTAACTTGTGGCACACTGCTGTGCCTGGTGCCTTTGAGTTCCCAGCTCAAACAGCTAAGTACTCTTCTACCAGTGCTCAGAATGTGGTCTTTGGCACAGAACCCAAGTTCAGGATTTGAATTTACACTTTTGGATTTGTAGTTTTTCCTTGAACAGCTGTGACACTAAGCCCTTTATCACATCAGACAAGAGAAAAGAAACAACTTATTTGGCTACGGTAGCTCAATGGATCCATATTGAATTATTTGCCCTTGATCAAGACTTCAACAGCATCATACATCAGCTAGCATGTGGATAACTTCAAGTCATAAGTCATATGTTTTGGAAGGCTGCAGAAAGAAGGCAAGGCAATACTCAGTCTCATCCTTTCAATTTTAATAGCCAAGGCAATACTCGGTCTCATCCTTTCAATTTTAACAGCCTAATGAAATCAGATTGTACTTCTATAATCAGAGATAAAAATTAGCTTAGTGTACACTTAACAATTCATGGAGTTAGTGAAATAGACTTAATGCTCTCAGGATGGTACCAACAGATTGATTGGATTTTGATGTGTAGACAGCTAATAGTTTTGAAAATGTAGATGCAAGTGCTCTTTGTTTATCACTACTATCAACATTCTGGGCAGTTTTTGGAGGGTGTAGATTTTGATGCTTTAATCATCAGTTGGTTTTTAATAATTTCATTTAGAAAGGCTTTAGCTTCATCAGGAGTGCTGTGAAAGTGATCTTTAGTTAAACCTGTGAAGTGTGAAAATCATCTGTCAAAGCAGATGTACAGCATGTCTGCTGTTAATATCTCTCTGGCTTTTAATCCTGTTTTCCCAGTTTGTGTGGGCACTGACAGTTAACTCAAGTTTCAATCAAACCTAGACAAATAGGATTTTTCCTTGCCCAACAGTCAGCTAGTCAGACAAATGGTGATCTTTTTTTTTCTCTTTTCACACTATTCACAAGCTCATTAGACCTCAGTTCAGACTGGCTGAGGCACAGCAAGGATGTAGAACATGCTCTTTCATAGCCCAGGCTATTTTTCACAGGCTGAAGATAAAGGATTTAGGGGCAAAATGTTTTCCATTTTATTTGAAAATGAAATCTATGTCATTTGCACTTGCAAGTTTTTGACGTGCTATAATGCATTTATTTTATTCCTTCTGTAGTGAATGGAAACGTTGAAGCAGGATCTGCTTAACAAGGGAATTACTGTTATTAATTGCACTATACTTCAAATGCTGCTAGCCACCAAAATGCAAAGTATTGGAAAGGTTTGCATTGCTTTACTGCTATTTTGGAGTAGAATCATAGAATCAACCAGGTTGGAAGAGACCTCCAAGATCATCCAGTCCAACCTGTCACCCAGCCCTAGCCAGTCAACCAGACCATGGCACCAAGTGCCTCATCCAGTCTTTTCTTGAACACCTCCAGGGATGGTGACTCCACCACCTCCCTGGGCAGCCCATTCCAATGCCAATCACTCTCTCTGCCAACAACTTCCTCCTAACATCCAGCCTAGACCTACCCCGGCACAACTTGAGACTGTGTCCCTGTCCCAGGTTTGGGCTGATCCCTCCCCCAGGAAGAAAATTCACAACACAAACCCCCCTTCTTTTTTTGAAAGTCAGGGAAAGATGAAATTGTATTTTCTCATAGTATAACAATTGGAAACAGAGATAATAACTAGAGAAGGAAGGAAAGGAAAAAAAAAACCCAATACAATAACCTTAAGGGAGATGGGGAAAGGGGTCAAGCGGCAGTGAAGCAGCAGAAGCAGCAGTAGCCAAAACAGCAGCCGGGGAAGATAGGCGAAGCTGAAGCAGCCGAAGCCAGCGGGAGAAGGGGGAGAACAAACTGTGCTTCTAGACATTAAGTTCTTGATGCTCCAATGAAATTGTATTAATTTATCTATTGTTGCCATTTACGTGGCCTATCCCTGGAATGTTCATCTCTCCCCTATGTCTGAGCTAGAGGATCAGCTCAAATGGCCACAGTCCCCTTGTTCTATTGGTGGTTGCTGGTTGTTTTCTGATGAACATCTATCAGTCTGCAAAGGAAGAGATTTAGTGTGTGGCATCATTTCAGAATGGCATGCTGTGTGAAAGATACTGAGCAAAGCAACTCAAAAGAAGATAAGTGAATTCAGGGCTCAGGTAATGAAGGTGATAGCATTGCAATACTGAGTATTTGTATTTGATATTAGTGGGGAGTTAGCTGGGTACTATGAAAACCAAAGAAAATGGACAACCCCTTCCCCAAAGATCTTGTTATTTGAACTGATGAGTAGATGGCAGGTTAAATCCAAATGTAACTGGGCAAGTGGAAGGGCAAGGTAAATCTGTTAGGAGCATAAAAATCACACAAGTTTGTTCAGATCTATCCCTCTGAGAAACTGTGGTTGCAGCCTGGCCAAAGAGACTTAGTAGGAGGACAAACGAATGCATTTTTGACAATTATGATGTGAGAAGATTTGGGCTGAGTAACTCTTCTCACACACAGGTACCTCAGTGCAAATAACCTTGCCAGCGCCAGAGTATGAATTACCCCGCACCGGTCGATAGTGGAGCTGCTATGGATTACTTGAAAGCAAAAATCCGTCACAACCTAACAGCTGGTGTAAATAAACTAATCTCCAGGTTCAATATCAAATCTACAGCCTGGCCCTAGGTGTTTTATCTGAAGTATACTTGGTGCAGAATCCTTAGATGGAATTACATAAGCTTTTACTTTGTGATTTTCTTTGGCCAGTCTCCTTCCCTCTGTGCACATTCCAGTTTCTTACATCCCAGTTTCTTACAAGTCCTCTCTTTTTTCTTTTTTCTCCTTTTTTTTGGGGATGTGTGTGTGAGTGATGTGGGCTACCAGAACTCTGTGGAGCCTCTCCATGGATCATTACTTTGTCACACTCATCAGAACTTGAGAAGAAACCTATTGAGGTGACTGAACGTCGTCTGGGAGTGCAAGGTGCTTTGGCATTTCATGTGTCACGGGGGTCAAGACATAATGGCATTTCTAATTGTCAGCCACAGAATGAGTCACAGTGTAAGGAAAGGAGAAAGGAAATCCCTGTAGGGAGAACTCAAGGTTATCACTCCACTTCTGACAGAGCTGAAAAAACGAACTCACTGACATGAAAGACTGAGCTGCTTCTACTGTGATGGTCTCTAATGGAAAGGCACTGAAAGTTGTGCTGCCTTTTGTCCTGGGTTTCTACTCTCTCATCTTTTCTTTTCTTTCTTTCTTTGTCACAGGGTGGGTACACTGCATTTGATTCTGCAAATTCTAGCTCAGAACCCAAGTGTTTATTTCTGGCATGGTGACTGCAAAAGTAGGTTTAATTTAACACATCTATGTGAATGTGTGTGTGTATCCAGCACACATTTGCAGTCATATAACTGACTGACACAAACAGGGTTTTCTTTTTTTGTGGTTTATGTAACTATGTCATTGAAAGAAACCAGAACTTTCCAATGCTATGACAGTGAAACATCTGACCAAAGCTCATAGTTTCCTGAGCAGCAACAGGGAAACAAAGCCTGGATGAAGCTCTTAGTGCCATGGTCTAGTTGAGTGGATAGGGCTGGGTTCTAGATTGGACTGGATGATCTTGGAGGTCTCTTCCAACCTGCTCTATTCTACTCTATTCTACTCTATTCACCTGCTGCTGGACTTTGAATTGTAGGACTGAAAGGATTTCAAGGCATTCCCATAAGCTTCTTGACTTTAAAAACCCACCAAAGCAGGTCCAAGTGTGAACTGTAATAATTATCTACACTGCAGTATTTGGAGATGTAACAGGAGATCATTTATCCTGCTCCTGTGCAAAGCACTGAGCACCAGCAGTGGAGTTTAATAGCTGTGTGTCACAGATGCTGCTCTGAAAGCTGCAGTCCATGCAGGACCTGGTGCTAATGGAGCTAGCTGAGAGGAAATGTATCTCACTTGCTATGGAAAGAAGTGCAGTGTGAGGGCTTCTCACAGTAGCATCTTATTTTGTGAAATGGCCAAATCTAAGTGGACTAAGAGCTTTGAAAAGAAACTTGAGGAATGAATGTCCAAGTAAAAGCATTTGGTACATTGCAATGTATCTTTTAATATATGCAGATTTCAACCTGGACATCTGTTTTGCATATCTCTAGCCAAATTCTGCTTAGTATTGTACTTGGAATTGGACAACATTCTTCCAGTTTCAGGGAGATATGGATTAATAAGAACTCAGTAATAACTGTCAAGGTCTTGGGGCTTGCTTTCCATGTGACCTACTCAAATTTATTCACTTTGAAGCCTGGCTTGTTGGGGCAAATGCCTGTAGAGTAGTCGGAGGCTGATAGGTCCTTCAGTGTCTGACCTGCTGCGCCACTGGTTGGTGATTAGTGTCAGAGTGACAGGCAGCTTGTGTGTATTCCTGGAAAAGTCTCCTATTGCTGGCTTTCAGACACCAGCAGGGTGTGGGAATGCTGGAGGCAGTCAGTTCTCTTGTAAACACCTGATGTTGTTTGGAAGTTCTTGCAGTGAATCTCTCTGACAAAGTTAGTTTTCACTAACTGTGAGTACCTCTACAGTGAGTTCTGTTTTCTTTCTGCTAGAGGGAAGATCATCCTAATTAATGATTCTCAGGAAAGTAATGTATCATTTAGATGACCTTAGAGAAATCCTGCATTTATTCAGATCAATGGCAAAAATTGTGTTGACTTAAAAGGGAATACATTTTTTGTTCATGATTTTCATAGCACAGCCTAGGATGTGAAAGAAAAAGGGAATATATGTCTTAGGAATTGATTTCCTCTAATATTCTATCTCTATTTTATCCATAAAAGCTATTTAGGATAGGAATATTCAGAACATCTAAAGTATGTTGAACACCACTGTCATGCTGCAATATCTCTGGATGCTATGACTTTAATCTTCTGTAGGCAAATCCAAGTTTCATATTTATTATCCTCTAAGTGGTTAATTGCCTCTTTCCCCCCTCTAAATTTCCTGATACTAACACTTGCCACTCACTGAGTTTCTTGAAACATGCTTGAAAATATTGGAGTTTGGCTCTGTGGCACATCTCTAATCAGCAGCCAGGAGACTTTCAGGCAGTCAGAAGCAGAAATTCAAGATGAAGTAAGGAGCCCATATCCAATTACAACAGCCAACATGCTTAAAAGGCTCCTGAAGTGCAGCATTTCAGCTTTCATTGCTGCTGAATGTTTCTCTAGTTTTTCTAGAGTTGTTGTGATATCAGTAAAATGGGTCTTGTTTTTTGCTGTTTTTTCTAAACAAAGTGCTACATGCTTAAGGAATTACTCTGCTTATTTATTTATTAACTTCTGGGAGTTGTAAATGGAAGCCCAAGTAGATTTTTTCTTAGAATGAATGGATGAAATAAACCTAGCTAATATGAGCACTAGTACAAATAGTAAGCATCAGGTGAGACTGTGTCCCAGGGTGATGCAGAGGCATACAGGAACAGATGATTTCTGCCTGGCCAGTTTATAATCTACAAAGGCTAGAGAGGAAAGAGAATAATGTGTTTGTTTTATAAACATAGAAATGAGGTGTAGGGAAGATTAAAGATTTTTTTCTGGCCAAATGTGCTTAGGGCCTGGCAGTAAAATGTACATACTGACAAAGTTGGACAGTTAGTGCTTTAAAAGATGTCACTGGGCAGTTAAGTGCTTCATTTCCATTGTACTGAGACCTGAGATGTTGAGGTGCTGGAAGGTGTCCAGAGAAGGGCACCAAAGCTGGTGAGGGGCCTGAAGCACAGCCCTGTGAGGAGAGGCTGAGGGAGCTGGGGGTGTGCAGCCTGCGGAAGAGGAGGCTCAGGGCAGAGCTCATTACTGTCTGCAGCTACCTGAAGGAAGGTTCTAGCCAGGCTTAATCATGCTGCAAGTGCACACTGCTGGCTCATGTTGAGCTTCTCGTCCACCGGCACCCCCAAGTCCCTCTCCTTAGGGCTGCTCTCCAGCCAGTCATTGCCCAGCCTGGATTTGTGCTTGGCATTGCCTCCACCCAGCTGCAGGACCTTGCCCTTGTTCTTGTTGAACTTCACGAAGTTGGCTTGTGCTCAGCTCTCCAGCCTGTCCAGGTCCCTCTTCATGGCAGCCCTTCCCTCCAGCCTGTCTGCTGCACCACACAGTTGGTGTCATCAGCAAACTTGTTACTGACAAAGATGTTGAAGAAGGATGAGTTGGACTGGATGAGCTTGGAGGTCTCTTCCAACCTGGCTGATTCTATGATTCTATGAATTTCCAAGTCCCCCATAAAGGTGATCTGAACTTGATGTATAGGTCTAAGCGCAGATAAGCTTTTCAGATAATTAGGCCAATATTCCACTGAATATCTGAACAATAATGAATAGGACAACCCCAAAATATTAAAACAGCCCCAACCAAATCAAAAGCAAACAAAAAAAAAAAAAACCCTCCACCAAACTCTTCAGCCTATCTTTCATCTAAAATCACTTGCACACTGCATTTCATATGCTTAAGCTACACTTTAAAAACTAGGAATAGTATCACACACACACAGACACACACAGTATCATCAGGGTTGGAAGAGACCAACCACCCCTCAGGTAGTTGTAGACAGCAATAAGGTCACCCCTGAGCCTCCTCTTCTCCAGGCTAACCAATCCCAGCTCCCTCAGCCTCTCCTCGTAGGGCTGTGCTCAAGGCCTCTCCCCAGCCTCGTTGCCCTTCTCTGGACATGCTCAAGCATCTCAACGTCCCTTCTAAACTGGGGGGCCCAGAACTGAACACAGTACTCAAGGTGTGGTCTAACCAGTGCAGAGTACAGGGGCAGAATGACCTCCCTGCTCCTGCTGACCACACCATTCCTGATGCAGGCCAGGATCTCCTGATTCACCCAGGAGTTTTTGCATCTTTTGTTAGTGACAGTGGCCAGATTGTGGCCAGTGTGTTAGCAAAGTTTAATGTCAGATCTCCTTCTTTTCAGGCTTCCATCCTAAACACAAACCCCTTATATTACTGAGAATCCAAATGCATTCTACATAGGCATGGAAATTCCTGTGTTAGATATTACAGCTGTGCATCAAAGATAAAGGCAGCTAGCAGCTAGCATGCAAATGCTGCTTCCAAAGAGAATAAAGCCCTTTTGAAGGCAGCAGAATCTGTCAATGTTCAATTAAAAATTAAACCTCCATTCTGTGGGCTGCAGAGATGCTAGGCTGCCTGACAGCCACAGAGCCAGGACGTTTTAGAACCCTCTCAAGTGCCACAGTAAGTTTTCTGTCCTCGCTGTGCCTTCCCCCTCTACCCCAATCAACGTTCATGCTACAGTGAAATCTCATCGCTGCACCTATGAGCTGTTTGTCTTGGTCACAAGGGGAAAAAACCCCAGCCCTCATTTATTGGAGCATCCCAAGTTATCAAGTGTTCAGATTACTTATACCTCAACACATGATATATTGGTGTAAAAATGATAACCTCATCCATTTTTTAATGATTGATGATTCATTATTTATGATAATGTGCTGCTGCCTGCCAGTCACTCAGAAGGAAGATTGATATGGCTTTCGACATGAAAAAAGGCTGGAAACAGGCAGAAATTCTTTCAACAAACTGTTACATGCTTTGAATTCTGGCCTCAGAAACTGGAAGTGGGGTAGAGTGGGGTAATTTGTGTTGCTTGGGGTTTATTTTTGAAAGCACTGAAGTGCCACAGAAAAATGCAAAGGATGCCAAGAAGAATAATGGATGATGCCTGCCTTTCTCCATGTCCATCCACACTTATGCCCCCACTGTGCAGTAACTGACATTTCTGATCCAGTTTGTGGGGATTCTTTCCTGTTCTATTGACCTCCTCTGTCATAAATAAACACTATAGTGATAAAGGACAATAATTCTGTTGCCACAAGCAATTTACCATCATATACCTCACAGAACTTTGAAAGTCAGATGTTTATTGCTTGCTGCTGCTGCTTGTATTACTTCTCAGCTTGCCCAAATAAGAGATTATGTCAAAAATCTGTCTATAGTTAAACAAACCCTTCAAGCTATACATTCCCTGGATTTGAAAAGAAGTGATGCCTTTATCATTGTCATGCTTTGAGACAAAAGTCTGTTTGGAAACAGCTCCGAGCCATGAAGTTGGTTTTCAAATCAGGAGCAGAATGTTGAGGTTTATTTTTAAGTGATGTGAGGTTATATTCACAGGGTGCCATCAGAATTTGTATTATAGAGGGCAGAATCAAGCCCTAGGAGAACAATGGATTACTGCTGTCCTAAGGTAGGATAATGGGCCTTAAGTACAGCCAGACCCAGAATCATAGAATGGTTTAGGTTGGAAGGGACCTCAAAGATCATCCAGTTCCAACATCCCACCATAGGCAGGGATACCTCTCACTAGAACAGGTCATTCAAGCCTCATCCAACCTGGCCTTCAACACCTCCAGGGAGGGAGCAGCCACAATCTCCCTGGGCAACCTGTGCCAATGTCTCACCACCCTCTGTAAAGAGCTTCTTCCTAACATCCAGTTTAAATCTCTCCTCTGCCAGTTTAAACCCATTACTCCTCATCCTGTCACTACAAGACCTTGTAAATAGTCCCTCCCCAGCCTTCCTGTAGCCCCCTTCAGATACTGGAAGGCCACTCCAAGGTCTCCTTGAAGCCTTCTCTTCTCCAGGCTGCAGCGCCCCAACTCTCTCAGCCTGTCCTCAGAGCAGAGCTGCTGCAGCCCTCTGAGCATCTTCATGGCCTCCTCTGAACTTGCTCCAACACTTCCCAAGGAAAGGACAGAGAACAGACACAAGCAGTGAGATAAGAAATTCCAACCACAGAGGAGCAAAAGAGTTCTTCAATGAGACTGGCTGAGCACTGGGACAGGCTGTCCAGAAGGGCTCTAGCAATGCCATTCTGACAGATATGTACCCCTCAGCTGGAAGAGGCTCTGAGTAACCTTGTATTGACATTAACCCTGGCTCAAGCAGAAGGTAGGCTACCAGAGATCTCTTGCCACCTAAATCTGCCTATATTTTGCAGTTATTTTGTTGATTTTTTTTCATGCTGCTTCACGTGATGTTCAGGTGAAATGATCTAGAACGTGATACAGATGTGTCTGAATATTCTTACACGTGGAGCAAATGTTATGGTACAATAGTGCTTTAATATTCCTTGGACTTAACGTGGACTGAAGAGACATTGTTGACAGACAAGATGTTCTTAGTGTACTTTCATGGTCCTCCTCACTGCAACATCCAGAATTTTAATCAGCAAAATGATTAAGCAGTGATATCCTGTTGATTTCAGGGGGAGTTAAATGTCTGGCTAGGAATTAGTCAGAGCCTTTGTACTTGAGTGGGTACTTCTTTTCCATTCATTCTATTCATCCAGGTAGTACAGTCTCCTGAGACCTGGTTTTCAGATAAAAGGAGTTCAGACAGAAATCGGAGCTTCTAGTCACTTACTGAGCTCCATCTGTGCCCTCTGTTCTCTCCCATTGAATAAGCATCAGGAGCTGTGGCTTAGTATCAGATCATGTGGCTTCGCAGTGTCTGCAGTCGCCTGTGACTTACACAACTTTCAAAGGGGCATTGCTGGAGGACTTGAATAAATAATCTGAACTCCACAAAGCCATCAGATTTAAATATCATTGTGATGCATGCTCCTTGAAACTCACGAATTCATTCTGTAACAAACCAATTTGCATTTACAAAACAAGAAAGAAAAGAAAAGCTAAAAAACAAAATTCAATTATTATGTTCTCGATTCCTCATTTTTATTCATTATTGTTTTTAAAGTTATCTATGCCATAATCATAGCTACTCATCCTATGGAAAAATGTTTTTCGTTTCCATCTAGAAACTTGCTAAAAACCTGATCTACTCAAAGCTTTTGGAGCCCCAAGAGCAGCCTCTGCTGATGCGTGAGGAAATAGTTTCTCTTTTTCCAGGAGAGGTAGGAGTTTTTATTGTGCGTCTGTAAGGAGTTATCAAGACCTGTGAACCTGAGGTTTGTATGGCACTTGGGAAAACAGATGAGCCTTCGTGAATTGTAAATCTAAACTAATGGCGATCGGCATTAAAACATACGGAAAACAGCTAAACCCACAGTAGTCTTGTGGTACCCTACACACCTGAAGCTCTATCTTAAAACGCCCCTGTCCTTCCTCTGCATCATAAATGTGCGGTTTGCATTCTGGTGTTGTAACGGCGTTATCTTGCAGCTCTGAGGTCCTTAACCCCGGCCAGCGGTATCCCCAGATGCGCTGGCTGGAGGAAGCGCAACCAGTCAGCCGAGGGGAACCGGAGATTCCCTCTCCTTGGCGCTAGTTGGATCAAATCAAGATACGAGAAAGACACGGACTAGCTGGAACGAACTCAGCAGAAACCACTGAGATGGAGGCAGGCTCTTCGGTGTGGTGCGCGGTGGGAGGACAAGAGACATCGGGTGTAAACTGAAGCGAGAGGTTCGGAGTCGCTGCTGGGAGGAGCGTTTTACCCGTGGGGACGCCAGCCCAGAGGCTGAAGCTACCTGGGGAGGCGGTGCAGCTGCCATCGTTGGCGGTTTCCAGGAGCCGACTGGACAAAGCTCTGAGTCGCCCGGTCCGACTCCGGCTGGCGCTGCTGGGCGGAAGACCTCCCGGCCTGCTCTCCAGCCTTTATCACCCTGCGGACGGGGTGCCTCTGCCACCGTCCCACTACGCCGCTCCCAGGACGTCCGCTGGTCCCTCCCACAGGTCCCACCAGCACAGCTTCGGGTTCTCCAGCACATCCTCCGGCCCCTAGCACAGCCTCTGGTCCCCGGCACAGCCCCGGGCCCCCAGCAGAGCCGCGGCCCCGGGACCGCGCGGCGTCAGCGCGGGCTGCAGCCAACCAGCGCGCCCGGCGCCACCGGCAGCCCGCCCCCGCGCCCGCCCTGCCCATAAGTACCGCGGGCCGGCGGCGAAGGCGGGAGCGTCGTGAGGGGCGCGGCGGGACGGGGCGGCGGGACCGGGCGGCGGGACCGGGCCCCTCTCAGCGCAGCGGCCGGCTCGGCTGCCGCCCTGGTGTCCACTCCGAGCTGTCGTGTCGCTCATCGGCCGGGATGTTGCCTGTGGTCGCCGGGCTCCTGCTCGCTATAGTGGCGGGCGGACGGGGGGCGGCGGCGGGGGACCCGGAGAGCTCGGCGGGCAGCCGCTTCGTCTGCACCTCGCTGCCGCTGGACGCGGTCGGCGCGGGCTGTCCGCTGCCCCCGGTGCCCATGCAGGGCGGCGCGCTGCCCCCCGAGGAGGAGCTGAAAGCCACAGTGCTGCAGCTGCGGGAGACCGTCCTGCAGCAGAAGGAGACGATCGGGAGCCAGCGAGAGGCCATACGAGAGCTCACCGGCAAGCTGAGCCGGTGCGAGGGCACTGACGGCAAGTCTGGCACGGGGACGTGGAAGAAGGAGCTGGGCAAGGGCAAGGACACTATGGGTGACCTGCCGCGGGACCCGGCGCAGGTCATCGACCAGCTGAGCCGCACCATGCAGACCCTGAAGGACCGGCTGGAGAGCCTGGAGGTAGGGCTGAGGCGCGGGGGGGCCCCTCCTGGCCACCCTCCTGGAAACTTGGGACCACGGAAGGTGCAACGGGCGCTCGGCCCACGGGGTGGGCACAGCCGGGTGCGCTGGGTCTGTGTGGAGCTCGATCCAAACCGGCCGAGCCCTGGCAGTGGGTTGCTTGTTTGGCTTGTCTCATTTTCTCATTTCTCTGCTCACTTTAATGGTAAGAAACCTGAACAGTGAATGTGTACTTCCTCCGTGTGTGTAGACTATGATTTTCCTGCTTGTAACTAGCTTAGTTTCTGTATCAATACATCTAAATCTTTTGTTCTGGGTACTTAACTTCAGGGGGTTTGAGGTATAAAGCTGGCATCTTGGGCAGCAGGACCGTGGCATATGGTGCTGAGCAGACCGGTGGTAATGATCAGGTCGTGTGTTGTGCAGATTGTGATGATAAGATGATGTATTTAGAGCTGACATAGAATAAAAAGAACCTGATTGTGTATGCCTGTGAATAGACAGGGGAATTGTTCTAATCCCACTACTGAGAACTGATTTCCATAAGCCTCTGGGCAGCCCCCACGGCTGAGCGGCGCTCTGCAGAAGTACTTCAGAGAGAGCATTTCCCCGGGCGTCCTCGGAGATGTTGTTTTGCTTTCCATGCCCCGAGAGCCGCGTCCATGGTCCTCCCGCTGCCCTCCAAACGGTGGTGGCGAGTGGTTTCCAAAGGTTATCCTGGGAGGTCCAAACGCTCCGGACTCCATTTGCAGTGCGGTTTTGAATGCTACAGTAGCAGAACGTCCTTCTGCTGTCTCTTTTGAGGCGGTTTTTTCTCAGGGCTGCGAAAGAGAAACTTGACCAGAATACTGTGACAGGTGGAACCGTTGGTTTCTTAGCATCCTTAAAGATGCCAGCATTGCTTGGGAGAGAGCACGGAGAGTGTGTTAATTGTCTTTCCTTTTTTCAGCTTAAATAAAAATACTTTCAGTAGCTTGTACTTAGAGTTGTTCTAAAGAATATCAGCCTTCCTTCCTTTGCAAATCAAAACTGAGAGAACTTTCACTGGATAAATTTGCTTTCCAAGTAGCTTAGATTTCAGTCGAAAAGAAGTAGTTTTTCAGTTCACTTGCACTGGCAATGTCACTTGTAAGCAAGTGACAGCTGTGGCACATGTGCCCATAGTAATGGAAGTGCATCAGACTTGCCTCTCTATATGGGTTTTATTGAACTTAAATGTATGAAGACTCCTTAATATGAAATGTTGGAAGCTTCTAACCAAAGTGCCTTTTGTTCTGGGCCCTCTTTGGCTACAGTGCTGATAAAAGCATTGAACGTGACAAGTGCTAAAAAGCAATGCCTCTTTTGGACTGTTTGGAGAACTTGGTGAGCTTGCTTTGAATCCAAAGCATATCTGCACTCCAGAGTTTCTGGTTTAGAAGTGACTTTTTCTTCTTCTCATTCCCCCCAAGCACCAGCTCCGAGCCAACGTGTCATATGCAGCACTGCCTAATGACCTTCGAGAGATGCTCCAGCGGAGGCTTGGAGACCTGGAGCGCCAACTCCTGAGCAAAGTGGCTGAGCTTGAGGATGAAAAGTCTTTGCTCCACAACGAGACATCAGCCCATCGCCAGAAGACAGAGACAGCCTTGAATGCCTTGCTAGAAAGAGTGTCTGAGTTAGAAAAAGGTAATTTAAATGCTTTGCTGTTAATTATTTTCTCCCTCCTTCTGGTGCAGCAGTCTAAGTGCAGGCCTTGCAAGAAGCACCGTTAAGATTCTGGACTAAATAGCAGGAGACAGTGCAAATACTTGCATTGGTTTTCCTTTTGTCACAGGCTTCTGCGTGGCTTTTGCTTGCTGTCTCTTAATTTGGCATATGTGGGTGGTTAGGATGAAACTCAGTGTTTGTGGGATGGAAAGATCTATAAAGATGTGAGTGCATATAGGAAGAAGTATGACACTGGTGTCAAGTAAACAGCTGGGTAGTATCAAGTACACATCTAAGTAGAGCTGCCTTTTTTCCTTTGGGTTGAAAGTCACACAGGCTGAATTTAATGAACACAATTGTCTTGCTGCTATGTATGGCATTTTGTAGCAGAACCAAGTGCTGTTGCTGCTCTTCCCTTTTGTTCCTGGCGATGACTTTGGGTGCCTGCAGATCCTTGAACTGCGTCCTCCTATTCCAAGCATTTAGCCTTCAGAGTTTACAGTAGATTACGCTTGGTGCCACTGGGGGACACTCTCTTAATCCTAGTTGTTTATTCAGATACTTAGATTAATTATTCCTGAGATCTCAATGCTTGAGTAGAGCCTGTTTATTTGGTTTGCAGCTGCCCATGGAGATGGGCTAAAGAACAGAGCTGTCTTTCTGTATTGACTATACACACCTGCAGAGTGGATTGTGTTGGGCTAGAGTACCAGTAAATGTCACTGCTCAATCTTTAGATGATCTTCCAAGGTGAACAGGCTCTCTGCTTAAAAGCAGCTTAATGGACATGCTTTCAAAATGGTGCAAACATGCATAGCTCATGAATTTTAAAATGCAGCCTAATGGAGCCATTTGTGTAATATTGTATCATTTTTAATTTTCTCTTTTTCTTTAAATGTGAAAGAGGGGAGAAGGAGAGGAGGTCTACTGGCTCTGTCATTTAGTGTTTCCAGAGAGCCAGGATAAAGCCTCTATTGCAACTGAGGTTCTGGAGAATTAATGGCTGCTAATGTCATATGTGGTAAGTATTGGCAGCCCTTGTCTCTGAAGATGTGACTCATATCAGCAAGTCATCACAAAGAGAAAAGGAGTGGTGGAAGAACAAGAATGTGTAATTTAGTTAGGTTAAAAATAGCCTGTTCCCACCTTTATTTTTCTGTGTGAGCAGAGAGGGCTGTGTTAAGTCTCTAGGGAAGGGAGGAATTTGGGCCAGGAACCAAGACACAGGCTTTCTTTAGTTGTGTTCTTTTTAATGCCTTTGGTTCCTCTGTCAAGTCGAGGTGAGGGTAATAATGATCTGAGAACTTATTGTCTGCATTTAATCTACAAAATCATTATTTGAAGGGACCTGACCCCTTTTGAAAATAGTACTTCTGTTGTGCTTGATTTTTAAATGCCAGATTGTTTAGCATCTATTCTTGACAGCTAACTAGAATCATAGAATCAACCAGGTTGGAAGACACCTGGAAGAGACCAGGTTGGAAGAGACCTGGAGAACTAATGTCATGAGCTCCTCGCTGTCCTGAGACTACATAAACAGAGGCAAAAACTAACCTTGTACAGTGACACTATGAACTCATTTTTATCTGTCGTGGTGGCAGCTGTATTAAGCTAACAGAAGGGCAGAAGAGTTTTGAAATATCTACAAGTGCTGTGATTTCCAGAGTCTTCTGGTTATTACTTCGCTGATTATTGCCATCAACAGTAGGTAATGCATTAAAAGCAGGACTGGGTGGAGGAATGATCCTGCAACTAATAGTGCCTGGACTTAAATGTGACTCTTAGCTTTGCTGGAGACAGGTCACTTGCTGTATCTCAAGCTAATTTCTCCGTCTCTAAAAGGGAATAACAAGGCCATCATGTCCAAAAATAATTCAGATGCTTTTGGGAAAAGGATGGTCTAACCCTCTGTGTGTGTCCATTGCCCAGAACAGGAGGATCTTGTTAGCACCATTTGGAGTTCTGAATGTTTCCAAGTCATGAGAACAAACTGAAAAATAGGAAAAAAAAGGAATACTGTTTGTTCTTTTTCAATCCATTATTGCTTCCTTAAGTTCTTCACAGAGTGACTAATGCTCTTAATAGTGTTTTTCTTCTGTGTTCCTGTGTGAGATTGGCTGTAGCAGCCTAGTGGAGGTTGCTCAACATTAGCCCTAAGACCCTCATTTTATTTGTGTAGAATTTGGCATATTTCAGGTTTGGGTCTAAGTTCCTCAAGACAGATGCAAGCGTTAGATGAGCTTTTCCTTCTTCCACCCCCTCCTTCTGTGAAAAATGCCATCAAAACACTGCAGCTGCTTCTGAGAATGGGAACTGAGAGAATGCCAATGATTTAAAAACTGCACGTGAGAGAATTGTGGCCACCTTTTGTGGCAGCAGCTCTTTGCTTGGCTTGGGAATGGGAAGTTTGGCAAAGGGATTGAATTCATTTCAGGGATACGAGTAAGGGAAAGGAGAGGGACTGAGAACAGGTTGCTGAAAGGGTTGAGGGTGATGCTGAACTGCAGAACTTTGTGACACAGTGTATTTAAGTAGAAAATAACTTGTAGGTAACAACATCAGGAGTGTACACAGTATTGCAGCTTTAGAAAGTTTAGGTCTTAGAATCATAGAATCAGGGAGGTTGGAAGAGACCTCCAAGATCATCCAGTCCAACCTAGCACCCAGCCCTATCTGATCAACCAGACCATGGCCCTGAGTGCCTCATCCAGTCACAGTATCATCAGGGTTGGAAGAGACCTCATAGATCATCAAGTCCAACCCTTTACCACAGAGCTCAAGGCCAGACCATGGCACCAAGTGCCACGTCCAGTCCTGCCTTGAACAGCCCCAGGGACGGCGACTCCACCACCTCCCTGGGCAGCCCATTCCAGTGTCCAATGACTCTCTCAGGGAAGAACTTTCTCCTCACCTCCAGCCTAAATCTCCCCTGGCGCAGCCTGAGGCTGTGTCCTCTCGTTCTGGTGCTGGCCACCTGAGAGAAGAGAGCAACCTCCTCCTGGCCACAACCTCCCCTCAGATATTTGTAGACAGCAATAAGGTCTCCCCTGAGCCTCCTCTTCTCCAGGCTAACCAATCCCAGCTCCCTCAGCCTCTCCTCGTAGGGCTGTGCTCAAGGCCTCTCCCCAGCCTCGTCGCCCTTCTCTGGACATGCTCAAGCATCTCAATGTCCCTCCTAAACTGGAGGGCCTAGAACTGAACACAGCACTCAAGGTGTGGTCTAACCAGTGCAGAGTACAGGGGCAGAATGACCTCCCTGCTCCTGCTGACCACACCATTCCTGATGCAGGCCAGGATGCCACTGGCTCTCTTGGCCACCTGGGCACACTGCTGGCTCATGTTCAGGCGGGTATCAATCAGCACCCCCAGATCCCTCTCTGTTTGGCTGCTCTCCAGCCACTTTGACCCCCAGTCTTTGCTTGAACACCTTCAAGGACAATGACTCCACCTCCCTGGGCAGCCCATTCCAATGCCACTCTCTCTGCCAACAACTTCCTCCTAACATCCAGCCTAGACCTCTCCTGGCACAGCTTGAGACTGTGTCCCCTTGTTCTATTGGTGGTTGCCTGGCAGAAGAGCCCAACCCCACCTGGCTACAGCCTCCCTTCACATAGTTGTAGACAGCAATGAGGTCACCCCTGAGCCTTCTCTTCTCCAGGCTGTACACCCCCAGCTCCCTCAGCCTCTCCTCATAGGGTTTGTGTTCCAGGCCCCTCACCAGCTTTGTCGCACTCAGCTTCATAACCACCTCTGGGATATCTCACTGGTGCTTATCACATCTTGCAGAAAAAGCTATAGAATTTCTGCTTTTATTGTTTTAAAAACACATTTAATGTTTTCTAGTTCATAACTTTTTACTGAATTTTTCTTCAGGTCACTTTGAACTTCAGCTTTCTGGTTTTGTTCTGATCTCCTCATCTGTCTGTGGGACAGAAATCAATTCCACTGAACTTAGTTCTTCTTTTATAGAATATGTCAGCTTTTTGCTGTTTCAAATTGGCCACCTTAACTGGGACCAGCACCCTGTATCTCAGCCATCTGTTAGCTAAAAAAGCCAGCTCCCTGTGTGGCAGAAGTAGGAAAAGAAATACTGTTCTTGAAGCATGGTGATGCTTTAGCAATGAGTATGCCAGAGAATCATAGAATGATAGAAGGGTTTAGGTTGGAAGTGACCTCAAAAATCATCCAGTTCCAACCCCCTGCCATAGGCAGGGACACCTCCCACTAGAACAGGTCACTCAAGGCCTCATCCAACCTGGCCTTGAACACTTGCAGGGAGGTTGTGGGGCACAGAAACACCCAAGGTGATCAAAGATCTTTGATCACCTTGGGTGTTTCTGTGCCCCACAACCTCCCTGGGCAACCTGTGCCAGTGTCATGCCACCCTCACTGCAGAGAACCCTCTCCTAACATCCAGTTTGAATCTCCCCTCTGTCAGTTTAAACCCATTCCTCCTCATCCTGTCATTACAAGACTTTGCAAATAGTCACTCCCCAGCCTTCCTGTAGCCCCTTTCAGATACTGGAAGGCCACTCCAAGGTCTCCTCGAAGCCTTCTCTTCTCCAGGCTGCAGAGCCCCAACTCTTGTAGCCTGTCCTCATAGCAGAGCTGCTGCAGCCCTCTGAGCATCTTGGTGGCCTCTTCTGGACTGGCTCCAACAGTTTCATGTCCTTGTTGTGTTGGGGGCTCCAGAACTGCACACAGGCTCCAGGTGGGGTTTGATGAGAGCAGAGGGGCAGAATCCCCTCCCTTGCCCTGCTGCCCACACTGCTCTTGCTGCAGCCC
Source organism: Pogoniulus pusillus (assembly GCF_015220805.1). Taxonomy (NCBI): domain Eukaryota; kingdom Metazoa; phylum Chordata; class Aves; order Piciformes; family Lybiidae; genus Pogoniulus; species Pogoniulus pusillus. Next base: position 29,738,649 of record NC_087276.1, on the reverse strand, counting down.
AGGACACTGTGGTTAGTGGGAATCTTTGGTTAGTAACAGTGAACACCTTTTAAAACAGTTGCATTGATGAAATAGGCAGCCCTTCTGCCATGAACTAAGCAATGAGGAAAGAAAATACTAAACAGCCTCTCTTTAGTTGTCTGCTGTCTATTCACTGGCTGTAAGTGGGCAGGGAAAACAAACCAAGTGATCAGCATGGTGTGTATGGAATCTACTTGAGTTCCTCTCTGCTGTAAAATCAGTGTTTGGTAGTGCTGCTTCAACTGTGTACCTCCCTAGTGGGATCAAAAATGCCAGGATTCCTCCTAGCAATTGTGTTGCTTCTTAACCTGAATTACAAACATATTGTTTTGTTTAATCACAGGTTCACAGGGGTTGGAAGAGACCTCTGGAGATCTTCGAGTCCAACCCCCCTGTCATGGCAGGACCATAGAATCTAGTGCAGGTCACATAGGAACACATCCAGACAGGGCTGGAAAGTCTCCAGAGTAGGAGACTCCACAACCTCCCTGGAGAGCCTGTTACAGTGCTCTGTGACCCTTGCAGTAAAGAAGCTCATAGAATAGAATCACAGAATCACTCAGGATTGGAAAGGAGCACAAGGATCATCTAGTTCCAACCCCCCTGCCATGGGCAGGGACACCCTACCCTAGATCAGGCTGGCCAGAGCCTCATCCAGCCTGGCCATAAACACCCACAGGGATGGGGACTCAACCACCTCCCTGGGCAACCCATTCCTGGCTCTCATCACTCTCATGGTGGAGAACTTCCTCCTCACAGCCAGCCTGAGTTCTTCCTCATATTGAGGGGGAACATCCCATGCTGCAGTCTGCATCCATTGCCCCTTGCCCTATCCCAGGGCGTAAGTGAGCAGAGGCTGTCACTGTCCCTTCCTTCCTGACCCCCAGCCCTCAGATATTTGTAGACATTTACTAGATCCCCTCTCAGTCTCCTCCCCTCCAGACTAACCAGTCCCAGGTCTCTCAGCCTTTCCTCATAAGGCACTTCAGTGTTGAAGTGTTTTCTCCCTCAATGTAATTCCAGGTAGCAGTGCATTTAAGGCGCCTGATGAATTCAAGGTCTCTCTTCCTCTTCGCACCAACTACTTGTATGGGAAGATCAAGAAGACCCTGCCTGAGCTGTATGCTTTTACTGTTTGCCTGTGGCTGAGATCAAGTGCTTCTCCTGGAATTGGCACTCCATTCTCATATGCTGTTCCTGGGCAGGCTAATGAAATTGTCCTCATAGAATGGGGGAATAATCCAATCGAACTGCTAATTAACGATAAGGTGAGAATCGACTAACTCCTCTTTACTGTCTACAGACTCACAGCAAGGCCCAAACCCTTGGTTCCTCTCTAGTGACTCTTTCATTCTGAGAGACAAGCCCTGGGCCTTTGAGGTGGTCGTGTTTACCTGTCTGTTGTCCATCGTTTGTTGCAAGGTCACAAAAGCTACTGAAGGAGGTCAGGCAGTGCATGTATTTGTGTGTGGAGACAAAGCAGCATGGCACCTACCTGTGCACACACTTTAGCATGTGCTCTGAATTTACAAGCACATCGTGGCTGCTTGTGTTTTTGCTTTATTTATTTGTTTCAATGAACCAGAAGCAATGTTTGAAGCCACACTGTTGCAAAATCTCTGACAGTTGCAGTACTTCTGTCTTCCAAATTCTACCACTCGTGACTTTTGCAGAAGAGCAAGAACAAGAAGTCTGTAATTGTGGCTGGTTTTGTTGTCTGTAGGGACTGAACATCACTTTAAGTACTCTTTTGCCCAGACTTTAGATACAAAAAGCAACAATTGTCTTGCACTGCTTCATACCATGGGTGGCTTCTGACAAACTTCAGGATGAGGTTTGGGGAAAACAAGTCACTGAGGCTGATGGTAAATGCTTCCCTTCTCCCCACCTTCAGTTGTGTTTCCTAGTAACCTGCTGCTCTCTGAGGGATCAGGTGTTTACAGGTCTACAACACAACTCAGGTGGCTCAGTCCTGTGGCTAGGTAAGGGCTTGTAACAGTCTTCTCCTCCTCCCAAATCAATACAAGTCAAAAAAGCTGATTTGTAATTTTTTTGGATGGTTTGTGGAGGAGGAGGAAACTGAAGTCTGCTTATCTTTAGCAACAGCTTTTTGTGTTCACTGTGTCAGTACTATTGCTGTTCTGTGAGGCTTTTCTTTCTCCCACATCACAGCTGCTCTTTAGCCCACCGCATTTGTGCCTTTACGTTGACGTAAGGTTCTCAGATCAAGTTCCTAAAGCAGCATAATTCCTCCTTGTTTGGAGCCCTGCTAACAGCTCACACAAGTTTTACTGGAACCAGGCAGATCCATTTCTCAGAGTTGTTACCTCAAATGGTGCAGGCAAATGCCAGATTTTAAGAGAAACTTAATGTGAGCACTGGATGGGAAGTTAGGATTGACTTGATCACTGAGGATCAAACAGCAAATGCCACAGGTTAATATGGAGGGTTGATAGCAGCTTAGACTCTGGCACTTGTGTCACTTGAATCTAGATGAAACAAAGGCTCCCATCTAGGATAAGAAGCATGGCTGTGTTCCTGAGTACAGGAGAGCTGGGACAAAGTAGAAAGATGTGTTCTAAGTTCTGCCTCTGCAAATGTTGCTTCTGAGGACAGAGTAAATGTCTCAAGATGTTGTTCTCAAACTGGTAGACTTGGTTTGCAACATGCATTATCCTTTGGCTGTTGTAGGTGGCCCAGCTCCCTCTCTTCATCAGTGATGGAAAATGGCATCATATCTGTATAACGTGGACAACCAGAGATGGAATGTGGGAGGCCTTTCAGGATGGAGAGAAACTTGGCACTGGGGAGAATCTTGCTCCTTGGCACCCAATTAAACCTGGAGGTGTCTTGATCCTGGGTCAGGAACAGGTGAGTGAAACCAGGGTTTAAAGAGAAATACAATCAAAATTCCCCTCAAAAAGCTGTGGCTGTGAGACAGTTCCTTTGTTGAACACTTGATCCTGTTGCAGCTGCATTACCAGAAAGATTAAAGCAAAGCCCCAAATACTTCCTGCAATCCATTTTGTGGTATGTTTTGCTTCTTTTACTGAACATGCAGAATATTCAGCTTGTAACTATTTCTGTTCCCTCCCTTAATGGTGCAGTGTGGCAGTGATCTGAATAATGCCTTCAGCTAAATCCTTTGAGCTAGATTGCTGGCCACTAGCATTGTGTGAGTGGGGAGGAGGGTCTTCAAGTTTGAAGAAGAAAATACTGAGCTAACCTGATTCTCACCTAATCTGAACTCTTGTGTGCTTAAAGGACACAGTAGGAGGAAGATTTGATGCAACTCAAGCCTTCGTTGGAGAGATGAGCCAGTTCAATATATGGGACAGGGTCTTAAAAGCTGAAGACATCATGAATATTGCTAACTGCTCTACCAACATGCCTGGCAACATCATACCCTGGGTTGATAACAATGTTGATGTGTTTGGAGGTGCTACTAAATGGCCTGTGGAGACCTGTGAAGAGCGGCTGCTAGATTTATAGCTGCAATCATTTCCCATCCAAGTGCCCCTTTCAGTAGGACAATCTTCTGTGCAATCTTGAGGCACATATTTTTCTCTCTGCCCTTCCCCAGTCTTAACTCCTCAAAAGAATGAAAAAAAGTGAGTAAACTGCCTCAGAGCAGGGCTAGCTGCTAGCTTGGGTCAGTGGGCCTGACCAGCAAGGGCTAGCTGCTAGCTTGGGTCAGTGGGCCTGACCAGCAAGGGCTAGCTGCTAGCTTGGGTCAGTGGGCCTGACCAGCAAGGGCTAGCTGCTAGCTTGGGTCAGTGGGCCTGACCAGCAGGGCTAGCTGCTAGCTTGGGTCAGTGGGCCTGACCAGCAAGGGCTAGCTGCTAGCTTGGGTCAGTGGGCCTGACCAGCAAGGGCTAGCTGCTAGCTTGGGTCAGTGGGCCTGACCAGCAAGGGCTAGCTGCTAGCTTGGGTCAGTGGGCCTGACCAGCAGGGCTAGCTGCTAGCTTGGGTCAGTGGGCCTGACCAGCAGGGCTAGCTGCTAGCTTGGGTCCAGTGAGCCTGACCAGCAAAGAAGCATTTCTTGACCTGAACTGCCCTTGCTTTCTTATGGCCAGATCCAAAAATATGCTGTGGCCTGCAGCAGTTGGTACAGCAGTTGTGGTAGGGAAGGGAAACAGCTTAACTGTAGTACTCCTTTTGAGAGTGTGCGGTGCTGAGACAGCACCAAGGTGACCAGGCTGAATGTGACCCCTTCCTTGCAGGCTAGCATCTGCCCCTTGAAGTGAAGCCATTCTTTTTTTAGCCCTTTTTAAAGCAGCCAGTCAATCCTTACACTACAGTGGTCGTGGTGCAGCTTGGGTGGAACAGAACAGCCACTGGTGGGGGGCAAGGCTCTCGCTTTTTAATTTGCAGACCAGAAATCCTTATTTTGTGGTAGGGAGGCAATGTATTTGAGGCAGGCTTCTCTAGCTCAGTTTGAAAGGGCAGGGCACAGCACAGCTCCACTGAAACAAATGCTTCAGGTAAGGTCCTGTCCTAAGCCTGTCTTTCCCTAGCCAGGATCCCAGCACAGATGGATTAATGATTGTATTTGTACTTTCCATAGGCTGAATGTACCGAATTCTTAGTGACCTGGCCTGTAAGCCTTTTCTCCATCGTTTCTCTTGCTTTAGTCAATGTTCTTATTTGAGTTTAATATACAAGCTGTGCTTAAATGAACTTCCCTTTCTCTTTTGCTTTGAAAGGCCTTTCTGTGAGCAAGTGCCAAAGTTCAGTTTCAGCTTGCTGAGAAGCGCTTTCTATTTTTCCAGCCTGGGTCTTCTGCGCCGTTTTCTCTGTTATTATGGTGGTCCTGTGTAACCTGGAGATGTGCTGTTCTTTCACTTCTTGTTGACTGTCTCTTCTGTAAGCACTGGGCTGACTATTAGATATCTATATATTTTTTTTAATTCTCATTTTCTCTCAATTCTTTGCAACCAACATTGCTGTTTCCTTGGCATTGATGTGACTGCTCGGTCTGTGGCTCGCAGATAGCAAATGCACTGTACTGGGGAAGAGTTAATCCTTTTGTTATTTAACAGAGAAAAGATTTCAATGGGGGGTGGGAGGGGAAGGGAGAGAGGGAGATTTATAAAGCTAAATATCATATTTTATTTTTCATATGTTTGGATTGTAAGAATAATATGGTGACTGTCCCATTTGTAGGATCAAGTTACATATTTCCATTAATAGGTAGTTTGCTGTTCTTAAAAGGAAATTCTTATAATGAAGTTTTAATTAAAATGCACTGTAAAATGAGTCCTGTCATTCCTTTCTAGTAGCACAAGATGCTGAATGTTCTCTTTTATAGCTGCTGTCTCTCTAGACTGATACAAATAGAGTCCTGTAAGGAGTTATCTTCATTAGCTAAATGTCTTAAATCAGAATCTTCAACCAAAAGAGGCTCAGGGGTGTGTGTGGAACATTAACTGGGGAGAGAGTCTCCATGCTGGGATGGCTGAAGCTCAGGCTGAGCTCTGCCTCTTGCTACTGCAATCTTGCAGGCACTAGCCCATAGCGTGGCCTGGGATACAGCAGCTCCCTTTGAGTGGGATGTGACACACAGCAAATGTTCCTACTTATTTTTAGGTCTGAGAAACTGGAAGTATGACCCCTTCTGCATGAAGCTACTGATTCTGTCCCAGGCCAGTGAAAAAGAACTACTTGCCAAAGAGATGTGTTGTGGAAAGGTGAGAGCAGGGGGAACGTGATGGTGCAGGTTCTTAAAGGCAGGGTCTGTGAGGCCTGACAGGAAACCAGATGCTGTGTTTGGTAAACTAAGAAGTTGATAGCACTCTGTAATAGGACAGTCACCTGGGCAGAAGTGTATATCCAGCTCTGATGTCCTTCTGTGGCCTTGGAGAGTTTGAGCTTTCTGTGCATCATTGCACAGCTCAGGTGTTCTTGTTCTGACTGCCCATAAACCAAACGCACCTGCCCTGACCCACAACAGTACTTTCTCTGCCCCTAATGCAAAAAAGCCTCTCAATACCCAAAGAATCTGACCCCAAATATCAGAGAGAGTGTGAAGTTCTCATCTGATCTAGGCTGGAGGTCAGCAGGGGCATTAGCCCTCTGCTCAGCACACCTTTTTTATCAGCTTTTTTGACACCCATCTAGAGCCCAGTGTGACCTCTCTGCTCCCTCAGGAAATAGCTTCTGCCTGGTTCACTCTTCTCCAAAGATGCAGCAGTGCCTTTATCTTGGGCCCTTTCTTGTGTGGCCTGCAGCCTGTGTGTGGATGTGCTCCATCGTTTCCAACCCTCATTCCACGTTTGGGTTCATTGCTTGGTTGAGGGAAGCAGAGAGTCTTTGCACTTCAGTTGGCCACGCTGGTCTGCGTGCAGGGAGCTGCCTGAAAGCTCTCCCAGCCTTGGGCCTGCCCTTAGTGCTAACAAGGAACACCTGAGCAGCAGCCCGGTGGCCACGGGCACGTGTTTGGGCCGGGCTCTGGCTGCTCTCTGGTGTATGTAAGGAGAGGAGCTGCGCTGGGGCTGGTGCTGCGGAGTGGCTGCTTTCTTCCTCCGGTTCTGCTCAGGCTGCCTGAAGGAGGAGCCTTCCAGAGCTTCTCCTCCGTGTGGAAGTCGATACTAAAGGTGTTCCTTCCCTAAGGTATGTCAAGGTGCTCAGTTGAGATGGTGTTTGGGGGTGTTCAGCCTGTTGCAAGCTGTCTTTAGTTGTCTGGTTTTGGGCTCTGTTTATTACTGATTACATTGCCAGAATGATAAAGCTTTGGGAGTAGGTTATAGGTTGGTATTTTTCCCCCAGACACTGTTTCTCTGGTAAAAGCTAAACCCAAGGAGTGTACATTCTGTTGAAAAGGGGGTTTAACATTTTTACCATCACAGAATGTCTGCTCCAGGGCTCTGTCACCATTACAGTGAAGAAGGTTTTGCTTATGTTCCTGTGGAGTCTTCTCTGCTCCAGTGTGCACCCATTGCTCCTAGTCCTGTCATTGGAAACCCCTGAGCAGGGACTGGCTCTGTCCTCCTGACACTGCCCTGCATGTCTTTGTCAACAGGGATGGGGGCAGCCCTCAGGCTCCTCTGATCCAAGGTAAAGAGTCTCAGCCTGTCCTAAGCAGGGAGATGTTCCAGTGCACAGCATCTTTGTGGCTCTGTGCTGGACTCTCTCAAGCAGTTCCCTGAGGTTCTTCTCAAACTGAGGGGTTCAGAATTGGACACATTATTCCAGCTGTGACCTGACCAGGGCAGAGGGGGAGGAGAATCTACTAACCACAGCCCTTCCACTACACCCCAGGATGCCATTGGCCTTTGTTTTGGGGCAGCAGTACCTCTTCCACAAAACCAGAGAAGCTGTGTCTTGGGTTTTGTACCTTTGTCTTGTGATGAAAAGCTGCAGCTGCTGTTCTGCTGCTCCACATTCTGGAAGTGCCATGTTTTCTGTGCATAGATAAGCAGATGGCAAAACAGAAGTAAATATTACCATGTTCCAGCATCTCTGCAGAGTGTGGAAGTGACAAGACAACCTGTGATTCTCAGGCTGCTCTGAACACACAGAAGTAATAACTTCTGGAAGGCTGACTGACAGCTGCAGCACTTGGAACAGGCAGACCTCTAGGAAAGCTGTTCCTGTTTGAAACCAGAGTAGAGCTAAGGCTTGGAGAGTGCTATCCATGATCCTCACAAGTCAGCCTCCTGGGAACTGTGGCCTGGCTAGGTCTGCAGGTGTCTTCTCAGTGTCAGTGTTGGTCAGTTCTGTACTGCAGTGCTCTGTAATGCTTGATGCACTTAGTGGCTGTCCAGGAGCAAAGGATCCAGCACTTGGTGTGTCCAAATCCAGGTTGTGTTTCTTCCAAGAAAATGTAGCTCCTCCTGTGCTTGGCACTTGCTTGAAGGCTTTAGCTACATGCTTGCTGTCTGACCAGAGCTGAATGTCGTGGAGGGGAGGAGGACCACCTCTGGGACCCCACTGTGAGTGGGAGACCAACTCTCTGATGCAGGTGACCCTCATGCTGGGTGGCACTTGCCCATTAAACTGTTAGTTTAGGTCTCAGGAAGATCACACTTGCTGGTAAAGCTCTACCCTCATTTCCACACCTGCCTCAAACACCTGAAACTGCCAGGGAGAAGCAGTTTTGCTCCAGAGCTGGTTTCCCTTAAGCTTTTTGTAAAGGAGACATACAGGCCAGCAGGTGCTTTGTATTTAGGTGATTGAAGCCAGCTTCAATCTGGCTGTCCTAAACAAAATGTTCATCTCACTGCTGGGTAGACTTCTTGTTTGCTAGTGGCAGCTGTCTCTGGGGGAGGCTTCCTCATCCAGCTGATGTTTTTCAGTTAAGCAGGCTGGGAAGGAAGATCAACCTGGTCTTGAACACCTCCAGGGAGGTTGTGGAGCACTGAATCACCCAATGTGATCTCTGATCACATTGGGTGATTCAGTGCTCCACAACCTCCCTGGGCAACCTGTGCCAGTGTCTCACCACCCTCACTGCAAAGAGCCCTTTCCTGACATCTAGTTTGAATCTCCCCTCTGCCAGCTTAAACCCTTTCCTCCTCATCCTATCATTACAAGACCTTGCATATAGTCCCTCCCCAGCCCTCCTGCAGGCTTCTTTTTTTCCTTTCTTCCCATAAAGTGAAAGCTGGCCCTTGATAATGTTCATGGTGTAGCTGTGGAGCTTAATGCATGAGTCTTAAAGACCTGAGGGTCTTCTGGAAAGAATTGAATTCATTGCTCCCCTCCCCAGCTATAGCTGTTTCTAAAAGGCTGCACCTGGAGAAGTATAAAGGAGTTTAAAAGTCTCTTGCTTTCTCCACAGGAGGGCTGAGCTGATGTTTTGGCAAAGCTTCCAGTGCAGAAGTTCCCTGCTGGCTTGATGCCACTGAGTGAAGCTGGTTTATGTGTTGTGAAATGCCAAAGCCTCTCTCTGAGGTGGCTCCCAGCACCTGTTTGTCCAAGCGGTGTAGCTCCTGGAGGAGTTGTCCTCAGGTGCTCCTAGGACATGAAGGGTGCTGAGCAGCCTGCTCTGCTGTGCCCACTTGCTACCCAGCCAGCCTGTACCAGGCCACAGGGAACAGAGCTTGCCTTGCAATCTGTGGTGTGCTGTGCCCTTTTCTTCTGTGCTGAAAGGTGTTTGCCAGAGGGTTGCCCTGGTTTTCAGATCATTAAGCTGCTCCCAGTAGTGGTTCCTGAGTGCTTGTTGGAATAAATATTCAGAATGGTAACAAAATGATGACTCCTTAGGAAGGACTCAGGTGGCTTTTAATAGAGTCACTCAGGTTTGGAAGGGAGCACAAGGATCAGCCAGTTCCAACCCCCCTGCCATGGGCACAGACACCCTACATGAGATCAGGCTGCTCACAGCCTCATGTAGCCTGGCCTTAAACACCTCCAGCCATGGGACCTCAACCACATCTCTGTGTAAACCATTCCAGGCTCTCACCACTCTCATGCTGAACAACTTCCTCCTCGTGTCCAGTCTGAATCTCCCCACCTCCAGCTTTGCTCCAGTTTGCTCCATTTGCACCATTTCAAGATGCCAGACAATCTTTTCTTACTTTCAGAACACTTAAACTGCCTTAGGAGTAACTTGAAACTCTTAAGCTACAGCAATGGAGTTGGTCACTTTGGCACATCTCCACAAGGGTTTGCTCTCCTGCCCTCACTGGACAAAAGGAAGGCTGTGTAAAGGGCAGCCTTGTGTGGCAGCAAGAGTGTGCTCAAACCACCTGGCTAAGCAGGTGGTCTGCCACTTCCCTTTCTCTTTTGCTGGTGCTCACTGCTGATGGGCAGTAGGAAGCTTGCCGTACCTCGGTGCTCTGCTCCCACACATAGTTGGTTTTGTCTCCCCCCACAGCAGAAAGCAAAGGGCACAGAGCAGACAGTTGCCTCTTCTCTGGTGCAGAGCTGGGAAGACCCAGTCCTGTGCAGTTGTCTTCTGGCTCTGGAACTGCAAAAGGGTCTGTGAGATATGATCTGCACTGACTCTTCACTTCAAGTGAGACTTCCCTGATGGAGCTATTAGTGCCTGACAGAACAGGACAGACCTAGATTTGCTTTCTAGGGATGGTGTAGCTTGCAGCAATGTGCAGTGTTTTAGGCTAAGGCTTGCCCTCCCCCTCCCCATTTCTTCTTTCTTTATGGCAACCTATAAATGGCTGATAAACACCTACAATAAAACACAGATATGCCTTGGCAAATCATCCTTTCTTCCACCAAAGAAAGTTGTTACTTGCTGTGTAGAGAGTACATATCCCCCTTAGAGATCAAATCATTTATGACAGTGCATTAATTAGCTTTTTCAAGGCTTCTAAGGTCTTGGAACTACTTCCAGCTCCAGGGATAATTGCAGTAGGTAAATACTCCTCTGCATCAAGTATGGTAACTAGAAAATAACTATCAAGATCTGCTTTGGGCTGGTCGAGGGCTCTCCTAAAGGCTTCTGCAAGGCAGCAGTCACTCCTTGCTAGCTGGGTAACTGTGGTGGCCACAGATATCCAGGCAATTCAGATCTGACTTGGGCACCACTTTTATTTGCATATATCTGTGCTGTCCTCTCTCAGTTCACAGAATTTTAGATTGGAGGAGACCTTCAAGCTCAAGTCCAATCATTGGTTTCACACTGACAAGTCCTCAACTAACCCAAACCCCTCAGCACAACATCTCATCACTATGAATCGCCTGAAAGGCCTGGAACACAAACCCTATGAGGAGAGGCTGAGGGAGCTGGGGTTGTTTAGCCTGCAGCAGAGGAGGCTCAGGGCAGAGCTCACTGCTGTCTACAACTACCTGAGGGGAGGCTGTAGCCAGGTGGGGTTGGGCTCTTCTCCCAGGCACCCAGCAACAGAACAAGGGGACACAGCCTCAAGTTGTGCCAGGGCAGGTCTAGGCTGGATGTTAGGAGGAAGTTGTTGGCAGAGAGAGTGATTGGCATTGGAATGGGCTGCCCAGGGAGGTGGTGTAGCAAACCCTGGTATGGGCACTTAGTGCCATGGTCTGGTTGACTGGATAGGGCTGGGTGCTAGGTTGGCCTGGATGATCTTGGAAGTCTCTTCCAACCTGGTTGATTCTATGGTTGGAAAGGAGCACCAGCATCATCCAGCCCAACCTTCATCCCAGCATCTTTCATCACCAGACCATAGCCTCAAGCACCACATCCACTCTGCCTTTGAACACGTTCAGCTGTGAGGCTGTCCCAGCACTCTTGCTCCCCCCTGGTGGCTCTCCTTTTGGGCGCGGTTAGCGGCAGCTCTCCCGCTGCTCCCGTGCTCACCGGCAGCTCTGGGGCTCTTCCTAGCGGCTGCTGAGCTTAGTGCCCAGATGCATGCTTTGTGTCTTCCACCTCTTGAATTTGTATCTGTCTTCTCACAAGTGTTTGGCATTGCTCACACACGCTGCTATGGTTACTCAGGCACCACTGACTGCACAGGTCAGCTTGGGAGAGCTTTAATCAAGTATTTGGGACGGGATTCAGCTCTCGCTTTCAATTTCAGACGTGGCACATCAGTCTGAACGAGTGGCACGGAGGAGAATGCCTTTTCTCTTCCCCCTGAGCTTGGGATTTGGAAGAAACGTGAGAAAAATATCCCCTTGACGTGAGACCAGGCACTGCCAGTGCCTCCTGCTGAAAATAGAAGCCAGCCTATTTGTTCTGGGAGCTGCCTGCCAGCCAGCAGGGCTTAGTGCACACAAAGGGAAGCAGCTCGTACAAAGTGTGGCAACCTCTACAAGAGTTCAGCCTTCTGCAGCTGCATCACTGTGATGGTTTGGGTGTTCCCTGACCCCCCCCCCCCCCCCCAACTTTAGAAATCACCCAGACTAGGCTCAGTCGCCTCTGGGAATATAAATGAAGCAATTTGTTTACAGCTAGCACAATATACAAGCAGATATTTACAGTATATACAATTGAGCTCATTGCTGTCTACAACTACCTGAAGGGAGGCTGTAGCCAGGTGGGGGTGGCCTCTTCTGCCAAGCAACCAGCAGCAGAACAAGGGGACACAGTCTCAAGTTGTGCTGGGGTAGGTCTAGGCTGGATGTCAGGAGGAAGTTGTTGTCAGAGAGAGTGATTGGCATTGGAATGGGCTGCCCAGGGAGGTGGTGGAGTCACCGTCCCTGGAGGTGTTCAAGCAAAGCCTGGATGAGGCACTTAGTGCCATGGTCTGGTTGACTGGATAGGGCTGGGTGCTAGGTTGGCCTGGATGATCTTGGAGCTCTCTTCCAACCTGGTTGATTTCTATGATATACAGAAATAGACAAGGTAAAAGGTAATACAGAAACACAACTCCCTTCCCAGAAACCTGAGTCCCCAGGAGGGGCTCTCAACCACCCCTGCACCTTCCCCCTGCCCCTCAACCTTACCCCAGTCCCAAGGAAGAATGGAGGTTCAGCCAAGAGGTTAAGAAGCAAAGGTGAGTGGAAGGTGTGTTAGAGAGATGCAGCTCAGTCAGAGCCCAAGGCAGAGTGAGTGAAAAATGACAAGAGTGTTATCTAATGTTTTCCTTTCTTCTTCCCAACCTCCTTTGCAAGACTCTGAGGGAAGCAGACGTCACCATCGTTTTCCTTTCCCAGCCTGTGATCCACTTCTTCTCACCAGAACATTCTACCCTGCTTCAAACTAGCACAGTCAGCTCAGGCCAAGCGCAGCTCTGCTGCTGCCAGTGGGGCTGCCTGCAGACCTCCACCGCGGCAGGGCACCTGTGCCAACAGCCAGGGACCAGATCTTACACCCCTTGGTGTGCTAGTTGGAGGCTAAGTGGAATGTTTTAATGAGAAGAATTAGCTGCTAGGCTGTGGAAAGGTAACAGTGGTGATGCCTGCTGCACTCCTAGGCTTGCTGAGATGGCTAAGAACAAGGACGCAAAGCATAGATAAGACAGTGTCGGTGTGTGGGTCTCTATCAGAGCCTGTGCTTTCTCCCTGGGCTGCTTCTGTGCTTTCTAACCCCCCCTTGCTGATCCTCCCACCTCACTCTGCATGTGAGGCAAACTTTCTGACTCTGCAGGTGAGATTGAACAAGGCCAAGTGCAGGGTTCTGTACTTTGGCCACAACAACCCCAAGCAGCGCTATAGGCTGGGGACTGAGTGGCTGGAGAGCATCCAGGAGGAAAGGGACCTGGGGGTACTGATAGACAATAAGCTGAAGATGAGCCAGCAGTGTGCCCAGGTGGCCAAGAAAGCCAGTGGCATCCTGGCCTGCATCAGGAGCAGTGTGGGCAGCAGGACAAGGGAGGTTATTCTGCCCCTGTACTCAGCACTGCTCAGGCCACACCTTGAGTGCTGTGTCCAGTTCTGGGCCCCTCAATTCAAGAGAGATGTTGAGGTGCTGGAAGGTGTTGAGAGAAGAGCAACAAAGCTGGTGAGGGGCCTGGAACACAAACCCTATGAGGAGAGGCTGAGGGAGCTGTGCCTGTTTAGCCTGCAGAAGAGGAGGCTCAGGGGTGATCTTATTGCTGTCTACAACTACCTGAAGGGGCATTGTAGCCAGGTGGGGGGTGGCCTCTTCTCCCAGGCAAGCAGCAATAGAACAAGGGGACACAGTCTCAAGTTGTGCCAGGGGAAGTCTAGGCTGGATATTAGGAAGAAGTTCTTCACAGAGAGAGTGATTGGCATTGGAATGGGCTGCCCAGGGAGGTGGTGGAGGCACCACCCCTGGAGGTGTTCAAAAAAAGTCTGGATGAGGCACTTAGTGCCATGAGTTAGTTGACTGGATAGGGCTGGGGGATAGGCTGGACTGGATGATCTTGGAGGTCTCTTCCAACCTGGTTGATTCTATGATTGTATGATTCTCTGGGGTAAGGTAGAGGGGTGGAAAGAAGGTGAGCTGCTTGCTCTCCCCTCAAACAAAATTTGTTTTGAGAAACTTGCTCGTTACCAGTTCTGGGAGGCTGACCAAGTTCTCCAGGCCTCGTCTCTAACTGTGTGTGGGAGGGAACCTGCCCCTTGTCTTGTCTTAAAGCAGCCACGTTTGAATTGTTCATGCACAGTGCTGGCATTGGTGCTAAAAGCAGAATTCTCAGTTCAAGAGGGATGCTGAGGTACTGCAATGTGTCCAGAGAAGGGCAGCAAAGCTGCTGAGCAAATGTGTGAGCTGAACTGGCACATGGTGGTGTTTAGGTGCTGGAAATGTAGTGAGATGGATTTAGTTATGCACTGTGGGCAGAAGTTGAAAAAGGGGCACCTGGAGAAGAGAAGGCTCAGGGCAAGCCTCATTGCTGTTTACAGCTGCCTGAAGGGAGGCTGTAGCCAGGTGGGGTTGGGCTCTTCTGCCAGGCAAGCAGCAACAGAAGAAGGGGACACAGTCTCAAGCTGTGCCAGGAGGAAGTTGTTGTCAGAGAGAGTGATTGGCATTGGAATGGGCTGCCCAGGGAGGTGGTGGAGTCGCTGTGCCTGGAGGTGCTGAAGCAAAGCCTGGCTGGGGCACTTAGTGCCATGGTCTGGTTGCTTGGATAGGGCTGGGTGCTAGGTTGGACTGGCTGAGCTTGGAGCTCTCTTCCAAGCTGGCTGATTGTATGGTAAAGTGCTTCAGAGGCGTGCAGGAATGTCTGCAGTAGTCCTTGCTGGCTAATGTCTTTCTGGTGGCTTGATCCTGGAGAAACAAACGTGTCTGAATTTCCTCTTCTGATTACACTGAAGGCAAAATTTCCACAGACTTGAATGGGAGAAAAAGAAGGAACTGTTTGAGGCAAGTCTGAGCATGCTGGTAAAAAGGAAACAAAAAAATCTGGTGTAACTTTAAAGCTAATTTTACACCCAGAAGCTGGAGTGGGCTACTCTGAACCACTGGAGCCTGTGATGTCCTTAGTTTCTTTTTGCATTTCTACTTGGTAGTTGTGAGGCTGCAGTAACCAGACAAGCCTTTAGAGAGGGCTTAGGTGTGTGAAAGGGCAGAATGCACTTGTGGCTGCTGAGCACAGTGAGTATCACTGCCAGGGGAGCAGGTCCCTTCTCTGATGTGGCAAAAATACTGTAGCTGAGAATTTATATCAAGCCATTGCAGAAAACAAGAGCAGGTTGTTGGTTTGTTGTTTAAATGTAAATCTTGACTCTGCTGCTTGCTTTCTTGTTCTCTTTTTTTCCTGTGGGTAAAGAGATGGTGCTTGGCATTTGCTTAGAAAAGCTTGGGGCAGCCTCTTTGGTGGATTGGTTGTGTTGGAGCTTTCTTTTTCTCCTCCTCCTTTCCCACCCAGCACCAGCCCTTGGGGTGAGGTTCCCTGCAGCTGAGGGTGGGGAATAAAAAGCATCTGCTCAGGCCACATCTTGAGTATTGTGTCCAGTTCTGGGCTCCTCAATTCAAGAGAGATATTGAGGTACTAGAACGTGTCCTGAGAAGGGCAACAAAGCTGGTAAGGGGCCTGGAGCACAGCCCTGTGAGGAGAGGCTGAGGGAGCTGGGGGTGTGCAGTCTGCAGCAGAGGAGGCTCAGGGCAGAGCTCATTGCTGTCTGCAACTACCTGAAGGGAGGCTGTAGCCAGGTGGGGTTGGGCTCTGCAGCCAGGCAAGCAGCAACAGAAGAAGGGGACAGAGTCTCAAGTTGTGCCATAGAAGGTCCAGGCTGGATGTTAGGAGGAAGTTGTTTGCAGAGAGAATGATTGGCATTGGAATGGGCTGCCCAGGGAGGTGGTGGAGTCACCGTTGCTGGAGGTGTTGTAGCAAACCCTGGTATGGGCACTTAGTGGTATGGTCTGGTTGATTGGCCAGGGCTTGGTGCTAGGTAATAGAATTACAGAATCAGTCAGGACTAGGAGGGACCACTGTGCATAAACTGTGTGTTTGGAATGCTGCCAACCCCTGCTTGCTTCTGCAACGCTGCTGTGATGCTCTCTCAGCATCCCTTTGCTCTGCCTGCATCTTCTGGGCTTAGCAATGCTGCTGCAGCAGCGCGTGGCACACATCTGGTTCCTTGAGCTCTTTGTGACTTGGCTGTACCCTGACCAGCACTTCAGACACTGGGAGATGTTTCTATAGGCTTGAAGCTTTTCATCTGAAAAATCCACATTCAAAACCAACCCCCACGAGTCTTTGTTTAGTCAATTGATATGGCTTCAGAGCAGTCTATGTGGATGTGCTATAACAAAGTGGGGGATTCCAAATAGGACTTTGAACGTCCAGCTGAAGCAGAAAATCAAGAGTGATAGGAGAGTTTTGAGGAGCCTCACCCCCTGAGCAGAAAAAAATCACTGTCATGTGCTGCATTAGAGAATCATAGAATCAGCCAGGTTGGAAGAGACCTCCAAGATCATCCAGTCCAACCTAGCACCCAGCCCTATCCAGTCAACCAGACCATGGCACTAAGTGCCTCAGCCAGGCTTTACTTCAACACCTCCAGGGATGGTGACTCCATGACCTCCCTGGGCAGCCCATTCCAATGCCAATCACTCTCTCTGTGAAGCACTTCCTCCTAACATCCAGCCTAGACCTCCCCTGGCACAGCTTGAGACTCTGGCCCCTCCTTCTGTTGCTGGTTGCCTGGCAGCAGAGCCCAACCCCATCTGGCTACAGCCTCCCTTCAGGTAGTTGTAGACAGCAATGAGCTCTGCTCTGAGCCTCCTCTTCTGCAGACTAAACAACTTCCAGCTCCCTCAGCCTCCTCTCATAGGGTTTGTGTTCCAGGCCCCTCACCAGCTTCATTGCCCTTCTCTGGACACCTTCCAGCACCTCAGCATCTCTCTTGAACTGAGGAGCCCAGAACTGGACACAGCACTCAAGGGGTGGCCTGAGCAGTGCTGAGCACAGGGGCAGAAGAACCTCCCTTGTCCTGCTGCCCACACTGCTCCTGAGCCAGCCCAGGATGCCATTGGCTCTCTTGGCCACCTGGGCACACTGCTGGCTCATCTTCAGCTGCTCTCTACCAGCACCCCCAGCTCCCTCTCTGCCTGGCTGCTCTCAGCCACTCAGTCCCCAGCCTGTAGTGCTGCTTGGGGTTGCTGTGGCCAAAGTGCAGAACCCTGCACTTGGCCTTGTTCAATCTCATCCCATTGGCCTCTGCCCACCCATCCACCTGTCTAGGTCCCTCTGCAGGGCTCTCCTACCCTCCAACAGATCCATACCTGCTCTTATCTTGGTGTCATCTGCAAACTTACTGATGCTTAAGTAGCAGCTGCAATTTAATCTGAGGTAGAGCTCTGCTGAGGTGTATTGCATTTGGTAGCGTGTAGCTTGTCTCTGAAGAGGTGAATGTTCCTGGCTCACTCAAGCTGTGTTCCTTTCACTGACTGAAGCCTTCCTGTTGGCAGCCTTGTCAGCTGGAAGCATTAGAGGAGAATGAAATTACATTCTGGGCCTTGCCCCAGCTGGGCATTGCTATAACATTTTAAACTTCAGAAAGGGTGGAAGTGTAGCAGAACAACATGGCCAGAGTCAAGATGTGTTAGTGCTGCTTTCATCTTGGCTTTGGGCCATCCCTTGTCTGCAAAATGCCCGTTGATGTCCCATCTGTATTTATGTAGGAATGGATGATAGGGTAAAGCTCTCTGATCCTATCAGTTCACATTTGCATCACTTTCTGTCTTGGGTGTGCTGTGAAGGGCTGGAAATGCCACTGGTTAAACTCTAATTAGCAGGCAAGCAGAGGAGACTGCAAGGTCAGCTTGGCACTCTTAGAATTCATGTTATTTTCTGAGTTGGAAGAGTGGGGAGGAAGAAACAAAGCCCATACCTGAGTTCAGCTGTGTCTCTGAAACAATCCCCGAGGAGCTAAAAAATACTTGAATTAAGCTCCAATCTGCTCTGTATTTGGCCTTCATAATCGTTGCAGAGGTCATACTTTAATGTGCACAACTTAGGTTTGATGTCTGTCTGCCTTTGAAAACAAATACAGAGTGAAAGAGGACTTCATTGTGATTGCTGATTGCTTCCACTGGGACAAGTGAAGAAGTTTCCCAACTCCCAGTGTAACAGCTCCTGAAGGACCAGGTTTGTCTGTCCAAAGGTTTTGTGCCTTCTGGAAGACTTTGTGGCCCCCAGAGCTTCCTGCTGGCACAGAAATCATGGCAGTGCTATTTGCTTCTGCCTTTTCCTTCCCTCATTTAAGCTACCTGTGCTATAGCCCTGAGTAGCAGCAATCAGCTGCTTGCACTAGGAGTAAGCCACAAGCTTCCAGTAGTGAGGAGGTCAGCAGGAGTCCTTCATGCTCAAGACATGGACGTGCAGTCCACCCCAAAACAGGTTCTTGGCACAGTCACAGAACTTATCTTCCAAGCAGGAAGGATGCTGTGTCTTGAGTGTCCTCCAGACAGCTGTACCCAGTTAGTTTGCTGGCTGCTTTGCTCCCTTGTCCTTTAGAGGGTGTCCCCTCACTGCCCTCTGGCTCTCGACAGAAACAACAGCCTGGTAAAGCCAGACTGAAGTCACAGAATCACAGGATTAACCACCTTGGAAGAGACCTCTAAGATCACTGAGTCCAACCTATCACCACCTGGAGCACTGTGTCCAGTTCTGCAGCCTCTGTGACAAGAGGACTATGGATGTGCTGGAAGGTGTCCAGAGAAGGGCCATGAGGATGAGCAGAGGGCTGGAGCTGCTCTGCTGTGAGGAGAGACTGAGGGACTTGGGGCTGTGCAGTCTGGAGAGGAGAAGGCTCCCAGGTGACCTTGTTGTGGCCTTTCAGTATCTTAAGGGGCTACAAGGAAGACTTTTTAGGCTGTCAGATAGTGATAGGACTGGGGGGAATGGAACACAGCTAGAAATGGATAGATTCAGACTGGATGTTAGGAGGGAGTTGTTCAGCATGAGAGTGATGAGACCCTGGAACAGGTTGCCCAGGGAGGGGGCGAAAGCCTCACCCCTGGAGGTGTTTAAGGCTAGGCTGGATAAGGCTCTGGCCGGCCTGATCTAGTGTGAGGTGTCCCTGCCCATGGCAGGGAGGATGGAACTGGATGATCCTTGTGGTCCCTTCCAACCCTGACTGGTTCTATGATTCTAACCCTTCTAATTAACTAAACCATGGCACTAAGTGCCTCATCCAGCCTCCTCTTAAGCATCTTCAAGGATGGTGACTCCACCACCTCCAAGGACAGCCCATTCCAATGCCAATCACTCTTGCATAGGGTCACAGGATATTGGGGATTGGAAGGGACCTAAGGAGAAAGCTTGAGATGTTATTCACAGCTGCTTGCTGTGAAGAAATGCTTCCTGATGTCCAGCCTAACCCTGCCCTGGTGCAGTTTAAAACTGTGTCCCCTTGTTCTGTTGCTGGGTGCCTGGCAGAAGAGACCAAGCCCACCTGGCTACAAGCTCCTCTCAGACAGTTGCAGAGAGCTTACTGGCTTCCACCAAACCCCCTGGCATTCAGACCCTGTACTGCTCCCTTCAACTTGAAGCTGGCTTGCATAGTTGGCCATAATTTCTGCACTTGGACTAACTGTCCTGGCTCCCTGATGCCAACTGAGTGTTACTGTGGGCCTGAGTCAGCGCTGCAGTGGGGCTGTTGAGAGCCCTGCTCTCCTTGTGCTTACCAGTTTAGTTTCCAGATGGAGCTGCAGTGAGTGAAGGCTCATTCTGCAGTGAAGGTGATGGAATGCAAGTGCAGCTGGTTGGTTAAACCCAGCCCTCCTGTCACTCAGCACACTCTGCTGCCAGGGGATTAGATATGGTGAATTTCTAGTAATGAAAGCAGGCAATGGGGCTCGTCATAAAATCAGCTTAAAAGAGCTTTCTAGATTCCAGAGAGAACTAAAATAACCTGACCTGCCTCAGTCCTGTAATCTCCAAATGCTGCTTAACATCTGCTCCTCAGCACTTGGCAATAATATTTGTTATGGACTGCTGAGTGGCAGCCACTGTCTTGTGTTGGAAGGAGCAATGCAGAGGGGGGGAAAAGATCACTACACGAGGGTTTGAAAAGATGGAACCAGAATCAGAGAATGGGTTAGGTTGGAAGGGACCTCAAAGCTCAGCCAGTTCCGACCCCCTGCCATAGGCAGGGACACCTCCCACTAGAACAGGTCACTCAAGGCCTCATCCAGCCTGGCCCTGAACACCTTCTGGGAGGTCGTGGAGCACAGAATCACCCAATGTGATTGGGAATCACCCAATGTGATTGGGTGATTCTGTGCTCCACGACCTCCCTGGGCAACCTGTGCCAGTGTCTCACCACCCTCAACCTGTGCCAGTGTCTCACCACCCTCACTGCAAACAACCCTTTCCTAACATCCAGTTTCAATCTCCCCTCTGCCACTTTAAACCCATTCCTCCTCCTCCTGTCATTACCAGACCTTGTCAGTAGTCCCTCCCCAGCCTTCCTGTAGCCCCCTTCAGATACTGCAAGGCCACTCCAAGGTTTCCTTGAGGCCTTCTCTTCTCCAGGCTGCAGCGCCCCAACTCTCTCAGCCTGTCCTCAGAGCAGAGCTGCTGCAGCCCTCTCAGCATCTTCATGGCCTCCTCTGGACTGGCTCCAACAGTTCCATGTCCTGCTTGTGCTGGGGGCTCCAGACCTGCACCCAGGACTGCAGGTGGGGTCTGAGGAGAGCAGAGCCAAGGGGCAGAATCCCCTCCCTTGCCCTGCTGCCCACACTGCTCTTGCTGCAGCCCAGCACAGGGTTGTGTCTGGGCTGCACTCACACTGCAGGCTCCTGTTGAGCTTTTCATCAGCCCAGACCCCCAGGTCCTTTTCCTCAGGGCTGCTCTCAGCCACTCCCCACCCAGCCTGGAGCTGTGCTTGGGGTTGCACCAACCCTGACTCCAGGCTAAAAAGAAAAGCTTTAGCAGAAAGTTGCAGCTACAGATATCTGAGTGATGTCATCACTTGCTGGTGGGCAGCAAGTTCTGTGTGGGCCAGCAATGTGCCCTTGTGGCCGATGCATCCTGGGGTGCAGCAGCAAAAGTGTGGCCAGGAGGGCTAGGGAGGTTCTGCTCTGCTCTGCCCTGCTGAGACCATACCTGAAATACTGAGTCCAGTTTTGGGCTCCTCAATTTGAGAGACAGGGACCTGTTGGAGAGGGTCCAGTAGAGAGCCACGAGGATGATCTGGGGACTTGAGCATCTCCCCTGTGGACAGAGACTGAGAGCCCTGGGGCTGTTTGGTCTGGAGAAGGCTGAGATCTGATCAATGTCTATCAATAGCTGATGGGTGAGTGCCAAGTGGCTGGGGCCAATCTCTTTTCAGTGGTCCCCAGAAATAAGTCAAGGAGCAACATCTATAAACTGGAACACAGAAGGTTTCACCTCAACTTGAGGAGAAACTTCTTTACAGTGAGGGTGGCAGAGCCCTGGAGCAGGCTGCCCAGAGAGGCTGTGGAGTCTCCTTCTCTGGAGACTTTCAAGAACCACCTGGATGCTTTCCTGGGTGAACTGCCCAGAGTGATCCTGCCTTGGCAAGGAGGTTGGACTTGATGATCTCTGGAGGTCCCTTCCAACCTCTAAAGTTCTGTGGTTATGGCCTGGGCATAGTCCTGTGGTGGAGCATTCTCTTAGTCACCTGGTAGTCAGCATTAGAACCAGTTCTCCTTCAAGGATCTGTGTTAATAATGTAGTCATCACAGGAACTCCCCTTAAGAGGTGCAAGAGAGATGTGCTGCAGATGCCTTGAAGATGGAAGCTGTTACCTGGGAACAACTTTCTTTTCCTGAGACTGGCAGCTCTGACAAGACAGAGGCAGGTAGAGTCATAGAATCAACCAGGTTGGAAGAGAGCTCCAAGCTCAGCCAGTCCAACCTAGCACCCAGCCCTGGCCAATCAACCAGACCATGGCACTAAGTTCCCCAGCCAGGATTGGCTTCAACACCTCCAGGCACAGCCACTCCACCACCTCCCTGGGCAGCCCATTCCAATGCCAATCACTCTCTCTGACAACAACTTCCTCCTAACATCCAGCCTAGACCTCCCCTGGCACAACTTGAGACTGTGTCCCTTTGTTCTGTTGCTGTAGTGTCGGGTGAGCTGCATTTGAGCCCTTCTGAGCAGTGGAAGGCACATGAAGGGCTGTGGTCCCTCCTGCATACACTGTGTGCTTCTGAAAGCTGCATCCCAGGAATAAAACAAGTCCTTATTCCCAACAGTTACCAAAGGAAAGTAAACTGCAAATCTCAGCTTGAAGCATCTTCCAAGTAATGAGCTCTGTAGCCCCTCACAGGTCCTAGTTATTTCTCTGGGGAGTCTGTAATCTGCTCTGCAAAAAGGATCCCCTAGAAGATGTTAGCAGGCACTGAATCCCCCTTGGCCTCTGCTGTGTGCTCCAGGCACTTCTCTCAGGGCTGAGACAGCAGGCCCTCTTCTTCCTGGTTTGATTCCTGCCTGGCTTGTTTCATTCACTGGCTCTTGCCATGCTTATTATCTCTCTGGCCCCTTCCTTCCTTGCAAATCAGCTCTGGCTATCTTCTGCCTCTTGCATAAATAGATCTGGCAGCAATTTGGGGTATTTCTTGCAGCCCTTAACACTTTTCTGGTGCTTTTTCTTTCTCTGCTGCCATGAGCTTTCCTTCAGCATCAGATTTGAAGCAGGGATTGGTTACTGTCAGCACCCTGTGAAGAAGTCAAAGGCAGTCTCTGCTCAGATGCTGTTCTTGGATTCATATATTCAGGGATGTTATTAGACAGCTTTGCCTCTGGGAATGCCTGACAAATTGGTTGTTCCTTATGTTGTCCAAGTCCTTTATTCATTCTGCTTTCTAGAATGAAGGTTCTCATGCTGAATGCTTCTTGTTCCTAGCAAACAGCTTTGTCTTGGCTCTGTTAAAGCCTGTTTTTGTTAATGGGAAAGAGTCCAATCTGTTAAGCCATTCAGGCCACTTCATTGGCTTCTTTCCATCCTTATTCACCACTGTGGTGCCTTCTGTGTGGTCTGTAAGTTCACTGCTCGTAGAACATACACTTGTTTCAATATCATGAATCACAGAATCAGTCAGGATTGGAAGGGACCACAAGGAGCAGCTACTTCCAATCCCCCTGCCATGCCCAGGGACACCCTACCCCAGAGCAGGCTGCACACAGCTTCAGCCAGCCTGGCCTCAAACACCTCCAGCCATGGGGCCTCAACCACCTCCCTGGGCAACCCATTCCAGCCTCTCACCACTCTCATGCTCAACAACTTCCTCCTCATCTCCACTCTGACTCTCCCCACCTCCAGCTTTGCTCCATTGTCCCCAGTCCTGGCACTGCCTGATAGCTTAAAAAGTCCCTCCCCAGCTTTTTTGTAGGTCCCCTTCAGATCCTGGAAGGCCACAAGAAGGTCACCTGGGAGCCTCCTCTGCTGCAGCCTGCACAGCCCCAACTCTTTCAGTCTGTGCTCACAGCAGAGCTGCTGCAGCCCTCTGCTCACCCTCTTGAGAAGACAGAAGGGAGGGAGGTGCTGCTGTGTCAGCTGAAAGCTGCTGTCTGTCCCTTGTGCCCTCCCCCACGCATCTGCACCCCTGGGTTTTGCAAGAAGAGAGCTGACAGAAGGATCATTCAAACAGCTATCTCCACTTACAGCCTCTGATCAGTGCTACCTTTTGTCCTCCCTGCTAAGAGTGAATGTTTCTTTCTTGGCTTTGCCTGTGCCCAGCATGTCTTCTTGTTACACTTAAGTTGCTATCAACTCCATGTCAATAATGCCCTTAAGAAGAAGGAAGGGGTCTGGCTGCAGTCAGTAAGATAGCAGAGTTAATCAGATCATCTGTATTCGAGTTGGAGACTCCATCTCCCAGAGATCTTCCAGCTCTACAAAATCACTATGGGCACAGAGGTTTGATTTGCTGGGCATCAGCAATGTGAGGGTGGGATGCTCGGAGGGAAAGGAGGGATTTTTGCTGTAGCTGTGGGAAAGGAGCATTTGCTGCCGTGGGATCAAATATCAGACAGCAGAGTGTAATTTTGGGCACTCGAATGTCTGGGGGAGTTACAGATCCAAGAATTTGTTCCTTTTTTTTATTCCATCCCCACCAACTTCTGAAACATGTCTAAAATAACACAGCATTTAAAATAGAGATTTGGCCTGAGCTGCTTGCTGCCCACTGTAACCCCAGCTGGTTTTCCTAGAATCAGCCAGGTTGGAAGGGACCTCCAAGCTCATCGAGCCCAGCCTAGCACCCAGCCCAGCACCCAGCCCTAGCCAGTCAACCAGGCCATGGCACTAAGTGTCTCATCCAGGCTTTTCATGATCATTACCCCTGTAAGCAGCTGCTGAAACACTAAAACTGAAACCACAGACACGTTGGACCTCTTTGTTTTGTTGTTGTTAAATATCAGTGCTGGGACAAATGCTGTGCAGTATCTTTATGGATGATCTGGAGCAGGGGATTGAGTGCAGCATCAGTGAGTTTGCAGATGACACCAAGCTAGGAGCAGCTGTGGAGCTGTTGGAGGGTAGGAGAGCCCTGCAGAGGGACCTGGCCAGGCTGGATGATGGGTGGGCAGAGGCCAAGGGGATGAGACTGGACAAGGCCAAGTGTAAGGTTCTACACTTTGGCCACAACAACCTCAAGCAGCACTACAGGCTGGGGCCAGAGTGGCTGAGAGCAGCCAGGCAGAGAGGGAGCTGGGGGTGCTGGGAGAGAGGAGCTGAAGATGAAGCAGCAGTGCCCAGGTGGGCAGCAGAGCCAATGGCATCCTGGGCTGGCTCAGGAGCAGTGTGGGCAGCAGGACAAGGGAGGTTCTTCTGCCCCTGTGCTCAGCACTGCTCAGGCCACCCCTGGAGTGCTGTGTCCAGTTCTGGGCTCCTATTCAAAAGAGATGTTGAGGTGCTGGAAGGTGTCCAGAGCAGGGCAACGAAGTTGGTGAGGGGCCTGGAGCAGAGCCCTGTGAGGAGAGGCTGAGGGAGCTGGGGGTGTGCAGCCTGCAGCAGAGGAGGCTCAGGGCAGAGCTCATTGCTGTCTGCAACTACCTGAAGGGAGGCTGTAGCCACCTGGGGCTGGGCTCTGCTGCCAGGCAGGCAGCAACAGAAGGAGGGGACAGAGACTCAAGCTGTGCCAGGGGAGGTCTAGGCTGGATGTGAGGAGGAAGTTGTTGTCAGAGAGAGTGATTGGCATTGGAATGGGCTGCCCAGGGAGGTGGTGGAGTCACTGTCCCTGGAGGTGTTGAAGCCAAGCCTGGCTGGGGCACTTAGTGCCATGGTCTGGTTGACTGGCCAGGGCTGGGTGCTAGGGTGGACTGGCTGAGCTTGGAGGTCTCTTCCAGCCTGGCTGATTCTATGCTCATCTCTGCTGTGCTGTGGAACAGCAGTGCCCAGCACCTCTGTGTCTTTATTGTTCCTCGATGATCCTTTAAGCTGAGCTAAGCTAATACATTCAATAGATGAGTGCACTGCTTTCTCTCTGCACTTCAAGCCATAGATCATGTAACTATGCCTTAAATATTTATGCTTGTGTTTGCTAATAATGTTTTTTAGGAGGAGCAATATTTCATGTTGGCTCTTGGGCTAATAAGGAAGTGGTGAAAATGTATTGCATAGAGTCGTAGGCTTCACTGTGTGGCTCGGTGCTGCCTGCCCTGTTTGGTAATGAAGCAGCTGGAGCACAGGCTCAAAGTGGGAGAAGTGGAGGTGTGGTCAGAGCCAAGTTGCTGCTGGACACAGGTGGATGTTGTCACAGAACCATAGAATTGATTTGGTTGGAAAAGACCTCCAAGATCATGGAGTCCAAGCACTGGCACAACACCACCATGGCCATGAAACCATGTCTCAGGAGCCCCCAAAATGTCCACACTGAGTTCTAGACAGTGTAGAAGACTTTGGAGACTTGAAGATGCCCTGCACTTCTGTGTCCAGCTGTTCTGACCTTGTCCAGCAGAGTGAGAGAGGCTTTAATGCATCCTCATAAGGAAGGAGGTGAACAAAGCTCTCTGAGGGCAAGCTTAGTTCGGATGGAGCTGCTGTTGTGCTGCGGTAGTTAGGCGCCTGGCTGGGCAGCAGCTCCTGTTTGTGAAGAGCTGGCCTGTGTTGAGTGCTCCCAGTGAGGTGCTTCTGCAGCCTTTGTGCTGTGGGAAGGCCAGAGACACCCCTGCAGTGGGAGCTCAGGCTCCTTTCAGTTGGTTTGGGTCCCACAATTGCCTCTTGGCTTTACTTGGCTGTAAATGCCTAAGAAATTGCTGCCCGCTTGTGGTTGTTATCTCAAACTGGTGCCCCTTTGGAGAAGGACTATTTTGGGCTTCACAGTGTGGGTGGAGTGTTTTAGATGGTGCATGTGGTGGCTTGGTTTCCTCATGATTGGTAATAGAATGTGTGCAGGGAAGGGCTATGGGATGGCCAGAGGGCTGGAGCTCCTCTCTTGTGAGGACAGGCTGAGAGAGTTGGGGTTGTTCAGTCTGCATGTGTGCAGCATGAAATCTTTCACCTCATTTCAGATGTACTGAGTTGCACAGAGGTCTCCTTGCACTTCCACCACTTGGTCAGCACCGGTGCACAGAATGGACAATGTGTACCTCTGGAGAAAAGGCTCTGGCTGGGATGAGACCCAGACTGACTGGGCAGGTTGAGATTGGGCATTAGGAAAAAGTTTTTCATGGAGAGAGTGGTCAGGGACTGGAATCTGCTGCCCACAAGGTGGTGGAGTCACTAACCCTGGATGTGTTTGATGCTGGTTTGGATGTGGTGCTTGGGGGTATGGTTTAAGGTGAATCTTGTAGGCTCTAGGTTGGACCTGGGGATCCCAAAAGGCTTTGCCAGCCTGCTTGTTGCTGGGATCCTGTGAATCTTGGGAACAAGAGGGTGAAGCCTTGACAGGATTGTTTGTTTTTCTGAAGCTCTCCAAGGCAGCCAAGTGGCAGGAGCAAGGAGTAGAAAGGTGCCCAAATGCTGTATTCTATAGCAATATTTAATGAGGATCTTGTTCCCTGGTGACTCCAGGCACATGAAGGTGTGGAGTGAAGGGAGGGTTCATCTCGTGTGGCGTAAATTAGTAAGAGCTCTGCTAAAGAACCTTCCCAAGCCTTGCTTGCTAAATAAATGACTGGGCATGGTTTATTCAAAGAGCTCTCAGTGCCAGCAGAGAGCACAGCAAAGCAGCACACTGTCAGTTCAAGTCACAGCTAGGGTTTTCCTGCTGTCTCTCCCATGACATGTGGCACTTGCACTGCAGGTCACCAGCAGCTGAGCAGAGCCAGATCTTCACGCAGGCTGCACATGTGCTCCTGGCGTGATGTGATCAAGTGCTTTAGCTGCCTTTGCTTGCAGAACTGCTGCTGGTGAGCACAGCCAGGGCACCCAGCTCACCCCAAGCCTGTTTGCTGAGATCCTGTGCTGTGGATGCCAGCCTGGCTTTGCTGTGCTTAGTGCTCTGCACGACCCAAACTCCAGCGGGGAGCTGGTTGCTGTGACATGGGGCCAGGCTGTTCCCTGCGTGTGCCCACGTGCTGCAGGAGTCGAGAGTGGGATGGTGCCAAGCTACAGAGTGGCAGAGGGTGGGTATGGAGGATTTACATTTCTAGCAGGACAGATGTTTGCTTGCTTTTCTCCCAAACATCTGCTCACATGCTCTATTTTGGGAAGCTGTCAGCACTGCTTTAGGGGCAAGATTGAGGTTACCGTAGGTGATCAGCCTTGTGCTGTGAGATGTCATCCTGGCATCTCCTACTGCCCTTGCCTTAAAGCTCATGGAGGAAGCGTGTGGAGAAGATGTGTTCTACCTCAAAGGTGCTGGAGCTTTCTTGGCCAAGCTGTGTCTTGCAGCACAGCACTAGCACCCTCTGTTCTCTGGTGACACGGACCTTCCCTTCAGGTGGTGCCCAGGCTTCATTTGCAGAGGTGGTTGCTGTGGCACTAAGCTTTGTTCATTTGTGGGTTGTTTTTTTCTTGCCTCAGCTGCTCTCATCTCTTACCCAGACAGCTCACTGCCATCAGCCTCAGGAAGTATCTGTGCTGTTTTCAGCAGGCTATAGGGATTAGAGCTCTAACATCACCTTGAGTATAACATTGATTAGCTCATGGCCCAGCTTCTCTCTGAAAACCAAATGAAAGGTCTTGTTGAAGTGACTGAGAAGCTGGCAACATTGTGCAGGAGCTGCTCAGGAGAGAATCTGAGTGCAGCTAGACTGTGTGCATTCCTTTGTGCCTAAGATGCTTCCTTTTAGCAGCCCCTCTCAAGGGATGGGCAGGCTTCTAACAAGCTCTCCTGGGCTGAAGAAGCAGGGGGGGTAAATTTCTAAGACTTTGCCTGGAGCTCATAAACAAAAATAAAACCTGGGTGAGCAAAAGATGAATATGTGGAGCAAAGAGTGCATTGTTCTAATCATTCAAGGGGATGCTGACAGCTTTTCCTAGAAACCTTTGTAGCATCTATTAAATGCAGTGGACAGAGTGGCTGAGAGCAGCCAGGAAGAGAGGGACCTGGGGGTGCTGGTAGAGAGTAGGCTGAAGATGAGGACAAGGGAGGTTCTTCTGCCCCTGTGCTCAGCACTGCTCAGGCCACCCCTTGAGTGCTGTGTCCAGTTCTGGGCTCCTCAATTCAAAAGAGATGTTGAGGTGCTGGAAGGTGTCCAGAGAAGGGCAACAAAGCTGGTGAGGGGCCTGGAGCAGAGCCCTGTGAGGAGAGGCTGAGGGAGCTGGGGGTGTGCAGCCTGCAGAAGAGGAGGCTCAGGGCAGAGCTCATTGCTGTCTGCAGCTCCCTGAAGGGAGGCTGTAGCCAGGTGGGGTTGGGCTCTGCTACCAGGCAAGCAGCAACAGAACAAGAGGACACAGCCTCAAGTTGTCAGAGCAGGTCTAGGCTGGATGTTAGGAGGAAATTGTTGGCTGAGTGATTGGCATTGGAATGGGCTGCCCAGGGAGGTGGTGGAGTCACTGTCCCTGGAGGTGTTGAAGCCAAGCCTGGCTGAGGCACTTAGTGGCATGGTCTGGTTGATTGGCCAGGGCTGGTTGCCAGGTTGGAAGAGGACTCCAAGATCATCCAGTCCAACCTAAAGTTCTGGATTATCATAGAATCAGTCAGGGTTGGAAGAAACCACAAGGATCATCTAGTTCCAACTCCCCTGCCATGGGCAGGGACACCCTCCCCTAGATTAGGCTGGCCAGATTGGTCCCCTCAGTGCCAAGGGGTGCGAGAGGTGGGAGTGATCTTTCTAGTATGCTTCACATTCCTGTGCAGTAGGTACTTGTATTTCCTTGGAAGACCAAATTAGCCTCTAGGAGTGGTGGTCAGAAGGCAGAGAACATCTGTAAGGGTAGCAGAAGCAGAGGCATTGTGCTGCATATTTCAGTTGTGTTGCACCAGATCAGAGGTACCCAACCTGGAATTAGAGCTGGGTTTTCCTCTTTGTGGTCTGCAGATGAGCTATGTAGAGATCTTTTGAGTGTAATTCCTCTTGTCTCACTGAGCATACCTCTGGGAGGTAGGCTTCTACTGTAAGGTCATTCAATTTATAGGTGAAATCAAACACACTCCCCTGGGACTTGACAACAAAGACATTTGATTTTTGTCTGATGCTGATTTTAATGCTTGCTCCTATGCCTCAGCTGTCTGACTTCTGCAGATGCTGGAGGTGGTGCACCTCACTGCTGTGGTTTGGAAGGCAAGGCTGTTATTTGTGTAGCAAAATCCTTCTGACAGGTAACCACATGTTCCAGTTAATCTTAGCAGGGATAGAAGCAGATCCTATCTCAAATGCAATGATTCAGTAACTGAGCCTGGTGCTAATGTCAGTGACATCTGCCTCAGCCTCTGTGTTCCTTACAAAGGGATTGGCGTTAGGCTTGTGAGTGAGTCCCTATTAGGGTAACAGCCACTTAAATTCTGTAGGTCACACTGAGCTGTGATGCCAGGAGAGGGGCACTGGGAGAGTGCTGTCCCAGAGTGGTTGTGATTTGCTTGTATCGTAGAATCAAGCAGGTTGGAAGAGACCTCCAAAATCATCCAGTCTAACCTAGCACCCAGCCCTATCCAATCAACCAGACCATGGCACTAAGTGCCCCAGCCAGGCTTGGCTTCAACACCTCCAGGCATGGTGACTTTACCACCTCCCTGGGCAGCCCATTCCAATGCCAATCACTCTCTCTGACAGCAACTTCCTCCAGACCTCCCCTGGCACAACTTGAGAGTGTGTCCCCAAGACCTGTGAGGAAAGGCTGAGGGAGCTGGGGGTGTGCAGCCTGCAGCAGAGAAGGCTCAGGGCAGAGCTCATTGCTGTCTATAACTACCTGAAGGGAGGCTGCAGACAGGTGGGGTTGGTCTCTTCTGCCAGACAAGCAGCAACAGAAGAAGGGGACACAGTCTCAAGCTGTGCCAGGGGAGGTCTATGCTGGATGTTAGGAGGAAGTTGTTGTCAGAGAGAGTGATTGGCATTGGAATGGGCTGCCCAGGGAGGTGGTGGAATTGCTGTCCCTGGAGGTGCTCAAGCCAAGCCTGGCTGGGGCACTTAGTGCCATGGTCTGGTTGACTGGCTAGGGCTGGGTGCTAGGTTGGACTGGATGAGCTTGGAGGTCTCTTCCAACCTGGCTGATTCTATGATTCTGTTGCTGGTTGCCTGGGAGGAGAGACCAATCCCCACCCTGGCTACAGCCTCCCATAGGATAGTTGTTAACCTCGAAGGACACAGCTGCAAAAGATTGGAATGGGTTTTCCAATGCTCCAAGAGACTTCTCTATTATTTACCCTGGGAACTGCAGTCTTGTGTGATAGCAAGTTGCAGATGTTCACCAACCACCCAGAAGATCAGGTGCCCTGAATGAGCACCTTGCCTGAGCTGTCTCCTGCCTCTCTTAGCCTGTCAATAATGGAAGCAAGCCTTTTGCAGCCCCTGGCCCCAGCGCTGGGCTTCCCAGGACTAGCACATTCTTCTGCTCACCTGAACCACCTGGAAGGAAGCTGCAAACCTTTAAGCAGATTTTTAAAAGCAGGCCAAGCTTATCCAATTAGGAAGAGCCAAATTCACGTGGAAGGTGGCACAGCTGAACTTCCTGCTCTGCAAACAAAGTCTTTTAGCATTACTGACTCCTTATTTTTAACAGCTGACAAAGCTGCAGGGCAAATATGTCAGACTTCAAAATGTGCAGTGGTTAATTGTTGGCAGTGACAATGAGCCAAGCTGTGGTTTCAGCTGCATCCATGTACAGGGATTTTTGCTCCACTAAGCAAACTCATGCCCTGCTTACTCTGTCTCGCATCTCCCTTTGGGTTGTGGTCTCTGGTGCTGGGCTTAGTCTGACTGTGACCTGGAGGAAAAACTAAGGGTAGGAGTTGGGTAGGAGTTTGCATGTTTAAGGCTTCAGGGGTGGTCTGAAGGCACAGAAACCAGGCCTCTGTCCCAACTCCTCTCTAGCATTACCCAGACTGCAGCATTTTGCTCGGAGGCTGTCAGCTGTCTGTTGCATGATACCTATGAATCATCATAGAATCAACCAGGTTGGAAGAGACCTCCAAGATCAGCCAGTCCAACCTGTCCCCCAGCCCTTTCCAGTCAACCAGACCGTGGCACTAAGTGCCTCATCCAATCTTCTCTTGAACACCTCCAGGGATGGTGTTTCCACCACCTCCCTGGGCAGCCCATTCCAATGCCAATCACTCTCTCTGACAACAACTTCCTCCTAACATCCAGCCTAGACCTCCCCTGGCACAACTTGAGACTCTGTCCCCTTGTTCTATTGGTGGTTGCCTGGTAGCAGAGCCCAACCCCACCTGGCTACAATGTCCCTTCAGGTAGTTGTAGAGAGCAATGAGGTCTGCCCTGAGCCTCCTCTTCTCTAGGCTAAACACCCCCAGCTCCCTCAGCCTCTCCTCATAGGGTTTGTGTTCCAGGCCCCTCCCCAGCCTTGCTGCCCTTCTCTGGACACCTTCCAGCACCTCAACATCTCTCTTGAATTGAGGAGCCAGAACTGGACACAGCACTCAAGGTGTGGCCTGAGCAGTGCTGAGCACAGGGGTACAAGAACCTCCCTTGTCCTGCTGGCCACACTGCTCCTGAGCCAGCCCAGGATGCCATTGGCTCTGCTGCCCACCTGGGCACACTGCTGCCTCAGCTTCAGCTACTGTCCACCAGTACCCCCAGGTCACTTTTCTCCTGGCTGCTCTCCAGCCACTCAGTCCCCAGCCTGTAGCACTACTTGGGATTGTTGTGGCTTGGATGAAACTGGCTTCCAGAGGCTTGGGATACAAAGAGGGAGAGCCAGAGGCAGACCTCTGGTGCCTGGGAATCTCCTGACACTGAACACTTGTGAGATGTTCAAGTCTTTCTGCAGGTTTCAGGTCCCTTGCCAGACTTGTGACTAACTATAGAAGTGATGCAAGCCATTCTTGTCTATAAAATCATCTGATATATATATCTCCTGAGGTATATATAGCTACCCTACTGTAGAGTATGTGTTCTGTGTCTAACACCATCTGGCATGGACCTGTGTGGGATTTGTCTAAGGGAAGATCTTAAAGATCTGAATTGTTCTTGTCTGAAAGCAGCTAGAAACAGTAAAAACCCCATCTCAGCAGTGGACTTTGACTGATGATTTGCTACATTAGAGGGGAACACAATGTGGACCCAGACTTTCAATCAGAGCCAATACAACTCGATTGGCATTCACATTAAGTACCAGAACACAGCTTGCTTAGCTTCAGGAAGGGCTGCATAGCTTTGAGGGGTGAGAGGCCTTGAGCACAGCCCTACGAGGAGAGGCTGAGGGAGCTGGGATTGGTTAGCCTGGAGAAGAGGAGGCTCAGGGGTGACCTTATTGCTGTCTACAGCTACCTGAGGGGAGGTTGTGCCCAGGGGGAGGTTGCTCTCTTCTCTCAGGTGGCCAGCACCAGAACAAGAGGACACAGCCTCAGGCTGTGCCAGGGGAGATTTAGGCTGGAGGTGAGGAGAAAGTTCTTCCCTGAGAGAGTCATTGGACACTGGAATGGGCTGCCCGGGGAGGTGGTGGAGTCGCCATCCCTGGGGCTGTTCAAGGCAGGATTGGACGTGGCACTTGGTGCCATGGTCTGGCCTTGAGCTCTGTGGTAAAGGGTTGGACTTGATGATCTGTGAGGTCTCTTCCAACCCTGATGATACTGTGATACTGTAAGGGCTTGGAGGAAGTATCCTCCTGTGCTTCTGCCTAGATCCTGCTAAGATTTCTCTGCTCCCCTCACTCTTAATGACTGCAGTGGGAATTATGATGGATAACTGAAATAAGTTTGTTCTATTTCCAGTGAAAGCTTTACTACAATGGTTTTTTTTATGGGTATGTGCTGCTGTTTGTCAAGAGGAAGCTGAGGTACAACATTCAGGTGTCACTGGGAATTCAATCTGTCGCTTCTGTTCTGGTTTGACTACTGCTGATAACATGAGAAATGTACTGTGAGAGGTAATTGACTGTGTGGCCATAATGGCTGATCTTTAATGGATGCAGCAGAAAATGACACAGCCTTAAAATGAAACTCCTGTGTACAGCTCTAATGATGCTCATTACTTCTGTGGCATAATGCTGGCTGCTCACAGCCGTGCTTTGTGCCCAGATAATTTGGGGTTTTTTAACTGGGAGATGTGAAGTGTTAAACAACTTTATTCTTGCTTCATCATAGAATCACAGAATCAGACAGGGTTGGAAGGGAGCACAAGGATCAGCCAGTTCCAACCCCCCTGCCATGGGCACAGACATCCTACCTGAGATCAGGCTGGCCAAAGCCTCATCCAGCCTGGCTTTAAACACCTCCAGGGATGAGGCCTCAACCACCTGCCTGGGCAACCCATTCCAGCCTCTCACCACTCTCATGCTCAACAACTTCCTCCTCACATCCAGTCTGAATCTCCCCACCTCCAGCTTTGCTCCATTCCCCCTAGTCCTTAAGTGCTGTCATGCTGGCTTATTAGGCAGGTAAGCTGGAGCAAAGGCAAGCAGAAGTGCAAAACACTCAGCCTTGCAAAGCATAACCTGAAGGACATCAGAGAATCAGGCATGTTGAAAGAGACCTCCAACACCATTCCCTCCAACCTAGCACCCAGCCCTATCCAGTCATCTAGACCATGGCACTAAGTGCCCCAGCCAGGCTTGGCTTCAACACCTCCAGGCACAGCAACTCCACCACCTCCCTGGGCAGCCCATTCCAATGCCAATCACTCTCTCTGACAACAACTTCCTCCTAACATCCAGCCTAGACCTCCCCTGGCACAGCTTGAGGCTGTGTCCCCTTGTTCTGCTGCTGGTTGTCTGGCAGCAGAGCCCAACCCCACCTGGCTACAGCTTCCCTTCAGGTAGTTGCAGACAGCAATGAGCTCTGCCTTGAGCCTCCTCTTCTGCAGGCTGCACACCCCCAGCTCCCTCAGCCTCTCCTCACAGGGCTGTGCTCCAGGCCCCTCACCAGCTTTGTTGTCCTTCTCTGGACACCTTCCAGCACCTCAACATCTCTTTTGAATGGAGGAGCCCAGAACTGGACACAGCACTCCAGGGGTGGCCTGATAAATGCTGAGCACAAGGGTGGGATAACCTCTCTTGTCCTGCTGCCCACACTGCTCCTGAGCCAGCCCAGGATCCTTAATTCTAGCCCTGTTTGGTCACTTAGATCCATTGGCAGGTCTGGACCTCTGTATCCAAATGTCCTGATCAAACTGCTTAACTCTCCCATGATCCTTCTGAAAACGCAGTGGCAATGCACAGGCCTGGCATGCAGGGTTGGTGTTTGCCTGCAGGTTTGCTGTTTGGCTGGGTGGTGGCTCTGAGAAGTGCCCAGAGGGCATGTCCTGGAAAGCAGCTTATGGTGCACCGGGCAGAGCACCTGGCTGCAGCTGCTGTCATTCGATCACCTTAGGCAGCAGCTTTCAGGAGCTTTACACACTCCTCCCAACAGGGAAATAGCTATTCTGGGACTACCTGGTGCAGCTGCTGCAGCAGGTCTGCCTCTAGAGCTCTAACCCTGCAGCCAAAGCAAACAACTCCCTGCAGCCTGCTGTTAATAAAAGCATCCTTCCATCTGTGCTTCCACTGGAAATGCTGACTGCAGTTTGGTCCACAGGCCTTGAATGGTCTTTGAGTGTTACTGGGAGGGCTCTAAGTGCATGGCAGCTGAGGCAGTAAGAGGAGATGGTAACTCAGAGAAGTGCCACTGATTTATTTTCCTGCCTTCCTGGGGTGTTGCTTTGCTGCTTTTGTTCTTGGAGACTACTGAAGATCCATAGGAGATAAATAATTCATTGTGCAAGTGTCACACTTCTGGGGCTGCTAGCATGAACACTGCTAAATATGCACTTGATTTAAGCTTGGTTAGGCAACTGATTCTCTTCTAACATGCTCCTAATTAAAATGTAGTCTTGTGAGGTTTAAGCCCTTGCAGGTACTGTGCAACATTGCTGATTGGAAGGGGTCCTCTCAAAGCTGGCAAATAGCCTCACACAACTGGGCTTGGAAAGCTGATGGGAGAGGGGTTGGTCACGATGGGAACTGAAGCAGTGCAGAGGCAGGCAGGCATCCCCTCCTCTTCTGCTTGTGGTCCTGCAAGGGATGCCTCAGCCTACCAGTGGGTAGAGCAATCACTGCTCTATGTCTGTGTGCCACGTTAGGGATTTCTGCTGCCTGCTCAGACCAAGAGAAAGAGGGAAGAGGACTGGGAAGCAGCCAGGATGATCCTAGGAATGGAGCAATCTGCTGGGCTGAATCCTCTGCAATGGCTTTGGCAGCAGCTGGGCTGTGAACCTCACGATCAGACCCATCAGGGTTATAAATTCTCTGCTACTGGGAGTGAACCGAAGGAAAGCAACTTGCTAAGAACTACTTGGGCAGTCATGGGCTTGGTGATGAAGTTCTCCTGTGTTCAGCCTGTTCTTGCTCTGAGCCTCAGCTTGCCTATGGGAAATCATCACTAGTACTGTTTTTGCTGTGAAGCAAAATGGAGGCTGTGTCCTGCTTGAGGCAGCAGATGCACCCTGCTGCTGCAGGTAACGTGGCATAGCTGGGTCACTGCCCCCCTTCTCTGGCTGGCAGAAAGGGGAGACCCCCAACCAGAGCTGGCCATGGGTGACATCCCTACGTCCCCCTCCTGCTTTGTCACTGAAGCCTGGCAAAAGGGGCCCTTGGGCAAAGAGCAGTCAGATGTTCTGTGCTGCATGACTCAGCTGCTGGGTATGACTGTGCTGTCACTGTGAGCCTCTCACCTCCAAACTCCTCTTTGGTTTTTGTTTGCTCGTTTTTTGGGGTTGTTTCTGCCCCCCTCTTCCTCTCTCTAATGGTCTCAGCTACCTGCTGCCTGCAGTCTGTCTGGGCAGCTCTGAGCCTTGGTGAGCACATCTGACAAAGCTTAAATCTTGATCTGAGAAAATCTCCCTTAGGCTTTCTCATTTCAACAAAGCCCTTGTTCAGCCCCATGAATTCCAAGGAGTTCCATTCCACTCAAGGAGTGCCAGTTCACTGCTCAGTTGATTATTGGAGGCCTGCTTGCCTTCAGCACACATGGAGAGATTTGACATGCTCCTAATTCAAACTCTCTTGGAGTGGAAGTGAGAAATTCAGAGAACAAAACCCAAATGCGTGGTGCTGCCCATGGACAGACCATGTTCAGCAGTCTCCTCTGTGTTTGCACTTCAGCTTCATTAAACTTTGCCTCCTCTCTTTTTGATGCCTTTTACAGCTGGGCACTGATGGCTCACTTCTGCACCCCTGCATTAATGGGCACAGCTGGGACTGGCAGGTTTTATCTTTGCTGTTGCAGACCAGTCATAGAATCAGCCAGGTTGGAAGAGAGCTCCAAGCTCATCCAGCCCAACCTAGCACCCAGCCCTGCCCAACCAACCAGACCATGGCACTAAGTGCCCCAGCCAGCCTCCTCTTAAGCACCTCCAGCGACGGCCACTCCACCACCTCCCTGGGCAGCCCATTCCAATGCCAATCACTCTCTCTGACAACAACTTCCTAACAACATCCAGTCTAGACCTTCCCTGGCACAGCTTGAGGCTGTGTCCCCTTGTTCTGTTGCTGCTTGCCTGGCAGCAGAGCCCAACCCCACCTGGCTACAGCCTCCCTGCAGGGAGCTGCAGACAGCAATGAGCTCTGCCCTGAGCCTCCTCTTCTGCAGGCTGCACACACCCAGCTCCCTCAGCTTCTCCTCACAGGGCTCTGTTCCAGGCCCCTCACCAGCCTTGCTGCCCTTCTCTGGTCACCTTCCAGTGCCTCAGCAGTCTGAATGTAGTGCCCATGACAGCACCTGGCTCTTTTCTCTGTGGCTAACATCACTCACAACAGGGCAGTGGTGCTCTCTGAAGAGTCTTGCTGAGCTCAGCTCCTTCCAGAAGCAGGAGATGGAATCTGTCCCTGCTGCTCTTGGGGAAGGCTCCAAGGAGGCAGGCTTCAGGACATCAGGCTTGTTTTCTCCTCTTTCTAGTGGCTGAGTTTTCTCTCCTTTCTGGTTTATGGCCTGTAATACAGTTTCCTGAGTGCCAGTATATTTAACAGAAGGTTTTGCATGCCAGTGTACTGTGAGCCTTTTGTGTGTGTCTGTGCAAACATGAGATGAAATGATGGAAGGCATATTTGTGTTCTGAGTTCCTAAGGGAAGTGGGTTGGTTTCTGTCCTGGTGGCTAATCTGCTTCTGCACACCCATGGCTACATCTTCTACCATTTGGAAATGGTCTTTTAAAACAAAGATGACTTTTCTCTGCAGGCTGCTTATCATAGCACATTATATCAGCTGATTTCATTCTGGTCAGCAGCTCTCTCTTCTGCTGTGCAAACAACACGAGGGGAAAAAAGGAGAGAGGAAGAGGAATAAACAAACAGGTACAGCAGCAGAAATTTTCCTTTGCTAGTACCTGAAGAGCTCTCAGGGAAGCTGACACATTTGTATTCTGTCACTGCTACCATGACCAAAGAGGTCCCCTAGTCCCAGCACTCCAATGTATGAAATGTGGCTGCATAGTGCTTTGAAGAAGAAGTGTTGCTCAGAAACACCCAACAGTGATCATGGAAACAAATAGCTGATGCCACCCTTGGTGCTCTCTGGTGCCTGTACCCAAACTGAGATCCAGACTTGCCCTGCCAGATGGGAGCCCCTGGGCTTGTTCTGCTGGGCAGCACGGCTGCAGGTGCCATGGGTGCTGCCTCATCTTGCCCTGCTGTGCTTGCCCTGCTCTCCTGCCACACCATGGTTTTGCTGGCACAGTGCCTCATGCTCCAAGCAGGTTGCATTTGTCATTCACAGCAGTGCAACCATGTGAAGAGTATCCCAGTATCATCAGGGTTGGAAAAGACCTCACAGATCATCAAGTCCAACCCTTCACCACAGAGCCCAAGGCCAGACCATGGCACCAAGTGCCACGTCCAGTCCTGCCTTGAAGTGCCCCAGGGATGGCGACTCCACCACCTCCCCTGGCAGCCCATTCCAGTGCCCAATGACTCTCTCAGTGCAGAACTTTCTCCTCACCTCCAGCCTAAATTTCCCCTGGCACAGCCTGAGGCTGTGTCCTCTTGTTCTGGTGCTGGCCACCTGAGAGAAGAGAGCAACCTCCTCCTGGTCACAACCACCCCTCAGGTAGTTGTAGACAGCAATAAGGTCACTCCTGAGCCTCTTCTTCTCCAGGCTAACCAATCCCAGCTCCCTCAGCCTCTCCTCGTAGGGCTGTGCTCAAGGCCTCTCCCCAGCCTCGTCGCCCTTCGAGTACAGATGAACTCAGAGCAGGGAGAGTGCCAGTCCTAGGCACCTGCTGGGTGCAGCCTCCAGCTAAGGCAGCTTCAGAGGTGCTTCTCTGGAGTGTAGTTTTCCTCTCTGCACCTGTGTCCAGCTGAGAAAGCTGCCCCTCATCCTCTATCTGCAGTATCATCCTATGGTGCCTGTGCTTCTACTCAGTGCAGACCTTGCTCAGTGAGACAGAACTGGGCTTCCCTAGCTGTGCTCCTCTGGATCTGTGTGTCTGGGCATAGGATTCCATATCTCCACTCCCCAGCATTAAAGCTTTAAACTCAGGTTAACCTTTGTTTCCCAGGTCATCTTGTGTTTCAGGCTTATCAATTATTGACAGGTGAAGGCAGCCTGAAAAGTAAGGTGGGAACTGTTGCTGTTTATGCTAAAAGAACAGGCACCAGTCACACACCCCCTGGAACTCAGAGATCTTTAGGTGCTCTGCTGCATTATTATCCTTTCTCTGGAAAGGTGGCATCATTGTGAGTCAGCATCGTGAGGTCTGGTCCCAAGGACCTCACATGATGTGCTCTGCAAAGAGGATGCTCCAGACTCACCTTTTCACAGTGCTCCTGTGGCTCTCTTGAAGCA
This sequence comes from Pogoniulus pusillus, assembly GCF_015220805.1. Taxonomy (NCBI): domain Eukaryota; kingdom Metazoa; phylum Chordata; class Aves; order Piciformes; family Lybiidae; genus Pogoniulus; species Pogoniulus pusillus. The sequence continues at coordinate 29,699,605 of NC_087276.1, read as the reverse complement.
ATCTCCCTCCTCCAATTCTCCTTTCAAACGGAGCAACCAGCTGCTTCCTGGGCACTGTAGAAGCCTTTCCCAGGCCTGCCCCAAAGGTGTGTCACCACTGTGTGCCAGAGTTAACAGGAATCAGAGTTCAGGTGCCCTCATTTCCTGCACTTATTCATTGCCAGTTGCTCCCTGATGTTGTGTTCCTGCTGGGGCACATTTGGGCCCTGGTGGATGAATAATAAGGATTCAAGAAGCTTAACAAAACCAAAGCTGTTTCCTGGAACTTCTTTATTGAATAATGGGGGGGGGGGAAGGTGCTAGATCCAGTGATGCCAGGAAAGATGAAACCATCTGCCAGGGACCCTCAAAATATGCAGTTTCAGGTGGGTTGCAGTATAGTCAGCTCTTTCCTTTTTAATGGCAGAGAAAGATGAGTCACTGCAAAGATATTCCCAGAGAGAAAATAGATGTCATACAACATTGAAATAGATCCTTTCAAGAAAGAGAGCTGCAGGAGCCCTTAGAACCAGCTTGCAAGTGTGAGCCTGCTGATTTTTTTTTATTTAGGTTTTTATTGGTTTTGTTCCAGGCTGGCAGGACAGAGAGAATGCTTTAAATACACAGCTCTGCTGTCTCGATCCCTTAATTCTATTGTTTGCCTTCCTCCTGAACGTACCTGCTAATAATAAAAGCAACACAAGAAGCAAGTCCATGCCTACAGAATGAAGGGTTGAAAGCAGCTTTGTACTCGGCCAAGCAAGGTATTTTGAAACAGACAGGTGGTTAAAATGGGAGGTTTAAAGCCTGCATAGGGATCTGTGGCAATAAAGGGAAGCACAAGAGGCAAAGAAACTTCTTGTGTAGCAGAACTGAAATATTGGTAGCTGGGGGATGGGAGGGGAATGCTTAGCTCTAGGCTTTCTTTTTGTTTCTTGTGTTCTCTTCCCTCAGAAAGGAATGAGAAGTCCAGTTCTGGGCTCCTCAATTCAAGAGAGATGTTGAGGTGCTGGAAGGTGTCCAGAGAAGGGCAGCAAGGCTGGGGAGGGGCCTGGAGCAGAGCCCTGTGAGGAGAGGCTGAGGGAGCTGGGGGTGTGCAGCCTGCAGCAGAGGAGACTCAGGGCAGAGCTCATTGCTGTCTGCAACTCCCTGAAGGGAGGCTGTAGCCAGGTGGGGTTGGGCTCTTCTCCCAGGCAAGCAGCAACAGAAGAGGGGGACAGAGTCTCAAGCTGTGGCAGGGGAGGTCTAGGCTGGATGTTAGGAGGAAGTTGTTGTCAGAGAGAGTGATTGGCATTGGAATGGGCTGCCCAGGGAGGTGGTGGAGTCACTGTCCCTGGAGGTGTTGAAACCAAGCCTGGCTGGGGCACTTAGTGCCATGGTCTGGTTGGTTGAATCACAGAATCAACCAGGCTGGAAGAGACCTCCAAGATCCTCCAGTCCAACCTAGCACCCAGCTCTCTCCACTCAACTAGATTGATCTCATTGGCTAGGGCTGGGTGCTAGGTTGGACTGGAGGATCTTGGAGGTCTCTTCCAGCCTGGTTGATTCTATGAGGGCAATGTCCATTTCTCAATTAGGAATGACTTAAGTGTGACCTGTTTGTGTCAAAAAGGAAATCAGTGTCTCTTCATTATCGATTGGGAAAGTACAACTAAGAGCTCTCTGATTCCAAAACCTGCAGACAGAGTAGGAGTCATCTCTGTGCCCATTGACTGTTTTTTGGGGAGGGCAGGGGGGAAGGTGTGCAGAAAACCTTAGCTAGCTGTATGGAGGGAGGGAACTGGCTGTAACTTCTTCCCCTTAGTGCTTCCCAGCCTGTCACAGGCCTGGATTTGCTGTGGGCTTAGAGTTGAACTCTCCATTCGATAGTATATGCTAAGGAGCTTGATCAGAGCTGGCCCATGTACAAGAAGGTGCTAACATTTGCAGGTGTCAGTGGCTCTGTGAGTTCCAAAGGTGATCTGTCTTTATCTCTTTACTGCATTCATCCCAGGAAAGGAAAGGCCACTTCCAAATGAGCCTGCTAACAGCTCTCTGTGTCCAGCACCAGTGGATGCAGGTGGCTGTGACAGCACAAATGATTCATCTCCAGAAGGGCTGCCAAAGAGTGACTTCCTTCAAGTTCATGCACAAATATCATTTATAGCTCTCTGTCAAGGTGGTGTCAAGGAATCTGTTGCCTGTGATGGAAGTAAGGGCTCTGTGAATATAGGATTTTTTCTTGCTAGTTGTAAGGGTGAGAATGAAAGAGGTTTTTGTGCTCCAGTTCTCCACAGTTATGGAGGCTTTTATAGCATTGTATGTCTTCATGAGGGAGATTTACAAGGAAGACACAAACCAAAGAATGCAAAGGATGCTTCTGCTCTGAGTTGTTCAGTGAATTGTGTTCCTCTGCCTTCACTGCCTCAGTCACTATGGATATTAACTAACAACCCTTTCACACTGAGTATTAATGCAAGGTATTTCTCGGGCCCTGTTTGATACAGACAGTGCAAAGCCTTTGTCTGGACCTCACAGCTGCCACACTTTTCCCCTCTTAATGTTTCCTGAGAATGGATTTTTTTCTTCAAAGCTTGCCTGAGGGTGGTTTAGACTCAGGACTGGCTGATCCTGCCTGAGGATAAGGAGGGAATGAGAAGGTTGCTGCAGAGTTGAGTGGGAGAGCTGGTTTTAAGAGATGTTTATACTGGTCATGTGGGGGGAAAAAAGGCAGCTCATTGATGATCCACTCCTGGGTACCTGTGGCCTCTGCCCCTTTTCTGCATGGCAGTCTTATTGCTCATTAAATACCCACAAATGGGGATACAGAGCAACACTGGTGCTGAGCTGCTGAGCTCTGAGCTGGAACACTGGTGCTGAGCTGCTGAGCTCTGAGCTGGGCATGCACCAGGGAGGACTGTGCTACTTGGAGGCTTTCTTTCAACCCATCTGCATGGTGTAGCTGATGAGGAAACAGTCAGTATCTGCAAATTAACCTTTGGGCACCCAGAAGTTAGTGTAAAAGCTCATAGAATCAGTCAGGGTTGGAAGGGACCACAAGGAAGATGCAATTGCAACTCCCCTGCCATGGGCAGGGCCACATCACACTAGATCAGGCTGGCCACAGCCTCATCCAGCCTGGCCTTCAACATCTGCTGTCTACAACTAGCTGAAGGGAGGCTGTAGCCACCTGGGGCTGGGCTCTGCTGCCAGGCACCCAGCAACAGAACAAGGGGACACAGTCTCAAGCTGTGGCAGGGCAGGTCTAGGCTGGATGTCAGGAGGAAGTTGTTGCCAGAGAGAGTGATTGGCATTGGAATGGGCTGCCCAGGGAGGTGGTGGAGTTGCTGTGCCTGGAGGTGTTGAAGCCAAGCCTGGCTGAGGCACTTAGTGCCATGGTCTGGTTGGTTGGCCAGGGCTGGGTGCTAGGCTGGGCTGGCTGAGCTTGGAGCTCTCTTCCAGCCTGGCTGATTCTATGATCTGCAGGGATGAGGTTTCCACTGCCTCTTTGGGCAACCCCTTCCAGGGTCTCCCCGCCCTCCTGGGTGGCTGCAGTGGCTTTTTGAAGCCAGAAGTGCCTCTTTAGTGTGGAGGTAAGTGTGGCTCTGCTACATCCAGAGGGCAACCGAGCTGTCACTGCAGGGATGTGGAGGCCAGAACGCAACTGGTTGCTGGCTTGCACTGCTGCTCCTGGAAATCCATCTCCTCTTATTGTAAAGCTGATAAAATTTTGAGAGCTTTCTTGTCCTTACAGCCTCAGCCGAGCAGATTAAACGTTACATAATGTGCCTCTCAGGGGCACTACATGATTAATGAGTGCTTCCAGAGTGCTTTGTTAAAGGCACGCAGCGCTAATGTCTCTCTTGTACAAGACAAACCGAGGAGGCGTGGGTAGGAATTGTCTTCCCTGGGAAGGCTTTCTCGGAACTGGCTTATTTCTTTTCCTGAAGCAATCTGCTGAATGAAGAAAAGCAAACTGTGAATGATACCTGCAATAACACCAACCGCCGGATTTGCTTGTGTTGGAAGAGGGAATTAGTCCCTTAGGAAATCAGCCGCGAAGACATACAAGCGTTAGAAAAGGCAGCCCAGGGGGCACTGAGTTAACTGACAGCTTCCCTGTGCCACGAGTGTGGAGAAGGAGATTGGCAAAGGCCAAGGGATGAGATTGAACAAGGCCAAGTGCAGGGTTCTACACTTTGGCCACAGCAACCCCAAGCAGCACTACAGGCTGGGGGCAGAGTGGCTGAGAGCAGCCAGGCAGAGAGGGAGCTGGGGGTGCTGGTAGAGAGGAGCTGAAGATGAGGCAGCAGTGTGCCCAGGTGGGCAGCAGAGCCAATGGCATCCTGGGCTGGCTCAGGAGCAGTGTGGGCAGCAGGACAAGGGAGGTTATTCTGCCTCTGTACTCAGCACTGCTCAGGCCACAGCTTGAGTGCTGTGTCCAGTTCTGGGCTCCTCAATTCAAGAGAGATGCTGAGGTGCTGGAAGGTGTCCAGAGAAGGGCAACGAGGCTGGTGAGGGGCCTGGAGCAGAGCCCTGTGAGGAGAGGCTGAGGGAGCTGGGGGTGTGCAGCCTGCAGCAGAGGAGGCTCAGGGCAGACCTCATTGCTGTCTGCAGCTCCCTGCAGGGAGGCTGTAGCCAGGTGGGGTTGATCTCTTCTACCAGGCAAGCAGCAACAGAACGAGGGGACAGAGTCTGAAGCTGTGCCAGGGGAGATCTAGGCTGGATGTTAGGAGGAAGTTCTTGTCAGAGAGAGTGATTGGCATTGGAATGAGTTCTTCCCACTGAGGATGGTGAGACACTGGAACAGGCTGCCCAGGGAGGTTGTGGAGCACAGAATCACTGGATGTGATCAGTGACCTGTTCTAGTGTGAGGTGTCTCTGCCTATTGCTGTGGGTTGGAACTGGATGAGCTTGGAGGTCCTTTCCAACCAAAACCATTCTATGATTCAAACCTGGCTTGCTGCATGTAGTTTGGGCAGAGAGTCAAGTCATTCATTGCTGTGATAGTGTCCTAGAAGCTAGGAGAGTGATTTATGCCTTTGAATTTCTCTCTGGAGAAGAGATGGAGCATTTGCTTATAGTAAAGCTACACCTGGTGGAAGCTCATTCTTGGAAAGTCAAGGTTTGCCTTTACAAACTCATGTTCCCTTGGGAACAAACAAGCTGGCTGAGTGCCTGGGGTTTGCAGCAGCCAGAAGAGTGGCTGGTGGTGATTTTGTCTGCAGCTAGGAGTTTGCCAGGAGAGCCCAGAATATGCCAGCTCAGTGTTATTTTCCTTTTAGACACCTGAATAAAGGAAATTACAGACCATGCTGATGTGATTGTAGGGCTGGAGAATCCAGGAGCTCTTGACTGCTTCAAAGGACAACCAACACTGGCAGCAGTGACCAAATATTTCACTGGGTCATGTTTCCTTCCATGCTATATGAGGAACTTTCCTGAGTGCTGTGATCAGTTTTGTGCTCCCAAGGTTAAGAGGGACAGGGATCTGCTGGAGAGAGTCCAAGGGAGTGCTACAAGGATGGTGAGGGGACTGGAGCACTGCCTGATGAGGAGAGGCTGAGGCACCTGACGCTGCTTAGTCTGGAGAAGAGAAGAATGAGAGGGAATTTAATCAGTGTTTATAACTATCTGAGGGCTGGGAGTCAGGAGGAGGGATTCAGGCTCTGCTCACTGCTCCCTGGGATAGGACAAGGAGTGATGAATGTAAGCTGCAGCACAGCAGGTTCCAGCTCAACACAAAGCACAACTTCTTTCCTGTAAGGGTCCCAGAGCCCTGGCACAGGCTGCCCAGAGAGGCTGTGGAGTCTCCTTCTCTGGAGCCTTTCAAGGCCTGTCTGGATGTGTTCCTGTGTGCCTTGAGCTAGATTGTGTGGTCCTGCTCTGGCAGGGGGGTTGGTCTCGGTGATCTCTTTGACCCCTATCATCCTGTGAGCCTGTGAGTTTGTAGCTGTTTGCAGGTTTCAGGCCACACAATCACTTCATGATTTATATGCTGTAAGTTTCTATGTGGTGCTTGTGCTCATTTCACATCACACATGATTGCCTCAAATGCTGAGCAGTGTTTGCCTTGTTACCAGTGTGAGCTGCACAGCAACAGTGATTTCTTTTTTGAGGTATTTCTTGGAAAAGCAGCAAACCTTTATTCAATTAAAAAACATCAACAAAAATCCAACCCCCACAAACCCTTTGAAGTTCTCCTGTGCAGGGTTTGTGACCTATTTTCCCAGCAAAACAAATAGTGTGGTGCTGAATATTTAATCCTTTTCAGGTGCCACATGCAGAGGCAAGCAGCTAACTGACATCTGGGTACTGCCTAAGAAACACCACCCATTGAGTGCTGTGTCCAGCTGTGGGCTCCTCAATTCAAGAGAGCTGTTGAGGTGCTGGAAGGTCTCCAGAGAAGGGCAGCAAGGCTGGGGAGGGGCCTGGAGCAGAGCCCTGTGAGGAGAGGCTGAGGGAGCTGGGGGTGTGCAGCCTGCAGCAGAGGAGGCTCAGGGCAGAGCTCATTGCTGTCTACAGCTACCTGCAGGGAGGCTGTAGCCAGGTGGGGTTGGGCTCTGCTGCCAGGCACCCAGCAACAGAAGAGGGGGACACAGACTCAAGTTGTGCTGGGGCAGGTCTATTCTGGATGTTAGGAGGAAGTTCCTGTCAGAGAGAGTGATTGGCATTGGAATGGGCTGCCCAGGGAGGTGGTGGAGTCGCTGTGCCTGGAGGTGTTGAAGCCAAGCCTGGCTGGGGCACTTAGTGCCATGGTCTGGTTGGTTGGCCAGGGCTGGGTGCTAGGTTGGGCTGCATGAGGTTGGAGCTCTCTGCCATGATTCTATGATTCTCTGAACTGCTGTGCCAGACTGAAATCTGTGGTGTTGTTTCAGGTGTACCCAGGCTCCTCATAGCTGCTGTAAAATCTTGTGTCCCCATAGAGGGGGGACTGAAACGTCCATAGCAAGAATCAGTCAGTGCTTGGGATGTTCATGCTTTCAAAATGAGAAGGAGCTTAATATGGCTTTACTTGGGGGTATTCAGGGGCACGGTTAGCAGGGTGCATGTCCTGCTCATTTGCAGGACTGGTTAAAGCTGATGGATACACTAACCTCTTGCATTTACAGTAAATGGAAAGACCAATTAAGTGCTCCTTTGTGTGCTGATAGATGAAACAACAGCAGCCTGGTACCCAAGGCAATGAGCTGTGCAAAACTAATGAGAGCTGAGATGAATGGACAAGGGGTTTCCTGCTGATTAATTGCTAGCTCTGCTTTGACTGCTTGATGCTGTATTCTTCCAAGTTTCTGGAGAATTAAGGAAAGACTGGCAGGAGAAAGCCTAATTAGAAGTATCCTGGTTGGAATCAGCCAGGTTGGAAGAGACCTCCAAGCTCATCCAGCCCAACCTAGCACCCAGCCCTGGCCAACCAACCAGACCATGGCACTAAGTGCCCCAGCCAGGCTTGACTTCAACACCTCCAGGCACAGCCACTCCACCATCTCCCTGGGCAGCCCATTCCAATGCCAATCACTCTCTCTGACAACAACTTCCTCCTAACATCCTTTCTAGATCTCCCCTGCCACAGCTTGAGACTGTGTGCCCTTCTTCTGTTGCTGGGTGCCTGGCAGCAGAGCCCAACCCCACCTGGCTACAGCCTCCCTTCAAGGAGCTGCAGGCAGCAATGAGCTCTGCCCTGAGCCTCCTCTTCTGCAGGCTGCACACCCCCAGCTCCCTCAGCCTCTCCTCACAGGGCTGTGCTCCAGGCCCCTCACCAGCTTTGTTGCCCTTCTCTGGACACCTTCCAGCATCTCAACATCTCTCTTGAACTGAGGAGCCCAGAACTGGACACAGCACTCAAGCTGTGGCCTGAGCAGTGCTGAGCACAGGGGCACAAGAACCTCCCTTGTCCTGCTGGCCACACTGCTCCTGAGCCAGCCCAGGATGCCATTGGCTCTGCTGCCCACCTGGGCACTGCTGCCTCATCTTCAGCTACTCTCTCCCAGTACCCCCAGGTCCCTCTCTGCCTGGCTGCTCTCAGCCACTCTGTCCCCAGCCTGTAGAGCTGCTTGGGGTTGTTGTGGCCAAAGTGTAGAGCCCCCTCTGCCAGTTAAAACCCATTCCTCCTTGTCCTGTCATTATAAGGTTGGATTCAAAGCTTACAAAGCAAACTACTTGTTCAGATTATGGACAGCAACTGCAAGCACTGCTGCTGCACTTTGGGCAGAGCCTGAGCACATCCAGGGGCTTGGTTCCTGTGCTCCTGCATTTCAGTGTTTCCATTTTACTGATGCCACTGAAAAATAGATGTGAGCATTTCCAGGATGAGCAGACAAAAGGTTCCCTGCAGGGAGCAAAAAGTCTCAAGGGACTGTTTCTGACATTGATGAGAGCAAGATGTTGGATGCTTGGGATTTATGGTAACCTCCTGACAGAAAGATGAATGCCTTGGGGACGTGGGCTAAAAACTGCTAACAGGCTCTTTGTTGGAGGATGCTGGGGATTAACTGCATTTGTTTTCAGGCAGCTGCACATCACTGTCCACCAAATAGTTTCCCTGTTTACCCTGTTGTGATGCAAGATAATGGTGGGAGCTAGAAGAGAGAAAAAAAGAGCATTCTGCAGTTGTTGGCTTTGTTTACAAACCAAATAATGCCTCTTTGAGGGAACAGAGGACTTCTTCCTTTTCAACAGAACCAGCATCAACACATCTTGCTTCCTTTCTGTGCTTCCATTTCAAGGAATCATAGAATCAAGCAGGTTGGAACAGACCTCCAAGATCATCCAGGCCAACCTAGCACCCAGCCCTATCCAGTCAACCAGACCATGGCACTAAGTGCCCCAGCCAGGCTTGGCTTCAACACCTCCAGGCACAGCAACTCCACCACCTCCCTGGGCAGCCCATTCCAATGCCAATCTCTCTCTCTGGCAACAGCTTCCTCCTAACATCCAGCCTGGACCTGCCCTGGCACAACTTAAGATTGTGTCCCCTCATTCTGTTCCTTCTATTTTCCTGCATTAAGTCCCACCAAAGCCTCATTCCCTGAACCCTAGAGCCAGCCCCTGTGTCCCAGTCCTGCAGTGGCAGGGTTGAATCCTCCCACTGGTGTGCAGCCTCTCTGACACAGGCACTGACCTATGCAGAGATCAAGGGCAGAGTATTCATGAAGCCCTGGGCACTGCTAGTTTGCTTTGAGCTCTGTCACAGAGGGACATGTTACAGAGCAGCAAGCAGAGAGACTTTGATTACCAGGCTACAAGAAGCCTCACATGTGCCCCAAAGGCAGACATCCAAGAGGGCAGCCACCTACTGCAGAGATGCTTTCTTGGGTGCACAGAAACTCTGAGCAGCCCCAGCCCCCGCCACGTAGGAATTGAGGTCTGACTTGGGTAGGCTAGAGCCAAGTGGAGGCTGTCAGCCAGAAAGCCCATCTGGCCACTTGGCCCTCCCTGGCAAGGCTGATCTGAGAGGAGCTGCAGGCTAGGTGGGTTTGACACGGGAGGGAGGAGCAGGTCCTGCTCTCGGCTCCTGTAGCCGCAGTTCAGCAGTGTGAGTGCCCACAGGAGCTCCTGGGCCACCTGAGGCCAGCCTGCTGGCAGCTGCTTGGGCTGCAGTGCCTGGCCCCAGCAGAAGGCACAGGAGGAACAAGTGTTGCTGGAATGGGAAATGGTACCTGTGGAAGCCCCAAGGTCTGCATGATTTGCCTTGGGAATGGGCTGCCCAGGGAGGTGGTGGAGTTGCTGTCCCTGGAGGTGCTCAAGCCAAGCCTGGATGGGGCACTCAGTGCCATGATCTGATTGACTGGATGGGGCTGGGTGCTAGGTTGGCCTGGATGAGCTTGGAGGTCTCTTCCAACCTGATTGATTCTATGATTCTATATGATGCTATGATAGCAACCCTAGCTGGATTGGTTCTAGTTTAAGCTTACCAGAGCCCAGAATAACTAACAGAACAATACATGAATAGGATGCCTTCCCCTCCACCCCCCCACACCCCCTTTGAAAAGAGAGCAGCTAGATGTAGAGAGTGAAAAGGGCTAAAAACACCCAAAGAGAACAGTCTTGCTTCATTGTGGAAGTTCAAAGACAAACTTTAACAGTAAATGAAAGGTGTTTAAGGTAAGGAAATTACAAAGAGGTACAGAGCAGGGAAACGAGATACAGAAATATAGGCAGGTTGGTGACAATGGCTGGAGATAGTGTCAGGAAGGGGTTGGTCACTATGTGGTAGGGTGGCCACAGGAGCAGCAGGAACCAGGGTGGTGCTATCAGGCAGGCAGGGCAAAGAGAAACAGGAAGCTCCTCTGCTTTTATAGGGGGGTTAGACTGGATGTGGGAGACCCCAATACACCTGGGGTCAGGTTCAGGCCACCCCCAGGAGCCTTAACTGCCCAGTGTCTATTCCTGCCTTTGGGAGCTTGAAACAAACTCTCCCATCCTCCTCAAAACCTTGATAAAGACTGGAGGAGCTCCCAGCTCCTCCTGTTAAATATTGTTCCTTCAGCACAGCTCTGAGAGGCAGTGGGGAACAAAAGATGTTAAATTGGAGTGAAGGTTTGGTGCCCTAACTTCTGAACCACATCTGCTGGACTGTGGAAGGAGGCTGTCTGCACCCAGTGATGCCACCTGTACATGGTCTGAACCTGCCTGGTATATTTTCCCCCTCTACTGTGCTCTGCTGAGACCCCACCTGGAGTACCTCAGGTAGCCCCCTTCAGATACATCCTTCTTGTCCCCTGTGACAAGAAGGATGTGGAGATGCTGAAGCATGTCCAGAGAAGGCCCATGATGATGCTCAGAGGGCTGCAGCAGCTCTGCTGTGAGCACAGACTGGCAGAGCTGGGGCTCTGGGAATGGAATGAAGCTTTATATTTACAGCTTAGCACAATATACAAGCAGAGAGTTACAATATACACAGCAGCAGACAAGTTAAAAGTAACACAGACACACAGCAGCCCTCCCAGAAACCAGAGTGCCCAGGAGGGGCTCCCAACCACCCTTACACCTCCCCACTGCTCTACCTTGCCCCAGGCTTTGCCTTATGTTAAAGGTGAGTTGTTTCCTTTTCACAGCCTGTAACCTAATTCTTCTCACCAACATACCCCAGCTAGGCTCAGACTAGAACAGTTTGTCATGTTCTTCAGCATGAGAGTGGGGAGAGGCTGGAATGGGCTGCCCAGGGGATGGGGATCCCTGGAGGTGTTTGAGGCCAGGCTGGCTGAGGCTGTGTGCAGCCTGCTCTAGGGTAGGGTGTCCCTGGGCATGGCAGGGGAGTTGGAACTGGCTGCTCCTTGTGGTCCCTTCCCACCCTGACTGATTCTATGATTCCCTGATGATGAAGTGTCACTTCTGCTGCATGAAATTGAGTCAGAGCATGAGAACCCTGCCTCCAGTTCTGCAGGAGAGTGAGGAAGAGGTGGGAGAGAGAAGCACGCTTCAGAACCTGCTGAAAATAACAGCTAGAGAGTGGAAAAGAGGGGAGGGGAAAATGCCCCCAGAGGTCATATTTCTAAAGCTCTCTGTGACTTTTAAAGCCAGCCACATGACAGGGGGGGTGTGGGGAGGTGGGTAGAGGTTGACTCATAATATTTGAATACTACAGATCAGCAATGCTGAGCCTCTCTGTGTGATTACTGTGAGAGAGTGAATCGCCTCCCTCGGCTCTTGGAAGGGAGTAGTAGAGCAGAGGAGTAGCTGTGACTCAGCCCTGGGGATGGGTGTGAGTCACACTGACTCTTGGGTTGGTAACAGCTTGCTTAGGGCAGGGCTGAAAACTTCCCAGTCCATCCCCATGGAAAGGTAGGGATTTGCTGCAGAATGCAGCTGGAAAACCAGTCCAGGGGATGGCTTGGGAAAAAAAGAATCATGGAATGGGTTAGGTTGGAAGGGACCTCAAAGCTCAGCCAGTTCCAAACCCCTGCTACAGGCAGGGACACCTCCCACTAGAACAGGTTGCTCAAGGCCTCATCCAACCTGGCCTTGAACACCTCTAGGGAGGTGGTGGAGCAGAGAAGGTGATCAAAGATCACCTTGGGTGCTTCTCTGCTCCACCACCTCCCTGGGCAACCTGTGCCAGTGTCTCACCACCCTCACTGCAAAGAACTTCTCCCTAACACCCAGTTTCAATCTCCCCTCTGCCAGTTTAAACCCATTCCTCCTCATCCTGTCATTACCAGACCTTGTCAATAGTCCCTCCCCAGCCTTCCTGTAGCCCCTTTCAGATACTGGAAGGCCACTCCAAGGTCTCCTTCAAGCCTTCTCTTCTCCAGGCTGCAGAGCCCCAACTCTCTCAGCCTGTCCTCAGAGCAGAGCTGCTGCAGCCCTCTGAGCATCTTGGTGGCCTCCTCTGGACTGGCTCCAACATTTCCATGTCCTTCTTGTGCTGGGGGCTCCAGAACTGCACCCAGGACTGCAGGTGGGGTGTGAGGAGAGCAGAGCCAAGGGGCAGAATTAGTTGTGGCATTTTGCTGTCTTGCAGGTGAATTGGAAATGAAATGAAAGCCACATGAATTAACATCAGTGTCTGAGTTAACTCTAACTACTCACTGCTTCAGAATCATAGACTCAACCAGACCATGGCACTAAGTGCCCCAGCCAGGCTTTGCTTCAACACCTCCAGGCACAGCAACTCCACCACCTCCCTGGGCAGCCCATTCCAATGCCAATCACTCTCTCTGACAACAACTTCCTCCCAACATCCAGCCTAGACCTGCCCTGGCACAGCTTGAGACTGTGTCCCCTTGTTCTGTTGCTGCTTGCCTGGCAGAAGAGCCCAACCCCACCTGGCTACAGCCTCCCTGCAGGTAGCTGCAGACAGCAATGAGCTCTGCCCTGAGCCTTCTCTTCTGCAGGCTGCACAACCCCAGCTCCCTCAGCTTCTCCTCATGGAGCTTGTGTTCTGGGCACCTCAGAACTCCATGTACTTGGGAAATACTCCAACATGACCTAGAGAAGGAGTGAAGTTAGAAGAGTGATGGCAATTTGGGGGGGGCTGAGATTCAGGGGTTTATTTCCATGGCCATCCCTGTTTGCAGAGCAGGAGTTTGAGCAATTGGCATTGCTGCTGCTTATTGCTTTGAGGTGAAATCTCTTCTGTTTGGTTGGAGTTCAGCCCAGCAGTGGATTATTGCTTTATCCCTGTGCAGTCTAGAACATTTGATTTAAGCTTTCAGCATGCAAATTAATCTTGGTGTGTTTGTAAACACAGGAGCTGTGCAGGTTTCTGTTTGTGTGATACCAAAGAGAAGGGACAAGAAGCAGTGAAAATGGAACCAAATATTTACAGTTTGGATGGGGGAAAAAAAGGAGCAATAGCAATGTCCAAAATGATATCCTTTATGAACCAAGCTGGGGAGAAAAGGGCTGGAAGAACATAAAAGTAGTTGTCTTTGCCTGCCTCTAGGAGGTTTTTGTAAGCACAGCAAAGTTTAAAGTTAGATTCAGTTTGAATAAATTCCAGGTGTCAGCTTCATGAAAATCCTGATAGGAGACTCTGTAGCCTTTGCTGCACCTTGAAGATGTGTGGGTATGAAATGGATATTGTTCAGTCTGTGACTGCCACCAGGGAACTATCATAGATTCAGTCAGGGTTGAAAGGGACTACAAGGATCATCCAGTTCCAACCCCCCTGCCATGGGCAGGGTACACCTCACACTACTGCAGGCTGGCCAGAGTCTCATCCAGCCTGGCCTGAAACACCTCCAGGGATGAGGCTTCCACCACCTCCTGGGCAACCAGTTCCAGTCTCTCACCACCCTCATGCTGAAGAACTTCTTCCTAATATCCAGTCTGAGTTAACCCATTTCTAGTTTCATTCCAGTACCTATCACTACCTGACAGCCTAAAAAGTCCCTCCCCAGCTTTTTGTAGGCCCCATTAAGGTATTGAAAGGTCACAATAAGATCACCTCCTCTTCAGACTGAACAGCCTCAACTCTTTCAGTCTGTCCTCATAGCAGAGCTGCTCCTCGTGGCCCTTCTCTGGACACCTTCCAGCACCTCCATATCCCCCTTGTAATAGGGGCTCCAGAACTGGATGCAGTGCTCCAGGTGGGGTCTCCTGGTGTGGGTGGGAACATGCCAGGGAAGGCAGCAGCTGCTCCCTGCAGACATCCCCTGTTAGCAACTGCTGCAGCTGATGCACCACTGCACTTTGACTGGGGCTAGGGACCACAGCTGGTGTGAGGCTTGTTTAGCCTGGAGAGGAGGAGGCTCAGGGGTGACCTTATTGCTGCCTACAACTACCTGAGGGGAGGTTGTGGCCAGGAGGAGGTTGCTCTCTTCTCTCAGGTGGCCAGCACCAGAACAAGAGGACACAGCCTCAGGCTGTGCCAGGGGAAATTTAGGCTGGAGGTGAGGAGAAAGTTCTTCACTGAGAGAGTCATTGGCCACTGGAATGGGCTGCCCGGGGAGGTGGTGGAGTCGCCGTCCCTGGAGCTGTTCAAGGCAGGACTGGACGTGGCACTTGGTGCCATGGTCTGGCCTTGAGCTCTGTGGTAAAGGGTTGGACTTGCTGATCTGTGAGGTCTCTTCCAACCTTGGTGATACTGTGATACTGAGGGGGACCCATCTGTACCTGGAGAGCCTGCCTTGTGCACTGTGCAGAGCTGTCTGCCCCTGGGTAATGTGATCTCTTGTTCCTTCTCTGCCATCTGAGCTTGTGTTGCCCCCAAAGTAAGCCAGAGCTGCTGCCTGGAGCATCTGGTCTGCTTAATCCTGAGCTTCCAGTCAAAACGAGCTGCTGGGCTTCAAGGGCATCCTAGCTGGCCACAAAACTCCTGGCTGAGCCTGGGCAGCTCCCCAGGTTCTACTGCAGTGAAATTTCATGTTGCAGTTTTCTGTGTGTCTGAAATGGGGTGGAAAGTCCCAGACCTGAATGGCAGTTTGTGGAGGAAAGTGCACAGCTCCTCACTTGAGTAGCATTGCAAGGATGCTTTCCAGAGAGAAGTGCTGCCCTTAGCTGGCAGGAGCTCAGCACCCAGGGCTGTGTCACTGTGGTTCCTGCTGCTTCCACTCCCAACACCAGCAGCCAAGTGCAGAAAAAGAGGTGAGGGTATCTCCCTAGCTGTGTTTCCTGCTCCTCAGTTAAGAATATCTAAGCAGCTGCAATTCCTTGGTGTCATAGTCACAATTGTCAAATTGGTCTGTCCCCAGGTGACCTGGTGGTGCTTCAAGACAGCTGTGGTGTGATGGTTTGGGTGTTACCCACCCCCCCCACTCTTAGGAAATCACCCAGACTAGACTCAGCCCAGCTGGACATTAGAATGGAGCTTTATACTCACAGCTTAGCACAAGATACAGGCAGAGAGTTACAATATCTACAGCTACAGACAGCAATAGACAAGTTAAAGGTAATACAGAAACACAGCAGCCCTCCCAGAAATCAGAGTGCCCAGGAGGGGCTCCCAACCACCCTTCCACCTTCTTTCCACCCTCTGCCTTATCCCAGACTTTGCCTTACATTCAAGGTGAGTTTGGAGAACCAGACAGGAGTGCTGTGTCCAGCTGTGGGCTCCTCAATTCAAGAGAGATGTTGAGGTGCTGGAAGGTGTTTGGAGAAGGGCACCAAGGCTGAGGAGGGGCCTGGAGCACAGCCCTGTGAGAAGAGGCTGAGGGAGCTGGGGGTGTGCAGCCTGCAGCAGAGGAGGCTCAGGGCAGAGGTCATTGCTGTCTGCAGCTGCCTGCAGGGAGGCTGTAGCCAGGTGGGGTTGGGCTCTGCTGCCAGGCAGCCAGCAACAGAACAAGGGCACACAGCCTCAAGCTGTGGCAGGGCAGGTCTAGGCTGGATGTTAGGAGGAAGTTGTTGTCAGAGAGAGTGATTGGCATTGGAATGGGCTGCCCAGGGAGGTGGTGGAGTTCCTGAAGGTGTTGAAGCAAAGCCTGGATGAGGCACTTGGTGCCATGGTCTGGTTGCTTAGCCAGGGCTGGGTGCTAGGTTGGCCTGGCTGAGCTTGGAGGTCTCTTCCAACCTGGTTGATTCTGTGATTCGATGCTGAGTGCCTTGTTCCTGGGTGATCATCCTGCAGTCCTCCTTCTCTTATTTTTAGCAGAAACAGCAGCTCTAGCTGAGACTTCACAGTTCCTGTAGTGCAAGTGACACTGGGAGGTGGGCAAAGGTCTCTGTTTTCTTCTACACTTTTTTATTTAGACAGGTCTTGAAATGTGTTCTCAGGAAGGCTGATGTCTGGCTTGTCTCACTGCTGCTCCTCTTTCATCTGCTCTGTCTGCCCTTCCTACATGTGAATAGCATAATGCTGAGCTCCTTGGTGCTCTCTTCATGCTGTACTGGGCACAATGTAAGCAAGCTGTGTAGTTATTTTGATGTTACTTGTACACTGGCAGCCTCCTGTGTGCCTAAGTTATCAGTAGGCAAATGTGTTTGCTCAGTGGCTCTAAGGTAAAATCTTCCCAGCATTAAAATCACAGCAGGGTCCTTGTGGAGTTCAGTGGCCTAGCATTTAATTTCATTAGGAGAAAGCTAAGCTGGCAGCTGCTGGTCCCAGCAGCATTCTGCTTCCCCCTAAGTTGGTGATAATTTATGTGCTGTGGAAATCCCTTGAAACAAGGCATCCCCAGCCCTTCAAGGACTTGCATGCCAGTTAAACCTCTGGTGATCCTCACTGGCAGCTCTCACTGACCCCAGCCATGGCAGAAAGGGCTGCTGCTAGAACAGTGAGCACTGAGGGACCCTGCAAACTGAGTTTCAGTTATTTTCCTGTCTTTCATGAGGTTTTGTTCAATTCTTGATCATCCTTCTCTTAGTGGGCTCCAGTTTGCACCCTGTTGGGTTTTGTAGGAGCTGAATGAAGCCCTTGTGCCTGCAGTTAGCCTCCTAGCATGTCACTGGCTCTGAAGCACAGTTTGTAAGGGCTGCTGCATTGTGCTGAATGGAATTTCTGGTGTGTTCTAACTGTCTTTTGACAAGACTTAATGGCATCAAAGTAAACAACAGTCCTGCCCTGGACAGAATTAAGTTTGATTAGAACTGGACCACTGGATGGATAAAGAACTGGCTTAGTGGCTGCACCCAAAGAGTGGCTGCCAATGGCTCCATGGCCAAGTGGAGGCCAGTGACAAGTGGAGTCCCTCAGGGATCAGTCCTGGGACCAGTCTTGTTCAACATCTCTGTGGGTGCCATGGACAGAGGCACTGAGTGCAGCCTCAGCAAGTTTGCTGAGCACACCAAGCTGTGTGCTGCAGCAGCCAGGCTGGAGGGCAGGGATCCACCCAGAGGCACCTGGACAGGCTGCAGAGGTGGGCACAAGCCAAGCTCAGGAGGTTCAGCAAGACCAAGTGCAAGGTCCTGAAACTGGGTCGAGGCAAACCCAAGCACAAATGCAGGCTGGGCAGTACCTGGCTGGAGAGCAGCCCCGAGGAGAGGGACTTGGGGGTGCTGCTGGACCAGAAGCTCAACAGGAGCCAGCAGTGTGCACTTGCAGCCCAGAAAGCCAAGCAGAGCCTGGGCTGCAGCAGCAGAAGTGTGGCCAGCAGGGCCAGGGAGGTGATTCTCCCCCTCTGCTGTGCTCTGCTGAGACCCCACCTGGAGTACTGCATCCAGTTCGGGAGCCTCTATTGCAAGAAGGATGTGGAGATGCTGGAGTGTGTCCAGAGCAGGGCCAGGAGGATGCTCAGAGGCTGCAGCAGCTCTGCTGTGAGCACAGACTGAAAGAGTTGGGGCTGTGCAGTGTGGAGAAGAGGAGGCTCAGAGGTGACCTTCTTGTGGCCATCCAGGATCTGGAGGGGGCTACAAAACTGCTGGGGAGGGACATTTTAGGCTGTCAGGGAGTGCCAGGACTGGGGGGAATGGAGCAAAGCTGGAGGTGGGGAGATTCATCCTGGCTGTGAGGAGGAAGTTGTTGAGCATGAGAGTGGTGAGAGGCTGGAATGGGTTGCCCAGGGAGGTGGTTGAGGCCCCATGGCTGGAGGTGTTTGAGGCCAGGCTGGCTGAGGCTGTGTGCAGCCTGCTCTAGGGTAGGGTGTCCCTGGGCATGGCAGGGGGGTTGGAACTGGCTGCTCCTTGTGGTCCCTTCCAACCCTGACTGATTCTGTGATTCTGTTCTAACTGGTGCAGTACTTATGGACTTCACCATTAATTTGCTTTCTTCCATGCACTTTAAATCCCAAGTGCTTGGCTGATTGATGGCTGTCCTTTGCCATGCCATTTTCAGGGTGACCCTGGTCTGGTTTGACACTCAAGCAGCTTAGATTTTGCTGTCGAGTGAAATCACTTTTTATAGGCAAGAGTGGATTAGTTCTCTACCATTTATTTGGCTGGAGCAAGGCTGCCTTGCCAGAGATGTCTGCCTGATGTGCAATGAAACCACTGAGCCCTTGTAAAGAGCCTGAGCCTCGCCAGGAATACATCTACCAATGTCAGCTGGAGCAGAGTTAACAACCTTCCAGTTAGCACAACTCCTTAATCAGAGCATCCAAAATGCAGTGCTGCTGGACACAGGCTCAGTTTCCTGTGTCCCACTTTATTGTTTTGATGCATTTTCACATCTGAAGATAGCTGAGCTTTTGTCTTGTCACACCACAGGATCACAGAATCAGTCAGGGTTGGAAGGGGCCACAAGGAGCAGCCAGTTCCAGCCACCCTGCCATGGCCAGGGACACCCTACCCTAGAGCAGGCTGCACACAGCCTCAGCCAGCCTGGCCTTGCCCCATCCCTGGAGGTGTTTCTCAACCCCACCTCCCGGGGCAACCCATTCCAGGCTCTCACCACTCTCATGGTGAACAACTTCCTCCTCACCTCCACTGTGAATCTCCCTGCCTCCAGCTTTGCTCCATTCCCCCTAGTCCTGCCACTCCCTGAGAGCTTAAAAAGTCCCTCCCCAGCTCCCTCTGGAAGTGGACCACAGTTGGTTTGCTCAGAAAGCAAGTCCCTCCTTCACAAAGGAGTATCTGCATTACATCTGCTTACATGGAGAGTCATAGAGGCATAGAATCCATCAGGCTGGAAGAGACCTCCAAGCTCAGCCAGTCCAACCTAGCACCCAGCCCTGCCCAACCAACCAGACCACGGCACTAAGTGCCTCATCCAGGCTTGGCTTCAACATCTCCAGGCACAGCGACTCCACCACCTCCCTGGGCAGCCCATTCCAATGCCAATCACTCTCTCTGACAACAACTTCCTCCTAACATCCAGCCTAGACCTGCCCTGCCACAGCTTGAGACTGTGTCCCCTTCTTCTGTTGCTGCTTGCCTGGCAGCAGAGCCCAACCCCACCTGGCTGCAGCCTCCCTGCAGGCAGCTGCAGACAGTCTCTGCTGTCTCCACTGGATACTCACGACTGAGGAGAGAGCTTGGTGTGAGAGTTTCTCTTTGTCTGTGATGAACCATGGTCTAGGAGAAACAAGTTATGAGGGAAGCTGTGCCCAAGACATCCTGCTTGATTCCAGCTTGCAGAGTTCATTGCTCACTCTTTCCAGGCTAGAACAGCCTTGCCCCTGCTCTGCACTCTCCTCTTTGTGCTCACTTCTTATCATTCTGTGTGGGTGCCTGGAGCAGGCAAGTCAGAAAATGCCCAGAAGGAAAATATATTGTTGGAGACCAAGATAAAGTTTTAAGGGCCTGGAGAATTTCCCAAGGGCTTTTGCACCGAGGCAGTTTGAGCTCTGGCAGGGGAGCTGGGGGTGTTTTCCTCTTCCCTTTGGCACCGTGGGCATTAGGAAGGTGAGCTGATTGACATGCAGAGGGAGAGATACTGTAGTCTCCAGATTGAAATGCTTCTCTTGATGTCGTGTAAGAGGTCAGTAGTAAATAGGCTGCTGCTCTTCAGATGAGCCAAACTTGAAACCAGGTAGGAGAGCCCTGCAGAGGGACCTGGCCAGGCTGGATGGGTGGGCAGAGGCCAATGGGATGAGATTGAACAAGGCCAAGTGCAGGGTTCTGCACTTCGACCACAACAACCCCAAGCAGCACTACAGGCTGGGGACAGAGTGGCTGAGAGCAGCCAGGAAGAAAGGGACCTAGGGGTACTGGTAGAGAGGAGCTGAAGAGGAGGCAGCAGTGCCCAGGTGGGTAGCAGAGCCAATGGCATCCTGGGCTGGCTCAGGAGCAGTGTGGCCAGCAGGACAAGGGAGGTTCTTGTGCCCCTGTGCTCAGCATTTATCAGGCCACCCCTGGAGTGCTGTGTCCAGTTCTGGGCTCCTCCATTCAAGAGAGATGTTGAGGTGCTGGAAGGTGTCCAGAGAAGGGCAGCAAGGCTGGGGAGGGGCCTGGAGCAGAGCCCTGTGAGGAGAGGTTGAGGGAGCTGGGGGTGTGCAGCCTGCAGCAGAGGAGGCTCAGGGCAGAGCTCATTGCTGTCTGCAGCTACCTGCAGGGAGGCTGTAGCCAGGTGGGGTTGGGCTCTTCTGCCAGGCAAGCAGCAACAGAAGAAGGGGACACAGCCTCAAGCTGTGCCAGGGCAGGTCTAGGCTGGATGTTAGGAGGAAGTTGTTGTCAGAGAGAGTGATTGGCATTGGAATGGGCTGCCCAGGGAGGTGGTGGAGTCACTGTCCCTGGAGGTGTTGAAGCCAAGCCTGGCTGAGGCACTTAGTGCCATGGTCTGGTTGATTGGCCAGGGCTGGGTGCTAGGCTGGCCTGGATGATTTTGGAGCTCTCTTCCAACCTGGTTGATTCTGTGATTCTATGCTTCACCTGTAGCCCTTTTCCCAGCAAACCTCATCTGGAGCCTGGGGGAATGGGAGGTAGGGCATGTCTGGTGAGGTGTCTCCTCTCAAACAATGGCTGGTTCTTACCCTCACTGTGTAGCCAAAGGTGACTGGATGGAAGTAAAGGGGCAGCACTGACAGTTAGAAAGAAACATCTCTGAGGGTTTGTTGTGGTTGTATCCTGTCTACCCCAGGGAGGTAGCAAGGCTGGAGGAGCACACATTGCTCTGAGATCTGCTCTGCCATGCTCTCCCTCCTGCTCAGCCTTGGGTCTGTTACACTTGGTACGTGGTCTGGTGGCACCATGTGGTCTGGAAAACTTTCCCTGCACTCTCACAGATCAGCAGCAACTCAAGCTGAGTTTAGTGGAATTAACTTGGATTTGCTCCAGGGTAGTTGGCAGAGTATTTTAGGCTAAAATAGCATCACTCTTACCAGCTATGGCACAGCTTATTGAATGCACTGCTGAATGTGAGGAGCTTAATGTGGAGCTGGGTAGCAAAAGGTTTTTCCTGTCCCCAAAACTCATTGTGATTTCCACCCCTCCCTCTCTGTCTCTCAGTACCTTTCTTTGATTAGACTTCTTAGATGGCTTTTCTGGGAGCAGTGGGAAGCACTAGAGGGCAGGGGAAGAAGGGCAAGATGTTGGCAAGCAGCAAAATGCAGGTATGAGGCTTGGACACTCTGGTCCAGCTCTTGTGCATTGCTCCACTCTGACATGGAATCATAGAGTGGGTTAGATTGGAAGGGACCTCAAAGCTCAGCCAGTTCCAACCCCCTGCCATAGGCAGGGACACCTCCCACTAGAACAGGTTGCTCAAGGACTCATCCAACCTGGCCTCGAACACCTCCAGGGAGGTGGTGGAGCAGAGACTCACCCAAGGTGATCTTCACATTGGGTGAGTCTCTGCTCCACCACTTCCCTGGGCAACCTGTGCCAGTGTCTCACCACCCTCACTGCAAAGAACCCTTTCCTAACATCCAGTTTCAATCTCCCCTCTGCCAGTTCAAACCCATTCCTCCTCCTCCTGTCACTACAAGACCTTGTCAATAGTCCCTCCCCAGCCTTCCTGTAGCCCCCTTCAGATACTGGAAGGCCACTCCAAGGTCTCCTTGAGGCCTTCTCTTCTCCAGCCTGCAGAGCCCCAACTCTCTCAGCCTGTCCTCACAGCAGAGCTGCTGCAGCCCTCTGAGCATCTTGGTGGCCTCCTCTGGACTGGCTCCACCATTTCCATGTCCTTCTTGTGCTGGGGGCTCCAGAACTGCCCCCAGGACTGCAGGTGGGGTGTGAGGAGAGCAGAGCCAAGGGGCAGAATCCCTTCCCTTGCCCTGCTGCCCACACTGCTCTTGCTGCAGCCCAGCACAGGGTTGTGTCTGGGCTGCACTCACACTGCAGGCTCCTGTTGAGCTTTTCAGCACCCCACACCCCCAGGTCCTTTTCCTCATCAAGTGTATTTGTTACTGCAGTGCTGGGTGCTGAGACTTCACCACCCCACTTGGAACCAGTGACTCACCCAGGATGAAAGAATTATCTCCTAACAGAGATTTATAAAACCTCCAATCAGTCCTCCTGAAGAAATGTAACAAGTTGAACTGCCTGGTGGAGGCAAAAAGCCTTAGCAGGAGCTTTCTGCCATCTATGGGTTGTTATTGCTACTTAAAATGTATATTAGCTGCTTGTTTACTTCTGTTGCTTTGGGATTTCAAGTGAAAAGTAATCCCAGGAGTTTGTCTCTTTGCAGGCAGAGGTTGACTGTCAGCAGGAGCCCATGCATCCAGGAGGACAGGTAGCTGTAGTGTTACTTGCAGCTGTGGTTTGTGACCAGCATTTTCTGGTGGTTAATACTGGGATGGAGATAGCAAATGCCAGCTGCACTCTTTCTGTTGGTAGCCTGTCCTTGGGAATTGAGGGGGCCTAACCTGGACCACTCAGTTCAGGAGAGATGTTGAGGTACTGGAAGGTGTCCAGAGAAGGGCAACTGAGCTGGGGAGGGGCCTGGAGCACAGCCCTGTGAGGAGAGGCTGAGGGAGCTGGGGAGGTGCAGCCTGCAGAAGAGGAGGCTCAGGGCAGAGCTCATTGCTGTCTGCAGCTGCCTGCAGGGAGGCTGTAGCCAGGTGGGGTTGGGCTCTGCTGCCAGGCAAGCAGCAACAGAACAAGGGGACACAGCCACAAGCTGTGCCAGGGGAGGTCTAGGCTGGATGTTAGGAGGAAGTTGTTGTCAGAGAGAGTGATTGGCATTGGAATGGGCTGCCCAGGGAGGTGGTGGAGTGGCTGTGGCTGGAGGTGTTGAAGCCAAGCCTGGCTGGGGCACTTAGTGCCATGGTCTGGTTGCTTGACCAGGGCTGGGTGCTAGGTTGGACTGGATGATGTTGGAGGTCTCTTTCAGCCTGCTTGATTCTATGATTCTGTGAATATTTCTCAGTGGTAAGGAAATGCTGTTGAAAGAAGGATACATGGCAGTTCAGTTGGAACCATTATGTGAAAGCTGTCAATGTTTTGAGCCAAATCTGTGGATACTATGAAGTGATAGAATTACTCATTCACCAAATCTGTGTTTTGGGAGAGAACAAAATGTGTTAGTTGATGATAGTTCAGCATGACACAGAATTTGCCTAGAAAATTGACACATCAGTTGAAAATGTCTGGTTACTGAGATAAAGCACCATGGGGTTCAGCACTTGTCCAGAATCCCAGTGTGTTAGGGGCTGGGAGGGATCTTGGGAAGATCACAGGATGTTAGGGGTTGGAAGGGACCCAAGGAGATCATTGAGTCCAACTCCCCTGCCAGAGCAGGACAATACTGTCTAACACAGATCACAGAGGAACACATCCAGACAGGCCTTGAAAGATCATCCACTCTAACCCCCCCTGCCAGAGCAGGATCACTTATACCAGGTCACACATGCAGGCAGATCATAGAATCAACCAGGTTGGAAGAGACCTCCAAGCTCAGCCAGGCCAACCTAGCACCCAGCCCTGGCCAATCAACCAGACCATGGCACTAAGTGCCTCACCCAGGCTTGGCTTCAACACCTCCAGGCACAGCCACTCCACCACCTCCCTGGGCAGCCCATTCCAATGCCAATCACTCTCTCTGACAACAACTTCCTCCTAACATCCAGAATAGACCTGCCCTGGCACAATTTGAGACTCTGTCCCCTTGCTCTGTTGCTGCTTGCCTGGCAGAAGAGCCCAACCCCACCTGGCTACAGCCTCCCTGCAGGTAGCTGCAGACAGCAATGAGCTCTGCCCTGAGCCTCCTCTGCTGCAGGCTGCACACCCCCAGCTCCCTCAGCCTCTCCTCACAGGGCTGTGCTCCAGGCCCCTCCCCAGCCTTGCTGCCCTGCTCTGGGCACCTTCCAGCACCTCAACATCTGTCTTGAATTGAGTAGCCCAGAACTGGACACAGCACTCCAGGAGTGGCCTGAGCAGTGCTGAGCACAGGGGCAGAAGAACCTCCCTTGTCCTGCTGCCCACACTGCTCCTGAGCCAGCCCAGGATGCCATTGGCTCTGCTGCCCACCTGGGCACACTGCTGGCTCGGCTTCAGCTACTATCTATCAGCACCCCCAAGTCCCTCTCTGCCTGGCTGCTGTCAGCCACTCTGTCCCCAGCCTGGAGCGCTGTGTGAGTGTGAGGATGCTGCAGGCTGGGTAGGAGGGGAGCACAGGGAAGTTGGCTACCAAAGCTGTTTGTGCTGGTGGCACACTGAAGAGTGTCTTGACAGACACTGCTCCCCTTTGTCAGGGGAATATTTGTTATGCATTTGATAGTCCCAGGCATGGCCATCTGCTAATACAGTCAAGCAGACACAATAAAGGAGGTTTATATCTTTTTAGGCTCTGTTACTTCAGGATCTATTTTTGATGCAGTAGGAGCCAGCACAGCTGAGCTGAAAGACTCTGAGGAACATGCCATGCATTTCAGAGTGGATGCCAGTCAGGAAAACTTGCTGAAGGACTAGAAATAAAGACAGCACATAACAGAGAATTTGAGATGATTGCTGTTGGGCTGGCTGTAGCCAGGGGTGCTTTAGAAGCCCTTTTCTTTGCTTTACATGAGAGACTTGAGACATTTTTATTCTGACTTTATATAGTCTGAGCAGGGCAACTCTGTGTGTGAGCTGCACTGAGGTGTGGATGGCCACATTTTACCCAAGCAGGCATGGAAAGCTTTTCATTGCAGGCTGGAGGAGGGTCTGCCAGCTTCAGTTCATCTCAAATGTATCAGCCCTTTTTACAGGAGGTCCTTCAAGTTCCCTTGTTGGTTTGGGTGGGCAGCATCAGTCACAAAGCCATTCTCAGGCTGCAGCCCCTGCACAGAGTGTGCTGCTCCTCAGATAAATGCCATCAGTGATGCCAGGTTTTGTCTTTTCTTCACTTTTTAACCTGTGTGCCAGAAGATTTCAATTTCCTTTGTTTTAAAGTCTTCTACAAGAAGTCATGGAGTGACACAGTCTCAAGTTGTGCCAGGGCAGGTCTAGGCTGGATGTTAGGAGGAAGTTGTTGGCAGAGAGAGTGATTGGCATTGGAATGGGCTGCCCAGGGAGGTGGTGGAGTTGCCTTCACTGGAGGAGTCCAAGCCAAGCCTGGCTGGGGCACTGAGTGCCATGGTCTGGTTGACTGGATAGGGCTGGGTGCTAGGTTGGCCTGGATGATCTTGGAGGTCTCTTCCAACCTGGTTGGTTCTATGATTCTATGACTTTAGTAGGATGATGCCCTTCCACATGGTGTAAACTGAGGAGCTGTGGAACTATGGCTCCTGCTCACAGCATTCTGATGCTATGAACTCCAGCAAGTTAATTATGTATGATCAGGTCTCCCTGCCATGTTTCTAATTAGCTGTGGTTTATGCCAAGCCTTAATCCTTCTCTGCTGCTGTTCTGAGACTTCCCTACTAAGCACAGCAGATGACTGGGTGCATCTCTTGCTATCTGCTTTGCTGCATGCTTTCTGTCCTATTCCCTTGTCCCCTGAACAGCACAGAAGGGAGCAGGGCTCTGAAACAAGGAATGGTGAAGAAAGACAAGCAGAGAAAACTGATAGCCTGTTTGTCTGATGCTCTTCCAGAGTTCATGCATGCCTGGGACCGAGCCTCATTTCCATCACTTTCCTGGTTTTCCTCATTGCTTTCTGGCAAGCAGTTGGCTTGGGAATATTTCTTAGCTCTACAGACATCCATGTGATGGATTCCTGTGACCCTCTGTAGCATTCATTTGCTGCTTTGTCCTGTGACTTTCACACAGATGTAGCTTTTGCTTTCAATGGTGTGCTCATCAAAATGCTCTCTAGTGTTCAACTTATGCCACAGCATTGCATGGTTAGATAGCAAATGTTTAATCAGACTCTGGCTAGGTTGGCTTACACATCTTAGTATCTGCAATATGTGTCTGGCCACAATCAGCACAGGGGAATATACCCTTCTGACTATGGGAGCTTGTTTAACTGGCTATAGCCACAGGCAACAGGAATGAGCAGTTAAAAGAATCATAGAATACAATCACAGAATCAGCCAGGTTGGAAGAGACCTCCAAGCTCAGCCAGGCCAACCTAGAACCCAGCCCTGTCCAGTCAACCAGACCATGGCACTAAGTGCCTCACCCAGGCTTGGCTTCAACACCTTCAGGCACAGCAACTCCACCACCTCCCTGGGCAGCCCATTCCAATGCCAATCACTCTCTCTGGGAAGAACTTCCTCCTAACATCCAGCCTAGACCTGCCCTGGCACAGCTTCAGACTCTGTCCCCTTCTTCTGTTGCTGGGTGCCTGGCAGCAGAGCCCAACCCCACCTGGCTACAGCCTCCCTGCAGGGAACTGCAGACAGCAATGAGCTCTGCCCTGAGCCTCCTCTGCTGCAGGCTGCACACCCCCAGCTCCCTCAGCCTCTCCTCACAGGGCTCTGCTCCAGGCCCCTCACCAGCTTCGTTGCCCTTCTCTGGACACCTTCCAGCACCTCAACATCTCTCTTGAATTGAGGAGCCCTGAACTGGACACAGTACTCAGGGTGTGGCCTGAGCAGTGATGAGCACAGGGGCAGAATAACCTCCCTTGTCCTCCTGGCCAGGATGCCATTGGCTCTGCTGGCTGCCTGGGCACACTGCTGGCTCATGTTCAGGAGGTGAGGTTCTTTTTCTAAGTAGCCTTTCCAATATTCCCAAGAGCTGGGCCAGGTTCCTGTTCCTGTCTTGCTCCACAACCTTTGCATGGATCCTCTGGATTTTCCCAAGGCAGCAAAGGCACTTTGTGGCATGCTGAGCTCTTCCAGGCTGAGCCTCCTGCCTTGCCTCAGGCTGGCCAAAGATCACTCTCAGCCTTGAAACCCGCTTGAGCATTTTCCTCCTACTTGGAGCTGTGTGTCCTCACAATCTTTGGGTTTTGTCTCATTGTTTCAGATCTTCCTGGGGGAATCATGGAATCATAAACCCACAGAATGTCAGGGGCTGGAAGGGACTTTGAAAGCTCATCCAGTCCAACCTCCCCTGCCAGAGCAGGATCTCCTAGACCAGGTCACACAGGAAAGCATCCAGGTGGGCTTTGGATATCTCCAGAGAGGGAGACTCCACACCCCCCCAGGCAGCCTGTTCCAGTGCTCTGCCACCCTCACAGATAAAAACCACCTTTTTCTGTAGATGACTTTTTCCTCCCTCATTTTGCTTTGCATTTATAATATTGGAAGAGGTTGGGTGGGGAAGGGGGGAAGAATCTTCAGTTCTGCTAAATCAGTTCATTGTCATTAATCCTGCAGTGCTACTTCCCTCCCTTGAAACTCCTTAGTTCATTGTTGTCACAGGAAACGAGAGGAGCCCTTTGTTTAGTAACAAGGGAATTTGTGTCTGTCAAGGCAGCAGCTCTTTGCTCCAAATTCCATATCTAATTTTGCAAAAGAATATTGTCAGCACATTGCTGGAGGTACTGCAGTGAGACTGAAGGCTTCTGTTTGCAGCAGCCACTCGTGCTACTATGGAAATCTTTGCAGAGCTGCTCTGCCAGAAAAATACATACATGGACTCCCTAGAAAACAGACCTGAGCTCAGGAGAAGTGAAGTGTGGGCAGCAGGGCAAGGGAGGGGATTCTGCCCCTTGGCTCTGCTCTCCTCAGACCCCACCTGCACTCCTGGGTGCAGTTCTGGAGCCCCCAGCACAAGCAGGACATGGAAATGGTGGAGCCAGTCCAGAGGAGGCCACCAAGATGCTGAGAGGGCTGCAGCAGCTCTGCTCTGAGGACAGGCTGAGAGAGTTGGGGCTGTGCAGGCTGGAGAAGAGAAGGCTTGGAGGAGACCTTGGAGTGGCCTTCCAGTATCTGAAGGGGACCTATAGGAGGGACTATTGACAAGGTCTGGGAATGACAGGAGGAGGAGGAATGGGTTTGAACTGGCAGAGGGGAGATTGAAATTAGATGTTAGGGAAGGGTTGTTTGCAGTGAGGGTGGTGAGACACTGGCACAGGTTGCCCAGGGAGGTTGTGGAGCACAGAATAACCCTCCCTGTAAGTGTTCACAACCTCCCTGTAAGTGTTCTAGGCCAGGTTGGAGGAGACCTTGAGCGACCTGTTCTAGTGAGAGGTGTCTCTGCCTATGGCAGGGGGTTGGAACTGGATGATCTTTGAGGTCCTTTCCAACTTAAACCATTCAATGCTGTGATGGGTGCAAAGAAGAGTTGTCTGGTGACACTATAAAGCAGTTAACCTGTCTGCTTAAATGCCATTTCCCTTTCATTATACAGAGAATTTAGCTTTATTCCTAACTAACTCTCCCCATGTGTGTGAGCTGTGCTTGCAAAGCAAAACATCCCAGTGGTTTGAAGTGGAAATGTTTAGTAGCTCTCTTCTGCCAGTGTGTGGAGGACTCTGGTTTTGGTTGCCTACATCTGGGCTTCCCCGTGTGGTTGGCTTGGGAACCACCAGCAGTGGTGTTGGCAGCAGCACCTTGCCCACTCTGTCTGGCTCTTATTCACAGAGTCACAAAGTATCAGGGGCTGGAAGGGACCTCCAGAGCTCATCCAGTCCAACCCCCCTGCCAGAGCAGGATCTCCTATACCAGATCACACAGGAATGCATCCAGGTGGGTTTTGAGTACCTCCAGAGAGGGAGACTCCACAAGCTCCCTGGGCAGCCTGTTCCAGTGCTCTGTCACCCTCACAGGGAAACAAATCCTCCTGGAGGTGTTGAAGCAAAGCCTGGATGAGGCACTTAGTGCCATGGTCTGGTTGATTGGCCAGGGCTGGGTGCTAGGTTGGCCTGGCTGAGCTTGGAGGTCTCTTCCACCCTGGTTGATTCTATGATTCTATATATTAAATGAAACTTCCTGTGCCTCAGCTTCCACCTGCTGCCCCTTGTCCTGCCATTGGGCATCACCCAGCAGAGCCTGGCTCCAGGCTCCTGGCTCTCACCCTTTTGTGTAAGCACTGCTGAGGTCACCTCTCAGTCTTCTCCTTCCCAAGCTAGACCCCCAGCTCTTTCAGCCTCGCCTCATAACAGAGATGTTCCTTTCCCTTCATCATCTTTGTGGCTCTGCACTGCACTCTCTCAAGTAGTTCTATGTCCTTGAACTGGGGGCCCCAGAACTGCAGCTGGTGCAGTAGCAGCAGTGGTGGCATTCACAGCGCAGCCTGTGCCACCTTGCTCTAGGCTTCATTTAGCCAGGGCTGGGGCTCAGGCACTCCAAAGTGTCCAGTTTCTAGCTGGAGGCCAGTAACTGCAAGAGACTAATTTTGGTTAAATGATATCACTGTTCTGAGGTTCACATTTTCCTGACCTTCTGGCAAATGATTCTGTGGCCATGTCTCTTTTCCAGTCATTGCCACAGTTATCATAATTGGAATTATGTTTAGCAGCAGAGTTGTCATGTTCTAGCATTTTGAACTGTTTGTCTTCAAGTCCTTTGGAATGTTGCACAGATCCCTGCAAATACCACCCCCCCCAAACCCCTCCTGTGCTACTGAAGCTCCTAAAGAGAAGGCTCTGAGCTGCACTTGGGTTCTTCTCCAACTCTCTCTTACTGGCTAGTGCCCAAAGAGAGTGGTGTCCCCAGGACCTGACAAGCCAAGTCAAACGCTGCATGCAGCCCACCTGCTGCCAACAGCCACCCCCTTTGGAATGTTGCACAGATCCCTGCAAATACCACCCCCCCAAACCCCTCCTGTATTAGTGAAGCTCCTAAAGAGAAGGCTCTGAGCTGCACTTAGGTTCTTCTCCAGCTCTCTCTTACTGGCTAGTGCCCAAAGAGAGTGGTGTCCCCAGGACCTGACAAACCAAGTCAAATGCTGCATGCAGCCCACCTGCTGCCAACAGCCACCCCCTTTGGAATGTTGCACAGATCCCTGCAAATACCCCCCCCAAACCCCTCCTGTACTACTGAAGCTCCTAAAGAGAAGGCTCTGAGCTGCACTTAGGTTCTTCTCCAACTCTCTCTTACTGGCTAGTGCCCAAAGAGAGTGGTGTCCCCAGGACCTGACAAACGCAGACAACGCTGCGCGCAGCCCACCTGCTACCGACTGCCACCCCCAGACAGATGGCTGTGTTTTTTGCCTCTCGCTATATAAGGTTAGAGTAGGGCAGAAACGCTTCCCCCTCCTGCTCGAGGGGCCGAGTGTGATAGCTTTTCTAAATTGGGCCCAAAGCAGCTCACAGGCAGTGGCATGACTCAGGCAGGGTGACCCAAGTGACTGGTGCGGCGTGCCAGCGGAGCAGCCGCTTCGTTGGCACCGTGCGGTTGCTGACTTGGGTCTCTGTCCCCGTGGCGCAGGAGTGTCTAGGAGCTCTAAGGCAAAGGTCAGATGTGCATCCCTGCAAGATGGAGTCCAGTGGTCACAGCTCTCTCTGGAGTTCAGTCTTGGGTTTTCAGTATGTGCTGCTGTTGCTCTCATCTTTGGCAGCAGAATCCTTCCTGGCCAGCGCCTTGTCTGCCACATCAGGTGGCGGAACCAGAAGGATGGTGAGGATGATGTTTGCATCTCCACCCTCGCATTGTTTCTCTCCTTGAAGACGTTTCTTTGCTCTTGAGGAGCTCACTGTGCTTCAGGAATGCTCTGCATAGAGGTTTTCACTGCTGCCACGTAAACCCTTTGGCTGCAATAACACTTGCAATTGCTGGAGCCTTGGCAGAAAATGTTACCTCAGGATCCAGCAACCGCTGGCAGACAGGGTGTGGGAAGGGTTGGAACAGCAGGGCAGGAGCAGTGCCTTGTAGCCTCAGGAAATGCACCAGCTCTGCAGGTTTCTGAATTCAGCTGGAGTGGGGAGCTGCTGCCTTGCTCTGTGACAAAGTGACTTGGCTGGCTGAAGGGATGCTTCCCTTTCACAGAAGCTGCTGCAGCTCCAGGCACTGCTGGGTTTCTCCCAGTGCACTTACAGCCTTAATGTGGGAGAGGATGAGCTCTGTGTGCCACACTGCCTTTGCAGAGCTCACCACTTCGGTGCTGTTTAATCAAACAACAAAGGCTGGTAGGTTTTACTCAGAGCTGATCATTGGTTTTAGCAGATCTGCTTGACAAGGGCTAGTCTGAAGTGCCTTGGGGTGACTGATGCTCACTCTTAGGCAGCCTTGACAGTGTTGCAAGAATTCCTTCCAAAGGAAATAATCAGGGGCCAAGTATATATTATGATGCATTCCAGGATTTAGGGGTTTAGAAACTAGATAACTAAGTTGAGAGGCATTTCTTTCAAGATTAAAGCACTTGTGAAGGAAAGTTCTCAGATGTCTTCCTCACTAACCTCACAAAGCTGTAATATGTCCAGAATCTGCTCACCTATTCATCCCCTGGGGCAAAGTAAAGATGGTTGAAAGAAAAGATCTGGTTCCCTTCCCCATCACTGATAAATATGGACCAAGTTAGGAAAGCACTAAAGTGTACACTTAGGAATGCTTAAATGTTTTCATCAGGCCCTAAAGTAGTGAATTAGAGCAACTCTTACCCTTGTTCAAACCACACTGATGTCAGTGGAAAGACTCTCATTAACCTTGGAGGATTTTGCATTAGATCTGTGGGTAAAATTCTGGTTCCTTTGAAGTTGGTACTGAAGCTTCCATTAACCTGTGCCTGGGACTTCATTTATTTTGCAAAAGAAATGTGCTGGCAGCATAAAATACACGATCATGTTCTGATAAATAGAGAGAAAATTGCTGCTATTCATTTAAGAACATCCAGCACTACCAATTAGTAGGAAGCCTGAATACAGAAAGGAGCTAATCTAATGATGTGAAAATCCTTGCTGTGTAATAGAGATATTTGCTGCATGTCTTGCTACAAAGGGAAGAGATCAGGACACAGAAACATGGTTTTAATAGGTAGTGGAAAGAGTTGCTGCTTTCAAACTGCTTGGTAACCATTGCAGCCTGCTTTTGCCAGCTGTAAAGTTTCATTTGCCTCGCAGTCTTCAGTTGCTCCTCTATTCCTGTTAGTGTTTAGAGGCATCCTGTTTGCAAGGTGTTATAATGAAACCTGGGAGTTCTGTTCATCCTGTGGTTCTGAGTCATTTTATGTGAAAACCTGTGAAAAAGAAAAGGAGTCTGAGATTTTGAAGGCAGATAAAATTGGTCTTCAAAAGCTCAGGAAGAGCAATTGCATCCATCTGGAAGAGGAGGGCTAGAATTTGTAGGTACACGTGGAAAGAACTGAACCTTAGAATCAGTCAGGGTTGGAAGGCACCACAAGGAACATCTAATTCCAACCCCCCTGCCATGGGCAGGGACACTCTACCCTAGATCAGGCTGGCCAGAACTGAGTGTCTTTAGCCTAAAGAAGCCAGGGAGAAGTGATGAAAAGGCACCCAGAGCTATCATTTTTCCTTTGGAGGTGAAAAGTAATATTAAGTAGCAGTGTAGCAATAGGGAGATGCATCAAGGGCTGTGAAATACTACCTTGTGGGTAGGGAACCTTTCTGAAACGAGCCTAGAGGGTGGCTAAATTATAGGCACGTGTGCTGAACTACACTAGAGGGAAACTGCAGCATAAATATTCCACATTCCTTTTAAATGGTATTCAATTAATTTTCCTAAGGGAGGAAATGTTATTTCACTGAGAAGTTGGGGTTTAAAAATCCCAGAAGAACCACCACAGAAATAGTTAACCCTCAGAGGTGAGCAGTGTGCGCTGTGAGAAGTTGTAGCTGGAGGGTGAGACACTGGCACAGGTTGCCCAGGGAGGTTGTGGAGCACAGAATCACCCAAGGTGATCAAAGATCACATTGGGTGATTCTGTGCTCCACAACCTCCCTGGAGGTGTTGAAGGTCAGGTTGGATGAGCAACCTGTTCTAGTGGGAGGTGTCCCTGCCTATGGCAGTGGGTTGGAACTGAGTGAACTTTGAGGTCCCTTCCAACCAAAACCATTCTATGTTTCAAAAGCCTCAATACCTAACCAGAAAATCAAATGAAGCTTAATATTCAGAAAGGCTTTTAAGCAATCTTGCCAGAGGGCAGCCTTAAGAGGTCTCTAAAAGAGTTGCAATGCTGCCTCCTCACTTCTGGAATGCCAGGAGCAGAGCTGCATTCCCCAGCAGGACAAGCCCAGGCAGCAACTTGACTGTGAGCATAGGACATAGTCCATATGAAGTGATCAGATTGAGTCGTGGCAGACTTAGTCTTGCTTGTGCAAACTGCTTCAGAAAGGGCCCTACACTTTGCAGGCAGCTCATCTAATTTCCAAGAGCGTGCCCAAGAACTGCTGCAGTGTGTAAAAGAGAGAGGAAGAAACAAAAGGACAAAGGCACAGCTAATGGCACCGAATGAAACAAGAACAGAGGATCTATGAGTAGGAAGGGGAAGGTGAAGGAAAGTCAGCCTGCTGCTCATCATCATAAATGATGCTCAGCAGACCAAAGCATTTTACTCACTCTTCTGCCTCAGTCCTCACTAAAAAGGTTAATGGTGATCAGATGGATAACAAAATTGATGCTGGCTCAGATAAATTAGTGTACCAACAACAAACAAATCAGAGAAGATGAAAGAGCAGTTAGCTAACTTGGAGGGGGTTATATATAAGTATCAGTATATTTCCAGTGTCTGGAGGGGGCCTACAAAAAAGCTGGGGAGGGACTTTTTAGGCTCTCAGGGAGTGACAGGTCTGGGGGGAATGGAGCAAAGCTGGAGGTGGGGAGAGTCAGGCTGGATGTGAGGAAGTTGTTGAGCATGAGAGCGGTGAGAGGCTGGAATGGGTTGCCCAGGGAGGTGGCTGAGGCCCCATGGCTGGAGGTGTTAAGGCCAGGATGGATGAAGCTGTGTGCAGCCTGCTCTAGTGTGAGGTGTCCCTGTCCATGACATGGAGGTTGGAACTAGATGATCCTTGTGGTCCCTTCCAACCATGACTGATTCTACATCTGTTGGTCAGGGAATACTGATTTTCAAGGATTTGGGAGGGATGTACAATTTTTATCCTTTCATTAGTACTCTGCTTGAAAATGCTTCTTCAGATGTATAACAGGAATAGTTGGTAGTGTATGCATGTGACATTAACAGTTCTGGCATGGCACTGACACTCCTCTAGCAGCCAGGCTGCCATTGCTGGGACACTAAGGCAAGAAACAGGAACTAAGGGGATAGTTTTGGAAATGTGGTGGTTTGGGTGTTCCCTGCCCCCCACACTTTGGCAATTACCCAGACTAGACTCAGCCAGCTCTGGAAATTGAATGAAGCTTATATTTACAGCTAGCACAATATACAAATAGATAGTTACAGGATATGCAGTTACAGACAGAAATAGACAAGGTAAAGGTAATACAGAAACACAACAGCCCTCCCAGAAACCTGAGTCCCCAGGAGGGGCTCCCAACTGCCCTTCCACCTTCTCCCACCCCTCTCAACCTCACCCCAGTCCCAAGGAAGAATGGAGGTTCAGCCAGGGGGTTAGGAAGCCAAGTGGATTAATCAGAGAGATGGCAGAGAGGCTAGGGAGAGAAAAAGTCTGCGTCTCAGAGCTCCCCAGCAGAAGTGCCCCATCTATGCTTGGATTCTTGCTCTCATACCTCTCAGCAAGCCTGTGAGTGAAGTATACATCATCACTGTTTGTCTTTCCTAGCCTGTAATCTAGTTCTTCTCACCAAAACATTCTAGCTAGCTTCAATCTAGCACAGGCAAAAACAAGGCAAGAGCTACTGGTGCTCCGTGGAATGCAATGTGAGAAGGAACAACAGCAGCCAGTCTGAGCATTTCCACCTTGGTGCCTGTGGCTTCAGGATGCCTCCCACAGGGGAGAAGAGACAGTCAGCACCTGATCAGTGAGAAAACCAAGGCAGGATGGATGTAAAAGACTGGGTTGTGCTCATGGGTAGGTGTGTGCTCTATGCTCAAGACTGCATAAGCAGTCAGAAGGAGCAATAAAGGTCTCCAGTGGGATTCAGGTTGAGTCGCGTGGAGTCTGCGTGGTATCCCTCGCCAAGAGGTGGTGACCTGTGCTGTGTTCCTGAGGGAAGGTTTGCAACTAGCTCATGTGCTTAAAAGTGCTGAACTGCAGTCCAGGGGTGTCTGCAAGCAGGTGCTTTTGGAAAGAGCCAGTGAGGTTTGCTGAGAAGGTGGCTGGGAGCTGGCGTTGCCTGCGAGCCTCTTTGCAAACACCTGTGGAGGTCTGCTGGAGGAGCTTCTCTGCAGCCCCTGCACAGCTGGGGCTGGGGTGTTGGGCCCCTGCCAGAAGAGAAGGTTAAAAAGAAAGAAGCATCTAGGACTGAATCCAGCAGAAATAATCACCTCCATGAAAATGAGAGCCCTCAGGTACCCCTCTGACTGCTGGTGAAAGGCTGGTGGCTTTGGGTAATGAAACTCCTTGTGCTCTTTCCCCTCTCCCGCTGCCACCCCACTGCTGACATTTAATGCACAGGCAAGACCTGTGCTGCAGGCAAATATCACTGCTGTCACTTAGGCAAGTGACACGACCAGTGCTGGGGGACAGCTGGCTGTGAAAGCACCAGGCAGTAAGAGTCATCCTTCCCAGCTGCTGAAAGGAAAGTTAAAAGAGGATGAATAACCACGGAGAGTGGCTTCTGGCAGCCCAGGGGTGGAAAGAGCGACAGGGCAAGCGCAGGCGCTGAAGGCACAGGCTGAGGCGCGCAGCCCGGCGCGACACAGCTGCGCTTCCGCGGCTCCTCTGTGCCCCTGCGCTTGGTCAGCGCTGCTGAGCCCGAATCAGGCTGCTCCTCGCTCCTCAGACGCTGTGTGCTGGTTTTAATGGGCAAGATGAAACAGGAGACAGCTCAGTATGGGTTGTAGGTTGAGTCACGCTCAGTGAATCTGTCCGAGGTACAAAGGTGCTGTTTGCAGCAAAATGAACTAAGAGTGTGTGGGAAATCCACGAAGAGCAAAGGGGCTGGAGAGTGATATTTGTCACCCTCTCAACAGTCTCCTGTTCTTGCCACAAGATTTGTATGAGAGGGAAAAATACAGAGTAAGAATGCACTGGGAACTTGCAACAGTGAACTGCCTTAAACCCACAGAATCAACCAGGTTGGAAGAGAGCTTCAACATCATCCAGGCCAACCTAGCACCCAGCCCTGGCCAATGAACCAGACCATGGCACTAAGTGCCTCAGCCAGGCTTGGCTTCAACACCTCCAGGGACAGCGACTCCACCACCTCCCTGGGCAGCCCATTCCAATGCCAATCACTCTCTCTGACAACAACTTCCTCCTAACATCCAGCCTAGACCTCCCCTGGCACATCTTGAGACTGTGTCCCCTTTTTCTGCTGCTGGCTGCCTGGCAGCAGAGCTCAACCCCACCTGGCCACAACCTCCCTGCAGGTAGTTGTAGTTTTTAAAGTTTTTTAAAGCCAGAGTTGTTTCACTTGGCTTTGTGAAAGCTTGCAGGAGGTTGGGACAGGTAGCAACTAAAAAAAAGTCTGTAAGCAATGAAGAAAGAGAGGAAATAGGAGGGGTAATGAAGGAGCCTTCACAGCTCCCATGTGGAAATGCTGTGTGTGTGCTTGCTCTGTTTACCTGGATGCAGTGCCTGCTTCAGCCATCTTCACCTGAATGTCCTGTGTGAGTTGGGAGTTGTACCTCCAGACCCACCTGCTTGTGGGCACCTCTGAACCTTTTCTGCTTGTTGGGAGTGCTAAAATACCTGCAGTTTAGCTTAGTTGAGCTGTCCAAGGCAGGAATAGTTTTCTTTGCCGTAGGCATCTGTGTCGACGCTAAGTGGTGGTTGGTGTCAGCCTGGAGAAGAGAAGGCTTCAAGGAGACCTTGTAGCAGCCTCCCAGTATCTCAAGGGGACTACAGGGGGGCTGAGGAGGGACTACTGACAGGAGTGGGAGTCCTGCTGGATGGAAGGATGGCCATGAGCCAGCAGTGTGCTCCTGTGGCCAGGAAGGCCAGTGCCATTCTGAGGTGTATTAGAAGGGCTGTGGTTAGTAGGTCGAGGGAGGTTCTCCTGTCCCTCTACTCTGCCCTGGGGAAACCTCATCTGGAGTACTATGTCCAGTTCTGAGCCCCCCAGCTCATGAAGGACAGGGAGCTGCTTGAGAGAGTCCAGCACAGAGCCACAGAAATGATTAAGCAAGTTGAACATCTTCCTTTTGAGGAGAGCCTGAGGGAGCTGGGGCTGGGAGCTTTGAGAGGAGGAGACTAAGGGCTGACCTCAGTCACGTTTATCATGTGTAAGGGGTGAGTGGCAGGAGGCTGGAGCCAGGCTCTGCTGGGTGATGCCCAGTGACAGAACAAGGGGCAATGGGTTAATGCTGAGGCATAGGAGGTTCCATGTGAGCCTGAGGAAGATGTTTTTCCCTGTGAGAGTGACAGAGCACTGACACAGGCTGCCCAGGGTGGCTGTGGAGTCTCCCTCTCTGGAGACATTCAAGAACTGCCTGGATGTGCTGCAGTGTGACCTGCTCTGGGTGATCCTGCTCTGGCAGGGGGGCTGGACCAAATCAACTTTTGAGGCCCCTTCCAGCCCCTGACATTCTCTGGCTCTATAGCTCCTTTCCATTTTGATTTATTTATCTTTATTCCCCTTTCCCTGCAAAACCCCTCAGCAGCCAACAGGGTCACCAGGGATGGGTTTATTCCTTGGGCCATGGATCTGTAATGACTGTGACCTGAGAAGGGCACTTGGTGAGGGATGAAGCTCGCAGAGGGAAATGCAGTGCTGCTAGCCCTGATTCCTACTCCACATTCAAAGGCACCACCAAGTGGGTTTGACAGTGGGAGGCGAGTCAGTGGAGGGTTTCAAATGTTTGAGCTCTGTGCTAAAGGGTTGGACCTGATGATTTGTGAGGTCTCTTCCAACCCTGATAATACTGTGATACTGTGTGATACTGTGATACTGTGAATTGCTCGTGGCTGTCCTGAAACTGCATTGCACTTGACAGATCTGCTCTTGACCATCCAGAGACTCCATTTGACTTGAGGTCCCACTACAAGTCTCTACTTCCACGCTTCCCCTGGAGGCTGCTGAGTCTGTCTGGTACAGTGCAGTCCTCCCACACTTGTGCCTGGACAGGTTTGCACCAGAGCAGCTTCGGATGGCTTCCTGGTGGTGTTTGTGGTGCAAGGAGTCAGCATTTATTTCCAGAGAACATATTTAATACAGAGATTTAAATAATGTCATTTTTTCCCCTCATCTAAATGAAAAGCCAATGACTTATTTTCCAAACTAACTGCCTGTGTGTTGGACTGTGCTGGAGACACAGGAGAATCCAACCTCTCCTCTTGTTATAGCACCGCTTCTGTTAGTAACTCAACTGTAATTGTCTTTCTCTCTGGTCTGTTATTTTTATTCCAGGATCATAGACCTGAAATTCTTTGGTCTTCCTTCAGGGAAGCAAATGACAACTCTGCTGTGCCATAACTTTTAGCTAAGCCTTTTCTTACTGAGCCATCACAGACCTGCTCGCTGCTTAAACGCGGTTATTGAGACATTTGCTGTCTGTGCTCCTCCAGCTGTCATCCCCTAATGCAAATCACTGAAAGAGGGAAAGAAACAGCAGACTTCTGCTGTTTTGCCTGATTTTCATTTTTAGCTCTTAACCCTTTCAGGAACAGCCAGGTTGGGCCACTTTCTCTCTCTGTCTTGTTGCACAATGCTGTGGTGGTATTCCCATTGTCACTGCCCTTACAGTGTTAGTAGAGGAGAGTGGCAACCAGCAATAGAACAAGGGGACACAGTCTCAAGTTGTGCCGGGGTAGGTATAGGCTGGATGTTAGGAAGAAGTTCTTCCCAGAGAGAGTGATTGGCATTGGAATGGGCTGCCCAGGGAGGTGGTGGAGGCACCGTCCCTGGGGGTCTTCAAGAAAAGACTGGCTGAGGCACTTAGTGCCATGGTCTGGTTGACTGGATAGGGCTGGGCTGGGTGCTAGGTTGGCCTGGATGATCTTGGAGGTCTCTTCCAACCTGCTTGATTCTGTGATTCTGTGATTGGCATTGGAATGGGCTGCCCAGGGAGGTGGTGGAGTCACCGCCCCTGGAGGTGTTGAAGCAAAGCCTGGCTGGAGCATTTAGTGCCATGGTCTGGTTGACTGGATAGGGCTGGGTGCTAGGTTGGCCTGGATGATCTTGGAGGTCTCTTCCAACCTGGTTGATTCTATGATCTAGGAGGTGAAGAGAATATGGACTTCAGAAGCCTTTTCTTCTCCTCTTCAGACCATACAGCCCCAGGACCCTCAGCCTTTCCTCCTAGGTTTACTTTAGCCTATTAATGGTTCCATGCTGGCAGAAATCATAGGAGGAAGTTGTTGACAGAGAGAGTGATTGGCATTGGAATGGGCTGCCCAGGGAGGTGGTGGAGTCACCATCCCTGGAGGTGTTGAAGCCAAGCCTGGCTGGGGCACTTAGTGCCATGGTGTAGTTGACTCGATAGGGCTGGGTGCTAGGTTGGCCTGGATGATCTTGGAGGTCTCTTCCAACCTGGTTGATTCTGTCTATCTATTCTATCTATTCTAAATGTCTGACAGAGTGAAGAATTCATTATCCTCACCTAATGTGGAGTGATAGATCAGTCTGTGCAATGGGAAGCATTATCACCCTGTAAATAATTGAAGGAGACATAAAGCACAGTTGATAATCTAAATGAAGCAAGTACATTTTCTGCTGTGGGCTTTGTGGGTTTTTTCCCTCCCCCACTGTGAGCTGCTTTGCTGAATTTTGCAAATTAGCAAGTAATTTGTAATGGTTATCTTGAACATTCTGTGAATTAGTGAAGGTCCATTGTAATTAGATCTTTTCTTTAAAAGAAGGAAAAAACAATTAGCAAGTGAGAATGATCTCATCACCTAGAATTGCTCAGAAGAAGGAGGGGGGAGGGAAGAGCATGATTTTATTTGTGCTGTGCTTTTAGTAACACCTTAATGGTTGAATTTCCTCCTGAAGTCCCTAGAAAAACACAGACTGGC
Source organism: Pogoniulus pusillus (assembly GCF_015220805.1). Lineage (NCBI taxonomy): Eukaryota > Metazoa > Chordata > Aves > Piciformes > Lybiidae > Pogoniulus > Pogoniulus pusillus. The sequence goes on along the minus strand of NC_087276.1, from coordinate 29,659,701 downwards.
TGGGTGGAGCACTGCTGGAGAAGGAATTGGCTGGATAGTGGCACAGAGAGAGTGGTGAGCAAAGGGCAAAATGTCCACTTGGAGACCAGAGCCAAGTGGCATCCCTCAGGGGTCAGTGCTGGCACCAGTGCTGTGTGACATCTTTGTCAGTGATATGGACAGAGCAATCAGTGCAGCCTCAGCAAGTCTGCAGATGGCACCAGGCTGTGTGGCACAGTCGAGTTGCTAGAGAGCAGGGATCCATCCAGAGGGACATGGACAGGCTGCAGAGCTGTGCCCAGGCCAACCTCATGGCATTCAACAAGGCCAAGTGTAAGGTCCTGCACCTGCGTAGTTGCAATCCCAAGCACAACTCCAGGCTGGGTGGCAAACAGTTGAGAGCAGCCCTGAGGAAAAGGACCTGGGGGTCTGGGGTGATGCAAAGCTCAACATGAGCCTGCAGTGTGAGTGCAGCCCAGACACAACCCTGTGCTGGGCTGCAGCAAGAGCAGTGTGGGCACAGGGCAAGGGAGGGGATTCTGCCCCTTGGCTCTGCTCTCCTCACACCCCACCTGCAGTCCTGGGTGCAGTTCTGGAGCCCCCAGCACAAGCAGGACATGGAAGTGTTGGAGCCAGTCCAGAGGAGGCCACCAAGATGCTCAGAGGGCTGCAGCAGCTCTGCTATGAGGACAGGCTGAGAGAGTTGGGGCTCTGCAGGCTGGAGAAGAGAAGGCTTGGAGGAGACCTTGGAGTGGCCTTCTAGTATCTGAAGGGGGCTACAGGAAGGCTGGGGAGGGACTATTGACAAAGTCTGGTAGTGACAGGATGAGGAGGAATGGGTTTGAACTGGCAGAGGGGAGATTGAAACTGGATGTTAGGAAAGGGTTGTTTGCAGTGAGGGTGGTGAGACACTGGCACAGGTTGCCCAGGGAGGTTGTGGAGCACAGAATCACCCAAGGTGATCAAAATCACCTTGAGTGATTCTGTGCTCCACAACCTCCCTGGAGGTGTTGAAGTCCAGGCTGGATGAGACCTTGAGTGACCTGTTCTAGTGGGAGGTGTCCCTGCCTATGGCAGGGGGTTGGACCTGGCTGAGCTTTGAGGTCCCTTCCAACCTAACCCATTCTGCAATAAAGGCACTTGCACAAGGGCAAGGAGAGGAGGAATGCTGAAACCCCAAACTCTGTTCTTCTCTGCTAGGTATTTAGGCTTCCAGACTCAAAAGCCTTCTGACCCATTGTGGTGTATGTCATATTCTGCAGGGCAGAGAATAAATGATGCTTTCTAAGGAGGCAGGTTAGTGCCCTCACCATGAGACCATTCTTTTCCTGCCTGTCTTTGCTCACATCACACACAAGAGTGTTTTTAATGTCAGTTTAACAAAAGTGGTACTTCTTTTTTTTAGAATTTATTTAATAGAAATGAAATTTCATTAAATTTTCAACCCTCACAAGTACATCTTCAGTTCTATTCTACTTTTCTGTCTTGTGGTGTGAGCAGACCCTTGTTTTCCTTTGCTGCCCTCTCAGAGTGCCAAAGGGGAAAGCTGTTTGCCTGCTGCATATTCATGAGTTACTATAGGAGACTGGATGGAGTACGTGGCAGAGATCCATGTAACAGCTGAGATGTTGACTTGTTGGCTGGTGCAAGGATAACCTGGACACTACAGCAGTTTGCACAGGAGGTCTGCAGTCATCAGCACTGAGAATAAGCAGTTCCTATCCCTTCAGAAGAGAAGGGTCACTCATCTCCTTCTGTGGTATTGCTGTGCACTGGGATGGGAGGTGATAATTGGAATCTCTGGGTGCTGAAGGCTGCTGATCTGTTATGTGAAGGTGTGACCTGTGCTTGGAGTGCAGTGAAGCTTCCCAAGTAGCAATGCTTCTGTTTGCAGAGGGAGGCCCAGAACAGCTGATGGCAGTTAGGAGCTCCTCGGCTGATGCATGACTCTGGTGCCTGGCCACAAAAAGGCTTTTTTGTGCTTTCAGTCATAGAATCACCCAGGTTGGAAGAGAGCTCCAAACTCAACCAGCCCAACCTAGCACCCAGCCCTATCCAGTCAACCAGACCATGGCACTAAGTGCCCCAGCCAGGCTTGGCTTCAACACCTCCAGGGACGGTGACTCCACCACCTCCCTGGGCAGCCCATTCCAATGCCAATCACTCTCTCTGCCAACAACTTCCTCCTAACATCCAGCCTAGACCTGCCCTGGCACAGCTTGAGACTGTGTCCCCTTCTTCTGTTGCTGAGTGCCTGGCAGCAGAGCCCAACCCCACCTGGCTACAGCCTCCCTGCAGGTAGTTGTAGACAGCAATGAGCTCTGCCCTGAGCCTCCTCTGCTGCAGGCTGCACACCCCCAGCTCCTTCAGCCTCTCCTCACAGGGCTCTGCTCCAGGCCCCTCCACAGCCTTGCTGCCCTTCTCTGGACACCTTCCAGCACCTCAACATCTCTCTTGAATTGAGGAGCCCAGAACTGGACACAGCACTGAAGCTGTGGCCTGAGCAGTGCTGAGCACAGGGGCAGAATAACTTCCTTGTAAGCCTTGCTCTGGTTTGGGAGGGCAGAACAGGGTTTGAAAACAGCTATTTGTGAGTCACAGAGTACACAGCAGAAAATTCCAGTCCTTTTCTGCTCTGACACTGTTCTCAGTAGACATAATCTTCTTGGTAACTAGAACTGGACCACTTCTTGCTCTCTGTATCTGACTTAAATAAAAGGAGGACCACAGGATTTTAGCAGTTGGAAGGGGACCTCTGGAGATTGAGTCCAACCTTCCTGGAAGAGCAGGACCCTAAGCTAGTGCAGAACCCTAACCTAGTGTAGAAATAAAAGGAACCAATTAACCATAAGGCCATATTTATGTCCTCCCCCTTTCCTGGACAGAAGTGTTTTCAGCTGTGGAAGGGAGGCCAGATTGAGTGGCAAGCATTTACAACACCCTTCTGAAACCTGAGTGCCCAAGAGCTGAACAATACATGAAAGTCTTAAGGGGGAAAAAAAAAAGTGTTCTCCTGTTTCTGAGCTGCAACTCACTGCTGTGGTTGTTCTGATTCTTAGGAGGAAAAAAGAGGCCAAACCCTCTCTCAATCCCAGCAGTAGGCTGTGTGTCCCTGCTACCACTGAGCAAGCCAAGAGATGTCACATGCCATCAATCTGTACAGTTTGGAAGCACTTCTGCAGCATCCTGTTGATTAGATTTCCCCTTGCTGCAGACCTGCTTCATTGCAGAGCCCTTAAGAAATGTTCTACTGAAAATAACAGCTTGGATTAGATGTTTGGGCAGATGAAGGAACCTCTTGATGGAATATGGGTGCAGCCTCTATAGTAAGTGGAGATGTAGGGGTAGGGATTTGTGCCTGAGAAGAAGGTTTCCCTGGGCTTGCTGCTTTGAAGCAGATTTATGCTTCTCATGTCACACTGGTAATAGTGGCAGTCTCTTCCTTCTCAGCAGGAACAGCTATCAAAGATGAAAGTCCTAAGCAATCCCAAGCACAAATCCAGACTGGGCAGTGAGTGGCTGGAGAGCAGGCCTGAGGAGAGGGACCTGGGGGTGCTGCTGGACCAGCTCAGCAGGAGCCAGCAGTGTGCACTTGCAGTCCAGAAAGCCAAGAAGAGCCTGGGCTGCAGCAGCAGAAGTGTGGCCAGCAGGGCCAGGGAGGGGATTCTCCCCCTCTGCTCTGCTCTGCTGAGACCCCACCTGGAGTACTGCATCCAGTTCTGGAGCCCCTGGGACAAGAGGGATGCTCAGAGGGCTGCAGCAGCTCTGCTGTGAGCACAGACTGAAGGAGTTAGGGCTGTGCAGGCTGCAGAAGAGGAGGCTCTGAGGTGGCCTTCTTGTGGCCTTCCAGGATGTGAAAGGGGCCTGCAAAAAAGCTGGGGAGAGACTTTTTAGGCTGTCAGGGAGTGCCAGGATGGGAGGGAATGGAGCAAAGCTGGAGGAGATTCATCCTGGCTGTGAGGAGGAAGTTGTTGAGCATGAGAGTGGTGAGAGGCTGGAATGGGTTGCCCAGGGAGGTGGTTGAGGCCCCATGGCTGGAGGTGTTTAAGGCCAGGCTGGCTGAGGCTGTGTGCAGCCTGCTCTAGGGTAGGGTGTCCCTGGGCATGGCAGGGGGGTTGGAACTGGCTGCTCCTTGTGGTCCCTTCCAACCTGACTGATTCTGTGATTCTGTGAAAGTGTCTGTGTGCTGGCATGAACTGATGCCTTAGTTGTGTGCATGATAAGCTTTAATTAGGCAATCCATCGTGGTGGTAAGTGGCTTTTCAATGAACCACTTTCCAGAAGCTTACTCACTTCCTCTGATTACATTAATTTCTCGGTGATGGAATAAACCTTAACAGGCAGGAATTAATTTACCTGAATATTTGGGTGCTAAAAACAAACCAAACAAACCTGATGGGAAATTCAGAAAGCAGTAAGCAGTGGATGAAATATTAATGGCCACTTTGTTTCTTATGCCATCTATCTGTGATGAGCAAAATGGGTGCTGCACAACTTGAGACTGTGTCCCCTTCTTCTCTTGCTGCTTGCCTGGCAGCAGAGCCCAACCCCACCTGGCTACAGCCTCCCTTCAGGTAGCTGTAGACAGCAATGAGCTCTGCCCTGAGCCTCCTCTGCTGCAGGCTGCACACCCCCAGCTCCCTCAGCCTCTCCTCACAGGGCTGTGCTCCAGGCCCCTCACCAGCCTTGCTGCCCTTCTCTGGACACCTTCCAGTGCCTCAACATCTCTCTTGAATTGAGGAGCCCAGAACTGGACACAGCACTGAAGCTGTGGCCTGAGCAGTGCTGAGCAGAGGGGCAGAAGAACCTCCCTTGTTGGCAGAGAGAGTGATTGGCATTGGAATGGGCTGCCCAGGGAGGTGGTGGAGTTGCTGTGCCTGGAGGTGTTGAAGCCAAGCCTGGCTGAGGCACTTAGTGCCATGGTCTGGTTGCTTGGCCAGGGCTGGGTGCTAGGTTGAACTGGATGATGTTGGAGGTCTCTTCCAACCTGCTTGATTCTATGTTTCTCTGATTCATTTCTGCCTTTCTAAACAGACATCCATGTGTCTTAATATAGTCTGAATATCACAAAGATTTTTTTTTCACTGCAATTGACACTAATTGGAGAGGACAGGTGGCTGTGGCAGTGGGGAAGAAATCTCTCCAGGATTGTGCAGAAATGGTAATAGGATGCACAGACCTAGAGCTGGTTGAGAAATATCACTTATGTAAGGAACGGATTAGCTTAGAGTAAAACATGTAAGCAAACAAACAACATGCTTTCCCCCCAAACCTCAGCCCCCCCTGAACACACAGAAAAACACAAGTCTCCAACATAAAAAATAAACAAACAAAAACCCAACACACACACAAAAAAAACCACAAAAAAAAAACCAACAAAAAACCCAACACAAAACCAAACCAAACAAAAAAATCCCCTCCCACAAGGGAGGTTCTTCTGCCCCTGTGCTCAGCACTGCTCAGGCCACAGCTTCAGTGCTGTGTCCAGTTCTGGGCTCCTCAGTTCAAGAGAGATGTTGAGGTGCTGGAACATGTCCAGAGAAGGGCAGCAAGGCTGGGGAGGGGCCTGGAGCAGAGCCCTGTGAGGAGAGGCTGAGGGAGCTGGGGGTGTGCAGCCTGCAGCAGAGGAGGCTCAGGGCAGAGCTCATTGCTGCCTGCAACTCCCTGAAGGGAGGCTGTAGCCAGGTGGGGTTGGGCTCTTCTGCCAGACAAGCAGCAACACAACAAGGGGACAGAGTCTCAAGCTGTGCCAGGGGAGGTCTAGGCTGGATGTTAGGAGGAAGTTGCTGGCAGAGAGAGTGATTGGCATTGGAATGGGCTGCCCAGGGCGGTGGTGGAGTCAGCATCCCTGGAGGTGTTGAAGCCAAGCCTGGCTGGGGCACTTAGTGCCATGGTCTGGTTGATTGGCCAGGGCTGGGTTCTAGGTTGGGCTGGATGAGCTTGGAGGTCCCTTTCATCCCAGTTGATTCTGTGGCTCTGTGATAAATCTAAGGAGGCTAGATTGCTTCTGTTTACTTTGAGGATGCACTGGTGTTGCTGAAAGAGAAAGTGAACTGCAGAGTTCTTAGGCTTGTAAGGCAGGGAGCTGATCAAACAGAAGCACTAATGAGTGCCATGGCAATTAACCTTCAACAGTTAATACTTGTTACCAGAAATCAGCTGCTGTTGTCGTTGGTGTTTAATGCTCATGAGCCAAGATGTAATTGAAGATTTTCATAATATTGAGGGCTTTTTTCATACTTAGAGATATTTGTCTCTAGAGAGCTTAAACCCAAAACAGTTAAGAGAAGGATGTGAAGTCATATGAGGAATTGAAACAGAAATCAGCAGTGAAGAATGGCTGTTTAGTGTCCCTTGGAATGAAAATCCTTCTAAACACAAAACTCAGTCTTCCCTCTCATAGTCAGTGCCTTTCCCCCAGGCACTTGCTCACAGTTTTACAGCTCGAGGTCTCATGCTTTTGCAGGATGCTTTTGACAAAGTGTCCTCTGCCAGACTGCATGAGCTTGGGCAAGGCTAAGAAAGGGATTTCACAGAGAAGCCATACAGCACCTTGGAACAACAGTGCTAGCCACAGAAGTACTTCAGGCCCTTTGACAAAACAGCTCTGGAAACAGAAATACTTCAGGCCCTTTGACAAACAGCTCTGGAAACAGAAGTGACACCTCTGCCTGAAGTGCAGGAGAGGAAGGCAAAGAAAGGGCAGTTTCTGGCAGTGGGTTCTCTCCTGGTCTCAGCAGTGCTTGAGGCTGCAGTTTCCAGTAAGGGTGTTGGTCATACAGACAGTCTCTGGCACTGATCTGAAGTGATGTGGATTTGCTCTGGCCAGCTTCCACCTGTGATGTGTGTAGGTGGAGCAGATGCAGTGACTTAGAAGGCGCTCTGAGCCCATGCTTTGTCCCTGTTGGGTGCTTGGGCATGAGACCTGGCTAAAGCCCATGGTGAAAGCAGTCTGTAGGAGCCTGCCTTGATGGGGAGAGGCTTGTCCTGCCCCCAGGGATCCCTTAAAAGAAAAGGCTGCCTTAGAGTGACCCCACAGTCAGGGCCCCTGATTGATTTGATTGTCGTTTGGCACTGGATCAGGAGACAGATTTGGGTGTAGGTAAGGCAGGACAGAGCCTGGTGCAGCAGCATGCTGCAGTTATTTATCACAGCTGTGTGTAACCTGCAGCAGTGGAACGTTGTTGTAGCTGACTTACCTAATGATTGCACTGGTGAACTGCTCCCCTTCTACCCCAGCAAGTGAGAAGCTGATAGGAAAAAGAGAACTGTGCATTAGGCTTTCCAAAGCAGCACTGGCAGGCTGTCATTCCTGCAGGGATTCATCTCCCAGAGGCAGCTTCCTATTGCATATGGAGGGGACGATGATCTATCAGTGATTCACTCAATGCTTTTCACTTGGTCATAGCAAATGATCTAAAAAATGATAACAAAAAAAAAAGAATCCCACTGTTTCCATGGCCTTACAAATGTGACAGGAGACTGTGATTAAAAGTAAGGAGCTTAGGATGTGAAAGGTAAGAGCACGGCAGCAGGAGCAGCAGGTTGGATGTTATTGCTGTTATTGAAATGGAGCTCAGGGGTGACCACATTTTACAAGAGCTTTATTGCTTCCCTCTAGTAAAAATGAATCACGTTCCTCTCGCTCAGCTCCTTATTTTGCTCCCTCAAAAGACTGATGGGGAATTAAAAAAAGAAGAAAAAAAAAAGATAAAAAGAAAGCTTCAACAAGAACAAAAAAGTTGAACGTTACACATCAGTGCTCCATACCCAGGCATGGTCCACCAGAATCCATCTCTTGGGTTTTTAAGCTGGCTTTTCATAGAATCATAGAATCAACCAGGTTGGAAGTGACCTCTAAGCTCAGCCAGGCCAACCTAGCACCCAGCCCTGGCCAATCAACCAGACCATGGCACTAAGTGCCCCAGCCAGGCTTGGCTTCGACACCTCCAGGCACAGCCACTCCACCACCTCCCTGGGCAGCCCATTCCAATGCCAATCACTCTCTCTGCCAACAACTTCCTCCTAACATCCAGCCTAGACCTCGCCCCCTGGCACAACTTGAGACTGTGCCCCCTTGTTCTGTTGCTGCTTGCCTGGGAGAAGAGCCCAACCCCACCTGGCTACAGCTTCCCTTCAGGTAGTCACGAAGCATTTTGCAGTGGAAATGTTAACTGAGCTTTAACAACAGCTTTGTAAGGTGGATAAGTGCTATTGAACAAGCAGGCATCTCAGGACAGCACAGGGTTAGCTCTCCTGTGGAAGGGCATTGGGGTGTGAAGGCAGTAACCCAGTGTGTGGGGACAGACTTGTGCTTAGAAGACCCAACCTTCAACATCCTTCAACATCCTTTTGGGATAGCAAACTGGGACCTGCTTCACAGCTGGGACCTCTGCTGTTATTAGAGCAGGAAAACTGACTGCGGCTATGGAAATACTCCATGAACTGCTGCGTCTGCCAGGCAATCATTTTGCATTTCCCCTCAAACCAGAGCAGAATCTGGCTTTTGATAGGCATAACAGCTCCTCTTGTTCCCACTTACCATAAAGCTGTCGCTCCGTCCAGAGGCGTTGTGCCTCGGCTGTGGCAATGCCACCTCGTGTGGGGTGCTGGCAGCGCACCCGGCCAGCCGCAGCCAGGTGCCCGCCGCTCCGGCCAGAGCCTTCCTTTCATTCAGGCGCTGGTGAATCGCCAGCAGGCTGCGTGCAGCCCGACAGCCCTTCCTCTTCTCCCGTCAGTGCTCTGATTTTCCTAGCAGGAGGAAAAAGCGCTCCTGGCTTGGGGCTGAAATCCTTTACTGTCACATGTGGTCGTGCAGAGCTGCTCCGCCTGCGGGTGCGCGTCCAGCAGCCCACCTCCGGGCTGCAGCCTGACGTCTAAGGGTTATGCCAGCTGGCATTTAGACCCACCCGAGTCTTACAGCTAAACGCCCCTTTGCAAACGGGTGGCAGGCAGGAGGAGGTAGACACAGTGCCCAGTGCCCTGCTTAGCCAATGCCTGCAGCCTGGCCGGCCGGGCGCTGCTTTGCCGGGCGCTGCTCGCTGCAAACCCGTTAGATAAGACCGGAGCGTGTTGGGGCCAGGAACTGCCCCGCCTGATGTTAGGGCTGTGTAAACACTCTCTCCAGCTGCCTGAAGTTTAGCAGATCCCAGAGTTGCCAGGAGCGTTTCTCTGCTTTCCCTGTCTGCCGAAGCCGAAGCGGCAGCTCTGGCTGCGTCGCTGTCTCCCGGGGACTCATTAGCACGGCGCCGGCGTCAGCTCCGCCGGCCGGCGGCAGGCAGCCACGGGGGAGAGCGCCACGCGTGCAGCCTGTGGCAGCCTCCACGCAGGAATGCAACTGTGAAGCGAAGCTGCAGAGGAGGGGAAGCATCAGGCTTAGTAATACGCAAATCGGTGGAGCATCTCAGCGAGATTTGATTTGCGTTTCGCGGCAGCTGCTAAAAGTGTTGTTTTAAGCTCTCCTGGGAGCGTGAACATATCCAGCAGGCACAGGCTAGAGAGAGGGTGATTACATTACATCTTCTAACAGCTTTAACTTGACAAGGTAGAAGGTCGGGAAGCTGGCCTGGCTTTTCTGCCGCGGAGCTGTCCACGGCAGGGTGATTGTGTCAGTGCTAACACGGCAGAGCCCTGCCGACCCACGCCAAAGAAGACCTGTGCTAAGAAATGCCCTGCAGATTAGTCAGGGTGTGAGGAAGTTTGGTTATATGTAATGAAATCTGAAATGTAATTTTTGATGCTTTCTTCTTCTGGTTCCCTCCCCCCTCCTGGTTCCATCAGAGGCAGCCCCACGCTCGGTGGCACTTCCTGGGCTTGATCATGATGGCATCAGGCTGCCTGTCACCTTCGCTGAATCAACCTGAGACACTCAGTCAAGCCTAGCTCCTCTCCCATTTGTAAGGCAAATGATTGGGATCCTGTGCCTTCCGTAACCAGTTCCACACACTGTAAAGCTTGTGCAGCTCAGGGGTTTTTTTATTACCTGTGTACTGCAGAAAGCAGCTCAAGACTTAATGCAGGTGCTTCGACGTGACACAGCTGTAGGCAGGAGCAATATTATGGCCCCCAGTGCTGATGAGCAGCAGAGAGGTGCTTCGGGAGGCAGAGACGTGCATGAATAGAGAGACATCAGTGCTAGGAAATCATAGGAGCAGTCAGGGTTGGAAGGGACACCAAGAACCATCTAGTTCCAACCCCACTGCCATGCCCAGGGACACCCTACCCTAGAGCAGGCTGCACACAGCCTCATCCAGCCTGGCCTTAAACACCTCCAGGGATGAAGTTTCCACCACCTCCCTGGGCAACCCATTCCAGCCTCTCACCACTCTCATGCTCAACAACTTCCTCCTCACATCCAGTCTGACTCTCCCCACCTCCAGCTCTGCTCCATTCCTCCCAGTCCTGTCACTCCCTGACAGCCTATAAAGTCCCTCCCCAGCATTTCTGTAGCCCCCTTCAGATCCTGAAAGGCCACAAGAAGGTCACCTGGGAGCCTCCTCTGCTCCAGCCTGCACAGCCCCAACTCCTTCAGTCTGTGCTCACAGCAGAGCTGCTGCAGCCCTCTGAGCATCCTCCTGGCCCTGCTCTGGACACACTCCAGCATCTCCACATCCCTCTTGCCCCAGGGGCTCCAGCACTGCATGCAGTACTCCAGGTGGGGTCTCAGCAGAGCAGAGCAGAGGGAGAGAATCACCTCCCTGGCCCTGCTGGCCACACTTCTGCTGCTGCAGCCCAGGCTCTGCTTGGCTTTCTGGTCTGCAAGTGCACACTGCTGGCTCCTGTTGAGCTTCTGTTCCAGCAGCACCCCCAAATCCCTCTCCTCAGGGCTGCTCTCCAGCCACTCTCTGTCCAGCCTGGATTTGTGCTTGGGTTTGCCTCGACCCAGCTGCAGGACCTTGCACTTGGTCTTGCTGAACCTCCTAAGGGTGGCTTGTGCCCACCTCTGCAGCCTGTCCAGGTGCCTCTGGGTGGATCCCTGCCCTCCAGCCTGGCTGCTGCACCACACAGCTTGGTGTCATCAGCAAACTTGCTTAGTGCCTTCTTCTCTCCAGACTGAACAGTGAACAACTGAGCAGCACACTGCTGCACTAGTACTTGAGAAGGAGTTGGTTTTGTCCTACCCTGCTAAATTATTGTTCAGGAGATAACAATTTGGTATTTCTGTGGCTCAGATCTGTTTTGATTTGTTTTCTTGTACTCGAGTCATCTGCCTCTATCTGCAAGCAATTGGGTTGAGTTTGAGAGAGGTTCACAAATGGAGGTTCATCATCTTCTAAAGAACATCTGTAGTTCTCCTCCTGTTGGTTTTTGATTGGGGCACTTGCAACAGCAGTGCCACTGTAAGGGGCAGGATCCCCTGCTCTGCAAACTGAAAGTTCAGCAATCCACTGTTCTGCAAGAAAGTGGCAGCTTGGATCTGCATTCCTGATCTCTCCTTTCCTGAGTCACTCTGCCATGTCATGGCTCTGAATCACTGACACTTCACTGATGGCAGCTTCTTCTCGTGTCACAGATGTCAGAGCCTGTGCAGGGGCCTGGTGCATGATCCTGGACTCCAGATGACCGCTGGGGAAGGTCCTTCAGGTTGAGCCAATCTGCACAGAGACAACCTTACTTTCCCCGTACTGCACCTGGCTGTTCACTGTAATAAGATGCTTTAGTGCCTGAGCCTGGGCAGATTGAACACCACAACTACAATTTTCTGTAGCAGCCCCCCCAGAAGCACCAAGAGATGCTTCTTCTTTTGGCTTTGAGGGTGAACTGTAACTTTTCATGTGAACAGAAGACATCTGGAAACTCCTGAGATGCAAGCAAGCTCATTGTGCTGTGCTGAGTGAGGTATAAACCTACACGAAGGGGATCCTGAGGCACAGTCTGGATCTCTGAGGCTGGCAGCAGCCAGCTCAGGCTTACAGAGCATTCCTAATGTGTGTTTCAGTGCCTGGGAGAGCTCTTCTTCCACAGAAGATTTTGCAGCACCAGACTTTGAGTGTCTGTGATTAAGGTCTGCTACCACCGCTCTTCTCTACTCCTCCCTTCCAGCTGTGGCTGGAAAAGCAGAATGACTGTGCTGATACTGTCTTCTGCTTGGCATTTGTGCAGCATCTCTGCCTGCTTTCTTCCTTCTCTCAAAACCCATGCCCCTGGATTTCTAAACTCATCCTACCGCAGGCGCTTAGTGAGTGTGGAGCAGAGCGACTGTGAGCTCTTCTGATGCTGAATTCAGCTGACAATCAGCTCCTAATGCCAGCAGCTATTCCTGTTTTGCATCCTCTTCCTTCAAGCTAACGTTGACAAGGTCGAGTTTAGAAACTTCTAGCAAATGTTACTTTCTCATTAACAGCCAGCCTGTTGGGTGGCAGCTCCTGGTTTGTATATGCCAGCTGCCAATTTCATCACCTCTCTTCTGCAAGCTCCCTCCTTCAGCAGCTGGTAACACGGAGTGGTGGATGGCATAAGAGCCAGCAGGTCTCTACCCCTGGTGCTTAGCTCTTTGTGCTGTAAAAATAGCAATTAGTATTTGAATCTCACTTCCCAAATGCTCCTGTCTGCTCTCTGCATTCTGAGGAGGGAGGGATGAGGTAGCAGAGCAAGGGACATCAGGGCTGGCTGACTGGCTGAAGAGCATCATGGACAAGTTGCAGCTGGTTCACAGAGCAGTGCTGGTAAAAGGAAACTTCTTCCACGTGGAGGAGGCCTGGTTCCAGATCCTGGGATTCCAGTTTTCCTCTACTGTGCTTTCAGCATCCTCCAGCAACCCTTGGTTGGCTAAGGGCCGTCAAAGTTTGCTAGGGGCTCTAACTCAGCTGCAAAGTATTGTTGTGTATTCTGCCTAGTAAGGAAACTGAACTCCCTGGTGCTTTGGTTCGGGATAACAGGCTGAAGTAAGAGCCCTGCTTCATTGTGACTGGGATGTTGGCTCTTCTCAGCTAATTAGCACTCTAATTGCTGACCTGCAGGCATGCATTCAGGTGTATGCTCCCAGCAGTCCTCTAACTGAACGAATCAAATACAGACATTAAAGATATACAAATATGGTGACTTAAAATTGTGTTGTGAAGAAGTGTATAGAGACTCAGAGTTTAAATCCAGGCCCTTTTGAATCACTGAGCATCTTTCCACTGCTGTTAGCTGCCTTTGTCTGGCTTTTCAGTGATTTGTCTTAACTACTGAAAGTTGCACAGAGTGCATCTTCCTGGGAGCAGTTGAGGTTCTGGAGGAGGTTCTGTGAGTGATGGCACTGAAATGGGCATCTGTCAGTGGTGCAGTAAAGGTAGGTGAGAATGTTCTTGCAGGCGGGCTGAGGGGCTGTCAGGGCTGTTTAAGGATGAATGAGGGTGAACAGGTTGGAAAGAGGGTCTCCAGAAGAGCATTCTTGTCCAATGTGCTTTGGGATTGATTGCTGGCATCAACTGCAATGAAATGACCTTTCATTAACACTAATGACGCTTACCTCTTACCCTTCATATGAGGTAATGAACTCAGCTACATACTGGCAAGCCAGTCCTGCCTTTCTCTGCCCTGACAGCATGAGATTGCAGTGATTTATACTCTTCATATAGGTAGTAATATGGTTATTCAGTTAATCTATTATTCATTCCACTCATGATCTATTCTCTTCACATTCTTATCCCGCGAGTCAATTTCTCTCTCTGCCGTTTTAATAGAGCAGCATTTTAGATGGTGAGAACACCACATTAAACATGGATAAGATTTAATCTCGTTCAAAATGCTTTCTTCTAGCAGGGTAGGCCTAATAAGCATAAAAACAATGATGTTCAAGATGCTGTGGCATATTAGCATGCCAGATCGGGAAGGATGCATTTTTTTAAGTGATGCTAAGCACTAATGAATGTGTTAAAAGAACCCAACCCCTCTTTCTTAGCCCTCTTCCTGCAGCTGTGTGACTGACAGGGCAAAAGATCTTTGGACAGAGGAGTGTTGCATACAAATCATGGAAGCATAGAATCAGCCAGCTTGGAAGAGACCTCCAAGATCATCCAGGCCAACCTAGCACCCAGCCCTATCCAGTCAACCAGACCATGGCACTAAGTGCCCCAGCCAGGCTTGGCTTGGACTCCTCCAGTGAAGGCAACTCCACCACCTCCCTGGGCAGCCCATTCCAATGCCAATCTCTCTCTCTGACAACAACTTCCTCCTAACATCCAGCCTAGACCTCCCCTGACACAACTTGAGACTGTGTCCCCTTGTTCTGTTGCTGGTTGCCTGGCAGCAGAGCCCAACCCCACCTGGCTACAGCCTCCCTTCAGGTAGCTGCAGACAGCAATGAGCTCTGCCCTGAGCCTCCTCTGCTGCAGACTGCACACCCCCAGCTCCCTCAGCCTCTCCTCACAGGGCTGTGCTCCAGGCCTCTATTTAATTATCTGGGCAAGAATTATTTTTGCTCATAATTTGTTTGATGGAAAAATGAAGTTTTTTTGCTTAACCGAGAGCTTGTTTCAGACCAATTCAGCTTTGTACCTGCTGCTTGAGAACGGAGTCATCTTAATGTGTTGGTTTTCTTTACATCAAGTGGTTTAGTTTCATGCTCCCTATTAGAAAGTTAGGTCCATGCACTCTTGCCAGAATAGAAAACCTGCCCAGGTGCAAAGAGAGCATCTTGCTGTGAACTGCACAAATACTTGGCCTAAGCAAAAGGAAATTGTCTGTATTTCTGTTTCATTGTTTTCATGACCCTTTTGCTGCTCAGATTTTGACCATTCAAGCAGCCTCACTGTGAGGCTACAGAACACCCTGGGACTCTGAACCTGGGGTTTGTTATGGCTGTGCTGGCTCCTGTGCAGCAGGGCCTGGTCCCATACTATGAGGCTGGGTTGCAGCCAGGATGAGTCCCCCCCACGGTGTAGATTTGGAAGCCTTCTCAGCTCTGTTACTTCAGATAAAGACAGTGGAAACTGCTTTGTAGTACCCAGTGGGAAAACTCCTACAATTAGGCAAGTCCCTGTGTCACTGTAGCTCCTGAAGCTGCTTTCTAAGTCTCCTATTCATTACCACTGCATCAGCTTAATCATAGATTTTCAGCAGAGGCTGACATGCAGCAGGAGGTCTAATTGCACGTTGGGTTTCTGGGCTTGCTCATTCCCAGCAGGTGACTGCAAGCACAGATGGTGAAATTAGCCATTTGCTGACCCTCTCTTCACACATGGTCCCACTGACCACCAGCTGCTCCTGCACTGTCAGAAAGGTGAGTCTGAAGTGGTGAAAAAGGAGACTTGGATGTGAATACCTGACAGTTCCCTTCAGCTTCTCATAACGATGAACACCTTCTTTTTCTTCCCTTGCCACAGCCAAAAATAGCTGCAGAGTAAGCATGTGAGTATCAAACATGCACCCCTCCTTTGGCATCCAAACACTGTTCCATGTGGAGAGGTACATACTGGTGTGGAGGACTTGGGAAAGGGACATCTCTGTCACAGACAAAAACATAACAATTCTTATCTCTTCACCTACTCTTCTGTTTCAGATGTTAGCTTTGACTGCTGGTCTTGTTGCCACCAAGTACACTCTGGTACAAGCTTCTGTTGTTCTGTCACTAGTGCCTTGCTGCCCCATGGTTCATCAGTGCTGTCTGTGCAAGGGCACCCAGACTGCAGCAATAGAATAGGATAGAATAGAACAGAATTGAATCAACCAGGTTGGAAGAGACCTCCAAGCTCAGCCAGGTTGGAAGAGACCTCCAAGCTCAGCCAGGCCAACCTAGCACCCAGCCCTATCCAAGCAACCAGACCATGGCACTAAGTGCCCCAGCCAGGCTTGGCTTCAACACCTCCAGGCACAGTGACTCCACCACCTCCCTGGGCAGCCCATTCCAATGCCAATCACTCTCTCTGACAACAACTTCCTCCTAACATCCAGCCTAGATCTCCCCTGGCACAACTTGAGACTGTGTCCCCTTCTTCTCTTGCTGCTTGCCTGGGAGAAGAGCCCAACCCCACCTGGCTACAGCCTCCCTTCAGGTAGTTGTAGACAGCAATGAGCTCTGCCCTGAGCCTCCTCTGCTGCAGGCTGCACACCCCCAGCTCCCTCAGCCTCTCCTCACAGGGCTCTGCTCCAGGTCCCTCCCCAGCCTTGCTGCCCTTCTCTGAGCACCTTCCAGCACCTCAACATCTCTCTTGAACTGAGGAGCCCAGAACTGGGCACAAATGTTCAGATGAAGAGCACCAAGCCAGCTTGCTGTAAGCTCTGCCTCAAGTGATGTAGACAAAGGACTAATGCTTCAAGTTCCTGAGCACAAACCCAAGTGGTATCACAAGTGCTCAATAAAAATATTGCCCAACACGAAGTCAGAAGGATATTGGCTCTGAGCATGGCTTGGTTTCTGCACTGTTTTTCCTTAAGCCTCTTTAAGTTCTCACTGAGGTCAGAGCTTTGCTAAATATTTCTGTTTCTTATTTGTGGCTTGCTAGTTGCTAGGTACTCCACTTGTAGCCCAGGATGAGTTGTGCTGCTGGTGTTTGATCTTGAAAGGAAAATGAGAGTGTTTGCATTTGAGTGTGGCCTTCTTGGCCACCAGGGCACATTGCTGTGCCATGGATGTTCTCCACCAGCACTCCCAGGTCCCTCCACACAGGGCTGCTCTCCAGCAGTCACCTCCCAGCCTCTACTGGTGCAGTTTATTACTCCTCCCCAGGTGCAGGACTCTGCACTTGTCCTTGTGGACCCTCACTGGTGGCTGCGGGTGAAACTGCATCTCAGCCCTTCTGCCACTAGGACCAGGTTTCTGTTGGCAATTACATCTGTGCCTCTGCAGCACTGGAAAACAAGGTGAGGGGCAGATCTCTACCCTGTGCTCTGCTTAGCAACCTGCCCCAAAGCCTGCCCTGAAACCTCCAGCAGTGAAGACTGCTCCCATTTTATCTCATGGCTTGGTTTTACAGAGCACTGCCCCGAAGGTGACACCCTGCAGGCAACCAAAAGAGCTTGCCTTGATCTGTAGAGCTTTTCCTGGTTAGGACCCTGGATGCCTCAGTGCTGACATATCTCAAGTTGACAATCAGCATCTCTGACTGCTAGGGAAGCTTAGGGCCTGGGCACACAAAGGTGCAGCATTTCTTCTTCTTTTCTTCTGTCTCCTCACATCCATCCATCTCCACAGAGATGTAATTTCTAGCCCTCATTGTTTCTGCTTTCAGCAAACAGCACAAGGGAAAGGTCTCTGACAATTCTGGGAGCTTTACAGGAGCAGGCTTTTGGTGGTTGCTGCTGCTTCTGCTTCTGTGGGCATTTGGTAAAATCCTTGGAATGATGTTTGGTGGCTTGGTGCAACAAACTATTGCCATGGTAACAGCTGCTGCCATGGTACAGGGGAGTTTCTCTCTGCATTTCCTTTTATTGTTCTTTGTGTGTGTGTGTGTGTGTGTGTGTGTGTGCTGACATCAAATCATGTGGCCTGATTACCAAAATGATGACATGAATGTGTCAGCAATGCTTCTAACTCAGCTTAAAAGCAGAGAGAAAGGAGCAAGCATGTAACAATCTTCACATTCAGAATCTCAGCACAGCAGTGGAAACAAGAAACTAGGAAGAGAAATCTAAACACATCAACTGGAGGAATCTTACTTTAAATTCTAGGGTTTTTCTTTAAAGGTAAAATAGTTATTGCTTGCTGATCTTTTTATCTCACAATTCTGCAACTAGGCTGTGGCAAACTGCAGTCTGCTCCCTGGAGGGGTCTTCTGAAATTCTGGGCCAGCTGCTGCACAGCATCACCAAGGGGATGAGATTGAAGAAGGCCAAGTGCAGGGTTCTACACTTTGGCCACAACAACTCCAAGCAGCACTACAGGCTGGGGGCAGAGTGGCTGAGAGCAGCCAGGAAGACAGGGACCTGGGGGTACTGGTAGAGAGTAGCTGAAGATGAGGCAGCAGTGCCCAGGTGGGCAGCAGAGCCAATGGCATCCTGGGCTGGCTCAAGAGCAGTGTGGGCAGCAGGACAAGGGAGGTTCTTCTGCCCCTGTGCTCAACACTGCTCAGTGCTGTGTCCAGTTCTGGGCTCCTCAATTCAAGAGAGATGTTGAGGTGCTGGAAGGTGTCCAGAGAAGGGCAGCAAGGCTGGGGAAGGGCCTGGAGCAGAGCCCTGTGAGGAGAGGCTGAGGGAGCTGGGGTTGTGCAGCCTGCAGAAGAGGAGGCTCAGGGCAGAGCTCATTGCTGTCTGCAGCTACCTGCAGGGAGGCTGTATCCAGGTGGGGTTGGGCTCTTCTGCCAGGCAAGCAGCAATGGAAGGAGGGGACAGAGTCTCAAGTTGTGCCAGGGCAGGTCTAGGCTGGATGTTGTTAGGAAGTTGTTGTCAGAGAGAGTGATTGGCATTGGAATGGGCTGCCCAGGGAGGTGGTGGAGTCACTGTCCCTGGAGGTGTTGAAGCCAAGCCTGGCTGGGGCACTTAGTGCCATGGTCTGGTTGGTTGGCCAGGGCTGGGTGCTGGGTTGGCCTGGATGAGCTTGGAGATCTCTCACTCTCTCTGTGAAGAACTTCCTCATAACATCCAGCCTAGACCTCCCCTGGCACAATCTGAGGCTGTGTCCTCTTGTTCTGTTGCTGCTTGCCTGGCAGAAGAGCCCAACCCCACCTGGCTGCAGCCTCCCTTCAGGCAGCTGGGCTGCTGCTGTCAGTTCTGTTCCACCACTTGGGCTCTTGGAGCAGCAGCACAGTACTTCAGGTGGTTTCATTTCGTGTAGCAATGGCTGTCTGGATACTGCTAATTTGAGAAGTGGATTGAGGAGTTTGGTGCATGGCAAATGAAAAGCTCTGTGTGGATCAGACAGTGGGAGAAAAAGTGGGTTTGCATTTTTGCAGACACCCACTCAGCCTTGCAGCACTGGCATCAGAGATGTCTTTTTGACAGATCCTGATTCTTATCCTGCCCAAATCAGTGGCAATTAGGGTGTAACTCTCCTGAAGTGAATGGTGTTATCAATGTGAATAGAGAGGAGAGCATCTCCATGCTTCCGGGGACCAGTGTTAGCAGGGAGTGGATCCTGAGCAAAACTAAAAGGCTTAGCTCTGAAGGCAGTTTTCATTTCTCTTCCCCCCCCCCTGTTTTTTCCCTTTTTAATGATATATAGCTATGGTTTGTTTTTTTCTTTTAACTATCCTTCCCAGCACTCCTGCTTCTTCTAAATCCAACCCAAAATATCACATGGGCTGCTTTCATAAATAATTTACCTTCTGCCTGACACCAGTCAGGGAGGCACAAAGCTTCCCGTGTCTGGATGCTGCTTCTAGAGCTCAGCAGTACCTGGAGCTGAATTTAAAACACAAACCCAACCTGAAGGCTTTTATGTTTTTCTGTAAGGGTGGAAGAGGTTCAGAGCCTCTGAAAGAGTCAATTCAGGTCCCACCACATCAAAGGCTCTCGGTGGTGTTTGCAAAGGCACCTCTCATTCATCCCCACCCTCCCCGAGGGAAGGGGCATGACGTGGGGAGGACTGCCCTTGTGGTTAAGGCACTGGGTGGGACTCAGGGGATTCTGGCTCCAGCCTCTGCCCTGCTCCAGATGCCATCCACCCTGCACAATGCAGTCCTGTGCTGAGGTTTCCAGGCAACCTCCAAACAAGCTGGGAAGCAGAATGGTGGCATTGATATGTTACGTCCAGGCAAAGAGACCTGCTGCCCACACCGCAGGTGTGTCTTGTTTTCCCAGCTACCCTTGCAAAACGACTGCATCCCCATCCTTCCCAGGGAGAGGAACTGATGAGTAAGCTGGGGAGGTCGAAGCTGGTTTCCCCAATGTCCTGCATGACCTTGGGCAAATCACTTAGGCAGAAGTTTAGCCAAGTATTAGAGCGTTTCAGTCCTGCTGAGGGCTTATCTCTGCTTCATTTCAGTGGGATTTAGGCTTCCACTTTCTGCTTAAGTATCTAAATCTCCTTGTGATCCATACAAGCCTTAAAGTTTGCCTTTGATAGAGGGGATCATAAAGTGTCTTAGCTTTGAGGAGAAATTAAATATTGGGGGGGGGGGGGGAAGTGCACAAAGGTGGTTCTGCAATGTATAGCTAACCTCTGGGAGAGATTTCTTTCACTTAAACCCCCCCCCCCCACACACCTCAAACTACCACACCAAAACCTAAACCAAAACCACAACTCAAACTACCACCAAAACTAAACCAAAAAAACAACTCAAACAACCACCACCACCACAACCTAAACCCAAAACCACAACTCAAACTACCACCAAAACCTAAGCCAAAACCACAACTCAACCACCACAACCTAAACCAAAACTACAACTCAAACTACCACCAAAACCTAAACCAAAACCACAACTCAACCACCACCATGAAAACCTAAACCAAAACCATGACTTAACCAAAACCTAATCCAAAACCACAACTCAAACTACCACCAAAACCTAAACCAGAAACACAACTCAAACAACCACCATGAAAACCTAAACCAAAACCACAACTCAACCAAAACCTAATCCAAAACCACAACTCAAACTACCACCAAAACCTAAACCAAAACCACAACTCAAACACCACCATGAAAACCTAAACCAAAACCACAACTCAACCAAAACCTAATCCAAAACCACAACTCAAACTACCACCACCAAAACCTAAACCAAAACCACAACTCAACCACCACCATGAAAACCTAAACCAAAACCACAACTCAACCAAAACCTAATCCAAAGCCACAACTCAAACTACCACCAAAACCTAAACCAGAAACACAACTCAAACAACCACCACCTAAGTCTAAACCAAACCAAACAAACAAAAAGCCTCCCAAACCACCTAACCAAACCACCCCCAATAAAGTGCCTGTGGCACAGCATCTGCAACATGCTCAGCAAGCAGCAGGAGCTCTGTCTAGTGCATGAAGAAGACCACAAAGATAAGGAGACAGGCTCCTTGCTGTAGCTGACCAGCTCTTGCCAATGCTCCTTCAAAAGGAGAAGCATTGGGATTCCAAGTGGAGGCTGGACTCGTTCCAGCACTGAGGCTTGGCACATCTCAGCAGCAAGTAGTGCAGAGTGGCACCTGGGACAACTTTTTCCACCCTGCTCCAGGGATGTGCCAGCCCAAAGTACCAAGCCTTAAACCATTCCTGCTTAGCTCTTGCACAGAATTTGGTCTGAAATGTCCAAGCTGAGGCTAAATTAGCTTCAGAAAGCTGTCAGAGCTTTTGGTAGCTCTGATCTCTGCCATGTCTGTCTTCATTTAGGGCTGAGTGGCTGGGAGCAGCCAGGCAGAGAGGGACCTGGGAGTACTGGTTGACAGGTGACTGAAGATGAGCCAGCAGTGTGCCCAGGTGGGCAGCAGAGCCAATGGCATCCTAGGCTGGCTCAGGAGCAGTGTGGGCAGCAGGACAAGGGAGGTTCTTCTGCCCCTGTGCTCAGCACTGCTCAGGCCACACCTTGAGTGCTGTGTCCAGTTCTGGGCTCCTCCATTCAAGAGAGATGTTGAGGTGCTGGAAGGTGTCCAGAGAAGGGCGACAAAGCTGGTGAGGGTCCTGGAGCACAGCCCTGTGAGGAGAGGCTGAGGGAGCTGGGGGTGTGCAGCCTGCAGCAGAGGAGGCTCAGGGCAGAGCTCATTGCTATCTACAACCACCTGAGGGGAGGCTGTAGCCAGGTGGGGTTGGGCTCTTCTGCCAGGCAAGCAGCAACAGAACAAGGGGACACAGTCTCAAGTTGTGCCAGGGCAGGTCTAGGCTGGATGTTAGGAGGAAGTTCCTGGCAGAGAGAGTGATTGGCATTGGAATGGGTTGCCCAGGGAGGTGGTGGAGTCACTGTCCCTGGAGGTGCTTAAGAGGAGGTTGGATGAGGCACCTGGAGCCATGGTTTAGTTAAGTAGGAGGTGTTAGGTTGGACTGGATGATCTTGAAGGTCTTTTCCAGCCTGGTTGGTTCTGTGGTTCTGTGATGGGTGACTTTGCTGACTCTGATCAGGGCCAGAAAATACTGCTGGAAGAGGGATGTGTATATATGTGTGTGTGTGTGCTTGGGGCTTGTATTGTTTCCGGATGACTTTAGTGAGCAGGGTTCAGCTGAGCCTGTCCGTGGCCATGAGGAAGAAAACAAAGCCCGTGGGAAAGGATTCTCTCACTTGGCACCACTTGCAGAGGGAATCAGAGAGGAGTTCAAAGATGTTCTCCTGATGTGCTGAAGCTTGGCTTAACCCCAGCCCAGAGATGGAAGGGCAGCCTCCTCTGGTGCTGGATCACAGTATCACAGTACCATCAGGGTTGGAAGAGACCTCACAGATCATCAAGTCCAACCCTTTACCACAGAGCTCAAGGCCAGACCATGGCACCAAGTGCCACGTCCAACCTTGCCTTGAACAGCTCCAGGGACGGCGACTCCACCACCTCCCCGGGCAGCCCATTCCAGTGTCCAATGACTCTCTCAGGGAAGAACTTTCTCCTCACCTCCAGCCTAAATCTCCCCTGGCACAGCCTGAGGCTGTGTCCTCTCGTTCTGGTGCTGGCCACCTGAGAGAAGAGAGCAACCTCCTCCTGGCCACAACCACCCCTCAGGTAGTTGTAGACAGCAATAAGGTCACCCCTGAGCCTCCTCTTCTCCAGGCTAACCAATCCCAGCTCCCTCAGCCTCTCCTCATAGGGCTGTGCTCAAGGCCTCTCCCCAGCCTCGTTGCCCTTCTCTGGACACGCTCAAGCATCTCAACATCCCTTTTAAACTGGGGGGCCCAGAACTGGACACAATACTCAAGGTGTGGTCTAACCAGAGCAGAGTCCAGGGGCAGAATGACCTCCCTGCTCCTGCTGACCACACCATTCCTGATGCAGGCCAGGATGCCACTGGCTCTCTTGGCCACCTGGGCACACTGCTGGCTCATGTTCAGGCAGGTATCAATCAGCACCCCCAGATCCCTCTCTGTCTGGCTGCTTTCCAGCCACTCTGACCCCAGCCTGTATCTCTGCATGGGGTTGTTGTAGCCAAAGTGCAGCACCCTGCACTTGGAGCTATTGAACCCCATCCCATTGGACTCTGCCCATCTGTCCAGGTGGTCAAGGTCCCGCTGCAGAGCCCTTCTGGCTTCCAACTCAGTCACATCTGCCCCCAGATGAGCTGTGGGAGGGCGAGCAGCTCCTGCTGCAGTGAGTAACGGGTTCTTAGCAAGGGAATCAGCAGCACCGAACAGGCACACGAACAGAGCTGGCTGTGCGCGGAGCGGCTCCAGCAGCGCCTGCGCCGCCTGTGCGCATGGTGCGGAGCCCTGCTGCTCGCAGCTGTGCGGTTCCCGGCAGCTTTGAGAGGGGCTCGGAGAGGTCTTGAAAGATAGGGAAAGTGGGAGAATTGCCAGCCGGAGTAGGTTTCTCTGCACGCTGGCCACTTCCCTGGCTCACTGCTCCATGCTTTCCCTTCCTTGTCTTTGAAATGCAACCAGCGGAGGCTCTTGCAGTGAAGAGAGAGGGAGTTCGGAGGTTGTGCGCCGCTGAGAAGCCGTTAGGTGATCTCCCAGTCTTGCAGCAGTCTTTTGCAGTCTGCTGTAACTAGCCGAGACTGTCCTGCAGAGCGTGGGACTTTGCACAGGGCTGCATGGATTTGGCAGGGCGGTCAGGCTCTGTAACTATGCAAACTTCTTAAAGTGCTATCTCATCGCAGAGCTCAGGCTTGAGTGTTGTGTTGTGCCTAACATGAGTGTGAGTGTTTGTGACAGTGAATTCCTGCTTGCCTTCTCCCTTTTCTTGAGTTCCATGTCTTTCCCAGAAATAAGTAAGGAAGACTGGCAGATGATGTGCCCATCCCTCTGGTAGTGGGATACAGGTCAAAGGGAAGAGGGCACTGGGGGAGAGAAGGCACCCGTGAAGGGTGAGACAGGGTGGGAGTGCTTCCACCTGCTCTGCCTTCCCTACATAAGCTCTGCAGTTAACTACAAGCCAAAGCATGGGAGAAGTAACAGCAGTGAGAGGTGCATGAAGGATCTGGTGAGAATTGTAAGCAGAGGTCTGCTTTCCTTCTCCCCTTCTTCGTCCTGGAGTATGCCCTGTGGTCTTGATAAGACACTGAGTGATGTGCACTTCTGTCTGGTGGATAAATGGCACACAGTGACTAAGAATGGTGCTACCTACATCTGCTTCCTAAGGGAGGTAAGCAAGCAAGCTACCCTTGTGTGCAGTGGGGGTGGAGGAGTTATTGTGGCAGTAACCTTGTCGAGTCACTGTTGTTTTCTTATGGTACAATCATTTGTGTTCAGATCTGATGCCTAAAAAATGTGCAACCCTGGAAGACTGCAGGACAGGAAATAAATGCAGATAGCATCTCTCCACGTGGCAGAATGTCCCTGCTGAATAAAGTCTACAGCTATTCCCCTTAAGCTCTAGTTAATAAGGTTCTAAAAATGATGGGTGAAGCCTTTAGGGGCTGGCATCTGACTGCAGTTCAAAATAGCCTAAAGTTCAGATGCCTCTCTAAAGCTTCTCTTCTCCATTTGAATGTCACAAGCCTTCAAACTCGGGCTGAAACCCCTGTGAGGACACACTTTGCAGCAGTATTTCAGCCTCTCAAGTTCCCACTGGAGAAGTGAACTGCAAAGGCACACAGAAATCCTGCCACTTCAAGCTGGGAAAGGAAAGCTGGTGGTGTGCTGGAAGCTGGCAGAGATTTAGGGTGGAGGAGCACCTTTGAGACTGCCTTCAAACAATAGGAAAGTTTCATCTTTGTTCAAGGAATGGAGTGTGGGAAGCCTCTAGATGGCAAACAGGGGAGGGCTTTGCAACCTGTCCCTGTTTGCTCGATGTTCCTTTTGCTTATGAACCGTCCTGCCCAGTGTCGGAGAGGTTGGCATCGCCCAGCTCGCTGTCGCCCTCTTAATGCCAAGGCAAAGCACACTCCCGTGTTTGACCTGCTGGGCTGCCTCTGGTGCCTCAGATAGCACAGGCAGATCCTTCTGCACACAGAGCCCCGGGGCTCTAGGGACTTCTGCAGTCACCTTTCACAGCCTGAGAAGGAGGCAGGCTCCTCTTCTGAGGCAGGTGTCTGCAGCCAGCTCCCCTCAGCACTGCCTGGATGTGGGGCACGTGTCTTTGCATGATGTGACCTGGAGACATGCAGGTCTAGACTGTGGCAGAACCCGTAGGAGCTAGGGTAGGTTTCCATAGCAAATACAGTTCCAGTAGAAACCTTCTGTTCTTAGGATAAATGCTCTTTGTAAGGGAGAGAGCAAACCACATGGAGCCTAGCAGCTCTAGGTGTCTAGATTGTATTCCTCAGCACAAGAGATGGCAGCCTGTCACAGCCAGGCAGAGAGGGACCTGGGGGTGCTGGGAGAGAGGAGCTGAAGATGAGGCAGCAGTGTGCCCAGGTGGGCAGCAGAGAAAATGGCATCCTGGGCTGGCTCAGGAGCAGTGTGGGCAGCAGGACAAGGGAGGTTCTTCTGCCCCTGTGCTCAGCACTGCTCAGGCCACAGCTTCAGTGCTGTGTCCAGTTCTGGGCTCTTCAATTCAAGAGAGATGATGAGGTGCTGGAAGGTGTTGAGAGAAGGGCAGCAAGGCTGGGGAGGGGCCTGGAGCAGAGCCCTGTGAGGAGAGGCTGAGGGAGCTGGGGGTGTGCAGCCTGCAGCAGAGGAGGCTCAGGGCAGAGCTCATTGCTGTCTACAACTACCTAAAGGGAGGTTGTAGCCAGGTGGGGTTGGGCTCTGCTGCCAGACAACCAGCAACAGAAGGAGGGGACAGAGTCTCAAGCTGTGCCAGGGCAGGTCTAGGCTGGATGTTAGGAGGAAGTTGTTGTCAGAGAGAGTGATTGGCATTGGAATAGGCTGCCCAGGGAGGTGGTGGAGTTGCTGTGCCTGGAGGTGTTGAAGCAAAGCCTGGCTGAGGCACTTAGTGCCATGGTCTGGTTGACTGGACAGGGCTGGGTGCTAGGTTGGCCTGGCTGAGCTTGGAGCTCTCTTCCAACCTGCTTGATTCTGTGATTCTCTGATTCTCAGATGCGATGTACATCTTAGCAGCACTGAGTCTAGCCTGATCAGTGCTGAGTACAGTGAAGTGACAGTGCTGAGTACAGTGCTGCACATCATTAGAAAAGAAAAAAATTCTCCTGAGGTGCTGAGTGCTGATAAGGATGTGGCCCTCAGCAGCAAATAAAAGGCCTATTAGATTATTTTGGTATGTTTTTCTGTCTCTATGTGAGTAATTGGACAGATGGTACTAAGGCACTTGGCTAGAATGCTAAAGGCATATAAAAAATGGCTTTAGTTCAACTAACAAAGTAAATCCTCCAAAAGTTCTACACCAGATAGAATCATAGGATCAAGCAGGTTAGAAGAGACCTCCAAGCTCATGCAGGCCAACCTAGCACCCAGCCCTGGCCAATCAACCAGACCATGGCACTAAGTGCCTCATCCAGGCTTGGCTTCAACACCTCCAGGCACACAGACTCCACCACCTCCCTGGGCAGCCCATTCCAATGCCAATCACTCTCTCTGACAACAACTTCCTCCTAACATCCAGCCTGTACTTCCCCCGGCACAACTTGAGACTCTGTCCCCTCCTGTTGTTGGGGAGCCCAACCCCACCTGGCTACAGCCTCTCTTCAGGGAGCTGTAGAGAGCAATGAGGTCTGCCCTGAGCGTCCTCTTCTGCAGGCTGCACACCCCCAGCTCCCTCAGCCTCTCCTCATAGGGTTTGTGCTCCAGGCACAGATTGAGAGGAGCATGGCAAGAGCAGCACAGATAAGGAACAGGGTGGGAATCCATCATGGCATAGCCTACTTCCAAAGGCCAGGTAACAGCTCCTGCCATCAGGAATGCTGACCCACATGGATGGTGATGGAGCAGTTGCATGCCATGGGTCTGCCTGGCTCCTGAAGGCAGATGTGAGCACGCAGGGTACAGGCTGTGTTCGCTGAGTGCGAGAGCTGGCAAAGCAGTTCCAGCTGCTGTGAAAGCCTCATGACTTTGAGGCATAAATTAGGTGGAAACTTTCCAGATTCATGTTTAAAAAGGACATACTCAAGCAAATAAGATCCATCTGTTTTAACAATTATACAGCACTAAGAACATGCCCCAGTGTGCAGCAAAATTGGGGATGCTGTCTGAGAAACAGCAACTTCTGGGGGAACAGGAAGATTTTTTTCCCCCCAAAGCCTTTTGTATGCCTCTTCTTGAAGCAGCTGGTTAAATGCTCTTATTTCTTCATCTACTGACTTTTTGCACTGCTCATGAGTTATTTGCAAGTGTGATTTTTCTGATAGAAGGCATAAAGAAATACAAGAGAGGCTCAAACTGATGATGAGTGGGCAGCAGGGCAAGGGAGGGGATTCTGCCCCTTTACTCTGCTCTCCTCAGACCCCACCTGCAGTTCTGTGTGCAGTTCTGGAGCCCCCAGCACAAGAAGGACATGGAACTGCTGGAGCCAGTGCAGAGGAGGCCACCAAGATGCTAAGAGGGCTGCAGCAGCTCTGCTGTGAGGACAGACTACAGGAGTTGGGGCTCTGCAGCCTGGAGAAGAGAAGGCTTCGAGGAGACCTTGGAGTGGCCTTCCAGTATCTGAAAGGAGCTACAGGAGGGCTGGGGAGGGACTATTGACAAGGTCTGGTAATGACAGGATGAAGAGGAATGGGTTTGAACTGGCAGAGGGGAGATTGAAACTGGATGTTAGGAAGAAGTTCTTTGCAGTGAGGGTGGTGAGACACTGGCACAGGTTGCCCAGGGAGGTCGTGGAGCAGAGACTCACCCAATGCGATCTTCACATTGGGTGAGTCTGCTCCACCACCTCCCTGGAGGTGTTGAAGTCCAGGTTGGATGAGACCTTGAGCCACCTGTTCTCGTGGGAGGTGTGCCTGGTGGTGAACACGGTCAGCAGGTCCACTGAATTCACACTCAGAGTTGTTCTTGTGCTCATTCTTCAGCTTGAAAAGGTAAAATCAGGCTGCTGGTTGGTAGGAGGGGGGGAAAGGATGAGATCTACTGCAGAGGTTTAGAAAATATTTATGTGGCATCTCAAACTAACAGAGCCCAGGCAACACAAATCTTTACAAATAGGCATCCTGCTGGTACCAATTGAAATGTAGGAGGCAGTTAGTGTCTCTCAATTGTAAGTGTCATTTGATCCCCAGGGAGGCATTTAATGGATGGTATTACCCTGCTGAGAGCCCTGGCTTTTCTTTCTGTGCTTCATTACTAACAGTTGAGGGTCCTCCTCTTCATCCAGAATGCATGTGCTGCTTACCTGATTTTTTCACATCCTGTACTATGAAAAAGGATGTCATTCCCAAAGAACTAAATGAAACACTTCACCTTTAATTCCACAGTGTCCTCCTGTCTGCAAGCAGATTTCCCCCACTACTCACTACAGAGCTGAGGGAAGGAAAGAAAAAAGAACAGAGAATGAAAGCAGAACAAAGGAATGGCTACGTGCAAGTCATAGAATCACACAATCAGTCAGGGGTGAAAGGCACCACAAGGATCAGCCAGTTCCAACCCCCCTGCCATGCCCAGGGACACCCTACCCTAGAGCAGGCTGCCCACAGCCCCATCCAGCCTGGCCTTGCCCCATCCCTGGAGGTGTTTCTCAACAGGAGGCAAAAGGGAGCCATAGAGAGACATGCAGCATCACAGGATCACAGGATATTAGGGGCTGGAAGGGCCTCCAGGAGACCATTGAGTCCAAACCCCTGCCATGGGCAGGGACACCTTACCCTAGAGCAGGCTGCACACAGCCTCAGCCAGCCTGGCCTCAAACACCTCCAGCCATGGGGCCTCAACCACCTCCCTGGGCAACCCATTCCAGCCTCTCACCACTCTCATGCTCAACAACTTCCTCCTCACCTCCGGGCTGAATCTCTCCACCTCCAGCTTTGCTCCATTCCCCCCAGTCCTGGCACTCCCTCAGAGCCTAAAAAGTCCCTCCCCAGCTTTTTTGCAGGCCCCCTTCAGATCCTGGAAGGCCACAAGAAGGTCACCTCAGAGCCTCCTCTGCTCCAGCCTGCACAGCCCAAACTCTTTCAGTCTGTGCTCACAGCAGAGCTGCTGCAGCCTCTGAGCATCCTCCTCTTTACACACTCCAGCATCTCCACATCCCTCTTGTCCCAGGGGCTCCAGAACTGGATGCAGTACTCCAGGTGGCAAAATCCATTTGCCTCTGAAAGTTCCTCCCTCCCCATCTAAGCTGAGTGGCTTAGATCAGTCTTAAGGATACTTCAGAATGCAACTCCTATCTGTGGTGAGGTGTCTATGGGAAATGGATGTCTCACTCCTGTGGAGGTGGACTTGTGATATGGAACACTCATTTTAACTGGGTATGAATCATTTTATCCATAAGTGATATCTTGCAGTTGTTTGACAGGGTAGAGCATTACTATCCTACTGCTGTTAGAGAGAGAGGAGAAAAACAAATCCAAGTAAGAAATCAAAATACCACAAAGAGAATGATTTCAGATGCAGAACTGGAATGATGCTACCTGGAATGATTTCAGATGCAGAACTCGGATTCAGATTCAAAAGTCCAAATCTTTCCCTGCTGGCTTGAGGGGGACTACATTGCCCCATCTCTCTGCCCTAGGATTTAGGGGCTGGCATTAATTTTCTGATAGTCTCCTGGCTGACTGCCTCCCTCTTTTCTCACAGTGCTCTAACTTGAATTTACTTTCTTATAACCTTGCTCAACTCCCCAGTGTGAAGATTATTTAGTAACAGAAATGCTCTAATTAAATACAATAAAGCACTTCACCATGCAGACATGAAGCCTCTCAGGTACTGCTCTGCGTTGTCAGGGTTCAGTTCAGAAATGCCTTTGTGCTCTGCAGAGGGGCAGACAAGATGCTGTGCTGCCTGCCACAGTGCGGTCCTGTTTGTCCCCTGTGACTCACAAAAGCACTCTGGATTCAGTGCAAGTGAGCTCCATCGTATGTGGAAAACATCCAGCAGAGGGCTAAGGAATGGTTCTTGCTTTGGACAACAGCTCTGCAGATGTAGGAGCTTGCTGTAGGCAATGTGATCTCATCCTGAGCACTGAGCTCCCACTCAAGCCCAGGCCACTTAGCTTTCTTTCACACCCTTTCCACCAGCCAGAGGAGCTGCTTCGGGTCTGCTCCTGTGTTTGCAGTTGGAGTGCTCTGCTGAAGCAGCATCCAGCTGGCCAGTTCCAGTAGTGGCTTGGCTTTGTCAAACTGAGCATCTTGTGGCTTGTTACATAGCTCGAGGTGGTGAGAGAAATCCATTCAACCTGCAGGTAATTAGCATGGGATGACTGTGATTTATCAAGGTTGCCCAAATGAAGGTAAAGGCATTGCTATTTCATCAGCAAGAGAGTTTGGAGGTTTTGACATTGTTTCCTCCTCTTTGGTTTAATTCACAGGGCTATCATGGATCCATTTAGTTCACAGGGTTATCATGGATCCATTTAGTTCACAGGGTGATCATGGATCCATTTAGTTCACAGGGTTACCATGGATCCATTTAGTTCACAGGGTTACCATGGATCCATTTAGTTCACAGGGTTACCATGGATCCATTTAGTTCACAGGGCTATCATGGATCCATTTAGTTCACAGGGCTATCATGGATCCATTTAGTTCACAGGGCTATCATGGATCCATTTAGTTCACAGGGTTATCATGGAATGGAGCAAAGCTGGAGGTAGGTAGGTTCAGAGTGGCCATGAGGAGGAAGTTGTTGATCAGGAGAGTGGTGAGAGGCTGGAATGGGTTGCCCAGGGAGGTGGTTGAGGCCCCATGGCTGGAGGTGTTTAAGGCCAGGCTGGATGGGGCTGTGGCCAGCCTACTCTAGGGTAGGGTGTCCCTGGGCATGGCAGGGGGTTGGAACTGGCTGCTCCTTGTGGTCCCTCCCAACCCTGACTGATTCTGTGATTCTATGATTCATCAAAGAAGAACAGATTAGGGTGAGGAAACTGCAAAGGCATTAAAAAACCTATGGCATAACAGCTTGGAGGTTTTTTGCTGGTGAGTACTTGCTGTTGATCAAACAAGGGCTTTTACTACTCTGGTCTGCTCTCATTTTGTAGCTAAACTGTAGCTGAAAAGATGCTTCAAATGAGAAAGTTTTCATCTGTGTTATCAGGAAGGATGGAGTTTCCAGAGCTATCAATCCAGAATGTGCCTGTTCATTGCTGCTTCTGCTTCCCTCCTTCTGAGACTAAGCCATGGGGACCTCCAGGTGATTTCAGGAAACACTTACACCTGGCTGTGTTTTATCCTGTGGGCTGCTGCTTGGTTGATTGGATAGGGCTGGGTGATAGCTTGGACTGGATGATCTTGTTGGAGGAGGCCTTAAGCAACCTGTTCTAGTGGGAGGTGTCCCTGCCTATGGTGAGGGGTTGGAACTGGATGAGCTTTGAGGTCCCTACCAACCTCATGGTCTAGTTGAGGTCCCTACCTACCTCATGGTCTAGTTGATTGGTTAGGGCTGGGGGATAGGTTGGACTGGATGATCTTGGAGGTCTCTTCCAACCTGGTTGATTCTATGATTCTAAACCATTCTATGACCTTGGAGGTCTCTTCCAACCTGGTTGATTTGATTCTATTCTGTTTCATTCTGTTTGAGTCTATTCTTCCTTTTCCTTAAAGACAAGGCACTGCAGATGGGAACTTCACAGTTACTTTCCTTTGTGGAATGGACCTTGTCTCACCACTTTCTAAGCACACAGCATGTCTGCAGGTGACATAAGGGACTGCAGCACAGGGTGTTGCCAAGTG
Organism: Pogoniulus pusillus; assembly: GCF_015220805.1. Classification (NCBI taxonomy): domain Eukaryota; kingdom Metazoa; phylum Chordata; class Aves; order Piciformes; family Lybiidae; genus Pogoniulus; species Pogoniulus pusillus. The sequence goes on along the minus strand of NC_087276.1, from coordinate 29,628,083 downwards.
CATTGAATCACAGAATCACAGGATTTCTTAGATTGGCAAAGCCCTTCAAGCTCTTTGAGTCCAATCATTGGTTTCACACTGACAAGTGCTTGACTAAACCAAACCACTCAGCACAGCATCTCATAACTGTGAATCACTGTGGTTGGAAAGGACCACCAGCATCATCCAGTCCAACCTTCATCCCAGCATCCTTCATCACCAGACCATAGCCTCAAGCACCACATCCACTCTCCTTTTAAACACCTCCAGGGATAACAACTCCACCACCTCCCTGGGCAGCCTGTTCCAGTGCCTGACCACCTGCTCAGGAAAGAACTTCCTCCCAACAGCCAACTTAAACCTCCCCTGATGCAACTTGAGGCCATTTCCTCTTGTCCTATCATTTGTAACTGGGGAGAAGAGACCAGCTCCAGCCTCACTGGACACTGGAATGGGCTGCCCGGGGAGGTGGTGGAGTCGCCGTCCCTGGGGCACTTCAAGGCAAGGTTGGACGTGGCACTTGGTGCCATGGTCTGGCCTTGAGCTCTGTGGTAAAGGGTTGGACTTGATGATCTGTGAGGTCTCTTCCAACCCTGATGATACTGTGATACTGTGATACTGTGACACTACAACCTCCTTTGAGGCAGTTGTAGAGGGCAATGAGGTCCCCTCTCAGCCTCCTCTTCTCCAGACTAAACACCCCCAGCTCCCTCAGCTGCTCCTCACAGGTCACGTTTGCCAGACCTCTCCCCAGCCTCGTTGTCCTTCTCTGCACCGCTCCAGCACCTCAGTGTCCCTCCTGTGCTGTGGTGACCCAAACTGGACACAGTACCGGAGGTGTGGTCTCACCAGTGCTGAGTCCAGGGGCACGATCACCTCCCTCCTCCTGCTGCTCACACCGTTGCTGCCCCAGGCCATCCAGGAAGCTCTCAGTGGCACTGCTCTGCACAGCTCTGTCCATCCATCACCCCGGGAGGGCTGCAGTGCCTGCAGGGCGCAGCTGCTGGGGGCCGCAGCGGGACGCGGGGTGCGCTCTGGGCTGCGGCATTCCATCCGGGGCGGCTGTGCGCGGCTCGTCCCGAGCCAGGCGTGCCCGCGGGCGGCCCGGCAGCGGCCCGGCAGCGGCAGCGGCGCGCAGCGGGAGGCTGCGGGACGATTCCCGTGCGGTGGGAGACACCTGCTGTGCGCTCCACGAACCGCAACGCCGCGCAGCCGCGGCAGGCAGGGAGGGCAGCAGTCACGCCACTCACAGATGGTGTCTGCAGAAGACAACTTGCCTGCAGCGCCTACCTTGCTCCAGGGACAGAGAACCGAGGTTGTGCATGCGGGATTCCTTAGCCCTTTTAATCCTGAGTTTCATGCAGGCATCTAGAGATGCCTCTGCAGGAGCAAGCTGGGGAGGGACTTTTGAGGCTACCAGGGAGTGTCAGGACTGGGGGGAATGGAGCAAAGGTGGAGGTGGGGAGATTCAGCCTGGAGGTGAGGAGGAAGTTGTTGAGCAGGAGAGTGGTGAGAGGCTGGAATGGGTTGCCCAGGGAGGTGGTTGAGGCCCCAGGGCTGGAGGTGTTTGAGGCCAGGCTGGCTGAGGCTGTGTGCAGCCTGCTCTAGGGTAGGGTGTCTGGGGGCATGGCAGGGGGGTTGGGCTTGATGAACTCTTTGTGGTCCCTTCCAGCCCCTAATATCCTGTGATCCTGTAACACTGCATGTCTCTCTATGGCTCCCCTTGCCTCCTGTGTGTGGTGACGATATCAGTTCCCTGCCTCCCAGGGCTGCTGTGAGTAAAGGTGCTGGGAATTCATTTGGCTGGGGCAGTCTTTCATCAGTGCTGTAGTACAGTTTGCTCTTGTGGCTGTGGCTGTTGAGTGGCTGTGGTATCTTACACAAGACCCACTGCGTGCTGTGACTTCTCTCCTCATGCACTCTGCTGCAGGAATCACACACACTGGGGATGAGCTTAGCCAGCTCGGAGGGGAAGTCTCTGGAACTCCTGCGCTCCCTGTGTTGGTGCCTGCAGTTTGAACAGCCACATCTGCAGAGCTTGGGGTGCTGTCAGAGCTGGGATCTGCAGGACTTACTTCAGCAGTTCGGTGACAGCTGCAGGATCACTCTTCAGTTTCCACGGAAACTGGCACTGTCTCTCCAGAACCACAGTGAAGTGAAGTGTTGTCTGACATCTCCTCATAATGCTGAGCAGTTAAAGATGAAGTGCCTCACCTTCCTCTTAGAATCATAGAATCAGTCAGGGTTGGAAGGGACCACAAGGAGCTGCCAGTTCCAACCCCCCTGCCATGCCCAGGGACACCCTACCCTAGAGCAGGCTGCTCACAGCCCCATCCAGCCTGGCCTTAAATACCTCCAGGCATAGAGCCTCAACCACCTTCCTGGGCAACCCATTCCAGCCTCTCACCACTCTCCTGCTCAACAACTTCCTCCTCATGTCCAGTCTGAACCTACCCATCTCCAGCTTCACTCTTGTTGGAACAATTTCCATTCCTCCAGCATCAAGCCAACACAACAGAGCTCTTGCAGATTCAACCTGTTGTCACAGCTTGGGCTGTGTAATCTGCTTCTCAGAGATGAAAGGCACAATTCAGGCACGACCCACTCAGCCACTGTGCCTTATGCTCTGCTGTGAAGAGTTCATTTGTCCCTCTGCCTGCTGCACAAGCTGCTACCATTCCATGGCAAAGTTCAGAACAGCCTGAGCTCTTCCTGCTTTGCTGTGTGTGGTTTTGCACCGTGGCTTTCCAGAGCACTGTTTTCCTCTGATGCATTTCCTTGTAAACAGTTCTCATTGCATAAACTTCTGAGCTGCTCACACTCCTGCTTATCGCTCAGATTTAATCACTCTTTGGCTTTGTACTCCCTGGACTCTTGTTTTGAATCACTGAGCTTCATCCTTTTGCTGAACATTCCTTTTTCCAGGTCACTGGCTTCTAAGGTTAACAAGATGAATCCTCCTGCTGATCCTTGCTACGTCCCACTAATCTCCTTGCTATATCCTGAACCACTCAATTGCCTTTTGTCTTCAATTTCAGAGGCGTTTATTGAACCCAATCTTGTGCAGGAAGCAGTTTCATATTGGATTCAGGAAGGTGTTGGTGTGAGTATGTCTCCATTAGTTAAGGTTGTTTAAATTTTCCTGCTTAATTTGCTTCTTGACATGCCCCTTTAAGTGTACTCTCTCCAGTACTTACTGTTTTTTGCAGCAGATGCCTTTCATTCTAATCTTTCTTCTTCTCTACAGGGCCTTGAATAATATCTTCTACTATTTGATAGTTTTGACTTTCCACTTTGCAGAACTTTATCTTTTCTACCCCTCTGAATAATTTGACTCCTTGGGCATCCTTTGTTCATTTTAGGCAGAAAGCAAGAGCTGATATCCTTCTGAAGGATGTTTGCTCTGCTTTCCTCAACAGGAAACTGGAGGTTTTCTTAGGCTTGCCTTTCATATCCCTAACTTCCATGTCCTTGGTTTTCTTAGCTGTGGGTTGGTATCCTGCTAGCCAGGTTTGGCATGATCATTTGTAGCTCAGCTGAGGGATGTGTTGTTGGCATGGAGGCACAAAACCAATGAAGGGATCTTTCAGGCCTAACACCCCATGACAGCCTTTGGATCAGCAGGGTATTGACAGAAAATGGGGCAGAGCATACATCTGACCCTTCTGCTATCATCTCCCTCCATTGCAAATGACCCATTTCAGGTACTTACCACCGAGGCAGCTCTCCTGTAGCTACTGTCTTTGCTAGCAGTGTGATGTGGAGAAGAAAAGGCTTTTTCTACATTTGTTAGTGGCCAGGGGGTTGCCATTAGGTGTATCACAGTAGCTGAGTCACATGCCTGTCACAGACATCATCCAGAAGCCCAGACTAACCTTCTGTCTGCAGAGAGCAACTGCACAGGGCCACTGTCACAGAATTAGAGAATCACAGAATCAACCAGGTTGGAAGAGAGCTCCAAGCTCATCCAGTCCAACCTAGCACCCAGCCCTAGCCAAGCAACCAGACCATGGCACTAAGTGCCCCAGCCAGGCTTGGCTTCAACACCTCCAGGGGTGGCAACTCCACCACCTCCCTGGGCAGCCCATTCCAATGCCAATCACTCTCTCTGCCAACAACTTCCTCCTAACATTCAGCCTAGACCTCCCCTGGCACAGCTTGAGACTGTGTCCCCTTGTTCTGTTGCTGGGTGCCTGGCAGCAGAGCCCAACCCCACCTGGCTACAGCCTCCCTTCAGGCAGCTGCAGACAGCAATGAGCTCTGCCCTGAGCCTCCTCTTCTGCAGGCTGCACACCCCCAGCTCCCTCAGCCTCTCCTCACAGGGCTGTGCTCCAGGCCCCTCACCAGCCTTGGTTGCCCTTCTCTGGACATGTTCCAGTACCTCAACATCTCTCTTGAATGGAGGAGCCCAGAACTGGGCACAGCACTCAAACTGCTGGCCACACTGCTCCTGAGCCAGCCCAGGATGCCATTGGCTCTGCTGCCCACCTGGGCACACTGCTGCCTCATCTTTAGCCTATTATTTATCAATACCCCCAGCTCCATTTCTGCCTGGCTGCTCTCAGCCACTCTGTCCCCAGCCTGTAGCACTGCTTGGGTTTGTTGTGGCCAAAGTGCAGAACCCTGCACTTAGCCTTGATCAGTCTTATCCCATTGGCCTCTGCCCACCCATCCAGCCTGTCCAGGTCCCTCTGCAGGGCTCTCCTACCCACCAACAGCTCCACACCTGCTCCTAGCTTGGTGTCACTGAGTTGCATTTTTCACATCAGAAATCTGTTGTTCCCAGTGCCCCAGCCCCATGCAGCCACTTACAGAACACACTGATAGACCAGAACGAGTCATGTAGCTTTGGCAGTGGCTCAGGAACAAGCAATAAAACTGAAGCTGTAAAGAACAACAACTTCTTTGCAAAGGAGAGGCACACTTTTAACACTGTCTGGCTCTGACTGGAGATAAGAATTTGATACTAAAGCACTAAGAATGCAGAGGACACCACTCCTAACCAACAAGCTAGCTTATAAATACAATTTCTGTTTAGGAGGAAACAAAGGGCAAAAGAAGTTCTGCCTTGGAAAGTACTTTCTGCCACAAACCCTTGGGTTTACTGCATGAGTTATTATCTTAGATGATCCTATCCTATTTTGAATGTATCAAGTTAAATAGCAAAGCCATTCTGAGATCATGCAGTTCTGTTTACAGAGGAACTGGACCTCTGGGCTTCCCTGAGGCAATGGAGAACTTAAATGTGTGAGAAGAACACCCTGGAAACAGCACAGATAGTAGGCTAAAGATGAGGCAGCAGTGTGCCCAGGTGGGCAGCAGAGCCAATGGCATCCTGGGCTGGCTCAGGAGCAGTGTGGGCAGCAGGACAAGGGAGGTTCTTGTGCCCCTGTGCTCAGCACTGCTCAGGCCACAGCTTGAGAGCTGTATCCAGTTCTGGGCTCCTCCATTCAAGAGAGATGTTGAGGTGCTGGAAGGTGTCCAGAGAAGGGCAGCAAGGCTGGGGAGGGGCCTGGAGCACAGCCCTGTGAGGAGAGGCTGAGGGAGCTGGGGGTGTGCAGCCTGCAGAAGAGGAGGCTCAGGGCAGAGCTCATTGCTGTCTGCAGCTGCCTGAAGGGAGGCTGTAGCCAGGTGGGGTTGGGCTCTGCTGCCAGGCAACCAGCAACAGAAGAAGGGGACAGAGTCTGAAGCTGTGCCAGGGGAGGTCTAGGCTGGATGTTAGGAGGAAGCTGTTGTCAGAGAGAGTGATTGGCATTGGAATGGGCTGCCCAGGGAGGTGGTGGAGTGGCTGTGGCTGGAGGTGTTGAAGCCAAGCCTGGCTGGGACACTTAGTGCCATGGTCTGGTTGGTTGGCTTGGGGTGTGTGCTAGGTTGGGCTGGATGATCTTCCAACCTGGTTGATTCTATGATTCTATGGCAAATCCCCTCACATTCCAAGATTTATCTCCCCATGACTGCATTGAAGAAACTGTCATAGTTAAGAAACTCCACGCCCATGATCCCCAGAGAGTTTAAATCAGAGGTGAGGAAGGTGTGTCATGTTGAAAAAAATCAATGGCCACAAAGGTCATGTTTGTTTGGGAGCTTCCAAGGTAACTCTGAAATGTCTCATGGCTGGGTGCAAAGCCTGACTGAGCAGGAAGCTGCTAGTAGAAGATAGTCTGCAACAGGCAGAATGTTTATACAGCTTTGAACACCCACTATGAATTTGAATTGAATATGTTTGAGCAGATTTGAGCCATTGGTTGTTGTAATTTTTGGAAGAGGAGCTTTGGTGACTGGCTGAGTAATCTGTAATGTGAGAAGGAAAAGGAGAAACGAGGCAAAATCTCCTTACAGGGATTGGAGTGGAGTATAGGAGATGTGGAATCTTCTACAGCACATGCTGTGATCCCACCAAACTGCTGCTAGCAGGCAGATCATAGAATCAACCAGGTTGGAAGAGACCTCCAAGCTCATCCAGGCCAACCTAGCACCCAGCCCTGTCCAGTCAACCAGACCATAGCACTAAGTGCCTCAGCCAGGCTTGGCTTCAACACCTCCAGGCACAGCCACTCCACCACCTCCCTGGGCAGCCCATTCCAGTGCCAATCACTCTCTCTGACAACAACTTCCTCCTAACATCCAGCCTAGACCTCCCCTGCCACAACTTGAGACTGTGTTCCCTTGTTCTGTTGCTGGGTGCCTAGCAGCAGAGCCCAACCCCACCTGGCTACAGCCTCCCTGCAGGGAGTTGCAGACAGCAATGAGCTCTGCCCTGAGCCTCCTCTTCTCCGGGCTGCACACCCCCAGCTCCCTCAGCCTCTCCTCACAGGGCTCTGCTCCAGGCCCCTCACCAGCTTCATTGCTCTTCTCTCAACACCTTCCAGCACCTCAACATCTCTCTTGAATTGAGGAGCCCAGAACTGGACACAGCACTCCAGGGGTGGCCTGAGCAGTGCTGAGCACAGGGGCAGAAGAACCTCCCTTGTCCTGCTGGCCACACTGCTCCTGAGCCAGCCCAGGATGCCATTGGCTCTCCTGCCCACCTGGGCACACTGCACTGCTGCCTCATTTTCAGTTCCTCTCTACCAGCACCCCCAGGTCCCCCTCTCCCTGGCTTCTCTCATCCACTCTGGCCCCAGCCTGTAGCACTGCTTGGGGTTGTTGTGGCCAAAGTGTAGAACCCTGCACTTGGCCTTGTTCAGTCTCATCCCTTTGGCCCCTGCCCAGGAGCAGGTTACCAGCACTCAAGTGCACTCACTTCAACAAAGGGTCTTTTAAGAGAGGAGAAAAATGACAACATAATGACATGGTGTGGCTCACTGGCAGTACCTAGGCCATTCTCAACCTGGCCAAGCCAGTTCCTTTTTTAGAACAAAGACACACTGAGCAGCATTTTGGGTGACTTCCATTTCCATTCATATTGTTGGAACTTAGGAAAAGGAGGTATATTGGTCTTAAGCATTTTCTTCTTTGAAACAGACAGCAGAAGGAATGGAGGCATTACAGGAGGTAGTGAGTTTAGCCAACCTGCACATATAACACTCTTTGATAAGAATAAAATGCTGCCTTTGCAGCTCAAAGTGTGTCCACCCCTGTACATTTAAAAACCACAGAGCTACTCTGACTGTGTTTCAGGCCCTGCTAGGTTTTAGGTCAGAGAACGAAATGCTCAAGTGCTAAAGTGCTTAACCTCATTGCACTGCAGACCCAAACTTTTCCTGCAGCACCAGGCTTGTACCCCAGCAGAAGTGAGACAGTTAACCTTGGCAGTCAGTGTAAGCAAAGTGCAGTTGTGTTCTTCACACTGTGTATGTTTTGAGTGGCTTGTAAAAAGAATAGAGAAGTTCATGGCTCTCCCTGGCAGCTTCTTGAGATGACTGAAGGAAACATGATCTGCAGCATATCTGGCCACAGCCTGACCCCGGGTGGGACGACAGGGCTCTGTTAGACAGCGGGGAGAAGTCAAAGTCAGCCACCTGGAAAAGACACATCACACGGATCACTTTTAATTGGGGATCCTACTAGCTCAAGTGACTCCAGCAACAGTGTTTTAGGCCAGAAATGGCATTTGGTCCTCGACCAGTGTCAATCAGTTCTCAACTTGAAACAGACTTTTAGCTTACACCTGCTACACACATGGTGCACAGGCAGCCTGTCCAGAGCTACGTTAGGTGTGCTGTGGCACGATGCAAAGTGTATTAGGTACTTTCCAAAGGGCCATAGAAGCTGCTTTTGATTTAGGAGATCATGCTTATTGCAAGCACAGTGAGAGCAGCAGGTGAAAGCTGCACTAGAGATGGATGGGAGCAAGAGACAGAAGGATCACATAGAATCATAGAATCAGCCAGGTTGGAAGAGACCTCCAAGATCATCCAGTCCAACCTAGCACCCAGCCCTATCCAATCAACTAGACCATGGCACTAAGTGCCTCATCCAGTCTTTTCTTGAACACCTCCAAGGACGGTGCCTCCACCACCTCCCTGGGCAGCCCATTCCAATGCCAATCACTCTCTCTGGGAAGAACTTCTTCCTAACATCCAGCCTATACCTACCCTGGCACAACTTGAGACTGTGTCCCCTTGTTCTATTGCTGGTTGCCTGGGAGAAGAGGCCACCCCCCTCCTGGCTACAATGTCCCTTCAGGTAGTTGTAGACAGTAATAAGATCACCCCTGAGCCTCCTCTTCTCCAGGCTAAACAGGCCCAGCTCCCTCAACCTTTCCTCATAGGATTTGTGCTCCAGGCCCCTCACCAGCTTTGTTGCCCTTCTCTGGACATGCTCCAGCACCTCAACATTCTTCTTGAATTGAGGGGCCCAGAACTGGACACAGTACTCAAGGTGTGGTCTGACCAGTGCTGAGTACAGGGGAAGAATAACCTCCCTTGTCCTACTGGACACACTGTTCCTGATGCAGGCCAGGATGCCATTGGCTCTCTTGGCCACCTGGGAACACTGCTGGCTCATCTTCAGCTTACTGTCTATCAGTACCCCCAGGTCCCTTTCCTCCTGACTGCTCTCCAGCCACTCAGTCCCCAGCCTGTAGTGCTGCTTGGGGTTGTTGTGGCCAAAGTGCAGAACCCTGCACTTGGCCTTGTTAAATCTCATCCCATTGGCCTCTGCCCACCCATCCAGCCTGTCCAGGTCCCTCTGCAGGGCTCTCCTACCTTCCAACATGTGAGGGTCAGTGCAGCTTTAGGTAACATGCTCTCCTTTTTTTTCATTACCCTGTAACCTCTCTCACTATCTATCCCCTTGCTTGCTTTCATGTAACCACTCTGAGGCAGATTCCCTGGAAGAGATACCTCAATGCAAGCACCTGCTTGGGACTATGAACAAACTGCCCATGGTAGCCCTGGCAATTGGAGGTGCAGTGTTCTGCAACGAGGCAGAAGTGTGCCTGTTGCTTAAAGTGCTTGCTGACACTGTGCAGACTTTTCCATGGAGCAGGTCAGACATACCAAGGAAAAACTCCCTCCCCTTCTTGCCTGTCTAGGAATTAAAGACAGGACGTGGCTAAAAAGTACTTAATTGCTATTACAGCTCAAGCTGAGAGTAAGTGAATACCTCCACGAGATCCTTCTGTTGTGTGTTACTTCGGCAGGTGGCGTACAGCACCAGTCCTAGCAGCCCTGAGACCAGAGTGATGCAGAGCAGGACAAACAAAGTCGGGTGGATGCCTAGAAAAGGACACAGGGACACATTCCTGGAGGGATACAATAGACTGAGAAGAGGTAACAGTGAGAAAGAAAGGAGGTTTCAGGAGAAGTCTGGGTATTTTTAGAACCAAGGGACAGGGAATACATTTTTCAGCCCAGGTGACTTCAAGTCCTTCTGAAGTCTCAGAGGTGGGAATGCAGGATTCTGAGGTCTTCCCCTTTCTTAACCTTCTTTTGCTTTGACCTGCTGAAAAACCTCCATCTAGCTACCTATGTTAGCCCTGGGGTGTTTGTAGCTTCATGGTACCCCACGAAGACAGGAAGGAACCTTATCTTCATAGCAGCTAGAAGCCTCCAGCTTTTGCACACTTAGCACTGAATGAACACCAGTGCCTACTGGAGTGAGCTGCCCTCTCTGTATACAAGTGCCAGCCCACTGAACTGGTGTAACCATTCTGTATGACAGCCTCCCTGTCCTCTGGGCATCTCCTCCTTTACGTGGCCACCTAACTACTATCTTGGATGATTCTGGCATGTGTGAGCATGCCTGGGGAGAGCCAGCAAGGATTGATGGCCAGAGGCAGAAACCAGTAATGAAGCGGAGGCCTAGAGAAATGTACCCTTGAAAAATGGTAGGTTTCTGGGTTGAGGCAATGCCAAGCACAAATCCAGGCTGGGCAGTGAGTGGCTGGAATGCAGCCCTGAGCAGAAGGACTTATGAGTGCTGAGAGATGAGAAGCTCAACAGGAGCCAGCAGTGTGCACTTGCAGACCAGAAAGCCAAGCAGAGCCTGGGCTGCAGCAGCAGAAGTGTGGCCAGCAGGGCCAGGGAGGTGATTCTCCCCCTCTGCTCTGCTGAGACCCCACCTGGAGTACTGCATCCAGTTCTGGAGCCCCTGGGACAAGAGGGCTGTGGAGATGCTGGAGAGTGTCCAGAGAAGGGCCAGAAGGATGCTCAGAGGGCTGCAGCAGCTCTGCCGTGAGCACAGACTGAAAGAGTTTGGGCTGTGCAGGCTGGAGCAGAGGAGGCTCCCAGGTGACCTTCTTGTGGCCTGCCAGCATCTTAAAAGGGCCTACAAAAAAGCTGGGGAGGGACTTTTTAAGCTATCAGGCAGTGACAGGACTGGGGACAATGGAGCAAAGCTGGAGGTGGGGAGAGTCAGACTGGACATGAGGAGGAAGTTGTTGAGCATGAGAGTGGTGAGAGGCTGGAATGGGTTGCCCAGGGAGGTGGTTGAGGCCCCATGGCTGGAGGTGTTTAAGGCCAGGCTGGCTGAGGCTGTGTGCAGCCTGCTCTAGGGTAGGGTGTCCCTGCCCATGGCAGGGGGGTTGGAACTGGCTGCTCCTTGTGGTCCCTTCCAACCCTGACTGGTTCTGTGATTCTGTGAGCTTGCAGGATGCTCAGCCCAGCTGCTCCTCACCTGTTGGCCGCACTTTGATTTCGTGGTAGGTCTGCAGCATCATCACACCCTTCTCCACTCGGACGCTGAGGCAGTACTGTCCGGCATCGCGGAAGGTATGGCTGAGGTTGTAGCAGGAGCCGTTGACCACCACCAGATGGCATTTCTCACCTTCAAGTGGAATGCACTCGGACTTGATGAGCCAGCACAACGCCAGCGGGGGGCTGCAGGGGCAAAACCCCAAAAAGCAAACCAAAAAGGTAGGTGAAACCTTTGCGAAGCTTTTAGCAAAGGGCTGAGGCATCACACGGGTAAAACAGGCAGTGCTTTGGGAGAGGGGAAAGAGAAAGTGAACCTAAACGCGAAGAGAGGAGGTAACTGCAGGAGTGTTTGGGTTATAGCAGGACAGATCACAGCATCACAGAATTAACCAGGTTGGAAAAGACCTTTGAGATCACTGAGACCGACCTATCACCAACACCTTCTAATTGACTAAACCACTAAGTGCTTCATCCAGCCTCCTTTTGAACACCTCCAGGGAAGGTGATTCCACCACCTCCCTGGGCAGCCCATTCCAATGCCAATCACTCTCTCTGACAACTTCCTCCTAACATCCATCCTGAGCCTGCCCTCACACAGGCTGAGGCTCTGTCCTCTCGTTCTGTCACTGGATGGCTGGGTAGAGACCAACCTCTCCTGGCTACAACCTCCCTTCAAGTAGTTGTAGAGAGCAATGAGGTCTCCCCTGAGCCTCCTCTTCTCCAGTCTGAACAACCTCAGCTTTGCAAAGTGCTCCTCAGCTAAGGATTCCCCAAGCCACCCAGTGCCATCTTCTGCCATCACCAGAGGCTGGTGCTTTTACAAGGGTGACCTTGTGCTCAGCAGGTCCTGGGCCCCAAAAACCTGGGAATCAGTGTAAGGTCTGAATTGTCTTTCACCAAAAAACAGCAGGTGGGGGGACAAGTAGTGATGGGGAGTTGATGAAGTTCTTTGTGATTGTGCTGGTTTGGGGCTAATTGGACTATTTTAATGAGAGAAATTAGATGCTAGGCTGTGCAAAGGAAACAATGGTGGTGTCTGCTGCACTCCTAGGCTTGCTGAGATGTACAAAACCAAGAATACTAACATAGATAAGACAGAGTCTCTCACTGTTGGTGTCTGTGTTTTCTTCCTGGGCTTCTGCTGTGTAACCCAACTAAACATTCTGCTTCTAACCCCCCTTGCTGATCCTCCCAACTCACCTTTGCATGTAAGGCAGACTCTGAGATAAGGTAGAGGGGTGGAAAGAAGGTGGAAGGGTGGTTGGGAGCCCCTCCTGGCAGCTCTGATTTCTGGGAGGGCTGCTGTGTTTCTGTATTGCTTTTTAACTTGTATAGAGCTGTAAATATTTGTGTATATTGTAACTCTCTGCTTCTATCTTGTGCTAAGCTGTGAATATAAAGCTTCATTCCTTAACTTCCAGCCAGCTGAGTCTAGTCTGGGTGATTTCATAAGTGTGTGTGGGTGGGGAACTCCCAAGCCATCACAGTGCTGTTTCTGTAACAGCAAGCCTTTCAGCTGAGAGCTAACTACCTGTGTGGGTCACTGGCAGGTCACTGTGTGTAGAAAACCCCTGTAGTCCTTCTTCAATAAAGATCAAAGAAATCTTTTTTTCAGCCTTCACTTCCAATAGAATCATAGAATCAACCAGATTGGAAGAGACCTCCAAGATCATCCAGTCCAACCTAGCACCCAGCCCTAACCAATCAACCAGACCATGGCACTAAGTGCCTCAGCCAGGCTTTTCTTGAAGACCCCCAGGGACGGTGCCTCCACCACCTCCCTGGGCAGCCCATTCCAAATAAATCACTCTCTCTGTGAAGAACTTCTTCCTAACATCCAGCCTATACCTACCCTGGCACAACTTGAGACTGTGTCCCCTTGTTCTATTGCTGGTTGCCTGGGAGAAGAGGCCACCCCCCACCTGGCTACAATGCCCTTTCAGGTAGTTGTAGACAGTAATAAGATCACCCCTGAGCCTCCTTATAGAGCATAGGTTGGTTGTTCCCCACAGAAGAGATCACTGTGCTACTGAAGCACAGGCAAGACTTCCCTGATTAAAATAAACCCCACAACCAAAAGGGGAAAGAATGCAAGGTGAGCTCTGTACCATGCACTAACAGCTGGCAAAGGCAATCAAACTGCCAGGATCACAGTGCTCCCCTAGAAGAAAAAGGAGGGGATTACTTGCTATCAGGCAGCCTAGGTGCAATCTACTTTATGGCCATGTGTCTTCTCCCCATGTCTAGTTGATGCCTTTTGTTTACATTTTCAGGCCCTAGTTCCAGTTGATTCTGGTTGGACTCCCAGACTATGGATTCTGACAAGAGAGCTTCTCTTTACAGCACTTTATTAGCATGTTGTCCCTTCTCCCTGCAGGATACCCTCTGCTGAAGAAAGCAGCATGCTTTTGGTTACCTAATCTTTCCAGCTTTGTTTTTGATAATCCAGCTCTCAAGCCTTTCTCATTGCTTCTTTGTCATAAGCTGCTATTGCATCAGTCCTGGGTCTGGCAAATATTGTCCCTCCTGACACCAAGCCTGCTTTGAGAGATGTTCAGCTTTGCTTGTAATGGGTTTGGGCTGTTCATATTTACTTGTGCACCATCTCCAGCTGCCACTCCTACTAATGTGCCATTCATGTTCAGAATGCAAACTGTCCATGGGGACTATTTATGACTTGGAAAATGATTCTGCATTGGGTCAATGTCCAAGTGGAGGCCAGTGACAAGTAGAGTCCCACAGGGATCATCCTGGGACCAGTCTTGTTCAACATCTTTGTGGGTGCCATGGACAGAGGCACTGAGTGCAGCCTCAGCAAGGTTGCTGACAATACCAAGCTGTGTGGTGCAGCAGCCAGGCTGGAGGGCAGGGATCCATCCAGAGGGATGTGGGCAGGCTGCAGAGGCAACCTCATGAAGTTCAACAAGAGCAAGTGCAAGGTCCTGCAGCTGGGTCGAGGCAATGCCAAGCACAAATCCAGGATGGGCAGTGAGTGGCTGGAATGCAGCCCTGAGGAGAGGGACTTATGAGTTCTGAGAGGTGAGAAGCTCAACAGGAGCCAGCAGTGTGCACTTGCAGCCCAGAAAGCAAGCAGAGCCTGGGCTGCAGCAGCAGAAGTGTGGCCAGCAGGGCTAGGGAGGGGATTCTCCCCCTCCACTCCACTCTGCTGAGATCCCACCTGGAGTATTGCATCCAGCTCTGGAGCCCCTGGGACAAGAGGGCTGTGGAGATGATGGAGTGTGTCCAGAGAAGGGCCAGGAGGATGCTCAGAGGGCTACAGCAGCTCTGCTGTGAGCACAGACTGAAGGAGTTGGGGCTGTGCAGGCTGCAGAAGAGGAGGTTCCCAGGGGACCTTCTTGTGGCCTTTCAGGATTCTGAAGGGGGCTTACAAAAACGCTGGGGAGGGACTTTTTAAGCTATGAGGGAGTGACAGGACTGGGGGAATGGAGCAAAGCTGGAGGTGGGTAGGTTCAGCCTGGAGGTGAGGAGGAAGTTGTTGAGCATGAGAGTGGTGAGAGGCTGGAATGGATTGCCCAGGGAGGTGGTTGAGGCCCCATGGCTGGAGGTGTTTAAGGCCAGGCTGGCTGAGGCTGTGTGCAGCCTGCTCTAGGGTAGGGTGTCCCTGGGCATGGCAGGGGGATTGGAACTGGCTGCTCCTTGTGGTGCCTTCCAACTCTGACTGATTCTGTGATTCCCTGATTCCCTGGTAAGTCAGCAAAAAGAAATACTCAGCAGTATTTTGTCCAAAGGAAATTTCTTCCATGTTTTAAGAAACAGTTCTGTGGGGTGCAATTGACCATTTTAAGGGAACAGGGAGGAAAACCACTTAAAAAGACAATGGCCTTGGAGAAGGAAGTTGTGTTTGCCACTTACGTGCCATTGATATGAAGAGACAGACTCAGATTCTCCATGACGTGCGTCTCTCTGGAGCCCACTACATCAATGCTCTTAACAGCATCTGAGAGGAAGAAAAAAGTGTGACACACCCCACATGCAAACTTCAAATTCACCCTTTTGCCAGGAAAGCTTTGTTTTCCTGGACTGCACAGACTTCAGCCCCACCACTCACACAAACCATAGCAGCTATCTCACACCTAAAAAGGAAACCTACCAACAGACTCAGAAGTGTTCTGGGTTTTATTTGTTGTGAGTTGTTTTTACTAGGTAGTCAGCTACTTTATTCATCCTTTACATATCAATATCATAGAATCAACCAGGTTGGAAGAGACCTCCAAGATCATCCAGGCCAACCTGGCACCCAGCCCTATCCAATCAACCAGACCATGGCACTAAGTGCCTCATCCAGGCTTTTCTTGAACACCTCCAGGGATGGAGACTCCATCACCTCCCTGAGCAGCCCATTCCAATGCCAATCACTCTCTCTGCCAACAGCTTCCTCCTAACATCCAGCCTAGACCTCCCCTGGCACAACTTGAGAATGTGTCCCCTTGTACTATTGGTGGCTGCCCAGGGAGGTGGTGGAGTTGCTGTCCCTGGAGGTGTTGAAGCAAAGCCTGGATGAGGCACTTAGTGCCATGGTCTGGTTGATTGGACAGGGCTGGGTGCTAGGTTGGACTGGATGATCTTGGAGGTCTCTTCCAATTTGGTTGATTCTATGCCTCCACCAGCCCATTCCAATGCAAATCACTCTCTCTGCCAATAACTTCCTCCTAACATCCAGCCTACACATCCCTTGGCACAACTTGAGACTGTGTCCCCTTGTTCTATTGCTGCTTGCCTGGCAGCAGAGCCCAACCCCACCTGGCTACAGCCTCCCTTCAGGTGGTTGTAGATAGCAATGAGCTCTGCCCTGAGCCTCCTCTGCTGCAGGCTGCACACCCTCAGCTCCCTCAGCCTCTCCTCACAGGGCTCTGCTCCAGGCCCCTCATCAGCCTTGCTGCCCTTCTCTGGACACCTTCCAGTACCTCAACATCTCTCTTGAATGGAGGAGCCCAGAACTGGACACAGCACTCAAGGCGTGGCCTGAGCAGTGCTGAGCACAGGGGCAGAATAACCTCCCTTGTCCTGCTGCCCACACTGCTCCTGAGCCAGCCCAGGATGCCATTGGCTCTTGCTGCCCACCTGGGCACAATTAAAATTTAATTGCCCACCTGGGCAAAATCAAAAAGAAACAGGAGATCTTGTGTATTTCCCTCCTTTTTCTCTTTCACTAGCACAGCACACAGTAATTTTGCCCTAGCAACACTTTACTGAATAATGTTGACCAGTTCTTGCATGCAGTGATGTAGTTGTATTGTTACATCAAAGGCAGACTGCACCTGCAATGTGCTCTTGTGGCCAAGAAGGCCAATGCCACCCTGGGGTGTATTAGAAGGGCTGTGGTTATTGGGTTGTGAGAGGTTCTCCTTCCCCTATCCTGTGCTCTGGTGAGCCTGCATCTGGAATACTGTGTCCACTTCTGGGCTCCTCAGCTCAAGAAGGACCTCAGCAAACTGCTTGAAAGAGTTCAGCACACAGCCACAAAAATGGAGTGGAACATCTTCCTTATGAAGAGAGACTTAGGGAGCTGAGGCTCTAGCTTGGAGCAGAGGAGACTGAGGGGTGAGCTGATCAATGTTTATACCTATGTAAAGGATGAGTGGCAGGAGGCTGGAGCCAGGCTCTGCTCAGTAATGCTCAGTGACAGGACAAGGGGCAATGGGTGGGTGCTGAGGCAAAGGAAGCTCCATGTAAACATGAGGAGAGCTTTTTTATATTGTGAGGGTGACAGAACACTAGAACAGGCTGCCCAGGGGAGGTTGTGGAGTCTCCTTCTCTGGGGATATTCAAGACCCACCTGGACACATTCCTGTGTGACCTGCTCTAGGTGCTCCTGCTCTGGCAGGGGGGGTGACTGGACGAGCTTTTGAGGTTCGTTCCAGCCTCTGAGACACTGTGGTTCTGTACATAGCAAGCTGTGAGTATGCAAGCTGTTTTATAGTTACCTAGCAGGTCCAGAGCAGTGGTGAAATCCCCAGTTTTCTGCACCGTTTCCCTCTCCTGCACACTGCTCCCAACTTGCTCCCATTCAGCCACCACCTTCAGGTGCACTGTGCGATTCCCCAGGGCCGAGCAGTTAGCGTAGACAAAGGGTTCCTTGGTAATCTGATAAACCCTACGTGCAACACAGAAGGACTTAGAATCAAAACTGCCTTTTGCCAAGTGCTTGCATATTTCTGATTGAAAAGGGGATGAGCTGGAATGTGCTTTCTTTATAGATAATGCTGCAGTGAGCTGTGACTGATTTTATTTGGCCCATATCATAGAATGGTTCAGGTTGGAAGGGACCTCAAAGATATGGATATGGACAGAGCAATCAGTGCAGCCTCAGCAAGTTTGCAGATGGCACCAAGCTGTGTGGCACAGTCGACTTGCTAGAGGGCAGGGATCCATCCAGAGGGACCTGGACAGGCTGCAGAGGTGTGCCCAGGCCAACATCATGGCATTCGACAAGGGCAAGAGCAAGTTCCTGCACCTGGGTAGTTGCAATCCCAAGCACAGTTCCAGGCTGGGTGAGGAATGGCTGAGAGCAGCCCTGAGGAAAAGGACCTGGGGGTGTGGGGTGATGAAAATCTCCACAGGAGCCTGCAGTGTGAGTGCAGCCCAGACACAACCCTGTGCTGGGCTGCAGCAAGAGCAGTGTGGGCAGCAGGGACAGGGAGGGGATTCTGCCCCTTGGCTCTGCTCTCCTCACACCCCACCTGCAGTCCTGGGTGCAGTTCTGGAGCCCCCAGAACAAGGACATGGAAATGTTTGAGCCAGTCCAAAGGAGGCCGTGAAGATGCTTAGAGGGCTGCAGCAGCTCTGCTCTGAGGACAGGCTGAGAGAGTTGGGGCTCTGCAGCCTGGAGAAGACTTTGAGGAGACCTTGGAGTGGCCTTCTAGTATCTGAAGGGGACTGCAGGAAGGCTTGGGAGGGACTATTGACAAGGTCTGATAGTGACAGGATGAGGAGGAATGGGTTTGAACTGGCAGAGGGGAGACTGAAACTGGTTGTTAGGAAAATGTTTGCACTGAGGGTGGTGAGACACTGGCACAGGTTGCCCAGGGAGGTTGTGGAGCACAAAATCACTGAATGAGCTTTGAGTTCCCTTCCAACCTAAACCATTCTATGATTCTATGATCATCCAGTTCCAACACCCCACCCTAAGCAGGGAAACCTCCCACTAGAACAGGTCACTCAAGGCCTCATCCAACCTGGCCTTGAACACCTCCAGGGAGGCTGTGGAGCACAGAATCACCCAAGGTGATCTTTGCTCACCTTGGGTGATTCTGTGCTCCACAGCCTTCTGGGCAGCCTGTGCCACTGTCTCACCACCCTCACTGCAAACAACCCTTTCCTAACATCCAGTTTGAATCTCCCCTCTGCCAGTTTAGACCCATTCCTCCTCATCCTGTCATTTCAAGACCTTGTCAACACTGAGTATCAGTGAGGACTGATGTCTTTGGCATTATCAACAGAACTAAAATCAGTCTAAGACCAGAGTTTGTTTATGGATTTTCAATCAAAGAAACTAAAGGTAATACTAAAAGAATTCACAGAAATGGAAGAGGAATAGTCAGTAAATGATGAAAACCACCTTTATAGCAGGTAGTCTATAAGCTAACTGAAGCACAACAGTGAAAGAAAAACTAATGACATAATTAGTGTTCAAAGCTTTAAGCTTACATTTCTCATTGTATTGACTTACTTAACATATATTCATCCCCAGAAGAGGAAAACAGCTGTCTTTTTTTGCTCCCTCTTGCAGAGCAGCTTTATCCATGGACCCATGGTTTTACTTCTGATTGTTCTGAGTTATGTTAGGTCACTCTCCATCCTCCTCTGTTTTGTTATTAGGTAAGCTTTAGGTGTATGCTAATCATAGAACCAACAGGTTGGAAGAGACCTCTAGGATCATCCAGTCCAACCTACAGTGTACACCTCTGTATTACTTGAGGGACTTATCCACGTTCCAAAGCTCCTCAGCAGGTTGTGGTGTATTTTTGAGATGCTGGTCACAGCAACAGCTACTTCTGATTCCTTCAGTTCACCTCCTTGCACACACAGCACTACACCTAAGCATATACTTGAAGAAAAAATGATAGGTCTTTAAAACATCAGCATTTTGTGAGTGTGCAGTGCCAAAGTTTTCATGATTCACATGGCTGAGATGCTATGAATGTGCCAACTGACAAAGATGTGCACTTTGTCCTACAGATGTACTCAGGACTCCTCTCTAGATGAGCATCTCAATCTGACCCAGCCTGAGTTGTCATTAAAGCAAACAAAGCAACCACACCTACCCATTTCCAAAATCCCAGTTGTAGACAAATGATGCTGACTTGAAGTAATTACTTGGGTCATGAAGACAGAAAGAAATCCGAGTGACGGAGCCCATGCTGGAGCTAGAACCACGTGTGATAGATCTACTGTCTTCTAGCTGGGCAATGGTAAGATTCCCTGTGATAAACTCTGCAGAACAATAAGGTGTGAAAAGGATGACAGCAAATAGAATGACCAGATCATAGAATCAGCCAGTTTGGAAGAGACTTCCAAGCTCATCCAGGCCAACCTAGCATCCAGCCCTGTCCAATCAACCAGACCATGGCACTAAGTGCCTCAGCCAGGCTTGGCTTCAACACCTCCAGGCACAGCAACTCCACCACCTCCCTGGGCAGCCCATTCCAGTGCCAATCACTCTCTCTGACAACAACTTCCTTCTAACATCCAGCCTAGACCTGCCCTGGCACAGCTTGAGACTATGTCCCCTTGTTCTGTTGCTGACTGCCTGGCAGCAGAGCCCAACCCCACCTGGCTACAGCCTCCCTGCAGGTAGCTGCAGACAACAATGAGCTCTGCCCTGAGTCTCCTCTTCTCCAGCCTAAACACCCCCAGCTCCCTCAGCCTCTCCTCACAGGGCTGTGCTCCAGGCCCCTCCCCAGCCTTGCTGCCCTTCTCTGGACACCTTCCAGCACCTCAACATCTCTCTTGAACTGAGGAGCCCAGAACTGGGCACAGTAAATATGTCACTTTGATAGCAAGCTTCATGTGAGTATCAAAGTATTATTTACAATGTACTGCTTAATTTTTTCTGAGTGCTAGCCCAAGTGCTAGGGTGTATTTTGTAGCCATTACTCAGTGTTGCTACATGTGTTAGTGAGGCTGGGAGACTGAATTGCTTGTTTAGGGTTATAAAATGGGTCATGATAAAGCTTCTAAGGAAACTAAGAGGAAAAATCCTGGACTTAGCAGTTTTTACTATTGATTTAGAAAGAACAGGGATTGACATCAGGTATCTAGGTCAAGAAATTCAGATTCAAAACAGTGTGTTTGGGGTTGTGGGTTTGGTTTGGTTTGTGCCCTTTTTTTGTTGCTGATTTCTGGGGTTTATTTTGAGCTACTTCCACAGAAATGCCAATTTGCCTGCTGTGTGTGACAGATGTGCTATAGATTGTGAATGCAGAAATGGTAACATCTTGATGTCTGCAAGAGATCCTATGCTCCAGTTTCTTTTTCAGGACTGGCAAAGGCTGATCTAAAAAAAACCTCTCTCTAACCTATGAAGAAAGAGGTGTTATGATGACACACTTGCTATAAAATTAATGGGATATTAATTACCAGTATCAGACTCTCAGGGACTCATTAAATTGATAATGCACAAATAAGAGCAATGATTTCTGCTTTAGGAGGGAGCTTGTAATGCAAAACTAAACGATGTTGCAGTTTACAAGAGTCACTGACAAGTACCTTTGGGCCCTCTTGCTTGGGGAAGACAGAAAGGTACAGTGGGATCTTACTTTTTACAGCTAGAGAAACCTTTCTTCCCTTTTGGTTGCAGCATGGGAATCTGACATATGAAAGGAGGAAGCATTCAGTGAGGCAGCAGTGCTTTAGGAAAGATCTTGTGCTTGCTTTCAGAAAGACTTGCCCAGTAAACTTGGGTCTTTCCTGAAAAATCCCCACAGCTGCACTCCTAAATGCCAGCTCTGCCCTATGGTTATCTCCTTTGTACTCAAGCATGTCCTTATCTTTGGCTGGCACCTGGCTTTGTTTTGGAGGGTACAAGTAGCAGAGCACTGAGACATGGGGGTGGATGGACACGGTTACTACTTTCTGAACAAACAAACTGGAGGAATCTGTCAGGTGATATCCCATGTCAGAGGGAAATTAGGTAAATCATACTGCACCACTGGGAAAACCAGTAGATTGTCTCTGTTGCTGGTCATCCTAACTTTAAGACTAGAAATGCTGGGAAGTGGTACAGGTTTTAGAAGTCTGGACATCACTGAGCAATGCTGATGTCTGAACTGCAGCTGCTGAAGCATGCTAGTTCAGTTTCCCTAAGTGACAGAGGCAGCAGAACATAAGCAGACCCAGAGTTACTGCCTGGGTGTAGGTAGCTACAGCATGGCAAATGCCATCCAAACCCACTTTCAAATCAAACTGCTGGCAGAAGTCATATTTACACCTGGCTTTCATTTTCCTGAAGCTAGCAAAGGCAGTAAGCATCCTGCTGTGTACTGAACCCCTGAAGCTGCAGAAGCTGTGAAGCTATTTTACCTGTAATGTGAAGCATGGTGCTCTCTCTAGCAACCGGCCGACACAACCAACACTTCCTGTGAGTGACCCAGACAGATACAGGGTAAGTCCCAGGAAATTCACTGGTCACATTAATTACAGAGTCAAAATGCTGCTCAGATTTCTCTATCAGAATCAGAGGAGCATAAATCCAGTTGAAGTGAAACAAATCTGATGCGTCACTGTCATTCTCCATCCTTAGGCTGGCATGAATGGTAGCTTGAGCTCCTGATGTGATGGGACCATTGTTGGTTATTTCCAGCCTGTAGTCTGCTGTGGAAATCAGAAGACAAGCAAAGCACAAACTTTGTTATATTGCATCTTCAATTTTGTCTACGTATTTACACTTTTTAACTTGTTGGCTGGAAGTAGGTGACTCACAGTGACATTCACCCTAGCAAAGACTTTACCACCTCCTTTTCTTTTCTTAACCACATAAAAACTTGGAACAGAAGCTGTAGCACAGGTATAGGAGTTCTAACAAACAGCATTAAACAACAGTTTACACTCAGTTCCAGAAATGCTAATAGTAGAAAGGAGCTTCAAAACACAACATTGCATGAACTTTGAGGAGGTTTTACAGGCAGAGCTGGGCACTGGCTGTAGGTTCAGTGTCACTACTTATCTAACATGACACTGAGACACAGCTCTAATCTCTGTCCTAAGAAAATCACAGAATAGAATCATAGAATCAACCAGGTTGGAAGAGACCTCCAAGATCATTCAGTACAACCTAGCACCCAACCCTATCCATTCAACCAGACCATGGCACTAAGTGCCTCATCCACCCTTAAACATCTCCAGGTATGGGGACTCCAGCACCTCCCTGGGCAGCCCATTCCAATGCCAATCACTCTCTCTGGCAGGAACTTCCTCCTAACATCCAGCCTAGACCTCCCCGGCACAGCTTGAGACTGTCCCCCCTTGTTCTGTTGCTGCTTGCCTGGCAGAAGAGCCCAACCTCACCTGGCTACAGCCTCCCTTCAAGTAGCTGTAGACAGCAATGAGGTCTGCCCTAAGCCTCCTCTTCTACAGGCTGCACACCCCCAGCTCCCTCAGCCTCTCCTCGTAGGGTTTGTGTTCCAGGTCTCCACCAGCTTCGTCAGCCTTCTCTGGACACATTCCAATATCTCAGCACCTCTCTTGAATTGATAAGCCCAGAACTGGACATAGTGCTCAAGCTGTGGCCTGACCAGTGTTGAGTACAACAAAAATGAACTAATGAACTTTCAAACTCATGTAAGATTTCATGTCAGAGATTCCTCTGTTAGCTCTGTTGACCCACAAGTCTCTCCTAACTTTTTCCCAACTGAACAAAACCCCATCAGTACCAGCTGCTCTTAGTACTATAAGAACTCTCTGTGGTCCACCACTGGCTTCCTTTTATCAGGAAATGACCAAAAGTCCCAATGTAGGTTACACTTGTAACATGCTCTAGTGGCAGATTGGTTACCATCTAGAGAGACCTGGACAAGCTCAAGAACGGTAAAGCTCCTAAAGTTTAACAAGATCCAGTGCCAGGTCCTGCACCTGGGTCAGAACAACTCCTGGTATCAACACAGGCTGGGAAGTGAAGGGAGTGAGAGCAACCCTGCAGAGGGCTTGGGGGTACTGGTGGCTAAACATATGGAGATGAAACGGCAATGTGTGTTTGCAGCCCAGAAAGTGAACTGTATCCTGAGCTGCAGCAAAAGAAGCATGGCCAACAGGCTGAGGCAAGTGCTGCTTTTGCAGTGAGAGTGGTGAAACACTGACACAGGCTGCCCAGAGGGGTGGCAGATGCCCCATCCTTGGAAACATTCAAGGTCAGGTTGGATGGGGCTCTAAGCAACCTGATCTACTTGAAGACGTCCCTGCTCACTGCAGGGGAGTTGGACTAGATGGACCCTTCCTACTCAAACCATTCTGTGATTCTATGAAACAGCAAGGTGTGAGAAGCACAGGACCTGTGATAGTGAACCACCTCTGCCACTGTGAATCACTGTTATCTCCCTTGCAATGTTTACACAAGCTAGTTCAGCTCTTGCAGCTACTGCCATGGGCAGAGTGAAAGTGAGATTGGGTTTTACAGATATATGCATTTTTTTCTGTAAAATAGCACTGTACTAAGACAAATTGTCTGTTAAAAAACAATTAAAAATCGATCTCCAAGCCCTCTTATAAAAGGAAAGGCAACAACCACTGAAAGCTGTGAACTGGGACAGAGCTGGAAACAGGATGAGGTTGTCTGCCTCCCACATGGAGCATGTTCCCACCCTGTGTCAGCGATGTGCTTGACTGTCTTCTCACCAGGAAGCAATGGGGTGATGCTAGCACAGAGGCAGAGCTGTGGGGGTTCTCATTCTGATGACTTTCCTTCTCTCTTTCAGCGGCCACCAGATTGCCATCAGGGACCTGAGACGCTGTCTTTCATGAGTTGCATTTCTCACTCATCCATGACCTGCAATGTGGAGGCAGCACTGGGACCACCTAACGCTCACGCAGCCTTTCCTGCACTCATCAGCTTAGAATGGGGCAGGAGACCCCAAAGTATCTACTGAATGCCTGCATTTTATTTCACAGATTGCAGCTGCTGAGAAAATTTGGATGCAAAAGGACTCCAATGCTACTGTTTGAGCAAGAACTCACAAAGACTGGCCTTGAGTTCAGATTTTTGGCTTAGTTAGAAAAAGGCTTGTGATTCGGTGAAATCCGGCACAGAGAGGTTTCAGGTCTTTAGAAGATCCAGGCTCCCCTGGATACATTTCAGCAGAACTTGGGGAAAAAAAACAAGCAGCTTATCTAGCACTTCTCCTTGGAAGTTATCACGGTGCTTTACAAACCAGGGCCAGACTGAAGCTCAGGAGCCGTAGCCGCTGTTAACCCAAGGTCACGCAGTGAGTCACTGGCGGAGCAAGGCATTTGATCCGAAACGGGTTCTTCTTCTACCTTGCCGACCTCTCTTTGCAGAATGCAGCACCGTAAGGCTACCGTAGCGAGGGACAGAGGCTGCCCCTGTGCCCAGTGACCCACGGCCCTGGGTGAGCAGAGGAAGCAGAAGCGCAGCGTTTGGTTTGGGAAGTGCGGAGAGGAAGCCTGGCTCCCCGGGACGCCCCCGCCCCACTGCGCGCAGCAAGGTCGCAGCGCTGGAGAATAAAGTCTGGGGTGGCGAGGGGGTGCCCGGAGCAACCTCCATCTCCTGTCATGGCTAGCAAGCCCGGCCAGCGAACCACCACCCCTCAAGTAAAGCAGCTCACGCCTGAGGTATGCCGTCCTCACCCCTCCTCGCCCGCTCCCCGGCGGCGATGACAGTGCAGACAGAAGCCCCTTACCTGCCGCCGGGGAGGCGCGGCCGAGCAGCAGCAGTAGCACGCAAGCCAGTCGCAGCATGCCCGGGGCGGCGGGGACCACGGGCAGGCACCGACGGACTGGGACTAGGACCGGGACCGGCGTCGGATCTCCCCACGGTGGGGCCGGGCACTGCCCCAGAGGCCGCCCGCGGTACTGCGGCACCTGTGTCCGCGCCCCCCGGGACGCTCCCCCGCGGCAGCGCCCAATCACCCTCTCCGGGGGGAAGGTCCTGCAGGTTTGTGTTGCCAACGTAACGTGGCTGCCGCGGAACCGCCCGCGATCTGCCCGCTTGCAGCGGGCTGGGCACTTGGCAAACTCGGCGCCTTGGCTGGCGGCTGACACGGGACAGATACAGTGTTTTTCGGGTCCTGGCTCCTCAGCCGCGGGCAGTCTGTCCGCAGTGCCCCGCGTCCAGGCCCTGAGCGTGCCCGTGCGGGGTCCGTAACGCGAAGGGTGCCACGGGGATTCTGGGGGGAGTGTGAGCGGCTGCCAGCAGCAGTGCGGGGGTTTAAAGCATTCGTTCGGAGGCCTTTCGCGCTCCTGGATGAATTCTAAATCGGTTTT
Source organism: Pogoniulus pusillus (assembly GCF_015220805.1). Taxonomy (NCBI): domain Eukaryota; kingdom Metazoa; phylum Chordata; class Aves; order Piciformes; family Lybiidae; genus Pogoniulus; species Pogoniulus pusillus. The sequence goes on along the minus strand of NC_087276.1, from coordinate 29,602,569 downwards.
AGGAGAACAGTATTTTTCTGATGTTTAAGAGGGAGGTTCAGCCTCCCTGCCATCAGGGCTCCTCCCGGTTTCCCGGTGCTGTGGAACTGCTTCTGCTGCCGCTCCCCTGGGGCGCCACCGGGTCGCGGCTGCAGCGGCGTGGCGCGTCTGGGGCGGGAGAGGCTCGGGCCTGCCGACGGCACCGACACTGGCCGCATCTGCCGGAGTAATTCCTCACCCGGTGCTAGCCGCATTCCGCCCGGCGGCCGCTGCATCAGCGGAGACCCCGGGGCTGAGGGGAGGGCCGACGGCGGCCAGCCTCGCCTCACGCATCACAGCCTGGAGAAGGTGGCAGATGGCAGGCACCTTCCCCAGCTGGGACGGAACTGCCCCGGCAGGGCACGGTAGGGGTTAACTGGGGTGCGTGCGCCCTGTACCGAGGATGGGCAGGGAACGGACGGCGTCGCGCCCCGCTGCGCCGCCTGCGGCCGGGGAGCTGCGCGGGGGGCGGGCCGCGGGCGGAGCGGCCGGAACTGGGCTCGGGTGCTTCCGTTGCGCCCATGCGCTGCCGCCGGCCTCCGGGAGCAACAAAGGAGGGTTCTGGGGGACCAAGGCCGGCCGAGCCCAGGGAGCCGTGGGGTGAGGAGCCCTTGGCGTGTCGGCGGCGGTATCGCCTCGGCGAGGCGATGGCCTGAGCGCGGTGGAGCGAAGGGGCGGGAGGCGAGGCCCGGCGCGGCGCAGCCTGCGGGGCGGAACCGGCGCTCTGCGGGGAGGAGGAAGGGGCCGGAGCCCCATCGGTACAGCGCTCGGAGGCCTCGGGCCTTGGGCGGGAGCCGGGCGGGCTGGGGGTCGGGTGGGAAGCGTTGCTGCCGTCATTCACGGGTGCCCCTGTTGGCAGGGCGGGCGCCTTGGCGGGGATGGGGTCGGCCTGATGGCGTTGTGGCAGCGGGGAGCGACCCGGCGGAGACCAGCCCTGCGGCGGGGACGGTAAGCGGCACATGGGGCCCTGAGGCGGCGCCCTGAGCCTGGGGCAGCTGTGGGGGGCTGAATGGGGGCTGGCGGAGCACCCCCGGCCGTGGGGCGCGGTGGGTAGCTGAAGCGGGCTGTGTAGGACAGCGACAGGGAAGCGCCGGGGTGAGGAGGGGGCTCGCCTGCCTTTAGGCTGAGTTTGAGTCCAGTTTTCTTTACAAGAGAAGCAGACAGCTCCCGGTGACAGGGCAATCGCTTGCATCTCTGGGAATGAGTTCCCTGGGTTGCCTTCAGTGGGAGCTGTAAGTCTGGCATCTGTCCGTGTCGGAGAGATGCGTGGGGTGCCGAGAGCATCCCTGAGCCGCTGCTGGGAGACGGGAAGCTGCAGAGAGCGCCTGCACGGTTACCCTGTGGGCAGCCCCGCAGGCACCGGCACCCAGAGGCGTGTTCTGCTCTGTCGGGTGCTGCACAGGCCAGGCGTTACCTTAGAATCGTAGAATCAACCGGGTTGGAAGAGACCTCCGAGATCATCCAGGCCAACCTAGCACCCAGCCCTATCCAGTCGACTAGACCATGGCACTAATTGCCCTAGCCGGGCTTTGCTTCAACACCTCCAGGGATGGCGACTCCACCACCTCCCTGGGCAGCCCATTCCAATGCAAATCACTCTCTCTGCCAACAGCTTCCTCCTAACATCCAGGCTATACTACCCCCAGCACAGCTTGAGACTGTGTCCCCTTGTTCTATTGGTGGTTGTCTGGCAGAAGAGCTCAACCCCACCTGGCTACAGCCTCCCTTCAGGTAGTTGCAGACAGCAATGAGCTCTGCCCTGAGCCTCCTCTGCTGCAGACTGCACACCCCCAGCTCCTTCAGCCTCTCCTCACAGGGCTGTGCACCAGGCCCCTCACCAGCTTTGTTGCCCTTCTCTGGACACCTTCCAGTACCTCAACATCTCTCTTGAATTGAGGAGCCCAGAACTGGACACAGTACTCAAGGTGTGGCCTGAGCAGTGCTGAGCACAGGGGCAGAAGAACCTCCCTTGTCCTGCTGGCCACACTGCTCCTGAGCCAGCCCAGGATGCCATTGGCCTTCTTCAGTCTCATCCCACTGTCTCTGCCCACCCATCCAGCCTGTCCAGGTCCCTCTGCAGGGCTCTCCTACCTTCCACCAGATCAACACCTGCCCCTAGCTTGGTGTCATCTGCAAACCTTCTGTTACATGTGACAGCTGTGGCTTTGGAAAAGATGTGTCCCCTTCAGTGTGTGAAAGGAATGGATGTAGCTGATGTGACAGCTGCTGTTAACCAGCCGTAGAAACTAACATCTAAATTGTTTTTTTTTGTAGGTGTCTAAGTCTTGATTTTACACACTGAAAGCAGATCCTTCCTCCTCCTCCATGATGGCATTTGTTTCAGCTCAAGGGCCTACTGTGGTGGACCAAACCACTTTGATGAAAAAATACCTCCAGTTTGTGGCTGCCCTTACAGATGTCAATACACGTAAGGTTTTGGGTTTTCTGTTGGAAGTTACAGCTCCTCAGTGGTTTGTTTCACAAACATTTCAGTGTCTTTAGTTGGTAAATGTGTGGGTTTGAATTTCACTGGAGTTTGGAATCTCAAAGAAGCAAAGTGATGAGCAATACGTTCATGAGCCAATGTGTGCAAGCTGTCTGTGTGTGCTGGTGTGAGAATTGCTTGTGTGAGAGTTGTGTGCCTTGTAATTGGGCAGTGATGGCTAAACTGATAAGATCTGATTGCTTCTTTAATCAGTGAGCTTGGCATTTTCCTTCATGATGTAATTTTACATCTATTTATTGTTGCTTGAATTTTAATTTTCAGCTGATGAAACCAAACTGAAAATGATGCAAGAAGTCAGTGAGAATTTTGAGGTAAATAAAAACCCTGCCCCTAACAACAGAACCCCACTAAAACCTCCCAGCTTTCTAAGATGCCAGGAGCTCTTGTTCTTAATGTACAGAGGCTTGATTTCTGATGTTTTGTGGTGGAAGTATTAATATTGGTATCTTATGACATGGTTTATCTTGTTGTAAGTCATTGATTTAAAGTTTGTGGTGTAACAATTAGGTTGTTGAAGAATTGCAGTATTTGGACATAGTGGAATCTTTCACTCTCTAATCTTTAATTAATAAGCCTTTAAGTAAAGATTATAGAATGCACTGGTTTGGAAGAGACTTTTGAAGATCATCTTGTTCAGTGAGCAGGGACACCTGCAACTAGATCAGGTTGCTCAGGGCCCCATCAGTTTTGACCTTGAATATCTCCAGGGATGGGACCTCCACCACATCTCTGGGCAACCTGTTTCAGTATTTCACCACCCCCATTGTGAAGAACTTACTCTTTATGTCTAACATAAATTTACCCTGCTCTAGTTTAAAATCAGGAGCAGTGTGGGCAGCAGGACAAGGGAGGTTCTTCTGCCCCTGTACTCAGCACTGCTCAGGCCACACCTTGAGTGCTGTGTCCAGTTCTGGGCTCCTCAGTTCAAGAGAGATGTTGAGGTGCTGGAAGGTGTCCAGGGAAGGGCAGCAAGGCTGTGGAGGGTCCTGGAGCACAGCCCTGTGAGGAGAGGCTGAGGGAGCTGGGGATGTGCAGCCTGCAGCAGAGGAGGCTCAGGGCAGAGCTCATTGCTGTCTACAACTACCTGAAGGGAGGCTGTAGCCAGGTGGGGTTGGGCTCTTCTGCCAGGCAACCAGCCACAGAACAAGGGGACAGAGTCTCAAGCTGTGCCATGGGAGATCTAGGCTGGATGTTGTTAGGAAGTTGTTGGCAGAGAGAGTGATTGGCATTGGAATGGGCTGCCCAGGGAGGTGGTGGAGTCGCTGTCCCTGGAGGTGTTGAAGCAAAGCCTGGCTGAGGCACTTAGTGCCATGGTCTGGTTGATTGGCCAGGGCTGGGTGCTAGGTTGGCCTGGATGATCTTGGAGGTCTCTTCCAACCTGGTTGATTCTGTGATGCTGTGAAAACCATTGCCCCCTGTCCTATCATTGCAAGCCCTTCTAAACAGTCTGTCCCCTTCAGGTAGTGAAATACTACTAAAAGGTCTCCCTGGAGACTTCTCTTCTCCAAGCCGAATAGTCCCCACTCTCTTAGCCTGTCTTTATTGGAGATGTCTTCCAGCCCTCTGGTCGTCTTTGTGGCTCTCCTCTGGACCTGCTCCAGGAGGTCCATGTCCTTCTTGTATTAAGTGCCCCATATCTGGACCTATTACTCAGAGGTCAGGTCTTGTCACAGCAGAGCAGAGGGGCAGAATCATCTCTCTCTGCCTGCTGGCTACAGATCTTTTGATGCAGACAAGAATGCAATTGACCCTCTGGGCTGCAAGTGTGCATTGTTGTCTCGTGTCCATCAGTACCCCCAAACCCTTTTCTGTAGGGCTTTTCTCAGTTCCACTAGGTGAAGTTGCTCAAGATCTCATCCACCCTGGCCTTGAATACCTGCAGGTGTTCATCCACAACCTTTATTGGCAACCTGTTTCAATGTCTTGCTACCGTTGCTGTGAGGAATTTCTTTCTGATCTCCAGTCTGAATGTCCCCTCCTTCTGACTGAAAATGCTTATAGTGGCTTTGAATGTAAAGTAGTGTCACCTGTGTAATGTCTATTACATCCATCTCCTCATTTTTTTGTTCTATTCTTAGAATGTGACATCGTCCCCTCAATACTCCACTTTTCTGGAACACATCATCCCTAGGTTTCTCACCTTTCTGCAGGATGGAGAAGTTCAGTTTCTGCAGGAGAAGCCAGCACAGGTAAGCTGTGTGGAGTTCCTTTTTGTAATTTATGCAGCAGACTGCTTGTTCAGTAATGTACTCAGTCTAATGAACTGATTTATGTCTAGACTTTGTTGTTAAAACTAGACCTGTCCTTTGGAGTGGAAGTGAACCAGTCCAGTTTCTAAGGAAGTTGCCTAGAAACTGGGCAAATCTGGGCTTCTATGGGAAAATGAGGATCAAGTAGGCAGAACAGAACTGGATTTCTTACTGGACACGTTGTTGCAAATTAATGACTGTACTGTGGGATGAAAGGCAAAAGGTCAATCTCTGTTATTAAATACTTAAAACGGATTTCCTTAAAAATATTCCTTAAAAACATTGCAGCTTTTTAACTGCACAGTTGGTAAATTTGCCTTATTCATGTGTGTGGGCAGTAGGGAACGTTGTGTATTTGTGTATAAGCTATGTCTGCATAAGGGGAAATGGCATTTTTTTTTCCCTTTTTTAAACATGTTGAAGTATTAAGATGAATAAATAGTCATAGAATGGTCTGGATCATAGAATCATAGAGTCATCCAGGTTGGAAGAGACCTCCAAGATCATCCAGTCCAACCTAGCACCCAGCCCTAGCCAGTCAACTAACTCATGGCACTAAGTGCCTCATCCAGACTTTTTTTGAACACCTCCAGGGGTGGTGCCTCCACCACCTCCCTGGGCAGCCCATTCCAATGCCAATCACTCTCTCTTTGAAGAACTTCTTCCTAACATCCAGCCTGTACTTCCCCCGGCACAACTTGAGACTGGAGATTGGAAGGGACCTCCCAAAGTCATCCAGTCCAACCCCTTCTGCAGTCAGCAGGGGCATTCTCAACGAGATGCTGCCCGTGTCCTGTTGAGCTTCATTTCAGATCTCTCCAGGGGTTGCTCCCTGGGCAGCCTGTTCCAGTGTTCTGCTACCCTCATGGTGCAGAACCTGTTCCTAACATCCAGTCTAAATCTGCTCTTCTCTAATTTGAAGCCATTGCCTCTCATTCTTTGTAAACAGCCTCTCAGGTGCTGGAAGGCTGCCCCTCCTCTTTTCCAGGCTGAACAACCCCAGCTCCCTCAGCCTATCTTTGTAGCAGAGGTGCTTCAAACCCCTGATTTTTTTCTTTGCCCTCCTGTAGACCTGCTCCATCAAGTGTTGCAACCAGTTGTTATTTTTGTGGGCTGTTTAAAAGTTCTTCTTTTCTCTCCTCTTCTGACAGCAACTCCGCAAGCTGGTGCTTGAAATAATCCACAGGATACCAACCAATGAGCATCTTCGTCTGCACACCAAAAATATCCTCTCTGTGATGTTTAGATTTCTAGAGGTACTTTTTTACCCTTCCCATCTTAAAACTCTTTCACGTTTTCAGAAAGATTTTCCTCTTCTTTCTTCCACTCCCAAGAATTGCTGAGGGTAGGATTTGAAACAGCTCTGCCTCTGGAGCAAGAGCTGAAGGGCTGAGGTGTCTTCCTGCCTACAGGTTTTCTGTTCTCTTCTGCCCTTAAGAAACCTGAATTGTACAAATGTAAGAAATTGTTCTCATGCTAAACAAGATTTTATTCATGAAGAGTTGTCTGGATTTAATAAGCATAGGTATTTCATTCTAGAGGCTTTGTTTCTTACTTGGAACTGAAAGCATTTTCATTTGAAGCTCACAGAAAATAACCTATGTGGAGGTGTCTCAGTGTGTAAATAGCTCCACTGGTGTGTGTCACAGTATCACCAAGGTTGGAAGAGACCTCACAGATCATCAAGTCCAGCCCTTTACCACAGAGTTCAAGGCTAGACCTTGGCACCAAGTGCCATGTCCAATCCTGCCACCACCTCCCTGGTCAGCCCATTCCAGTATCCAGTGACTCTCTGTGAAGAACTTTCTCCTCACCTCAAGCCTAAATTTCCCCTGGCGTAGCTTGAGGCTGTGTCTATCTGTGGGGTTTTAGAAAGGGCTGGAAAATTCTGGGTTCTGTTCTGGGAGGGGTGAATTTCATTTTAGCCATTGTATAGGGTTAACACACTCTAAGGCTGCAAGGAAGTGCCTGTTGCTTGGGCACTTGTAGGTTGCCGAGATGAGTACAGGGTGTGAAGTAGTTTTGCAGTAGTTGGAAGATGCAGCAGTAGGCTGACTGAAGCTGCTCTTTTTTTTTTCAGACAGAGAATGAAGAAAATGTTCTGATTTGCTTAAGAATCATCATTGAGTTGCACAAACAGTTTCGACCAGCAATCACTCAAGAAGTAGGTCCTAAAGCTTACTGTGTGATGTAAAACTTGCTGCCATGCTCTTCAGAATTGTTACTTGGTTCAGATGCATTGTCTGGTTCATTTGTGTTTTTTTGCTGTCCTTTTATGCTGACTTGTGGTATCCTTCTCTTTAGTGTTTTTAACCTCAAAGTAATTTTTAAGAGGATTGCATGGTGCCAGCAGCCCAGAAGAAAACAAACTGTTAGAGCTGTTGTTGCTTTCAGTGTTTTTGGCCATTTAAGTGTTTTGTTGTCATTGCTTTAAGTGTTTATGGCCAAAATGATTGGACTAAGGAATAAAATTCCTATGGAAGAGAAGAGAATTAGTTTGTGAGAGGAAAAATCTTGGTAAAAATACTGTAGTTTTTCCTCCTCCCCTTCTCTCCTTTGATTCATGAAGGAGTATTGGGAAGTTTGCTTTTTTTATTCCACTGGTTTCCTTAATTTTTCTCCTAGGAAGACTTTGATTTATGGTCATTTGAACTATCCCACTGCAATTCTAATTAACAAAAGAACACTTTCAGGTTCTTTAAAATACCTATTGGTGCCTAAAGGTTTTCTGCAACTCTACTCTTAAGACAGAAACTGTGAGAGAGTGATTTTTGTTGTTGTTAATGGTAAACTGACTTTGTCCTTCCTAGATCCATCATTTTTTGGATTTTGTGAAGCAGATTTACAAAGAACTTCCAAAAGTAGTGGTAAGTTTTTTTTGTTCCTTTAGTTGCTCTTCCTACAGTCAGAAAAGTAGGTTTTATTGCTTCATTTTCTCTCTGGAAGCTAGTGACATAATTGCTTTTGTATCTAATGGCATGCAAATGTCTAAATTATGTCTAAAAATGGGGAAATTCAGATTTTTTTAATTGGGAAACGTTCAGTTTCTAGCAGAGCATGAGCAGTATGAGAAAAGTGATGTGAACTCAAATAATAAAGCACTAGTCAGTTGGCTGCAGTGGTGTGCATGTGGCCAAATGGTTGAGGCTTTCTAGAGTGAAGGGTTAGGGGTTGTGATTTCCAGCAGACAGGCTGCCCAGGGGGGTGTGGCGTCTCCCTCTCTGGACATATTCAGAACCTGCCTGGATGTGTTCCTGTGTGATCTGGTATAAATGATCCTGCTCTGACAGGGGGTGTGGACTGGCTGAGCTTTTGAGGTCCCTTCCAGCCCCTGACATTGTGTCATTCACTCCAACATGCTTCATCTCTGTGGTGGCCATTGCCTGCTTTTCACAGGATGTTAGGCGTTGGAAGAGACCCAAGGAGACCACGGAGTCCAACCTGCCTGCCAGAGCAGGACAGTCCTACCTAACACAGATCACAGAGAACCACATCCAGACAGGCCTGGAAAGGCTCCACAGAAGGAGACTCCACAACCTCTCTGAGGAGCCTGTGCCAGTGCTCTGGGACCCTTACAGCAAAGAAGTTCCCCCTTGTGTTGAGGCAGAACCTCTTTTGCTGCAGCTTACACCCATTGCTCCTTGTCCTATCCCAGGGAGCAGTGAGCAGAGCCTGTCTCCCCTCTCCTGGCAGCCTTCAGATACTTATAAACATTTATCAAATCCCCTCCTTTTCCTCATTTGGGATATGCTTGGACATTTTACTTTAACAAAAGAACCACCTTAGCTGTGGATGCATTTCTGCCACTTGCTGTCGTGGGAGCAAATGCTTGCAGGATGTGTGTGGAGTCCTTGCAGATGCTGCAATGTAACTGTCACTTGCAGTAAGTTATGGGGGAACTTCGATGGAGGAATTCTAAGGCCTTTGACTGCTCCTAGCCTTTACTCTGTGTTTCTTCTGCTCTTGGCTTGTAGAATCGGTATTTTGAGAACCCTCAGGTGATCCCAGAGAACACTGTTCCTACTCCTGAAATGGTTGGCATGATAACAACCATTGTGGTGAAAGTGAACCCTGAGCGAGAAGACAGTGAAACAAGAACGGTGAGTGCTCTTCTAGCTGCTCCTGGGCTGGGAGGCTGCTGTTACCACAGCACCTCAGATCCTAAGGGCAGGCTTTTGCTTGTCTTTCATACCAGGATTTGTTTGTAGAAGCTGATTGAAACTTTTCAACTGATGATAGCAAATGCTTTTGTGCTTTATAAATGTTATTATCACTAAATAGAGCAGTCGTTGGAGGGCAGTGAAGGGGAAAAAGACCTAGGGGGTCCTAGTGAAAGGAAGTATGACCATGAGCCAGCAATGTTCTCTTGTGGCCAAGGGAGGGCCTATGCCATCCTGGGGTTGTGGGTAGTAGGCCAAGAGAGGTTCTTCTCATCCTCTCTTCTGCACTGATGAGGCCACATATGGAATGTTATGCCCAGTTTTGTGCCCCTCAGTTCAAGCAGGATCTCAGGGAACTGCTGGAAAGGGTCCACGTCCCAGGTTGAGACTATAGAGTTAAAGTGAGTTTATTCTACGGGGGAGACATCCACCCTGACCGGGACAGTCCAGCACAGAGCCACAGTAGTGGTGAAGGGAGTGGAACATCTTCCTTAGGAGGAGGGCCTGAGCGAGATGGGGATGTGCTGCTTGGAGGGGAGGAGCCTGGAGGGTGACCTCATGAGTGTGGATAGAGATGTGCAGGTGAGTGGCAAGAGGCTGGAGCCAGGCTCTGCTGGGTGATGCCCAGTGACAGGACAAGAGGCAGTGGATGGAAGTTGAGGCATAGGAAGTTCCAAGGAAACATGAGAAGAGATTTTTTTCACTGTGAGGATGATGGAACACTGTAGAGCAAGGTACCTGGAGGGGATGTGGAGTCTCCTTGTCTGGAGATATTTAGAACCCCCCTGGTTGTGTTCCTGTGTGATCTGGTATAGGTGATCCTGCTCTGGCAGGGGAGTTGGACTGGATGAGCTTTTGTGGTTCCTTCCAGCCCCTACCACTCTGTGTTTTTGTGTAAATACAGTGCTGTTAAAATGAGCAGTTGGATCAAAACTGCATATCCAATGCTTTTTGTGACTTGTTATACCATTTCTAAACCAGTGTTCTTTCTTTCAGCACTCTATCATCCCCAGAGGATCTTTATCTTTAAAAGTCTTGGCTGAGCTACCTATTATTGTTGTTCTTATGTATCAGGTTAGTATCCTCCAGCATTTTACCTCAAAGTACTTCTTATTGCTGCATGAGTGTAACTTCTGGCTACATAGTACAAATGAATGTAACATTTTTGAGATGAAAGTATGGTCTAAGTCACTGAGGTTTCTTCCTTTTGTGATGAGCTCTCACATAATTTGACTCTAGGTGTGACTTGTACATTTCTCTACTAATCTTTTTGTTTGTTTTTGTTAAGCTCTACAAACTGAACATTCATAATGTGGTGGCTGAGTTTGTGCCCTTGATAATGAACACTATCATAATACAAGTTTCTGCTCAAGCAAGGTAAGAGCAGTTTAACATTGTTTTGAAGATAGAGAGCAGCCAGGAAGAAAGGGACCTGGGGGTACTGGTGGATAGTAGGCTGAAGATGAGTCAGCAGTGTGCCCAGGTGGGCAAGAGAGTCAATGGCATCTTGGCCTGTATCAGGAACAGTGTGGCCAGTAAGATGAGGGAGGTTATTCTTCCCCTGTACTCAACACTGGTCAGGCCACACCTTGAGTACTGTGTCCAGTTCTGGGCCCCTCAATTCAAGAGAGATGTTGAGGTGCTGGAAGGTGTCCAGGGAAGAGCAACAAAGCTGATGAGGGGCCTGGAACACAAACCCAATGAGGAGAGGCTGAGAGAGCTGGGGTTGTTTAGCCTGGAGAAGCAGAGGCTCAGGAGTGACCTCATTGCTGTCTACAACTACCTGCAGGGAGGCTGTAGCCAGGTGGGATTGGTCTCTTCTGTTAGGCACCCAGCAACAGAAGGAGGGGACACAGTCTCAAGTTGTGCCAGGGGAAGTCTAGGCTGGCTGTTAGGAGGAAGTTGTTGTCAGAGAGAGTGATTGGCATTGGAATGGGCTGCCCAGGGAGGTGGTGGAATTGCTGTCCCTGGAGGTCTTCAAGCAAAGCCTGGCTGAGGCACTTAGTGCCATGATCTAGTTGGTTGGATAGGTCTGGGTGCTAGGTTGGGCTGGCTGAGCTTGGAGGTCTCTTCCAACCTGGTTGATTCTATGTTTGAGATGAACTGCTTAACTCTGCTATTCAGTATCATCCAACAAGTTTTTGTCTCGCATCTAATGAGAGTTTTTGCTTCTAGACTTAGTGTTTTCAATCTCAAAAGTAGAAACAATTGTATTTTGTAGGTGAAATACCTGCCAGATATTAATATTTCCATCTTATGTCACCGATGAAGTCCATAGTTGTGCAATAGATCCCAATTTGCAGTTTTTAAAGAGAAATTCTGCCAGAAGGCTGTGTTACCAGAGATAGAGTGTGGTGGGGACCACTTGCTGCTGTTAAATCATTCCCATTTCACCAGTGATGCATTTTTGCTCTTTCAGGGTATATAGCTTAGATGAGACCTTGTGATGTTGCAGATAAAGATGCTTAAGAGATGTTTGAGGAGCAAAGTGATGCTGAGCAGAGTAGCAGGAGTAAAATCTCTTGTTTTTCCTGTCTGCCTGGGTGATCTGAAAACGTGGCTGAAGTTTGATGAGAGACAGACAAGTCTGTGGGAGGAAATACTGCTTTGGGGGGAAAAATGGGCCAGTTAGGGAAATGAAGCCAAATGTTTGATGCTGATGTATTGACTTGGCTTTCATAGAAAGCAGAAATTTGTGAGGCAGCCTCAGGGCTGTGCATTTCTGCCTGGAACATCAGCTGATGGGAGTTTGAATGGCAGAGAGATTGTTTTAAGTGGACTTTCCTGTGATTTTGCTCCTTTATGGAGCAAGAACCTCACTCCAAGGTGATGGAATGATGAAAATTCCCTTAAGCTCGAATCAAGGTGTTGAAGAGGAGGAACAAAATCATAATCACTGTTCAATTTTAATTTCAGGCAACATAAACTTTATAACAAGGAATTGTATGCTGATTTTATTGCTGCTCAGATTAAAACCTTGTCTTTTTTGGCTTACATCATAAGAATTTACCAGGTGAGTTGTTTTTTGGTTACTTTGGTACTCTTGGTGCAAGAGATCTGTTGTTATGGCATGCCAGTGAGCAGCCTTCAGTGAGTGCATTGGGGATTGGAAAGATCATTTGTGTAGCAAAACTAAGGCGGGGCTACACTTGGTTGTCCTTTCAGAAGTATTCTTATGTGGATGCCAAGTAAGAATGTGCTGTGCTTCAGCCCCAGGGATTTTTGGTAGGGCTGCTGTGTTTTAGTTTTGCCATTAGACTTCTTAAAGAAAGAAGTGAATTGTAATTGAATGTTGTTTTGCAAAGGTGAAGGACACACTTTAGAATAGTCATGTGATAATAGTGTTGTAAAATAGTGTTGCACCTGGGTGGGTGCAGTCCCAAGCACAGCTCCAGGCTGGGTGGGGAATGGCTGAGAGCAGCCCTGAGGAAAAGGACCTGGGGGTCTGGGGTGATGCAAAGCTCAACAGGAGCCTGCAGTGTGAGTGCAGCCCAGACAGCAACCCTGTGCTGGACTGCAGCAAGAGCAGTGTGGGCAGCAGGGAAAGGGAGAGGATTCTGCCCCTTGGCTCTGCTCTCCTCAGACCCCACCTGCAGTCCTGGGTGCAGTTCTGGAGCCCCCAGCCCAAGAAGGACATGGAAATGTTGGAGTGAGTCCAGAGGAAGGCCACAAAGATGCTGAGAGGGCTGCAGCAGCTCTATGTAGGCAGGCTGAGAGAGTTGGGGCTCTGCAGTCTGGAGAAGAGAAGGCTTGGAGGAGACCTTGTATAGTGTCCTTCCAGTATCCAAAGGGGGCCTACAGGAAAGCAGGAGAGGAATTATTGACAAGGCTTTTAATGATAGGGTGGGAGGAATGGGTTTGAAGTGGCAGAGGGGAGATTCAAACTAGATATTAGGAAAGGATTCTTTGCAGTGAGAGTGGTGACACTGGCACAGGTTGCCCAGGGATCAAGGCCAGGTTGGATGAGGCCTTGAGCAACCTGTTCTAATGGGAGGTGTCCCTGCCTGTGGTGGGGGTGTTGGAACTAGATGATCTTTGAGGTCCCTTCCAACCTAAAGCATTCTGTGATTCTGTAATTGTATTCCTGGTTTTGTTTGTTGCAGGAATTAGTGGCTAAATATTCTCAGCAAATGGTCAAAGGAATGTTGCAGTTACTCTCCAACTGCCCTGCTGAAACCGCACACCTCCGGAAGGAGCTGCTCATTGCTGCTAAGCACATCCTGACCACAGACTTGAGGAGCCGTATGTAGCACCTTCTAAACATCTCTCTGTAAAGATTTCAGCTATTTCATGTGATGGTTGGGGAGTTACCTGCCCCCTCACACTTATGACATCACCCAGACTGGACTCAACCAGCTGGAAGATAAGGAATGAAGCTTTATATTCACAGCTTAGCACAAGATACGAGCAGAGAGTTACAGTATCTACAGCTAGAGACAGAAATATACAGAATAATACAGAAACACAGCAGCCCTCCCAGAAACCAGAGTCCTCAAGAGGGGCTCCCAACCACCCTTCCACCTTCTTTCCACCCCTCTGCCTTATCCCAGAGTCTGCCGTGCATGCAAGGTGAGTTTGGAGGATTGGCAAGGAGAGATTAGAAGCAGAAGGCTTAGTTGGGTTACACAAATCCAGGCAGAGCAGCAAAAGCCCAGGAAGGAAAAAAAAGCAGACACCAACTCTGACAGATAGATAAGACAGAGTGTCTCTGTGTTTGTGTTCTTGTTTTTATCCATCTCAGCAAGCCTGTGAGTGCAGCAGACATCACCACTGGTTCCTTTGCACGGCCTAGCATCTAATTTCATTCATTAAAATAGGCCATTTAGCCTCAAACTACCACAGTGGATTTAAGAGACATATTGCTTATTATTTGCTGTGGGCTATTGCACAGTAAGGCTTGTGTTGGCAATGGCTGTGATTTTTGTTCTGCCTTTTCTCTTTTTCCTTAAAAACCAAAGATCATCAGAATGGTTTGGCATACTGCACAAGTGGCTTTCCTAGCTTTCCATGTGTCTCCTCTTCCCAGTAATTACCACTTGATGATAAATATTTGTGTTGCTTTCTAATTATGCTTACAGTTGTATGAGATACTTGAAGGTATTTGTCTCTTAACCTGAGGGGAAGTAGTTCTGTCAAATCCAGATGCCATATGTTTGATTCAGCTTACAGTGGAGGCAAACCATTTTTGGTCTGCCTGGATTAACTAAATTTGGTGAATATGTTCTGGCAGAACTGCAGAACTGGAGATGAGAGTGCTTTGTAAAAGATGAACTTTATCCCTTCCTCTTTTGTGTTTGTCTCTTTGCCTACTTGTTAATAGTAAGTTTTGATTTATTGCATTATAAGGCTGCCTGGGGAGGTGGTGGAGTCGCTGTCCCTGGAGCTGTTCAAGGCAGGATTGGACGTGGCACTTGGTGCCATGGTCTAGCCTTGAGCTCTGTGGTAAATGGTTGGACTTGATGATCTGTGAGGTCTCTTCCAACCTTGGTGATACTGTGATAAGGAGGTGTGAACACTTAATCCTTCCTATTTCAATTATCTGCCTTTAGGGTGGAGTGACCTAATCATTTCCATAAACTCGATTGCTACATTTAAAAAGATAATACTTCTGTAGTCTTCTTTTGCCACTTGATTTTGTTACTGAAATCTTCTTCTTGTTCCCTGGACATCAAGTTGCATGTATTCCTCCTTATATTTTGGGATAGAGCTCCTATGATAAAATGCCAGACAAAACAGGCCTGTGTTGTATGGTGTTGCCCAAACTTGTCCTTTCCATTAACTCATCCATGGCACTGAAAAGGCTTTGCAAAGCTGAAAACCCCATAAGCACTCTTTCTCTTTCCAGATGTGACTGTTCTTTGTTGTATCAATGCTGTGGCTTTGACCTTTTAATGGGCCAGGCATCAGTGCAGTTCATGCTCACAGGAGGTTGATTGAAGGTTCCTGTGTAAATGACACTGCCTTTTATAAGCTTCAGGAGTGAGTTGTAGAATAAACCCATTGACTTAGTTTTAAATCCCTAAGTGGTTTGATGCTGGCCTCTCTTACTTTGTTTTTGGCAATCATTTTCTGTTTGACAACAGCTTTTTCACTTTTCTTCTCCTCTTTTTCATTGTAGAATTTATTCCATGTATGGACAAGCTGTTTGATGAATCTATACTAATTGGCTCTGGATACACTGCCCGAGAGACACTGAGGTATGACAGGGTGGTGACTTTCAGTATTTGTTAATATTTACAACAGTGTCTTTATAGGTTCCTAAATATTTGCTTTAAAGAAGTCATTTTATTAGATTCTAATGTTGGAAGGCTTATGCTGATGTAAAAGTGGTTATTGTTTCACACTTTGATGATGCAGCAGGATAGCATGAATGAAGGGCAAAATTAAACAAGTGAAGGAAAATGATTTTAAGTTTTTGAATTGCAGAGCACCACCAAAAGAGTCACCACAATGAGAACAACTCAATATCTCCTTAATATTTCATGAAACAGCCTCAATCTTATGTCCTGTGTAAAATCTGAATGGGATTTAAACTGTTTTGTCAATGAATAGATTAAAATTTATTCTCCTCATTTATTTTTTAAAGGCTACTTGCTGTGTCTTCAGTGCTCTACTGGGACTTAGGTGCTCTTGCTGACCAAATTACAGTGTATTAACTTAGGAGAAATATTTCCTCTGGCTTAAGTATCATCTGTACCTTCTTATTTGCCATTGGAATGGGCTGCCCAGGGAGGTGGTCGAGTCACCATCCCTGGGGGTGTTCAAGAAAAGACTGGATGAGGCACTTGGTGCCATGGTCTAGTTGACTGGCTAGGGCTGGGTGCTAGATTGGACTGGATGATCTTGGAGGTCTCTTCCAACCTGGTTGATTCTATGATTCTATTGTATGAGACTTAGAAGTATTCACTGTACTAGATGCCTAAAACTGATATTTATAGAATCCTACAATGGTTTAGGTTAGAAGAGACCTCAAAGATCATCTAGTTCCAACCCGCCCCCCCCATAGGCAGGGACACTTCCCACTAGAACAGGTTGCTCAAGGCCTCATCCAACCTGGCCTTGAACACCTCCAGAGAGATTGTGGAGCACAGAATCCCTCAATGTGATCAAAGACCACATTTGGTGATTATGTGCTCCACAACCTACCTGGGCAACCTGTGCCAGTCTCTTGCCACCCTCACTGCAAAGAACTACTTCCTAACATCCAGTCTAAATCCCCCCCACCCCATCCAGCTTAAATCCATTCCTCCTCAAGTCCTTGTTTTGAGTACAAGACCTTGTCTTGAGTACAAAACCTTGTCAGTAGTCCCTCCCCAGTCTTTGTGTAGCCCCCTGCAGATACTGGAAGGCTGCTACAAGATCTCCTTGAAGCCTTCTCCTCTCCAGATTGAAGAGCCCCAACCATTAGAAGAACTAAGTGAATGTGAGAGTGCTACAGTGGCTTCTGTCTGTGGAGAAAGCATTGTGTTTGGAGCTGGACTGTATAACTTGGGAAGTGACATAGTGCAGGCACATCACTCTTCATTGTCACATTAATGAAACTTGATTTTTTTAATGTATCTTCAGTTTAATTAAATCCTGCAGTGCACAGCACCTGGTTGATTCTATGAATGCATCTTTGGTTAGATTGTGCAGGTTGTGGTTCTCCTGTTGGATTGATTCTCCTGTTTTGAGCTCTGCCTTTGCGTGTAACAATTGAAAATGTAGATTAAGAACCCTGGAAATAGTTCCAGGCAGTGACTGTATGTTAAGCCCAATTAGCAATGTTTCTAATTGTCCTCCATGTGTTTTCTTCATTTCTTGTTTTTAACTGACAGGCCACTTGCATACAGCACACTGGCAGACCTGGTGCATCATGTCCGTCAGCATTTGCCGCTCAATGATCTCTCCCTTGCTGTCCAGTTGTTTGCCAAGAACATCGATGATGAGTCGTTGCCTAGCAGTATCCAGACCATGTCTTGCAAACTTCTGCTCAATTTGGTGGACTGCATCCGGTCTAAAAGTGAGCAGGAAAATGGAAATGGTCGAGATATCCTTATGAGAATGCTGGAGGTATTCACTTGTTTAAAACATTTGCGAATGAGTTGAATGTCCTCTTTTCGTTGTGTGTTGTCAGTCACCTTCTGCTTTCTCCTTTCCTCAGAAAGGAGGGTTTGTAGAGACACTCTGCATAGTGTATTTGCACACACACAGAGGATGTCAGGGGTTGGAGAGGACCCAAAGAGATCATAGAGTCCAGTCTCCCTGCCTGAGCAGGACCATACAATCTAGCTCAGGTCACACAGCAACACATCCAGACAGGCCTTGAAAGGCTCCAGAGGAGACTCCACAACCTCTGAGGAGCCTGTGCCAGTGCTCCATGACCCTTACAGTCAAGAAGTTCCCCCTTTCACTGAGGTGGAACCTCCTGTGCTGCAGCTTACATCCAAGGCTCTTTGTCCTATCCAGTGAGCAGAGCCTGTCCCCCCACTCCTGACTCCCATCCCTCAGACAGTTATAAACATTGACTAAATCTCCTCTCAGTCTTCTCTTCTCCAGCCTAAACAGCCCCAGGTCCCACAGTCTCTCCTCATCAGGCAGTGCTCCAGCCCCCTAATCATCCTCTTAGCCCTGTGTTGGACTCTCTCCACTAGATCCCTGTCCCTCGTAAACTGGGGAGCCCAAATCTGAAGGCAGTACTCAAGATGAGGTCTCACCAGGGCACAGTAGAGGTGGAGGAGAGCCTCCCTTGATCTGCTGGACACACTCTTCTTAATGCACCCCGAGGTCCCATTGGCCCTCTTGGCCACAAGGGCACATTGCTGTGCCATGGACAACTTACTTAGTTTTTAAACTTCAGAAAAGGGCTCTTTAAAATGCTGTGCAACTGGAATAATTTTTTCATTCAGTGCCTTGTTTCAGAGCAGGAAACAATGTCTGTAATACTGAGGGTAACTTAACTGTTTTGCTTTGTTCTTTTTCTCTGTATGGCTACTTGTTTGTAAGGGAGATCTAGGAAGTCTAAATGTAGTGGATCACCTCTGTCACTGACAGGCTTGCATGGTTCTGAATTCACTAGGGAAGAGATTTAGTCCTTTTGGCCATCACCACCTTATTTGCTGTTAGCTCTGTACTTTTTCTTGTTAGGTGGCAGTGGTTTATGGAGTGACTTTCATCCTGAATCTGAGATACAGATGATGGTGCAAAGAAAAAGTCATGATTTTATGCATTGTAGTGGATCCTTCATTCCAAGATCCATTCCAAACTGAAGTAGCCTTCTAGTAGGCTTTGTCTTTCAAATAAACTTCTTAGGTTCTTTTTCTGCTTGAGAAAAAAGATAAATATGTAATGCAGCACAGTTTGGTCATTTGTATGTGAATTCTGGGGTGGAAGGGGGCATACGGAGGTGATTGAGGCTCCATCCTTGGAGCTGTTTAAGGCCAGGCTGGATGAGACTCTGGCCAGCCTGGTCTAGAGTAGGGGGTCTCTACCCATGCCAGGTAAGTTGGAACTGATCCTTGTGGTCCTTTCCAACCCTGACTGATTCTATGATTTTTATGACCTGTTCTAGTGGGAGGTGTCCCTGCCTTTGGTGGGGGTTGGAACTGGATGATCCTTGAGGTCCCTTCCAACCTAAACCATTCTGTTACAGAACTGTGGTGGTAGTGGGGAATTACCTGAGCAAGCCAAGTAGACTTGACAGTACTGAAACCTTGTGCATTGTGTCCCTTGTTTATTACCAGTCAAGAGGCAGAAATTCTGGGGACCTCTGTTCTGCAGAGTTGTTTTTTGCCTTCTAAACCTGATGTGTTGCATAAAATGCACACTTAAACCTAAGATGTACAGATCTCTTAACCCATAGAATGGTTTAGGTTGGAAGGGACCTCAAGGATCATCCAGTTCCAACCCCCCACCACAGGCAGGGACACCTCCCACCAGAACAGGTCGCTCAAGGCCTCATCCAACCTGGCCTTGAACACCTTCAGGGAGGGAGCATCCACGACCTCCCTGGGCAGCCTCACTGTAAAGAACTTCTTCCCTTCTGACATAAATTACATCTACATTTGGAAACTTAAAGCTTTTTGTGCTTAATAGCAAATATCCATAGAAAAATATTCAATCTTCTTTTCAGAATTAATTTCAGTAGCTCTCAGTTGAAAATTCAGTAGACTTGGAGAGAGATCAGGCTTTTTTACTCAGTTTTTCTGCTTTTCAGCAAATATTTTTAATTTTAACTTAGTAATTTAAGCAAACTATTAATAACTTTAATTGTTTGCTGTCATTTGAATGGCTCTAGCAATACTTGATTGTAAATTGTACTGATTTCCACGTGTTAACTTGATGTATTGGCAGTAATAAATTTAGGATGATTTTTGAAGGTGAGACTTGCTTTCCTTTTTGTTTACTCTTCCCTGCTCTTTCATATGTCTTTCCTCTCAGGTTTTTGTCCTGAAGTTTCACACTATAGCTCGGTACCAACTTTCTGTCATCTTTAAAAAGTGCAAGCCCCAGTCAGAACTTGGGGCTGCTGAAGCTGCCTTACCAGGAGTGCCCACGGCAGCAAATGCAGCACCTGTTCCTGTTCCATCTCCTGCCCCAGCCACTCCAGTGGCCCCTGCACCAGTACCTGTGTTTGAAAAACAAGGGGAGAAAGAAAAAGAAGACAAGCAGACCTTTCAGGTCACAGATTGCCGAAGCTTAGTGAAAACCTTGGTCTGTGGTGTCAAGACAATCACGTGGGGCATAACATCCTGCAAAGCTCCTGGTGGTAAGAGTGCATAATACTCCAAAGTGTTGATCTTCTGTAATCCTACAGTTGAAACTCTTTAACATGAAAGCAAATAGTATTTTTAATGGTTAACCACTGTCTTGTTCTTGCTCTTCTTTCAGAAGCACAGTTCATTCCCAATAAGCAATTGCAACCTAAGGAGACTCAAATCTACATCAAACTGGTCAAATATGCAATGCAGGCTTTAGATATTTATCAGGTATGTAACCTGTCCACTTCATATCAGTTTTAGATCTTCTAATAACGATTTTCACCTGTAGTATATTTGCATTTAATGACAGGACCACAGCTATTGGGAAATGTATCAGTTTCCAAGTACTAAACTACCTCTTTGAAGGCAAGATTTCATCCACAGTTACGTTTAGTCTGACCTGTCTGCCTGAACACAGGCAGTAATGGCTCCTGAGAAATTAATTTGTTCCTTGCAAGTGACAAATGTCATAACTTCTGTGATTCTGTGATTCCTGTCACTTGCAAGGAACAAATTCGTTTCTCAGGAGCCATTACTGTCTGTGTTTAGGCAGACAGGTTGGACTAAACGTACCTGTGGATGAAATCCTGCCTCCAAAGAGGTAGTTTAGCTGTCAGCTGAAGCATTCACATGGTTGTGTTTTATCTTCTATAGTTACACTGGGTATTGATGACATGTAGATGTGCGTGATTTGGAGATAATCAATTACAAATACATTATGGTGTCATCTTTTTTCTGCTCCTGATTTCATGGCTTTGAAGTCTGTGCTGAAAATACTCTGATTTTTAGTATTCTTGTCACTGTTGGCTGTCATGCTCCACTTCTAATCAGAAGGGGCTTGGCCCTGAAACCTGTCAAATCTGTTTCTGTCAAAAGGTATTTTAAGAGTAGCACTTTAAGAATAGGGAGGAAAGGTATTAAAATTCCATCACCAGTAAATTGCTTTCTCAACTGCTTTAGGTCCAAATAGCAGGAAATGGACAGACGTATGTGCGAGTGGCAAACTGTCAGACAGTCAGGATGAAAGAGGAAAAGGAAGTTCTGGAGCATTTTGCTGGTGTGTTCACAATGATGAATCCTTTAACTTTCAAAGAAATCTTTCAAACTACTGTGCCCTACATGGTGGAGAGGATCTCCAAAAACTATGCTCTTCAGGTATTATGTTTTTGTTTACTTTTATTAGTTAATACTAAACAGCACATAGAGAAGAGCTTATGCTTTGAAGTACATAAGGCTGAAGTGCAAGTATAAATGATAATGTATATATGTAATAATTAGGACAGAAGATTAGAATCATAAAATGGTTTAGGTTGGAAGGGACATCAATGCTCATCCAGTTCCAGCCCCCTGCCATAGGCAGGGACACCTTCCTTTAGAACAAGTGGCTCAAGGACTTATCCAACCTGGCCTTGAACACCTCCAGGGAGGTGGTGGAGCACAGAATCACCCAAGGTGATCAAAGATCACCTTGGGTGATTCTGTGCTCCACCACCTCCCTGGGCAACCTGTGCCAGTGTCTCACCACCCTCACTGCAAAGAACCCTTTCCTAACATCCAGTTTCAATCTCCCCTCTGCCAGTTCAAACCCATTCCTCATCCTGTCATTACAAGACCTTGTCAATAGTCCCTCCCCAGACTTCCTCTATCCCCCTTCAGATACTGGAAGGCTATTATAGGGTCTCCTCAAAGCCTTCTCCTTTCCAGGCTGCAGAGCCCTAGCTCTTGTAGCTTGTCCTCATAGCAGAGCTGCTGTAGCCCTCTGAGCATCTTGGTGGCCTCCTCTGGCCTGGCTCCAACAGTTCCATGTCTTTTTTGTGTTGGAGGCTCCAGAACTGCACACAGTCCTCCAGGTAGTGTCTTATGAGATCAGAGTAAAGGGGTCTATGAAACCACTTTGGATTTTTAGAAAGTCCATAGTAAGGGATGAAATAGAAACATGAGCTCTTCAGGTGAGAAAATATGAATGGACTTCAGTTTTGAGAGGTGTTGAATGTTGTGGAGTTCTCATTTTGTTCAGCTGGTTGTGTCCACGTTCTCCTGTTTTGTAGAACAATCCACTTGTAAAATGAAACTCAGCACTTGAATATCTTATGTTGGTTTTCCCTGGAGGGTAACCTGCATGACTTGGGTAGCAGTGGGGATGGGGAAGGAAATTTGTCTTAGGTCTTTGTTTTACATGTACAGTACATTTATCCCCTGCTTTCTTTTCACTACAGCAACAATAACTCCTTTGTGGTTTCCTTTTATAGATTGTTGCCAATTCCTTCTTGGCAAACCCTACTACCTCTGCCCTCTTTGCAACAATTTTGGTGGAATATCTTCTGGATCGGCTGCCAGAAATGGGCTCTAATGTGGAACTTTCCAATCTGTATCTCAAGCTGTTCAAGTTAGTCTTTGGCTCTGTTTCACTGTTTGCAGCTGAAAATGAGCAAATGCTGAAGGTAAAGGTCAATTGTTAAAACAAAAAAAGTCTGTTTTGACTTCTGATACATTCTTTGAGTGTCTGAGTAGTAGTTTTACACTGTCTGGCATTTCCTGGTCTTTTCATGTTTGAATCACTACTAATGCTGTGTCTTCATTTCTTCCAGTGCCAAGTGTGTTGTCTTATTTGTAGGAGATAGGTTCTGTGAGTGTTTCTTCATAGTTGAAACTGCAGAGTGATGTACTAATTGTGAGTGTCAATGACTGACAGGAACATGGGGGTTGGAGCATCTCTGCTACAATGACAGGCTGTGGGAATTGGGGTTGTTCAGCCTGGAGAAAAGAAGGCTTCTGGGAGACTTAATAGTGACCCTTCAGTACCTGAAGGGGACCTACAAGAAGGATGGAGAGAGACTGTTCAAAAAGGCTTCAGTGACAGGATGGGGAGCAATGGCTTCAACCTAGACTAAAACAGATTTAGACTGGATGTTAGGAACAAGTTCTTTACTATGAAGGTGGTGGAATACTGCAACAGGTTGTCCAGGGAGGTGGTTGGGGCCCCACCTCTGGAGATACTCAGAGTGAAGCTCAACAGGGATCTGGGCAACCTGATCTTGGTGAGGATGTCTCTGCTGACTGCAGGGAGGGTTGGACTAGATGACCTTTGGAGGTCCCTTCCAGCCTAGACCATTCTATGATTCTGTGTGACCTGATTAGGATCTGTGTAACTTCATGATCAGCACACATGTCTATTCTGCATGTGTTTTACAATTGGCTTCATGGGATGTTAGGGTTTGGAAGGGACCTTGGAAGATCTTCCAGTCCAACCCCCCTGCGATAGCAGGACCATAGGATCTAGTGCAGGTTGCACAGGAACACATCTAGACAGGGCTTGAAAGCCTCCACAGAAGGAGACTCCACTGTGTCTCTGGGGAGCCTGTTCCAGTGCTCTGTGACCCTTACAGAAAAGAAGTTCTTCCTCATATTGAGGTGGAACTTGCTGTGCTGTATTTTCTATCCATTGCTCCTGTCCAATCCTAGGGCACAAGTGAGCAGAGGCAGTCCCTGTCCCTTCCTTATCCCCAGCTTTCAGGTTGGAAGAGACCTCCAAGCTCATCCAGTCCAACCTAGCACCCAGCCCTATCCAGTCAACCAGACCATGGCACTAAGTGCCTCATCCAGTCTTTTCTTGAAGACCTCCAGGGACGGTGCCTCCACCATCTCCCTGGGCAGCCCATTCCAATGCCAATCACTCTCTCTGCCAACAACTTCCTCCTAACAGCCAGCCTATGCCTACCCCAGCACAACTTGAGACTGTGTCCCCTTGTTCTGTTGCTGGTTGCCTGGGAGAAAAGGGCCACCCCCCACCTGGCTACAATGTCCCTTCAGGTAGTTGTAGACAACAGTGAGGTCCCCCCTGAGCCTCCTCTTCTGCAGGCTGCACAACCCCAGCTCCCTCAGCCTCTCCTCATAGGGATTGTGTTCCAGGCCCCTCCCCAGCTTTATTGCCCTTATCTGGACACCTTTCAGCACCTCAACATCTCTCTTGAATTGAGGGGCCCAGAACTGGACACAGCACTCAAGGTGTGACCTGACCAGTGCTGAGTTCAATGTCCTTGTAATATTAAGACTTGCTTAGACTGAAATCACTGTTTTGTGTTTTGGTGACTCTTGTTCATTTGTGTCATGTTTAGTGACATAAACCTTGAATTGGCTCTTTCTATGCTGTTAAAAAGTCTGGGTTAAGCACTGACATTGTGATCAGTTGGGACCCATTTATGTTGATGAGATGATCTCATGATTTGGTGAGTTTAGAAATGGTGACCTTGAAGCAGCAGTGTGCTTTTCTCATGAAAGTAACAGCTGCCTATACCCAGAAAACATGAAAAGATTGATTAGAGGCTGTCCTTCTCTTATAATTTCTCTTCTACCTTTAGAATAAACAAAATTTCTGATACAGATAACTCTTATGATTATTGTTTCAGTGCTTAATGATTTGTAACAGGATTAGTTCAGTCTAGAAGGGAGGTAGGTGAGATTACTAATTTTCCAGATAATTTGAAAGATAAAAGTAATACAAAGCAATGTGCAGAGGTAATACGAAGCAATATTCATATCATCTTGCTTGAATTCCTGCAGTTAGTCATCAGAACCAAGGTCATTTGGATTTTGTGAGCTGGAGATCCAATTTCAGGAGTGTGATTTACTACCTTCACAGTCTCACGCTTCTGTAATGTTTTTTTTGTATCCTCAGGATTGATGAAATGGGCCTTGGGTAGACAATTTAATTGAGTGATGAAGGCTATTTGCAGCATTTGCATAGTCATGTAGAAAGCTTTTAGTTGTTGCTGAAATCAGGAATTGTCTGTGTGTTCCTGATCTGTGAGAATCCTTCTGTTTCTCCACTGTTCGTTATGATTCCTGCAAACTGCTGATGTCCTCTGCTCTAGAAAGACCACCAGTTCCAGAGCTATTTTTTTTCACTTGTCTCAGTTTGCTTTCCATGTGTAATTTTAGCATTTACAACAATTAAGGATGAATGATGGAGTTTAATCAACAAGGATTAAATTAATACTGGGAAGTGTCTTCTCTTGCCATTCTGCCCTTCTTGCTGTGTATGCTTAGACTCATAGAGTGGTTTAGGCTGGAAGGGACCTCAAAGCTCAGCCAGTTCCAACCCCCTGCCATAGGCAGGGACACCTCCCACTAGAACAGGTTGCTCAAGGCCTCATCCAACCTGGCCTTGAACAGCTCCAGGGAGGTTGTGGAGCACAAATCTTTGATCACATTGGGTGATTCTGTGCTCCACAACCTGCCTGGGCAACCTGTGCCAGTGTCTCACCACCCTCACTGCAAAGAGCCCTTTCCTAACATCTGGTACTCCAAGTGGGGTCTCAGGAGAGCAAAGTAAAGGGGCAGAATCCCCTCCCTTGCCCTGCTGCCCACACTGCTCTTGCTACAGCCCAGCACAGGGTTGCTGTCTGGGCTGCACTCTCACTGCTGGCTCATGTTGAGCTTTTCATCACCTCAGACCCCCAGGTCCTTTGCCTGAGGGCTGCTCTCAGCCATTCCCCACGCAGTCTGGAGCTATGCTTGGGATTGCACCCACCCAGGTGCAGGACCATACACTTGGCCTTGTTAAATGCCGTGAGGCCAGTCTGGGCCCACCTCTGCAGCCTGTCCAGGTCCCTCTGGATGGATCCCTGCTCTCTAGCAAGTCAACTATGCCACACAGCTTGGTGCTGTCTGCAGACTTGCTGAGGGTGCACTGATTGCTCTGTCAAAGATTCTCTGGAGCAAATGGTTTTCATTTTGTCAGATTGGCAAAATGTTTTGTAGGGTCATTTCTCCTTTTTGATAGCAAAATTTAATAGAGGTAAAGAATATTCTGGGTTCTTCATGCTGTTGAAGTAGAGATCTAGTTACAACAGTTCTTCAACAGCAGATCAAAATTAGTGTCATATCAAAGTGTTTGGAGTATTTGAAGGTTTTTGATCTGAAGAACATGCCTCTTGCTGAAGTCTTGTACAGGATGATGATGATGGTAAAAATGGTATTTTTCTTAATCTTCAGCCTTTTATTTTTGTTGTTCATAGCCACATTTACACAAGATTGTGAACAGCTCCATGGAACTTGCACAGACTGCCAAGGAGCCCTATAACTATTTCCTGCTGCTCAGAGCACTGTTCAGATCGATTGGAGGAGGCAGCCACGATCTGCTGTATCAGGAATTCCTGCCACTGTTGCCGAACTTACTGCAAGGTAGAGCAATTCCTTCTTTCCCCACTCCCCTTTCTGGTCTTTTGATATAAATAATATTAATCAAGTTACATTATATAATGAGAAAAAACAAACCCAAAGCTTTCATAGAATCATAGAATCACCCAGGTTGGAAGAGACCTCCAAGGTCATCCAGTCCAACCTATCCCCCAGCCCTATCCAGTCAACCAGACCATGGCACTAAGTGCCTCAGCCAGGCTTTGCTTCAACACCTCCAGGGACGGTGCCTCCACTACCTCCCTGGGCAGCCCATTCCAATGCCAATCACTCTCTCTGGGAAGAACTTCCTCCCAACTTCCAGCCTGTACCTTCCCTGGCACAACTTGAGAATGTGTCCCCTTGTTCTATTGGTGGTTGCCTGGGAGAAGAGGCCAACCCCCACCTGGCTACAATGTCCCTTCAAGTAATTATAGACAGTCATGAGGTCACCTCTGAGCCTCCTCTTCTGCAGGCTGCACACCCCCCAGCTCCCTCAACCTCTCCTCATAGGGTTTGTGTTCCAGGCCCCTCCCCAGCTTTGTTGCACTTCTCTGGACACGTTCCAGCACCTCAACATCTCTCTTGAATTGAGGGGCCCAGAACTGGACACAGTACTCAAGATGTGACCTGACCAGTGCTGAGTACAGGGGCAGAATAACCTCCCTTTTCCTGCTGCCCACACTGTTACTGATGCAGGCCAAGATGCCATTGGCTCTCTTGGCCACCTGGGCACACTGCTGGCTCATCTTTAGCTACTATCTATCAGTACCCCCAGGTCCCTTTCCTCCTAGCTGCTTTCCAGCCACTCTGTCCCCAGCCTTAACCCTGATAAAGAGCTTCTGATTTTGAGCTTTGCAGTTGATTAAGTATCTTCAGTGTGACTTACTCATATTTGCTGTTGGCTGCTTGAGGCTTCATAGTTTTGCCTTCACATTTTCTGCTGCTTGTTTTCTCTGCTTTTCAATGGGGGTTTGTTGTTTTGTTGTTTCCCATTGCTATAGGTAGCTTTGCTTGGCACAAAGAGTCATGTGGTAAAAATAATAGAAGTGATGTTGCCAAGGCCCATTCCTGGTTTTGTGGGAAGAACATTACAGAGGAGCTCTGGTAGCCCTGCTCTTGGGGGCACATATGTGCACCTGCAAGTGAATGATAAATATAAATGCAAGTAGTGTCAGCTGAGGGGGAAGAGAAAGGCAAATAACAATCAGTTTGATTAATTGAGCAGTTGTGCTTGCAAGGACTGTGTGTTCCAGAGGTATTAAAGATGAGCAGGAAAATGTGGAGAACTACTTAAGAACAAGCTAATAAGAGCAATTCCAGGAGCATGAAATCTTGTGGTAGCCATATACAGCTGTAGGAGCAACTTTTACTGGAGTTAGCAAGTCCTGCTCTAGGGTAGGGTGTCCCTGCCCATGGCAGGAGGGTTGGAACTGGCTGATCCTTGTGGTCCCTTCCAGCCCTGACTGATTCTATGATTCTGTGTGTGTTACCCATAAGCTCTTATGTTAAATGGACATGCTGGTGTAGAAGTGCTTCCTAGGTTTATGGAACATAGGAAATTCTGATGGGGAGGAAAATAAATGGGGAACTACGGCGTTGTGGAGGCAGGGAATTAATGTGGCCAAGTCAGGGAATATAAAAAGTAAAATTATTTTCCTGGGACCCTGCCCCCAAAACTATGTACAAAATTAGTTTGGTTTATTAGCAGACTCAGTTCCATCGGAGAATATCTTACAAAAGGAGATTATGGGTAAATTTGGATATTTAGGAAGTCAGGAAATGGAAAAGGCTAAGCTATAAACACACTTTTACCTTGCTATCAATCAGGCTGAGCAGAAGATTAGGGGAAAACTACTCATGAAGGTGAGGTAGGCATTTGGCTGTGGTCCCTTAATGAACTCCTCTGCAGGAGCAGCCTTCTGAGTTGCAGCCACTATCTAATGATAGAGATCCATGCCACAGAAGTCCGAGACGAGTGACAGAGCTGCCAAACTCAGAAATCTCTCGAGCACTTCTTCCCAAGTGGGGTGGTGCTGGGATGATGCTGTCCTCACAACGGCAGAGGAGAGCCAAACTGGTGGGGTCCCCAGTCTGGAAGGCAGCCAGCAAATTAGCTACTGATGGGGTCTGAGAGAGGGTGGTCCGGGTGCTGCCATCTCTCTCTCTCTCTCTGAGGACCTGAGGCTCGCTAAGCCTCCCAGCTTGCACAAAAGAGCGCAGAAGTGGGCAGAGCCATCCAAAGCAGGGTAGGAATCACGAGCTGTACAAAGGCAGGAGCTGGCCAAAAGCGGGCGCAGTTCAGTCGCGGCAGGAGAGGCGCTCAAGATGGGAACTATCAAGGCTGGAGAACCCCAAGGCAGGAACCCTTGCTCTGGTTGTCCTTTCTCTAGGCAATCACCAGCCTGATTTCAGCGCGGGCATTTACACAGGCCAGCCCACGTGCAGCTAAAGGACCCTTTGCTGCCCTGCTGCAAGCCCTTGGGGCAGGAGGGCTAAGCAGGTTTTCCTGCCTTTCTCCTCCCATTCAAACCATGGAATGATGACAGGGAGAAGAGAGGAGGTGGTGGAGGCACCATCCCTGGAGCTCTTCAAGAAAAGCCTGGATGAGGCACTTAGTGCCATGGTCTAGTTGCCTGGATGGGGCTGGGGGATAGGTTGGACTGGATGATCTTGGAGGTCTCTTCCAACCTGATTGGTTCTATGATTTGGAGTATCCAGGACATGTGGTTAGTCTGTATGGAGCAGATATGTACTTGAACTCATTTAATATTTCTTCTCAGGATTCCAGATATTTTTAAAGCTATTTTTTTTCCTTGCCTGGATTTTTTTTTTAATTGATAGGTTTAAATCAAGTTATTTTTTCTGATTTTTCACCTGCTCTGTTCAAATACTAAGTTTTTGAGTCTTATATTAAGTTTTAGAGTATGAATAGAAATGTTAATGTGTTGTTGGATATTTCTTGGTGTGTGCATGTACCTATAAAACCCTCAGATGCAGGTTCAGATTCTGAATGGTGCAAGGTTTTGTAAATACACTATTTATAGAGTTATGCTGAATTTAGGATATAGTCCACAGTTTACTGGTAGAAACAGCTGTCTTTTGAGTGTATAACTTACCAATAATTTGCAGGACTTAACATGCTGCAAAGTGGTCTTCATAAACAGCACATGAAAGACTTGTTTGTGGAGCTCTGCCTCACTGTGCCGGTTCGCTTGAGCTCCCTGCTGCCTTATCTGCCGATGCTGATGGATCCCTTGGTGTCAGCTCTCAATGGATCTCAGACCCTGGTCAGCCAAGGCTTAAGAACCCTTGAATTGTGTGTGGATAACTTGCAGCCAGACTTCCTGTATGATCACATCCAGCCAGTTCGAGCTGAACTAATGCAGGTAAGTGTGGTGTTTCCTCTTAGACCACAAGAGGTCATTGATTCACTGAGCAGTAGACATTTGTGTGAGCCTCAAGACTTGAAGAATCTATTATGAGAACCATACCAGTCTGATTTGTACATAAAAGGCCAGTTGATGTTGGATTGTTAAGCTGAAAACTGAGACATTGTAGAGTGAATGAATAATTTCTTCTACACTTCTTTAAAGAAGGGATTAACCCTCCTAAAAGGAGTTAAACTTCAGACTTGGGACTCAATAGCAAGTGTATTGCTGTGTTTAAGATGATTTGGCATAGAAAATGATTAAAAGTTGTTAATTTCTCTTTTAAAAGACAACCTGAAGAGCATATCATGATTACCTTTAGAATATCATGATTGACAGTAGTGTGAAGTCTTATTCAGTGAAGATGTGGCTGAAATTAGTGGCATGGGTTGCCCAAGGACGTTGTGGAGCACAGAAGCACCCATTGTGATCTTTGATCGCATTGGGTGCTTCTGTTCTCCACAACTTCCCTGGAGGTGTTCAAGGCCAGGTTGGATGAGGCCTTGAGCAACCTGTTCTAGTGGGAGGTGTCCCTGCCTACAGGAGGGGGTTGGAATTGGATAATCTTTGGAAGGGACCTCAACCTAAACCATTCTATGATTTCAAAACTAGCTCTGAAGTTAATTCCCTTCAGCCTTAACTGACCTGCTTTATTTTTTTTTCTTCCAAAATTCATTCTGGTATTGACCTAATATTAATCCTAAACAGGAAGTTATGCTTTTTGTGGCAGAGATTTTGTAGCTAACCACAGTACTCTAATCTAAAACTGCATTTAGAACAACCCAAGCAGCGCTACAGGCTGGGGCCAGAGTGGCTGAGAGCAGCCAGAAAGAAAGGGACCTGAGGGTGCTGGTAGATAGTAGGCTGAAGCTGAGGCAGCAGTGTGCCCAGGTGGGCAGCAGAGCCAGTGGCATCCTGGGCTGGCTCAGGAGCAGTGTGGCCAGCAGGACAAGAGAGGTTCTTCTGCCCCTGCGCTAAGCACTGCTCCGGCCACAGCTTGAGTGCTGTGTCCAGTTCTGGGCCACTCAGTTCAAGAGAGATATTGAGGTACTGGAAGGTGTCCAGAGAAGGGCAACAAGGCTGGGGAGGGGCCTGGAGCAGAGCCCTGTGAGGAGAGGCTGAGGGAGCTGGGGATGTGCAGCCTGCAGCAGAGGAGGCTCAGGGCAGAGCTCATTGCTGTCTGCAGCTACCTGAAGGGAGGCTGTAGCCAGGTGGGGTTGGGCTCTGCTGCCAGGCAAACAGCAACAGAACAAGGGGACACAGTCTCAAGCTGTGCCAGGGGAGATCTAGACTGGATGTTAGGAGGAAGTTGTTGTCAGAGAGAGTGATTGGCATTGGAATGGGCTGCCCAGGGAGGTGGTGGAGTTGCCTTCCCTGGAGATGTCCAAGCCAAGCCTGGCTGGGGCACTTAGTGCCATGGTCTGGTTGATTGGCCAGGGCTGGGTGCTAGGTTGGCCTGGATGATCTTGGAGGGCTTTTCCAACCTGGCTGATTCTATGATTTAAACTGGCATGAGCTGAGACTGCTTAAACTGAGTCTCGCTGAGCATTTTCTGGAAGTCATGCAGGATCAGTTACTTGGGGATAAGATGTGGTGTTTTCTTGGACATTTTTCTGCGTTACAACTTGAAATACTTTGGAAGTGAGAGTGATTTTAACCATGCACCACTTCAAACACTTGCAGGCTTTGTGGCGCACGCTGCGCAATCCTGCAGACAGCATTTCTCACGTGGCTTACCGGGTGCTCGGTAAGTTTGGTGGAAGTAACAGGAAGATGTTAAAGGAATCACAGAAGCTACAGTATGTGGTCACAGAGATCCAAGGACCAAGCATCACTATTGAATTTTCAGACTGTAAAGCATCCATTCAGCTCCCAATGGAAAAGGTGAGGTCTTCCCTTACTTTCTGTACTGATAAAACATCTTACTCGTTTTTCACTTGTTACAGATTGAAGTTTGTTTACTTGTAAAGCCTTGTTAAAATATGTAGTATGTCTGCCAGTTCCAGTTAAGACTTAATAAATATCTTAGAGTAGAGAATTTACATAATGAAAAGTGGGATTTAGGAGCTCTGGCATACCTGGGTTTTTTTCTTATGTTTTTACAACGTAAATGAATTAGCAGTGAAAAAGCAGAATCTAAACTTATAAACCCTATTGTGGCCTTCCAGTATCTGAATGGGATCTGTAGGAAAGCTGGGGAGGGACTTATTAGGGTGTCAGGTAGTGATAGGACTAAAGGGAATGAATCCAAGCTAGAGGAGAGGAGATGTAGATTAGACGTTAGGAAGAAGTTCTTCACGGTGATGGTCATGAAACACTTGGCACAGGTTGCCCAGGGAGGTGGTGGAAGCCTCATCCCTGGGCAACCCGTTCTAGTGTTTCACCACCCTCGCTTTAAAGCACTACTTCCTAACATCCAGTTTCAATCTCCCCTCTGCCAGTTCAAACCCATTCCTCCTCATCCTGTCATTACAAGACCTTGTCAATAGTCCCTCCCCAGCCTTCCTGTAGGCCCCCTTCAGATACTGGAAGGCCACTCCAAGGTCGCCTTGAAGCCTTCTCTTCACCAGCTGGTGAGGTACTTCTTAGGATGTCAGTGAGTGATAGGCCTAAGGGAAATGGATCTAAGCTAGAAGAGAGGAGATGTAGATTAGATGTTAGGAAGAAACTGAAGGGATGTTTTAGCCAGGTAGGGGGTGGCCTTTTCTCCCAGGCAACCACCAACAGAACAAGGGGCCACAGTCTCAAGTTGTGCTGGGGGAAGTATAGGCTGGATGTTAGGAGGAAGTTGTTGGCAGAGAGAGTGATTGGCACTGGAATGGGCTGCCCAGGGAGGTGGTGGAGTCACCGTCTCTGGAGGTCTTCAAGAAAAGCCTGGATGAGGCACTTAGTGCCATGGTCTAGATGACTGGCTAGGGCTGGGTGCTAGGTTGGACTGGAAGAGCTTGGAGGTGTCTTCCAACCTGTTTGATTCTATGATTCTAAGAAGTTCTTCACCATGATGGTGGTGAGACACTGGAACAGGCTGCCCAGAGAGGTGGTGGAAGCCTCACTTGTGATGTTTTTAAGGCCAGGCTGGATGTGGCTTTGGGCAGGCTGATCTGATGGGAAGTGTCCTTGCCCATGGCAGGGGGTTGGAACTAGATGATCCTTGAGGTTCCTTCTAACCCTGACAATTCTGTGATTGTGTATTTTGCTTTTGCCTTTTTTTTTTCCCCTTAAGGTAATTTTGGAGTTGCCAGACTTGGTGGGTGTAAGACAAAACATTCTGTCAGGATTCACTGCAAATAGCTGCTTATTTTTGTGCTATCTACTCATTGGTGTAAAGTGTATAAGGCAGGTGTTGTGTTACTGTGGCATGCAAAGCAGCAGAAGCTTGCCAACTTCAGTTTTCTTTTCCCTTTAAAGGTTGTTTTTTACTGCCACTCCCAAAATAATAGTCTTAATCCTCTCTTCTGCTTTTACATAGTGATAGGATAGGGAGCTAAAATGGTACAGGTAAATGCTTTCTATGGATTTTTCCAACCCTTTGTAACTTTTGATGTACTGCTTTAGATTAGGAGTGGGAATCTACTCTAAATCCTCTATGTTTTCATCTTGAAATGCACCAGAAACTTCTTCAGTGATGATTATTCTAATGACTTCAATGATTTGGTTTTGTTTGTGGTCTCTAGGTTGAATATAGTACTTCTTACAGCTGCAAAACCACTTTGTGTGTGCACTGGCTTTCATCAGGCAATCTCAGTCTATCACAAATGTTTAGTTCTCACTAATTACAGCAATCTAATCTATGTCTTGGGATCTGAGAGTGAAGCTAGATTCTCAGTTAATTTGGCATGTAGAGTTTTCTGACACTTGTTTCTATTACACTTTCATAAGTAGGTATGATATGAACATAGTAAACAATTTTCTTTGCAGGAAGCTGACTCTCTTTGGCTCTGTACAGCCAACAGCCTTAAAAAAGAGCTTGGAAACATGAATCTTAAAATGCAGATAGCATTACTGATTTCTCTTCTGGACTGAAACTGATGAGCTGTATAGATACAAATGAGCTCTATGGATGCAACTGCTGACATTTTCCCCCATTTTGCTAGGTTTAATTCAGACCAAACTTTTCAAACTGTTTATGCATCTAACATGTTGATTAATGATAGGCAGCAATCTTCAGCTTTGTGATGTTGACCAAACCACACTATTGTCTGCAGAACACTTTGTGTCTGTACAAAAAAAAGTCAAATGAAA
The DNA here is from genome assembly GCF_015220805.1 of Pogoniulus pusillus. NCBI lineage: Eukaryota > Metazoa > Chordata > Aves > Piciformes > Lybiidae > Pogoniulus > Pogoniulus pusillus. Next base: position 29,569,047 of record NC_087276.1, on the reverse strand, counting down.
AGGAAAAAGTGGAATGAACTGAAAATGAGAAATTGATGTTTTTATTTAGTGCTTTGGGTAGTCTCCTGAGGTCTGTGTGAAGCTCCTTATTCACTTTACTGAGATTCTGATGGAATCTCCTTCTTGCAAAAGAGGAAAAAAAGAAGTCTATGTCTGTTAGATAAGTAGTTCCTGGAAGTTGCTTCCAGGGACATTTATATGAAATCATGTTATGGTTTAGGTTGGAAGGGTCCTCAAAATTCTGAGGACAGTGGCTGGAGAACAGCCAGAAAGAAAAGGGCCTGGGGGTGCTGGTAGATAGGAGTTGAAGATGAGGCAGCAGTGTGCCCAGGTGGGCAGCAGAGCCAATGGCATCCTGGGCTGGCTCAGGAGCAGTGTGGCCAGCAGGAAGAGGGAGGTTCTTCTGCCCCTGTGCTCAGGCCACCCCTTGAATGCTGTGTCCAGTTCTGGGCTCCTCAATTCAAGAGAGATGTTGAGGTGCTGGAATGTGTCCAGAGAAGGGCAACAAAGCTGGTGAGGGGCCTGGAGCACAGCCCTGTGAGGAGAGGATTAGGAGCAGCAATTGCTGCTGGAAGGAAGGTGAGCCAAATTTCCTTGAGGGTGAGGTGCACCTTGCTCATGACTGCAGATGCTTTCTGACCACAAAAATAAATATATCTGCCATGAAACTTTGCACTTAAGAAGCACAGCAAATACCACTGTAACTTCAAGTCATACAGTCATAGAATCAGTCAGGGTTGGAAGGGACCACAAGGATCAGCCAGTTCCAACTCCCCTGCCATGGCCAGAGACACCCTACCCTAGGTCAGACTGCCCAGAGTCCCATCCAGCCTGGCCTTAAACACCTCCAGGGATGAGGCCTCAACCACCTCCCTGGGCAACCCATTCCAGCCTCTCACCACTCTCATGCTCAACACCTTCCTCCTCACATCCAGCCTCCAGCTTCGCTCCACTCTCTGTATTTGTTGCTAAGGCAGCCAGGCTGTACTTACATTTAAAGTTGCTTCTAATATGTCTCTGTTCCTTTGATTAATCACCTTATTGCAAACAATGAAGAACAAGCAGTGTTTGGTTGCTAATTGTCTTTTCTTCCTTCCAGGCAATCGAGACTGCTCTGGACTGTTTGAAGAGCGCTAACACAGAACCGTATTATCGGAGGCAAGCGTGGGAAGTCATCAAGTGTTTCTTGGTGGCTATGATGAGCCTGGATGATAACAAACATGCATTGTACCAACTTCTTGCACATCCCAAGTATGACAATTCTTTAAATGTAAATGTGTGTGTAAAATGTATAGTGTCTTTAAAACAGCCTAATTTTGGAGGCCGTGCTTAGTCCAGGCAGTGTGTTCTTTGTGGCATTTTTACCTAGGGGTTTCTCCTGCTGCCAGGAGAGGAATTCTCCTCTCCTTCCTGTCAGAGGAATTTTGTCAGTGTATTATTTATGCCAGCCATGTGCTCATATTTCATACTTTAATTTTCTTCCCCTAATCACAGTCTGATCTACTGCATATAAGATGGTTTAGGTTGGAAGTGACCTCAAAGTTCATCCAGTTCCAACTCCCTGCCATAGGCAGGGACACCTCCCATTAGAACAGGTTGCTCAAGGCCTCATCCAACCTGGCCTTGAACACCTCCCTGGGCAACCTGTGCCAATGTCTCACTACCCTCACTGAAAAGAATCCTTTCCTAACCTCTACTTTGAATCTCCCCTCTGCCAGTTCAAACCCATTACTTCTTGTCCTGTCACTACCAGACCTTCTCAATAGTCCCTTCCCAACCTTCTTGTAGTCTCCTTTAGATACTGGAAGGCCACTCCAAGGTCTCCTCAAAGCCTTCTGTTCTCCAGGCTGAAGAGCCCCAACTCTGATACTGTCCTCATAGCAGAGCTGCTGCAGCCCTCTGAGCATGTTTGTGGCTCTCCTGTGGACTGGCTCCAACATTTCCATGTCCTGCTTGTGCTGGGGGCTCCAGAACTGCACCCAGGACTGCAGGTGGGGTCTGACGAGAGCAAAGTAAAGGGGCAGAATCCCCTCCCTTGCCCTGCTGCCCACACTGCTCTTGCTGCAGCCCAGCACAGGGTTGCTGTCTGAGCTGCACTCACACTGCAGGCTCCTGTTGAGCTTTTCATCACCCCAGACCTCCAGGGCCTTTTCCTCAGGGCTGCTCTCAGCCATTCCCCACCCAGCCTGGAGCTGTGCTTGGTCAGACGTTTTAAAACTATACTTTTAGTTGAATATATTTAAATAGTTGGAACATTCTGGTGCTAAGATGTGTTTTAAAGATCACATTTGGTTGTGGTGTTTTTGCATGGACATCCAACATTTCCCTGAAGTGAAAGACAGACAAGATTAAGTTTTGCTTAGTGACCAAACTATAGCACAGTCACACACATAACTTATGTCTTAGTGCAGGAGCTTTGTACTCATTTTTTTTTCCCATTTACAATTGTTGTAATTGATATTTAATTGCTTTGATTGATATTTAATGCTTTTAGGCACCTGACATGCTTGTCCACGAAGCATGTGCTGAGTCCTACTCTTGGAGTGTGGATAATGTAGCTAAAGAGTGTAGCAGCTTTTATAATGTGGACTTGTTAGGCTCGACATAAATATAACTCTGCAGTGAATAGGTTTTGTTGGGTGGTGATTTGATAAATCATGTTTCACTCTTTCAAGCTGAAAATCAAATGGCATTTTAAGAAAGGGGGAAATGTCAAAACCTGAAAATGGCATTCTGTAATTGAGCTGCACTGTGATGCCTCCATACCTGTTATTTGCACTGTACGTGGCTTCTTCTGAACCACTGGCTTTAAATGTTCCTGATGAAATTGAGCTGTCCATCATCTTTGAGGCCTGTGGTTGACAAAATTAATATGGACTGAGTGAACTGGTCTAGCTCTATCAAAATGAGGGGAAAACAGGAGATGGAGTTAGATACCAGAAGTGAACTTGGAATCAAGCACTTGACAGTGTTCATGGCCAAGCTTCCAGTGCTGCAGCTTAGAGCTTGCTTTTGTCTTTCAGCTTTACTGAGAAGTCCATCCCCAGTGTGATTATTTCTCATCGATACAAAGCTCAGGATACTCCAGCACGGAAAACCTTCGAACAAGCACTGACAGGGGCATTCATGTCAGCAGTCATCAAAGATCTGAGGCCCAGTGCTCTGCCCTTCGTAGCCAGCTTAATCCGCCACTACACCATGGTGGCAGTTGCTCAGCAGTGTGGTAAGTGTAGACATGGTGTGGATGGTTGTGAGAGGGGTGATTTGTTTTAAGATAGTCATGATGCTGCAATTGCTTCCTGAGTAGAAGAGAGTTTTTTTTGATCTGATCTCTGAAATACATTCTTTAAAGCCTTGGTGTTCCCCAAGGATCAGTGCTGGGCCCAATCCTGTTCAATATCTTTATTGATGATCTGAAGCAGGGGATTGAGTCCAGCATCAGTAAGTTTGCAGATGACACCAAGCTAGGAGCAGGTGTTGATCTGGTGGAAGGTAGAGGAGCCCTGCAGAGTGACCTAGACAGGCTGGATGAGTGGGCAGAGGCCAATGGGCTGAGATTGAACAAGGCCAAGGGCAGGATTCTACACTTTGGCCACAACAACCCCAAGCAGCACTACAGGCTGGGGGCAGAGTGGCTGAGAGCAGCCAGGCAGAGAGGGAGCTGGGGGTGCTGGGAGAGAGTAGCTGAAGAGGAGACAGCAGTGCCCAGGTGGGCAGCAGAGCCAATGGCATCCTGGGCTGGCTCAGGAGCAGTGTGGGCAGCAGGAAGAGGGAGGTTTTTGTGCCCCTGTGCTCAGCACTGCTCAGGCCACCCCTGGAGTGCTGTGTCCAGTTGTGGGCTCCTCAGTGCAAGAGAGCTGTTGAGGTGCTGGAAGGTGTTGAGAGAAGGGCAACAAAGCTGTGAGGGGCCTGGAGCACAGCCCTGTGAGGAGAGGCTGAGGGAGCTGGAGGTGTGCAGCTTGGAGAAGAGGAGGCTCAGGGGTGACCTCATTGCTGCCTACAACTACCTGAAGGGAGGCTGTAGCCAGGTGGGGTTGGTCTCTTCTGCCAGACAACCAGCAATAGAACAAGGGGACACAGTCTCAAGTTGTACCAAGGGAAAGTATAGGCTGGATGTTAGGAGGAAGTTGTTGGCAGAGAGAGTGATTTCTCATTGGAATGGGCTGCCCAGGGAGGTGGTGGAGTCACCATCCCTGGAGGTAATTAAGAGGAGTCTGGCTGAGGCACTTAGAGCCATGGTCTGGTTGCTTGGCTAGGGCTGGGTGCTAGGCTGGCCTGGATGATCTTGGAGATCTCTTCCAACCTGCTTGATTCTATGAAAAGTCTGAAAAGAGTCCATCACCTTTATGATACTTGTAAAATGGTGCAGCTGATTGAAGTAATCACAGCTTGGAACAGTTTCTGTTTCCAAAGCATTTGTGCCACTTTGTGTGCATGGTGGTTTTTTGCAGGTGGTATTTGATTGGGTTGTTCTCACTTGCAGTTTAGAAGGATCATAGAATGGTTTAGGTTGGAAGTGACCTGAAAGATTATCTAGACATAGGCAGGGAGACCTCCTACTAGAACAGGTTGCTTAAGGCCTCACCTAACCTGGCCTTGAACACCTCCAGAGAGGTTGTGAAGCACAGAATCACCCAACATGATCAAAGATCGCGTTGGGTGATTCTGTGCTCCACAACCTCCCCGGGCAACCTGTGCCAGTGTCTCACCATTCTCACTGCAAAGAACTTCCTCCTATCATCCAGTCTAAATCCTCCCTCACCCCTTCCAGCTTAAATTCATTCCTCCTCAAGACCTTGTTTTGAGTACAAGACCTTGTCTTGAGTACAAAACCTTGTCAGTAGTCCCTCCCCAGTCTTCCTGTAGCCCCCTTCAGATACTGGAAGGCTGCTACAAGATCTCCTTGAAGCCTTCTCCTCTCCAGATTGAAGAGCCCCAACCGTCAGAAGAACTGAGTGAATGTGAGAGTGCTACAGTGGCTTCTGTCTGTGGAGAAAACATTGTGTTTGGAGTTGGACTGCATAACTTGGGAAGTGACATAGTGCAGGCACATCACTCTTCATTGTCACATTAATGAAACTTGATTTTTTAATGAATCTTCAGTTTAATTAAATCCTGCAGTGCACAATATGGTGCATAGAAGAAAATACTGTAGGAGATGTAATCTTCTAAGAGTGAAGAATGCCTTACAGCCCATTCATATGCAAATAGGTACTGTGCTTACTGGCTTTGCCATCAGCTAGTCTGAGGAGTAGCAGAATCTAATTAAAAGCCTATTCATACTGCAATATCCCTTGTTTTACCTTATTTTTAACTCCCTCTCTTTTCTTCCCCATTACAGGTCCTTTTTTACTGCAGTGCTATCAAGTTGGAAGCCAGCCTAGCACAGCCATGTTTCATAGTGAAGAAAACGGGTCAAAAGGCATGGATCCTTTGGTGCTTATTGATGCCATAGCAATCTGCATGGCCTATGAGGAGAAAGAGCTCTGCAAAATAGGAGAGGTGGCTCTAGCAGTGATATTTGATGTTGCAAGCATTATCTTGGGTTCAAAGGAAAGGGTAATATATCTACATATTTAAATGATCTACTTTCAGTCAATGCAATTTGGCTTCTAAAGCTACCAGTGAGCTGAGAAAGACAACTGACCCATTTCTTTGCTTCCAGTCTTGCCAGCTTCCCTTGTTTTCCTACATTGTGGAACGTTTATGTGCTTGCTGCTATGAACAAGCTTGGTATGCCAAACTGGGAGGAGTTGTGTCAATCAAGTTTCTGATGGAACGCCTGCCACTGATTTGGGTCCTCCAGAACCAGCAGACATTCCTGAAGGCACTTCTTTTTGTTATGATGGATCTAACTGGAGAGGTATTTAATGAATGAATTGCATCAAATAGTAGAAGGGAAACAAACTTCAGTTCTTACATTAACACAGATTGAACTCTTGCTGATTGTGATTTCACTGTACTTCAGAATGTGTTGTGTCTGTGATAGGCATGAGTGAATGTTAGTCTGGACTTCAGCAAAGCCTTTGACACCATCTGCCACAACAAGCTCCTAGACAAGCTGGCAGCTCGTGGCTTGGACAGATTCACTCTGTGTTGGGTCAAGAACTGGCTGGCTGGCCAAGCCCAGAGAGTGGTGGTGAATGGTGCCACATTCAGATGGCAGCTGGCACTAGTGTTGTGCCCCAGGGATCGGTGCTGGGCCCAGTCCTGCTCAGTATCTTTATTGATGATCTGGAGCAGAGCATTGAGTCCAGCATCAGTAAGTGTGCAGGTGACACCAAGCTAGGAGGAGCTGTGGAGCTATTGGAAGGTAAGGGAGCCCTGCAGAGGGACATGGCCAGGCTGGATGAGTGGGCAGAGGCCAATGGGATGAGACTGAACAAGGCCAAGTGCAGGGTTCTGCACTTTGGCCACAACAACCCCAAGCAGCACTACAGGCTGGGGCCAGAGTGGCTGAGAGCAGCCAGGCAGAGAGGGCCCTGGGGGTGCTGGTAGAGAGTAGGCTGCAGAGGAGGCAGCAGTGTGCCCAGGTGGGCAGCAGAGCCAATGGCATCCTGGGCTGGCTCAGGAGCAGTGTGGCCAGCAGGACAAGGGAGGTTCTTGTGCCCCTGTGCTGAGCACTGCTCAGGCCACCCCTTGAATGCTGTGTCCAGTTGTGGGCTCCTCAGTTCAAGAGAGATGTTGAGGTGCTGGAAGGTGTCCAGAGAAGGGCAGCAAAGCTGGTGAGGGTCCTGGAGCAGAGCCCTGTGAGGAGAGGCTGAGGGAGCTGGGGGTGTGCAGCCTGCAGCAGAGGAGGCTCAGGGCAGAGCTCATTGCTGTCTACAACTACCTGAAGGGAGGTTGTAGCCAGATGGGGTTGGTCTCTTCTGCCAGGCAAGCAGCAACAGAAGAAGGGGACACAGCCTCAAGCTGTGCCAGGGTAGGTCTAGGCTGGATGTGAGGAGGAAGTTGTTGTCAGAGAGAGTGATTGGCATTGGAATGGGCTGCCCAGGGAGGTGGTGGAGTCACCGTGCCTGGAGGTGTTGAAGCCAAGCCTGGCTGGGGCACTTGGTGCTGTGGTCTGGTTGACTGGATAGGACTGGGTGCTAGGTTGGACTGGCTGAGCTTGGAGGTGACAACATTGCTCACGGTTCCAGTGCTTGAGTTCCTTCATAATATTTGTTGCACTGCAACTCCCAGCTTTGGAATGATTGGTGGGAAGAGAAGTTAAATATGTGTTCTTTTTAAGCTTCCTATCTTTGCAGAGGACTTCTCAAAATCAGAGGCTGTTTTCATTGCCAAGTGGTGTGTAAATTTTATTAAAGTGACCTGTGATACTTTAGGTTTCCAATGGAGCAGTGGCTATGGCAAAGACCACGTTGGAACAGCTTTTGATTAGGTGTGCAACTCCTTTGAAAGATGAAGAAAAAACAGAAGAAATCCTAGCAGCACAGGAAAAGTCTTTCCATCATGTAACACACGACCTTGTTCGAGAAGTAACCTCTCCAAACTCTACTGTGAGGAAACAGGCCATGCATTCCTTGCAGGTGCTTGCCCAGGTCACTGGTAAAAGTGTTACAGTGATTATGGAGCCACATAAAGAGGTAAGCAGAAATACTTACTGGAGGGTGGATTAAAATGCTTTCCTAGTTTGGCTTTGCAAAATGCTGTTCTGGGTAGTCTTTCCCCCAGTAGTGAGCTTTGATAGCATGTTTGGCTTTTGCCAGCTTTCCTTGTTCTCAAACACACTGTGAGTGAAGAGGCACACAAGCTGTGCCTGACTGCTTAGCCAGTATGTGTGGTGTCCTCAGGGTGCTGTGTTCTCTGAAATGACAGATTACTCATCCTGCCACCCATCAGGCAGAAGCTAGGCCAGGCAGGTGCTGCATTTTTTGCTCCTCTGTTCTGTGTAATTCTCTAAACAGAAGGCCTGCTGCATTCTTTGGTGGTTATAGTGCTGTGTGAAGTTACAAATACCTTGTGTCCTGGGCTGCAGCAAGAGCAGCGTGGGTAGTAGGGCAAGGGAGGGGATTCTGCCCCTTAGCTCTGCTCTCCTCAGAGCCCACCTGCAGTCCTCTGTGCAGTTCTGGAGCCCCCAGCACAAGCAGGACATGGAAGTGTTGGAGCCAGTCCAGAGCAGGGCCACAAAAATGATCAGAGGGTTGGAGCAGCTCTGCTGTGAAGATGGGCTACAAGAGCTGGGGCTCTTCAGCCTGCAGAAGAGAAGGCTTTGAGGAGACCTTACAGTGGCCTTCCAGTATCTGAAGTGGGCTACAGGAGGCCTGGGGAGGGATTATTGAGAAGGTCTGTTAATGACAGGACAAGGAGGAATGAGTTTAAACTGGCAGAGAGGAGATCCAAACTAGAAGTTAGGAAAGGGTTCTTTGCAGCAAGGGTGGCGAGAGACTGGCACAGGTTGCCCAGGGAGATTGTGGAGCACAGAATCACCCAGGGTGATCCAAGATCACATTGGGTGATTCTGTGCTCCACAGCCTCCCTGGAGGTGTTGAAGGCCAGTTTGGATGAGGCTTTGAGTGACCAGTTCTAGTGGGAGGTGTCCCTGCCTGTGGCAGGGGGTTGGAATTGGATGATCCTTGAGATCAGTTCCAATCTAAGCCATTCTATGATCATGTATTTGTTTGCAGAGAGTATCTAATAGTTACAAATAACAAGTTAGTAAAACCACTCGCTGTAGATGACAACAATTCAGAGAAACATTTTTCTCCCTGCTTCTGAAGAGATACACTTGGAGCCACAGTAGAAAATGGGTAGAATTAAGCAGCCTAAACTGATGGTGTCATTTTAGGGACTGAGTTGGTGGGGTTATGTGAACAGGCTACTAATTCAGTCTCCTAAATTACATTGCATAGGTTCTCCAAGATATGGTTCCACCTAAAAAGCATTTACTTAGGCATCAACCTGCAAATGCCCAGATTGGCCTCATGGAAGGAAACACATTTTGCACAACCCTGCAACCCCGACTGTTTACAATGGATCTAAACGTTGTGGAGCACAAGGTTTTCTACACAGAGGTATTTGCTTTCTGTGGGCTACATCTCAATGTAGATACTTGAGAAAGAATGGTGTTAGGACTTCCATATATACATTTTCTCTCTGCATTTTAAGCTTGATCTGAAATGTAGGAATTTGCCATTTGAAATGTGTGAAATGTGACCTGAGGTCTGTCTTTGCTTATGCCATAATAGTTCTGAGCTCAGCAGAATATTCTACTGCGTGTGAAATGCATGAAATGAACTTTGCTGTTAAACTCCTACTCTAGTAGCCCTACATTCCATATTTAGGTCTCATTTTCTGCACAGTATATCTGTTAAAGAAATTGTTGCACTGCTAAAACACAGATACTGTTCCTTAAGGTTTCTGAGTCTTTTTAAGGTGATCTTCAGGAAAGACAAGGGTCTGAAAGAAGAGAAGGGCAAAGGATTTATGTTTGTCTTCAAAAACGAGAGGATTCAGCTGGAATGAGTTTCTAGTTGATTTTCAAAGAGGGAAAGACAAAACAACAAACTCCACAACTCATGAATGCAAACGATGCTGTCAACAGCTGCAGTGCTGCTGGGGGCTTTCAGAACAGTTCAAAAGCCTAAAACATTCAGGTTACAATACAGTATTCAAATAATGATGGTGATGTCCATGAAAGCATTGACTTTAAGAAGTAGTGATAGACAGGCTGAGCTAGAGTGCAACTCAGCATCCCACCTTGTCTTCAGGCTGTGAGCGTTGAGGCTCTTCAGCCTGGAGAAGAGAAGGCTTCAGAGAGACCCTGTAGATATTGTAAATATCTACAGCTAGAGACAGCAATAGACAAGTTAAAAAGTAATACAGAAACACAGCAGCCCTCCCAGAAACCAGAGGCCTCAGGAGTGGCTCCCAACCACCCTTCCACCTCCTTTCCACCCCTCTACCTTATCCCAGACTTTGCCTTATGTTCAAGGTGAGTTTGGAGAATCGTCTGGGGGCGTTAGGAAGCAGAGGGATTAGTTACAGAGACAGCAGGCAGCCAGAGCCAGAGACCAGCTCTGTTAGATACCTATGTTTGTGTTCTTGTTTCTATACATCTCAGCAAGCCTATGAGTGCAGCAGACATCACCATTGTTTGCTTCCACAGCCTGTCATCTAATTCCTCTCACCAGTCTATCCCAGCTAGGCTCAAACCAGCACAAGGTCAATTAGTGCATTTGCACAAACTGAAAATGAGGCTTAAAAAGTAGCTGATAATAAAATGTGATTCACAGTGCTGTACTAAAATGCTTGATTCATTTATTCCCCCAGTTACTGAATTTGTGTGAGGCTGAAGATACTGCCTTAATGAAACTACCTTGTTACAAAAGTCTGTCATCTCTTGTACCTCTTCGAATCGCAGCCTTAAGTGAGTAAAACTTCCTAAACCCAATTTTGTGGTAGGTGAGTGTCCTTGTGAGCTAAGGGCAGTCTTCCTCCTAAGATCAGCAGAAAACTTGAGGGCTTGAAGACTGATGACTGCTCTCCAGAGGTCACAGTTTAATGGAGGGAATAATGGGAAAGTATTGCTGCTTTCTTAAGGACTAGGATGGAGTTTCTCAAATTAACCCAGAATGTTTTTAGACTATTTATGTTGCATGGCATTAGGAAGACTTTAGAACACCATTAATAATGTAATGTGAGGTGTCCCTGCCTGTGGCAGGGGGGCTGGAGCTAGATGATCTTTGAGGTCCCTTCCAGCCCTGACAATTCTATGATTAATAACATTTCCATTCTTTTGTTGTTTTATGCTGCCTCTTGCTTTTGGCAAAGTATGCTGTGCTTTAGCTGCCTGTAATTTGAGATGAAATAGAAGAAACTTGAAGAAATACAGAATTAGAATATTTTTTTTTTGCCTCTCCCAAAATGGAGTTAATAAAGAGAACAAATTTGCTTTGATATTTGCAGATGCTCTAGCTGCTTGCAATTATTTGCCTCAGTCGAGAGAGAAAATCATTGCTGCACTTTTCAAGGCACTTAATTCAACCAATAATGAACTGCAGGAGGCAGGAGAAGCTTGCATGAGAAAGGTTAGTGTATAAAAAAGATGTTGCTTTTGAGGCCATTGTTCTCTCTGCTTTACTTCCTTGCTACAAAGCTTCTTAGGAAAGATCTCTACAGGAAATAATGGCTGCTCTGTTAAGTTCTTGTAAGCGACACCAATATAATTAAGTCCCTGTCAGATGTGGGTTTTTTGATCTTTGAACTTAGCCATAAAACTCTATTCTGGTTGAAATTAAGTGCTGTAAGCTGAAATTAAGCGTTATGAGCTCTTGGACTAGGATCATGGTAAATCTTTCAGTCTTTCTGTTTGTAAATGTATCTTTGTTTTTAAATAGAACATCAGTCCTCCCCAGCAGTTTTGCAAATGTATGTGTCTGGCTCTTATAAAAAAAGCTTTTCTTCTTTGTCCCTAAATGAAGTGATTGTGACCCCATAGTTGATAAAGTAAACCAGAATTAGTCTCGGCATCACAGTTACCGGGGGAACAGGACTGTGGCTGTCCTGTTTAAGGTCAGAATTGGTATCCCTAGATGGAGCTACACTATCCTGTCCTGTGGATTCTAGGCTACAGTGTAAAAAAGCTGGGAAGCTGTTCTCTCATCAGGAGATAGGCTTAATTCTGAGTCAGCAAGATTGTAACACCATTCTGAGTACAGAAAATGACATAGAAAAGTCCTTACAGCCTCTTTGTAATGATGTGGCAAGTAACAGGCAGTATCACTGTTGTAGTACTGGATGGTGGCATGCAGAGAGTGGTGATCTCTGTCTTAATCCTCTGCTCTCTTGCAGTTCTTGGAAGGAGCTACCATAGAAGTCGATCAGATCCATACGCACATGAGGCCATTGCTGATGATGCTGGGAGACTACCGGAGCCTGACGCTGAACGTTGTCAATCGTTTGACATCTGTCACTAGACTTTTCCCAAACTCCTTTAATGATAAATTCTGTGATCAGATGATGGTAAGCCCACTTAGGTTTTCTTTTGCTTTTCCCAGAAGAAATGTTCTATTCAGTTCTGGGCCCCCCAGTTTAGGAGGGACATTGAGATGCTTGAGCGTGTCCAGAGAAGGGCGACGAGGCTGGGGAGAGGCCTTGAGCACAGCCCTACGAGGAGAGGCTGAGGGAGCTGGGATTGGTTAGCCTGGAGAAGAGGAGGCTCAGGGGTGACCTTATTGCTGTCTACAACTACCTGAGGGGTGGTTGTGGCCAGGAGGAGGTTGCTGTCTTCTCTCAGGTGGCCAGCACCAGAACAAGAGGACACAGCCTCAAGCTACACCAGGGGAAATTTAGGCTTGAGGTGAGGAGAAAGTTCTTCCCTGAGAGAGTCATTGGACACTGGAATGGGCTGCCCGGGGAGGTGGTGGAGTCGCCGTCCCTGGAGCTGTTCAAGGCAAGATTGGACGTGGCACTTGGTGCCATGGTCTAGCCTTGAGCTCTGTGGTAAAGGGTTGGACTTGATGATCTATGAGGTCTCTTCCAACCTTGGTGATACTGTGATAATACTTGTGTTGCTGAAAAGTAAAAGAGCAATTCAGCGGTGACTTGATGTGTGTGCTGGAAAGAAAAGGGGTTTGCTTCACAAGTGATGGAAGATGATGATCTTTAAACATTTGGAGTTAATTTCTGAAGAACTACTCAACTAGAACATTAAGAAATGTTCCTTTCTACTGAAGACATGCCAAGGTCTGCTGGGACAATGAATTTATCTTTAAGCAAGGTGCCAGCAGCATAATTTACTAAGGAAACCCTTGGAAATGTTATGCTTCCTAGTGAGCAAAGTCTGTTCTGATGTTTCCTTGATTTATAAAGTGATGGGAGGTATTTTCCTTCTTATTTGCAGTTTGTAAACTGTGTATGTGAATTATTTATCCCTTTGCCAGAGAGATTTAAGTATTTCAATGCATATATTTCATGCAAATCATGAAACAAGAGTAAGCTTCTCAGACCTGATTTTTGATGCTTGTAATCATAGAATGGTTTGGGTTGGAAGGGATCTCAATGATCATTCAGTTCCAATCCCCTGCCACAGGCAGGGACACCTCCAACTAGAACAGGTTGCCCAAGGCCTCATCCAGTCTGGCCTTGAACACCTCCAGGGAGGTTGTTGAGCACACAATACTCCAGGTTGGGTCTCAGGAGAGCAGAGCCAAGGGGCAGAATCCCCTCCTTTGTCCTGCTGGACACATCGCTCTTGCTGCAGCCCAGCACAGGGTTGCTGTCTGGGCTGCACCCACACTGCAGGGTCCTGTTGAGCTTTTCATCACCTCAGATCCTCAGGTCCTTTCCGATCACATTGGGTGATTCTGTGCTTCACAACCTCCCTGGGCAACCTGTACCAGTGTCTCACCACCCTCACTGCAAAGAACCCTTTCCTAACATCTTCTCTCTGCCAGTTCAAACCCATTCCTCCTTGTCCTGTCATTACCAGACCTGCTCAATAGTCCCTCCCCAGCCTTACTGTAGCCCCCTTCAGATACTGGAAGGCCACTATGAGGTCTCCTCAAAGCCTTCTGTTCTCCAGGCTGCAGAGCCCCAACTCTTGTAGCCTGTCCTTACAGAAGAGCTGCTGCAGCCCTCTGATCATCTTAATGGCTGCACTCATATAACCTCTGCTTTCCTGAATATGGAGAGGACTTTTACCAGCAGCACAGTCTGAGAGAATAAAAAGAACTAATCATTTTTTCCATTTGTTTCCTTCAAACAATCATCTTTTTTTTGCCTCCATATCATATTATTCTGACTTGCTAAAAGGGAACACTGTAAATGAAAAACTAATGCTAATTATCCTCTCTCTTCATAGCAACACCTGCGGAAATGGATGGAAGTTGTAGTTATTACACACAAAGGTGGCCAACGGAGTGATGGAAATGTAAGTTAATGAATGCTTTTCTGGGGGAAGACAAGCAAATAAATGGTGTTAATGTTTTGGAATTACTGAACTCAGTCACTTGTAAATGTTACCTAACAATTTATGCACTGCTGTTTTGTTACAAGCTAATGAACTTATATCTTTATCAAATAATTGTTACAAATCTTAGTAGAGGAGCTTCTTATCTGCTGCCAACAGTTAGTTTAGAGCCTCTTCTGTACAGATTGGTGTGCTCATTCATTGCTAGGTTTTTTCTCCTCAGGATTTTCTTCACAGAATTCATAGAATCAACCAGGTTGGAAGAGATCTCCAAGCTCACCCAGTCCAGCCTAGCACCCAGCCCTATCCAGTCCAGGGTTTTGATCCATTTCTTCAGTTTAGAGATGAGATTGTGGAGTTTCATTGATCCTGGCACACTGAAGTCAAAGTCTAAAAGGAAAAATACACAAGCATGTATATAGATAATCATAGAATCAAGCAGGTTGGAAGAGACCTCCAAGCTCAGCCAGTCCAACCTAGCACCCAGCCCTAGCCAGTCAACCAGACCATGGCACTAAGTGCCCCAGCCAGGCTTTGCTTGAACAACTCCAGGGATGGCGACTCCACCACCTCCCTGGGCAGCCCATTCCAATGCCAATCACTCTCTCTGTGAAGAACTTCCTCCTAACATCCAGCCTAGACCTGCCCTGGCACAACTTGAGACTGTGTCCCCTTGTTCTGTTGCTGGTTGCCTGGCAGAGGAGACCAACCCCACCTGGCTACAGCCTCCCTGAAGGTAGTTGTAGACAGCAACGAGGTCACCCCTGAGCCTCCTCTTCTCCAAGCTGCACACCCCCAGTTCCCTCAGCCTCTCCTCACGGGGTTTGTGTTCCAGGCCTCTCCCCAGCCTTGCTGCCCTTCTCTGGGCACATTCCAGTATCTCAGCATCTCTCTTGAATTGAGGAGCCCAGAACTGGACACAGTGGGATGGCAGAATTCCTTCTGTTTTGTTAACATTACACAGAATACTAATATAGTCTCAGTTAATTATAAATAGATTTTATGAAAACCAAGCTGAATGATTTACCATAATTAACCCATCCAAACTAATGGCCTGAACGTTGAGCTATGGCAAGCTGGTCAACATTTCTGCCCATGGAAAACTGCACAACATAGGTGACCAAACTGTATGCTATTAGCAGTGCAGCACTGAAGGGAGCTTCTGCTTGACTAGAATGCCTATCAGTAGAGGGAGGTTCTTCTGCCTCTGTACTCAGCACTGGTCAGGCCACACCTTGATTACTGTGTCCAGTTCTGGGCTCCTCAATTCAAGAGAGATGTTGAGGTTCTGGAAGGTGTCCAGAGAAGGACGATGAAGCTGGTGAGGGGCCAGGAGCACAGCCCTGTGAGGAGAGGCTGAGGGAGCTGGGGGTGTGCAGCCTGCAGCAGAGGAGGCTCAGGGCAGAGCTCAGTGCTGCCTACAACTACCTGAAGGGAGGCTGTAGCCAGGTGGGATTGGGCTCTTCTGCCAGGCACCCAGCAACAGAAGAAGGGGACAGAGTCTCAAGCTGTGCCAGGGCAGGTCTAGTCTGGATGTTAGGAGGAAGTTGTTGTCAGAGAGAGTGATTGGCATTGGAATGGGCTGCTCAGGGAGGTGGTGGAGTTGCCATCCCTGGAGGTGTCCAAGCCTGGCTGGGGCACTTAGTGCCATGGTCTGGTTGATTGGCCAGGGCTGGGTGCTAGGTTGGCCTGGATGATCTTTGAGGTCTCTTCCAACCTGCTTGATTCTATGTTTCTATGATCAGTCAATGAAGATTTTATTACTAACTTGTATAACGTGTTGAGTGCAACAAAGAAAAAGTTGGGACAATTTTGGTTTGTGTTTTTTTTTTTCCTATGACCTTAGATTGGCTTTTGATTTTCCTCACAACACAGAAATAGTTGAATGGATTTTCATTGCAAAGAGAACTTTCAAATCTGAATTTAGCCATTGCTTTGTGTTTGACTTCGATGCTCTCTAATGGAGTAGAATTTATTTCTTGTCTTTAAAAACTGTACAGTTTTTCAGCTGAACACATTTTGTTCAGGTCAAGGTATGTCTAAGATGTTCAGGGTATTTTTTAGGTGTTCAGATTCTTCTTTTCGGAGTCACTTTTCCTCAGAGATGGTCATTACAGATATCTTACAGACCTTTTTGTAGCAGTAGTCTTTTAAACCACAGTGTGGCACCTCTAGGACAGTTTTCAGTTGTCTCTAAAGCACAGTTAATTGTGAGTTCTGCTGCTAGTGGTTTTTGTTGGTGTTTTCTGTGTAGCTGTGTGTTTAGTCTTCTAAACCTGTATCTTTTTCTTTTCATGTTGGTTTAAAATCTCTATTTTTGGGGCAATGTTCACACCAGACACTTGAAAAGGAATTTACTGTCTCAGAGAAGGATTTGCCATTGGAATGGACTGCCCAGGGAGGTGGTGGAGTTGCCATCCCTGGAGGTGTTCAAGTAAAGCCTGGCTGAGGCACTTAGTGCCTTGGTCTAGCTGATTGGATAGGACTGGGTGCTAGGTTGGACTGGCTGAGTTTGGAGGTCTCTTCCAACCTGCTTGATTCTATGATTCTATTGTGAGGGAGAATTCAGTGGAAACATTTTCAACTAGAACTGTGTGAATGGAAGTCAAATTGAAACTACTTTTTGCCCCACAGTTGTTGCCCTATCAGTAGGCACAGACAGTGCAGTCTTCACACAGTTCCTCTGTTGCAGTCTGTGTTCAGACATCTCCATGTGGTGAGCTGCTACTGCAATGGTGTTTTCTAAATGGGGAAAAAGTGAGATGTTGAACTTGTTGTGAGAGCTGCTGTGATTCTATGTTTGTAGCAAGAAGAGGAGAAGTTCTGTGTTCTGTGAAGGCATAATGACTTTGAAAGATCTTATGTGTGTCCTCAGTCTGCACTTCGTGAGAGTATTCTTGTGGGAGCCTTGTCTAGGCAGATCAAGTTAAAGGAATGAGGCACACAGCTTCAATTAAATCAAGCTGAGGAAATGCAATGTACCTGCATTTTTTCTTTGTATGCTGCATACTGGAAATTGGTTTTAGAGGGATGGTGATGGTGGATGTTTTGTTTTGTTTCTTGCCTTCTCTTCCCTCTTCTTAATGAAAGAAATCCATGCTGTAGTGTGCTGGTTTGAGCCTAGCTAGAATGTTTTGGTGAGAAGAATTAGATTACAGGCTGTGGAAGAAAAACAAGGCTGATGTCTACCTTGATCATGGGCTTGCTGAGGGATACAAGAACAAGAATCCAAACATAGATGGGGCACTTCTGCTGGGGAGCTTCAAGCTGCATTTCTTTCTTTCTAGCCTCTCTGCTGTCTCTCTGATTAATCCACTTTGCTTCCTAACCCCCTGGCCAAACCTCCATTCTTCCTTGGGAATGGGGTAAGGTTGAGAGGGGTGGGAGAAGGTGGCAGGGTGGTTGGGAAGCCCCTCCTGGGGACTCAGGTTTCTGGGAGGGCTGTTGTGTTTCTGTATTCCCTTTTACCTTGCCTATTTCTGTCTGTAACTGCATATACTGTAACTATCTGCTTGTATATTGTGCTAAGCTGTAAATATAAGCTTCATTCAATTTCCAGAGCTAGCTGAGTCTAGTCTGGGTGATTTCCAAAGCATAGGGCGGGGGGGGCAGGGAACACCCAAACCATCACACTGAAATAGCCTTTTAAATTATACAGTGAAAAGTATTTTGGGTTCCAGAAGAATTGAGTGGAACACAGCTGCATTTAAGTAATCAGCTGTTAGCAGGATAATACCAAACAGTGCTGCAAGAAGTTTGTGTCTAGGCTGAGATTGTGGGGTGCATGTGAGCATTTGTTCAGAAAGGAAGGTATTTGGGTTTTGATGCAGGAGCCACTTGCTGTCACGCAGTGAGCACTCTGTAACTCCCCCATGAACATTGTTGTTACACAGTGCTCAGTTCTTGTCTGTAAACCACCACGATACTGACAAAGGAAAGCAAACTACCCCATGATGTTACAAGGGAGGAAGGGAAACTTTCCACAAGAGCAGTTATGGAACCATAGAATGGTTTAGGTTGGAAGGGACCTCAGAAATCATCCAGTTGCTACCCTCTGCCATAGGCAGGGACACCTTTAATTCAAGGTCTTCTGGAAAACGCTTTTCAATGTAAGTCATCATTTTCACCAGCAAAATGGACTTCTCCCACAGAGTAGGTGTCTGTGGTAAAAGAGGACATGATTAATTTTGTCAGCTCATCCTAAAACTTGCACAGAAGTGGAGCATTTTGAAAGCACACCTCAGCCAGCCTTTATGCCACTCCTTCACTTCTGAAGTACTGAAAAACAGCTTGGCAGAAGGTCACAGCTCTTAAAAGAGAACTCAAGCATTTCTCCTTCTCATATATGCTGCAAAACTTCAAACTCGTGGCTGGCTTATAGGCATTTAATATTGGAGAGCAGTAATCATGGAATGGTTTAGGTTGGAAAGGACCTCAAGGATCAGCCAGTTCCAATCCCCTGCCACAGGCAGGGACACCTCCCACTAGAACAGGTGGCTCAAGGTCTCATCCAACCTGGCCTTGAACACCTCCAGGGTGGTTGTGGAGCAGAGAAGCACCCAATGTGATCAAAGATTCTCTGCTCCACCACTTCCCTGGGCAACCTGTGCCAGTGTCTCACCACCCTCACTGTAAAGAACCCTTTCCTAACATCTACTTTGAATCTCTGCAAGTTCACACCCATTCCTCCTCATCCTGTCATTACCAGACCTTGTCAATAGTCCCTCCCCAGCCTTCCTGTAGCCCCCATCAGATACTGGAAGGCCACTATAAGCTCTCCTCAAAGCCTTCTCTCTATGCATCCTGGTAAGTAGACACTGTATATATGTTATCCCTTCACTTTTGGTTGCTGGCTGTGCTAATACAGAGAGGGAGAAAGAAAGGTAGAATGTGTGGTACTGTGTTTTTGTTTTTCATTGGTAGTATTAATTTAAATGTATTTCTTTTTCCCTGTAGGAAATGAAGATTTGTTCAGCAATTATCAATTTGTTCCACCTCATCCCAGCTGCCCCTCAGACTTTGGTTAAACCTCTGCTGGAAGTCGTGATGAAAACAGAACGAGCAATGTTGATTGAGGTAAAAGTGAAGTCAACATTGCTGATGTCCTTTCTTTGTAGCATTTAATACTTCTGGTTTTTTAAGCATGTTGTGGAAACATTTGGTGACATAAATGTGCTCTTCAAGCATTTTAGGAAGGGCTGACATTTGTCTCAGACTCTTGCAAGTGAAATTTTGACCTTGTCAATAAATTCTCATCGTAGAAGCTCTGTAGATTTTGTGTCTGCATAAATCCCAAGTCAAATGGATTCTTCTGAGTAAAGGAGTAGAAAATAGTCTGCACTCTGCCTTTTTAATTTAAGCTGTCTGACTCTTCCAGGCTGGCAGTCCATTTAGAGAACCACTGATAAAGTTTTTGACACGTCATCCATCCCAGACTGTGGAACTGTTCATGATGGAAGCCACTTTAAATGATCCGCAGTGGAGCAGGATGTTTATGGTGAGCTGTGTGGGGAGGGGAGCAGGAAAGAGCCCATATCTTCACAACCTGCTCAACAAAAATGTTTTCAGCTATTCTCTGTGCTTTTTGCCCCTCTTAGATCTTGTAGTTCTTAATTATGGTCTTCTGCAGACTGTTGGGTGTCCTCTGTGTTCACAGAATTGCACAGTTGTCAGCGTTGGAAGGCACCTTAAGGAACATCTAGTTCTGAACCCCCTGCCGTGGACAGGGATACCTTCCCCTAGTCCATGTTGCCCAGAGACACATCATAGAGTCAGCCAGGTTGGAAGAGACCTCCAAGATCATTCAGTCCAACCTAACACCCAGCCCTGTCCAGTCATCTAGACCATGGCACTTAATGCCTCCTCCAGTCTTCTCTTGAACACCTCCAGGTAGGGCGACTCCACCACCTCCCTGGGCAGCCCAATCCAATGGCAAATCACTTGGCCTTAAAAACATCTAGGGATGGGACTTCCACCACCTCCCTGGGCAACCTGTGCCAGTGTCTCACCACCCTCATGGTGAAGAACTTCTTCCTAAGATTTAATCTATATTTGCCCTCTTCTAGCTTGGTTCCATTCCCCCTAGTCCTATCGCTGCCCAACACCCTGGGAAGTCCCTCCCCAGCTTTCTTGTAGGCCCCCTTCAGATATTGTAAGGCTGCAATAAGGTCTTCTTGGAGCCTTCTCCTCTCCAAACTGAACAACCCCAACTCACATTCTCAAGTTGTGCCAGGGGAAGCATTGGAATGGGCTGCCCAGGGAGGTAGTGGAGTCACCGTCCCTGGAGGTGTTCAAGCAAAGCCTGGATGAGGCACTTAGTGCCATGGTTTAGTTGACAGAATAGGGCTGGATGCTAGGTTGGCCTGGATGATCTTGGAGGTCTCTTCCAATCTGCTTGATTCTATGATTGTCTCAGCCTGTCTTCACGGGAGAGATGCTCCAGCCCTCTTATCCTCCTCCTCAGGGCCCTTCCCTGGACACCTTTTATGCTTGTTTGTCCCGAGTTGTTGCTTTTACACCTTTCCAGACCACATAGGATTATAACTGAAGTTGCAGAGGTTACTTTTATATCTGTGAAATATAACCTCTGGAAGTTCAGTGAGGAATATAAAACCTACAGGATGATATAGCCTTTTGGTATTTTTGCTTTTAAAGGTTGTTATTAAAAATATTTCTTCCCATTTTTCAGAGTTTCTTAAAACATAAAGATGCCAAACCTCTGCGAGATGTACTGGCAGCTAATCCTAACAGATTTATCACTCTGCTGTTACCTGTTGGTACCCAAGCAGCTGTTAGACCTGGTTCTCCAAGCACTACCACAATGCGTCTTGATCTACAGTTTCAGGCCATCAAGGTATTCATTTAGTCTTGTTTGTCTCTGCACTAGGTACTTAAATCCTCTTTAGCTGCAAGCCTGTTACATGCAGGCTTACAAATTTGCATGTGTTTATTACAGCTTGTAGAAAACCAGTTTGTATGAATGTGAAGTAGTTTGCAGTCAGAGTAGTTTGCAGTCACAGTGACTCTAAAAGGGAAAAGAGACTTAAATGCCTAATCTTTTATTAAATCAAATAAGGCACAAGAAGAAAACATGCAAACAACTTCATGTTTTTTCCATTCCTTTAAGAATTGATCCAGACTAGTTTTTGTTTTAGTCTTTTTGGAGTGTTTTAGATCCCTTACTGGACGCTAAAGAAGCGCTTCTGTATTGCTGTTCCTGCTTACAGATCTGTTGTGTGTTGACTGTGCATTTGTCTTGTTTTGCTTTTGACAGATCATAAGTATTATTGTTAAGAATGATGAATGTTGGTTGGCAAATCAGCACTCCTTGGTGAATCAGCTGAAACGTGTGTGGGTGAGTGAAGCTTTCCAGGAGAGACACCGTAAGGAGAATATGGCTGCGACAAATTGGAAGGAGCCGAAGCTGTTAGCATATTGCTTGCTGAATTACTGCAAGTATGTGAAAATGTTGATTTCTCTGCAGCCTGCAGATGTTTTTTATTTTGAAAGTGCTGTAAAGGGATAGAAGAGTCCTAGAATGGTTTTTCTGGAGCCCCCAGTGCAAGAAGGACATGGAACTGTTGGAGCGAGGCCAGAAAAGGGCCATGAAGATACTCAGAGGGCTGCAGCAGCTCTGCTCTGAGGACAGGCTACAAGAGTTGGGGCTCTGCAGCCTGGAGAACAGAAGGCTTTTAGGAGACCTTGTAGTAGCCTTCCAGTGTCCTAAGGGGGCTACAGGAAGGCTGGGGAGGGACTGTTGACAAGGTCTTGTTATCACAGTATGAGGAGGAATGGGTTTGAACTGGCAGAGGGGAGATTGAAAGTGGATGTTAGGAAGAAGTTGTTTGCAGTGAGGGTGGTGAGACACTGGCACAGGTTGCCCAGGGAGGTGTTCAAGGCCTTGGGTGCTTCTCTGCTCCACAACCTCCCTGGAGGTGTTCAAGGCCAGGTTAGATGAGCAACCTGTTCTAGTGGGATGTGTCCCTGCCTATGGCAGGAGGTTGGAACTAGATAATCTTTGAGATCCCTTCCAACCTAACCCATGCTATAATTCCATGATAATACTGCCTTTAGCTCTAAACCCATGCTTCTGGCAATGCCTCTGCTCGTTTGAAAGCAAGATGAGCATCTTCGAGTCATCAGCATAGCAGTTTGGATGTATTTTCACAGCAGCTTTTTGTTGTCTGTGTTTTTACAGAAGGAATTATGGTGACATAGAGTTGCTCTTCCAGTTGCTTCGAGCTTTTACGGGCAGATTCCTCTGCAATATGACTTTCTTAAAGGAATACATGGAAGAAGAGATCCCCAAAAACTACAGCATCCCCCAAAAGCGAGCGTTGTTCTTCCGCTTCGTAGACTTCAATGACCCCAACTTTGGAGATGAGCTCAAAGCAAAGGTAACTGAAGTGATTAAATCAAAGAAGCCTGGTATTTAGCTTTAATTTTCTTCTTGGGAACTAGGGCAACAAAACTCGCTTGCTTAAATGTCAACGAGTCGGATAATTGGCAGAGCCATTTAGGGGGAAATATCATACCTGAAGAAGAGGGATGATAAACAGAGACAGCCATTCATCTTGCTTGCCATGCTGACTGCTTCACTTCACACTTTCCAAGAATCTTTGCCCTTGGAAAGGGAAAAAGAAAGTGTTGCATCTGCTTCTTAAGGTTTTATTTATGGCTTCCTTTTTTAATGCAGTGTGGCTGCCGTGCAGGCTTGCATGGGAGGTTGCTCGAATGTTGATGACCGCCTTCAGGAGACTCTGATAGTTGAGTATAACTGGTTCTGTTTTGGTTTGTATTCTCCAGGTGCTGCAACATATCCTGAACCCTGCTTTCTTGTACAGTTTTGAAAAGGGAGAAGGTGAACAGCTGTTGGGGCCTCCCAACCCAGAAGGGGATAATCCAGAAAGCATCACTAGTGTTTTTATAACAAAGGTATTCATCTCTCTTTCCATTAAAAGGTTTCAAAACTAAACCAAAAAGTTTTTCCTGCCCTTTGCTTTTTCCAATCCTGATTTAAATGAGTTGTGCCGTCCCTAAATACCATCATCAGTTATAGCAAATCACATCACAACTCTGAACTGTTGTCCTACTGATGACTGAGATATAGAATCGTGGAATCAACCAGAGTGGAAGAGACCTCCAAGCTCATCCAGGCTAACCTAGCACCCAGCCCTGTCCAATCAACTAGACCATGGCACTAAGTGCCCCATCCAGACTTGTCTTTCTCACCAGACTGCAGTTTTTAGCTGATGATAATCTTGAATGCCTATTGTTAGAAATAGGCCTTATGGCTGTAATCCTGCTTTTTCTCATATCAAAGTTTTCTGCACCTGAACATCACTATTGTTATGATTCACTTTGATTTGTTGTCAGTTGTCACTTAGATACTGCTGAAGATGAGGAGGATTGGGGCTTTTAATTGTTTTTTTTCTCCTAGGTCAGCACTTTGAACGTTCCTCCATGTGCTTTTTATTTAAAAGGTCTCAAGAGATTGCTTTGTGTGTATGAAACTAAATGAAAATAAGTGGTTGTAGTTATTACTCTTAAAAACCTCTTCAAACAACAACAGCAGAATCCCTAGGGCTTTGTTTTTAAAGATAGTAAAACTTGAGAGTCCTGTTCAATATCTTTATTGATGATTTGGACGAGGGGATTGATTCCAGCATCAGTAAGTTTGCAGGTGACACCAAGCTAGGAGCAGGTGTTGATCTGGTGGAAGGTAGGAGAGCCCTGCAGAGGGACCTGGCCAGGCTGGATGGGTGGGCAGAGGCCAAGGGGATGAGATTGAACAAGGCCAAGTGCAGGGTTCTGCACTTTGGCCACAGCAACCCCAAGCAGCACTAGAGGCTGGGGACTGAGTGGCTGGAAAGCAACCAGGCAGAGAGGGACCTGGGGGTACTGGTAGAGAGTAGATGAAGATGAGGCTGCAGTGTGCCCAGGTGGGCAGCAGAGCCAATGGCATCCTGGGCTGGCTCAGGAGCAGTGTGGCCAGTAGGACAAGGGAGGTTCTTCTGCCCCTGTACTCAACACTGCTCAGGCCACACCTTGAGTACTGTGTCCAGTTCTGGGCCTCTGAATTCAAGAGAGATATTGAGGTGCTGGAAAGTGTTGAGAGAAGGGCAACAAAGCTGGTGAGGGGCCTGGAGCACAAACCCTGTGAGGAGAGGCTGAGGGAGCTGGGGGTGTGCAGCCTGCAGAAGAGGAGGCTCAGGGCAGAGCTCATGACTGTCTACAACTACGTGAAGGGACATTGTAGCCAGGTGGGGTTGGGCTCTTCTCCCAGACAACCAGCAACAGAAGAAGGGGACAGAGTGTCAAGTTGTGCTGGGGGAGGTCTAGGCTGGATGTTAGGAGGAAGTTGTTGTCAGAGAGAGTGATTGGCATTGGAATGGGCTGCCCAGGGAGGTGGTGGAGGCACTGTCCCTTGAGGTGTTCAAGAAAAGACTGGATGTGGCACTTGGTGCCATGGTCTGATTGACTGGATAGGGCTGGGTGCTAGGTTGGCCTGGATGATCTTGGAGGTCTCTTCCGACCTGCTTGATTCTATGATTCTGTGTTTTTTTGTTTGCTTGCTTCAGTTTGTGGTTTTGGTTTGGTGATATTTGGGTTGTGTCTTTTTTGTTCTCACCTTCCTCCTCTCCTCTTTGGTCATCCCTAGGTACTTGATCCAGAAAAGCAGGCTGATATGCTGGATTCTCTGAGGATATACCTCTTGCAGTTTGCCACACTTCTGGTTGAACATGCTCCACATCACATTCATGACAATAACAAAAACCGGAACAGCAAACTGCGGCGCCTCATGACATTTGCTTGGCCTTGCCTTCTGTCCAAGGCCTGTGTGGACCCAGCCTGCAAGTACAGTGGCCACTTGCTTTTGGCACACATCATTGCAAAATTTGCCATACATAAGAAGATAGTTCTGCAGGTACTGACTGTGGGCTTGCAGTCAATGTTTAAGGGATGTCGCTAAGTTCTCTAGTGTGCTTTCTTCTACTTACAAAGTTGTTTGGGGATGAGAGAGTATAGAAAGGAGTTTGAAGGTAAGTGAAAAGAGAGCTGATAAATGGGACAGTGAAAAGTCTGGTTGGTTGTGCTAACAAGATTGGTGGTGTTTCCTCCTTCACGAGAGGCAGACATTGCAGTTGAGACAAGGTGAGGACCAGATGAAACTTGAGGTTGGGCAGTGGAGAGGGAGTAAGCAAAAGCGAATTGGAGGGAGGCAGAAGCTTGCGCTGTGTACTTCTGATGATGAAGTATTGGCCTGTGTTTGTCAAATGATGAGGCTTTAGGAGAAGAACCTTGTTCTTTAGAAGATAGATCTTGCAATTTCTCTTTCCTTTTAAATGCTTTGGTTTTGTAATATGTGTGGTATTGATCAGGGCCTTTGCTGTTCAGGTGTTCCACAGTCTTCTCAAAGCTCACGCCATGGAGGCCCGAGCTATCGTCAGGCAAGCGATGGCCATTCTGACTCCAGCGGTGCCTGCTCGAATGGAGGATGGACATCAGATGCTGACTCACTGGACACGAAAAATCATTGTGGAAGAGGGTCATACAGTTCCCCAGCTAGTACATATTTTGCACTTGATAGTACAACATTTCAAGGTACTTGTACCAGTTACTCTGGCAGTCACCGTGTCTCACGTAGCAATGAGGTGGATTGCGGCTTGGTTGGATCAGATTTACAAGGCTTAGCTTCAAGAGGCATTAGCTGCCTGCAGAGATGTTGATTTAAAACTGGAAAGAGCTATTCAGACTAAATAGCAAATGACTTATTCAGCTTTATCATCACTAAAGTTAGAGCTCAAAATACTAGGTGAGAGTCAGCAAGATGAATTTGTTGCACATGTGTTAGCAGTGCTATAAAAGAGTCTTCACAGCTCTCTTGAAGTTGTTTAAAGTGCTTTTCTTTTTATTCATCCTCCAGTAATCTTTGTTTGACTCTATGTACTTTGTGGGGTTAACCAGTTAACTTTTGTCTCTAGCTGTGTGTGTGGGGAAACATTAGACAAATGAAGAAATGCTGCAGAATGTGAATATAAGCATTTGGCTCCAGGGAGACCTAATAGCAGCCTTCCAGTATTGAAGGGAGCCTACAGAAAGGTTGGAGAGAGACTGTTTGCAAAGGCTTGCAGTGATAGGATGAGGGCAATGGCTTCAAACCAGAGAAGAGCAAATGTAGATTGGATGTCAGAAACAGGTTCTTTACCATGAAGGTGCTTGAACACTGGAACAGGTTGTCCATGGAGGTGATTGAGGCCCTATCCCTGGAGATATTCAGACTGAGGCTGTACAGAGCAACCTGATCTAGTTGAGGATGTGCCGGGGTAGGTATAGGCTGGATGTTAGGAGGAAGTTCTTCACAGAGAGAGTGATTGGCATTGGAATGGGCTGCCCAGGGAGGTGGTGGAGGCACTGTCCCTTGAGGTCTTCAAGAAAAGACTGGATGAGGCACTTAGTGCCATGGTCTGGTTGACTGGATAGGGCTGGGGGATAGGTTGGACTGGATGATCTTGGCGGTCTCTTCCAACCTGGTTGATTGTATGATGAGTGCAGAGGGGATGGGCTGGATGACCTTTGGAGGCCTCTTCCAACCTGGAGCATTCTGTGATTCTATCCTTTCTGAAAACTCCTATTAAGATATGATCCAAAGTGACAGTACAAGGACAGGCTACAAGAGCTGGGGCTCTTCAGCCTGGAGAGGAGGTGGCTTCAGGGAGACCTTATAGTGGCCTTTCAGTATCTTAAGGAGGCTACAGGAAGGCTGGGGAGGGACCATTACCAACATCGTGTAATGACAGGACAGGGAGTAATGGGTTAAAACTGGCAGAGGGGAGATTCAAAGTAGATGTTAGGAAAGAGCTCTTTCCAGTGAGGCTAGTGAGACACTGGTACAGGTTGCACAGGGAGGTTGTGGAGCACAGAATCACCCAATGTGATCAGAGATTGGGTGCTTCTGTGCTCCACAACGTCCCTGGAGATGTTCAGGACCAGGCTGGATGAGATCTCGAGTGACCTGTTCTAGTGGGAGGTGTCCCTGCCTATGGCAGGGGGTTGTAATGGGATGATCCTTGAGGTCCCTTCCAACTTAAACCATTCTATGACAGGCAGCTGATGCACTTAGGTCACTTTTCAAGAATTGATGCTTCAGTGCTGTTACAAAAAAATGTCTGAGTGTGTTCAAATGTGAGTTGGAGCTCTAAATCGATCAACAGAAAATTGGAATGATTGATCCTTGAGAAAAATGGTGGGTCTTGGATAAAAACATCTTCACTTGGTACACGAAATCAGTAGCCACTCCTACAGTCTGTACTGAAAATTGCTTTTTCAAGGCATCAGTTACTTTTCCATGTTGCAAAATCTGATGAACATGAGCACTGTGTCCAGTTGTGGGCTCCTCAGTTCAAGAGAGATGTTGAGGTGCTGGAAGGTATCCAGAGAAGGGCAGCAAGGCTGGTGAGGGTCCTGGAGCAGAGTCCTGTGAGGAGAGGCTGAGGGAGCTGGGGGTGTGCAGCCTGCAGAAGAGGAGACTCAGGGCAGACCTCATTGCTCTCTACAAGTACCTGCAGGGAGGCTGTAGCCAAGTGGGGTTGGGCTCTTCTCCCAGGCACCCAGCCTCAAGTTGTGGCAGGGCAGGTCTAGGCTGGATGTGAGGAGGAAGTTGTTGTCAGAGAGAGTGATTGGCATTGGAATGGGCTGCCCAGGGAGGTGGTGGAGTTGCTGTGCCTGGAGAGGTTCAGGAAAACCCTGGATGAGGCACTTAGTGCCATGGTCTGTTTGGCTGGCTAGGCCTGGGTGCTAGGTTGGCCTGGAGGATCTTGGAGATCTCTTCCAACCTGGTTCATTTTAGGATTTAACAAACTTTGGGATTGAAGATATTTTACCCCTTTGCTTTATATTGACTCTGTAGTTTTTGTGTGATTTTATTGGTTAGTGGCTAACATGACTGTGCAACTATCTTTTCAGGTTTATTATCCAGTGAGACATCACTTGGTTCAGCATATGGTTAGTGCCATGCAGAGACTGGGCTTCACTCCCAGTGTTACAATAGAGCAAAGAAAATTAGCTGTGGATCTTGCTGAAGTAGTTATTAAATGGGAATTGCAAAGAATTAAAGACCAGCAGGTAGGAAGTCTAAAGAAACTGGTAAAGATTGAACTGTTACACACTTAAGTGCTTTTTTAACATGCACATTGCTGATATTTCAGCCAGATTCTGATATGGATTCAAGTGCAAGTGGAGAAGGAGCAAGTTCTGCCTCATCTGCTGTTAAAAGAGGATTGTCTGTGGACTCTGGCCAAGAAGTAAAACGATTCAGAACAGCTACAGGAGCAATAAGTGCTGTAAGAAAGAAAAATAGAGCTTTGTTCAGAGACTCTGAAATTATAACCTGCACTGACTAAGCAATTTAATGTAATCTCTTTTTCCACATAACATGAAACTGCCTGAATTGAAGGTTCTCATTTAGAAAATGTTTTAAATCAGTTGTGCTGCTTGTTCTGCTTCTTCTCTGCTGCTTATGGTTTTTGGGTTTTGTATACATGCAGGTATTTGGACGTAGCCAATCCTTGCCGGGAGCTGATGCGTTGCTTGCCAAGCCGATAGACAAGCAGCATACGGATACAGTGGTGAATTTCCTGATCAGAATTGCTTGCCAGGTAGTGTGTTTCTTCTGACAGGCAAATACCTATGTGGCATTAGTGGCTAAGATCATAAACCTCCTACAGAAAGAGTCCTTTTGTGCTTGGATTATTCTGGTATTTGTATACTGTGTTTTGCTGAAAGGTTAGAAACTTCAGTGCAGAAAGGTTAGAAACTTCAGTGCAGAAAGGTTAGAAACTTCAGTGCAAAATTGTACCCAAACTAAAATGTTTGGGGTTTTATTTCAAGAAATTGAGTTTGATAACCAGTTTCTGCAGATTGTTCATTTCACAAATGTTGGGTGTTATTCATGAACTTCCCTTTAGCTTCTTACTGTTGACATTGGGAATTTGTAGCTCAGTGCAGGGAGCCCCAATTGAAAATGCAACAGTTGCCATCCAGAGTTCAAAATTGAAAGGGTTTCCATTTCACTGCCCTGCTGATCACTTCTAGCAGTTTGTTTGTTCTTTACTTTCACTTGTCAAACAAGTGCTATACTTGATGTGACATGATTGAAATAAATCTGACTAGTACAATTTGACTGGAGACAGGCAAAGACTTAAAAATCCCATAAGCATTTTGTTCTTAATTCTTAACACTTTGCCTGCTGCTGCAAAGTCTGCTTGTTCATTGCCTGGATTTATTGGCAAGAATATTTTCACCCAAAGCCCGAAGAATAGAAAGAACAAAGAGAATGGTTGGCATTGGAATGAGCTGCCCAGGGAGGTGGTGAAGTCTCTGTCCCTGTAGGTGTTCAAGAGAAGACTGGATGGGGCCCTTAGTCCCATGGTCTGGTTGATTGGTTGGGGCTGGGTGCTAGGTTGGACTGGATGAGCTTGGGAGTCTCTTCCAAATTGGTTGATTCTATGATCATATTTAGAGAGTGTAATAAGGAAAGACTGAGTTAGTTACATATCTAAGGATAACAACTTGAATTGTCTTGTCAGGATAAATACATGGAATTACTTCTTTTGTGCAGCACAGAACTGTAGAATGGCCTTAGATTGGAAGGGACCTTCGAAGGTCATCTATTCCAACACCCTCTGCAGTGAGCAGGGGAGTCCTCAACTAGATCAGCATGTAGAACTAAAGCTTCTCACCAATTGTTACAAATTCTCTACTGTGGGGAAAACTTAGCTGTGTGTAGCTTAAAAGTGACAGATTTGGTGGCTTCTGCAGCAAACTCTGCTAAGTAACCTGGGATTTAATACACTACAGTCCATTGCACAGAGCAGATGTGCTCTTGAAGTACAAAGATGAATTGAGTTAAGAAATATGTATGTTTATGAGCACCTTGCAAGCAGAAGAGGTTCACCCTCTGAGTTGTATGGGATGAAGCTGTTAAAGAATGGAGTTTAGCAGTTCAGGCTCCAGTTCTGATCTTCCCTGCTAGTTGTCAGCTTTTTACACACTTAAATACCTTCTGACTGTACTGATAAAACTACTTAAGCTTATCCATTTCAGAAAGGAGAAATGATATGCTTGCTTGGAATGCATAATAAATTAATGAGTTGGTTACAACAGGGTGTCATTTTGTTAACTCTGATTAATTGCCAGGTAAATGACAACTCCAACACTGCTGGATCTCCTGGAGAATTGCTGTCTCGACGCTGCGTCAACCTGCTGAAAACAGCTTTACGACCAGACATGTGGCCAAAATCAGAACTGAAGCTGCAGTGGTTTGACAAACTGCTGATGACTGTGGTAGGTAACACTCTAGTCATAGGATTACAGCTCACAGGATTTTAGGGGTTGGAAGGGACCCAAGGAAGTCATCGAGTCCAGCACCCCTGTCAGAGCAGGACAATCCTCTCTAACACAGATCACAGAGGAACACATCCAGACAGGGCTTGAGAGGATCCAGAGAAGGAGACTCCACAACCTCTCTGGGGAGCCTGTTCCAGTGCTCTGTGATCCTTACAGGAAAGAAGTTCCCCCTTGTGTTGAGCTGAAGCCTCTTTTGCTTCAATTTGCACCCATTGCTCCTTGTCCTATCCCAGGGAGCATTGAGCAGAGCCTGTCCCCCCATCCTGGCCTTCAGATATTAGAAACATTGATGAAATGCCCTCTCAGTCTTCTCTTCTCCAGACTAAACAGCCCCAGGTCCCTGAGCCTCTCCTCATAAGGCAGTGCTCCAGTCCCCTAATCATCCTCATTGCCTTCCACTGGACCCTCTCCAGCAGATCCCTGTCCCTCTTAAACTGAGGAGCCCAAATCTGAAGGCAGTATTCATGATGAGATCTCACTAGGGCAGAGTAGAGGGGAAGGAGAACCTCCTTTGATCTGCTGGACACACTCTTAATACACATTAAGATCCCATTGGCCTTCTTGGCCACAAGGGCACATTGCTGTGCCATGGATGTTATCCACCAGGACCCCCAGGTCCCTCTCCTTGGGGCTGCTCTCCAGCAGTCACCTCCCAGCCTGTACTGGAGCAGTTTATTATTCCTCCCCACATGCAGGGCTCTGCACTTGTGCTTGTTGAACTTCATCTGGTTCCTCTGTGCCCAGTTCTCAGTCTGTCCAGGTCTCTCTGGATGGCTGCACAGCCTTCAGCTGTATCAGTCAAGCCTTCCAGCTTTGTGTCATCAGCAGACTTGCTGAGAAGACTCTGTCTGTGCCCTCATTAATGTCATTGATGAAGATGTTGAACAGGATTGGACCTTGCACTGATCTCTGGGGGACTGCACTGGTTACAGCTCTCTAGCTGGACCTAGCACCATTGATCAGCACTCTTTGAACTCTGTCTTTAGGTTTTATTGAATACTAGTCAGAGCTGGGTAATGATGTTCACAGTCTTAATCTTTTCTTCTTTCAGTGAAGTACAAAAATTAAGTACATGGATTGCATCAGCAGCTCTAACTTGCACAGCTGAAATACAACTATTAAAATAGGCTTAGGAGCAGGTGAAGCAAATCCTGTTTGATTTTGCAATAGGTTATAATTTGTTTGAATGACCTTCTGGATGGTGGGGTTCTGGGGTTTAGGGTGGTTGTTTAATTTCTTTGGGTTGTTTGTTGGTTTGGTTTTGTTTGTTTGTTAATAAGAAATGTCACAGATTAAGATTGATCTTTAATTGCTCCTCGGTTTCTCACTAGGTTATGGCAATACAAAGTTCACTGAAAGGCTGACTTGCTGTATTTGATTTTATTTAGCATCTGTGTGCTGTTTGTCTGCTTTTTGCCCTAGAATAACTTTTTCTACTCCTCCTTCTTTTGTATCATGCTATTAATAGATTAGCAGCTCTTACTGTGTTGACTTTCTAGAAGCTCTCATATTAGTTGTGTCTCTAATTGTGTTACTAATTGTGTAATCCTTGTATGATTTCCCTTGCTCACTGCCTTTTTTTGGTGTGTGTTCTCTTTAGGAACAGCCCAATCAAGCTAACTTTGCCAACATTTGCACTGGCTTAGAGGTCTTAAGTTTTCTGTTAACTGTACTGCAGCCCCCTGCTGTCCTTAGCAGCTTCAAGCCCCTGCAGCGAGGTGTAGCCGCCTGTATGACCTGTGGGAACACCAAGGTTTTGAGAGCAGTCCACAGTCTGCTTTCTCGTTTGATGGGTATTTTCCCTACAGAACCAAGTAGGTGCTATTTTCTTCCTCCTTTTATCCTCTGTTGCTGCATAACTGAAGTGATTAAAGGTGGTGAGAAGCCACTCGTTGGAATGTGCTAATAGTCTGTTTTATGATTCTTGCATTTAATGGCCCATTTTAACTTGCACTTTCAACCTCTGCTGAAAAAAAAAGGAGCTGAAATAAGTAATCATGTGGAATACATCATTAGCCATTGACATAAAAGCTTAATAACCTGTGGCTGTCATAACTTTGGCTCAAGAAGTGCACATTATAAATCTAAGGTATTTTTGCAGTTAGGATTTTTCAGCTTTAGAAGTGCAGGTTTGTAAGCTTTTCTCTTTTGCTTAAACAAGGAGGGGAGATAAAGCATAACAGAGACAGACAACAGGTAATATGCTGCATCTTCATCATAGAATCATAGAATGGTGTAGGTTGGAAGGGACCTCAAAGCTCAGCCCCCTGCCATAGGCAGGGACAGCTCCCACTAGAGTAGGTTGCTCAAGACCAGTGTAGACTGATTTAGGTAATCACAGAATCATCCAGGTTGGAAGAGACCTCCAAGATCATCCAGTCCAACCTAGCACCCAACCCTGTCCAGTCAACCAGACCATGGCACTATGTGCCCCAGCCAGGCTTTTCTTGAACATCTCCAGGGATGGTGACTCCACCACCTCCCTGGGCAGCCCATTCCAATGCCAATCACTCTCTCTGACAACAACTTCCTCCTAACATCCAGCCTAGACCTCCCATGGCACAACTTGAGACTCTGTCCCCTTGTTCTGTTGCTGGGTGCCTGGCAGCAGAGCCCAACCCCACCTGGCTCCAGCCTCCCTTCAGGTAGCTGTAGACAGCAGTATCTCAAAAAGACCCCAGTAACCAAAGACTTCTCATCAAAACGAGTTCTTTAGCAGCCATGCTGCTTGTATAATGAAGAGGTTTGTATAAATGGGATCTGCCTGTTGGTACATTAGCAAAATGCCAGTGATGGTGTAGCTGACTGTATGTTCACAGTGTGACTGTTCCTTGCTTGTTCTGTGGCTGATTGTTACCAAAAGTAAGCACAACTCTCTGAACCCGCAGGTACCTCAAGTGTAGCTTCCAAGTATGAGGAGCTTGAGTGCCTTTACGCTGCAGTCGGAAAGGTGATTTATGAAGGGCTTACTAATTATGAAAAAGCCACTAATGCTAACCCTTCTCAGCTCTTTGGTAAGTTTCCCCACATCTCTAGGAGACATATATAGTGCCTGGAAATGAATACAGTCCTTGTCATCAGCCTGCATTTTCCATAAGGAAAATGATGTTGTGCAGAGGAAGCTGTTGGGAAATAGCTTGAGAAAATAGCTTGGGATCTCTGCTATGAAGAAAGGGGCTGGGAGGTTCATTGCATTCTGTTTTCTCCCAGTAGCTGATGTGGCAGCAATTATTGGAAGTGGGGAGCTGCAGCTGTGCTAGATGGAAGCTTTCTGTATTCAGAGTGCACTTAGTAAAAAGATGCAGCATTCAGGTGAATCAAAATGCAGTGTCAAAAGTTACTGGATACCTGTTACATGGAAAGCCCAAAAGCCTGCTGGAGTACTCAGAGAGACAAGAGAATACATCAGAGGACTCTGTAAACATTCTTGCATCTTAGTGCTTTCTAATTTGTTTTGCAGTTGTTTTTAAAGCCTCATTTATCAGCTGATTTAAATAGAGTGGGAAGAGTTATGTATTTGTAGATCTTGGATTCTCATGAAATAAGAAATCATTAATTAAATAGGGGGAGAAATCACACAAAGCATCAACTAAATGGGGGGAGAAGTCACACAAGCAGAGTTTTTGCCTTGAGTGAGCAAATCTGGTATTTTGGTGTAGACCATTCTTTCTAGTCTGTCTGTGGTGTGGGTAGGAGTGTGGTTGTTTCATGGCAGGATGAAATACAGCTAAGAGAATTTCTCAACAGAATGAGAAGATCCACACTGAAAGCCTGTATCTCACTGGGGTCATGCTCAATGAAAGCTTTACTTCCTTGTTTTTGTCTGCAGGTACTTTAATGATCCTTAAGTCTGCCTGCAGTAACAATCCCAGCTACATTGACAGGCTGATTTCTGTTTTTATGAGGTCTCTGCAGAAGATGGTCAGGGAACACTTAAACCCACAGGCTACAGCAGGAACAGCAGAAGCAACTACAGGTACTGCACTGTATAAACTAAAGGGGTTTATGGTTAGAAATGCTGTAAAGTATTAGAATCTTGTCATACAAAGTGGATTCAAATGATTTAGCAGAGCTTTGTGTGCATTATTGTGTAGTGAAAAATGCTTCAGCAATGATGTGATGGTTTGGGTGTTACCTGCCCCCCCCCCCCCCCCTTAAGAAAATCACCCAGACTAGACTCAACCAGCTGGAAGTTAAGGAATGGAGCTTTATATTCACAGCTTAGCACAAGATACAAGCAGAGAGTTACAATCTATACAGCTGTA
This sequence comes from Pogoniulus pusillus, assembly GCF_015220805.1. Classification (NCBI taxonomy): domain Eukaryota; kingdom Metazoa; phylum Chordata; class Aves; order Piciformes; family Lybiidae; genus Pogoniulus; species Pogoniulus pusillus. Next base: position 29,534,463 of record NC_087276.1, on the reverse strand, counting down.
GACAGAAATAGACAAGTTAAAGAGTAATACAGAAACACAACAGCCTTGTTGTGTTTTATCATAAACCAGCATCTTTTTCAGTCTGTACAGTTCTGTCTATAGAATCAGTCAGGGTTGGAAGGGACCACAAGGATCAGCTAGTTCCAACCCCCTGCTATAGGCAGGGACATCCTACCCTGCAGGCTGGCCTTAAACACCTCCAGCCATGGGGCCTCAACCACCTCCCTGGGCAACCCATTCCAGCCTCCCACCACTCTCATGCTCAACAACTTCCTCCTCATGTCCAGTCTGAACCTCCCCACCTCCAGCTTTGCTCTGTTCCCCCAGTCCTGTCACTCCCTGAGAGCCTAAAAAGTCCCTCCCCAGCGTTTTTGGAGACCCCCTTCAGATCCTGGAAGGCCACAAAAAGGTCACCTGGGAGCCACCTATTCTGCAGACTCAACAGCCCCAACTCTTTCAGTCTGTGGTCACAGCAGAGCTGCTGCAGCCCTCTGAGCATCCTCCTGGCCCTTCTCTGGACACACTCCAGCATCTCCACATCCCTCTTGTCCCAGGGGCTCCAGAACTGGATGCAGTACTCCAGGTGGGGTCTCAGCAGAGCAGAGTAGAGAAGGAGAATCACCTCCCTGGCCCTGCTGGCCACACTTCTGCTGCTGCAGCCCAGGCTCTTCTTGGCTTTCTGGGCTGCAAGTGCACACTGCTGGCTCCTGTTGAGCTTCTTGTGCACCAGCACCCCCAAGTCCCTCTGCTCAGGGCTGCTCTCCAGCCACTCACTGCCCAGCCTGGATTTGTGCTTGGGATTGCCTCAACCCAGATGCAAGACCTTGCACTTGGTCTTGTTGAACCTCTTGAAGTTGTCTTGTGCCCACAGTACTGGTCTTCTGTGATACCTTTTACCACAGATGGACTGAAATGAAACCCCTTTATAGTTTTGAAAGGCTACTATTTTGGAAGGACTTTGTCTTAGTTGTTTGGGAATGGAAAAGCAGTAATTGTGAGAAGGCTATTTCTAGGAATGAATTTGCAGGTAACAGATATTGTCATTGCTGTTCTTCAAATAACAGCAGCTTCTCTGGAGAAAAGCTTTACTCTGTGTTTTGTAGGTGTGTACACAACACTCACTCCTTTGTTTGCATCCATAGCAGGTACAAGTGAGCTGGTAATGCTCAGCCTGGATCTTGTGAAAACTCGCTTGGCTGTGATGAGCATGGAAATGAGGAAGAATTTTATCCAAGCTATTCTGACATCTCTCATTGAAAAATCCACTGATGCCAAAATTCTTCGTGCAGTGGTGAAAATAGTGGAAGAGTGGGTGAAAAACAATTCCCCAATGGCAGCTAATCAGGTAAATTAACGAGATAAAATCATTATCTTCAGCCTGGAGAAGAGAAGGCTTCAGGGAGACCTTAGAGTGGCCTTCCAGTATCTGATGGGGGCTACAGGAAGGCTGGGGAGGGACTATTGACAAGGTCTGGTAATGACAGGATGAGGAGGAATGGGTTTAAAGTGGAAGAGGGGAGATTCAAAGTAGATGTTAGGAAAGGGTTGTTTGCAGTGAGGGTGGTGAGACACTGGCACAGGTTGCCCAGGGAAGTGGTGGAGCAGAGAAGCTCCCAATGTGATCAAAGATCACATTGGGAGCTTCTCTGCTCCACCACCTCCCTGGACGTGTTCAAGGCCAGGTTGGATGAGACCTTGAGCCACCTGTTCTAGTGGGAGGTGTCCCTGCCTATGGCAGGGGATTGGAATTGGCTGATCCTTGAGGTCCCTTCCAACCTAAACCATTCCATGATTACTGCTCTCCAATATTAAATGCCTATAAGCCAGCCACGAGTTTAAAGTTCTGCAGCATATATGAGAAGGGGAAATGCTTGAGTTCTCTTTTAAGAGCTGTGACCTTCTGCCAAGCTGTTTTTCAGTACTTCAGAGGTGAGGGAGTGGCATAAAGGCTGGCTGAGGTGTGCTTTGAAATGCTCCACTTCTGTGCAAGTTTTAGGATGTGTTGACAAAATTAATCATGTCCTCTTTTACCACAGACACCTACTCTGCGGGAGAAGTCCATTTTGCTGGTGAAAATGATGACTTACATTGAAAAGCGTTTTCCAGAAGACCTTGAATTAAATGCCCAGTTCTTAGACCTTGTTAACTATGTCTATAGGTAATTATAGCAATTAATCATTTGTTGCAGCTTATTGGTTCATAATTTGTGCCATAGGTGACCTTTATAATGTGCCATTGATCTTTGTAGGTCTGAATTAAGTGATTTTAATGTTTTTTTTCCTAAATTGAATTCTTTTCACTGAGGCCACAATATGTAATTACTGAGGACAGTTTGAATATAGAATCATTGAATCAACCAGGTTGGAAGAAATCCCTAAGATCACTTGATGATCTGTGAGGTCTCTTCCAACCTTGATGATACTGTGATACTGTGTGATACTGTGATCATCCAGTCCAACCTATAGAAGTAACTGGCTTTGCTTGAACACCTCCAGGGACGATGACTCCGCCACCTCCCTGGGCAGCCCATTCCAATGCAAATCACTCTCTCTGCCAACAGCTTCCTCCTAACATCCAGCCTAGACCTCCCCTGGCACAACTTGAGACTTATGATAGAGTTTTATCCTGAAAGATAGTAGGCTGCAGATGAGGCAGCAGTGTGCCCAGGTAGCCAAGAGACCAGTGGCATCCTGGGCTGGCTCAGGAGCAGTGTGGCCAGTAGGATGAGGGAGGTTCTTCTGCCCCTGTACTCAGCACTGCTCAGGCCACACCTTGGAGCCCCAGTTCTGGGCTCCTCAGTTCAAGAGAGATGTTGAGGTGCTGGAACATGTCCAGAGAAGGGAAACAAAGCTGGTGAGGGGCCTGGAGCAGAGCCCTGTGAGGAGAGGCTGAGGGAGCTGGGGGTGTGCAGCCTGCAGAAGAGGAGGATTAGGGCAGAGCTCCTTGCTGTCTGCAGCTGCCTGAAGGGAGGCTGTAGCCAGGTGGGGTTGGGCTCTACTGCCAGGCAGCCAGCAACACAACAAGGGGGGACAGAGTCTGAAGTTGTGCCAGGGGAGGTCTAGGTTGGATGTGAGGAGGAAGTTGTTGTCAGAGAGAGTGATTGGCATTGGAATGGGCTGCCCAGGGAGGTGGTGGAATTGGCATGCCTGGAGGTGTTCAAGAAAAGCCTGGATGAGGCACTTGGTGCCATGGTCTGGTTGACTGGCTAGGGCTGGTTGCTAGGTTGGTATGGATGATCTTGGAGGTCTCTTCCATCCTGGCTGATTCTATGACAGAGTTGTTTACAGCAGTTCTGGGGCCATTTTCTGGCAAGCAGCAGTGTTTTCTTTCCTGTTGCTTTGAACATGCCACACCTGGGCGCGTGTCACACCATGTGCGCTTCTGCAGCATGGCTTCTCTTTGGGTTTTTGTGTGCTCTCTGCAAAACCTAGACGAGCTTTCTTTCTGATGTCTCTGTTGTTTCCTCTTTGTTCATTTTAGGGATGAGAACCTCTCTGGTAGTGAGCTGACAGCTAAGCTGGAGCCAGCATTCCTGTCGGGTTTGCGCTGTGCCCAGCCGCTCATCCGGGCCAAGTTCTTTGAGGTCTTTGACAACTCGATGAAGCGGCGAGTTTATGAGCGCCTGCTTTATGTCACCTGCTCTCAGAACTGGGAAGCAATGGGCAATCACTTCTGGATAAAACAGTGCATCGAGGTAGGCAAGTTACCAAAGAAACACTGGGCTTGGAGAAGCCCCTCAGGATCACCGAGTCTGACCAGTAGCCACACGCTACTAGGTACACCTTGAACCGTATCCCCAAGCACCACATCCAATCAACCTTTAAACACCTCCAGGGTTGGTGACTCTGCCACCTCCCTGGGCAGCCCATTTCAGTGCCTGACCACTCTTGCTGTGGAAAAAAAAATTCCTGATAAACCTAATCTGCAGTCTAATAAACCTGATCATTTCCTGATACACCTAAGTCTGAACCTACCCAGTCATAGCTTGAGGCTGTTCCCTCTCGTTCTGTCACTGTTTACCTGTGAGAAGAGACCAGGAGCAGCCTCTCCACAGCATTCTTTCAGATAACTGTAGAGAGTGATGAGATCTTCCCTCAGCCTACTGTTTTTCAAACTGAACAGCCCCAGCTCCTTCACAGGCTCACAGGGTGTTAGGGGTTGGAAGGGACCCAGAGTCCAACCCCCCTGCCAGAGCAGGGCCATACAATCCAGCTCAGGTCACACAGGAACACACCTGGACAGGTCTTGTATGTCTCCAGTGAAGGAGACTCCACAGCCTCTCTGGGGAGCCTGTTCTAGTGCTCTGTGACTCTTCCAGTAAAGAAGTTCCTCCTTCAGTCACTCTGAAATACAATTAGAATTCAAAAAAGATACTTTTTAAAGTTCTTTTTTGACTAAGTGTGCTCTGCAGTCTGTATTAAAGCTAAAAATACTAAGCCTTTTGCCTCAGATACTTCCTGTGGTGCTTAAAAATAAATACAGTGTCTAAACCCATGAAATGGTGGTGCTTGGTAAGTGGCTTTAATTATCAGCCTCTCAAATCTATTTTCTCTGTGGAAAGCTTAATGTCTGGGTTAATGCTTCTTGGGAAAACCCATTTCTTAACAAAAGATGCTGATTAGAGAAAGTGCAAGAGCTGTTAGAGCAGAAAATGTTCAGCCCAGAGCCAGTGCTCTGGTGATATGACAACTGTGAGGTGGGGTTGTCTTTCCAGGCTGGATGTTAGGAGGAAGTTGTTGGCAGAGAGAGTGATTGGCATTGGAATAGGCTGCCCAGGGAGGTGGTGGAGTTGCTGTCCCTGGAGGTGTTGAAGCCAAGCCTGGCTGAGGCACTTAGTGCCATGGTCTGGTTGACTGGCCAGGGCTGGGTGCTAGGTTGGACTGTCTGAGCTTGGAGGTTTCTTCCAACCTGGTTGATTCTATGGCACATCCTGCTAACAGCCCTTATGGTGATGAATTTCTTCCTAACATCCAGTCTGAACCTCCCCACTGAGCCTCCAGCACCCAATATGATGGAGATGTGTTGGTGTATTTGTTGAAGAGAGGAGAGAAGTGAGCCTTGAAGGGGTTGTGGCAGCTTTTAGCTTCCTGAGAACTATTGAGCCACAGCGAATTTTTCCTGGAAATAATAACCTAAAATGTCTATTTAAAACCTCTTTTCTTCTTGATGTCTTAGCTACTGCTGGCAGTGTGTGAGAGAAATACTACCATTGGGACAAGCTGTCAGGGTGCTATGCTGCCCTCCATCACCAACGTCATCAACCTTGCTGACAGTCACGACAGAGCAGCGTTCGCTATGGTAACCCACGTCAAACAGGAGCCCCGGGAAAGGGAAAACAGTGAATCCAAAGAGGAGGTAACTTGCAGAGGACACTGTAGAAAGAAGTCTTTTTGGTGGCATGTAGCTCTTCATCAAATAAATTTGGAGCATATGTCTTGCAGAGATAGGTGAGATCTGAAACGAGGCAGTCAGAAGGGTAGTTTGTATTTGCCTGGCTTAGAAAAAAGCAAAGTACTTTGAAACTATCTGCATGCTTTGAGCTGTTTGCTTCTGTGCAGGATGTTGAAATAGACATTGAGTTGGCACCTGGAGATCAGACCAGTACACCTAAAACTAAGGAACTCTCTGAGAAGGACATTGGCAATCAGCTGCATATGTTGACCAACCGGCATGACAAATTCCTGGACTCCCTTCGAGAAGTGAAGGTTGGTACAGGCCTTTGGTTTCCTGGCAAATCACCTTCATACTCACAGCTTCAAACTGACTTGACATAGCTGCTTGGTTTTTTTTTTCTCCCCTCACACTTCTGATTATTTATTTCATTTAAAAAAATATATTCATTGATGTAATTTCTTACATGCATAGGGTAAAAAAAATTCTTAAACCTTCACTTAATCACTGGGTAGAATCGTAGAACCAAGCAGGCTGGAAGAGATCTCCAAGCTCATCCAGTCCAGCTTATCACCTAGCCCTGTCCAATCAACCAGACCATAGCTCTGAGTGCCCCATCCAGGCTTTGCTTCAACATGTCCAGGGACAGCAACTCCATAACCTCCTTGGGCAGCCCATTCCAATGCCAGTCACTCTCTCTGACAACAACTTCCTCCTAACATCCAGCCTAGACCTGCCCTGACACAATTTGAGACTCTGTCCCCTTCTTCTGTTGCTGGTTGCCTGGCAGAAAAGACCAACCCCCACCTGGTTACAGCCTCCCTTCAGAGAGCAATGAGGTCAGCCCTGAGCCTCCTCTTCTGCAGGCTGCACACCCCCAGCTCCCTCTACCTCTCCTCATAGTCTTTTCTGTATCCCTTTCCTATACAGCTAAACTGCATCCTTCTCCATCTGCAAGGGTATTTTAACTCTTCAGATATGAAAGCAGTGATGACAAAGTGTACAGAACCAAAGCAGCACATCAACATCTGATGTTTTAAGTAATGGCTAAGAAAACAATTTTAACTGCAAGCTACATTGAAGTAGTTTCCACAGTAAACCCAGTTCTGTGCTGTCTCCTTGATCCTCAGAGAGAAATCAACATCTACATGACTTGATAACCCAGTTCTCAGTAGATCTGGTGTTTGATCATCTTTTTGCTTTTCTAAATGTCAGAAAGGTAGTTCTATCTTTGCTGGCTGCATAAGTTGTATGCAAGTACTAATTTCCTATATTCCATCCCAAATTCTCATTTGAATTTTATTCCACTGCTTTAAGGACAAATTTTACCTCCCTAGTAAGGGATTTCAAACAGTCACACTTGTTTGGTAGCTTTGTATGTTATTTTGGGAACTTTGCCTCGTGAAGCTGATTGCACTCTTGCCTTGGAGATTATCATAGTATGGTCTGGGTTGGAAGGGACCTCAAGGATCATCCAGCTCCATCCCCCTGCCATAGGCAGGGACACCCCCTACTAGAACAGGTTGCTCAAGGCCTCATCCAGCCTGGACTTGAACACCTCCAGGGAGGAAGCACCTTTATGAACTGGGTGTGCAAGTGTCCTCAGTAACTCAAGGTAAACCCAGAGCAAAAGTATGCACATTCACATTAAAAAGAGAATTTGCACACATATCCAGCTTGCTTTTTTCTCAGTCATCATAAATCCCTGTTCTTCTAATGCCTGCTGCTTTCTCCCCTCCTTCTTCAGCTCTCCTAGGTCTTTTCCATCTCTCTTCTTTCCTTCCACTCCTTCCAGAACAAGAAAGAGCTGCTTAGAAAAGAACTGATAGTAAATTTCCTTGTCAGAGCTCACAGAATTGAAATTGCCATTGGAATGGGCTGCCCAGGGAGGTGGTGGAGTCCCTGTCCCTGGAGGTGTTGAAGCAAAGCCTGGATGAGGCACTTAGTGCCATGGTCTGGTTGATTAGACAGGGCTGGGTGCTAGGTTGGGCTGGCTGAGCTTGGAGGTCTCTTCCAACTTGGTTGATTCTATGATTCTTATACCAACAGGTTAGGCCCATGGGCAAGGTTAATTGCATTATCAGATCCTATTCCTATTATCATCTACTTTTTGCCCTTTTTTAATGGTTACAGTAAAATGAGATAGGATTACATCCTTCTTACACTGGTCACTATTGTTAAAGGATCATTTTCTGCATGTTGGTTGTCAAAGGCATTTGCATCACTGCTTAAACAAGCCTATAACTGTGTGTGCTACTTTGAAGCTAGCTACAATGTTTTGGTGAGAAGAACTAGATTACAGGCTGGGAAAACAGAATGGTATCTACTTCACTCATAGGCTTGCTGAGATGTATGAGAACAAGCATTCGAAACATAGATAAGGCACTTCTGCTGGGGAGCTCTGAGCTGCATCTCTCTCTCTAACCTCACCCTCCATTTCTCTGACTAAATCCACTTTGCTTGCTAACCCCCTGGTCAAACCTCCATTCTTCCTTGGGACTGGGGTAAGGTTGAGAGGGTTAGGGGGAAGGTGAAGGGGCGGTTGGGAGCCCCTCCTGGGGACTCAGGTTTCTGGGAGGGCTGTTGTGTTTCTGTATTACTTTTTCCCTTGTCTGTTTCTGTATATACTGTAACTGTCTGCTTATATATTCTGCTAAGCTGTAAATACAAAGCTGCATTCAATTTCCAGAGCTGGCTGAGTCTAGTCTGGGGCAGGGAACACTCAAACCGTCACACTGTGCAGCACTGTTCCTCAGTACAAATGGTATTTATCACATCTGTATACATCTCTTCTTGTTCCCAGACTGGAGCATTGCTGAGTGCCTTTGTCCAGTTGTGCCACATTTCTACACCTCTGGCAGAGAAGACTTGGATCCAGCTCTTTTCACGACTTTGGAAGATCCTGTCTGACAGACAGCAACATGTGAGCATCTCTCCTCACTTACAAGTTCCTCTTTGTGAATGACTGATGTTTCAGGGCAATGTATTTGTGTGATGAGTGACTTGCTCAGTTCCTTTGGGGAAGTTGCCATTCTGCCTGGCTAGTGGATGCTGAGTGTTTCTGTCTGTAGCATTTGAAAGACCCTTTAGTTTGCAAAGAGAAATGCACTTGAGAAGCAATTGTTGCCTGTGTTAGCAAGGTGTTTAATGTAAATTCTTTACCTGAAGAATCCAAATGAGCAGATAACTGTTATGTTATTTTCTTCTAGGCTCTAGCAGGTGAAATAAGCCCTTTCTTGTGCAGTGGAAGCCATCAAGTGCAGCGAGATTGCCAGCCGAGTGCCCTGAATTGCTTTGTGGAAGCAATGTCACAGTGTGTTCCTCCCATTCCCATCAGACCTTGTGTCCTGAAGTACTTGGGGAAAACTCACAACCTCTGGTTTCGTTCTACTCTGATGCTGGAACATCAAGCCTTTGAAAAGGGACTCAGTCTACAGATCAAACCTAAACAGACGACGGAGTTCTATGAGCAGGAAAGCATCACTCCTCCTCAGCAGGTAGTGTTATGTTAAATGGAGTACCTTAGGAAATGTTGTTTGCTGTGTACTCCTGGGGGGAGTGATCTTGAGCCTGACCCCAGGTGGTCTTGACTCCTCCCCAGGGGTGGGTCTGAACACTACCATGTGATGGTGGTTAGCCCACTCCCCTTTCCTGTCCAAGATCCATAAAAGCAGAGGTCTTCTGTTTGCTCTCTCTCCCCTGCCTTCCTGCTCACCAGAAATCACCATCCTGTGCCTGGTTCTTTTTTCCTTCACCAAGTGGCCATCACCCATGGGGTGGACAAAACCCATTGCCATCAAATCTGCTTTTATATTTACATATTTTGGCTCTTGTTTCCCCTCCCTATATCTTTGCACCTTCCCTACCTCTTAGACCTTTAATTTATTGTTAAACTTTTCTTCTTTTAACTTCCAAATCACAGTGAGATGATTTATTTGGGTCTGCATAGCCTTCCTCTCTCTCCATCTAATTCCTTCACTTCTGGGGAAGAAGGGGGAAGAGGGAAGGGCATCCTTTAAAATGTTATAGTTTCTATCAACTGTATATGACTCTCTGGGAAATGTAAATGAGAAGTGAGACAGCTGTGATTTGAACTCTTAGGGAAGAGAAGCTCGAGTCAGTGTGCAAGCCATGGGGGTCTCTTTTGTCCTGGTGCTCTCAGTACTTGGTTGCAGTCACCTACTTCTGGAGGTGTTGAAGCAAAGCCTGGCTGAGGCACTTAGTGCCACGGTCTGGTTGATTGGCCAGGGCTGGGTGCTAGGTTGGCCTGGATGATATTGAAGGTCTCTTTCAACCTGATTGATTCTATGATAACTGCTGGAGAGTCTATGATAAGTCTTCTAAAGCACTGCTCTGTTTCTGTATCTTCCTCAATTTGCCTCTGTGCAGAACATTCCACTGTCTGCTGTGTTCTGTAAGGACCATCTTGACTGGAGCAATCTGTGCTTGCCATTCTAGGAAATCCTGGATTCCCTTGCTGAGCTCTACTCCCTGTTACAAGAAGAGGATATGTGGGCTGGGCTGTGGCAGAAGCGCTGCAAGTTCCCAGAGACCGCGACAGCTATTGCCTACGAGCAGCATGGCTTCTTTGAACAGGTACACTCTTCAGTTCAGAAATGGTTTCTACAGGTTCACTGGCAGGATAAAAATTCTGGGCATCAGGAATATCATCTGAGTATTAATAAAAGTCAGTCTTCTGAAAAAGGAAGAGCCACAGGTTTTCTCCTGGCTAACGTGTTAGTTTAAGGCCATGTAACACCTACGTGGTGTTAGAGACCTGTCAGCCTGACCTCAGTGCCAGGCAAGGTCAAGGAACAGGTTGTCTTGAGTACCATCACAAAACACCTACAGGACAGCCAAGGGATCAGGCCCAGCCAGCATGGATTTAGGCATGGCAGGTCCTGCCTGACCAGCCTGATCTCCTTTTATGATCAGGTTATCTGCCTGGTGAATGTGGGGCAGGCTCTGGATGGAGTCTACCTGGAATGCAGCAAAGCCTTTGACACTGTCTGCCACAACAAGCTCCTGGCCAAGCTGGCAGCTTGTGGCTTGGACAGATTCACTCTGTGCTGGGTCAAGAACTGGCTGGATGGCAGAGCCCAGAGAGTGGTGGTGAATGGTGACACATCCAGTTGGCAGCTGGCACTAGTGGTGTCCCCCAAGGATCAGTGCTGGGCACAGTCCTGTTCAGTATCTTTATTAATGATCTGGAGCAGGGGATTGAGTCCAGCATCAGTAAGCTTGCAGGTGACACCAAGCTAGGAGCAGCTGTGGAGCTATTGGAAGGTAGGAGAGCCCTGCAGAGGGACATGGCCAGGCTGGATGAGTGGGCAGAGGCCAATGGGATGAGACTGGACAAGGCCAAGTGCAGAGTTCTACACTTTGTCCACAATAATCCCAAGCAGCACTACAGGCTGGGCCAGAGTGGCTGAGAGCAGCCAGGCAGAGAGGGAGCTGGGGGTACTGGTAGAGAGTAGCTGAAGATGAGGCAGCAGTGTGCCCAGGTGGGCAGCAGAGCCAATGGCATCCTGGGCTGGCTGAGGAGCAGTGTGGGCAGCAGGACAAGGGAGGTTATTCTGCTCCTGTGCTCAGCACTGCTCAGGCCTCACTTTGAGTGCTGTGTTGAGTTCTGGGCTCCTCAACTCAAGAGATGTTGAGGTATTGGAATGTGTCCAGTACCTCATGAAGGTGGTGAAGGGCCTGGAGCAGAGCCCTGTGAGGAGAGGCTGAGGGAGCTGGGGGTGTGCAGCCTGCAGCAGAGGAGGCTCAGGGCAGAGCTCATTGCTGTCTACAGCTACCTGCAGGGAGGCTGTAGCCAGGTGGGGTTGGGTTCTGCTACCAGGCAAACAGCAACAGAACAAGGGGACACAGTCTCAAGCTGTGCCAGGGCAGGTCTAGGCTGGATGTTAGGAGGAAGTTGTTGTCAGAGAGAGTGATTGGCATTGGAATGGGCTGCCCAGGGAGGTGGTGGAGTTGCTGTGCCTGGAGGTGTTGAAGCAAAGCCTGGCTGAGGCACTTAGTGCCATGGTCTGGTTGCTTGACCAGGGCTGGGTGCTAGGTTGGCTTGGGTGATCTTGGAGGTCTCTTGCAGCCTGGTTGGTTCTATGGTTCTAGCTACAGTGAGAGTTTTGAGCACATCACTCAGTGTTTCACAGCTCTTGTAGAGCTGCCAAGTGCCGACTGTATTCAGGAATGAGTTAACACAGCAATTTCTTTTTTTCCTTTAAAACTTATAAAGATTTGATCACTTCTTTTTTTAAAAGAAAGGATTGTTGAGTTAATGTACATAGCAGATGGCAAAATAAAATGGTTTGAATTTTATTTAGGCACAAGAAACTTACGAAAAAGCAATGGAAAAGGCGAAAAAAGAGCACGAACGGAGCAATGCTTCCCCTTCCATCTTTCCTGAGTATCAGCTCTGGGAAGATCATTGGATTCGGTGAGACTCTAAAGCAGATGTAGAACAAGCACTTTTACTTTGCAGTAGAAGTAAACTACCCTTCTGGTTTAAAGCATTAGTTACCAGAATGAACTTAGCTCGGGACTTAGCTCAGACACAGGGGGAACTTGAAAGGCAATAAAAAGAAGCAATTTTTTTCCTCCCTTCACAGAGTCTCAGATGTGATATGCCAGAAGTGTTGTAAAAATGTAATTTGCCATTGGTGGAAACAGACTGGAGCTGAAATTTGGTTTTCCTATTTAAAATGGTTGTTTTGGGAGAGACAAAATGCAGCTCTTCCCTGTTCACTCGCTCCTCTGTCACAACTGCCTATAAATAAATAGTCCTTCCATGTGGATAAAACTATGATTCTATGAAAGCTGTTCAGAAACAAATCTGCAGCTAGTGTCATGATAGACAACAGTTATAATCACTTTTATCAACACTGCCTTTGATGTTTCTTAGCTGCTCAAAGGAGTTGAACCAGTGGGAACCTTTGACAGAATATGGCCAGTCAAAAGGTCATATAAACCCCTACCTAGTGCTGGAGTGTGCATGGAGGGTTTCAAACTGGACTGCTATGAAGGAGGCACTGGTGCAGGTAAGTGAGGCCCTTTTTGTGCTCATGTTTAGTTTCTCTTGTCAAAATGTTGGTTGTAAAATGAAAAGACAACATTAGAGTTCACTTCACAGACACAGCTCTTTGGAAGTTTCCTTCAGTGTTCCAGCTGTGCTATTTTGAAGCTAGCTGGGATAGAGTAACACCTAAACCATCACACCAGCACACAGCTGGGGATTGTGGCAATTGAAGCTTCTCATTTCAACAGGCAGACTTGGTTCTTTTCTGTCTGGTTATAAAACTGTGCTGTGTAAGAAATTTAGCCAGGGCAGGTAATAAGTGATTAGAAAGCAACAATTGCTTGCCACAGAGGTGTGTGCAAGCAGGAGGAGGTTTGAGGAGCTGAAATTTGACTGGAAGTGTTGCAGGGATAGCTGAGTAAATAGACTGAAGGAAGACATTGAAGAAAGTGATTTCCTTTGATAAAGTGTAAAGGACTTTATCATTTACAGTTAAAGCAGAGAGGAGAGAGGCATTGAATTAAATGTTGCAGGGTGCATCAATGAGGCTGGCTGTGTAGGAGACAGGATTGGAGGTGATTGGCAGAAAGAGAGATGGGGATTAGACTTGAACAAGGATCACTGGGATTACAGAAAGGGATAGGTTACTTCTTGGGGGGAAATATACTTTGATTCTGCAAAAGTAGCTTTATGAAGTAAACAGAATCATCATGCATAAGCATAAGGGCATGCTTAGCTTGTTGATGATTGACTTTCATGTACCTAATCTTTATACTGGAATGTATGCAAGTGAAGATACTGAGACAGCTTCTAACAGTAGGCCTTTGTGGAGTGGCACTGTTTAACTCTGCAGTCCTCACTGAAAGAAGGCTGAAAAATAATTTTATCTCCTCTCAAATTGTGGCAGTTTGTGCTCAGTTTAATGGTAGAAGTAAGTATCATAATGATGATACAGAGTTCTGGATACATGCCCAGAGAAGGGCAACAAAGCTGGGGAGGGGCCTGGAGCACAAACCCTTTGAGGAGAGGCTGAGGGAGCTGGGGGTGTGCAGCCTGCAGAAGAGGAGGCTCAGGGCAGACCTCATTGCTGTCTGTAACTACCTGGAGGGAGGTTGTATCCAGGTGGGGTTGGTCTCTTCTCCCACGCAAGCAGCAACAGAAGAAGGGGACAGAGTCTCAAGTTGTGGCAGGGTAGGTCTAGGCTGGATGTTAGGAGGAAGTTGTCAGAGAGAGTGATTGGCATTGGAATGGGCTGCCCAGGTTGGTGGTGGAGTCACTGTCCCTGGAGGTGTTGAAGCCAAGCCTGGCTGAGGCACTTAGTGCCATTGCCTAGTTGACAGGATAGGGCTGGGTTCTAGGTTGGTCTGAATGATCTTGGAGATCTCTTCCAACCTGGTTGATTCTATGTTTATGATGGAGAGTGCTGAGGCTCCTAGGTTGCACTGCTGCTGGGAGCTTTCTGTTTGTTCTTCTGGGCAATGAGAAGACTTGAGTCTGGAATTTTCTCATGTTCCAAGGTTCTCTGAGAAACTTAATCCATTGATAATTATACTTTTATAGTTTCAAATGTACAGAATCATAAAATAGTTTGGAAGGGACCTCTGGAGGTCACATGTGCCACTGTTTCATTGAGAGCACTGCCCAATTAGATTGGATTGCCTTTTGCAGTAGAGTTCAGTGAGAGCTGAGATGCCACAGTCCTTCTGGACATACTCTTTGTCTGAAGTAGCAAAGATGTACCCTGTATAGAATCACAGAATGGTTTAGGTCGGAAGGGACCTCAAAGATCATCCAGTTCCTCCCAGTAGAACAGGATGCTCAAGGCCTCATCCAACCTGGCCTTCAACACCTCCAGGGAGGTTGTGGGGCACAGAAGCACCCGATGTGATCGAAGATCGAAGATCACATCGGGTGCTTCTGTGCTCCACAACTTCCCTGGGCAACCTGTGCCAGTGTCTCACCACCCTCCCTGCAAAGAACCCTTTCCTGACATCTACTTTCAATCTCCCCTCTGCCAGTTCAAACCCATTCCTCCTCATCCTGTCATTACCAGACCTTGCCAGTAGTGCCTCCCCAGCCTTCCTGTAGCCCCCTTCAGATACTGAGAGGCTACTGTAAGGTCTCCTCGAAGTCTTCTCCAGGCTGAAGTTGACTGCATAGGGCTGGGTGCTAGGTTGGCCTGGATGATCTTGGAGGTCTCTTCCAACCTGATTGATTCTATGATTAAGGGCATGTTGTAGGTTGTTGTAGAAACCAGCACAGCATTTGGCTTCTTTGCTTGTGTGTGGCAAGGGAGTCAGTTATCATCTTCATTTAGTAAACAGGTAATATTGTGCTGCTTGTACTTCCCTGCTATTGACCTTCCTGATTCATTATGGAGTTCATTATTGTGTTCTGCTGGTAATTCATTTTGCTGAGCAGCATACACTTCACTTGTGAAACATTTAACCTTCCTTTTGTCCTTTGCTGGGTTTCACTCATGAGATTCTAATCTGTGCTGTCCATGATCTTGGAGGTCTCTTCCAATCTGGATGATTCTGTGTGCTTGGTGAATGAATGCCCAGTTAAGTTGTGGCAGTTAGAGAACAGTTCAAACTACATTCAGCAGATAACACTTGGAAGGATACACATCTGGAAGATATTGTTTCTTTCCAAGAATTTATATGAGGCTATTTTTGTGACTGAAGCTTAAATGGCTTAGGAAACACTGTGAATACACAGCCACAGCCCTTCTCCCACTCCATGTTCCAAAAAGGTGCCACAGGAACTCTGTAGGTCTGTGTCTGCCTTCTACCTGAGAGCATGCTTTAGTGAGCTCTTCCACATGCAAAAAGCTGAGCATAGTTAAGGTAACTTCTTCCTCACCTGTTCTTAAGCACCTTCTTCCCAGGCAAATGACAGACTTCTCTGCTGGAGTCACCAGGAGTTTTCTGTTATTTTAACTTCATATGCAGGGTGTCTCTTCTGTAGGAAATGGGAAAATTATATAGAATCACAGAGTCCCCCAGGTTGGGAGAGACTTCCAACCTCATCCAGGCCAACCCAGCACCCAGCCCTAGCCAGTCAACCAGTCCAAGGCACTAAGTGCCTCATCCAGGCTTTGCTTGAACGCCTCCAGGGACAGCAACTCCACCACCTCCCTGGGCAGCCCATTGCAATCTATATGGGGAAGTTGTCTTTGCAGTCAGCCTTGCTGCTTCACAGAATTTTGGCAGGTGAGGATCCTTGAGTATGTCAGACATATCTGTAGGTCAGGCATCATACCAGCCCTGAGAGACAAACTGCTGCTCAAGTCTGTGAATGACTTTCTTTGCTCCCACTTCCAGAGGAAGGCACTGACTCCTAGCAGGACTGGTGGGAAGGGACACAGAGATTGTCAGATCCACACCCCTTGCCTCCCCAGCCCATCTCAAAGCATGCTCAGGGACACATTTAATATGGTTGTGAATACCTCCATGAATGGAGGTACCACAATCTTTCTGGGCAGCTTGTTCCACTGCCCTCAAAATGAGTAAGTGTTTTCTTCTGTTGAAGTGGAATTTTCTGCATTTTGGGTTTGTGCCTGTTTTCTCTTGTCCCATCATGGGTGACAGGCACCATTTTCCACCAAGGAGAAGAGTTCTGTGGCTTCAAAGGGGAGCACAGTATGAAAACTGGGGAGGCTGGGAGGAATGAACATCCAGCTGGAGCTGCTTCATTCATTGCCCACAGAGATGGTGGAGTCACCATCCCTGGAGGTGGTTAAAGGGAGACTGGATAAGGCACTTAGTGTCATAGTGTAGTTAGGTGTTAGAAGTTGGACTTGATTGTCTCAAAGGTCTTTTCCAACCTGGTTAATTCTGTGGTTCTGTGATATGTGTGTGTGTGTATATGTGTGTATATATATATATATTAAGGAAACATCCCCACTTTTCATAGTAAATGTGAGTAATTAATGTAGAAACCTGACTAGATGCTGAACTGCAATCTGAAAGGTGAGCCTGCTGCATTAAATCACAGTGGCAAGGAGCTCACTGATCTTCACTGCTGCTCACTGTGACATTACTGGAATTACTCAGCTAGAGATGCCAGAGTTTGGGTGAATTGAATATTTAAAACATAGTTTTACTGACTGAGGAGGGCTTCAGGCAGTGATTCTTCATATTGCAGAGAGAGGAGAGAAGAATTAGTCCATTGCTTAATGGGCAATGTTTTGTTTCATCAGCAGCATCTCAATTTCGAGCCAGTAGCTGCCAGTTAATATCATTACAGGTCAAATTGACAGTGGATTGTCTGCTTTCATATGTGCTAAAGATAAAACATGATTATGAAAAATGCTGAGCATCCTTTAATTCCAAGATCTTGCAGGATTAAGTACAGAAAATATCCTAGCAGTGTGCTTGGTTGTGACAGCTTAGTCTGGCATGATAAATATGCCGAGCTGTGTGTCTCTCTCACTGGCTTCAAAATCGGACTGGATATTGCCTTATTTTAAATGTCCTGTGTTTATTCTGCTCTAACACTTTGCTTTGGAAGAAGGGAAAATAGGTGGATGCAATCTTTATGCTTTGCATTACAGTGGTAAACTACTATGGTACTCTGGCCAGTAGGACAAGGGAGGTTATTCTGCCCTTGTACTCAACACTGGTTGGAACTGTGTCCAGGTCTGGGCTCCTCAGTTCAAGAGAGATGTTGAGATGCTGGAAGGTGTCCAGAGAAGGGCAGCAAGGCTGGGGAGGGGCCTGGAGAAGAGCCCTGTGAGGAGAGGCTGAGGGAGCTGGGGGTGTGCAGCCTGCAGAAGAGGAGGCTCAGGGCAGAGCTCATTGCTGTCTGCAGCTCCCTGCAGGGAGGCTGTAGCCAGGTGGGGTTGGTCTCTTCTGCCAGGCAACCAGCAAGAGAAGAAGGGGACACAGTCTCAAGCTGTGCCATGGGAGGTCTAGTCTGGATGTTGGGATGAAGTTGTTGTCAGAGAGAGTGATTGTCATTGGAATGGGCTGTCCAGGTTGGTGGTGGAGTCACTGTCCCTGGAGGTGTTGAAGCCAAGCCTGGCTGGGGCACTTAGTGCCATGGTCTGGTTGATTGGCCAGGGCTGGGTGCTAGGTTGGACTGGCTGAGCCTGAAGGTCTCTTCCAGCCTGGCTGATTCTTTGATTATCTAATAATAGAATTATCTTCTCTAATAATGTGAGCTATATATAAATATGTGATACATATAAATATAATGACCAAGCCTGAGAATGAGAACTGTGTTGCACAGTAGATTACAGACCTTGAGTTGAAACAGGATGAAGTAGATCATGTCTGACAGATTGTGGGTTTGGAGATTTGCAAGCTGAGTAGAAGTGACAGCCAGGAGGAAGTGCTGATATGCTGTAGCTGCAGCTACATGAAACGAGGTATTTTCAGTAATGAGACATTTAGTAAACAGCTGAAGAGAAGCTGCTGCTGAAGCCACAAATGGAGCTTTTGTGGCTCAGGATCCTATAAAAGTGTCAGGACACGTTTGCATGAATATTAGAGTGTGAGTGAATAATTGATTCTCTGCTGCTCCACTCACTACTCCAGTTTTATTGACACTCTTTAATGTGGCTGGTTTTTCTCCAGCTGCATGCTTGATTCACAAGAGAGGTCAGAAAGGATGGCAAACATGTATCAGTTTTTGTAAATCTTTGTGAAGCATCTTTAATAATCTCCCTATTAAAGTTGAGCTATTAAAACAGCCAGTGGCCTTTGATAGGACCCAAGACTCATTTCCATTTGCTCACACTGCCATTGTGCTTAATGATCCAGGAGATAATGTAATACAGAGAGAGATTATTTTCGCTGTGGAAGTGTAAGGTTCCTACCTGGCAGTTTCTCTTTGCTGGCTCAGGCATAAAAGTCAGTTGAGGATAACAGAAGGAACAATTGTAGTGGTTAAGCTACAGTATAGCAACAAGAGGATAATGCAGAGGCATTGCTGTGCTGCACATCGAACCAGAAAGGGTTTGGTGTAAAGGGGAAGAAGATTTAAGACCTGCAGAGCAGTGGTGAAGTGCAGGTCCCCTGTAAAACGCTCGCAGAGTTGAGCTGCCAGGACATTGCTGGTGTGAGTTGCCAGATGTGTGATGTTTCAGGGTATGAAGGAAAAGGTTTGAAATGATTATTTAAAGAAAATGATCTGACTTTGCACCTGTGCTCAGAAATTACTTTGCCATAAATAGGAAGGTTAGTGGTAGATTACTTAAAAACATATTAACTGTTTATTCACATCAACTTAGCATTGCCCTGGAGCAGGCACTTAGGAAGCCTAATGCTGGCATAATGTGCTGAGGTGGGGAGGGGATCCTTTAGCGTGAGATGTTGACTTTACTTGTTCTGGAGCCTCTGAAGCATTGCAGTGGTGCTTTTTGTTACCTGCTGAGCAGCATCTTTTCTCTTTACACAGGGTGTAGTGGTTTGCAGTGAGCTTTATGCTCCTGTTGCAGAGCTGCTTTCAGCTTGCTCAGCTGTCTCGGAGCTACGCCACAGTTGTTGCTGTATAAATACCCTAGCAGCAGGTTATGTGCAGGCACTTTTATTCCTGCACTGAGTTTGCAGTTTATTTGCTAGCTTCAAGGGAGCTGAAACTCTTCTAATGGCAATTTTTTGGGTGTTTTACTCTGGTATTTTTAGACAATCAGCTAATTCTTACCCCCAAAAAAACCCCAAGTGTTTGTTTAAGAAGGCTTTAAAAAAATCATTTCAAGTCTGCACCTGAGTATGAATGAGCTTTACTAGACTTTTTCTTCCATTTGCTTCCCAGGTGGAGTTGAGTTGTCCAAAAGAGATGGCATGGAAAGTGAATATGTACAGAGGGTACTTAGCAATCTGCCACCCAGAGGAGCAGCAGCTGAACTTCATTGAGCGCCTGGTGGAGATGGCGAGCAGCTTGGCCATTCGGGAGTGGAGGAGGCTTCCTCACGTGGTCTCACATGTTCATACCCCACTTCTCCAGGTAAGAAAGAGAAGGGTTTTTGATTGCCACTGATGTTCCAGTTGGCAGGTTTCAGAACCTCAAGTCTCTGTGAGCATAGACTCTTTCACTGTGTAGTGCTGATGGATTTTTCAGAGCGGTGCTTTTGTGTTTAAAGCTGCAGAATGTGCATTTGGAGTTCTTTTAGAGCTTACCTGGATCTGTTCTGTTCTGTTTGTGGCATACAGAGGTAGGTATTTAAACACTGATCAGATGCCTCCCTTTTTTCTTGGTGGACTAATGCACAATACACTTCAGTACTTGGAGCTCTTGAACGCTGAGTGGGTTTTGAAGTGGGGTCTGGTTTGGGTGGGTTTATTGTTGCATTCTGTTCTTTGCAGAGGTGTTGAAATAACCTCCCAAGTGTTCTGTTCAGCTAAACATGTTAAATGTGCTGTGGAGTTTTTTCAGCTCCCTGCCTAGACTTTTTTTTGGATCTTGCTTTTTCTTTCTTTTTTTAAGTCAGAGCATCAACAGTTAGCTCAGTAAAGCTCAGTATTTGCAATTGCTGCTGTTTCTTTGAGGAGTGACTATCTCCACAGGCAGAGCAAGTCCTGAAAGCCCCTGTGGCTGAAGCATTAAGGTTAAAGAACCCAAAACTGTAATAGTCTGTTATTAGTGAAGAACCTTTACAGGTGAGCAGTACTACCTTTGGGAAAAATGCTGCAGCTTCTGGCCAGTGTCATTTCTTCTGAAAGAAATAGTGCTACAGGGGAGCTTCTCATCTCCAGGGGTGAAATTCTGCTACAGGGGAACTTCTTATCTCCAGGGGTGAAATTCTGCTACGGGGGAGCTTCTCATCTCCAGGGGTGAAATTCTGTTACAGGGGAGCTTCTCATCTCCAGGGGTGAAATTCTGCTACAGGGGAACTTCTCATCTCCAGGGGTGAAATTCTGCTACAGGGGAACTTCTTATCTCCAGGGGTGAAATTCTGCTACAGGGGAGCTTCTCATCTCCAGGGGTGAAATTCTGCTACAGGGAAACTTCTTAGAATCATAGAATCAAGCAGGTTGGAAGAGACCTCCAAGATCATCCAGTCCAACCTAGCACCCAGCCCTATCCAGTCAACCAGACCATGGCACTAAGTGCCTCATCCAGGCTTTGCTTGAACACCTCCAGGGATGGTGACTCCATGACCTCCCTGGGCAGCCCATTCCAATGCCAATCACTCTCTCTGTGAAGAACTTCCTCCTAACATCCAGCCTATACTTCCACTGGCAGAACTTGAGACTCTGTCCCCTTCTTCTGTTGCTGGTTCTTATCTTCAAGAGTGAAATTCTGGAACATCTCAGTGCAACACAATCTGAACTTTTGTAATAGGGATACATTTCTTGATGGAACATTACTCAGAGATCTATAAATGAACCTTACTTGTAGAAAATCAGAGTGCTTAGTTCTGCTAAAATGACTCTGCCTGTGGATGGAGCTTACACAGCAGCCCAGACCCTCAGATTTTTATATTATGAACAGATGCATCAGATCAAGTGAATGAATATGGAAGTTTTCTTCATGCTGAGGTGGTGGGTGCAATGTTTCTTTTTTATTGAGCTCATACAATACCAGTGGAAGGCTTTAGATTCATTCCTCCCTGCTCAGTTTTCACTGGTATTTCAACTTTTTCCCTCCCCTAAGAATGCCAGTATCTGCAGCATGAAAGGATTAGTCTTGTGAAATTAAGTATTGAAATGCTTTCAGCTATCAATTAAAACCAGCTTTAAAAATGATCTAATATGTATATACCCCTGATGAAGAAAGGATGAATTAGTCAGTGACTGACAGGGGTACAAATGCAGCCACGAATTTGCACTGCAGTAATGACTTTTCTTTTTCAGTATCAGATAGGATGTGATTAAATACCTGTGAGAAAATTAAATTTACATGATGAATGGCTGTAGGATGAAGGTGAAGCTATTGTGGGAGCTGATACTGAGATGACTGTGGAAAATATAACTTTGTTTAATTCATTTTGTTTCAAGAGGTTTCTCTCTGTAAATTCAGACTGCCTCCTTTTCCCCCTTCTTTCTTTTTAAGTTATCTTACTTAGGTGATTAACAATGGATACAACTCTTATCTGCCAAGTGCTAGCTTAGAGGATACTACACTGGCTTTGTTGTAGTGCAGGTAATTAAATTCCATTGAAGTTTGTGCATCTCCTCTTCAGGTGGTTGGAGTTTTAAGGTGTCCCCTGCCTTTAGTAGGTTTGAGACTAGAGACTGCTGCCATCTTCTGTTTGTTCATCTCATTAATTGGAGGGCAGTAGAAGCCAGAGTAAAACTATTCTAAACTTATCTTCACAAAGCTAAGGTCTTTCTGTAGTAGATGTCAGAGCAAAACCATTCTAAACTCCTTAAGCAGTATCTCTGAGTAGCACCTTCAGGAGCATGCAGGTAGTATTTCTCTACAGTCAGGCTTCTGTTAAGAAGAAATTAGGTCATGACCAGGAGAGAATTCATCTCAGTAAGTTCTGTTCAAAGTTTTGGGGTCTAATTCTTGAAAGTTCTGTTAAAAGTCTTGTTCAGGGTCAGTATTTTTACTCAGTCCTTTTGTGTATATATATTTTTTTTCTTGTGCTTTTCTGTGGTTGCTTTGCTATGGTTAGGGTTGATGTAGTAAGTTCAACCTCCATGCCAGGACTTAATTCCAACCTGTGGATGTGTGTGAGAAAAGATGAAAGTGAAGAGAAGATTCCAGATGGTGTGGGCTGCTTTTTGTTTTGGCTGTGTGGTGTGAGGTTTTTTTTTGTTTGTTTGTTCTTGTTTTAAATAAAAATAT
The DNA here is from genome assembly GCF_015220805.1 of Pogoniulus pusillus. Taxonomy (NCBI): domain Eukaryota; kingdom Metazoa; phylum Chordata; class Aves; order Piciformes; family Lybiidae; genus Pogoniulus; species Pogoniulus pusillus. The sequence goes on along the minus strand of NC_087276.1, from coordinate 29,512,310 downwards.
GCTTCTTAAAAGCAAGACTCTGCCATTTGAGAGGTCATTTGTGAAAGCATTTGTAGTTGAAAATAGAAGAATAGATGAGAGGATTTTTTTTGTTCCACTGTCAAGGAGAGACATGTCATAGGTGCCTGAAGTTAAAGCTGGCAAGCAAAGCCATGTATTACTGGAAGAGCCCACTAAGTACAGAGCAGTAAAAGTCTTCTTGCCACCAAACACTCTTAGGGCATTCAAGTTTTGTCAGAATGAGGCATGCATGGAATAAAATGCTTTATGCTTGTAATGCATCCCTGGAGAAGAAAGGAGCTGTGTCCAGTTCTGGGCCCCTCAATTCAAGAGAGATGTTGAGGTGCTGGAAGGTGTCCAGAGAAGGGTGACAAAGCTGGTGAGGGGCCTGGAGCACAAACCCTATGAGGGGAGGCTGAGTGAGCTGGGGGTGTGCAGCCTGCAGAAGAGGAGGCTCAGGGATGACCTTATTGCTGTCTACAAATACCTGAAGGGAGGCTGTAGCCAGGTGGGGTTGGGCTCTTCTGCTAGGCAAGCAGCAATTGAACAAGGGGACAGAGTGTAAAGTTGTGGTAGGGGAGGTCTAGGCTGGATGTTGTTAGGAAGTTGTTGTTAGAGAGAGTGATTGGCATTGGAATGGGCTAGCCAGGGAGGTGGTGGAGTCACCATCCCTGGAGGTCTTCAAGAAGAGACTGCATGAGGCACTTGGTGCCATGGTCTAGTTGACTGGCTAGGGCTGGGTGCTAGGTTGGACTGGATGATCTTGGAGGTCTCTTCCAACCTGGTTGATTCTATGATTCTATTCAAGGACCTATTACAAACGTGTAAGAAAGCATTTATGGCACCTTTAATAAAGAGAAAAGAAGTTGTTTATTAACATTAGCAACCTAATGGTATACATTTTGTGCTGGTGATGCAGTGGATGAATTCAACATCTCAATTCACTTCAGAGAGAGAGTGATTGGCATTGGAATGGGCTGCCCAGGGAGGTGGTGGAGTTGCTGTGCCTGGAGGTGTTGAAGCCAAGCCTGGATGAGGCACTTAGTGCCATGATCTGGTTGATTGGCCAGGGCTGGGTGCTAGGTTGGGCTGGATGAACTCGGAGATCTCTTCCAACCTGCTTGAGTCTGTGATTCTATGAATTAGTGACTAAATGTTCAATCAGTCTTATGGATTATTTTTCCTTCTTACTATCTTATTATTGGTTACATTGGTTAAAGGTCACTTATGAAGCTAATCATCAGGTCCCTAAAACAGCACAAATAGTTGTGTCTTAAAGATGACACCATTCATAGAGGCCTTGTTTTTGACACTGAAACTGGCCAGGCTTGCTTTTTCTGCACTCTTTCATGATATTGGTATTGTTTAATGTTTTCCAGGCAGCACAGCAAATAATTGAACTTCAAGAAGCAGCCCAAATAAATGCAGGATTACAACCAACTAACCTGGGGAGAAACAACAGCTTGCATGATATGAAGACTGTTGTAAAGACTTGGAGGAACAGGTTACCGATTGTGTCAGATGATTTATCCCACTGGAGCAGCATTTTCATGTGGAGACAACATCATTACCAGGGTAAAACTGCCTGGTCCAGCATGCATTCATCATGTAATTTTCCAGACAACACATTGTTTGAAATAAGTTCTTTGTCTTTTAGTTTTGTGTTTAAACATCCAGGAATGTTGTTGATCTTCTTGCCAAGTGTTTGTTTTGTTTCAGTCTCCACTGAAGTGTTTGGTTGTCTGTAGTCATCGTGGTCTATCTCTTGCTGTGCAGGTTAGGTGCTGTGCCTGTAATCACAAACGATTCCTCTTTTACTTCTAGCCATTGTGACTGCCTATGAAAACAGCTCTCAGCACGATCCTAGCTCCAATAATGCCATGTTGGGAGTTCATGCTTCTGCATCTGCAATTATCCAGTATGGAAAGATTGCTCGCAAGCAAGGGCTGGTCAACGTGGCCCTGGACATCCTGAGCCGCATTCACACCATCCCCACCGTGCCCATCGTGGACTGCTTTCAGAAGATTCGCCAGCAAGTCAAATGCTACCTCCAGCTGGCTGGAGTCATGGGCAAAAACGAGTGCATGCAGGTGTGGCAGCTTTACCTCTCAAGTTGTGGCAGCTTTACCTCTCAAGTTGTGGCAGCTTTACCTCTCAAGTTGTGGCAGCTTTACCTCTCAAGTTGTGGCAGCTTTACCTCTCAAGTTGTGGCAGCTTTACCTCTCAAGTTGTGGCAGCTTTACCTCTCAAGTTGTGGCAGCTTTACCTCTCAAGTTGTGGCAGCTTTACCTCTCAAGTTGTGGCAGCTTTACCTCTCAAGTTGTGGCAGCTTTACCTCTCAAGTTGTGGCTGAGGCTTGGAGGGCCTCCAGATACGTAGAATCACAGAGTCATAGAATGTTGGGCTGGAAGGGACCTCAAAAGATCACAGAATGGTTTAGATTGGAAGGGACCTAAAGGATCATCCAGTTCCAACCCTCTGCCATAGGCAGGGACACCTCCCACTAGAACAGGTTGCTCAAGGCCTCATCCAGCCTGGCCTCGAACACCTCCAGGGAGGCTGTGGAGCAGAGAATTACCCAATGTGATTGAAGATCACATTTGATGATTCTCTCCTCCACAGCCTCCCAGGGCAACCTGTGCCTGGAATGCTGGAACAGGTTGCCCAGGGTGGTAGTTGAGGCTACATCCTTGAAGGTACTCAAGGTCAGGCTTGACAGGGCTCTGGGCAACCTGATCTACTGGGGAATGTCCCTGCTCACTGCAGGGGGTTGGACTAGATGACCTTTGGAGGTCTCCTCCAATCCAAACCATTCTATGACTCCACAATTCTGTGATTGTCATCTTGAAACTGAATATTTGGAATGTATTAAAAGTAAGCTGACTGAAAAATGTAAATTAAAAGATTATGAGATAGATACATAGAACAGAGTTTGAAATAGGAAGAAACAGCTCAATTTCAGTACTAACTTGCAACTTGAGTCAGTTCTTAGTGTCACTCGACTGAAGGATGCTGGCAAGCTGAAGTGAAATGATACGTGTTAAAAAAGAAGGGGAAAAGGTAATGATAGGCCAAACCACTGACACAGAATCAGTCATAGAGTCATAGAATCAGAGAATCAACCAGGTTGGAAGAGACCTCCAAGATCATCCAGTCCAACCTATCCCCCAGCCCTAGCCAGTCAACTAGACCATGGCACTAAGTGCCTCATCCAGGCTTTTCTTGAACTCCACCACCTCCCTGGGCAGCCCATTCCAATGCCAATCACTCTCTCTGTGAAGAACTTCCTCCTGACATCCAGCCTGTACTTCCCCTGCCACAACTTGAGACTGTGTCCCCTTGTTCTACTGGTGGCTGCCTTAGAGAAGAGACCAACCCCCACCTGTGTACAACCTCTCCTCAGGTAGTTGTAGACAGCAATGAGGTCACCCCTGAGCCTCCTCTTCTCTAGGCTAAACACCCCCCAGAATCATCCAGGTTGGAAGAGACCTCCAAGATAATCCAGGCCAACCTATCACCCAGCCCTGCCCAATCAACCAGACCATGGCACCAAGTGCCTCATCCAGGCTTTTCTTGAACACCTCCAGGGATGGAGACTCCACCACCTCCCTGGGCAGCCCATTCCAATGCCAATCACATGAGGTCATCAAACTGAGAAACTTTGTTAAAGAAAAGTGAGGAAAGCTAAGCTGTGAGTTGATGAGTATCATTGACAGGGTCTAAATAGTTTTGCATAGGCCAATGGAAACTTCCAATTGTTGTCAGGTCAGATTTTCAAACAGGAAAATGAGCTACCAGAAACTTCTGCTGTTTAGATTTGAAGAGAATGGTTTTGCTGTTTCATCTTAAAACCCCCTTCCATTTTAAAAGGCTTTTCTCACTAAGGCTTATTTAACAGGGCCTCGAAGTGATTGAATCAACCAATCTGAAGTACTTCACCAAGGAGATGACTGCTGAGTTTTATGCGTTGAAGGGAATGTTCTTGGCACAGATTAACAAGTAAGTCTGTTGGCTGGGAGAAGACCTTTTTACACATCTGAGAGAAATGCAGCTGAGGTTATTTCAACACAGTACTTGAGCAGGAAAGCTGTTCCATGTGTTTATACCAGCATAAGATTTGTCACAGCTGCATAAGAGAGTAAAAGTAATGTTCTTTGTGATAGTTTTGCTTTAAGCTGTGAGGACTGTTAGTGTTTGGAGGAAGATCTCCCCTTAATTCACTAAATATCTCAACAGTCAGATTTTGCTTGGTGATGCCAAAAGACCCCTTCAGATTTCAAACAGCTTTTATTATGTGTGGTACCTAGAGGCAATATTCCTGCATGTTCCATATGGGTGGAATAATTCCTTTACCACGATGTCGTGGACAGTTACGGAATGAAATCCATCGGGTTCGAAGCTGTACACTTCAACCTCACATAGCAGTTTAAGTCAGGAAATGATGAACACCACTTTCTGTGGGTACAAGAGAGAAATTTTAAACAGGCAGAATGCAATTACTTTGATGAAGAGTGCAGTGGGCTTTTTTTATGGCCATAAGTGAGCTTAGTTTTCAGTTGAGATGTAAAGAGAAGAAATTGTACCTCCCTCTGGCTTTTAAATGTGTTTTAAGTTCACGCAGCTAAAGTAGAAGGCGGCTAAACTGTCTCTGTTTGTTGTTTCAGAATAGAATGGATCAAGGGTTCTGTTTCAGACATGATTCTGAGGTACTTAGCAGTTTCTTAATCTTACTGAAGTGCATACTGGCATTTTTTTTAGCGCTGCAGTTGAGGTCAGGAATTAGGAAGGCTGCGGTTAGGAACAAGGGCAGGGTCGGACCGGAGAACGTGTGGCTGCTGATTACCTGTGTGTCGACTCAACGGGGAAGTTAAAGGTCACCTCTGCTCTTGCATCTCCCTCTGCTGCCCATTTGCTGAGCAAGGTGATAGAAACCATTTTTAAAAAGTCATCTCAGGTGTCAGGAATGATGGATTGTGGAGAAGGAGAAAAGAAAACCGACTGAAAAGTCTCCTTTCTGCAGAGGGGAAGCACTGATACAAAGTCATCTGTCAGGCTGCTGCTGCCGTGGTTCACTTCAAAACCTCTATCTAGGGTGCAGAAACCTCTGAGAGCAAGTAACATATTAATGTGGCACAGAAGTGACTATATACTTTCTCCTCGGCATCTAGCTGCTTGAATTTATCACTGTGATCCTCCAAGCTAATATCTTTATGTTAAAAAAACACTTTTCAGTTCAAATCAGTCAAACAAGCATCACCTTATTCTTATAAGGTGTTTTATGCTTTATTCCAATGCTTATTCTCTAAGGGAGAAATCATTGAATCGCAGTATCACCAAGGTTGGAAGAGACCTCACAGATCATCAAGTCCAACCCTTTACCACAGAGCTCAAGGCCAGACCATGGCACCAAGTGCCACGTCCAATCCTGCCTTGAACAGCTCCAGGGACGGCGACTCCACCACCTCCCCGGGCAGCCCATTCCAGTGTCCAATGACTCTCTCAGTGAAGAACTTTCTCCTCACCTCTAGCCTAAATCTCCCCTGGTGCAGCCTGAGGCTGTGTCCTCTTGTTCTGGTGCTGGCCACCTGAGAGAAGAGAGCAACCTCCTCCTGGCCACAACCACCCCTCAGGTAGTTGTAGACAGCAATAAGGTCACCCCTGAGCCTCCTCTTCTCCAGGCTAACCAATCCCAGCTCCCTCAGCCTCTCCTCGTAGGGCTGTGCTCAAGGCCTCTCCCCAGCCTCATCGCCCTTCTCTGGACACGCTCAAGCATCTCAACATCCCTTTTAAACTGGGGAGCCCAGAACTGAACACAGTACTCAAGGTGTGGTCTGAGCAGTGCAGAGTACAGGGGCAGAATGACCTCCCTGCTCCTGCTGACCACACCATTCCTGATGCAGGCCAGGATGCCACTGGCTCTCTTGGCCACCTGGGCACACTGCTGGCTCATGTTCAGGCAGGTATCAATCAGCACCCCCAGATCCCTCTCTGTCTGGCTGAATCAGCCAGCTTGGAAGAGACCTCCAAGATCATGCAGTCCAACCTGTCACCCAGCCCTGTCCAGTCAACTAGACTATGGCACTAAGGCTTTTCATGAAACACTTTCTCTTAATAAGCAGTCCTGGAATGCTTTTAAAGTTTCTTCATTTCAGTAGTGTGCTATTTTTATGCCTGAGAGGTTACACAGATTCAAGGGCTGTATAGATTGAGGTGAGCAATACCACATCTTGGACTAGGAGCACTTGAGGAATCATAAAGATTTCCAGAGTATCAAAGAATGAGTCTTTTCAGTAGCAAAAAACTGTGCAAATAGCTTTCATATTCCTGCACTTTCCCTGTTCAAAACCAAACTTAAAGCTGTGGTGATGACTTTTTCCAGATAATATTGAATGTAAATGTTTTAATCACTCTGGAAAAACAAATCAATAAGAGATGTAGTCCTCCAAAAGACAGCAGATAAACATCTTCCCAGGGTTTCTTTCTTCCTTTTTTATTCAGCAGAGCAGCACTTCAAAATCCTTCTTGTGCTACCATTACTCTTGTCCCAGTATCGTTCCTTGGGTTGAGATTGCAGCGCACTGGAAGTTTTTTAGCTCTTTTCAGGGAGCATCTGGAGGTCTTGGGCACCTACATGAATGTTTTCATTGTGAAGCATTTACTTTCACAGCTGCTGAACTTCTAAGGAAATCTAAGACAAAATAGTTGTAAGGGACCTAACGAGAGAACTTAATGTAAAAATGCTGCTAGGTATTGAGATGGTTTGGGAGTTAACTGCCTCCCTCACCCACAATGAAATCACCCAGACTAGACTCAGTTGGCTGGAAGTTAAGGAATGAAGCTGTGTTTACAGCTTAGCACAAGTTACAGGCATATATACACAAATATTTGCAGTTATATACAAGTTAAAAGTAATACAGAAACTCCTCCCAGAAAATGAAGAGTCCCCAGGAGGTTCCTGACCCAAACCTCCTCCCCCCTCCCTCTTTTCCTCCCTTCAGAAATAACTAGATCAGTCCCTGTACATCTCACCTGATAAATCTGGAGACATCTGAGGTGAGATGTCAAAAAGACCCCAAGGATGTTGGAGGCAAAAGGGTTAGGTCAGATTAGAGTTAAGGCAGACAGACCACCAGAGAGAAGGAACAGAAGCGAGAGCTGAGCAGTGAGTGTCTGACCTATATTTTGACTAGTTGTGTTGCTCAGCAGCAGAATGAGTGATGTAGGGTCCTGTTGTGTTGTTTTTTCTTTCTTCTCACAGCTGAGGACTTAATTTCTCTCAGTAAAATATTCCAATTAGCCTCAAAGCAGCACAGGTATTAAGAAAGTAACTGAGCAAGCTCTCAGGAATCAGGCTCTTGCCTCACCTAGCTACTTTGTGTTAGTATAAAAGCAATGTTCCCTTCCTTGTCACAACGCAGGTCTGAAGAAGCCAACAAAGCCTTTTCTGCAGCTGTACAAATGCATGATGTGCTGGTGAAAGCCTGGGCAATGTGGGGTGATTACCTGGAGAATATCTTTGTGAAGGAACGGCAGCTGCACCTGGGTGTGTCTGCAATTACTTGCTACCTGCATGCCTGTCGCCATCAGAATGAGAGCAAATCAAGGAAGTACTTGGCAAAGGTGAGTAAAACCTGGATGGTTTAATAAGAATTGGAGCTCCAGCCCTTCAGACAATGCTGGGGTAACGTTCAGTGCTCAAATCTGTGCAATTAGAGGGCTGTCAGTTGCTGATGGAAAGCTTTAATTTAGGAGGAAAGTCTGCATGTGGTCGCTGTGGCGTCACTGCACATAACTCATCTTGGATTTTTCTGCTTCACTTAGATGTGGAACCTTTTTTTTCAGGAGGAAGGAAGGGGAACAAATCACACCCAGCATTTCTGCTGTGTAATGTGGTGTAACATCTGTAGAAAGGCATCCTTTGGTCCTTTAAAAGAGGAATAATTTCTTAGCTGTTTAGCATCACTATGGTTAATTTATATTAACTTTTACCTCACTATTGCATTTTATTCCAAAGAAGCCTTTTCTGTAGGTTTTTCCTCTTCATTCATAGAATCAAGCAGGTTGGAAGAGACCTACAAGATCATCCAAGCCAACCTAGCACCCAGCCCTGGCCAATCAGCCAGACCATGGCACTAAGTGCCTCATCCAGGCTTTACTGGCAAGGTTGGACGTGGCACTTGGTGCCATGGTCTAGCCTTGAGCTCTGTGGTAAAGGGTTGGACTTGATGATCTGTGAGGTCTCTTCCAGCCCTGATGATACTGTGATACCTCCAGGGAGGGCGACTCCACCACCTCCCTGGGCAGCCCATTCCAATGCCAATCACTCTCTCTGCCAACAACTTCCTCCTAGCATCCAGCCTAGACCTCCCCTGGCACAGCTTGAGACTGTGTCCCCTTGTTCTGTTGCTGGTTGCCTGGCAGCAGAGCCAACCCCACCTGGCTACAACATGATTTCAGCCAAAAATCACTCTTTGTAGTATGTGTTTCTCAGCATGGGGATGTGTACCCTAATCTCACATGAAGAAAATCTGGTCTGTGATAGCATAGTGTAGAAGACAGTCTGTGTTCAGCATGAAACACAGCATATTTTCTTAGCTTAGCCTCAGTAGCACTCTGAAGTTGTTTATTCTCCCTTTCTGGTTGCATAACTGTTAGTGTTTTTTTTAGTCAATGCTTAATATATTTGCATTTAAATTAAACTGCAGAAGAAATATCATGAGGGGTGGGTGTGCAGCTATAGTAATGAAGAACACCAAGTAAATATTTTAAGTTCTGACATTAAATTATCCAAATAGCATATTTTAGGTTTTATAAACTTGCCTCATTCTCTTTTGCTTCTTTCTGTCTTGTTTCACAGCAAATGGAAGGCTTACATTTTTGCTCTTTTTTTAATATACTTGAAATATTCTCTCTGAAGGGGAAAAAATGGCATTGGCCAAGTGTAATGAAATTTAAGTTGTTGCATCCAGTGCAGCTTAAAAAGACTGTGCCCAGGTGGGCAGCAGAGCCAATAGCATCCTGGGCTGGCTCAGGAGCAGTGTGGCCAGCAGGACAAGGGAGGTTCTTGTGCCCCTGTGCTCAGCACTGCTCAGGCCACAGCTTGAGTGCTGTGTCCAGTTCTGGGCTCCTCAATTCAAGAGAGATGTTGAGATGCTGGAAGGTGTCCAGAGAAGGGCAACGGAGCTGGTGAGGGGCCTGGAGCAGAGCCCTGTGAGGAGAGGCTGAGGGAGCTGGGGGTGTGCAGCCTGCAGAAGAGGAGGCTCAGGGCAGAGCTCATTGCTGTCTACAACTGCCTACAGGGAGGCTGTAGCCAGGTGGGGTTGGGCTCTGCTGCCAGGCAAGCAGCAACAGAAGAAGGGGACAGAGTGTCAAGTTGTGGCAGGGGAGGTCTAGGCTGGATGTGAGGAGGAAGTTGTTGTCAGAGAGAGTGATTGGCATTGGAATGGGCTGCCCAGGGAGGTGGTGGAGTGGCTGTGCCTGGAGGTGTTGAAGCCAAGCCTGGCTGGGGCACTTAGTGCCATGGTCTGGTTGGTTGGCCAGGGCTGGGTGCTAGGTTGGCCTGGCTGAGCTTGGAGGTCTCTTCCAACTTAGCTGAGTCTGTGATTCTGTGATCGTTAATAAAACATCTTTGGGGGGTTTGTGCTTCGTAATGATTGATTTGGTCTCAAATTTCAGTGCTGAGATGCCCTCTTGTAATTCTCTTTCAGGTGCTTTGGCTGCTGAGTTTTGATGATGATAAGAACACCTTAGCTGATGCAGTAGACAAGTACTGTATTGGGGTCCCACCCATTCAGTGGCTGGCCTGGATTCCGCAGCTGTTGACGTGCCTGGTTGGCTCAGAGGGTAAACTCCTCCTGAACCTCATCAGTCAGGTACAGAAGTTAACTGTCAGCTCTCTATTGCCTGTAATCTTTGCTTTCAAGGTGAGGTACAAAGCAAGCTAAGAGAGTGCCAAGCTTTAGAATGCCATTGTTTGCAACAATTGGTGAGTTTAAACAAGTTATAATTGCTCTCTGTGAGTTGAATGCTTTAAATTTCAAAGTGAGTGCTACTTAATGAGATGAAATCCAGGGAAATTGTATGCCATATGGGCATAAGGCATTAGAGCTTTCCCTCTGGAATTCTGTTTCTTACTTCTTTATGAACATTATTGAGCACATTTAGAAACACATAGTTAAATGCTGGTAAGAGGAGCAAGGATAAAGAATTGTTAGCTTTAGGGACTAAAGGGCAAACTATTTCATTGGTTCTTTGGGTTTTATTAGGCTTGATTTTAAATAACAAGGCTTTGTCTGTCACCATCAGAAGTCTTTACTGGGGCTTTGTTAATCCTCACTTGAAGTTTAGCATAACAAATGATTAGACAAATAAGGATAAGGTTTAGGGAGTCAGATGAAGAAACTAACTTCCTGGATTTGTGCCTCTGAACTGACAGATAGGAGGTTTGATTCACCTTGCTTTGAGATTTAAAGATTTTACTGCCTATTGCTGTCAGCTCTGAAGCCCAGCCCACAAATAGAACAGTATCACAGTATCAGTATCATCATCAGGGTTGGAAGAGACCTCACAGATCAGCAAGTCCAACCCTTTACCACAGAGCTCAAGGCTAGACCATGGCACCAAGTGCCACGTCCAACCTTGCCTTGAAGTGCCCCAGGGACGGCGACTCCACCACCTCCCCGGGCAGCCCATTCCAGTGTCCAATGACTCTCTCAGTGAAGAACTTTCTCCTCACCTCGAGCCGAAATTTCCCCTGGCGCAGCCTGAGGCTGTGTCCTCTTGTTCTGGTGCTGGCCACCTGAGAGAAGAGAGCAACCTCCTCCTGGCCACAACCTCCCCTCAGGTAGTTGTAGGCAGCAATAAGGTCACCCCTGAGCCTCCTCTTCTCCAGGCTAACCAATCCCAGCTCCCTCAGCCTCTCCTCACAGGGCTGTGCTCAAGGCCTCTCCCCAGCCTCGTCGCCCTTCTCTGGACACGCTCAAGCATCTCAACGTCCCTTCTAAACTGGGAGGCCCAGAACTGAACACAGTACTCCAGGTGTGGTCTAACCAGTGCAGAGTACAGGGGCAGAATGACCTCCCTGCTCCTGCTGACCACACCATTGCTGATGCAGGCCAGGATGCCACTGGCTCTCTTGGCCATCTGGGCACACTGCTGGCTCAACATATACCTGTGTCTGGGTGTGAAGTTGCTTTAAACCTGTCTGTAGACCAAGGGAGAAAAAGAGACCTCTTTCTGGTCACATGTTGTTCAGATGCTGGTTTGTTATTGCTTAGGGCAAATCTGGTTCAGTTATGTTTGCAGAGATGTTAACTGTTTGTGGTCCAGCTTCAGCTCTGTTGTAGCATGTGCACACCGTGGGACCGCTTTAATGCTCATTCAGGTTAATGTAGAAGTTAGGAAGTCCTATTAAGATACAAGTGAACATATGAAGCTCTCACAATAGCCTGTACCCCAGGCCACTTCTGTCTGCAGTGCTCTGAAAACTGGCAAGGGACAACTGCTCTGCTAAATTCCTCACTGTATGCTTCTTTTTCCTGCCCTCCGCTCCTATTTTTGGGACAGGGAGTTGATGACCTGTGTGGGTTCTGCCCAACTTGGGATAGTCCATGATTCTCTGCTATCCAGCTCCTTTTATTCTGTCCCTTAACTTCAAAGCCCTGAGAAGGTTTATTTTTGTAGAGAGAGACCATGTGCATGTGTGTTTGCATGTGCATTGATGCATTCCTGTGTGACCAGCTGGATTGTGTGGTCCTGCTCTGGCAGGGGGGTTGGACTCGATGATCTCTTTGGGTCCCTTCCAACCCTGTGAGCCTGTGTACATAACTGCAGCTGATTGTGCCTGTGCATATGTACACATGCTTCTGTGCCCCTCTCCACAAAACCAAAAGCAAGCTTTGCAAAGATCATGCACCAAAACAGCTTAAGAGAGAAAAGCAGCTAAGGCAGAATTTCTGATGCCTAGAGCTTACTGTACTCAGATGTCTTCTGACAGCAGGCAGAAAACCTTTTTTCAGTGAGTTGTAGACGCTTAACTTGGGGAGATTCATACAAAAGTTTTAGAACTGAGTGCCTAATCCTAAGTCCTACACTAGTTGTAGCTTAGGCTCATAAATAGAGGAGATAAATTTGTTTCTTGTGCTGTTAACCTTCAGGTCTGTAGAAAAAAACATTGAGAATTACTATTTTTTTCTGTGTTACTAATTTAAACTCTTAAGTTTACAGAAGTACCAGAACCTAAACCTTACAACTCTCTTCAAATACCTTACTCTTGAATTACAGCATGAAGCATATGTGTGTCAGCTTAGTGATTTCCCATAAGTGCCATATTACTGAACAGATAAATGCCACTGCAAAGTTTCTGCTGCTTGCCATAGCCATTTCATAGAATCATAGAATCAACCAGGTTGGAAGAGACCTCCAAGATCATCCAGTCCAACCTAGCACCCAGCCCTAGCCAGTCAACTAGGCCATGGCACTAAGTGCCTTATCCAGAATGGTGAAAACATATTTATGGCTGGAGCAAGCTCTAATCTTGTCATAAGATATTTTGGGCAGTGCTTAGGTAGAGTGTTTCTTCCCTTTAATAGGTACTGGTTGTGAAGGGGATGCTGAATGTTAATCTCTCTCTGTTTTTCTCAATGGAAGTCATAGATTTTTTTGTTTTGTTATTTAATTTTGGGGTGAAATTGGTATCTTCTTATGTTAGGTGGAGTAAAGTTACTCTCTAATGGGCATTCTTCTCAAGTATGCTGGGATTCACTGGGAACTGTGGCCAATTTACCCACTAACTGCTGCCATTATGTCCAGTTTTCATCTGTTATGTACACCAGGCAGGTCACTGAGCTGCCCCAGCTGGTGCTCTGGCATTTTCAGGTTTATTAGGCAATATGAGCTGGAAGCCCTAATTAGGTAATGCCTTTAACAGTGTGCAGAGAGAGTTACTGTTTCCCTGCCTTTGGATTACTGGACAAGGGATTGAGTCCAGCATCAGTAAGTCTGCAGATGGCACCAAGCTAGTAGCAGATGTGGAGCTGTTGGAGGATAGGAGAGCCCTGCAGAGGGACCTGTCCAGGTTTGATGGGTGGGGAGAGGCCAAGGGGATGAGATTGCACAAGGCCAAGTGCAGGGTTCTGCACTTTGGCCACAACATCCCCAAGCAGCACTACAGGCTGGGGACTGAGTGGCTGAGAGCAGCCAGGAAGAAAGGGATCTGGGGGTGCTGGTAGAGAGCAGCTGAAGAGGAGGCAGCAGTGCCCAGGTGGGCAGCAGAGCCAATGGCATCCTGGGCTGGCTCAGGAGCAGTGTGGCCAGCAGGACAAGGGTGGTTCTTCTCCTGTGCTGAGCACTGCTCAGGCCACCCCTTGAGTGCTGTGTCCAGTTCTGGGCTCCTCAATTCAAAAGAGATGGTGAGGTGCTGGAAGATGTTGAGAGAAGGGCAATGAAGCTGGGGAGGGGCCTGGAGCACAGCCCTGTGAGGCGAGGCTGAGGGAGCTGGGGGTGTGCAGCCTGCACAGAGGAGGCTCAGGGCAGAGCTCATTGCTGTCTGCAGCTGCCTGAAGGGAGGCTGTAGCCAGGTGGGGTTGGTCTCTTCTGCCAGGCAAGCAGCAACAGAAGAAGGGGACAGAGTGTCAAGTTGTGGCAGGGGAGGTCTAGGCTGGATGTTAGGAGGAAGTTGTTGTCAGAGAGAGTGATTGGCATTGGAATGGGCTGCCCAGGAAGGTGGTGGAGTTGCTGTCCCTGGAGGTGTTGAAGCAAAGCCTGGCTGGGGCACTTAGTGCCATGGTCTGGTTGATTGGCCAGGGCTGGGTGCTAGGTTGGACTGGATGATCTTGGAGGTCTCTTCCAACCTGCTTGATTCTCTGATTCTGCTACTGACTCTTTCACTTCCGAGTTTTCCATAAGCTGTTATTTTAAACAAAGGGTTGACTGTTCCTGAGCTGCACTCATTTACAAAGAGTATGTGTTGATCTCACCTGTAGTCAAGTATCCTTAACTGAGCAGTGTGTATATCTCCATATAGGTGGGAAGAGTCTATCCCCAAGCTGTCTACTTCCCCATCAGGACCCTCTATCTGACCTTAAAGATAGAGCAACGAGAGCGCTACAAAAGCGGTGAGCTTGCTAATGACTGATTGGTTTGGGTCTCGGTGACTTAGTTCTGACTCTGAGTTTCCCTTGCTTTTACTGGGGAAATAACCTGTGGTGATTTTTCAAGTCAAAAGAGCATCTGAATTTACACAAAATCAATTTTGGCTTTGAGGAAGTGCTTGGGAGGTGGGGACAGCATTAAGCAATTTGCACAACATCTTTGTGGGGTTTTCCGCCCAAGAACAAATCATATTTACAGTTATGCCAGACGCTTCTGGAGCACTTGGTTGGTCTTTTGTCCCACATAATCTCCTCTGAATCCCTGGAGAGCTGCCTCAAGAACTCTCCCTTCTGTTCTTTATTCTGTGTTACGAAGTGCATTGTTCACTCAGTTACCCTTTTCACTTGGCTGTCAGCTTGCTAAATTTTGGCATGATGTTTTCAGGGGCACTGATTAAATAGTGTCTTAGTTCTCATGGGGTGCTCTTTGGAGGAGAAATTGTTGCCCACACACCATAATACTCCACTGCTGGATACATTCATATCCAGCAACAGATCTCTGTGTCAAATTCTTGATATTGCTACGTGGAAAAGTGATAAGCAGTGAAATGTTTTCCTAGTGGCTCTGCTCCAAGCTGGTGGTCTGTTGGTGAGTTGTGTGAAGTAGTGAGGGTCACCTAACACAACACCTAGTTGTAATGCCACAAGCTGGTGGTCTGTTGGTGAGTTGTGTGAAGTAGTGAGGGTCACCTAACACAACACCTAGTTGTAAGTGCCACAAGCTGGTGGTCTGTTGGTGAATTGTGTGAAGTAGTGAGGGTCACCTAACACAACACCTAGTTGTAAGTGCCACAAGCTGGTGGTCTATTGGTGAGTTGTGTGAAGTGGTGAGGGTCACCTAACACAACACCTAGTTGTAAGTGCCACAAGCTAAGTGGCCTGTTGATGAGTTGTGTGAAGTAGTGAGGGTCACCTAATACAAAGAAGCTCTGTCTGATGTTGTAATGCAAGAGATGAGCTGTACTAAGAGAGATGCCCTACAACAATGTGTGTGTTGTTGGCACCAACATGTCTGTACTTCAGTTTGGTGAGAGAGATCTCCCTAAAAGGCCAGGGAGCAGAACCCTCATAATTTAAATAGCTTGATCCTATTTGATCCAGTTATCAGTTGCTTCAGGAGCATGGTTAATGTGAAAGCTAAGGCCACACCTCCTGCCTCTGCAGTGCTTTTTTCTTGCCCTCTAGCCCTGGGAAGTCTGTGTCACTCAGCAGCGTCTGGAGCAGAGTTTTCTTTCTGGAACCCAAACGTTCTGAAATGGAGCACCTAGTGAATGCTGCAAATCTAAAGCAAACTGATTTTGTTCCTTCTACCAAGTTTACAAAAGGTAACTTAAAATGTTCTCCTTTGCAGATTCTGGGCAACAACAGCCGAGTTCAGTTGGAAATCAATCCCACTCTGCCTCAGATCCAGGGCCCATCAGAGCCACTGCACCCATGTGGCGATGCAGCAGAATCATGCACATGCAGCGGGAACTGCATCCAACGCTTCTGTCTTCTCTGGAAGGCATTGTAGATCAGATGGTCTGGTTCAGAGAGAACTGGCATGAAGAGGTATTGGCCTTGAATGTATCTTCATATGCATGTGTTCATCTAAGGAAAAGTTAATTGCAGAACGTTTATCTAGAGTGATTGTTGCTGTTACTGAACTCTCTGTTCTGATTGGAGTTTCAAGGAGCTTGGTTGTTTCTAGAAGCAATGCAGAGGTTTCCCTAAACTACTGATCAGAGGGCTGGAGCACCTCTGCTGTGAGGACAGGCTACAAGAGCTGAGGCTCTGCAGCCTGGAGAACAGAAGGCTTCAAGGAGACCTTACAGTGGCCTTCCAGTATCTGAAGAGAGCCTGCAGGAAGGCTGGGGAGGGATTAGGGCAAGGTCTTATAATGACAGGATGGGAGGCAATGAGTTTAAACTGGCAGAGGGCAGATTGAAAGTAGATGTTAGAAAAGGATTCTTTGCAGTGAGGGTGGTGAGACACTGGCACAGGTTGCCCAGGGAGGTGTTCACAGCCTTGAGCGACCTGTTCTAAAGGGAGATGTCCCTGCCTATGGCAGTGGGTTGGAACTGGATGAGCTTTGAGGTCCCTTCCAACCTAAACCATTTGATGATTCTGTTAACCAGATGAATGCCTCCTGGATTTAAGCTGTTGCTTCTGCTCACTGAAGAGGTCTGATTCTACACTGCTTCAGATACCAGTTTCTTTCTTAGTCTGGTGGTGTGTGACAGGCGGTGATTATTGCCTGAAGTTTGAATTCTAGCAGGGAGCTGCTGGACATGCCACTCCACTGTTCTTATTTGTCCTCTTGAATTGTCAGGCCCTTCTGTTCTGTCTACCTGGAAGAGTGTCAGTTAGAAGAAGTGTGGCTCATGCCACCTGATTCTGTACTGTATCACAGAATATGAGCTCTGAAGCTCCGCTGCTGTTGAGAGAGCAAAGTGTACTTTGTGATGCAGCATTCCCTCTGCTCACTTTGTTTGGTTGCAGGGCCAATAGGAATTAGTGCTCTTGTTCTGGCTGAGCCTCTGAAGCAGTTCAGAAATGCAGTTTTGAATAAATGTTTCTGAGGGGATAGCTTTAGTCTATAAAAGGCAGTGTGGGAATCAATGCTTGGTGTCAGATCAAAAGGCCTGATCTTTCTGACTCTCTTTTCTTGTCTTTTTTTTCCCATCCCTAGGTTCTTAGACAGCTGCAGCAGGGCTTGGCAAAGTGCTATTCAGTTGCCTTTGAGAAAAGTGGAGCTGTCTCTGATGCCAAAATCACTCCTCATACACTGAACTTTGTCAAGAAGTTAGTCAGCACTTTTGGAGTAGGGCTGGAGAATGTCTCTAATGTGTCCACCATGTTCTCGAGTGCAGCCTCAGAGTCACTAGCTAGGAGGGCACAGGCAACTGCTCAAGACCCTGTGTTCCAGAAGCTAAAAGGGCAATTCACAACAGGTAAGTGGTTAAAATATGGGGGGGGGTTCCAATCAGTTCAGTTCTGGGCCCCCCAGTTTAGTGTGTTCAGTTCTGGGCCCCCCAGTTTAGAAGGGACGTTGAGATGCTTGAGCGTGTCCAGAGAAGGGCGACGAGGCTGGGGAGAGGCCTTGAGCACAGCCCTACGAGGAGAGGCTGAGGGAGCTGGGATTGGTTAGCCTGGAGAAGAGGAGGCTCAGGGGTGACCTTATTGCTGCCTACAACTACCTGAGGGGTGGTTGTGGCCAGGAGGAGGTTGCTCTCTTCTCTCAGGTGGCCAGCACCAGAACGAGAGGACACAGCCTCAGGCTGTGCCAGGGGAGATTTAGGCTGGAGATGAGGAGAAAGTTCTTCACTGAGAGAGTCATTGGACACTGGAATGGGCTGCCCGGGGAGGTGGTGGAGTCGCCGTCCCTGGGGCAGTTCAAGGCAGGATTGGACGTGGCACTTGGTGCCATGGTCTGGCCTTGAGCTCTGTGGTAAAGGGTTGGACTTGCTGATCTGTGAGGTCTCTTCCAACGCTGATGATACTGGGATACTGTGATCTTAATTTTAATCTCCAGAGAAATTTCCTCTCCCAAAGTTCAATTGCGAAAGCTCTTTTATTCCTCTTCACTCATTTCCTGGATAGAAAATAACACCTTCCTGTCATCCACCAAAGCTGAAGGAGCTTG
Organism: Pogoniulus pusillus; assembly: GCF_015220805.1. Lineage (NCBI taxonomy): Eukaryota > Metazoa > Chordata > Aves > Piciformes > Lybiidae > Pogoniulus > Pogoniulus pusillus. The sequence goes on along the minus strand of NC_087276.1, from coordinate 29,494,535 downwards.
TTCCAGTCTGCTCTGGAGTAATAAAGTTAATACAAGTGAAAAGCAGATCTCAGCATAGAGAATATTGTATTTTTATTGCCTAAACCTCTGGTCAAATCACATATGTGTTGAAAGAAAAAACAGCTCACTTCACTATAGTATTTTTGTAGTGTGTGTAGAACTGTCTGCAATAGCCGAGGGACAGGAAAGATCTTTCGCTTACTGTGATGCCAGAATGTAATATTAATGTTCACCCCAGAGCTCCAAAGTGGCACTGTGGTGTGAATATTCAAAGCAGCCTGCTGCTCATGAGAAGAGAATACTTTAATGTGATGGGTAACCTGATTGTAAAATACTCTTGCATGAATTCACATCCCTGTTAGATACACTGAATCCTGCTCAGTATCTTTATTGATGATCTGGAGCAGGGCATTGAGTCCAGCATCAGTAAGTGCGCAGATGACACCAAGCTAGAAGCAGCTGTGGAGCTGTTGGAGGGTAGGAGAGCCCTGCAGAGGGACCTGGCTAGGCTGGGTGGGTGGGCAGAGGCTAAGGGGATGAGATTGAACAAGGCCAAGTGCAGGGTTCTGCACTTCGGCCACAACAACCCCCAAGCAGCACTACAGGCTGGGGCCAGAGTGGCTGAGAGCAGCCAGGCAGAGAGGGAGCTGGGGGTACTGATAGAGAGTAGCTGAAGATGAGGCAGCAGTGTGCCCAGGTGGGCAGCAGAGCCAATGGCATCCTGGGCTGGCTGAGGAGCAGTGTGGGCAGCAGGACAAGGGAGGTTCTTGTGCCCCTGTGCTCAGCACTGCTCAGGCCACAGCTTGAGTGCTGTGTCCAGTTCTGGGCTCCTCAATTCAAGAGAGATGTTGAGGTGCTGGAAGGTGTCCAGAGCAGGGCAACGAAGCTGGGGAGGGGCCTGGAGCAGAGCCCTGTGAGGAGAGGCTGAGGGAGCTGGGGGTGTGCAGCCTGCAGCAGAGGAGGCTCAGGGCAGAGCTCATTGCTGTCTACAACTGCCTGCAGGGAGGCTGTAGCCAGGTGGGGTTGGGCTCTGCTGCCAGGCAAGCAGCAACAGAAGAAGGGGACAGAGTGTCAAGTTGTGCCAGGGGAGGTCTAGGCTGGATGTTAGGAGGAAGTTGTTGTCAGAGAGAGTGATTGGCATTGGAATGGGCTGCCCAGGGAGGTGGTGGAGTGGCTGTGCCTGGAGGTGTTGAAGCCAAGCCTGGCTGGGGCACTTAGTGCCATGGTCTGGTTGATTGGGCAGGGCTGGGTGCTAGGTTGGCCTGGCTGAGCTTGGAGGTCTCTTCCAACCTGCTTGATTCTATGAGTAACTTTGATCAGATCTAATAAAGAAGCTACCCCAAGGAAGTAGCTTGTTTGCATCATTTGCTTTCTTTTTATCAGTGAAGTCACATTTTGGAGCATCTGATGTTGATGTGAATTCTAAGTAAAGCTTGTGTAGGGCAGAGTGTGGCTTGGATCTGTTTGGTGAAAGAGTTAAGACCATGCAGATGCCAGTGACAGAGGGTGACAGTGATTGGCATCAGTGTTTTGAATTTCTGGGGTGTTGTGGTTTGCATCTGTCTGAGCTACATCAGCTTTTCCTTAAAGATAGCTGTAGAATTAGATGGAAATGAGTCGTTAAATACAGAAAATCCTTGTTGATGTGTTGGGGTTTTTCCTTCTTCTTAATAGAAGAATCCAAACTTAGTACTTCAGATCTGGGAAGATGGAATTGTTGTGAAGACATAAGTTTTCACCTCTTTCTGAATCTACCTTTTCCTCTCCTGGCACTCTGACTTAGGTGATTCTGGCATGAGTTAAAACTCTACCATCTTAACTTTTATAGTGATTGAGGGGGGGAAAAATATCTCCTTTCCACCCCAAGCTGGTTCCTCCTCCAAAGTGCCTTTGGCATTGAAAAGTTGTCCTTTTTAGAATTCTAGGTTATAGAAAGTTGCCCTAACTTAAACTTCTTTGGGGTCAGTGCAGCTGCTGAGCATTTCCAGGATGTGACAAGTAGACTTGTGGTGTTTTTTCAGGCATTTTACTGATCATGTTGTGAAAATAAGGGAACTGATGGGAATCTTCTGCAAGTAACTCAGTTGTAGATATGACCTACATATCTTCTGCACCCTGTGTGTTGCATGATGTCCTTTTTGAGGCACAACAGTTGCATGACAGCAGATAATGAAAGTCCTGAACCATATGATTAAATTTTTAATGGATGAAGTGTACTAGAGAGGGATTTGGAAGTAGAAGCATTTTGTGTCTTTAATGGAAGCATACAGAAGGGGAAGAAATTGTTGGACAGTGCTTAATGGCATGAAATTTATCAAGTCTAAGTGCCAGATTCTGTGCCTAGGATGGAGTAATGCCTGATATAGGTATAAACTGGGAGAGGAGTGGCTGGAGGAAGGGACCTGAAGGGGCTGGTTGTCAGCAGCCTGGCCCAGAGGGCAGCACACATCCTGGGTGCACCAAACACAGCATAACCAGCAGGTCAAGAGCTGGGATTATCCTGCTGTGTTCAGTGCTGGCCTGGCCTCACCTGGAGGGCCCTACAGCTTGAGAAGGATGTGGAAGTCCTCAAATGTGTCCAGAGGAGGGCAACAAAGCTGGGCAAGGGGCTGGCAGCAGTGTCCTCTGAAGAGTGGCTGAGGACTTTGGGCTTGTCCAGTTTGGATAAAAAGAGACTTAAGAAGTGACCTCATTGCTCTCTGCAGCTTGCTGAGGAGGGGACATGGGGAGGGAGGTGCTGATCTGATCTCTCATTGCTGTCTGCAGCTACCTGAGGGGAGGCTGTAGCCAGGTGGGGTTGGGCTCTTCTGCCAGACAGCCAGCAACAGAAGCAGGGGACACAGTCTCAAGTCATGCCAGGGCAGGTCTAGGCTGGATGTTAGGAGGAAGTTGTTGTCAGAGAGAGTGATTGGCATTGGAATGGGCTGCCCAGGGAGGTGGTGGAGTCGCTGTGCCTGGAGGTGTTGAAGCAAAGCCTCGATGAGGCACTTAGTGCCATGGTCTGGTTGATTGGCCAGGGCTGGGTGCTAGGTTGGGCTGGGTGATCTTGGAGGTCTCTTCCAACCTGGTTTATTCTGTGATTCTCTGGTAACCAGTGACAGGACACAGGGGAGAGTGGTTCAGAGCTGCACCAGGAGAAGCTGAAATGAGACATTAGGAAGCATTTCTCTGCCAAAAGAGAGGTCAAGCACTGGAACAGGCTTCACAGCATGTATAGGGAATTATGTGGAACAGCATATAAAGCAAGCAGCAGCAGCACAGGCCTGGACTGAAAAAATCAGGTGAAGTCATCAAATGCAGTGTGTTTCTTAGTGAACTTCAATTTAATAAGGAGTAATTAATTAGGTTGGGTTTTTTTCTGTCGAAGAGTTCATATCTTTCAAGTATGATTAAACAGAAATGTCTGCAGGATTAACTAATTATTTTGCTTACTGTTAGGTCTGATCTGATTTTAATCTAATAAATTCAGTGTTTTAATTCACAAATGAAGTGTGAGAAAGCAGAAATTAAACAAAATGCTTAGGCAGTTTGAAATTCATTATGCAGAAAAGGAAACTCAGGCTTCTATCAATAGTGCAGGAGCAGTAAAATGTACATTAATGAAGAGGATTGTTAAGTGTTGTGCTGGAGGTGGCAGAGGCTGGTTTTAACATGATGAGAAACCACTTGCAAACCATGGCTGCTGCATCCTTTTGTCACACTGCAAGGTTCACATCTGTTTGTTTGCCTCACCACCAGTTGCACTTAGATGATGGATGGATAGTTAAAGTGGTTGCCTTCCATGTCAGAAGTGTCCAAGCTGAGGAGATGTCTTGGAGCAAACTCTTTTCCTTGGTTATTTCCAGATTAATGTTGGCAGTTATGTTTTATAGACACTTTCAGCTGTGTTTGGTTGCATAATCATTCCTGTTAGCATCTGAGTTGCATCTTGATCCCCCTTTGGAGCCCCTGGGGGCTCAGACCACTTCTTGTATTCCAAGTCCTTTGTCTGCGGTCGTCTGGACTGGTGGAGCTTTGATAGGTCATCTTTTTTTCCATCCTAGCATTATATATTTTATAAAACCAAAAATTCACTTTGAATTTTTTTGCCTGGAACTTCAAATGCATAGTTCTTTGACCATCTGTTCTTTGTTCCTTCTCTCCTTTTTCTGCTAAACCTTTGACATCAAAGAACAGGCAAATGCTGAGAAATGCTCCCTTTGAGAGCTCTCTCAGCAGTAAAAGGAGGAGAAAAACTGCCTCAATTGTTCTTTTGTGGGCAGATGATAGTTTAGAGTTTGGATCAGCTTCTTACTGCAACCATCTCTCCACACTAGCTGAATACCAATGGAAAATTCCAAAATGTACACTTAAAGGGCAAGATAATTTTCTGGAGACCTTTGGCACCCGAGACAATGAGTGAGTTACTGCCAGCTGAAACCCCACAATCAGAAGGTGTCTCTGCAGTGTGCAGAGAGGGCAAGGAGCTCAGTAATATACACAAATAAGTTACATTACCCTCCTTTCTTCTTAGGCATTGGCTTGTAAAATAGAAAAATAACAACTGCATCTCCAAATATTAGAGAGGTATTTTTTGTGAAAGTCTCCTTCTCTTCTCTTATATGTACACCCAAAAGACTTAGCAATGATTTCAGCAGCACCATGATTTCAAATACTGCTTCTAACCACCGGCAGTTAGAGAACACAGAGAATGTTCAAACATAATGTGCAACATTCTTTACTCTTTTGTGTTTGAAGACATCTGAAGCAAGCAGAACATGTTTAAGGTTACTGAGTCTGCCGTAAGGACTGCTGAATGTCCATTAATATCTAGGAATTTCAAGGCCATTCTTAGTTCCAAGTTTATTTCCTATCTTAATTATCTGGAAAGTAGGATAAGCATATTAATGGAATGACAACTAATAGTAAATATGCTTGCATGAGGTACTAAAACTAAGGAGGATAGAAAAGAAGGGTTAAAGGTTTGTAAAGAAATTGCAAACAGCAAACTTAACAAGATAGAAATGTCACCAGCCCTTCTCCACCCTCCAGAAATAGGTATCTGCAAGTAAAAAAAAACCAAAACATTTTAAAAAGGTGCACAGAAAATAGAGTCCCTGAGAACTCTAGTCACACATCACAAGCAACATTTTTTCCCCTGCATGTGCCTAGAATTCACATTCCAAGATCATAGAACTGTTTTTGTTTGGAAAAAAAACAAACAAAAAAACAAAAAAAAAACAACTCAGCTTCTTAAAGGTTAGTTTTTTGCTCCTTAGGAGTGAGCATAGAATTGTTTGGTAGCTCTTACTTAGCTTACTTTCTGCTTTGTTTAAACAACAGAATGTTATGTAGGAAAGCCTCCTGAAGAGATTGGAGTTGGCATCGTGCTTGACCTTGGTCCAGTCTTTTCAGTCTTGGTTTCCTGGAGCTGACTGATAAATGAGAAGTCTTGCTTCATATTTCTACTTAACTGTCATTGAGATTTATTTTTTTCCAGATATTCTTATGAGATTAAAAAGGACCTTTATGAAAGGAGAGAATATGTAAATGTCTGCATAATAACTTTGAGAGCACGACAGCTCTTCTTTCTTGGAGAGTGCTGGGATCTCCTTCAGCATCATGTGCATAATCATGGATTTGAGCTGCTCTGCAGAGTGTGCCAGTTTGAGCCTGGCTGGGATATTTTAGTGAGAGGAATTAGGTGATAGGCTGTGCAAAGGAACCAGTGGTGATGTCTGCTGCACTCAGAGGCTTGCTGAGATGGATAAAAACAAGAACACAAACAGACAACAGAGTTGCTCTCTGGCTCTGGCTGCCTCCCTTCTCTCCCCAACCTGCTGTCTGTGTAACTAATCCCTCTGCTTCCTAACCCCCCTGGCCGATTCTCCAAACTCACCTTGAACGTAAGGCAAAGTCTGGGATAAGGTAGAGGAGTGGAAAGGAGGTGGAAGGGTGGTTGGGAGCCCCTCCTGGGGCCTCTGGTTCCTGGGAGGGCTGTTGTGTTTCTGTATTACTTTTTAACTTGTCTCTTTCTGTGTCTAGCTGTAGATATTGTAACTCTCTGCTTGTATCTTGTGCTAAGCTGTAAATATAAAGCTCCATTCTGTAATTTCCATCTGCTGAGTCTAGTCTGGGTGATTTTCTTAGGTGGGGGGGGGCAGGTAACACCCAAACCATCACACAAAGCCAGGTTTATATTTCACTGCTAAGTGCATCACAGACATCTTGGCTCTTCTGTTGAGGGTCCTTGAGTCATGAACTTTCTTAAGTCAGAACAATCTTTAACCTTAACATTAGTGCCAGAGGCTTTGGCACTAATTTTGTTAACTAAAGGTTGTTTAGTTTTTTCTTTCTTCTGGCTTGCTTCACTTGGTGCCATGGTCTAGCCTTGAGCTCTGTGGTAAAGGGTTGGACTTGATGATCTGTGAGGTCTCTTCCAACCCTGATGATACTGTGATACTATGATACTATGAAGTGATAGTACAGCCCTCACTGAGAAGGTCTGAAACTTTATCTAGTTCTGCTAAGAACCATCAGACTGTTTCAGCCTGTCTTGCTGGCAGGAAGATTGTGTCCCCCTCTCCCCTGTTTCTCCTTCCAGTCAGAGTGGCAAGAAATGGCCAATTATGCTGGGTTGGATGGATTCAGGTAGCAATTTTAGAGGCATTCAAGACTTTGAATGAACCTATTTGTTTGAAATACATATATCACACTGTAAAGTCTGCAGCAGCATTGAGAACATAGAGCAAGCTTCCTCAGTTGAAATTCAGTCTGTAAGTATCTTGGTCTGTGAATGTCCCCCATTAAAGATGAGGAGGTAAATTTCCTTTTCTGTTTAGGAACAAGTGATACAAGCAGGAAGGTATTTTAGACCAGCATGTGTTAGCTTGAGAAGGTGTTCTGCAGTAGGAAGTAGTGGGAAAAGTGGATTTGTTTGAAATAGAAATACTATTTATATAGATGGAAATGCCTGCAAAGCAGAGAGACTTTGTGCTCAAATAACGTCTGCTCTTGTGTTCCCCTTTCTTCCAGCTGAAGTGATTTTTCTTCTCAGATGGGCTCTGTGTGACAAGAGCAAAAAGACTAAGTGAGCTCTCTCTTTTTCCCATCTGGGAAAACAAACTGGGAAACAAAACATCAAAAAAAAGTAATCTTAAAACAGGCATTTCAACAACTAGAGCTGCTCTCATGGTGAACTGAAGCACTTGTTTTGTAAGCACTATATATATGCATACTTTTACTACTTTGGTGATTCCCATTAGCACAAAATCTAGTGGCAATTTGGAGATACTTCCCTGTGCTTCAGGGATTCAGGAGATAAATGATTCAGTAATTTTGTCACTTGCATGAAATGATTTACTCCCACTGCTCACTAGAGGGTAGGCTTGGGATTATAATAGGAGTGTTTTACAGTGATACTGCTATGGATGCACTGCTCATACCAAGTAGGAAAAGAAAAGGGAGTATTGCAGAGCTGCACCTAATATTCTGACATCTCTAAGCATGAAACTGTATTTTGCATTATAGACTTTTTTTCCTGTAGATGAGGAATTAGCTATTAGTAGGCTGAAGATGAGGCAGCAGTGCCCAGGTGGGCAGCAGAGCCAATGGCATCCTGGGCTGGCTCAGGAGCAGTGTGGGCAGCAGGACAAGGGAGGTTCTTGTGCCCCTGTGCTCAGCACTGCTCAGGCCACAGCCTGAGTGCTGTGTCCAGTTGTGGGCTCCTCAATTCAAGAGAGATGTTGAGGTGCTGGAAGGTGTTGAGAGAAGGTCAGCAAGGCCTCGCATGTTTTTCCCCATAAATTCCCCTAAACTCCATTTCACAACAGCTCTGCCCTTGTCTCCTGGCTTCTTCTGGACCATCTGTGTATATGTTCAGGGATTCTAGGCAGGACCTTCAGGTGCAGAGGCAAATGTGGTGCAGTCTCAGCATGGTGTCACTCTGGCCACACAGGCTGATCACCTGCAGGCATCCAGGGTCTGCTCCTGGTAACTGGCAACACTGGAGTTTAGCAGACAAGCAACAAGGCAGTGTGCAATAGCAGCAGGGCTGGGCACAGCAGAGAGAGCACAGCAAAGAGCAGGGGAGCAAAGCAGGGAAGCAAAAGCAGGTTGTTCACCTGCCTATCTCCTTTTATCAGTGTGGGCCGAGATTAATTGCCGTTTGGACACAGAATAGCCAACCAGGATAGCAGTTAGCCAAACCTTACCATATTAGGCAAAGCCACAGGCTCACTTTTCCCTTTTTGGGGAAGAGCAGAGGCCTTGCACTAGGCAGGCACAAGCTAAGTGTGTGTCCCTTGCACCACAGGACTCTGGGCAGGCCAGACTCAGTGGCTCCAGGTTCTTTTGTGTCCGTTCCCCACGCTTGCCCCTCTAGTGGAGCAGAAAAAACATGCCCAGGCAAGGCAGGGCATGTACAAGCCCATCTTAGGCCCAGCAGGCCTGCCACAACACAGGGTTGTTTGTAAGATGAAGTCTTGTGGGTAGCAGGAGTTTGGAGTGCTTTTAGTTGTGGTTGACCCAAACGTTGCAGTAGTTGCCGTGTGCATGTGCTTAATTCACTCTTGCATTCTTGCAGGTGGAAGCCTGCTGCATATGTAGGTGGTCAAATTAATTTCCTCTCTAAGCAGCTCTTTGGTTTGATTTTCCTTGCCAATTTAGCCATGTATTTATGTGTGTGGAACATCCTGAAATGTAGGTTCTGCAGTGAGGTTGAAACTCATTTTCTATTGTGTGAGCTATAATGAGGATTTGGTTCTGCTTTAGCTGTAAATCCCAAATGTTGAATCCCCATTGTCAGTCTCTTTCCTGCTGTTACTTTTTCACTTGTAACATGTTAAATGGCATATTTTAGACTCTGGTTCAAAACTGCTTTTTAAGAAGTTCAAGTCTGTTAGTTACCTTGCATGATTTGGGATGCCATAATTGATGAGATATACCAAGAGAGCAGTTTATTATCCAGCTGTATTTATTCTGTCTTTGTGGTGGTGAAGTACTGAACCATCATTTCATTTGTTGCATGAGTGATTGGCATTGGAATGGGCTGCCCAGTGAGGTGGTGGAGTCACCATCCCTGGGGGTGTTCAAGCAAAGCCTGGATGAGGCACTTGGTGCCATGGTCTAGTTGACTGAATGGGGCTGGGTGCTAGGTTGGCCTGGATGATCCAGGTGGGGGGTGGCCTCTTCTCCCAGGCAACCAGCAAAAGAACAAGGGGACACAGTCTCAAGTTGTGCCAGGGTAGGTATAGGCTGGATATTAGGAAGAAGTTCTTCACAGAGAGAGTGATTGGCATTGGAATGGGCTGCCCAGGGAGGTGGTGGAGGCACCGTCCCTGGGGATCTTCAAGCAAAGCCTGGCTGAGGCACTTAGTGCCATGGTCTGGTTGACTGGATAGGGCTGGGTGATAGGCTGGACTGGATGAGCTTGGTGGTCTCTTCCAACCTGGTTGATTCTATGATACAAAGCTGCTATGATACAAAGCTTCCAGCCTGGTTGATACTATGATTTTATTCCTTTCCTCTCTTTTTGGAAAGCCACATAGTTGTTTGTTTATTTGCTGTGTTCTGAAGATGGTGTTGAGGCAATGAATGGTGAATGCTGGAGTCATTTCTCTATAGGATTAATGAGAGTGTATTGAAGACCATGTATTGACCTTGAAGAAATTCTTCCTTCACTTGCATGTGGGCTAGAGGAGGTAGTTCCACACTGCAGTAGTGTTGTGCTGCAAAGGAAGGAGCAGGCTGGTTTGCATAATATTGTTATTTTTGCTCAGGCTGTCATAGCTGTTCTTTCAGTGGTGGCATGCAATTGTTATCAAAGCCAGGAAAGGATAGAGAGGTTTTTTGCAGCTTGGAGCAGGAGAGGAGTGGTAACAGCAATTTTGCTACTTGTGTTGCTGTTGCTCGTGGATTCAACATTGCGTCCTCAGCTGAGGCTCTTTCATCCCTTTTAAAAGTGAAGAAGCCTCCAATGATGTAAATAAAGTATTTGTAATGAAACAGATCAAGAAAAGCCTGGATGAGGCATTTAGTGCCATGGTCTGGTTGACTGGATGGGGCTGGGTGCTAGGTTGGACTGGGTGATCTTGGAGGTCTCTTCTAACCAGGTTGATAAAGAGAGAGAGAGAAAAAGAGAAAATGATGGTACTAGACTCTAAAATAAACTTTACTTTTTCACTAAGTGATTGCATCTGGAGGTGTTCAAAAAAAGCCTGGCTGGGGCACTTAGTGCCATGGTCTGGTCGATTGGGCAGGGCTGGGTGCTAGGTTGGACTGGATGAACTTGGAGATTTCTTCCAAGCTGGTTGATTCTATGATCTAATTAACTGGTTTACTACTGCTGTCTCTCTATGCAGTCTGTTTAGTTGCAGTAATAGCATTTAAAATGTTCACAGTGTGTTTGTCTCCTGTTCGCATGCCTGAGAACCCAGGAAAACCTTGGGAAGTTCACTACTTATTAAATAGTAGGGAATATTTTAGAGCTGCCTACAGAAAAGAAGGTAGCAGGTTCTGACAGGTTTAAGTTATGTATAATTTTAGGACCTCACAAGAAGATTTTCTGTAGGGATGAAATATTCACAGCCTGTCACAGGCAGTGCATCTCCTTGTGTGCGTTGGGTTTGCACTGGTGAGCTGTATGATTGGTTCTCCTCCAGCATCTGCTGCTGTGATGTTATTGCCATTGTATGATCCTATGCCAGGTATGCTTTCTCTTTCTTAGTGATTTCTTAGGTCTCTTCTGTGTGTGGCTGAATCTGCTTGCTCTCCTTTCTGTGTAGGGTTCATAGGCAGCTGTGTTTCTCTGCTGGGCTTGCTTGGCAGTGTGCTTTGCCTTTTGGTGTGATCATGGGAGTTTCCCATTTTATTACAGTCCCTGTGATGCTTCATACATAACAGGAGTGTGCTCTGCACAGGGACTGTGGCTGAAACAACCTCTTTGCAAATGCAAACTTCAGACACTTGATGGTTAAATGCTGAGACAGAATTTGAAATGCTGAGAGGGTGTTTGTGTGTAAATATATATGTACTCTGCACTGCTCAGGCCACAGCTTGAGAGCTGTGTCCAGTTCTGGGCTCCCCAATTCAAGAGAGCAGTTGAGGTGCTGGAAGGTGTTGAGAGAAGGGCAGCAAGGCTGGGGAGGGGCCTGGAGCACAGCCCTGTGAGGAGAGGCTGAGGGAGCTGGGGGTGTGCAGCCTGCAGCAGAGGAGGCTCAGGGCAGAGGTCATTGCTGTCTGCAACTACATGAAGAGAGGCTGTAGCCACGTGGGATTGGTCTCTTCTGCCAGGCAAGCAGGAATTGAACAAGGGGACAGAGTGTCAAGTTGTGCCAGGGGAGGTCTAGGCTGGATGTGAGGAGGAAGTTGTTGGCAGAGAGAGTGATTGGCATTGGAATGGGCTGCCCAGGGAGGTGGTGGAGTCGCTGTGCCTGGAGGTGTTGAAGCCAAGCCTGGATGGGGCACTGAGTACCATGGTCTGGTTGACTGGACAGGGCTGGGTGCTAGGTTGGCCGGGTGAGCTTGGAGGTCTCTTCCAACCTGCTTGATTCTATGATTATCTATATACATGCTTGTGTATTTTTCCTCTTAGACTTTGACTTCAGTGTGCCAGGATCAATGAAACTCCACAATCTCATCTCTAAACTGAAGAAATGGATCAAAATCCTGGAGGCCAAAACTAAACAGCTTCCAAAGTTCTTCCTTATAGAGGAAAAGTGTCGCTTTCTAAGTAATTTTTCAGCTCAAACTGCAGAAGTAGAGATACCTGGAGAATTCCTTATGCCCAAACCAACACATTACTACATCAAGATAGCAAGGTAAGCTGAAAATATCCTGTGGTGTAGTTGTGGTTCTGAAAACAGAGAGAAAAATGGAAACCTCCTCTGTCCACTCTGCAAAAGTAGATGTCATGGATATTTAAATCACATAGGTAGAGTCATGCTTTGCTCTGGTTTGTTTTATATGCCTTTTTACTTTGTCCTCTCATGATTTTACATTGCCTCACTAAGCAACTACTGTTCTATGAAGAGTATATTTGGTTTTCTTTTGCTACAAGTTGAGAGTAGTCATCCTTTTGCAGTCAGTAAAGGCATTCTTCTTCCAAAGAACCACAAAGATCTGACCTAATAAGTAAGTTCTGCTCAAGAACTATGTTTTCCTAAAAATGAATAAACAGAAGCAAACACAAAGAAGAGCTTTTTGTCTACTGGGTGAGCTGAGTCATAAAGTTGCACCTTGAAGTAGAGGTGCACTGCTTTATTGGTTTGATTTTTCTTGGTTGTTTCTCTGCTGTTTTGTGGTTTTTGTTTGTTGTCTCCTCTGATATGAACAATGTAAATAAACAAGATGGGAAATTGTAGCATCCTTTTCTTCCTGATAGGTTTATGCCCAGAGTGGAGATAGTTCAGAAGCACAACACTGCAGCTAGGAGACTCTACATCCGAGGCCACAACGGGAAGATTTACCCCTACCTGGTGATGAACGATGCTTGCCTGACGGAGTCGCGGCGAGAAGAGAGGGTCCTGCAACTTCTTCGCCTCTTGAACCCCTGCTTAGAGAAGAGGAAGGAAACCACAAAAAGACACTTGTTTTTTACAGGTACTGAAGAGAGATTTTCTTGAGTGCTTTGAAAATGCTATGTTATGCTCAGAGGTTGTTATTGCTGAAGTTTTTGGCAGCTGCTCATCACTGAAGTTTATATATTCAGAAGGCAAATTCCTCTCTGGCTGCAGAACTACTCCTTGCTGGCATTGTAGCACTCCTCTGATGGAGTGCAGTTGATTGCCTGCAATCTGGGGTGCTTTTAGGAGAGTTTACACACATCATTTATGGTGTAAAGTTCAGTTGTCAATAACAAATATAAGGCAGAGGCATGCCCTTGGATCTGTTGCTATGGAAATGGGACAGATGTACTTCGGAGCAAGCATTTAGAATCAGTTGGTGAGGGACAGAACAAAACTTCTTCTCCCCATATCACAATACATGAATATTGAATATTTTTTTTGCCTCTTCCACATAACACAGAAGAAGAAAGAATTCTTTTTTTTTCAGTAGAGCTTTCTGAACTCTCTGACATAAGAACAGATCTTTGTAAGTTTTGAGGTAACTTAAGCCATCCATGGTGATGTTTACTTTTAGGAGTGTGTACTGCCTGGTTAGTTACTGTCAGATAAAATCCTTTCCTAATCTAGATATTAGATGCAGGAGTTCAGTTGGGTGTACATCTCTGATCCTATAAAAGGTTACCTGGTTTGGAGAGTGCACTTTGCCAACAGCTCCACCTGGCAATGCTTCAATGTTACATAATTAGCTAACACAATGGTAGGGAGGTCTTAATGAGGAGAGTTAAGGAGGGTTCCAGAATGATTTATGTGTAATAAAAACGTCACATTGTGAAGCATTTTGAAGCAGAAAGAGTGAGTGATGGCTGAAGACAGTTTTTTTCCCCCTCTATTTCTGTATCTTGGCTTTTTCATGTGCTGATTATAAATAATTAATTCATGAAATGAGAAACTGAGACTATGGGAGCCTCACCTGGCAATTTGGTCTGCTTGTGATTCAACTACTGATGTCAGTGCTTTAAAAATCCCTAAACTCTTATGTTTTCCAGATACTAAAGCCGTTGGTTACAGCTTACACCTGCGTAGTTACTTCATGTTAAAATGTAAAACTCTAAATATGTAGTTGCTGTCTTGAGCTAGGGTGGGCAGGTGATGCAAGTTGCACTTGGAAATGTTTAGATGAATTCTGACTTTAAAAAGACCAAAATGTACAAGCCAAAGGATTTGTTGTAACAAAAGCTAAGTGTAGCATCTCTGCATGTGTGAAGACAATTTTGCATCGCTCTGAGACCAAAGGAACAGAAATGCACTAGACAAAGCCTTGAAGGAGATGATAAACAAAGCCTTTGGTGCAGGAGTCTACCCTCTGTGTACCATGATTAGTGAAGTGATAGGTTTTTCTCAAAGAGCTCTTTTGGAACTACAGTGGTTTTGGCAATAATTCTCTTCTGTGGTTTGATACTGTTTGAAAGACCCTTTGGAACACGAATTTTTCTGCTGCCAGAGGTTAATGGAAGCAGACTAGAAGCAAGAGCTCATTAACACCCCTTCCTTCTGCAGAATGCTTTTTCTCCTTTAAGACTGAAGAAATTACATCAAACAACTGAGGTGCATTTGGACAACTTTTCTGTGTCTATTTGAGGTTAGCTATTACAGCTTCTGAGAGCTAAAGAAAGAGAATAGCTTAGATGGTAACTGGAGGTTGCTGTCAGAGGGTACAGACGTTGTCCCTGGGAAAGCTGCACCTTGTCTGACTCGATGTAGGTGAGGATACACCTAAGGTTCAGTAGGAGTCCATCTGTTGAGCACCATGGAAGTGCAAATGGTGTTTCTGCAAGTTTGCTGTTCGTCAAGGAGAGCTCAGTGCCTTATGTTGTCTTACTACTGAATATTTCCTCGGTGTCTTCCCCCTGTTATTGTCAAACAGTGCCATTGAAACATCTATTCCTCGACTGTGTACAGATTTTTCTCCACCAGCTTTTCCAATTCACTTTGCCTACCCTATTGAGTTCAGGAGATTTACTCTTCAGAGTCACTTGTATTGACATAATACCAGTGTCACGTAATCAGGCATTGCAAACCTGCTTGCATCTGAACAAAATATTACCCTCTCAGCTGCAGATCAAGGGAAGGGGGAAGAGTAATGAGTGCTCAGTGGTTTTGCTAATACGGTGGAGATGTTCCTTTTAAGATTAAAACAGAATCTGCTCTCCTACTTGCTTTCCTTTAAACTGAGCTTGAGAATTAGTTACCAGTGCAGTAATGAATATTTGTCTTGATAGACTTGAGTTGATGATCACACTCCTGCTTGAAGGGCTGCTGCTTGCATAGTAATTGTTCTCTCGGTGTTGGGTTTCGGATTAACTGGTTTGTTTCTGTCTCTCTGCCCTGCCCCCATCACCTCTCACCCTTCTCCCATTCTCCCCCAGTCCCCCGTGTTGTCGCAGTTTCTCCCCAGATGCGTTTGGTGGAAGACAATCCCTCTTCTCTCTCCCTGGTGGAGATCTACAAGCAGCGCTGTGCCAAGAAAGGCATCGAGCATGACAATCCCATTTCTCGCTACTATGACCGACTGGCAACCGTCCAGGCACGAGGGACTCAAGCCAGCCACCAGGTAAGGGGCACAGAATGACCTTCAGTCCAGGGCTTTGCTTCAGGGCTCGAACCGTAGCGCGGCCAATTTCCTCCCTGCCCCGACCCCTTCCCCTCTCGTTGGGTGTGAGACAGATCTGTCTTGCAGAGGTGATGCTTTGGTTCTGGGGGAGTTTAGGTTGGTTTTGCTTAATGTACTCCTGGAAACTCTTCTGTCTGCCTGGTGGTTTAGAATGCTTCAGATAAAGCTGTGTTGGATCAGAGGGCTGGAGCCTGCTATGAGGGTAGGCTGCAAGAGTTGGGGCTCTGCAGCCTGGAGAAGAGAAGGCTTCCAGGAGACCTTATGGTAGCCTTTCAGTATCTGAAAGGAGCCTACAGGAAGGCTGGGGAGGGACTACTGACACGGTTGTGTAATGACAGAGTGACAGAATGGGTTTAAAGTGGCAGAGGGGAGATTCAGAGTAGATGTTGGGAAAGGATTCTTTGCAGTGAGGGTGGTGAGACACTGGCACAGGTTGCCCAGGGAGGTTGTGCAGCACAGTGTGATGGTTTGGGGGTTACCCTGCCCCTCCCACACTTTTGAATTTGCCCCAGCTAACTCAGACGGACCCTGGGAATATAGATGAAGCAATTTATTTACAGCTAGCAGAATTTACAAGCAGCTATTTACAATATATACAGTTATATACAGAAATATACAAAGGATAAACAATACAAAAGCACAACTCCCCTCCCAGAAACCTGAGTCCCCAGGAGGGGCTCTCAAACCACCCCAACACCTCCCCCGGCCCTCTCAACCTTACCCCAGTTCTCAGGAAGAAGAGAGGTGCGGCCAAGAGGTTAGGGAGCAGGGTTAGAAAGCAGTGATGTTAGAAAGATGTGTCTTGGTCTAAGGCAAAAGCAAGAGAGACAAAATGGAGAAAGTTTACTTCTTCTTCCCAGAGTTCTCAGCGAGACTGTGAGAGAAGTTAACATCAATTGTTTTCATTTCACTGCCTGTTATCAAGTTCTGTTACCAAAACATTCCAGCTTGCTTCAAACTAGCACACACAGAATCACCAGATGTGATCTTCGATTCAGATTGAGTGATTCTGTGCTCCACAACCTCCCTGGAGGTGTTCAAGGCCAGATTGGATGAGGCCTTGAGCGACCTGTTCTAGAGGGAGGTGTCCCTGCCTATGGCACAGGGGGGTTGGAACTGGATGATCCTTGAGGTCCCTTCCGACCTAAACCATGCTATGATTCTATGGCTGTGAGACAGATCTGTTTTGCAGAGGTGATGCTCTGATTCTGGGGGAGTTTATTTTGGTTTTGCTTTATGTATTCCTGGAAACTCTTCTGTCTGCCTGGTGGTTTAGATTGTCTTGGAAAGCTTCACAGAAAGCTGTGTTTGTGTTACTCTGGGTTGTTTTGGTAACTGCGACTGAAAACAGACAAGGTGTTGATTGGTTTTTGGTCCTTCAAGGTAGTGCTTTGAAAATAAGTAATAGGCAACATGGGAAACAACAAACCTAATTGACAGAAGCAGTTAGAGCTGGGTATGTGAGGCAGGTTTCCCTGTGCTTTTCTGGTGTAGCTCCTAAAATTGCCAGTGAAACAGTTTAATCTAAGTAGGATAAAAACAGTTGAGTAATCTCACCCTAAGAAATGGTACTGCTCAGAACCAAGCTCCCTCTGTAACCTCCCTCAGACATCCAGCTGTGATAAACAGGATTACGTTCCAGGTTTTTATCTTAAGGTCAGTGGAACATGTCCAGAGGAGGGCCACAAGATTAATCAAAGAGCCTGAGCACCTCTCCTATGAGGAGAGGCTGAGAGGGTTGGGGTTGTTCAGTTTGGAGAAGAGAAGGCTCCAAGGAGACCTTATTGTGCCCCTCCAGTATCCGAAGTGGGCTACAGGAAAGCTGGAGAGGGACTTTTTAAGATGTCAGATAATGATAGGACTGGGGGGAATGGATCCAAGCTAGAGGAGAGGAAATGTTACATTAGATGTTGGGAAGAAGTTCTTCACCCTAAGTGTGGTGGAACACTGGTACAAGTTGCCTGGGGAGGAGGTTGGGGCCCTGGAGGTTTTCAGAGTGAGGCTTGACAGGGCTCTGGGCAACCTGATGCAGTTGAGGATGCCTGTTCCAGTGTTTTGCTATGCTCACAGTGAAAGCCTTTTTCCTCGTGTGTCCATGGAACTTCCTGTGCCCCAGCTTCCCCACATTGCCCCTTGTCCTGGCATTGGGCATCCCGGAGCAGAGCCTGGCTACAGGCTTTTGGCACTCACCCTTTGCCTGTTTATAAACATTAATGAGGTCACCTCGCAGTCTCCTTCTTTCCAAGCAGCAGAGCCGCAGCTCCCTCGGTGTCTCCTCATGAGGAAGATCACAGGTGCTGTAGAAAGGCATCCTTTGGTCCTTTGAAAAGAAGCATAATGTCTTCTCTGATTAGCATCACTGTGGATAATTCATGCTGACTTCTACCTCACTATTGCGTTTTATTCCAAAGAAGCCTTTTCTGTAGATTTTTCCTCTTCATTCATAGAATCAGTCAGGTTGGAAGAGACCTCCAAGATCATCCAGGCCAACCTAGCACCCAGCCCTAATCCATTCAACCAGACCATGGCACTAAGTGCCCCAGCCAGGCTTGGACACCCCCAGGGATGATGACTCCACCACCTCCCTGGGCAGCCCATTCCAATGCCACTCACTATCTGCCAACAACTTCCTCCTAACATCCAGCCTAGAACACCCCTGGCACATCTTGAGACTGTGTCCCCTTGTTCTGATGTTCCACTCCCTTCATCATTTTTGTGGCTCTGCCCTGGACTGTTTGGAGTCTTCCTAGTGCAGAACAGAGCAGCTGAGAGAAGAAATGGGTAGTTGCCGTTGGTGTGCTTGTCTGCTCTACGAAGTGCATGAGAAACGAACCCTTTCACCTCCTGTTTTTCCCATGCAGGTTCTCAGAGATATACTTAAGGAGGTGCAGAGCAACATGGTGCCCCGCAGCATGCTGAAGGAGTGGGCGCTGCACACCTTCCCCAACGCCACCGACTACTGGACCTTCCGCAAGATGTTCACCATCCAGCTGGCCCTGATCGGCTTCGCAGAGTTCATCTTCCACTTGAATCGGCTCAACCCCGAGATGCTGCAGATTGCTCAGGTGGGCTTCGGCTTGTTCTGGGTGCGTGCGGATCGCCCGGGTGGGCTTTGGCTTGTTCTGGGTGCGTGCGGATCGCCCGGGTGGGCTTTGGCTTGTTCTGGGTGGGTGCGGATCGCCCGGGTGGGCTTTGGCTTGTTCTGGGTGTGTGCAGATTGCTCAGGTGGGCTTTGGCTTGTTCTGGGTGGGTGCGGATCGCCCGGGTGGGCTTTGGCTTGTTCTGGGTGCGTGCGGATCGCCCGGGTGGGCTTTGGCTTGTTCTGGGTGCGTGCGGATCGCCCGGGTGGGCTTTGGCTTGTTCTGGGTGCGTGCGGATCGCCCGGGTGGGCTTTGGCTTGTTCTGGGTGGGTGCGGATCGCCCGGGTGGGCTTTGGCTTGTTCTGGGTGTGTGCAGATTGCTCAGGTGGGCTTTGGCTTGTTCTGGGTGTGTGCGGATCGCCCGAGTGGGCTTTGGCTTGTTCTGGGTGCGTGCGGATCGCCCGGGTGGGCTTTGGCTTGTTCTGGGTGCGTGTGGATCGCCCGGGTGGGCTTTGGCTTGTTCTGGGTGCGTGCGGATCGCCCGAGTGGGCTTTGGCTTGTTCTGGGTGCGTGCGGATCGCTCGGGTGGGCTTTGGCTTGTTCTGGGTGCGTGCGGATTGCCCGAGTGGGCTTTGGCTTGTTCTGGGTGCGTGCGGATTGCCCGGATGGGCTTTGGCTTGTTCTGGGTGCGTGCGGATTGCTCGGGTGGGCTTTGGCTTGTTCTGGGTGCGTGCAGATTGCTCGGGTGGGCTTTGGCTTGTTCTGGGTGCGTGCGGATTGCCCGGGTGGGCTTTGGCTTGTTCTGGGTGCGTGTGGATCGCCCGGGTGGGCTTTGGCTTGTTCTGGGTGCGTGCAGATTGCTCAGGTGGGCTTTGGCTTGTTCTGGGTGCGTGCGGATTGCCTGAGTGGGCTTTGGCTTGTTCTGGGTGCGTGCAGATTGCCCGGGTGGGCTTTGACCAAACGAAAATTTGGGCTCTGCTTTTGAAATGAGTCAAAATGGCACTTTGCTGTCTGTAATTAACAGTGCCTTTCAGCAGGCTATTCATTTATATGTGAATGCACATCATGTAGGTAGTAATTTAAACTGCAGTCCCCATGGACATCAGCTCTGCCTTCTGTGGTGATCATTTAGAACTTTGTCTGTTAAAATTGTTCTTGGGTATTGGAGCTGTTCGTGTAAATGACTGATAAGTCTCTCTTTTTAGTCCTCCTTCAAATCAGTTGCTTTGAATGTATCTCTGCTTCAAACAGGTTTTAAAATGAAGTGAAATAAAATGTAGAGCTTCATTTTCTTAAAGGGAAATTACCTTTTTTCAGATACCTTATTTTACCCATCCTCTTTTCAGCATTGCCATCATGTCAAGCTACAACTATTAATAGTGATTTTTCTGCTTTAACCCAACATTTAAAATGAGGCTTGCCACCTTAGCAGGGCAAAGGTGGTATATCTTAAAGCCTTAATGCCATTTTAATGCATGGCAAGCTCTGTCCTGTACAGCAATTGCAATTCTGTAATCCCTCTAGCTGAGCATTCAGATGCTTACCCAGAGTGTACAATGCATAGAGAATGCTTATCCAGAGCTGGGGTGCACTGAGGATTGAGCTCTGTCTGCAGGGCTCCTTACAGGAGAGGAGTGACTCTGTGTTTCTGTGAAGTACATACCTGACTTTGTGCATGCCTTCAGTTTTAACCTTTTATCTCCAAACTTGTTTGACTGAGAGTGCAAAGCTGCTGGAGTGTTGTCTGCTCTCTGAGGGTTAGGAGTGAAAAAAGAATTAATCTTTTTGTTGTTGTTATTGTTGTTTTATTAATGAAAATCTGTTCCTTTAATGACTGTTGTGCCTCTTGCTTTGAAATGCAGGACACTGGCAAGCTCAACGTAGCTTACTTTCGCTTCGACATCAATGATGCCACTGGAGATTTGGATGCCAACCGCCCGGTCCCCTTCCGGCTCACACCGAACATCTCTGAATTTCTCACCACCATTGGGGTGTCTGGGCCACTGACTGCATCCATGATTGCAGTAGCTCGTTGCTTTGCACAGCCAAACTTTAAGGTTTGTGTGCCTTTTGAAAGGTGATTCTGTCGTTTGCAGGCATCTTGTGTTTGGTAAATTCCAAATCAAGCAGCACTCTCTTGCTTCAGCTGAACTGTGCAGTCCCTACCTGGTTTTGAACCTTACCACAAAGGCCAGCTACAATGTCTACAGGATGTCTTTTTGGGAGGAGCAGGAGAAAGATAGGTGGAGTTTTTGGCTTGCTTTACTTTTTTTGTTAATCCAAGCTAGTTGCTTCTCTGCTCAAGCCTTTGGGCTGCCTAGAGAGGCTGTGAAGTCTCTCCACCTGTGGAGACTTTGAAAACATGCCTGGATGTCTTCCTGTATGGACTGCCTTAGGTCATCTGGCTTTAGGCAGGGGGAGTTGGACTCGATGATCTCCGGAGGTCCCTTCCAACCTCTAACAGACTCACAGAATCTGTCCGGGTTGGAAGGGACCATTAGGATCACCTAGTTCCAACCCCCCTGTCATGGGCAGGGATACCATCAGTAAGTCTGTCATCAGTAAGTTTGCAGATGACACCAAGCTAGGAGCAGGTGTGGATCTGTTGGAGGGTAGGAGAGCCCTGCAGAGGGACCTGGCCAGGCTGGATGGATGGGCAGAGGCCAATGGGATGAGATTGAACAAGGCCAAGTGCAGGGTTCTGCACTTCGACCACAACAACCCCAAGCAGCACTACAGGCTGGGGACAGAGTGGCTGAGAGCAGCCAGGCAGAGAGGGAGCTGGGGATGCTGGGAGAGAGGAGCTGAAGATGAGGCAGCAGTGCCCAGGTGGGCAGCAGAGCCAATGGCATCCTGGGCTGGCTCAGGAGCAGTGTGGGCAGCAGGACAAGGGAGGTTCTTGTGCCCCTGTGCTCAGCACTGCTCAGGCCACCCCTTGAGTGCTGTGTCCAGTTCTGGGCTGCTCAATTCAAGAGAGATGTTGAGGTGCTGGAAGGTGTTGAGAGAAGGGCAATGAAGCTGGTGAGGGTCCTGGAGCAGAGCCCTGTGAGGAGAGGCTGAGGGAGCTGGGGGTGTGCAGCCTGCAGAAGAGGAGGCTCAGGGCGAGGCTGTAGCCAGGTGGGGTTGGGCTCTTCTGCCAGGCAAGCAGCAACAAGTTGTGCCAGGGGAGATCTAGGGTGGATGTTAGGAGGAAGTTGTTGTCAGAGAGAGTGATTGGCATTGGAATGGGCTGCCCAGGGAGGTGGTGGAGTTGCTGTTCCTGGAGGTGTTTAGAAAAGCCTGGATGAGGCACTTAGTGCCATGGTCTGGTTGATTGGCCAGAGCTGGGTGCTAGGTTGGTCTGGCTGAGCTTGGAGGTCTCTTCCAACCTGCTTGATTCTATGATTCTATGTTTTTGGTCCTTTTTTACCATGGACCCTACCCTAGATCAGACTGGCCACAGCCTCATCCACCTGGCCTTAAACACCTCCAGAGCTAGGGCCTCAACCACCTTCCTTTGCAACCCATTCCAGGGTCAGCCTTCTGTGCTAAATCTTTCCAGATTTCTGGCAAGAGTAAGCAGGGAAATGACAAATTCAACCTCGTTTAGAATTTTCCTAATAATCTGTGAATAGAAATGTGCCTTGGCCCTTTGTTAGCAGAATAGAGAGCTAAAGATACACTGTTACTTTGATGGATTCCAGCTCTTAGCAGGGTGTAGCTTTCTAAAGAGATTGTCTGTCTTCCTTTTAAATTCTAATGCTTTCCAAAAGGGGGGCATCCTGTACTTAGGCAAGCAGTTTGCACCAGGCAGATGTTGCAGGCAGCCTGCTGTAGCTATGGTGGGAGCCAGTTACTTTTTAGAAGGTGGAAAATACCCTACAGAGATGTGTCTTTTAATCTATGCTACAACAGGCTGTGTTAGAACAGTGTAAAATAATTCCTCCTCTCACCCTTACAAAGCCACGTCTGTACCTGCAACTGAATTTGCAGGCATAGCTCCTGACTCCAATGCCTAAGTGCTGTTTCCCCAGTTAGACTTCCAGCAGCACTTTGGTGCAGCCCCTCCTGGTGCTGGGTGCTGCTTCTGGCACCTCTGTGTACTAAGGACATATAATCATAGAATGGTTTAGGTTGGAAGGAACCTCAAGGATCATCCAGTTCCCACACACTGCAATAAGCAGGGACACCTCCCACTAGAATAGATTGCTCAAGGGCTTCATCCTACCTGGCCTTGAACATCTCCAGGGAGGTGGTGGAACACAGAATCACCCACCACCTCCCTGGGCAACCTGTGCCAGTGTCTCACCACCCTCACTGCAAATAACCCTTTCTTAACATCTACTTTGCATCTCCCCTCCTCCAGTTTAAACCCATTCCCCCGTGTGCTGTCGTCACAAGACCTTGTTAATGGTCCCTCCCCAGCCTTCTTGTGGCCTCCTTCAGATACTGGAAGGCCACCCCAAGGTCTCCTCAAAGCCTTCTCCAGGCTGCAGAGCCCCAACTCTTGTAGCCTGTCCTCATAGCAGAGCTGCTGCAGCCCTCTCAGCATCTTCTTGGCCCTCCTCTGGACTGGCTTCAGCAATTCCATGTCCTTCTTGTGTTGGGGGCTCCAGAAGTGCACAGAGTGCCTCCAGAGGAGGGTGACCAAGGTAGCAGGAAGTCTTGGATTAAATATAATAGTCTGGTTTTTCTCCTTCACACAGGTGGATGGCATCCTAAAAACGGTGCTGCGGGACGAAATCATTGCGTGGCACAAAAAAACCCAAGAGGATACCTCCTCCCCGCTCTCAGCAGCTGGGCAGCCTGAAAATATGGACAGTCAGCAGCTGGTCTCACTGGTTCAAAAAGCTGTTACTGCTATCATGACTCGACTTCATAACCTGGCTCAGTTTGAAGGAGGAGAAAGCAAAGTCAACACTCTGGTAGCAGCTGCGAATAGCTTAGATAACCTCTGTCGGATGGATCCTGCCTGGCACCCCTGGCTCTAACTTGAAGCTTTTGATAGCTCTTTTTGCTGCTGTTTGTGGTGTGAGCCATACATCGTGGTAAGAAAATGTGAAAGGAGAAACAGCCCAGCTTTCTAGACCATGGCTTCCCTGTCACACTGCATTTTGGCAGCCTTCATTTCACTTGTGTTTACAGTAAGAGGAGAGCTTGACTGGTTTTAGTGTGGTGAGGGGAACACGAGGAGATATTTCCTCCTGTTGAAGAGGCAGCAAAAGCTTTCCCAAAACAGCTTAAAATGAAGTTGGGACATTTAAATAATGTACAGAAAAAAAAAAAATCTTATTTTGTGATGAGGACTGTAAAAGTAGCACTCTTTAGGTTTAGGCTCTGCCATTCCTAATAACCTGCAGTATCTAAAGGTTGGGAGTTGGTTTTTTTATACACCAGGAATTACTAAAGAAAAGAGAAGTTGTCAGCAGTATTCCCAAATCCAGGAGTTTACTCAATCACTCTTCCCTTCATTGTACAAACTGAAGGCACAAAGAAATGCTTTTCCTTGAAGTTTGCTTCCAGTTTAGAGGAGCAAAGTCAGTTTGTACAGAGCATTTTGTACCAGATGTACAGGGGTGACTCTTTTGTTAGGCATGATCGACTCCTACTGCCTTTTTATCCTCGGGGTGCAAGCAGTGTACAGTCAAAGTGTAAACCTCTTCAGCCTTGAGTTGTGGACAGTGTTTGGGGGGTGGGAGAAGCTCACAAAAAGGGTGGGAGAAGTCATCCTTTAATACATGTGTTTGGCTGTCATAGATAAAACCCCCTCCCAATTTTATAAGGTCGTCCTTTTAATGCTTAGACTTAGAGCAGCTTCGTTTAGATTGGATCCATTGCTTTGTAATTTAAAGAACAGATCAGTTCCATGTCTCACTTTTAGCTTTCTGTTGAGTTAGCATCATTTTTTTTATCAAACTCTGGTGTTGAGAATGTTAAATTTGTACAGAGTGATGATTTTTTTTTCCTCCAAAATAAATATTTTGTAAACCTCTTTATGGTGTTCATCTTAATTGAGGGCATTTTTAAGCTTCTACTGTGGACTTGGCCAGCAAATCCTGCAATACATTAAGCAAAACCAAAGTAAACTCCCCAGGAATCAAATTATCACCTCTGCAAAATGGATCTGTCTCACAGCCAGAGAATGGTTTAGGTTGGAAGGGACCTAAAAGATCATCCAGTTCCAATCCCCTACTATAGGCAGAGACACCTCCCACTAGAACAGGTTGCTCAAGGTCTCATCCAACCTGGCCTTGAACACCTCCAGGGAGGTTGTGGAGCACAGAATCACCCAATGTGAGTCGAAGATCACACCTGTTCTGTGCTCCACAGCCTCCCTGGGCAACCTATGCCAGTGTCTCACCACTCTGCCTGTAAAGAACCCTTTCCTAATACCTAGTTTGAATCTCCCCTCTGCCAGTTTAAACCCATTCCTCCTTGTCCTGGCATTACAAGACCTTGTCAGTATTCCCTCCCCAGCCTTTCTTTATGTCCCCTTCAGATACTGAAAGGCTACTATGAGGTCTCCTTATCATAGAATCAACCAGGTTGGAAGAGACCTCCAAGACAATACAGTCCAACCTAGCAACCAGCCCTAGCCAATCAACCAGACCATGGCACTGCCTCATGCAGTCTTTTCTTGAACACCTCTAGGCATGGCGACTCCACTACCTCCCTGGGCAGCCCATTCCAATGCCAATCACTCTCTCTGCCAACAACTTCCTGTGTCCCCTTGGCTCAGGGCAGAGCTCATTGCTGTCTACAACTATCTGAAGGGAGGCTGTAGCCAGGTGGGGTTGGGCTCTTCTCCCAGGCAACCAGCAACAGAACAAGGGGACACAATCTCAAGCTGTGGTAGGGGAGGTCTAGGCTGGATGTTAGGAGGAAATTGTTGTCAGAGAGAGTGATTGGCATTGGAATGGGCTGCCCAGGGAGGTGGTGGAGTCGCTGTCCCTGGAGGTGTTGAAGCCAAGCCTGGCTGAGGCACTTAGTGCCATGGTCTGGTTGATTGGATAGGGCTGGGTGCTAGGTTGGCCTGGCTGAGCTTGGAGGTCTCTTCCAACCTGGCTGATTCTATGAAATCAGCAGAGAATTCAGCCACTTCTGCCTTTACCATTGAATCATGATGGAAAAAGAATCTGAGTTAAGAGACAAACTTTGATGTTCTTAGATCTGACATCTTTCTTGTTTATTCAAAGATGCTCCTAAAAGAAGCCTTGTCTGCGGGAGACAGCAGAGCAGATGAGGAAAAGAGATTCATGTGCAAATGTTAACACTTGGTTCTCTCTGTGAATATCTGCTATGGATTTGCCTTGTTGTGTGAGAAGGTTTACACAGTCTTAACCCTGAGCTTTGCCACTAGCTCCAAGGAGATAAATCTTCAGAGCTTTTAGTTACACACGAGCGTTCTCCAGAGTCTGGAGGAGATCTTCTGCCGTCCCTTGTGTGCTCAGCAGCTGTCCATTAGCAGGTAAGAGGGGCCACATCGAGTTCCTGACTGTTCTGTGGCCTGTGCCTCAGTTGCATTTAATTCTTGCGTCATTGCAGCTAAAGTTTCCCTCTGCCTGAGTAGCTCAGATACACACACCACATGCATCTTGCCGAGGAGATGCTTGAGGATGAAATACATGAATTGTGGAGTCACTCTGAAGTACTCCCTTCAAGATGCCTTCCCTCAGGTTAGCTACTACAGGAAAAAAGCCCACGTTGTTGTTCTGTGAAACTCAACCACCTGCTAATTCAGAGAGCTCAAACTACCACCTGTCTCTGAGATGGTCTGCATGGGCATGATGCCATTCCTACAGCTTCTCCTCATGATTTTATTGTGGCTTTTTTCTGGTGAGGGGCCTGGAACACAAACCCTATAAGCAGAGGCTGAGGGAGCTGGGGGTGTGCAGCCTGCAGAAGAGGAGGCTCAGGGCAGAGCTCATTGCTGTCTGCAACTACCTGAAGGGAGGCTGTAGCCAGGTGGGGTTGGGCTCTTCTGCCGGGCAAGCAGCAACAGAAGAAGGGGACAGAGTCTGAAGTTGTGGCAGGGGAGGTCTAGGCTGGATGTTAGGAGGAAGTTGTTGTCAGAGAGAGTGATTGGCATTGGAATGGGCTGCCCAGGGAGGTGGTGGAGTGGCTGTGCCTGGAGGTGTTGAGGCAAAGCCTGGCTGAGGCACTTAGTGCCATGGGCTGGTTGCTTGGCCAGGGCTGGGTGCTAGGTTGGGCTGGCTGAGCTTGGAGGTCTCTTCCAACCTGCTTGATTTTGTGATTTTCCCTGTAGAGTCCTTGACAGGTGTGGCTGGAGCTCCATGAGGGTAACTCGAGGCAAGTCCTTGACAGCAAGGCTCTGCCAGCCAATATTTTCTGTCTGAAATGCACAGAGGTTGGCCAAGAAGGTCACTGGTGTCCTGGGGTGCATTAATGTGGTAGTTTGAGGGGTCCCAGGGCCTCTGTCTCTATGGTTTTGTTTAAGGGGGACTTGGGGCCCCTCAGTCTACCACAGTTAAAGACAGTGTGTCCAGCAGATCAAGGGAGGTTCTCCTCCCCCCCCCACTCTGCTCTAGTGAGGCTTCACCTAGAATATTGCATCCAGTTCTGGGATTCCTGGTTCAAGAGGGGCAGGGATTTACTGGAGAGAGTACAACAGAGGGCTACAAGGATGCTGAAGGGACTGGAGCAATGCCTGATGAGGAAAGGCTGAGAGCCCTGGGGCTGCTTAGCCTGGAGAGGGGATCTAATGAATGTCTATCAATATCTGAGGGCTGGGGAGTCAGGAAGGAAGGGGCAGGAACAGCCTCTGCTCACTTGTGACCTGGGATAAGACAAGGGGCAATGGATGCAAACTACAGCACAGGAAGTTCCACCTCAACATGAGGAAGAACTTCTTGTCTGTAAGAGTCTCAGAGCTCTGGCACAGGCTCCCTAGAGAGGTTGTGGAGTCTCCTTCTCTGGAGCCTTTCAAGGCCTGTTTGGGTACATTCCTGTGTGAGCTGCACTAGATTCTATAGTCCTGCTCTGGCAGGAACATTGGACTTGATGATCTTCTTGGGTCCCTTCCAACCCCTAACATCCTGTGATCCTGTGATAGGACTGATATTGGGTTGATAAGGAACTGCTGGATCAGATTAAGGTAGTAAAATTTGGTTAACCTGGAGTTTCTGCCAAAGAAATGACTCAAAGGTCTGCATAGGTCCCTTCCAACCCCTGACATAGAACCATAGAATCAACCAGATTGGAAGAGACCTCCAAGCTCATCCAATCCAACCTAGCACCCAGCCCTATCCAAACAACCAGCCCATGGCACTAAACATGCTGTGATCCTTTGAGATACAGATGTTGGTTGACTTCTGCACAGCTGTCTGTGTTGCTCTGAATGGGGCTTTATGGGTGGTGGCTCAAGTGCCAGTCATGTTAGTAATTAAGCAGCAGCTTTGGCAGGGAAAGCCAGGAGAAAAACAAGCTGTGCCTTTCACACAGAGACTGCAGAGTTGTCAGGTTCTCAAATTAGGCTCTCTTGTTTCACTCTCCTGCTTTTTATAATCATGTTGGGTTCCATCTTTATTAAAGGTTGCTGCTGTAATTTACCCATTCATTATTACAGCCTGCTCTGGAAGTAGGTTATCAGACTTCATTTGCCTCACTGGATTGTGCTCTCAAACAAAATAATTCTAACCTGAGTCAGGTGTTTTGCGTCCACCCTTTGAAACCTGTGCTTTAACTGCTGCTTTCCTCTCCTGCAATTGGGCTGACCCTGAATTGTCAGGCACAAAGAGAGCGAGAGGGGGAGATCAGTTATTGCTGGGAGAAGATGATTCAAAGCGTTTCAGTGGCAGACAATGGAAGCTCTGTTTCACAATGGCAGCGAGGATAAAGTTGCTTTCAAGGCGCCGATCTGTTTCAAATACCGTGTGTGAAATGTTCTTTTGTGGTGGAGAAACCTATTCAGGGAGGAAAAAAAAAATTCACACTCACAGGAGGTTTTAATCAGCCCAGGGTGGGTGCATTTCACGTTGAAGAGGTTCAAGAGAGCACAACTGGTGTCTTACATGGGATTGATTTAGCGGCGCTCGTTGGACGCCTGGGGTCCCGCAGAGGCGCTTTGGGCTCACTCTAGGGTGTTAGTCAAATGGCAGTGCTACATGAGATTTCTTCTGAAGGAGGACTCAAAGTGCTGAAATGCAGGGTGGGGAACAAAAAAAATCTGTGAAATTCTTAACTCAGAATTTCATCTCTTGTTTGTGGCCTTTTGACTTGCTCTAGATAGGCGCTGCCTTTTCCTGGGAGTTTGAAGAGCAGAGCAGGGGAGCTGCGGTTTCTGAGTCATGGTGCAGCCTCTCTCCACTTAAAACCTTCTCCCTTTGCTGTTACAATCTCATGCTTTGAGAAATCTTTCATTCCTTTCAGGCACCCCATAGAAAACACCATGGATGTGTGCTGGGTGTGAACACCTTGCCTGGGTAGCAGCAGCCGGAGCAGAGGTGGCTGCAGGCTGCCCCATGCCCAGCGATCGGTGAACCATGCAGAGCAGAGGAGCAGTAATAAGCAAGGGATGTCTGAAAAGCTCCACTGCACACTGCCCATGCCCTTACCCGTAGAGACCTGTCCTGAGGTACCCCAAATTCTTTCCCTCTCTCCTCTCCCCCCACAGGTTTGAATGGGAGAAGAAGGTGTGAAAGCTGCTTTCCCCTGCCCTGCAGGCTGGAAGGGGGAAGAGCAAAAGGAGCCTTTCCGCAGGTGTTCTGACCTGTGTCAGCTGGAGTCGGGCTGCTGCCTGTCTGGCCTTTCATGCCCACCCTAAATGGGAAATGGACACTTAGTCCAGAAAAGGATAAACAGAGCAAGGAAGGACTGGAAAAGGTTCCTGTCTTGAGAGTTCCCCATCTTGAAAGAGCACCTGACAGAGTGCCCGACAGGACAGGTTCCTGCCACAACTGGACCATCCCCGCTCTTGAATGGCTCCTACCTTTTTGTACAGCTCTTAGTTTTACCCCAGCCCTGCTTTTGGATGGTTCTCCCCACTTCTGCACCCTTCTGTGCACACCTGCAGGCTTGGCAAGCCCTGGGGTCCTGTGAGAGAGAGCCAGCGGCATTCAGACCATATCAGTAGCCACCTTCCTGGCTGTCTCCTGGCCTGGGGGCCACTAGCAGTTTTGGCTCTCCCCTGCCGCTGTGAAGACAGCATTTTGCCGGTGTTGCACCTGGGATAGAGTGACTCTGGGTTCACCAATATGATTAGATGGTGATTCTCTGCTTTATTTCTGTGTCACAGTGAGTTATATGCTTACTTGGCAGAGGTGTGCACAGCTAACTTAGTTTAGGATTGGTACATGAGGAAAGTCCAGGGTTGGTCCAGGGTTACATGTGAGGTACACGTAGGTTGATACTACAATAACGACCTGAGGGTCAGCCCCTGGGCCAGCCCACATGCAGCTGACACTCCACCCACTGCAGCTGCATGTGGGGGGTGCCACCCAGTGCCTGGTATCTCCCCAGGATGGACTCAAGGACACTTCCCAGCATGGGTTGCTCATGTTTATCATTTCATGTCTGGTTAGCAAAAATGTTGTTCTGGGATCACCCCACTCATGGAAGAAGTGCTCAAGAGACTTCTGAGTTTGGCAGCTCTGCCACTCACCTTGGGATTCTGTGTGTGGACATACACTGGTGGATATTGCCTGCAGGGGACTCCAGTAAGGGATCCTTGCTGAATGCCAACCTCGCCTCCGTGAGTACAACCTGCTGCTCCCTTGATCTCCTGCTCAGCCTGATTGGTAGTGGGGTAAAGCTGTGATTATAGCTTGGCCTTTTCCACTCCCTGACTTCCTAAATCTCTACACTTGTCTATAATGCCCTTTTTAAAAGAAATTCCTGAGCAAACTGAATCTGTCAATGAACCTAAACCAATTTTTGTCTATAGCTGGGGGCAGAGTTCCAGGAAAATAAAATGATCCTGGATTTCTAATTGCTGACTCAACCACGTTAGTTCCCTGCCTCCATGACAAGGCCAAGTGGAATCCACAGCAGAAGTGAGGGAACTTGAGGCATGGGAGCAGGGACAAAATGTGGCAGGCTGAAGATGAGCCTGGTGGAATGGGAAGAAAGCTGCTTCCCAAGGGCTTTCTTGCTTTGGTTGGTTGGTGGTTGTTATTGTTATTTTCTTTTCTCCCCTCAGTAACTGAGCCAGTAATTAAAGTTTTATGTTAATTGGCAATAAATTAAATTGAGTGAAATGCCCCCAAGTCCTGACTGTTCTGCCCATGACAGGAGGCAGCCTGGCAAATGCTTTTAGCTGTGGTAACTACTCTGATGGCTGGATCTTGTGCAGCCAGGACTTTGAAGGTGTAGTCATGGCAGCTTGGTAAGGGAGATTTTGGTGCCACTAAAAGCAGTTACTTTGGTTTTATTGTTCCCCTTTTTTTCACTAGGTGATGCTCTCTGAACCCACCAGAACAGGGATTTCCCCCAGAGGAGCCACTGTTAAACAGCCTGATTCATGTTCAGAATCATAGAATAGGATCATAGAATCAGGCAGGGTTGAAAGGGACCACAAGGATCAACCCCCTTGCCATGGCCAGGGACACCCTACTCTAGAGCAGGCTGCACACAGCCTCAGCCAGCCTGGCCTGAAACACCTCCAGGGATGGAGCCTCAACCACCTCCCTGGGCAACCCATTCCAGCCTCTCACCACTCTCATGCTCAACAACTTCCTCCTCACAGCCAGGCTGAATCTCCCCACCTCAAGCTCTGCTCCATTCCCCCCAGTCATAGAATCAGCCAGGTTGGAAGAGAGCTCCAAGCTCATCCAGTTCAACCTGGCACCCAGCCCTATCCAGTCAACCAGACCATGGCACTAAGTGCCTCAGCCAGTCCTGTTACTCCCTCAGAGCCTAAAAAGTCCCTCCCCAGCATTTTTGCAGGCCCCCTTCAGATCCTGGAAGGCCACAAGAAGGTCACCTCAGAGCCTCCTCTTCTGCAGTACATGTGGAAAATCTTTCTTGAGTGAGCTATAGAACTTGTCCTGACCTTCTCTAGTCCTGAATCTCACAAGAAGTGAGGAGCAAACCCTGCAGCCATGGCAAAGTTTCAGCTGGTTTGTGCCATTTTGCTGTGTCTGCACTTCCCAAGGAGAAACAGGAGCTTGTGTGGGTGCTTTCTGCCTTCTCCTGTGTGTTGCCATTGTAGCCTTTTGGACTTAGGAGGACAGAAGCTCTTTATTTCTTCTCGTGTTCAACAATGCAAACCTCTTTAGCACTTTGGCTGAACGCTCATCTGGCTGCTTAATTGGTGCTGCTTGGGTTTCTGGGGAGGAAACTCTTACCCACCCCAGAAATCAGCTGCTGTAGCGGGATGGTGCCACATCCAGTTGGCAGCTGGCACTAGTGGTGCTCCCCAGGGATCAGTGCTGGGCACAGTCCTGTTCAATATCTTTATTGATGATCTGGATGAGGGGATTGAGTCCAACATCAGTGAGTTTGCAGATGACACCAAGATAGGAGTAGCTGTGGAGCTGTTGGAGAGTAGGAGAGCCCTGCAGAGGGACCTGTCCAGGCTGGATGGGTGGGCAGAGGCCAATGGGATGAGATTGAACAAGGCCAAGTGCAGGGTTCTGCACTTTGGCCACAACAACCCCAAGCAGCACTACAGGCTGGGGACAGAGTGGTTGAGAGCAGCCAGGCAGAGAGGGAGCTGGGGGTGCTGGTAGAGAGTAGCTGAGCATGAGGCAGCAGTGTGCCCAGGTGGGCAGCAGAGCCAATGGCATCCTGGGCTGGCTCAGGAGCATTGTGGTCAGCAGGACAAGGAAGGTTCTTCTGCCCCTGTGCTCAGCACTGCTCAGGCCACCCCTTGAGTGTTGTGTCCAGTTCTGGGCTCCTCCATTCAAGAGAGATGTTGAGGTGCTGGAAGGTGTCCAGAGAAGGGCAATGAAGCTGGTGAAGGGCCTGGAGCACAGCCCTGTGAGGAGAGGCTGAGGGAGCTGGGGGTGTGCAGCCTGCAGCAGAGGAGGCTCAGGGCAGAGCTCATTGATGTCTGCAACTACCTGCAGGGAGGCTGTAGCCAGGTGGGGTTGGGCTCTGCTGCCAGGCAACCACCAATAGAACAAGGGGACACAGTCTCAAGTTGTGCCAGGGGAGGTCTAGGCTGGATGTGAGGAGGAAGTTGTTGTCGGAGAGAGTGATTGGCATTGGAATGGGCTGCCCAGGGAGGTGGTGGAGGCACCGTCCCTCGAAGTCTTCAAGCAAAGCCTGGCTGAGGCACTTAGTGCCATGGTCTGGTTGACTGGCCAGGGCTGGGTTCTAGTTTGGACTGGATGATCTTGGAGGTCTCTTCCAACCTGGTTGATTCTATGTTTCTTGGGATGCCATTAGCCCCCCCCTCTTTTCCAGCCCTCTTCATTCTCCTGGCCGTGGTGTGGACTCTTGTTCCATTTAGAAGTGCTGTTAGCTTTGACCTTTACAACGGGGGCAGCCTGTGCCCAAACCCAAAGCTTCACACATTGCCTGCACCCTAACTCCTGATTTCCTTTGTAGGGCAGGATATTTGTCCAGGCTCTCAGACGCTGCCACAGTTGTCCCTTAATCAATCAGCTGCTGCTTGCCCTCAGCCCAGCCTCCCTGGCCTCTTAGAGTGGCAGCTATATTAAAGGAGCTTTCTCAGTCTGTTATCAGGGAAAGGACAGAGACCTTTGCAGGCTCCTCGTTGCTTCTGATGCTCAGACATTAATTATTGTCTCTCTCCACTCTTTGCTGCCGTTGGTAAGAAGTTGGCATTGCAGAAGCTGTTCTGCTTATTCAGCAGGAGTGCTCATCAGCAGCTGCTTCACAATGGGTCAGTGTTGCTTAACCGCCCCTTGAAGGCACCGCGAGCGGCACAGAACTTTTAATTGAGGTCTGGTGGGGTCACTGGGATGTTGTTTCGTTCTGGGCTTGCTCTCTCCAGTCCTTTCTATACTAACAACAACAAAAAATAGCAATTATCAAGTAGAGAAAGAGGCCAGGCTGAAGTTCTCTAAATGAAGCAGATGCATTGTTGTGAAGGCTGCTTTATAATGTCTCCTGCTAGAAACTCTGCACTGTGCTTTTGATGGGTAGCTTCAGTGTGCAAAGGGACTGCTCTCTGGCTTTGTGAGGCTCTCCTCAGACCCCACCTGGAGCACTGTGTGCAGTTCTGGAGCTCCCAACACAAGAAGGACATGGACCTCTTTGCACTTACTCCCTGGGATAGAACAAGGAACAATGAGTGTCAGCTGCAGCACAGGAGGTTCCAGCTCAACACGAGGGGGAACTTCTTGACTGGAAGGGTCATGGAGCACTGGCACAGGCTGCCCAGAGAGGTTGTGGAGTCTCCTTCTCTGGAGACTCTCAAGGCCTGTCTGGATGTGTTGCTGTGTGACCTGAGCTAGATTGTATGGTCCTGGTATGTCAGGGGTTTGGACTTGATGACCTCTTTGGGTCCTTTCCAACCCCTGACATCCTGTGAGCCTGTGACCTGTAAGAGCCAGGCGAGAGGAGGCCACCAAGATGCTCAGAGGGCTGCAGGAGCTCTGCTATGAGGACAGGCTACAGGAGTTGGGGCTCTGCAGCTTGGAGAAGAGAAGGCTTGGAGGAGACCTTGGAGTGGCCTTCCAGTATCTGAAGGGGGCTACAGAAAGGCTGGGGAGGGACTATTGACAAGGTCTTGTCATGACAGCAGGAGGAGGAGGAATGAGTTTGAACTGGCAGAGGAGAGATTCAAACTGGATGTGAGGAAAGAATTCTTTGCAATGAGGGTGGTGAGACACTGGCACAGGTTGCCCAGGGAGATCACAGTATCACAGTATCTCAGTATCATCAGAGTTGGAAGAGACCTCACAGATCAGCAAGTCCAACCCTTTACCACAGAGCTCAAGGCCAGACCATGGCACCAAGTGCCACGTCCAGTCCTGCCTTGAACAGCTCCAGGGACGGCGACTCCACCACCTCCCCGGGCAGCCCATTCCAGTGTCCAATGACTCTCTCAGTGCAGAACTTTCTCCTCACCTCCAGCCTAAATCTCCCCTGGTGCAGCCTGAGGCTGTGTCCTCTTGTTCTGGTGCTGGCCACCTGAGAGAAGAGAGCAACCTCCTCCTGGCCACAGGACTGTGACTGATGCTCACATTGGGTGACTGAAGCTCACATGGGGTGATTCTGTGCTCCACAACCTCCCTGCAGATGTTCAGGGCCAGGTTGGATGAGACCTTGAGTAACCTGTTCTAGTGGGAGGTGTCCCTGCCTATGGCAGTGGGGTGGACCTGGCTGAGCTTTGAGATCCCTTCTAACCTAAACCATTCTGTGATTCTATGACTAGGGGTCAGGACTGGAGGTTGGTTGAGAGGGAGAAGGATTTGACACTTGTGAGACTTGTTGTAGGGCCAGGGAGATGGAAAACACTGCTCTTAGTCAACAGACAGGTAAGAAGAGCCTTTAAAGTAGTGCAATCTGGGTGGTCCAAACTCAATTTCATTTGGACTAAATGAGTTTTGAGATACTTCTGTGGGACACTGTCCAAAACTCTGTGATCTCCAATGGCCCCTTCACCCTCTTCCCCCCTTTCACTACACATGCTTGGCAGCAACCAGCAGAGACTAATTGTATGGACATGTGCAGATGCACAGGAGATGGCAAGGCCACACTAGGAAAAAAACCTGTGTGGGCAGATGAATTTGCCTTACAGGCTGTGTCTGGTTGCCAGATGTGTAGCTGGAGGCATCCTGTGTGAGATGCTCCCCCACACACTTCACTAAAATCACCCAGACTAGAGTCAGCTGCTGGCAATTGAATGGAGCCTAGCACAAGATACCAGCAGGTAGTTACAATCTGTACAGCTATAGGCAGAAATAGACAAGTTAAAGGCAATACAGAAACACAACAGCCCTCCCAGAAACCTGAGTCCCCAGGAGGGGCTCCCAACCACCCTTCCACCTCTCCCTACCCCTCTATCTTACCCCAGACTTTGCCTTGCCTTCCAGGTGAGTTTGGAGGGTTGGCCAAGTGGGTTAGGAAGCAGAAGGATTAGTTACACAGACAGCAGGTTGGGGAGAGAGAAAAGTGCAGTCCTAAGAGACAGAGAGCAACTCTGTTATCTATGTTTGTGTTCTTGTTCTTAGCCATCTCAGCAAGCCTATGAGTGCAGCAGACATCAGCATTGGTTCCTTTGCACAGGCTAGCATCTAATTCTGCACACCAAAATATCCCAGCTGGGCTCAGACCTGCCCAGATGTGTTGCTCCTGCTTTAGGAATGGCTAGAGAAAAAAGTGGGTTTAAGTATCACATATAAACTCTTGGTGGAAGTGCTGGGTGGGTGTGTGGAGTTGCTGTGTGGGCAGGAGTGCATGAAGAAGTGTTCAGAGGCTGCCTTGCTAAAGGGAGACCTGTGAGCAAGTGGCTGGATGTTAGGAGGAAGTTGTTGTCAGAGAGAGTGATTGGCATTGGAATGGGCTGCCCAGGGAGGTGGTGGAGTCACTGTGCCTGGAGGTGTTGAAGCCAAGCCTGGCTGGGGCACTTAGTGCCATGGTCTGGTTGACTGGACAGGACTGAGTGCTAGGTTGGACTGGATGATCTTGGAGGTCTCTTCCAACCTGGTTGATTCTGTGACCTTGCCTGCTCTCTTACCTTGGATTTGAATGTTGGCCAGAATCAAGATGCTTCTCCAAGGAACCACAGCTTCTTTCTGTGGTGGCACTTCAGTTCAAGCCAGCTGTTTCTGGGGTGCCTGTTGGCACAGAGCTCTACTCAGACACAGAATCCCACAGCCCTCCTTCAATATTGGGCAACTTGGGCTAGTTTTGGAGGAGCCAGTCTGACAATAGGTAACTTATACTGACCCTGCTGCAAAGATGCATCCCTAATTGTTTGGTGTTGCTGTAGATACTGAGAGGAAAACCTTCAGGCCATTGCATACTGTTTGTGAGAGGTCCTTAATTGATGGCAGTGGGGTCATAATAATCCTTAATCTGTGAATTAGAGGTGAGTTACCATGCAGGATGGTGCAGTCTCCCATGTCTCAGGCAGTTCAGTAGAATGGTTTAGGTTGGAAGGGATCTCAAAGCTCAGCCAGTTCCAACCCCCTGCCATAGGCAGGGACACCTCCCACTAGAACAGGTTGCTCAAGGCCTCATCCAACCTGGCCTTGAACACCTCCAGGGAGGTTGTGGAGCACAGAAGCACCCAACGTGATCCAGGATAAAGCTTGAACAGTGCTTGGCACAATGAGCAGCCCAAGGCAGGGTCATGTGTTAGAATCCTAGAATCAGCCAAGTTGGAAGAGACCTCCAAGCTCAGCCAGCCCAACCTAACACCCAGCCCTATCCAGTCAACCAGACCATGGCACTAAGTGCCCCAGCCAGGCTTGGCTTCAACACCTCCAGGGATGGTGACTCCACCACCTCCCTGGGCAGCCCATTCCAATGCCAATCACTCTCTCTGCCAATAACTTCCTCCTAACATCCAGCCTAGACCTCCCCTGGCACAGCTTGAGACTCTGTCCCCTTCTTCTGTTGCTGGGTGCCTGGCAGCAGAGCCCAACCCCACCTGGCTACAGCCTCCCTGCAGGCAGTTGTAGACAGCAATGAGCTCTGCCCCGAGTCTCCTCTTCTGCAGGCTGCACACCCCCAGCTCCCTCAGCCTCTCCTTACAGGGTTTGTGTTCCAGGCCTTTCAGCCTAGCAGGGATAGAGGCCATCAGTTGAAGCCTCAGATTACAGAACATGAATCAGTGATAAAGCCCTGCAAATGGACCTGGCATCAGTGGTGTAGCTGAACTGTTATGTCATGGACCTGGCATCAGTGGTGTAGCTGAACTGTTATGTCATGGACCTGGCATCAGTGGTGTAGCTCAACCGTTATGTCATGCCTGCTCTTAGGGCTTTGCAGTATCTGTCCCCACCATCTCTAATGGGTAGCTGTTCATGAATCAAACCCAATTTCAGTCAAGCAGCAGCAGGCCAGTGGGAGGAAGTGTATGAACATAAATTACATCATTATTATTCCACTTGCTCTTATGCATTTAATCACAAAGGAGCAGAAGCCTGAAGATACAAGATAAACCTTCAAGGCATCATCCTCTTGAACAACAGCAGCCACACACCAGCTCGTGTCCTCTAGAAGAGATTAATAAAAGACTGATTGGGACACTTCTTATTTTCCTCTTTCACAATCATTAGGCAGCAATCCTAAATTCTCTTCCCATGTTTGCTCCCACTGACTCAGCAGTGCTTGCAGCTAAAGCTGTACAGAACTGGAAAGTTGCTGGGGGAAGGAGAAAGGTAGAGGGCAAAAAAAGAGGGGGGGGGGTTTAATCTGTGCTTTGTTAGGTTAGCTGTCACTGTGACAGAATGGTCACAGAGTCAAGCAGGTTGGAAGAGACCTCCAAGCTCATCCAGTCCAACCTAGCACCCAGCCCTGTCCCATCACAGGCTCACAGGATGTTAGGAGCTGGAAGGAACCCAAGGAGATCATTGAGTCCAACCCCCCTGCCAAAGCAGGACAATCCTATCTAACACAGATCACACAGGAGCACATCCAGACAGGCCTTGGGAGGCTCCAGAGGAGCCTGTGCCAGTGCTCTGGGACCCTTACAGCCAAGAAGTTCCCCCTTGTGTTGAGGCAGAACCTCTTTTGCTGCAACTTACACCCACTGGTCCTTGTCCTCTCCCAGGGAGCAGTGAGCAGAGCCTGTGCCCCCCTCCTGGCAGCCTTCAGATACTTAGAAACATTTATCAATTCCCCTCTCAGTCTTCTCTTCTCCAGACTAAGCAGCCCCAGGTCCCTCAGCCTCTCCTCATTAGCCATGCCCTCCAGTCCCCTCATCATCCTCCTGATCCTCTGCTGGACTCCCTCCAGCACATCCCTGTCCCTCTTCAACTGGGGAGCCCAAAACTGAGCACAGTATTCAAGATGAGGTCTCAGCAGGGCAGAGTAGAGGGGGAGGAGATCCTCCCTCGGTCTGCTAGACCATGGCACTGAGTGCCCCATCCAGGCTTTGCTTGAGCACCTCCAGGGATGGTGACTCCACCACCTCCCTCCACAGACTTCTAAGCCTCATTCCTATCATTTAGATAACTCCTGTTTGGCTCAGGGCACTGCTGCTAGCAGGATGTGCCATGGCTCACTTTCTGTCACCAATCTCTTGACTATGAGCAGTACTCTTCCAGCAGAGCTTTATTATTCTGTTATTACAAGAAAGGTTTGGAGGTGCTGGAATGTGTCCAGAGAAGGGCCAGGAGGATGCTCAGAGGGCTTGGAACAGCTCTCCTATGAGGACAGGCTGAGAGATTTGGGGTTGTTCAGGTTGGAGAAGAGAAGGCTCTGAGGAGACCTTCTTGTGGCCTTCCAGTATCTGAAGGGGGCCTATAAGAAAGCTGGGGAAGGACTTTTTAGGATGCTGGGTAGTGATAGGACTGGGAGGGAATGTATCCAAGCTAGCAGAGGGCAGATTTAGTTTAGATAGTAGGAAGAAGTTCTTCACCATGAGCGTGGAACAGGTTGCCCAGAGAGGTGGTGAAAGCCCCAGCCCTGGAGATCTTTAGGCCAGGCTGGATGTGGATCTGGGCAACCTGATCTAGTGTGAGGTGTCCCTGCCCAGGGCAGCAGGGTTGGAGCTGGATGATCCTTGTGGTCCCTTCCAGCCCTGACAATTCTATGATTCTGTGATCACATCTTGTCACCAGTTAGAAGTTCATAACTGCAGAGTTTGTCAAGCTTCTCCTGAAAGTGCTGGGGAAACAGGAATTCTCTGTGCAGTTAGGAGTCTTGAGCTCAGTTTGTCCCTCAGAACTGCTTCTTGGCATCACTGGTCCACGTTTGCAGGGTGCATCCTTGAGAACTTCATTAGTTACCCTTTATTAATCACAGTTCTGAAGTCCCATCTTTATTCTTTGTTTGTTTTAGCCTCTTCTGAAGGAGAGAAGACTGAGAGGGGATTTTATCAATGTTTGTAACTATCTGAGGGCCGGGGGTGAGAAGGGGGGGGACAGGCTCTGCTCAGGGGTCCCTGGGATAGGACAAGGAGCAATGGATGGAAGCTGCAGCACAGGAGGTTCCAGCTCAACACAAGGGGGAACTTCTTGACTCTAAGGGTCACAGAGCCCTGGCACAGGCTGCCCAGAGAGGTTGTGGAGTCTGCCACCAGGTGGGGTTGGGCTCTTCTGCCAGGCAAGCAGCAACAGAACAAGGGGACACAGGCTCAAGTTGTGCCAGGGCAGGTCTAGGCTGGATGTTAGGAGGAAGTTGTTGTCAGAGAGAGTGATTGGCATTGGAATGGGCTGCCCAGGGAGGTGGTGGAGTCGCTGTGCCTGGAGGTGTTGAAGCCAAGCCTGGCTGAGGCACTTAGTGCCATGGTCTGGTTGCTTGGCCAGGGCTGGGTGCTAGGTTGGCCTGGCTGAGCTTGGAGGTCTCTTCCAGCCTGGTTGATTCTATGATTCTATGCTGCATTCCCATGTGCCCTGAGCTAGATTGTGTGGTCCTGCTCTGGCAGGAGAGTTGTACTCAATGACCTCTTTGGGTCCCTTCCAACCTCTGACACCCTGTGAGCCTGTTTCCTTAGGAAGGCTACACTGCCCACCACATGGGGCTTTTATTCATCCCTGCTCTGTGCTGTCACCATGTGAATAGCAAAGGGATGATGCATTTGCCTTGGAAATCTGGAGGGGCTTTTTAGTACCACCTTTGTTGCTGTTAAAATGTAATATTTTAAGCCTGATTTTTCCATCTCCTGAGCTATAAATCAAACCTGTTTGCAGATGGGTGTGGAATTCTGTGGACTAATGATTTGAAAGTGCTATCACATGAAAACAATAGTGTCACACAGTAGTTGACTCCCTTAAGAAATTACACAGCTATCTCAGTACTCAGGAGGTTTAAATCTGTCACTGCTTGGTAAAGATGAGTAATAGCAATCCTAGGTGTTCTCAGCCTTGGGTTTTAAAATTGTTTTCAACTCTCAATGCAAATGTCCCTTTCAAGGTGAGAAATGTCACACCAGAGAGGCTGAACACTTTCCAGGCAATTACACTGGTGAATAAGTGTTGTATGGGTTCTTGGTAACTCCTAAATGAGCTCTTTTGGTATAAATAATAATAGTGAAAAAGAGAAAAGCCTCTTGCAGTGTGTATGTGGGCTGCCCAGGCTGGAGAAAGTGAGGTGTGGAGTAGAATCATAGAATGAACCAGGCTGGAAGAGACCTCCAAGCTCAGCCAGGCCAACCTAGCACCCAGCCCTGGCCAATCAACCAGACCATGGCACTAAGTGCCTCATCCAGGCTTGGCTTCAACACCTCCAGGCACAGTGACTCCACCACCTCCCTGGGCAGCCCATTCCAATGCCAATCACTCTCTCTGCCAACAGCTTCCTCCTAAAATCCAGCCTAGACCTCCCCTGCCACAACTTGAGGCTGTGTCCCCTTGTTCTGTTGCTGCTTGCCTGGCAGCAGAGCCCAACCCCACCTGGCTACAGCCTCCCTGCAGGCAGCTACAGACAGCAATGAGCTCTGCCCTGAGCCTCCTCTTCTGCAGGCTGCACACCCCCAGCTCCCTCAGCCTCTCCTCACAGGGCTCTGCTCCAGGCCCCTCACCAGCCTTGCTGCCCTTCTCTGGACACCTTCCAGCACCTCAACATCTCTCTTGAATTGAGGAGCCCAGAACTGGACACAGTAGAATAACCTCCCTTGTCCTGCTGCCCACACTGCTCCTCAGCCAGCCCAGGATGCCATTGGCTCTATTGGCCACCTGGGCACTGCTGCCTCATCTTCAGCTACTCTCTACCATAACTCCCAGGTCTCTTTCTGCTTTTGGCTGCCCTCAGCCACTCTGGCCCCAGCCTGTAATGCTGCTTGGGGTTGTTGTGGCCAAAGTGTAGAACCCTGCACTTGGCCTTGTTCAGTCTCATCCCATTGGCCTCTGCCCACCCATCCAGCCTGGACAGGTCCCTCTGCAGGGCTCTCCTACCTCCAACAGCTCCACAGCTGCTCCTAGCTTGGTGTCACCTGCAAATTTACTGATGCTGGACTCAATCCCTTGGTCCAGATCATCAATAAAGCTATTGAGCAGGATTAGATCTGTAAGGCTCTTTACTGACTGTTGGAATCTAGAAATGAAATATTTGCCAGGCTGTTTACTGGTTGTTGTAATCTAGAAATGATTTACTGGCCAACATTCTGGGCTTGCCTCTATGGATCTGGCTCTGCAAAGGCCAGTGGGTGTTATGCAATAACACCTCCTGGTTGTCTAACCTCACCCAGCACTGTGCAGAGCCTCAGGTCTGCTTTGAAACTGCAAAGCAATGTAGTAGGTAGTGGAGCATGCAGAGGTTAGCTCTAGTTAATCTCAGGACTACAGAAGCATGCAACAAGAGTGTACCTAAGCAGCAGCCATGGCTTCACTTGTTTTGAGACACCTGCAGCTGCAGACCAGGTAAGTGGTAGGTCTTGTGTAAGATGAGCACTGTCTGCACCTTGCCCCTCGCTGCAGTGAAAGTATTGAGGTGCTGGAGTGGGTCCAGAGGAGAGCAATGTGACTGGGGAAGGGACTGGAGGGAAAGGCTTAAAGGGAGAGGCTGAGGATGCTGGAGGTGTTTAGCCTGGAGAAGAGGAGACTGAGATGGGATCTTATCACACTCTACAACTACCTGAAGGGGAGTTACAACAGTAAGGTGAGAGTCAGGCTCTTCTCTCAGGCAACTTGTGACAGGACTAGAGGCCATGGCCTGGAGCTGCACCAGGGGAGGGTTAGTTGGATGTTAGGAAGGACTTCCTCGTGGAAAGGGTCATCAGACAGTGGAATGGGCTGCCCAGGGAGATGGTGGAGTCACCATCCCTGCAGGTGTTTAAGGAGAGCTTGGATGTGGCACTTAGTGCCATGGTCTGGTTGATGTGGTGGTGTTAGGTCATAGGCTGGACTGGATGATCTCAGAGGTCTATTCCAGCCTCAGTCATTCTGTGACTCTGCAAACGTGGCTGCTTGTTCAAGTGGTGGGAAAAGCCTGCTGCTGCCTTTTACTGGCAGCCTGAAGAGGTTAATAGCCATGCAGAAAGAGGATTCCCTGCCACAGCAGCTCAGCTTCTCTGCAGCTTTCCTGTTCCACAGACAAGGGCCAACTCAGCTGCTGAGAGTGTGCAAATTGCCAGGAGTGTGTGTCAGGGCACTGTGAAATGAGTGCAGCTGAAGCCTCCTTATCCTCCCCAATAAGCATGAAGTAGAGCACAAACAGGATGATGTGCTGCCACTGAACGAATCAGGCTCCAGAGCAGCACAGCCCAGCCACCTGAAGCGAGCCCTGCACTGCTAATGCTGGAGAGGGCTAAAGGCTGCGTGCCCAGGCTGCTTCCTATTCTGGGCATGGTGCTTGGGGCACACTGCTCCATTTGGCTGCACAGCTGCTGTGGAGCTGCTCTTGGGTTGGTCCTACCCTAAGCTATGAGCACACCTGCTGAGTGAAAAGAGGCCAGGTCTTCTGAGGCCAGGATAGGTCTTCAAAAGCAAGCTGCGAGGTTTCAGTGTGAGAAAACAGAGTCCTTAGGTAGGAGATAACAAATACGCTTCCTCCAAGCTGTTATTTGTAGTCACTTGGAAGAAAAATGTCTTTTAATCCCCTCCCTGTGCAAAAGGGAATGTTTATGGCTTGGACAATTACTGTAGTTTAATGTGAATTTGCATTTCCAGAGAGGGATGTGCACTTGAGTGCAGTTATTTTCCTTGTCGCTGTCCTGCGAGGGAGCAGCACATAGCATGCCTGGTACAAACCTGAGGGCCAGGAGGAGAGGGGCTGTGTTTAGATGCTATGCAAATGGGAGAGATAAATCCA
The DNA here is from genome assembly GCF_015220805.1 of Pogoniulus pusillus. Taxonomy (NCBI): domain Eukaryota; kingdom Metazoa; phylum Chordata; class Aves; order Piciformes; family Lybiidae; genus Pogoniulus; species Pogoniulus pusillus. The sequence goes on along the minus strand of NC_087276.1, from coordinate 29,451,465 downwards.
GTGGCATTTGGTATCAGGTGTAGGTCTGTATGCTAAATGGAAAAGGTAAATATGGGTTTCTTTTTTACTGTTGTTTCTCTCTGAAGTATCACAGTATCACAGTATCATCAGGGTTGGAAGAGATGTGTGGTGCCAGAAGAGCTGAAAAAGGAAAGCAACTTCTCTGTAGGCAAAAAGAAGGAAAGAAGGATTAAAGCAGGTAAAGGAAGTACATAGATGGATAACTGGAGGAAAGTAATTCTGTGAATCATCTTGTGGAGACAGCTGTCTAAGCCAGGGGACTCTACAGCTGTTTTTACCTGGTGCTTTGTGGCTGTGATCTGGACAAATGCTTAGATTAAGGAAGATCATAGAATCAACCAGGTTGAAAGAGACCTCCAAGATCATCCACCTCAACCTAGCACCCAGCCCTGGCCAAGCAACCAGACCATGGCACTAAGTGCCTCATCCAGGCTTTGCTTGAACACCTCCAGGGATGGTGACTCCACCACCTCCCTGGGCTTACACATGTATGACATGGAAGTGACTGCAGTGCTTCCAGTGAGCCATGGGGCAGCCATATGTGAACGTGTCTTCAGGCTTAGAGCTACCAGGCTCTCATTCCTTGGGCTTGTTCAAAGCATCCACTGAAGTCAGTGGGAGGTTCCATCTGGAGTTCATTTGGAGCAGCCTTATAGGAGGGCTTGTATTTCCTTTCAGGATGTAAGTCATAAAGAGTGAAAAATGCAACCATTCCACGCCTCTGCATGGCCTGTAGGAGACAAAGCAGATCCTGAGGACTGCTCCTGAAGGCCAGCATCAAGCCAGATCATTGCTTAGCCTGGAAACATTTGTCCTCCCAGCCTTGTGAGGCTTTAAGCAGTTGATGCCTTTGGTAGATTGCAGGGCTTGCTGAGACAGCAACAGAAGAAGGGACACAGTCTGAAGCTGTGCCAGGGCAGGTCTAGGCTGGATGTGAGGAGGAAGTTGTTGTCAGAGAGAGTGATTGGCATTGGAATGGGCTGCCCAGGGAGGTGGTGGAGTCACTGTGCCTGGAGGTGTTGAAGCAAAGCCTGGATGGGGCACTTAGTGCCATGGTCTGGTTGATTGGCCAGGGCTGGGTGCTAGGTTGGCCTGGATGATCTTGGAGGTCTCTTCCAACCTGGTTGATTCTGTGATTCTCTAATTCTATGACAGTCATCATGTTGATATTTCCTAAGGGCAGGCTGAACCTCTTCTTCAAAGTTGGAGTCACCATTGCTGGGGGTGTTGAGGAAAAGCCTGGATGAGGCACTTAGTGCCATGGTCTGGTTGCTTGGCTAGGGATGGGTGCTAGGTTGGCCTGGCTGAGCTTGGAGGTCTCTTCTAACCTGCTTGATTCTGTGATTCTCTGACTGACTCGTGCCTTTAAGGACCAATGATGTTTCTATAGCTGCAAAGTGTTTCCATTCTGACTTCTCAGTACAATGAGATTTCTCTCCCCCTTGGAAGCCTCCTCTTTTTGACATCTGTAAGAAACAAACCAACTTAAAAATATTTCCCCCCCCAAAAGCATTAATTTTCCAGTTTACATTGACACACACTTGGAACCCAGCAGCTATCACACAGACATTCCTCACCTACCATTACCTAGAGCAACGTGGCTGAGAGCCCATTGCGCACTCCTACCGCAGGCAAGCCAGCGCCGCGCACCTCCGAAGCAGCCCATTGATGGGGCCATAATTAGATTGTGATCAGTTTCACCTAGGTGTAACCATCTCATTCTCATTGACCCGGATTAGCTTCTACATGTCTCCCTCATTAGAGGCTGGAGCACCTGTGCTAATGGGTTTTACTTCTAGCAGGACGTAATGAGGAGTGGCATAGCCGCGTGTTCTCCCAGCGCACCGAGAGCAAGGACAAAGCCTCCGGTTTATTACCAGCTGACAGAGACATAATGATTGCTGAGAAACTCATTACCAGCAGATTATGCACTGATTTAACTTGAAAACCTTGCTGTGCTGCAGCCTGGCAGTGGTAGAGCTGCTGCAAATGCATGCTTGGTTGGGTTTTTGGGTTGTTTTGTTTGAACAGCGTGAGCTGAGCTGATTCCTTCCTCCCCACGTGCTGTGCACAGCCTGTTTGCTTTGCAGGTCTCATAGGACCATAGAATCAGGCAGGGTTGGAAGGGACCACAAGGAGCAGCTAGTTCCAAACCCTCTGCCATGGGCAAGGACACCTCACACTAGATCAAGCTGTCTAGAGCCTCATCCAGCCTGGTCTTAGACACCTCCAGCCATGGGGTCTCAACCACCTCCCTGGGCAACCCATTCCAGCCTCTCACCACTCTCATGCTCAACAACTTCCTCCTCACAGCCAGGTTCAATCTCCCCACCTCCAGCTTTGCTCCATTCTCCCCAGTCCTGGCACTCCCTCAGAGCCTAAGAAGTCCCTCCCCAGCTTTTTTGTGGCCCCTTCAGATCCTGGAAGGCCACAAGAAGGTCACCTCAGGGCCTCCTCTTCTCCAGTACATGTGGAAAATGTTTGTTGAGTGAGCTATAGAACTTGTCCTGACCTTCTCTAGTCCTGAAAGCTTTTATCATGCAATCTGTTTCAGGCTCTCACCACCCTCATGCTGAAGAGCTTCTTGCTAACATCCAGTCTGAATCTACACGTTTCTAGCTTTGTTCCATTCCCTCTAGTTCTGTCACTACATTTCCAGCTGATTTTGAGTGTATTATTTGGTTATTTTGCTGTATCATTAAGGAAGATCACTGAAAGATGGTTAGAGAAGCACATCTAGGTGGAAGCACAGGTGGTGCAGGAAGCTTGTAGGGAAAGTAGTACTTGAGAAATTAGGTTTTCCTTCTTTCTCAGGAGGCTCAGGGGGGAACTCATTGTTGTCTGCAACTACCTGAAGGGAGGCTGTAGCCAGGTGGGGTTGGTCTCTTCTGCCAGGCAAGCAACAACAGAAGAAGGGGACAGAGTGTCAAGTTGTGGCAGGGGAGGTCTAGGCTGGATGTTAGGAGGAAGTTGTTGGCAGAGAGAGTGATTGGCATTGGAATGGGCTGCCCAGGGAGGTGGTGGAGTTGTTGTCCCTGGAGGTGTTGAAGCCAAGCCTGGCTGGGGCACTTAGTGCCATGGTCTGGTTGCTTGGCCAGGGCTGGGTGCTAGGTTGGGCTGGCTGAGCTTGGAGCTCTCTTCCAACCTGGTTGATTCTATGGTTCTATGATTCCATTTGCTCACTCCCATTATAGTGTGCTTTCTGGGTAAGACATCCCAGTGATGCTCTTTTGAGGCAGCTGGTGAAATGACTTGCTGCTGCTCTTGGTCCCTTTCCTGCTGCTCTCGGTCCCTTTCCTGCAGCCTTGCAGGTCCTTACAGATAAAAGCTTTCCAGCTGTGATTTGTGGCTTTGCTCTCAGTGCAGCTTAGCCTCTTCTGAGTGCAACTGCTGAGCTGATTTCTTCAGAGCTCAGTGCAGTGCAAAGGACCATGACAGAAAATGTCACTGAGCACAGTTTGTCAACTGAACACAAAACCCCTTGGTAATGCAAAACAGAACAGTTCATCTGGCAGATGCTGCCTGGAGTCTCTCTGCCTCCATGCTAGGCAGAGGAGACCAGAGAGTGCTGATCTGTTGCTTCTGTCACCTGAGGGAGGAGGTCCTTAAGTACAGTATCACAGTATCACAGTATCACCAAGGTTGGAAGAGACCTCACAGATCATCAAGTCCAACCCTTTACCACAGAGCTCAAGGCCAGACCATGGCACCAAGTGCCACGTCCAACCTTGCCTTGAACAGCCCCAGGGACGGCGACTCCACCACCTCCCCGGGCAGCCCATTCCAGTGTCCAATGACTCTCTCAGTGAAGAACTTTCTCCTCACCTCCAGCCTAAATCTCCCCTGGCGCAGCCTGAGGCTGTGGCTCAGGGCAGAGCTCATTGCTGTCTGCAACTACCTGCAGGGAGGCTGGAGCCAGGTGGGGTTGGTCTCTTCTGCCAGGCAAGTAGCAACAGAAGAAGGGGACAGAGTCTCAAGTTGTGCCAGGGAGGTCTAGGCTGGATGTTAGGAGGAAGTTGTTGTCAGAGAGAGTGATTGGCATTGGAATGGGCTGCCCAGGGAGGTGGTGGAGTTGCTGTCCCTGGAGGTGTTGAAGCCAAGCCTGGCTGGGACACTTAGTGCCATGGTCTGGTTGCTTGGCCAGGGCTGGGTGCTAGGTTGGGCTGGCTGAGCTTGGAGGTCTCTTCCAACCTGCTTCATTCTGTGATCTATGTGGTAGTCAGGGCTGCCAATTCCAGGGGGTGTCCTTCTAGCCTCTTTGACAGATTCCTCTGGAGGTGTAGCATTTCACTGGGTGTGAAGGGGTAGGTGCTGTAGAGAGAGTTCCCACTGCTCTTCCTTACATGGAGTAGTAGAACCTCTCTAAGTAGCCAATATTACTGTCCTCTGACAAATGCCCATGAGCTTCAATTAAATGTTTTATTGTTTCTGTGTGGTTTCTGGAGAGAAAGACCCATACTGCAGATTACTCACTAATTAACAATCTCAGTGACATGTAAAGATGGAGCTTAATGCTGTCCTAGCCAGCATGGCCATTTCTAGTGCAGGAGTCATGGTAGCAGTGATCAGAGAGCCAGGCAAGTGCAGTCTTCTGGGAGCAGTGTTTCCATTGTGCCTTTCAGTGTGTGGAACTCAGTGTTGAAAGGAGTTGCAGGGTTTGTTCCTTCCTGTGTGTACCTATACAGAAGTGCAGGCTTTTCAGCCAGGGGGGTAGGGGGTGCTAAGAGAGTGTTGCCATTTTGCAAGCTGTTTGAAGTTCAGGAATTGTGTTAACCTCATGAATGTCAAACACTGAGCAGCTCTAGCCAAAAAGTCAGGCTGGATCCGTGTTTGGGGCAGCACTGACATTTAAATCACTGGGGAGCTCTGCAAAGAGTCCCTCCAAAGACCATTTGTTCTTTTAAGGAAGTTCAACTGCTAAAGAAAGAGCCACAGTGTTCACACAGGTGTAATTCTTTTGGTAAGCAAGAGGAGCAGTGGCTCTGGCAGCCATCTGACTTTGGCCATTCAATTTCATCACTGTAAAGTCAGTGGAGGGAGATTAGTTCCTGGCTACCTTTTCCAGGGAGCAGCCTGCCTCCTGTGATGGTAGAGACTAAATGTGGGTGCCTAAAACGAGACAGTGCCTTGTATTCATCAAGAAAAATCACAGGGAGGCTTCATGAACCTCCTATTTTCATCTAATCAGCAGTGAGAACACTGCAGTGCAGTGACTTTACCTGTGTTTTAGTGGTTAGGAAGGAGGGAGATGAGGAAAGTTCCAAATTCAAAGTTCTCAATTCAAGAAAGATGTTGAGATGCTGGAAGGTGTTGAGAGAAGGGCAGCAAGGCTGGGGAGGGGCCTGGAGCAGAGCCCTGTGAGGAGAGGCTGAGGGAGCTGGGGGTGTGCAGCCTGCAGCAGAGGAGGCTCAGGGCAGAGCTCATTGCTGCCTACAACTGCCTACAGGGAGGCTGTAGCCAGGTGGGGTTGGGCTCTTCTGCCAGGCAAGCAGCAACAGAAGAAGGGGACACAGTCTGAAGTTGTGGCAGGGGAGGTCTAGGCTGGATGTTGTTAGGAAGTTGTTGTCAGAGAGAGTGATTGGCACTGGAATGGGCTGCCCAGGGAGGTGGTGGAGTTGCTGTGCCTGGAGGTGTTGAAGCCAAGCCTGGCTGAGGCACTTAGTGCCATGGTCTGGTTGCTTGGCCAGGGCTGGGTGCTAGGTTGGGCTGGATGAGCTTGGAGGTCTCTTCCAACCTGCTTGATTCTGTGATTCTGTGATTCCTGAACATTGGTGTCAGGTTAACAGATTCAGATGCATGCTGGAGAAGATAATGTGAAAGTGCTGCAGCAGCCTGTGCCTGCCTGAAAAGAGCTGGGAAGCTTTCTCCATGTGCAGTGTTGGATGGTGTGAGCAGTTTAGCTGTGTTGTGTCCTAGAACTATAAACACAGCATCTCACCTGGGAGAGCGGCTAGCAGTTTATAGAGCAGGCTTCCCACTTGGAAAATGAACCATATGGTGCATATGTCAAACGAAGGGAAGGAGGCAAGCCTCTCAATCCATAGAGTTACCAGATTGACTCTTAATTAAGATCAGATGGTGCCTACCATTCATCAGATACCCAGGCAGCCTATTAATAGTTGTCTTGATCCTAGGTGTAAAGTTGTTGTCTGAACAACTTTCTCCACTCACCCCGGATCAAGGGAGTGTCACTGATGCCAGTGAGTGCTGAACATGACCTTTTAGTTTGCACTGGTGAAGCTCATGTGAATGGAGATTAGGAGCTGTGTGGACGAGCCATCTGTCTGCAGCCCATGTGCTTGCAGGGTTGTCAGTCTTGTAGAAAGCATGCAGAGCAGCAGGGAGCTGGGCAGAGCTCTGCAGGGTACAGCATGTTTGCAGGGTGAAGGAAGCATGAGCCTGGGTGCAGTTCTGGAGCCCCCAACACAAGAAGGACATGGAACTGTTGGAGCAAGTCTGGAGGAGGCCACCAAGATGTTCAGAGGGCTGCAGCAGCTCTGCTATGAGGACAGGCTGAGAGATTCGGGGCTCTGCAGCCTGGAGAAGAGAAGGCTTGGAGGAGACCTTGGAGTGGCCTTCCAGTATCTAAAGACTGGGGAGGGACTATTGACAAGGTCTTGTAACGACAGAATGAGGAGGAATGGGTTTAAACTGGCAGAGGGGAGATTCAAACTAGGTGTTAAGAAAGGGTTCCTTGTAGTGAGGGTGGTGAGACACTGGCACAGGTTGCCCAGGGAGGTGTTCACAGCCAGGTTGGAGAGGCCCTGTTCTAGTGGGAAGTGTCCCTGCTTATGACAGTGGGTTGGAACTGGCTGAGCTTTAAGGTCCCTTCCAACCTAAACCATTCTATGGCTCTCCTGTAGTTTCCATCCAGCTCTTTGCTGGTCACAATGCTTTCAGATTTGAGAAGGCACCAGAGCATTTGAGTTTGCTGCCAGAAGCTTATTTGCTCTCAGAAATAGTAAAGATTATTAACAAGCAAACAAATCCCACAAACAGAACAAACCCAGAAGCTAACAGCCAAACAGTGCTGTGTGTAAAGAGATCTGCAAGTCCTTGATAAACTGCCACCAGCCCAGGGAGAGCCAAGACTTGCATCTTGACTGGACAGGGCTGGGTGCTAGGTTGGACTGGATGATCTTGGAGGTCTCTTCCAACCTGGTTGATTCTATGATTCTCTGATTTTACCTCCTAAAGGGGTCCTCCATAATACAATTTGCACAGCCTTGTGCAGTGTAAGGTTGGACCCTTTGGCTATCACTTTTGGTAGGTTTTCTTTTAGAAATTCCTTCCTCATCCAGCCCTGCACTGTTCATGTTCCAAGGCAAGCAGAGGATGGAGACATTTGAGAAGCAAGGATGCAAACTGATAAAGTTTTGGGTTGTTTTCTGAGTAAGTTTCAGCTTGCCCCAATTAATCCTTCTTAAAGGTGTTCCAAAAGCATGCAGCAGTGCTGTGTCAGCCCCCTCCAGCAGCTGGCCTGCTCTTCTTACCCAGTGTGCAGCATCAGTTTGACACTGATTGCGCTACCTGTGTTATACATCTATGTGTTTAGAATCATAGAATCAACCAATTGTAGAATCAACCAGGTTGGAAGAGACCTCCAAGATCATCCAGCCCAACCTAGCACCCAGCCCTGGCCAATCAACCAGACCATGCACTAAGTGCCCCAGCCAGGCTTGGCTTCAACACCTCCAGGGATGGTGACTCCACCACCTCCCTGGGCAGCCCATTCCAATGCCAATCACTCTCTCTGACAACAGCTTCCTCCCAACATCCAGACTAGACCTCCCCTGGCACAGCTTGAGACTGTGTCCCCTTCTGTTGCTGCTTGCCTGGCAGAAGAGCCCAACCCCACCTGGCTACAGCTTCCCTTCAGGTAGTTGCAGACAGCAATGAGCTCTGCCCTGAGCCTCCTCTTCTGCAGGCTGCACACCCCCAGCTCCCTCAGCCTCTCCTCACAGGGCTCTGTTCCAGGCCCCTCCCCAGCTTCATTGCCCTTCTCTGGACACCTTCCAGCACCTCAACAACTCTCTTGAATTGAGGAGCACCTCTCTTGACTTTAGAGTCTCTGAGTGAATGCCTCCATGGTTTTTGTGTAATGAGAAGGGAAACACAGCTGGCCACAGACTATTCCCCCAGCAAACTGGAGAACTGCTGTCACAACACACAGCTTTGGAGCTCAGATTTGTTCCCACCTTGCATTGTTCTTGCCTGCAGAATTCTACCTTGATTCTATTGACTGGAAAGGAACGAGATCCTTGCAACAGTGAGACACAGAGCTTATTACTGGTGTTGTAGAGGGTTGTTTTTCTTAAGTAAGTACAAGGGTATTGATAGCTAAACTATACCCATGTGTTTGTTCTGAGTAAACATGTTGCTGTAATTCTATTTGTGAGAGGGATCTTCCTCCTAAATTCATTGGACACCTCTGCATACTAATAAGGGATTATACCTTTTAGCCTGATCTATTGGAGTGGTTGAAAGTGAATCCTTTCAGGCTAGCAGCAGTTTGGTTACTGTGTGTGGTGGTTTGAGGCCCAAGTTGCCTTAAGAAGGCTACAGAGACAAAGTCTTCCAAAAATGAGATAGAGAGTCCCAAGGCTCTGACCTGGTTGTCCTGGGATATTCAACCTTGTTATTCTCTTCTCCTTCCTGGTATCATAGCAGATAAAGCAGTGCCTAGCTGATATCACTGCTCTTCTCCTCCCTTCTTCTCCTTCCTTCTCCATGGGCCAGCAATATGCCCTTCTGGCCAAGAGAGCCAGTGGCAGCCTGGAGAGCACCAAGAAAAGTGTGGCCAGCAGGGCTAGGGAGGCTCTCCTCCTGCTCTGTTCTGCCCTAGTGAGGCTGCACCTGGAACACTGTGTCCAGTTTGGGGCTCCCCACTTCAAGACAGGCAGGGACCTGCTGGAGAGAGTCCAGTGGAGAGCCTTGAGTGTGATGGGGGAACTTGAGCATCTTTCCTACGAAGAGAGACTGAGAGCCCTTGGGCTGTTTAGCCTGGAGAAGAGAAGGCTGAAAGGAAATCTCATAGAATCAAGCAGGTTGGAAGAGACCTCCAAGCTCATCCAGCCCAACCTAGCACCCAGCCCTGGCCAATCAACCAGACCATGGCACTAAGTGCCTCAGCCAGGCTTTGCTTGAACTACCCTGACTGATTCTATGGTTCTATGAAGACCATGAGAGGTTTTTCTAAGTAGTGTTATGACAGTTTAACTCTCTGCTCCAAATTCTTGCCTGAGTGGCTGTGTCTGCATGGCCAAGGGAAGCTCTGCCATCAGGCCTTTGCACCCCACACTGTGAGACTGGTAGTGCAGCTGCTACTGTGGCAGAAGGTTGTGAGAAGTCAACAAAACCCCAAGTCTCCCTGCTTGGCTTTTCTCCTTGGTCCAGTTCTGTGCAGATTTCTTGCAGTAGAATCATAGAATCGGTCAGGGTTGGAAGGGACCATGAGGATCCTCCAGTTGCAACCTCCATGTCATGGACAGGGACACCTCACACTAGATCAGGCTGGCCACAGCCTCATCCAGCCTGGCCTTAAACACCTCCAGAGATGAGGCTTCCACCACCTTCCTGGGCAATCTGTTCCAGGCTCTCATCACCCTCATGCTGAAGAACTTCTTCCTAACATCCAGTCTGAATCTACCCATTTCCAGCTTTGTTCCATCCCCCCCAGACCTATCACTACCTGATTCCTTAAAAAGTCCCTCCCCAGCTTTCTTGTAGCCCCCTTCAGATACTGAAAGGCCACAATAAGGTCCCCTGGGAGCCTGCTCTGGCAGGGGGGGTTGGACTCAATGATCTCCTTGTGTCCCTTCCAACCCCTAACATCCTGTGATCCTGTGATGCTTCCCTCTCCAGACTGCACAGCCCCAACTCTCTCAGTCTCTCCTCACAGCAGAGCATCTCCAGCCCTCTGGCCATCCTTGTGGCCCTTCTCTGGACACCTTCCAGCACATCCATACCCCTCTTGCAATAGGGGCTCCAGGAGTGGATGCAGTAGAGGACATTCCCTTCTGTGCTGAGATGGTTGGGAAATGTGGTGCTTTGATTTCTGCCTGGCCTGCCCAGTTTGAGAAACTAACCTTAATAAATCAATTAGGCTGAGGAACACTCTTTCCCTAGCTTGGAGCCCTGGAGATTCCTGATGGCTGCTTGGATGGAGCCCAAACTCTTGTAGTGGTTGCCTGTGGTGAAAGTCCAAATGCTTTTGTGCATAGCAGGCCCCTGGGCATGGATGGAGCATGTTTGCATGGATCCAATTGTAGGATCAAAGCTCTCATTAGCTCTGCTCAGGCTTTTGTTGGAGGCTGATCTGTCACTTGCACAAATCTCTGCTTCAGCACTGTGGAAGTGTGGAGCTACATTGCAAGGGTTTGCTAACAGGCTGAGCAGAGAGGCTGTAACCACCACATTAATTCTTACTCTGTGACACAGCAGGAACTTTGCAGCCCACCCAGCTGTGTCTCTTGCATCCAGCCCTACATACACATGCAGAAACAAAGCTCAGCTCTCTCCCTAGAGTCACAGAATCAACCAGGTTGGGAGAGTCCTCCAAGCTCAGCCAGCCCAACCTAGCACCCAGCCCTGGCCAAGCAACCAGACCATGGCACTAAGTGCCCCAGCCAGGCTTGGCTTCAATACCTCCAGGGATGGCAACTCCACCACCTCCCTGGGCAGCCCATTCCAATGCCAATCACTCTCTCTGACAACAACTTCCTCCTAACATCCAGCCTAGACCTCCCCTGCCACATCTTGAGACTCTGTCCCCTTCTTCTGTTGCTGCTTGCCTGGCAGAAGAGCCCAACCCCACCTGGCTACAGCCTCCCTTCAGGTAGTTGTAGACAGCAATGAGATCATCTCTGAGCCTCCTCTGCTGCAGGCTGCACACCCCCAACTCCCTCAGCCTCTCCTTCAGCTAAAACATCCTCACTGACCCTAATGAAAGGATTGCCCTTGTGGTCTAGTGCCTGCTTTGTCATTGCTTGCTGCCCCCAAATTCACCACCACCAGCAGGGTTTGGACTGCTCAAGAACCTGCTCGTTTGAAATAGCTTTCAGTGGGTAGCTGTGTTGCCTAAATTCAGTGAGGGAACAGTCAGGACAGAGAGGTCTTGCCCAAGAGCTGGCATTTCAGTAACAATGCCATTAACTGTCTGAATGATAGTAAGTGTAGTTTCACATGCCCTTGGAGCCAGCACAAGCAGACATTGCTGCCAAGAGCACAGCAATTCAACCCTCCCTATGCCCCCAGCTAGTTCTTCCCATTCCAGAATCACCCTCTCTGGTGAACTGCATTGTTTTCATTCAGATAAGTTCCCTGATCTGCTTCCCCATAGGACCACACAGACACTTGTCAGCAGGGATGAAGGAGTGGAGCTGGGAACAAACGACTGGAACCTAGGGGATGGGCAGGACTGCCTCTTCTGCTGCCTCTTCCAGCTTGAGCCTACTCAGAGTGCATATGGAACTGCAAAATCATGTTATTTTATGTCCTACTCCTTTAGTTCTTCACAGGATTCCCACTTCAAAGTGCCTGTTCTGTAGTGTCTGGCTAGAAGAGGTGCAGCAAGGGAGTGTTTGTTCTGCAGCAGAAGATGGGCTCAGTTAACTAGAGTTTGGAAAAGGACTGGATCCTTTATCTCCAGTCAAGAAATAGGGAGCTTGTGGCAGGGGCAGAACAGGGGAGTGCTGCTGGAGTCAGGGCTCCTCCTAGACTCCTGGCTTGCTTTCCCCAGCAGGTTCCTTGGCTGCCCAGCCCTCTGCCTGTAGCAGCCAGTGCAAGCTTCAGATGTTGAGCTGGTTTATGTTATACATGGCTCTTTCCTCTCTGACTGTGCATGTGGGGAAAAAGAAGGTAGGTGGCTGTGATGGTTTGGGTGTTCCCTGCCCCCCCCCCCCCCCCCATGCTTTGGCAATCACCCAGACTAGACTCAGCCAGCTCTGGAAATTGGATGAAGCTTATGTTTACAGCTAGCACAATATACAAGCAGATAGTTACAGTGTATGCAGTTACAGACAGAAATAGACAAGGTAAAGGGAATACAGAAACACAAAAGCCCTCCCAGGAACCTGAGTGCCCAGGAGGGGCTCCCAACTGCCCTTCCACCTTCTCCCATCCCTCTACCTCACCCCAGTCCCAAGGAAGAATGGAGGTTTGGCCAGGGGGTTAGGAAGCAAAGTGGATCGATCAGAGAGACAGCAGAGAGGCTAGAGAGAAATGCAGCTCAGGCAACGCCCCAGGGAGAAGTGACTCCCCTATCTATGTTTGGATTCTTGTTCTTAGACATCTCAGCAAGCCTATGAGTGAACTAGACATCAGCACTGTGATCTAATCCTTCTCACCAAAGCATTCTAGCTAGCTTTAAACTAGCACAATGGCATGAGGCCAGCTCAGCTACCTGTCATAGAATCATAGAATTAACCAGGTTGGAAGAGACCTCCAAGCTCATCCAGTCCAACCTATCCCCCAGCCCTAGCCAGTCAACCAGACCATGGCACCAAGTGCCCCATCCAGTCTCTTCTTGTCCTAGCTGAACACGTGTTGGCTGCCCTGTGGAGTAGCAGAGCACCATCTGCTTCCAGGGCTGGGATCCCTGCCAGCTGGAGATGTTGGGGCAGGCTGAGTGCACTGCCCCACGAGCTGTGATGGCAAGGTGGATGTTTTGGGTTTGTCTTGTCCTGCTGGCTGCATGGTTAGCTCTGGAAGGGGCTTGCTCATTCCTCTGCAGGGCCATTCCTTTCCTCAGTCTTGCCAGCAGCATCACTGCAACTCGCCTTTAAGGGGGCAGTTCTTTCAAAGCTGGCCACAGTCTGTAGGCTCCTAATGACTCCTGAAACACAAAGTGAGTTCCTATTCACTGGGACTGAAACAAACGTCAGAGCTCAGTGCTTTCTCTGTGTGCTCTGCTTGCTTTTGCATGGGTGAATTACTGTGGGGGAAGCTATGAACCCACAGGGACGTGCACTACTCTAGTGAGAGCTGGAAGGAGCTTCCTGCCAGGGGAATCAGAAGTGTATCCTGGGGTGAATAAACTCCAAGAGAGAATCACAGCATGTCAGGGGCTGGAAGGGACCACAAGATCTCAGCCAGTCCAATCCTGCTGCCAGAGCAGGATCTCCTATACCAGATCGCACAGGAACATGTCCAGGTGGGTTTTGAATGGCTCCAGAGATGGAGACTCTACAACCCCCCTGGGCAGCCTGTTCCAGAAACTTCTCTCCTGCCTGTCCCAGCATAGTGATGCTGGAATCTAAAAACTGAAAAGCAAGGCTGAGGAATGTGAGCTCAGAGGAGGGAAACAGGCTGAAGGTCTGGGTTTTAAGGTGACAGCTGGAGCCCTGAACATTTCTATTCAGAGCACAAGCGAGAAGCTGCTTCTCACCTCACCTGGCTCTGCTTATGTTGCAGTCTCCACTGGGCACCAACATGTAGGGGGGTGATCGTAGAATCAAGCAGGTTGGAAGAGACCTTCAAGCTCATCCAGCCCAACCTAGCACCCAGCCCTGGCCAATCAACCAGACCTCACCCAGGTGCCTCATCCAGGCTTGGCTTCAACACCTCCAGTTGTGCCGGAGGAGGTCTAGGCTGGGTGTTAGGAGGAAGTTGTTGTCAGAGAGAGTGATTGGCATTGGAATGGGCTGCCCAGGGAGGTGGTGGAGTTGCTGTGCCTGGAGGTGTTGAAGCCAAGCCTGGCTGGGGCACTTAGTGCCATGGTCTGGTTGATTGGCTAGGGCTGGGTGCTAGGTTGGGCTGGATGATCTTGGAAGTCTCTTCCAACCTGCTTGATTCTATGATTCTGTGATTCACCTCCCTGGGCAGCCCATTCCAATGCCAATCACTCTCTCTGACAACAACTTCCTCCTAACATCCAGCCTAGACCTCCCCTGGCACAACTTGAGGCTCTGCCCCCTTCTTCTGTTGCTGCTTGCCTGGCAGCAGAGCCCAACCCCACCTGGTTACACCTTCCCTTCAGGGAGCTGCAGGCAGCAATGAGCTCTGCTCTGAGCCTCCTCTTCTGCAGGCTGCACACCCCCAGCTCCCTCAGCCTCTCCTCACAGGGTTTGTGCTCCAGGCCCTTCATCAGCTTTGCTGTCCTTAGAAGGTTCAGTTCTGTTCAGTAACTCCTGCAGCCACAAGCAGCCTGGCCCTAGCTCCTCTGAGCCAGCTGCACAGAGCCTGCTGGGAGGTGAGGCAGGAAGGATCACCACATGCAAACTGCCCAGTTGAAGTCTTCCTCCTTTCTATGCATGTTTCCTTCTGTGCCCCTCTTAGACAGTCAAGGTCATTTGTGAGGATTGTTTGCCCAGGGTTATTGTAAGGGGTTGAGGTTTTTGTTTCAAGTAAGCTGGGGAAATAGATCTGTTCCAGCAGGGAGAGCAGGGAACCATGCAGAGTGCATGGCTGATTGGCAAAAAAGAAAGTGGAATTACAATAATTAAAGGAAATCACTGACCTTGGATTAAATGTCACTGTCAGCTGCTAGGAGCATGGAGCTTTGTGTAGCTGTGGGGTGATTATGCAGATCCAATGCACAACCAACCAGAAAATAGGAGTTCTGCCCAGTGAAAACCTCAGCTTGTGCAGCAGCAGCACCACAGCAGCACCTCTACACCCAGGGCAGCTGGGGCAGGACTCCCTCAGTCTGTATCACTAAGCCACACACACAGAGGCCAAGGGAAAGCCTCCTTCCTTCAGAATCCTTTTATTCCAGACACAAAAATCGTCATGGTTAATCGTTATCATCTTGTTCCTTTGCTAGGTAATTAGCAGTGCATTGTTGCTTTGTGCCTTTCCCTGTGCTCCCTTCATGTTAGAGGAGTTTAATTGACATTAAGGGAAGAAGAAATGAAAGGGATTTTAATCAGTTGGTCTCTCCTATCTGTTTTAAAAAGGAAAGCAGGAGGAGTAGGCACATAGGCTGCTGTCTATGCTCTCTTATCATCCATTTTGCCTTTCATTACATACAGCTTTGCAGAGTTAATCATACAACTGCCTAGAGTGCTCCTGGGTCTTCTTCCTCTCAGTGGGTCTGTGGGCAATGTTAGAGATAGTCAAGTGGCTTTAGCCTAAGAATTGTCTCAAATGGTGCACTGGGACATTCTGGTGAGAAGAAAGAGATTATAGGCTGTTGAGGTGCTGGAAGGTGTCCAGAGAAGGGTGATGAAGCTGGTGAGGGGCCTGGAGCAGAGCCCTGTGAGGAGAGGCTGAGGGAGCTGGGGGTGTGCAGCCTGCAGAAGAGGAAGCTCAGGGCAGAGCTCATTGCTGTCTGCAGCTGCCTGCAGGGAGGCTGTAGCCAGGTGGGGTTGGGCTCTGCTGCCATGCAAGCAGCAACAGAAGAAGGGGACAGAGTCTCAAGTTGTGCCAGGGGAGGTGTAGGAGGAAGTTGTTGTCAGAGAGTGTGATTGGCATTGGCATGGGCTGCCCTTCTGCTTCCTAACCCCCCTGGCCAACTCTCCAAACTCACCTTGAACATAAGGCAAAGTCTGGGATAAGGTAGAGGGGTGGAAAGAAGGTGGAAGGGTGGTTGGGAGCCCCTCATGGGGACTGGTTTCTGGGAGGGCTGCTGTGTTTCTGTATTACCTTTAACTTGTCTATTGCTGTCTCTAGCTGTAAATATTGTACCTATCTGCTTGTATCTTGTGCTAAGCTGTAAACATAAAGCTCCATTCAGTTTCCAGCTGGGCTGAGCCTAGGCTGGGTGACTTCCACAAGAGTGGGGGGGCAGGTAACACCCAAACCATCACAAATGGTTTCCTTCAGAAGCTAATACTTGGAATGTCAAAGGGATGCTTACAGCAGTTTCCTCACAGCATCTATTGATAGCTACTGCAAGATGCTATCTCAGAGCTAAGACAGACAATGGCTTTCTTATCTGTAGTGAGAACTCTTTAGGTATATACTTTAAGGGGCTTGCCTGGAGCTGTTTACTTCAAGATTTTCCTGAATCAAGACTTTGGTGCAGGAAGCTTGCAGGATCTACACATGCCTGATGTCTTAGTTATAAAAGCATTGGTAAACTTTCACTTGAAGGCAACAGGAAAAATAAGATTTTCAACCCTGTTAAATGTTCAGTTCCAGAGGAAACTGTAAAGCAACCCAAATATTTTCCCCCCCCCCCTGGAATTTTTTTAGACCCCCAACAAATAAAATCCATTTAATACAGTTTAATGGTCTGGATGAGAAGGAAAGAAAATATAGTTGGTTTTATTTTTCTTAAGCAAAGATGTTGAAGAACTTTTATTGTTTTCCTCTGTTTCTTATAGGTGGCCAAGAAGGCCAACAGCATCCTGGCCTGGGGCAGCAATGGTGTGAGCAGCAGGAGGAGGGAGGTGCTCATGCCCCTGGACTCAGCACTGGTGAGACCACACCTTGAGTACTGTGCCCAGTTTGGGTCACCACAGTGTAGGAGGGACATTGAGGTGCTGGAGTGGGTGCAGAGAAGGGCAATGAGGCTGGGGAGAGGTCTGGACAACATGACCTATGAGAAGCAGCTGAGGGAGCTGGAGGTGTTTAGTCTGGAGAAGAGGAGGATGAGAGGGGACCTTTATTGCCCTCTACAGCTGCCTCAAAGGAGGTTGCAGTGAGGCTGGAGCTGGTCTCTTCTCCCAGATTACAATGATAGGACAAGAGGAAATGGCCTCAGGTTGCATCAGGGGAGGGTCAGTTTGGCTGTTAGGAGGAAGTTCTTTCCTGAGCAGGTGGTCAGGCACTGGAACAGGCTGCCCAGGGAGGTGGTGGAGTCACCATCTCTGGAGGTGTTTAAAAGGAGAGTGGATGTGGTGCTTGAGGCTATGGTCTGGTGATGAAGGCTGCTGGGATGAAGGTTGGACTGGATGACCCTGGTGGTCCTTTCCAACCACAGCAATTCATAGTGATGAGCTGTTGTGCTGAGGGCTTTGGTTTGGCCAAGCACTTGTCAATGTGAAACCAATGATTGGACTCAAGGAGCTTGAAGGGCTTTGCCAATCTAAGTTATTCTGTGATTCTGTGAATAGCAAATATGGAATTTCAATATAATAGTTATTAGGCTCTCTTCTTTCCTAGAATCTGCAGCAACAAAGACAATCAGAGGGCATTCTTTAACCAGCCTTGAAGAAATGTGCTGTAAGAACAGGACTTCTGCAATGTATTCTGTGCTGATCAGAGGTGAACTCAAACATGGCTCCACCAGGCAATTAATATGAAACAAACTGTTAGGGACTCCAGGTTGCACACACTGGAATAAGCAGGGCTCTCTCTGGTTTCAGTGCTTGGAGTCAGGCAGTGGAAATAGCATCCTGGCAGCTGTCCAGTGCAAGCCAATGGCAAAACTCCCATTGCCTCACTAGAGTCATAGAATCAACCAGGTTGGAAGAGACCTCCAAGCACAACCAGTCCAACCTAGCACCCAGCCCTGGTCAATCAACCAGACCATGGCACTAAGTGCCCCAGCCAGGCTTGGCTTCAACACCTCCAGGGATGGTGACTCCACCATCTCCCTGGGCAGCCCATTGGAGGGCAGGATTTCATGCCAGGATTATGCTAACTCTTCATCCCCACAAAGTTTTCACTCTCAAAAGAAAGAAAAGCAGGAGATGCACCTCACTGGCTGCTGCTAATGTTTAGGTGGAAAGCAGTTGGATGTTGTAGCCAGCTCTGGCTTTACCCAGTGTCATGGTTTTTAGACAGAGCTGACAGAGATGAAGCTCTTGAACGACTTGGAGAGAAATCAGAGTTGTATTTGAAGAGTGAGATACAGAAAGATATTACAAAGCAGATACAACATCCATAGCTACTCCCTTGAATTCTCCCCCAAGCCAAAGCTAAATCTCTTATCCCCACTGCTTCAACCCTGCCCCCTATGCCTCTGCCATCCATAGGCCTAGGTACAAGCCTCTGGAGGAGTCCTTACTGCTTACATGTTTGTCCCGATCAAAGCAGTTCCCACTGGGCACAGGGCTGAAGGAGGAGGAAGGCAGAACAATCTGGCCTCGAGGTGAGGTTCTAAAGAGAGAGCAGAATTATGGGATTGAATCACAATTTTATAGTCCCTAGGGGATTTTTAACCCTATCGTTCCCAACTTGGGGCACCTTGCTGATGAAGGATGCTGTCCAAAGATGATAGCCAAGGTCACAGAATCACAGACTTAAGCAGGTTGGAAGAGACCTCTAGGATCATTGAGTCCAACCTATCACCTAACCCTTCTAACTAACTAAACCATGGCACTAAGTGCCCCAGCCAGCCTCCTCTTAAACACCTCCAGGGATGGAGACTCCACCACCTCCCTGGGCAGCCCATTCCAAAGCCAATCACTCTCTCTGACAACAACTTCCCCTCCTAATATCCAGCCTAGACCTCCCCTGCCACAACTTGACACTCTGTCCTCTTGTTCTCTTGCTGTGAAGAACTTCCTAACCTCCAGCCTGAACCTGTCCAGGCACAGTTTGAGGCTGTGTCCTCTTGCTCTGTCTCTGGGTGTCTGGCAGAAGAGCCCAACCCCCACCTGGCTGTGATCTCCTTTCAGGTCGTTTCAATTCCACTGAAATGAGCACAGGCTTTTCCACTTTGGTTTAAAAGGAAACATGGATTGGTTCCTCTGCTACGTGCTAGTGATGAGGAGAATCATCATGTGTGGGTGTAATTACTCCTGTGCCTAATTTTCATCCTGATTTAAGGCAGAAGAAATTTACCAAAGCAAAAATGGAAGTGGTTTGGTCCTGGATACAGACTCCTGCTCTTCCTGCACATAAAGGGTTGGCTGACAGGCTGGATGATGTGCAGATCTCTTCTGAGAGGCCTTTAGCTGTTGTGTGCCTAAACAAAATGTGTTCACAACACAAAGTGCATTCCACAGAATTTATTTTGAGCTTCTTTTGGAGAGGGCTTCTTTGGTTTTGTTTTTGTTTTTTTTTTGCAGGACATTAACTGCACACTTAGCACATAGCTCCAGGAACAGCAGTGCCTTTATTTTATGAGCATACAAACCCTGTGAGGAGAGGCTGAGGGAGCTGGGGGTGTGCAGCCTGCAGAAGAGGAGGCTCAGGGCAGAGCTCATTGCTGTCTGCAGCTACCTGAAGGGAGGCTGTAGCCAGGTGAGGTTGGGCTCTTCTGCCAGGCAAGCAGCAACAGAAGAAGGGGAAACAGTCTCAAGTTGTGGCAGGGCAGGTCTAGTCTGGATGTTAGGAGGAAGTTGTTGTCAGAGAGAGTGATTGGCATTGGAATGGGCTGCCCAGGGAGGTGGTGGAGTGGCTGTGCCTGGAGGTGTTGAAGCCAAGCCTGGCTGGGGCACTTAGTGCCATGGTCTGGTTGACTGGATAGGGCTGGGTGCTAGGTTGGGCTGGATGATCTTGGAGGTCTCTTCCAACCTGGTTGATTCTATGATTCTATCTGCATCCAGAGATGGAAGAAAAGCAAGCCCAGTTGTAGTGTGGTTCTCCTGGGTGTGGGAGGATGCTGTGTCCATAACAGTGGCCATTTGGCCTGGAAAGAGAAGTATTTACTGCTGCTTTCTTTTCTGAAGCTTTACATTTGAGAGATCCTTTGACTGGTTTAACTTCAGCCCCTCTTTATAAATACCTGCCCTGCTATGGAAAGCATGAAGGTGGTTGGAAAATGTCTTCTGTGGCTTATGAGTCTTTTCAAGCAAAGCCTGGCTGAGACACTTAGTGCCATGGTCTGGTTGATTGGCCAGGGCTGGGTGCTAGGTTGGCCTGGATGAGCTTGGAGGTCTCTTCCAACCTGTTTGATTCTGTGATTCTATGATAATGCTGCTACAATAATATAGGTGTTGACTAAGCTGCCTTTAAACGAGCTTGCTTGTCTGGAGCAGTACAGTGCCAGCAGTACAGAGGTAGCCATAGGCTAAAAGGCCATCTGAAAAACAAGGTTAAAAATGGCCAACAGCATTCTTTATAATCCTTGAAAAAAATAGCCCATACCTACTGTTCTATGGGCTGTGATTCTTCAGACAGCACAGAAAGGAAAATGTACTTCACAGAATCATAGAATCAAGCAGGTCGGAAGAGACCTCCAAGCTCAGCCAGCCCAACCTAGCACCCAGCCCTGGCCAATCAACCAGACCATGGCACTAAGTGCCTCAGCCAGGCTTAGCTTCAACACCTCCAGGGACAGCAACTCCACCACCTCCCTGGGCAGCCCATTCCAATGCCAAGCACTCTCTCTGCCAACAACTTCCTCCTGACATCCAGCCTAGACCTGCCCTGGCACAACTTGAGACTGTGTCCCTTTGCTCTGTTGCTGCTTGCCTGGCAGAAGAGACCAGCACCCACATTATCCACCTGCCTTCATGGAACTACCTTGGAAAGGCTGTTGGGGGGTAGGATGAGGGGAAGCCCTTCATCTTTAATGCAGCAAGGCCAGTACTAGAGAACAGACAGGAGCATTCCTGAGTCTTTTCCCTGTTATTTTTCTTTTTCACTGGCTGCAGTCTGTAAAAGGAGCATGGACACCACTGTCAGCAGGGAGTGAGGAGAAAGCTGTGCTGCCTTGCAGCAAGTGGACAAAGAGAATAACTTGGAAAGGAGATCTGAAGAGGAAGGAGACTCAGGCCCACACACCTTTGCTTAATGAAGCCATCTCAGTCCTGTAACAGTCCCTCTGCTGACTCCTGAGTAGGGCTGCTTTCCAGCGAGGGAGTTGAAGGACTTTAGACATCTCCTGTCTTCTACTCTCACCTTTCTCACCCCTGTCTTGTTTCTGCACCTGGTAAGTAGAAAGCTCTGATGCCAATTGATAGGAGCCCCAAGGGTTCCACAGCAATCATCAGCTCCCTGCAGGCTTGGCAGGTGTCCTGCTGTGCAGGCTGAGGCATGAGCAGTGCAGTCTGCGCCGATGGCTGGCTCTGCCCGAGCGCACAGAGGAAACCAGCCTGCTCCTCTGCTGCACCTCAGCTGCCATTGCCCTGGGCACAGCCTTGCTCCCTGGAGCTCCTCTCTTTTCATCTGAAGCTCTCTTTATTGGCTCCGGAGTGAAAGTCTTATAACAAAGACCCCATGTGCCAATTTGTTTTAATTAATTAGACCTATAGGAAGCCATTAACAGGACTATGCTGTGATGAAGCCACACAGTATCACAGTGTCACAGTATCATCAGGGTTGGAAGGGACCTCACAGATCATCAAGTCCAACCCTTTAGCACAGAGCTCAAGGCCAGACCATGGCACCAAGTGCCACGTCCAATCCTGCCTTGAACAGCTCCAGGGACGGCGACTCCACCACCTCCCCGGGCAGCCCATTCCAGTGCCCAATGACTCTCTCAGTGCAGAACTTTCTCCTCACCTCCAGCCTAAATCTCCCCTGGCACAGCCTGAGGCTGTGTGCTGTCGTTCTGGTGCTGGCCACCTGAGAGAAGAGAGCAACCTCCTCCTGGCCACAACCTCCCCTCAGGTAGTTGCAGACAGCAATAAGGTCTGCCCTGAGCCTCCTCTTCTCCAGGCTAACCAATCCCAGCTCCCTCAGCCTCTCCTCGTAGGGCTGTGCTCAAGGCCTCTCCCCAGCCTCGTTGCCCTTCTCTGGACACGCTCAAGCATCTCAATCTCCCTCCTAAACTGGGGGGCCCAGAACTGAACACAGCACTCAAGGTGAGGTCTAACCAGTGCCATCAGCTTTGCATGGCACAGCTTTCTCTGCCCCTTCATAGCACTTTGGCAGGGCAGCGTATGCCAAGGGGAGAGGCAGGCTGAGGGGAATGCACTCCTGCAGGTTCTTTGGAGCCTAACCATTTTAAGGCACAGCAGATATGGGTAGGTGGCCTTTGGCAGGGAATGAGGCTCTGGAGCACCAGATCGCCCTGGTAACCTGTGTTGCTTGGGCTGCTCTTTGCAGCAGGCCACAAGAGGGAGGTAGATGCTACTTGATTACCGCGAAGGATAACAGCAGGGAGATGCTGAGGGAGGGCAGCGAGGCTGTCTGGCCAGCACCCTAATTCCCAGACCTGTGGGGAGCTGCTCAGCTCTCGCTCTCATCTTCGCCTTGCCCCGGTCAGACTCGCAGTGCTTTCAAACGTGAGCAGTGTCATCCTGTCACCCATTTCAGGGTGGACAGCCTGAGCTGTGGCACTGTGATGTGAGCTGACAAGGACGACTGATGTGAGCTGGGTGAGAAGGCTCTGGGAGGCCTGTGCTTGGCCCAGGGCAGTCTGTAAATGGCAAAGGCTCCTTCCTTGTCTTCTCCTCATGCTCACTTGCTAGGAAACAACTGTACTGCTGCAGCATGTGTGGGGCTGTGTGCTACATTGCTGCTCCTCGGTGCTCAAAGGAAGCTTTTTGCAGTTGTTCTGTATCAGGTGTGACAGACACATGTGGACATGCCATGGGAACCTCCCTAAGCAGAACTTTGGCTGTGCTTTGTTAGAGAGCTGTGACCCTTCTCCTGAAATTGCTGTCTGCAACTACCTGAAGGGAGGCTGTAGCCAGGTGGGGTTGGGCTCTGCTGCCAGGCAAGCAGCAACAGAACAAGGGGACACAGCCTTAAGGTGTGCCAGGGCAGGTCTAGGCTGGATGTTGTTAGGAAGTTGTTGTCAGAGAGAGTGATTGGCATTGGAATGGGCTGCCCAGGGAAGTGGTGGAGTTGCTGTCCCTGGAGGTGCTGGAGCCAAGCCTGGCTGAGGCACTTAGTGCCATGGTCTGGTTGCTTGGCCAGGGCTGGGTGCTAGGTTGGGCTGGCTGAGCTTGGAGGTCTCTTCCAGCCTGGTTGATTCTATGATTCTATGATACCATGATTCTATGTTTCCATGATTCTATGATTTCAAATGCTAGAGCTGCCTTAGAATGGTTTAGCTTGGAAGGTCCCTCAAAGATCATCTAATTTCAACTTCATGGTATAGGCAGGGACACCTCTCACTTGAACAGGTCATTTTAAGGCCTCATCCTACCTGACCTTGAATAGCTCCAGGGAGGTTGTGGAGCACAGAATCTAACCTGACCTTGAATAGCTGCAGAGAGGTTGTGGAGCACAGAATCTAACCTGACCTTGAATAGCTCCAGGGAGGTTGTGGAGCACAGAATCTAACCTGACCTTGAATAGCTGCAGAGAGGTTGTGGAGCACAGAATCTAACCTGACCTTGAATAGCTGCAGGGAGGTTGTGGAGCACAGAATCTAACCTGACCTTGAATAGCTGCAGGGAGGTTGTGGAGCACAGAATCTAACCTGACCTTGAATAGCTGCAGAGAGGTTGTGGAGCACAGAATCTAACCTGACCTTGAATAGCTCCAGGGAGGTTGTGGAGCACAGAATCTAACCTGACCTTGAATAGCTGCAGGGAGGTTGTGGAGCACAGAATCTAACCTGACCTTGAATAGCTGCAGGGAGGTTGTGGAGCACAGAATCTAACCTGACCTTGAATAGCTCCAGGGAGGTTGTGGAGCACAGAATCTAACCTGACCTTGAATAGCTGCAGGGAGGTTGTGGAGCACAGAATCTAACCTGACCTTGAATAGCTCCAGGGAGGTTGTGGAGCACAGAATCTAACCTGACCTTGAATAGCTCCAGGGAGGTTGTGGAGCACAGAATCTAACCTGACCTTGAATAGCTCCAGGGAGGTTGTGGAGCACAGAATCTAACCTGACCTTGAATAGCTGCAGGGAGGTTGTGGAGCACAGAATCTAACCTGACCTTGAATAGCTGCAGGGAGGTTGTGGAGCACAGAATCTAACCTGACCTTGAATAGCTCCAGGGAGGTTGTGGAGCACAGAATCTAACCTGACCTCTTTGATCACGTTGGGTGATTCTGTGCTCCACAACCTCCCTGGGCAACCTTTGCCAGTGTCTCACCACCCTCACTGCAAAGAATTGTCCTGAGTTTTCAGCAAAGATGTGCACATGTTTACAACTTCATGTATTTTATGATACTCTGATGCTAATGTGCAAGCCAAATTGAACCTAAGGCTCTAAATGGTGAGCTTCCCATTGAATAATGCAAAGCAGCAGCTGCCATTAGTCTTGTGCTGCCTGAGAATGGCTTCTTCCCTTGGTGGAAAGCACATAAATGCAAGACAAAAAAAGCCCCACTCCCAAATCTTCTCACAAGGTTGTTGTTGTTCCTTTCTCTCAACTCAGAAGCAGTGTCTGAGTGAATCAGATTCCCAGCACTGAGCATTCCCTGGTGTGCTAGGTACTCAAAAAGAGGGTATAAAACACATTGTGCCAGCTAGCAACTCACACTAGCTTCTTCCAAATTGGTGGTGTCATGGAATGCCCATCTGGTCTCAGAATGTGTAGTTCTCTGCTAATGTGAGCAAGTGAAGGAAAGGAAAGAAATGAATTTCACACTGAGGCTGAAGGATAGAAAGAACAAGAGCAAGCAAATGGGTCAGCGCTCTCTGGGTAATACTACCTGGGGGTGCTGGTAGAGAGTGGCTGAAGCTGAGGCAGCAGTGTGCCCAGGTGGGCAGCAGAGCCAATGACATCCTGGGCTGGCTCAGGAGCAGTGTGGCCAGCAGGACAAGGGAGGTTCTTCTGCCACTGTGCTCAGCACTGCTCAGGCCACACCTTGAGTGCTGTGTCCAGTTCTGGGCTCCTCAATTCAAGAGGTGCTGGAAGGTGTCCAGAGAAGGGCAGCAAGGCTGGGGAGGAGCCTGGAGCAGAGCCCTGTGAGGAGAGGCTGAGGGAGCTGGGGGTGTGCAGCCTGCAGAAGAGGAGGCTCAGGGGAGACCTCATTGCTGTCTGCAGCTTCCTGAAGGGAGGCTGTAGCCAGGTGGGGTTGGGTTCTTGTCCTATGGCAGCCACAGCTCACCAATCAACACTCTTTATGCTCTTCTGTTGGCTCTGGTGGGATTCTGACTTGCACCATGGGGGGAGATGCAGGCAAGCATCGCACACTTTGATCTGCTTCCCGTCTGTCAGCAGGGCTGGGTGCTGTATCACTGTATCTCAGTATCACCAAGGTTGAAAGAGACCTCACAGATCATCAAGTCCAATCCTTTACCACAGAGCTCAAGGCCAGACCATGGCACCAAGTGCCACGTCCAGCCCTGCCTTGAACAGCCCCAGGGACGGTGACTCCACCACCTACCCAGACAGTCCATTCCAGTGTCCAAGGACTCTCTCAGTGAAGAACTTTCTCCTCACCTCAAGCCTAAATCTCCCCAAGTGTAGCTTGAGGCTGTGTTCTCTTGTTCTGGTGCTGGCCACCTGAGAGAAGAGAGCAACCTCCTCCTGGCTACAACCTCCTCTCAGGTAGTTGTAGACAGCAATAAGGTCACCCCTGAGCCTCCTCTTCTCCAGGCTAATATCAGCTCCCTCAGCCTCTCCTCATAGGGCTGTGCTCAAGGCCTCTCAACAGCTGAGAACACAGCAGTGCATATGAGAAGCAGCAGTGCATCAGTATGCAGCTGAGAAGCAGCAGTGCATATGAGAAGCAGCAGTGCATCAGTATGCAGCTGAGAAGCAGCAGTGCATATGAGAAGCAGCAGTGCATCAGTATGCAGCTGAGAAGCAGCAGTGCATATGAGAAGCAGCAGTGCATCAGTATGCAGCTGGGAAGCAGCAGCGCATATGAGAAGCAGCAGCGCATATGAGAAGCAGCAGTGCATCAGTATGCAGCTGGGAAGCAGCAGTGCATATGAGAAGCAGCAGTGCATCAGTATGCAGCTGGGAAGCAGCAGTGCATATGAGAAGCAGCAGTGCATCAGAATGCAGCTGGGAAGCAGCAGTGCATATGAGAAGCAGCAGTGCATCAGTATGCAGCTGGGAAGCAGCAGTGCATATGAGAAGCAGCAGTGCATCAGTATGCAGCTGGGAAGCAGCAGTGCATATGAGAAGCAGCAGTGCATCAGTATGCAGCTGGGAAGCAGCAGTGCATATGAGAAGCAGCAGTGCATATGAGAAGCAGCAGTGCATCAGTATGCAGCTGGGAAGCAGCAGTGCATATGAGAAGCAGCAGTGCATCAGTGTGCAGCTGGGAAGCAGCAGTGCATATGAGAAGCAGCAGTGCATCAGTATGCAGCTGGGAAGCAGCAGTGCTGCAACCCCGAGTAGGTAGAAGCCCTGGAGGAGCAAAGAGCGACTGCCTCCCGCAGCTCCAAGTCTGAGAGCACTTCGTTATGTCTGCTGCTCGCACTGGGACTACCAGCTGGCAGCGCACAGCAGTAGGAGCTCTGACTCACTATTGTTCCTGCTCCTGGCACTCCAAGTATTTGCAATCACCACTGGGCTAATTGTTAGAGAAGTGCCACTCTGCTTCACACAGCTGATGGGTGCTGATGGTGCTTGTGTAACAGAAGGGCTTAGAGCCTTCTGCTTCTCGTCTCTACGAAAGGGAGGTTTCTTTTCACCCTTTTGACACTGGAGAAGTTAAAAGCTGTCTCAGCTGGGGCTGTGCATGATCTGAGACTCAGGCCTGTCTTCTGCCACGCAGTTGGCTCCTTTGGGGCAAGCTGTGCAAGTATTTGCCTGTGTGAGTGAGTGTGCTGGGGTTTGTCTTCTGATTGCAAGTGTGAGGCTTTGCCTGTGTGAGTGAGTGTGCTGGGGTTTGTCATCTGATTGCAAGTGTGAGTGAGTGTGCTGGGGTTTGTCATCTGATTGCAAGTGTGAGGCTTTGCCTGTGTGAGTGAGTGTGCTGGGGTTTGTCATCTGATTGCAAGTGTGAGGCTTTGCCTGTGTGAGTGTGCTGGGGTTTGTCATCTGATTGCAAGTGTGAGGCTTTGCCTGTGTGAGTGTGCTGGGGTTTGTCTTCTGATTGCAAGTGTGAGGCTTTGCCTGTGTGAGTGAGTGTGCTGGGGTTTGTCTTCTGTTTGCAAGTGTGAGGCTTTGCCTGTGTGAGTGTGTGTGCTGGGGTTTGTCTTCTGATTGCAAGTGTGAGGCTTTGCCTGTGTGAGTGTGTGTGCTGGGGTTTGTCTTCTGATTGCAAGTGTGAGGCTTTGCCTGTGTGAGTGAGTGTGCTGGGGTTTGTCTTCTGTTTGCAAGTGTGAGGCTTTGCCTGTGTGAGTGAGTGTGCTGGGGTTTGTCTTCTGATTGCAAGTGTGAGTGAGTGTGCTGGGGTTTGTCTTCTGATTGCAAGTGTGAGGCTTTGCCTGTGTGAGTGAGTGTGCTGGGGTTTGTCTTCTGATTGCAAGTGTGAAGGGCTGAATTTCTAAGAGTGCAGAATGTGTTTTCCAGGCTCTGAAGCTGCAAACCACTGTACCTAAAGTTACCTTAATGTGATTTGGGAGGAGTGGGAGTATGGGCATAGCAGAAGTGCCAGTCCCTTGACTGGATTACCTGGTCAGGCTGGTCTTTGTTCCAAGCACTTCCATCTCTGGGGGATACTCTGAAGCCAAACTTTCCTCCAGCTTTAATAGGATAGGCAGAGGCTAGTTTCTGGCTCCTGTGTAATTTACAGATGGGGTTTCACCAATCTCTCTGTATGATGTGGGCATGAAACATGAATCTACCTAAGTCTGGTTGCCTTTTCCTTGAGTTGAAGGCTTGTGATTGCTGCTAAGTCTCATGTAGGATATGAGTGCTTTGGGAGAGTTCATTTTGCTTTCTTTCCTTTTTAACTCATGTTCCTTCTGGACCTGCCCCAAATCCCAGGCCTGTTTGGCATGGTCCAGGTGCATTGGTGCATTGTTAAGGTGCAGGTGAGGTGAGGTGGACTAAACTTGGGCTTCTGCCAGTGCTGAAGTGCTGTTACTAACTGTCTTTCCTGTGACTTACTGCCTGGCTCTGCTGCTTGTTGTTCTTCCTGACTCTGATCAGATGTTTTATATAGAATAGAATTGTTCTGTGATGTGAAGATAACCAATTCCAGTTTTGCTGTGCAGCCCTCAGTCATCCTTACAAATGAAGCTGTCATTTAATCCCTAGTGATGGTCCTCACAGGTAGTGTGAGTTGAAACCAGCTGTCTACTCTTTAGCATGTCAGCTTTGCTTGCTGTGATCCCTGGACCTGCTGAGCACTGAGTGAGGGAACAAGATACCCTTTGCTCTGTCAGGGCTTTAAAGCAGAAGCCTTATGCTGGTGACCTTTATCAGCCTTCAACATGAATTAACAGACTACTCTCACCAAAGGCTGAGCCAAGTCTCCTGTAATCCTGACCTTGGCCTGACACTGTGCATGCTGGTGGCCTCAGCCAGTGCCCTGGGGCTTTGCAGCCAGCAGCAGGCATGAGGCTGGGAGTATGATTCTGTGTTTTACACTGATGAGCACCTTGCTCACGTAGCTCTGCTGGGCTTGCATCCATGAGCTCCTTGAGGTGAGTAAGGGCATCTTTCAGAGGTGCATTTGCCTGGACATTTAACTTCACTCTGGCATAGCTGTGTTTGGCATCAGGGCAGTTTCTGTTTCTGGACCTGCAGGGAGGAAATTGCCTTACTGAGATCCACTGTGTGATGGATGAGAGGAGTCCAAGCAGTCACCAGACTTTGAATAGGAGAGAAGGTGCTTATAATGATTCTACTAGGCACTTAAGCCTCTTTGAATCTATATTTTGATTACTTAAGAGTGGCATTTCCTTGAACTTGGAAGTACTCTCCTGTACTCAGCACTGGTCAGGCCACACCTTGACTGCAGTGTCCAGTTCTGGGCTCCTCAGTTCAAGAGAGATGTTGAGGTGCTGGAAGGTGTCCAGAGAAGGGCAACAAAGCTGGGGAGGGGCCTGGAGCACAAACCTTATGAGGAGAGGCTAAGGGAGCTGGGGGTGTGCAGCCTGCAGAAGAGGAGGCTCAGGGCAGAGCTCATTGCTGTCTGCAGCTACCTGAAGGGAGGCTGTAGCCAGGTGGGGTTGGGCTCTACTGCCAGGCAAGCAGCAAGAGAACAAGGGGACAGAGTCTCAAGGTGTGCCAGGGCAGGTCTAGGCTGGATGTTGTTAGGAAGTTGTTGTCAGAGAGAGTGATTGGCATTGGAATGGGCTGCCCAGGGAGGTGGTGGAGTTGCTGTGCCTGGAGGTGTTGAAGCCAAGCCTGGCTGGGGCACTTAGTGCCATGGTCTGGTTGCTTGGCCAGGGCTGGGTGCTAGGTTGGGCTGGATGAGCTTGGAGGTCTCTCCCAACCTGGTTGCTTCTTTAATTCTCTGAAGTCCCTGGAGCTTACCCAATTTAGGTAGGCTGCCAAGCCAAGCCTAAGCCACACGCTCTGATGCCTATAAAAGCTTTACAAGTCTGTTACCCACCTAAGCATGGAATAACACTAGGGATGATAAATGAAATGGATGTTTAAAAACAACAAACAAAGTGCTGTGAAAAAAAGCACGCTTGAAGGCTTCAGCAGTTGTGTGAAAAGAAAGAAAACATGGAAAAGAATGGTTCTGGTGGAGAGCATCACCACTCTTTCCTGGGAAATGCCTTGAAATTGCATGCAGCAACATTTTCTAATCCTTCAGGAGCAGAGAAAAGGCTTTCAGCTCACTGCTTTTATCACTGACATCTTGTGGCTTGGCTTTACACTTAAATCCCAATAACTTAATATTTAGCTGAGAGTAAACATCTCTGGAAGCAAGAAGGTGAGAGTGGCAGCCTGCAATCTGGAAGGCTTTGTGCTTTAGGCCTGGTGTTTTGGTTTGATTTTTGGAATATAGTTGAAATGCTCTCAACACATTTCTAGCCAAGAGGCTCTTTGAGCTTCTAAACACAAGAAGAACTCAGGAGTGTTCTGCAGAAGGATGTCTTGTGCATGCACAACTTCCCATTGGCTGGTCTGACCTCAGTGCCATGGTCTGGTTGATTGGATAGGGCTGGGTGCTAGGTTGGACTGGATGATCTTGGAGGTCTCTTCCAACGTGGTTGAGATGATTCTTACATGCTTAGCTGAAGCACTGCCATTGGTTTAGTAGATGTAGCATTGTTTTTCCATCCAAATTGCTCCTGCTCATGCTGCTACTCTTAATTTTCCTGAAACAGATCAGCTTATTGGTGTACTAACTGTGTCAGTAAAGAGGGACCAATCCTGTTGGCATCAGAGAATAAATCCCTCAGGCAGAGAAGCAGGAGTTTGTGTCAGAGAGAAGTCAATACGAGACTGCTGTCCTGATGCCCATAATCCTTCTAAGCTCTTGTCTCAACACACATTAGTATGTGCCATTTCCTTTAAGAGTCATTAGTGTTTGCCCTAGTTCAGAGGTGTGTATGTGCCTTGCAGTGCTCTCTTCCACTCCCTGAACATGAAGCCATGATGCAGATCCAAGGCTTCTTGGCTACCAATGAAAATCTGCTACTCAACTCTCAGATGTTCTTGTGCTGTCTTCACAAAAGTAGAGGTAAATCCCCACCACAGGGCAGTGGTATTTCCAGCATGACCAACTTACTTAGCAGCTTCATCTTAGTTATTCCACAAAACATAAGCAACTGACCCTTTGCTTTTCTTCATCTCAAAGTAATGAAGAAATTCTGCCTCCATTCCAAACCCATCTGGCCAAAGAGACTATTCCCTTATGGAAATATGGAAAGCAGTTTTCATGAAAGGAAACCTACCAAAGCCTTTATGCATTGTCTAAGGGGAGAGGCTGTTTACTGCTCTTCTGTTTTCCCATTTTGCACCAGTACATCTTGATAGGTTGTCTTAATGACCCAGAGTTACATTCCTCATAGAAGCATAGAATGCTCTGGGTTGGAAGGCACCTTTGAAGGTCATCTAGTCTAACCCCCTCTGCAGTCAACGGGAGCATCCTCAACTAGGTCAGGTTGCCCAGAGCCCTGTTGAGCCTCACTTTGAATATCTGAATTTGAATATTGAAGGTCATCTAGTCCAACCCCCTCTGCAGTCAACAGGAGTATCCTCAACTAGATCAGATTGCCCAGAGACAGAAAATCATAGAATCAGCCAGGTTGGAAGAGACCTCCAAGATCATCCAGGCCATCCTAGCACACAGAATCATAGAATCATAGAATCAAGCAGGCTGAAAGAGACCTCCAAGCTCAGCCAGCCCAACCTAGCACCCAGCCCTAGCCAAGCAACCAGACCATGGCACTAAGTGCCTCAGCCAGGCTTGGCTTCAACACCTCCAGGGATGGTGACTCCACCACCTCCCTGGGCAGCCCATTCCAATGCCAATCACTCTCTCTGACAACAACTTCCTCCTCACATCCAGCCTAGACCTCCCCTGGCACAACTTGAGACTCTGTCCCCAGCCCTCTCAAGCTTCAGTTTTAATAGGACCCCAACCACCTATCCAGACAACCTATTCCAGTGTTCCTCTACCCTCATGGTAACGAACTTGCTCCTAACATCCCATCTGTATCTGCTCATCTCTAGTTTGAAGCCATTGCCCTCATCCTGTCACTGCAGACCTTTGTAAACAGTCTCCCTCCATCCTGTTTGCCACAGATGGAAACTCTGGTGAAAAAAAACCTGTCCATGTCTGTTAAGTGTTTCCAACTGAGAGACAAATCCTTTTCACTTGGTAGCCATGGCTGTCACTTTTCTCCCAGGTATTCTGTGTAAGCTGTGACCACCACTGGTTTGTAGCTGCTGCTTTCAGACAGGCCACACACATCTGCCGGAGGCAGGAAGTATGTCCTGGTCTAATGATGGTGTTTGCAAGCAGCAAGCTAATCAGTGAGTTCCAGTTTGTTGGTTCCAAAGATAGACTTAAACAGATGCATGTCCACAATGTGGTGACTCTTCGTGTGGTCGAGGCAGCTGACCCTGAAAGCTGGGAGGGAGGAAGTGGCATGTTGGTGGTGCAGCTCTGGCAGCTGGACTGACCAAGGGAAGTGGGTAAAGGTGATGTTTGGTGCCACTTAACCAGGCATGTTTTGATGTGTGGGTTTGCTTTTTCTTTTTGAGATGGTCAGACTGCAGCTCTCGTTGGCAATTCTCTACACAGACCCAACTCTCACAGTTGATGTAGTACAGATGCAAACACTGGACAAGGTTCATTTTTAATCCTGAAGATGGATTGCCTGCTGGGGCTGGGGTTTGCCTTCAGAACTCTGCTCCTACAATGCCAGATTGCTCCATGCTGAAGAGCCACTCCCTGCCTGCACAATGGAGAAGAGGAGGCTCAGGGCAGAGCTCATTGCTGTCTACAACTACCTGAAGGGAGGCTGTAGCCAGGTGGGGTTGGGCTCTTCTGCCAGGCAACCAGGAGCAAAAGAAGGGAATACAGTCTCAAGTTGTGCTGGGGGAAGTATAGGCTGGATGTTAGGAGGAAGTTGTTGGCAGAGAGAGTGATTGGCATTGGAATGGGCTGCCCAGGGAGGTGGTGGAGTCGCTGTGCCTGGAGGTGTTGAAGCAAAGCCTGGTTGAGGCACTTAGTGCCATGGTCTGGTTGCTTGGACAGGGCTGGGTGCTAGGTTGGACTGGCTGAGCTTGGAGGTCTCTTCCAGCCTGGTTGATACCCCCAGCTCCCTCAGCCTCTTCTCACTGGGCTGTTTTCCAAGTCCCTCACCAGCTTTGTTGCCCTTCTCTGGATGTGTTCCAGCACCTCAACATCTCTCTTGAATTGAGTAGCCCAGAACTGGACACAACACTCAAGGTGTGGCCTGAGCAGTATTAAGTACAGGGGAAGAATAACCTCCCTTGTTCTACTGACCACACTGTTCTTGATCCAACTCCTACCTTATTCTCAGTGTCTTCTCTTTCAATATGGATATTTCATATCTGCTTTGTATCAGAGGATGAGTAGGCATTGCTTGGAAAGGTCTGCTGCTCACATTTGTCTTGTGATCCTGATGGTCCTTTCCAACCACAGTGATTCATAGTGATTAGATGTTGTGATGAGAGATTTGGTTTGGTCAAGGACTTGTCAGTGTGACACTAAGGATTGGTCTCAATGATCTTGAAGGTCTTTCCCAATCTAAGGAATTCTGTGATGCTGTGAAGTGTTGTGATTAGTTTGTTCACAAGGTTGCACTAACTGAGTTCTCTCAGGCATCTCCCTGTGTCAGGGCCAGGTCCTGGGGATGGCTGTACAATAACATACACTTGATGTCAGAAATGGTCTTTGGAAAGGCAGAACGAGATTATAGCTGTGTGCATGTTGCTTGTCCAAGAAAAAGTGAATCCAGGCTATTCAGGAGCAAGAAAAAGGAAGGAAAATCTAATGTCAGGACAATTCTACCACTTCTTCCCACGACAGCACAGGGATAATGGTGCACACAAACCAGCTTTAATAGAAATACAGCTTTTAACTCAATTTTGTTTTGTCATTTCAATTGTGCTGTGTAACTTTCATGCTTTAATGTTAATGTCTGAATCTCCACTGAAACAGACCAAAATGAAACAGATTTTCCCTATGGAAGGGTGGATTCTCTGATAGCCTTGCACCAAAAATAGGAAGCAAAAAATGGGTAGTTTTGAGTTTCTGTTCTGCTTTTAGCCTGTCTCTCAGAGAAGGCTGACTTCACAAGCTCCCTTCTTCATGAACAGGCTATGAGGAGTGTAGAAAGCTTCACTCTAAACTAGTGTCCTTGAATCTAGATGAGATGGTTTGCTTGACCCTGAGGTTGTTGAGGTATCAAGTGTACAGAAGTGGTTCTTTCTTTTCCACTTTTGGGAATTGCCTCTCACTTAACTAAGGTCTGAACCACTCAGATCCCGTTTGGATTGTGCAGGGTGCATGTGTGTGGAACAAAGCAGCAATCTCTGACACCTGGGAATGAAGTTCCCTGTAAACACAAGGAACATTTTTTTCCTGGTGAGGGTGATGGAAGACTGGAACAGGCTGCCCAGGGGGGTCGTGGAGTCTCCCTCTCTGAAGATACTCAAGACCTGCTTGGATGTATTCCCATATGATCTGCTACAGGTAGCAAGGGGTTTGGAATAGATGATTTAGATGTTGAACCAGATGGGGTTCAACAAGGACAAGTGCAGAGTCCTGCATCTGGGGACTGCGCCAGTACAGGCTGGGAGATGACTGCTGGAGAGCAGCCCTGTGGAGAGGGACCTGAGAATGCTGGTGGAGAACATCCATGGCACAGCAATGTGCCCCTGTGGCCAAGAAGGCCAATGGGATCCTGGGGGGCATTAAAAAGAGTGTGTCCAGCAGATCTCTCTACTCTGCTCTGGTGAGACCTCATCTTGAATACTGCCTTCAGGTTTGGGCTCCCCAGTTTAAGAGGGGCAGGAATCTGCTGGAGAGGGTCCAGCTCAGGGCTATAAGGATGATTAGGGACTGGAAGGCACTGCCTGATGAGGTAAGGCTGAGGGACCTGGGACTTTTTAGTCTGGAGAAGACTGAGGAGATTTAATAAACATATCTGAGGGCTGGGGGTCAGGAAGGGGGGACAGGCTCTGCTCACTGCTTCCTGGGATAGGACAAGCAGCAATGGATGGAAGCTGCAGCACAGGAGGGTCCAGCTCAACACAAGGGGGAACTTCTTTCCTGTCAGGGTCCCAGAGCACTGGCACAGGCTGCCCAGAGAGGTTGTGGAGTCCCTTCTGTGGAGCCTTTCCAGGCCTGTCTGGATGTGTTCCTCTGTGCTAGATTGTATGGTCCTCCTCTGGCAGAGGGGTTGGACTGGATGATCTCCTTGGGTCCCTTCCAACCCCTAATCATAGAATCATAGAATCATAGAATCACCCAGGTTGGAAGAGACCTTCAAGATCATTGAGTCCAACCTATCACCCAGCCCTATCCAGTCAAACAGACCATGGCACTGAGTGCCTCATCCAGTCTTTTCTTGAACACCCCCAGGGATGGTGCCTCCACCACCTCCCTGGGCAGCCCATTCCAATGGGAAATCACTCTCTCTGTGAGCCTGGGATCTTTCAAGGTCCTTTCCAACTCTAACATTTTGTGGCTTAGTGTGGCAGCACCATCACTGATGGTGCAGGAATCAGCTCATTGTGTTTGAGATCAGACACTCAAGGTGGAAAAGTGGATACTCAAGGGAAAATGGCTCTCTCTTTTCCCCACATGGATATTCCTACTTCCCTTTCTTTCTGATGATTTCACCAAATCTCTTCCACTGGCTCATCTTGGCTTTTCAAAGCCTTGGTGCTACAGCTTCCTTTCCTCCTTAATAAATCTTGCCCTGCTTTTGAACAATGAGAGAGAAGTGGTAGCCAAGACAGCTTGGACCATTAGAGCGATCACCTGTCGTGTTTTATCACTGGTCATTTTTCTCTAGCCTAGCTGCCTGTTGTTGTTTGTCCCTTTGTTGTTCCCAGAGTACAAATGTAATCAGTGAGCTGGAAGGCTTTCAGGGCTGTGGCTGTACTG
Source organism: Pogoniulus pusillus (assembly GCF_015220805.1). Lineage (NCBI taxonomy): Eukaryota > Metazoa > Chordata > Aves > Piciformes > Lybiidae > Pogoniulus > Pogoniulus pusillus. The sequence goes on along the minus strand of NC_087276.1, from coordinate 29,416,360 downwards.
CTTCTTGCTCCAGGGCCAGATTTAGCTTAGGAAGAGCATCTTCCAGCTTTTGGCAGGCTCAGCCTGGTGATGTGGATACATGGGGATTAACAGTGAATGGGTCATTATACAGAGAGCTTTTTAGCTGGGGCTCTTCAGAAAGCACATCTGCAAGCAACAGCTTCATTGTGTTGTGTCTGGGATGCTGATTAACCCAAATTTAACCCCCCCCCAAATTAATAATAACCAGGTTGAAAGAGACCTCTAGGATAGAATCATAGAATCAAGCAGGTTGGAAGAGACCTCCAAGCTCATCCAGTCCAACCTAGCACCCAGCCCTGGCCAGTCAACCAGACCATGGCACTAAGTGCCTCATCCAGTCTTCCCTTGAACACCCCCAGGGATGGCGACTCCACCACCTCCCTGGGCAGCCCATTCCAATGCATCATCCAGTCCAACCTATTACCTAACCCCTCTAATTAACTAACCCATGGCACTGAGTGCCTCATCCAGCCTCCTCTTAAACACCTCCAGGGATGGGGGCTCCACCACCTCCCTGGGCAGCCCATTCCAATGCCAATCACTCTTTCCATGAAGAATTTCTTCCTAATGTCCAGCCTGAACCTGCCCTGGCACAGCTTGAGGCTGTGTTCTGTCCCTGGCTCTTGTTCTGTCTCTGGCTATTGTTCTGTCTCTGGGTGTCTAAGAGAAGAGACCAACCCCTGCCTGGTTACAGCCTCCCTGCAGGCAGCTACAGACAGCAATGAGCTCTGCCCTGAGCCTCCTCTTCTGCAGGCTGCACACCCCCAGCTCCCTCAGCCTCTCCTCACAGGGCTGTGCTCCAAGCCCCTCTCCAGCCTTGCTGCCCTTCTCTGGACACATTCAAGCATCTCAACATCTTTCTTAAATTGAGGAGCCCAGAGCTGGACACAGCACTCAAGGTGTGGTCTTACATATAAGGACAGAGAGAGCCCAACCTAATACCTGTGAACTGATTGCTTGCTTTATTCTGCTCTGTTGCTTTGGGATTGTGTTTAACATCACTAAAAGGAGACCCCACACATGATTGTCCTAAGAGAAACCAATCTGAATTCAGACTTTCCATAAAGCAACTTGTGTGTGAGCTCTAACTGGCAGACCTCACACTGTTGTTACCTCAGCTGGCATTTAGTGGTTAGTGACCCACTTCTGCAGCACAGTTTCCTTGAGGAATCTCCATATTTCATCTGCCAAACTGCATCTCAGGTTGAAAAGTAACACTTTAATGATCCAGTTTTTGCCACAGCTTGCCCTAATGACTTGAGGGACTGTTCAGTGTGCTTGTGAAGTGCCCTGAATAACAGCATGAAGCAGAGCAGTTAGACAATGGTGATGACAGCCAATTGTAACCCAACCATAGCCTCCTTTTACTGTAGTTTCCTACAACTAAAACCAACCTGCTCAGGACACACAGTTGACCTTCTTTGCCTAGAGAGCTTTTTCATTAAAGGCTATGATCATCAATCAGCAATTATCAGTGGCAGTTTTTTGGGAACTACAGGGCTTGAGTTGTGTACAAAGCTTCAAGGTGAATGCAAACAAACCTCTTGGGGGTTCCCAGAGGGCCAAGCAGACTTCTCCCATACTGTACTTGCTGCCAGGCAATGGTGTATCCATCTCCATGTTTGTAATGTGTCCAGGCTTTAGTTACTCTTTCTGTTTGTGGTGTTTAAAAGAGTTCCAAGTCCAGAAGCACAACTGACACTTTTTACTATGGAAAGGTGTTTCTGATAAATGCAGTAGTTAAAGGGATGTGGCATCTGGTGTGGTTATAACCTCAGGGAGGAAGTGCACAGGAGTTTGGACCTGTGCCTCCACACGTGCATTTCAGGAGCATTCTATCTGTGTTCCAGGCAGAAGGGAAAGCAGCAACTTCCCAGCTATCTAAATGCTGATTTGGACCATTAATATCTTCATTATAATGGTGTTTGCAGCCTGACCCTAAGAGAATCACAGAATCAAGCAGGTTGGAAGAGACCTCTAAGCTCAGCCAGCCCAACCTAGCACCCAGCCCTGGCCAAGCAACCAGACCATGGCACTAAGTGCCCCAGCCAGGCTTGGCTTCAACACCTCCAGGCACAGCGACTCCACCACCTCCCTGGGCAGCCCATTCCAATGCCAATCACTCTCTCTGCCAACAACTTCCTCCTAACAGTGATGAGTTCTGCATTGAAATCCTCTGCACCTCCTCTCTCCCCCATTCCACAGGCAGATGTCCATGGCTACTCTGCAACAAGCTCTCAAAACTTCCCTAAAGCTCCTTTACTTCTGTTTTCTTTGTTTTCTTTGCTATTATTTCCTTCTCTGACTTTGTTTTTAAGTGTGAGGCATTCCATTTAATCAAATTAGCCTTGCATGCTCACTGAGGACCATGCTAAGTGTGTTTAATTAAAAAGACCAGCTTCTTTGCCAGGGAATGACTTCCTGACTCCTTTCCAACTCACTGTTCACATTTCCCGACCTGATGTTTTATTTACAGACACTGCAGGAGTAGTTTGCTTTGCTTTGACACTTTCCAGCTATCTAAAAGAAACTCACCTTTTGCTATTTCTGCAGTGGGTGCCTTTCTGTCTCAGGATCACAGGTCACAGGATTTTAGGGGTTGGAAGGGAGCCAAGGTGATCATTGAGTCTAACTCCTCTGCCAGAGAACAGGCTCACAGGATCACAAGATGTTAAGGGCTGGAAGGGAGCCAAGGAGATCATCGAGTCCAGTCCCCCTGCCAGAGCACAGGCTCACAGGATGCTAGGGGTTGGAGGAGACCCAAAGAGATCATTGAGTCCAACCCCCTTGCCAGAGAACAGGTTCACAGGCTCACAGGATGGCAGGGGCTGGAAGGGACCCAAGGAGATCATCCAATCCAACCCCCCTTCCAGAGCAGGACAATGCTATCTGACACAGATCACACAGGAACACATCCAGCCAGGTCTTGGAACTCTCCAGAGAAGGAGACTCCACAACCTCTCTGGGCAGCCTGTGCCAGGGCTCTGGGACCCTTACAGGAAAGAAGTTCCCCCTTGTGTTGAGCTGGAACCTCCTGTGCTGCAGCTTCCATCCACTGCTCCTTGTCCTATCCCAGGGAGCAGTGAGCAGAGCCTGTGCCCTCCCTCCTCACCCCCAGCCCTCAGATAGTTAGAAACATTTATCAAATCCTCTCTAAGTCTTCTTCAGACTACAAAGTCCCAGGTCCCTCAGCCTCTCCTCATCAAGCAGTGCCCTCCAGTCCCCTCATCCTCCTAGCCCTCCACTGGACCCTCTCCAGCACATCCCTGTCCCTTTTCAACTGGGGAGCCCAAAACTGAACACAGTATTCAAGATGAGGTCTCAGCAGGGCAGAGTAGAGGGGGAGGAGAACCTCCCTGGATCTGCTGGACACACTCTGCCTAACACACCCCAGGATCCCATTGGCCTTCTTGGCCAGGAGGGCACATAGCTGTGCCATGGCTAACCTGTTATCCAGCAGCCTCCCTGTTTCTCTACCTATATGTGCTTTATGGTGAGACTTTGTTTAGCCAGAAACACCTTTTTATTTCAAGCTGGGAAAAAGAGTCACTCATTGACCTGACTTTTATTGCTGCTCTGAGCCAAGCATTGCCCATAAATTCAGCATCTTCTAACTTTAATCTGAATGAAAGGCTGTAAATGTTATTAAACCTTTTGTAATTCCTCTTTCTTGCAGGACTGTTGGAGTGTCAGCCAACCCAGCAGAATGCTTCCATTGCTGTTATTAAACCATCTATTCCTGTTCTTTATCAAGCTCTAGTTTCAATAAGTTTGGTTAAATTAAATGACTCTTTACAGCAAGTGGTTTGGTGCTCTGGCCTTTTATCTCTGGAGACCTGAAGGCCATGCATTTGGTCCAGATAAGGCTGCTTTGCACCTCTGAAGTATAAAGTGACATTCAGCTGGTCCCAGAGGACTGCTGGGAGAGTTCTTTATAGCTTGAGAACACTGCACAGACTCTGAAGGAAATTCTTTTCCAATCATTGCAGTGTAGGGGTGCAGTGCAAAAAGGCTCATAGAATCAGCCAGGTTGGAAGAGACCTCCAAGCTCAGCCAGCCCAACCTAGCACCCAGCCCTGTCCCATCACAGGCTCACAGGATGTTAGGAGTTGGAAGGGACCCCAGGAGATCATTGAGATCATTATCAGCCAGACCTGGCCAATCAACCAGACCATGGCACTAAGTGCCCCAGCCAGGCTTGGCTTCAACACCTCCAGGCACAGCGACTCCACCACCTCCCTGGGCAGCCCATTCCAATGCCAATCACTCTCTCTGACAACAACTTCCTCCTAACATCCAGCCTCAACCTGCCCTGGCACAACTTGAGACTGTGTCCCCTTCTTCTGTTGCTGGTTGCCTGGGAGAAGAGCCCAACCCCACCTGGCTACAGCCTCCCTTCAGGCAGCTGCAGACAGCAATGAGCTCTGCCCTGAGCCTCCTCTGCTGCAGGCTGCACACCCCCAGCTCCCTCAGCCTCTCCTCACAGGGTTTCTGTTCCAGGCCCCTCCCCAGCTTCATCACCCTTCTCTGGACACCTTCCAGCACCTCAACATCTCTCTTGAACTGAGGAGCCCAGAACTGGACACAGCACTCAAGGTGCTGGACTTCAGGTAGCTCAGTATTGCTTATGAAAGAGTTCTACCTTTTCACTCTTCCTTCTCTAAGAGCTGCAGAAGTTCCTCTCACAAGTGGAGCAGAATCACCTCGGATGGCAATGCTGCAGGTGAGCATTTGCTGCAGAAGGTCTGGGTAAGGCAGCAATAGGATTTACAGCATGCTGCTAGAGCAGCAGTTAATAGGGGCTGGATGAACAGTGAGATCTGCAATCCTGGACTTTCAGGGCAGTTCAGATCCTTAGGCTTCTTTCCTTATGCTTGCTGTTGGTGCACTTTTCTGTGCTGGACTCTGCTGAGCTCAGCTGAACTAATCTGAGGTGGCAGGAGCAGCTTGTGCTCCTCTTCTCAGCTGTAGCTGTGGCTTTAATGGCCAATCTCTACTTTGATTCAAAGAAGGAAAAGAGGGGGGGAGGAAAGGATAAGAAGAGGGGAAAAAAAAGTTAAAAAAGAACTAGCAGTTTGTGACAGTTTGAGCCCAGCTGGGGAATTTTGGGGAGAGGAATGAGATGATAGGCTGAGAAAAGGGCAGAATGGTGATGTCTGCTTGCTGAGGTGTATCAGGACAAGAACACAAGCGTAGTTAAGGCAGTTGTTTGCTCTCTGTCTTTGGGGCTGCACTTCTCTCTCTCTAACCTAACCTGCTGTCTGTGTGACTAATCCTTCTGCTTCCTAACCCTGACCCTCCAAACTCACCTTTGAACGTAAGGCAAAGTCTGGTGTAAAGTAGAGGGGTGGGAGGAAGGTGTAAGGGTGGTTGGGAGCACCTCCTGGGGGCTCTGGTTTCTGGGAGGGCTGCTGTGTTTCTGTCTTACCTTTTAAACTTGTAGATGTCTGTCTATATCTTGTAACTCTCTGCTTGTATCTTAGAATCATAGAATCAAGCAGGTTGGAAGAGACCTCCAAGCTCAGCCAGGCCAACCTATCCCCATGCCCTATCCAGTCAACCAGACCATGGCACCGAGTTCCTCATCAAGTCTTTTCTTGAAGACCTCAAGGGACAGTGACTCCACCACCTCCCTGGGCAGCCCATTCCAATGCCAATCACTCTCTCTGACAACAACTTCCTCCTAACATCCAGCCTAGACCTCCCCTGGCACAGCTTGAGACTCTGTCCCCTTGTTCTGTTGCTGCTTGCCTGACAGCAGAGCCCAACCCCACCTGGCTACAGCCTCCCTTCATGTAGTTGTAGACAGCAATGAGCTCTGCTCTGAGCCTCCTCTGCTGCAGGCTGCACACCCCCAGCTCCCTCAGCCTCTCCTCACAGGGCTCTGCTCCAGGCCCCTTCCCAGCTTTGTCGCCTTCTCTGGACACCTTCCAGCACCTCAACATCTCTCTTGACTTGAGGAGCCCAGAACTGGACACAGCACTCCAGGTGTGGCCTGAACAGTGCTGAGCACAGGGGCACAAGAACCTCCCTTGTCCTGCTGCCCACAATGCTCCTGAGCCAGCCCAGGATGCCATTGGCTCTGCTGCCCACCTGGGCACACTGCTGCCTCATCTTCAGCTACTCTCTACCAGCACCCCCAGGTCCCTTTCCTTGCTAAGCTGTAAATGTAAAGCTTCATCCAACTTTCCAGAGTGGCTGAGTCTAGCCTGGGTGATTTTCTTAAGTTGGGGTTGGGGGCAGGGAGGGCTCAAACCACCACACAGAGTTGCAGAGGAGTTGGAATGAACATCCTAGCTGTCATTGTAATAACCTCTATTGCACTATGAGATTTCATTATGCTCTAGTCTGGCACTAATTCACCTAGACACTGAGAGGGTATTAAGCCCAACTTGTCAGAGAGCTGCAGTAATAAAATCTTTCCTGTGTTTCTGTGGAGAGCTTTCTAGAATGAGGGAAAAAGTAGAAGAGCAGCTGATGAGGGCTGTGTGCTGCTGTCTACCTCAAGTGCTTTCTGTGTGTTTCTCTATTTCACACTTTGCAGCAGATTTCACAGCTAAAAGACTCATTTTGTTTCTTTCTTGGCTTAATTTGTTTTGTCTGCTTCGTGCAACTAGGTGATTTAAATGGTTCACAAGTGAGACATACCTTGGGGACAAAACTTAGTTTTATGCTTGGTCTTATTCAGGCTCTAAAGCTCAAAGTAATTGAATCTCTGCTCAGAAATGAAGATTGAGTGTTTTTATTTTAAATTTAAGTGTCTATATAAACATGAAGCCTCAGGGCTTTGCTGATTTATAATATCTGTGATTTGAAGGGTGCCTTAGTGGCTGCAGCAGAAGCCTTTTCATTATATTAGTCTTTGGGAAAGAAAAAAATATGCAGCCCATAATTCTCTTCTTTCCTACACTGTAATATTGCTAATGCTCTTTTCTGTTGTGATCCTCTATAATGCTATTAGCTAAGCAGCTGTTCTGTGCCTCAGACACAGGACCAAACACCTTAGAATCATAGAATCAACCTGGTTGGAAGAGACCTCCAAGATCATCCAGTCCAACCTAGCACCCAGCCCTAACCAATCAACCAGACCATGGCACCAAGTGCCCCATCCAGGCTTTTCTTGAACACCCCCAGGGACGGTGCCTCCACCACCTCCCTGGGCAGCCCATTCCAATGCCAATCACTCTCTCTGTGAAGAACTTCTTCCTAATATCCAGCCTATACCTACCCTGGCACAACTTGAGACTGTGTCCCCTTGTTCTATTGCTGGTTACCTGGGAGAAGAGGCCACCCCACCTTGCAATGTTGGCTCCTCCATGCACTAATGAGAAGCTCTGTGCAGTTCTCTGCCTCTTTTTGCGTTTGGCTCCTGCCCCTTGCAGCCTCTCTGCCAGGTGTCCTCAGCCTAACCACCATGGTAATGGCTGAGCTCCTGCTTCCAGAGCCTGCTGGCCCCAGACCACAGAATCATAGAATCAAGCAGCTTGGAAGAGACCTCCAAGATCATCCAGGCCAACCTAGCATCCTGCTCTGTCTAATCAACCAGACCATGGCACTGAGTGCCTCATTCAGGCTTTTCTTGAACACCTCCAGGGATGATGACTCCACCACCTCCCTGGGCAGCCCATTCCAATGCCAATCACTCTCTCTGCCAACAATTTCCTCCTAATATCCAGCCTAGATCTCCCCCAGCACAGTTGCCTTCCATAGCCTGTCCTGCTGTGTGATGCCAATCAGATTTGTATCAAAGGTCCCCCATGGTGGGACCTCTACATCCTGCTGTGGCAAGCTCTAGTCCTGTTCTGAGCAACCAAGTGCTAGTGCAGGCACAGAAGCTATCAGAGGCAGGCACAAGCTCTTTCAGTGTGCAGGGGAGTGCACAGACAGAGCTGCCTGTGGTGGAGAGGGAATGTGAGCATTTGAAAGATGAGGTCTGTAAATCACATCTCTTACTGAACTCTCTTTCTGTGTCCCACACATCCCCTAGGCCACTGGCTATGAATTATCCCACGCTGCTGGTCTGTTCTTATCCCTGGGCTTTCCTCATCCTTGCCTTTCTGTAATTACATGTGCTACCTAAATACACTCCATACCTCTGGAAGGATGTTTGGGTTTTATTTTGACTGCTGTTTCATTTCCTACTGTGCCACTTGTTTCCTCAGGAGCCACAGAGTAACAGCTGGGGCACAATATGTGCTTCCAAACAGAGGAGTTGGGTTATATGTGGCTTTGCTTCCTAAGAAAACAAACCTTTTCTTTCCCCCACCATTTCCAGTGCCTCTTTTGCACTGAGAGAAAATAGTGTGTCAAACGAGGAATACTCCTCTCATGCCTGGCTAAACAAAACAAATTAATGAGACATAGAGCTGCTATTAGGAGGAAGTTGTTGGCAGAGAGAGTGATTGGCATTGGAATGGGCTGCCCAGGGAGGTGGTGGAGTCACCGTGGCTGGAGGTGTTGAAGCCAAGCCTGGCTGGGGCACTTAGTGCCATGGTCTGGTTGATTGGACAGGGCTGGGTGCTAGGTTGGGCTGGCTGAGCTTGGAGGTCTCTCCCAACCTGGTTGATTCTGTGGTTCTATGTTGTTTCTTGCTCTAAAGACTCCTGGGAGGCATTTGGTCAGTGATCCAGGAGAAGCATTCCCAGTTCTGCCAACTGTATAGGTGAAAAAAGAAGGAAGGAAGGAAGGAAGGAAGGAAGGAAGGAAGGAAGGAAGGAAGGAAGGAAGGAAGGAAGGAAGGAAGGAAGGAAGGAAGGAAGGAAGGAAGGAAGGAAGGAAGGAAGGAAGGAAGGAAAGAAGAAAGGAAGGAAGGAAGTCAGGCAGGAAGGAGGGAAGGAAGGAAAGACAGAAGGAAGCAATAAAGGAAGGAAGGAAGGAAGGAAGGAGGGAAGGAAGGAAGGAAAGATGGAAGGAAGGAAGGAAGGAAGGAAGGAAGGAAGGAAGGAAGGAAGGAAGGAAGGAAGGAAGGAAAGAAGGAAAGAATAAAGGAAGGAAGGAGGGAAGGAAGGAAAGATGGAAGGAAGGAAGGAAGGAAGGAAGGAAGGAGGAAGCAAGGAAGGAAGGAAGGAAGGAAGGAAGGAAGGAAGGAAGCAAGCACTGTCAATGAAAGAAAAACTCTTTTGGCTACAATGTCTGAGGTGAATGAAAGAGTTTAAAAATCCACCTTTGTATTAGCTGTGTTAGTGTGTTAGCTTTTGACTTTGAGTTCCAGGAAGATGTTTTCCCCCCTCCACTCTGCACCTCTTTTTCCAGCAGCACAGATGCAATACAAAGGGGAAAAGAGTTATCAAAATCAGGGGAACAATGCAAACTTTTCCATTTGGAGGTAGTGCTCTGTGGGGGGAGCTTGCAAGGAAGACAGATGGTGTTTTCCAGCAAACTCTGGCTATGGGTAAGCCTTCTAAAGCCTCTGCTTTTCCTTCCCCTAAACTTCTGGTCTCTTTCCCTGGAAGACAGATGATGTGGCAGAAAGCAATGACTGACGGCCATGGAATGACAAAAGACATCGACTGATGTGACTTGTCCCTAGTCAATGGACAATGGATCTGTGGTAGAGCAGAGAATTGCTTTGCATTTTGTGAGCTCCCATCCCCGGTGGCATTTTCTAGGGATGTTCCTTTTAAAGTTTGTCTTCTCCTTCTCCTTCTCCTTCTCCTTCTCCTTCTCCTTCTCCTTCTCCTTCTCCTTCTCCTTCTCCTTCTCCTTCTCCTTCTCCTTTTCCTGCTCTTTTTCCTCTCTCTTCCCCTTCTCCTTCCCCTTCTCCTTCCCCTTCCCCTTCTCCTTCCCCTTCTCCTTCCCCTTCCCCTTCCCCTTCCCCTTCCCCTTCCCCTTCTCCTTCTCCTTCTTCTTTTCGTTCTTCTTTTCCTTTACCTTTTCCTTTTCCTTTTCCCTTTCCTTTTCCTTTTCCTCCTTTTCCTTTTCCTTTTCCTCCTTTTCCTTTGCCTTTTCCTCCTTTTCCTTTTCCTTTTCCTTTTCCTTTTCCTTTTCCTTTTCCTCCTCCTTCTCCTCCTTCTCCTTCTCCTTCTCCTTCTCCTTCTCCTTCTCCTCATTTTTCCTTTTCATTTTCTCCTCCTTCTTCTCCTTTTCCTTCTCCTCCTTTTCCTTTTCATTTTCATTTTCCTTCTCCTTCTTCTCCTTTTCATTTTCATTTTCCTACTGCTTCTTTTCTTCCTTTTCCTTTTCCTTTTCCTCCTTTTCTATCTCCTCCTCCTCCTCCTCCTCCTCCTCCTCCTCCTCCTCCTCCTCCTCCTCCTCCTCCTCCTCCTCCTCCTCCTCCTTCTCCTCCCCTTCTCCTCCTTCTCCTCCTTCTCCTTCTCCCTCTCCTCTTGTTCCTTTCTCTTGGCCACTTTTCCTTGGTGATTTAGCAGCCTCTTGGCTGCATTCTGACAGACATCTGAAAAATGAGCATAAAACAAATGAATACAAGAGGCAAAGCAGCCAGCCATTTCAGTGACAATAACAGGAGGTGTGAGAGGGGGGAAAAAAACCCTCACACCTCTCATGAGCCATCACCAAACTTTTATTTCTAATATCAGATTAGTTTTTAATAGCTTCTTTGGGGAAAGAAAGAAATAGGACCAGAGCTGCAATGCAAAACGACAAGTGTTCAGTTTGTCATTGGCTCCAGCTAATGAATGTGAACATTGCTGCAAGCCTCTTCCAACCTAGTGGGCAGAATAACTGAAATTCCATTCAAGCTAAATGAGGGAGCAGTTAAAAGCATCTTTAGTTAGTGAGGGCTGAAACAATAGAGGCTGCTGCCAAAAGCATAGAATGGTACAGCACAGCAAATAAGTTCATCTGCTTGAACTGAGGCATTCCCTTGAATGAACAAAGTGAGGGATTGAGGGGCTGGAGATGAGGAACATATTTTGAGAGAAGAAAGCAGGATGAGATGGGATGAGATTTGGGATGAAATTGAACAAGGCCAAGTGCAGGGTTCTGCACTTTGGCCACAACAACCCCAAGCAGTGCTACAGGCTGGGGCAGAGTGGCTGAGAGCAGCCAGGCAGAGAGAGTTGGCAGTAGCTGAAGATGAGGCAGCAGAGTGCCCAGGTGGGCAGCAGAGCCAATGGCATCCTGGGCTGGCTCAGGAGCAGTGTGGGCAGCAGGACAAGGGAGGTTCTTCTGCTTCTGTACTCAGCACTGCTCAGGCCACATCTTGAGTGCTGTGTCCAGTTCTGGCCTTCTCAATTCAAGAGAGATGTTGAGGTGCTGGAAGGTGTCCAGAGAAGGGCAGCAAGGCTGGTGAGGGGCCTGGAGCAGAGCCCTATGAGGAGAGGCTGAGGGAGCTGGGGGTGTGCAGCCTGCAGAAGAGGAGGCTCAGGGCAGAGCTCATTGCTGTCTGCAGCTGCCTGAAGGGAGGCTGTAGCCAGGTGGGGTTGGGCTCTTCTCCTAGGCAACCTGCAACAGAAGAAGGGGACAGAGTGTCAAGCTGTGCCAGGGGAGGTCTAGTCTGGATGTTAGGAGGAAGTTGTTGTCCGAGAGAGTGATTGGCATTGGAATGGGCTGCCCAGGGAGGTGGTGGAGTCTGTGTGGCTGGAGGTGTTGAAGCCAAGTCTGGCTGGGGCACTTAGTGCTATGGTCTGGTTGCTTGGCTAGGGCTGGGTGCTAGGTTGGCCTGGATGAGCTTGGAGGTCTCTCCCAAGCTGGTTGATTCTCTGATTCTAGGACCAGAGAAACTAAGATGGTGAGAAAAAACACAGCTGTCATTTGGAAATAAATTCTATCAGCCCCTAAGGAAAAAGAAGCTTTTCCTGCAAGAAATTGGGATTAAACAAACAAAAAAGGGCAGGGTGGGGGTGGGAAAGAGGGGAAGAAAGCAGAGCAGCACATAGAAAAGGGTCTCCTCTCCAGCATCTCTTTCTCTTCTGGCTGTGGGTGACAGCTGAGGTTTGACTCAATGCTGAGGTGAAGAGGCAGGTATGGAGGCATACCTTTAGGGCTGGACTCTTAGCCAAGGTGAGTGAGCACAACCTTGACCCTGTGTCAGGACAGGATGAGCATGGGCAAGTGAGAGAGCAGAATGAGTTTTCTTCTCCCGTGTTTCGCTCCAGGTAGACGTCATTTGGCAGAGGATGATTTCCAAGTTTGGCCTATTTTACTGACAACAAAAAGACACTGGGATGAAAATAGAACTGCTGGAAAGAGCTAAGATTCCACCCTTGGCTGACCAAGCTGCAGAAAATAGGGTAATTATAGGTGCCTGGAAGATGAGAACCTTCTCAACTTTGCCACTTCCCCTGTAAACAATAAGCCCACTGAGACCCATCCAAACTCTGTTTGGAAATGAACAGTGGGAGCCCACTGCTGTTGGCAGGGGTGGAAAAGGCATTGCTCTGGCTTCTTTTCAACCAGAAAAGGTGAGGAGTTGGTAATTTTGAGCAGGATGTATGGTCCCCAGCTCACGTCCCTCCACTGTGGTTGTGATGGGGCCCACTGCTGTGGTCAGGATGTTTGGCTGCTCAGAAGGCATGCACTGCTAGGAATGAACACCTTGGTCTGTGCTTACAAACTTTGTTGTGGCCTTGAGTGTATGTGCAGGGGAAATACATTGAAATGTTCCAGCTGAGCACATTCCCTAAGGTACTTCACTGGAGCTGACTGGGACAGGCTTTGCTGACTGCCCCTGCAGTGAGGGCTGGAAAAGCCTGGCTAGAATCAGAGGATCATAGGATCAAGCAGGTTGGAAGAGACCAAGATCATCCAGGCCAACCTAGCACCCAGCCCTGGCCAGTCAACCAGACCATGGCACTAAGTGCCCCAGCCAGGCTTTGCTTGAACACCTCCAGGCACGGTGACTCCACCACCTCCCTGGGCAGCCCATTCCAATGCCAATCACTCTCTCTGACAACAACTTCCTCCTAACATCCAGCCTAGACCTGCCCTGGCACAGCTTGAGGCTGTATCCACTTCTTCTGTTGCTGCTTGCCTGGCAGCAGAGCCCAACCCCACCTGGCTCCAGCCTCCCTTCAGCAATGAGCTCTGCCCTGAGCCTCCTCTTCTTCAGGCTGCACACCCCCAGCTCCCTCAGCCTCTCCTCATAGGATTAATGAGCCTGGGCTGTTTACCTTCTGAGCAGCAGGAGGGGGGAATTCTGTGGGGAGTACCTGTTGTAAAGCACTGCCAGTGCTTTCCATTTACCTCCTTCCCTCTAGGCTGCAATGAGTGTCCATTTAAATTCTCTGCCAAATGCCAAGGCAGCCAGCTTTGTGTCAGCTGTGCCACCATTCCTCACCACAGACACTCTTATATCCACTCACAAGAAGAAAGTCTTGCAAAGATGGAGCTGTCTCCAGCTTTGGTCTGCCCAGCACAAATCCATTTCTGCAGTACAAGTGACCTGGAGTGGTAAATGATTTAGTCCTTGCTTCCTTGGAACACAAACCCTTTGAGGAGAGGCTGAGGGAGCTGGGGTTGTTTAGCCTGGAGAAAAGGGGGCTCAGGGGTGACCTCACTGCTGTCTGCAACTCCCTGAAGGGAGGCTGTAGCCAGGTGGGGTTGGGCTCTGCTGCCAGGCAACCAGCAACAGAAGAAGGGGACAAAGTGTCAAGTTGAGCCAGGGGAGGTCTAGGCTGGATGTTGGGAGGAAGTTGTTGTCAGAGAGAGTGATTGGCATTGGAATGGGCTGCCCAGGGAGGTGGTGGAGTCACCATGCCTGGAGGTGTTCAACAAAAGCCTGGCTGAGGCACTTAGTGCCATGGTCTGGTTGACTGGCTAGGGCTGGGTGCTAGGTTGGCCTGGCTGAGCTTGGAGGTCTCTTCCAACATGGTTGATTCTATTCTATTCTATTCTATTCTATTCTATTCTATTCTATTCTATTCTATTCTATTCCTGTCCTTAAGGAGTGTTCTTCTCCACAGTAGGCCTTCACAGCTCCTGCTGTGGCATGTCCTTGCCTATCTAAGGAAGCCAAGTTCTGTCCTTTTGTGGCTGAGCAATGCCATGTGCAGAATTTGTTCATCTGCTGGCTCTTTGAGTTACCTCCCTGCCAGCAGAGAAAGCTGTAAGAGAGCACTTGAAGGGACCAGGTGCTGTGGGAGGAAGGAGCTGCTGATCTTTAGGAAAGTACTGCTGTGGTTAGAAAACCTCCAAAGCAAGAAACCTGCCACAGGAGATGTGTGATGGCTCCTGTCTTTTATAGCTGTGCCTGCAGTTAAAGCCTTTCAAGGTCTCTGACTATGGTAAGGCACAGAAAGACTTCTAGTTCTGGCTCATCCATACTGTCTGGGCTCCTTTGGTGTAAGAGAAACTGGCTTGTGGCACACTCAGCTGTCTCTGTCTCCCCATGTGTCTAGGACTGCTAAGTGTATGTTGCAGCATGTGCCCAGGGGGAGAACAAACAGTGCTGAAGAGTAGGGAGAAGCTGGAAGGAGCTGAAGTTTTTGGGAAGGCAAGATCAAAAATGTCCAGGGCTGAGGCTTGCCAAGAGCTATTCCAGCATCTCTGCAAGTGTACTTGGCACCTTGTGCTATATTTACAGCCTAATGAGAGGGAACAGGATTCATGGTTTTGGGGTGGACTCTTTCCAAGGCTCTGAGTTCTGTTTGAACTCAATCTCTTTATTTTTCCCTTCTGGACTCTATGTCTACATGTATTAAAATAAGTGCATTAAAAAACCCCAACCCACATCTCCAAAATACCCAGTCTGTAATGCCAGGCCCACAGCTAACCACAGCTCACCTCTAAGAAGGGGTTGGTTTTCCTCAGCTTTTCTTTTTTAGCCTCAAAAGAGCAACTGTTGTGCTGTTGTAAGGCAGAGTGCTTGCCAAGGCTTTACACACTGTGGATGGAGTCTTCCTGGACTGCAGCAAAGCCTTTGACACTGTCTGCCACAACAAGCTCCTGGCACAGCTGGCACCTCATGGCTTGGACAGATTCACTCTGTGCTGGGTCAAGAACAGACTGGATGGAAGAGCCCAGAGAGTGATGGTGAATGGTGCCACATCCAGTTGGCAGCTGGCACCAGTGGTGTGCCCCAGGGATCAGTGCTGGGCACAGTCCTGGTCAGCATCTTTATTGATGATCTGGACCCGGGGATTGAGTCCAGCATCAGTGAGTTTGCAGATGACACCAAGCTAGGAGCAGGTGTGGAGCTGTTGGAGGGTAGGAGAGCCCTGCAGAGGGACCTGGCCAGGCTGGATGGGTGGGCAGAGGCCAATGGGATGAGACTGATCAAGGCCAAGTGCAGGGTTCTACACTTTGGCCACAGCAACCCCAAGAGCACTACAGGCTGGGGACAGAGTGGCTGAGAGCAGCCAGGAAGAAAGGGACCTGGGGGTGCTGGTATATAGTAGGCTGCAGATGAGGCAGCAGTGTGCCCAGGTGGGCAGCAGAGCCAATGGCATCCTGGGCTGGCTGAGGAGCAGTGTGGCCAGCAGGACAAGGGAGGTTCTTGTGCCCCTGTGCTCAGCACTGCTCAGGCCACACCTTGAGTGCTGTGCAGAAGAGCCCAACCCCACCTGGCTACAGACTCCCTTCAGGTAGCTGCAGACAGCAATGAGCTCTGCCCTGAGCCTCCTTTGCTGCAGGCTGCACACCCCCAGCTCCCTCAGCCTCTCCTCACAGGGCTCTGCTCCAGACCCCTCACAGCTTTGTCTCCCTTCTCTGGACTAGGCTCAAACTAGCACATACAGCATGTCCACTTTGAAAGATGTTTCCCTACTCTGCAGCTGCAAATTCAGTTGCTAGATTTTGTTAATTGAAGCTGGTTGAAGTGTGCAGTATTCCCCTGGTCAGAAGGCATGAAGGATGGTGCTCAAGGGAGACCTTTCTGATATTATTGTCTGTAAGCCTCAGCCTTCTGCCCCACACAGGAAAAATGTTGCTTGCATAGGGAGGAATAATAAGCTGCAGCTGTACAGGCTGGGAGGTGATCTGCTGGAGAGCAGCCCCAAGGAGAGGGACCTGGGGGTCCTGGTGGCTAACAAGGTAGCCATGGCACAGCAATGTGCCCCGGTGGCCAAGAAGGCCAATGGGATCCTGGGGTGCATTAGGAAGAGTGTGTCCAGCAGATCAAGGGAGGTTCTCCTCCCCCTCTACTCTGCCCTGCTGAGACCTCATCTTGAATACTGTGCTCAGTTTTGGGCTCCCCAGTTGAAGAGGGACAGGGATCTGCTGGAGAGGGTGCAGCAGAGGGCTAGGAGGATGATGAGGGGACTGGAGGGCATATCTGATGAAGAGAGCCTGAGGGACCTGGGGCTGCTTAGTCTGGAGAAGAGAGAGGGGATTTGATAAATGTTTCTAACTATCTGAAGGCTGCCAGGAGGGGGGCACAGGCTCTGCTCACTGCTCCCTGGGATAGGACAAGCAGCAATGGGTGTAAGCTGCAGCAAAAGAGGTTCTGCCTCAACACAAGGGGGAACTTCTTTACTGTAAGGGTCCCAGAGCACTGGCACAGGCTGCCCAGAGAGGTTGTGGAGTCTCCTCTGGAGCCTTTCCAGGCCTGTCTGGATGTGTTCCTCTGTGATCTATGCCAGATAGGATTGTCCTCCTGTGGCAGGGGGGCTGGACTGGATGATCTCCTCGGTTCCCTTCCAACCCCTGACACCCTGTGAGCCTGTGATGGGACTGACATTGGGATGACAAGGAACTGCTGGGTCAGATTAAGGCAGACAACTTTGGCCAACCTGGAGTTGCTGCCAAAGAAATGGCATTAAGGCTTTTACCTGATGAGGCAGGAAACACTCAGGACACTCAGAAATTAGGGAAAAAACCCAACCCACTGCTTTTGTCTTTGTCTGGCTTTTGACCAGTTCTGAGAGTCCAGATGAGTCTGTAGTGCACAAACTCTTCCAAGGAACACTCAGCTCCTCTTTCATGTGTTCCCCACACTTTGTGTCTGAAGTGTTCCCCTGGAATCCCATTAAATCACCTCCCATGTGCCAGCATCCTTCTCGACCTCCTGACCTCTCCAAGCAAATTAAAGAGACACTCCTCTCCATCTCTCAGCCACACTTTTGCCCTATTGATAAGAGTTTTGAGTGCTCATCTAACACTTTCCAGCTTCAAAGCTCTTCAGAAGCGAGGTGCCTGATCCAAAGGCTGCTGAAATAAATGAGTAGCCTCTGTTAGCTCCTAAATCGTGCTCCTATTCCTGTCATTTCCCCCATCTGTTCTCTGAGGACCTGCTGCCTTTTGCACCTACTTAAGTTTTAGACCCTGGGCAGTAACTCTCCTGTAGTGCTCCTGTTTGGCACTGCCATAATGAGACCATTTCTGACAGTAGCTTTATGAGAGATGCTCAACATTTGAGTATAAATATAGCCTGTTAAGCCCTCTGTAACTCAAAGATGTCTTTATGTGTGTCTCCAGCCTGTCATTCACAGCTGTTTGCTCAGAGGAGGTGGCAGTGAGGCTCTATTTTGGTAACAAAACAAGCCTTCCTTTCAGGTCCCAGGTTCCACAATACCTCCCCTGAGCCCCTCTCACTGTTAGAAAACTCCTCTTTTTCTGCCTGACAACAAACTAAATGGTTAATTCCACTCCTTTAGAGACTTCAGAGACTTCAAGTTGTGCCAGGGCAGGTCTAGGCTGGATGTTAGGAGGAAGTTGTTGGCAGAGAGAGTGATTGGCATTGGAATGGGCTGCCCAGGGAGGTGGTGGAGTTACCCTCCCTGGAGGTGTTGAAGCAAAGCCTGGAAGGGGCACTTAGTGCCATGGTCTGGTTGATTGGTGCTAGGTTGGACTGGATGATCTTGGAGATCTCTTCCAATCTGGTTGATTCTATGATCCTATGATTCAGGAGGCTTTGTCCTTATAATACTCTATCAAGGATCCTGTTGCTGCTCACATCTTAGTCAGTGGCTATCTCTGTGCAAGACTTCTTTCACCAGCTTCACTTTGGCTTTGCCAATGCCTCTCCTCTGGTGTTCTTTGCAGCTCCTGATGTTCCATCTTCTACAGCGTTGCCTCATCCTGGCAGACTGTACTTTCTTCATGCTGCCAAAATACTTAGAATCAGAGAATCAGCCAGGTTGGAAGAGACCTCCAAGCCCACCCAGGCCAACCTAGCACCCAGCCCTGGTCAATCAACCAGACCATAGCACTAAGAGCACCATCCAGGCTTGGCTTCAACACCTCCAGAGACAATGACTCCACCACCTCCCTGGGCAGCCCATTCCAATGCCAATCACTCTCTCTGGCAAGAACTTCCCCCTAACATCCAGCCCACATTTCCCCTGCATGTGTCTTTTCTGCCTTGGCTGTTGCCTGTGCTCTGTTTCTGTGTTTTATCAGCTTTCCTGTCTGTTTGGGAATCTTTCTTTATTTACTGATGCTCAGTGTTTGAGTTTTTCTCCTCTCCCTGCAGGTTACTTTGCTTCTGTGGCAGGTACTGACCATTGTTGGCTGAAGGCAGGTGCAGGGATTATGGATACCCAGAATATTCCTCCTCCAGCCTGTTAACAATGTGCTGTTTTCATTGCTGCCTTTGCTGCAAATCAGCAGGAGACATTCAAGACCTCTGGGACACTTGGGGTGTATGGCTTGCAGGTCTGAGAGCCACTTGGGCACCAGTGTCTTGCTTCACCTTGTCACAGCCAGTGTCCTTTGAGCACTGTGGAACCCACATTCAGCTAAGTACACAAGCAGTGCTGTTAGGTGCCCCAGTAACCTTCTGTTCCTACCAGTAGTAGGCTCTTCTTTCCCTGTAATTATTTGTCTCTTCATTACCTGTAGTTATTTGTCTCTGCATTAGGTTGAAGCTTGCTTTATATCATCTAGTAGTAATTCTACTACTACCTGCATTGACTTCCTGGACACAACTCATTTCACTTTTTCATGTCTTCTTGAGCACCATGGCCACCCAGGTGCTTGTAAACCACCCTCATCCTGACAGTGCAGGCAGATAATGCTGCAGCTGAACGACCTCTAATCATGTTTGTAATGCAAGGAAAGATACAATCTGCCAAGGCAGCCAGATTGCCTCTTGCTTGTGTGTTTGCCTCAGAAGTGTCTTGGCACTGTCTCCCACTTCTATTTCTTTGAACTGGTGTTAAGTCCAGATTTATTCCAAACAAGATGCAGGTTTTGTTTAACAGTTGATGTGATTAACCATGAGAGCATGCTGCTGGAGAACGTGGTGAGAATCCTCCTCCTTGGAAGTGACCTTGGGGGTGCTGGTGAATGAGAAGCTCAACAGGAGCCAGCAGTGTGCACTTGCAGCCCAGAAAGCCAAGAAGAGTCTGGGTTGTATCAGGAGAAGTGTGGCCAGCAGGGCCAGGGAGGTGATTCTCCCCCTCTACTCTGCTCTTCTGAGACCCCACCTGGAGTCCTGCATCCAGTTCTGGAGCCCCTGGGACAAGAGGGATGTGGAGATGCTGGAGTGTGTCCAGAGCAGGGCCAGGAGGATGCTGAGAGGGCTGCAGCAGCTCTGCTGTGAGCACAGACTGAAAGAGTTGGGGCTGTGCAGGCTGGAGAAGAGGAGGCTCCCAGGTGACCTTCTTGTGGCCTTCCAGCATCTGAAGGGGGCCTGCAAAAAAACTGGGGAGGGTCTTCTTGGGCTATGAGGGAGTGAGAGGACTGGGGGGAATGGAGCAAAGCTGGAGGTGGGGAGACTCAGAGTGGCTGTGAGGAGGAAGTTGTTGAGCAGGAGAGTGGTGAGAGGCTGGAATGGGTTGCCCAGGGAGGTGGTTGAGGCCCCATGGCTGGAGGTGTTTGAGGCCAGGCTGGCTGAGGCTGTGTGCAGCCTGCTCTAGGGTAGGGTGTCCCTGGGCATGGCAGGGGGGTTGGAACTGGCTGCTCCTTGTGGTCCCTTCCAACCCTGACTGATTCTATGACTCTATTGTATGATTCTATGGTTCTAAACATGAATCAGGAGGTTTAACAGTGTCACTGACTGTCAGCCTAAGTGATGTGCTTGTCCCTCCTCAGTCACTGCTAGGTGCCTGGCGAAGCATCCTGCTGTTACTCAGCGTCTGGTGGAAGTGCTGCAGTGTGCTCTGGGTCTTTCAGGTGAGATCTCCAGCAGGGCTGTGTGAGTGGCTTTCCTGAGCACACAGTTTAATGATCACCATCTCCCACATGGTAGGTAACAAAACATCTTAGGAAGAAAGTCCCCACACTTCAAGGGAATTCTGAAGTTGTGAAAATCATCTGTTGGAATGCAGCATAATAGATTTGTGTGCTTTCCTGCAAACATCATCTCAAAGCCATTCCTGAAGTGCTAGCACCAGAATTATTTGTCTGTGCTGTGCATGCTTAGTTTCTGCTTCAAGCAGGCACAAAAGTGGGTTCCAAATCTGCATTTCATGGCTGAAACCAGCACCACTCCACACAGATGTGATAGCACATCCAGAAAAGTAATGAAACACCATGACCTGAGTGCATTTGTCTGAGGCTGTGTCAGATGCTGAGTCTAAGGCTAGAAGAGGTCAGGATCTCACTTCAAGGATTTGTTTCCAGCAATTCTGGCTCATTTATGCTGTGAATATTAGATGGGTGTCCAAGGTGCCTGGGAGTAACTTTATACACTGTGTCATTTGGGGTTCATGTTTCTTGCAGCATGAGTTTAAGACTTGTGAGCAGAGAGCTAAATAGTTTACATCAATCTTTTACATCAATTCAAGAGAGATGTTGAGGTGCTGGAAGGTGTCCAGAGAAGGGCAGCAAGGCTGGGGAGGGGCCTGGAGCAGAGCCCTGTGAGGAGAGGCTGAGGGAGCTGGGGGTGTGCAGCCTGCAGAAGAGGAGGCTCAGGGCAGAGCTCATTGCTGTCTGCAACTACCTGAAGAGAAGCTGTAGCCAGGTGGGGTTGGTCTCTTCTGCCAGGCAAGCAGCAACAGAAGAAGGGGACAGAGTGTCAAGTTGTGCCAGGGCAGGTCTAGGCTGGATGTTAGGAGGAAGTTGTTGTCAGAGAGAGTGATTGGCATTGGAATGGGCTGCCCAGGGAGGTGGTGGAGTCACTGTGCCTGGAGGTGTTCAATCCAAGCCTGGCTGGGGCACTTAGTGCCATGGTCTGGTTGATTGGCCAGGGCTGGGTGCTAGGTTGGCCTGGATGAGCTTGGAGGTCTCTTCCAAACTGATTGATTCTGTGATTCTGTGATCAGTTCTTTTCTGGTTGCCAGGAGGAGAATCTACATAGAAAGAGTGAAGATGGCAGCTACTGGTGTAATTATTGGGTAATAAGTGGTAATAGACTATGGAGATCATTTATTCTCTCCAGCCTCTCTCTCATTCATCATAATGATTGATCTCAAAAGCAATACATCTTTTCCTTCAACCACATCTCTCCTGGACAGTCTAGCAGAGAAATAAGATTTCTCTAAAGGCAATTTTCTTCCAATAAACAACACAGACCATTTCCTTTTGGACTTCATTGTTGGCAGAGAATTTTCTCTCTGGTGATCTCTATAGCAAATTGAAGGGTTTATAAGAGAGAAATGAAAGCAATTAAGTTTTCTGATTAAATTCACCTTGGCACTGAGGAGCAGGTAAGCATTGTCAGTCTCCATGTGCATTCAGACGAAACGAACCTGATAGAGCAATGGAAAAGGTCTTAGTGTAGAAAAGATTGTACCAATCATGGAATCATAGCAAAGCCTTTGACACTGTCTGCCTCAACAAGCTCCTGGCACAGCTGGCAGCTCCTGGCTTGGACTGAGCCACTCTGATGTGGCTCAAGAACTGGCTGGAGGGCCAGGACCAGAGAGTGGTGGTGAATGGTGCCACATCCAGTTGGCAGCTGGCACCAGTGGTGTGCCCCAGGGATCAGTGCTGGGCACAGTCCTGTTCAGTATATTTATTGGTGATCTGGAGCAGGGGATTGAGTCCAGCATCAGTGAGTTTGCAGATGACACCAAGATAGGAGCAGGTGTGGAGCTGTTGGAGGGTAGGAGAGCCCTGCAGAGGGACCTGGCCAGGCTGGATGGGTGGGCAGAGGCCAATGGGATGAGACTGAACGAGGCCAAGTGCAGAGTTCTACACTTTGGCCACAACAACCCCAAGCAGCACTAGAGGCTAGGGACAGAGTGGCTGAGAGCAGCCAGGCAGAGAGGGAGCTGGGGGTGCTGGTAGAGAGCAGCTGAAGATGAGGCAGCAGTGCCCAGGTGGGCAGCAGAGCCAATGGCATCCTGGGCTGGCTGAGGAGCAGTGTGGGCAGCAGGACAAGGGAGGTTCTTGTGCCCCTGTGCTCAGCACTGCTCAGGCCACCCCTTGAGTGCTGTGTCCAGTTCTGGGCTCCTCAATTCAAGAGAGATGTGGTGGAAGGTGTTGAGAGAAGGGCAGTGAGGCTGGGGAGGGGCCTGGAGCACAGAGGCTGAGGGAGCTGGGGGTGTGCAGCCTGCAGAAGACAATTGCCTCTCCTGTGTTTCTAATAACTGTCTTGGGTCACTCTCTCCTTTGGGGGAACAAACACATCTGTCCAGTGCCAATGTGACTGCAGTCACAGGCCTCTGTGTGCATGCACATATGTGTGTGTGTGTGAATTAGACAGGATTTATTTGCCTTTACTTTCTCTGAGCTGATAATTGGCACTATGCTTGCAAGCATCCCCCAGCAGATGCTGCTGGCAGCATCAGTTTTGTGAGGCATTGCTGCTGTGCCATACAGCAGACTTGACTAAGAGTCATCTCTGTCTTTCTGGAAGGTAAATAGGACTGGAATCACAGAATGTTAGGAGTTGGAAGTGACTTCAAAAGTCATCTAGTCCAACCCTGAGTGAGGAAGCTCATTTGGGTCAAGGAGGCTTTCCAGAGCATACTGGTCATCAACTGAGAGGCCATGCAGACAGGAGCAGCCAAGTCACACCCATCAGAGCATTTTCTCCCTTAGTCCAGATTTTCAAACCAAATGCATCTTCTGAAGGTTAGCTGCCTGTTCTGTTCAGCACTGGTTTTGAGCAGAGGCCCACACATTGTCAGTGTGCCACCTATTATCACCTGCTCTTCATTTTATGCAGGTGACCATCCCACCCCCCAGAATTCTAACAGCATGGTCATAGAGTCATAAAAGGCTGGAAGAGAGCTCCAAGCTCAGCCAGCCCAACCTAGCACCCAGCCCCATTCAGTCAACCAGACCATGGCACTAAGTGCCCCAGCCAGGCTTGGCTTCAGCACCTCCAGGGACAGTGACTCCACCACCTCCCTGGGCAGCCCATTCCAATGCCAATCACTCTCTCTGCCAACAACTTCCTCCTCACATCCAGCCTATGATAGAATGCTCATGATACTCACCTGGGGATCAGCAGGGCAGTAGAATACTGGGGGTTAGATCCTACCTAGAATAAGAGGACACATGTCCTCTTGAGCACGTTGAGCAGTAACTCCTTGTGCTCTAAGGTTCCCCTTTTGCTAGCCATTCTTGTCTGTCCTTTCTCCTGAGGAGGAGCAGGATGATGGATGCACTGTCACAGCCCCACATGTGAATGTGCCCCTTCATGTCTAGTGAAAGGCTATATCTAATCCAAGGGCTGCCTTTCCCCTGCCCCTGTCAAACTCTCCACCTCAGCTGCTGACCCGTGGAAAGGATGTGAGGGAAGAATTTCAGACTCTCAACATCTCTATTATTTGTGCTGAAAATCTACTCTTAAAATGTGGTACCTTAGAGATGGGAAAGTGCAAGAAGTTCTAACTGGTTTGACCCTACAACAGAGGCAATAGCAGGTACAGTGGTGCTTTGTCTTGGCAGCACCAACGTGCTGGAGTGAAGGATGGCAGAGTATGTTGCTGTGCCTGAGAGAGGAGCACTTCTTTAAACCTCAGTCCTTCTTCCCACAGTGTTTTATTGGGTTGAATTTGCTTTCTCAGACGTTGGATTTATATAACCATAGAATCATAGAATCAGTCAGGGTTGGAAGGGACCACAAGAAGCAGCCAGTTCCAACCCCCCTGCCATGCCCAGGGACACCCTACCCTAGAGCAGGCTGCACACAGCCTCAGCCAGCCTGGCCTTAAACACCTCCAGCCATGGGACCTCAACCACCTCCCTGGGCAACCCATTCCAGCCTCTCACCACTCTCCTGCTCAACAACTTCCTCCTCATGGCCACTCTGACTCTCCCCACCTCCAGCTTTGCTCCATTCCCCCCAGTCCTGGCACTCCCTGATATCCTAAAAAGTCCCTCCCCAGCTTTTTTGTAGCCCCCTTCAGATCCTGGAAGGCCACAAGAAGGTCACCTGGGAGCCTCCTCTGCTCCAGCCTGCACAGCCCCAACTTTTTCAGTCTGTGCTCACAGCAGAGCTGCTGCAGCCCTCTGAGCATCCTTGTGGCCTTGCTCTAGGGCTTGGATGAGATTTTCAAGCTCAACCAGTCCAACCTAGCACCCAGCCCTGGCCAAGCAACCAGACCATGGCACTAAGTGCCTCAGCCAGGCTTGGCTTCAAGACCTCAAGGCACAGAGACTCCACCACCTCCCTGGGCAGCCCATTCCAATGCCAATCACTCTCTCTGACAACAACTTCCTCCTCACATCCAGCCTAGACCTCCCCTGGCACAGCTTGAGACTGTGTCCACTTCTTCTCTTGCTGGTTGCCTGGCAGCAGAGCCCAACCCCACCTGGCTACAGCCTCCCTTCAGGTAGCTGCAGACAGCAATGAGCTCTGCCCTGAGCCTCCTCTTCTGCAGGCTGCACACCCCCAGCTCCCTCAGCCTCTCCTCACAGGGCTGTGCTCCAGGCCCCTCCCCAGCCTTGCTGCCCTTCTCTGGACACCTTCCAGCACCTCAGCATCTCTCAGTTCTCTCAGTTGCTGCTGTTTTGCTGCCTGCAGAGTCAGTGTGAAGGGCTCCTTGCTGGCTTTCCCCAGGAAGCAGCAGTGTAGCCTGTTTGCTGACAGTACTCATTACTTTGGGGATTTGAAGCCTATCTCTGCTTTCCACTCTACTCTAGGAAATCAGAAGGATTCTTAGGGATATAAATTTGCAGTATGATTTCTAGGGATTTGTTGCACACCTATTCCCATCAAGGGAAGTTATGCTGTTGTCAGCACATTCATCTTGTGCAAGATGAGCCAGTAGTTGCCAGGAAATGTTATATTATCTGTTAAAGTTTTATTTTAAGCTCCTTAATAATCATAAAGCAGAGAAGCTAAATGAGAAAGAAAAAAAAATAAAAAGAAAGAAAAAAAAGGCCAAACCCTCAGGACAGCCAAGGGATCAGGCCCAGCCAGCATGGGTTTAGGCAGGGCAGGTCCTGCCTGACCAACCTGAGCTCCTGTTATGATCAGGTTCCTGCCTGGTGAATGTGGGGCAGGCTCTGGATGGAGTCTACCTGGACTGCAGCAAAGCCTTTGACACTGTCTGCCACAACAAACTCCTGGCCAAGTTGGCAGCTCATGGTTTGGACAGATTCACTCTGTGCTGGGTCAAGAACTGGCTGGAGGGCCAGGACCAGAGAGTGGTGGTGAATGGTGCCACATCCAGCTGGCAGCTGGCACTGGTGGTGTGCCTCAAGGATCAGTGCTGGGCTCAGTCCTAGTCAATATCTTTATTAATGATCTGGAGCAGGGGATTGAGTCCTGCATCAGTAAGTTTGCAGATGACACCAAGCTAGGAGCAGCTGTGGAGCTGTTGGAGAGTAGGAGAGCCCTGCAGAGGGACCTGGCCAGACTGGATGGGTGGGCAGAGGCCAATGGGATGAGACTGAACAAGGCCAAGGGCAGGGTTCTGCATTTTGGCCACTACAACCCCAGGCAGTGCTACAGGCTGGGGCTAGAGTGGCTGAGAGCAGCCAGGCAGAGAGGGAGCTGGGGGTGCTGGGAGAGAGCAGCTGAACTTGAGCCAGCAGTGTGCCTGGATGAGGCACTTAGTGCCATGGTCTGGTTGATTGGCCAGGGCTGGGTGCTAGGTTGGGCAGGATGAGCTTGGAGGTCTCTTCCAACCTGCTTGATTCTATGACTGATTCTGTGAAAGCCTGGATGGGGCACTTAGTGCCATGGTCTGGTTGATTGGCTAGGGCTGGGTGCTAGGTTGGACTGGCTGAGCTTGGAGGTCTCTTCCAACCTGGTTAATTCTGTGATTGTATGATTCTATGGTGCAAAGATGTGCAAGTGTATATCTAACAATTTCACCACCATCACTGCACAGTTCCTACCATGCATAGCTAAGTTCCACCAAAGCTTAGACCCAAACTCATCTATCAGCCAAGTGAAAGGGAGTCCAAATGTTTTCAAATGCATGTGGGCTTTCAACCAGTCCCAGCTGAGTTGTGGCAGTAGCAAGGCTGCAAAGCCCAGATGAGCTCTGGGGAGGCTCTGGTTTCACTGTGAATGTTTTATTCAAGCCTGAAATCTGATGAGAGAAAGTCTGGTAGGTTTTGGTCTTTTTTCCCCTTCTAAAGCATCAGATGAAAGTTATTTACTTGATCTCTTCACAAAATCCCCATAGATTCTAGGCTATAATGTACCTTTGTTATTGCTCATCTCTCACCTGTAACACAACCACAGAGCTTGCAGATTGCCTGGAGACTCCTGGAGTCAGGGATGGTGCCCCAGGCATGGTTACATGTCTTGTGTGTTAAAGACAGATGATGGAGGGGAAAAAACCCAGCAACAAAAAAAGCAAAGCAAGTGTAGTGCTCTCTGTAGGCAGCAGAATTTGAGAGGCACTTCTGTGAGTGACAAAGAATTCTTTGTCTTTCTGTTCTGGCAGTTGAATTATGTCTGTGTTAATAGAGTTTGGAGGGACTAAGGATGATGGTTATGGTGTAAGGACCTGCTCATGGGTTGCAGTGCAGTGCAATGGGTGGCTGCAAAACTCAGCCAGAGAATTCCAAGTAGAGATCAGAAACAACTCACTGGAACAAGGCTGTTTTGTCTTGCTCTGGGCATGGGTCAGCTGTCAGTGCTGTAAGCAGAGGCTCTGGATTGCACAGAGCATGTATGTGTGTGTCTGTTTTGAGTGGATGTCTCTTCAAGAGGACTATTTGATAGATGCTGCAGTGGGTATATTTAGAGATGTGCTTTTCACAGCTCTGATTCTTCTAAGCAGGGAACTCAGTGTGGCTAGGATTTATTCTGGCTTCATAGAATCAACCAGGCTGGAAGAGACCTCCAAGATCATCCAGGTCAACCCAGCACCCAGCCCTATCCAGTCAACCAGACCATGGCACTAAGTGCCTCAGCCAGGCTTTGCTTCAGCACCTCCAGGGATGGTGACTCCACCACCTCCCTGGGCAGCCCATTCCAATGCCAATCACTCTCCCTGACAACAACTTCCTCCTAACATCCAGCCTAGACCTCCCCTGGCACAACTTGAGACCCTGTCCCCTTCTTCTGTTGCTGCTTGTCTGGCAGCAGAGCCCAACCCCACCTGGCTACAGCCTCCCTTCAGGTAGCTGCAGACAGCAATGAGCTCTGCCCTGAGCCTCCTCTTCTGCAGGCTGCACACCCCCAGCTCCCTCAGCCTCTCCTCACAGGGCTCTGCTCCAGGCCCCTTCCCAGCTTTGTTGCCCTTCTCTGGACACCTTCCAGCACCTCAACATCTCTCTTGACTTGAGTAGCCCAGAACTGGACACAGGACTCAAGGTGTGGCCTGAGCAGTGCTGAGTACAGGGACATCTGTGCACACTGCTGGCTCATCTTCAGCTTATCTCTACCAGCACCTCCAGGTTCCTCTCTGCCTGGCTGCTCTCAACCACTCTGTCCCCAGCCTGTAGTGCTGCTTGGGGTTGTTATGGCCAAAGTGCAGAACCCTGCACTTGGCCTTGTTCAGTCTCATCCCATTGGCCTCTGCCCACCCATCTAGCCTGGCCAGGTCCCTCTGCAGGGCTCTGCTACCTTCCAACAGCTCCACAGCTGCTCCTAGCTTGGTGTCATCTGCAAATCTCCATTTCTGTAGCCACTCCAGTGCTAGGTCCCCAGTATCCTGTAACTCAGGTACCTGTTTCCCTCAATCTATCCAGGCAGCTGCTGGAAAAGATGAACCTGCTTTTGCTTTTAATTGCAGAGCTGTGCAATGCTGGTTCCTGCTCTGTAGCACATGGCTAGGTACAGTTCCTTTAGTAATGACTTCTGATTCAGGAATAGCACACACATCACACAGCACAGGGCTGCTTTTGAGTTTGGCTTTCACTGAACAGTGCTGGCTTACAAAATTCAGTGTGGGTGTCTAGGATTTGTGTTCAGAAGTGACCCTAGGCAATAGCCTTTGAAATAGTCCTGCTTTGATAGTTATAATAATGTAGCCTTCTTTTGAGGTCAGTCCACCCCCCTTTAGCTTTGTTGTTATCAAATGGGTGCTATGCAGTGGATGAATATGGATTTAATGACCAGGAGAAAAGCAGATGACACTTACACTGTGAGCTGCTTTAGAACAAAGCCCTTGGAAACTGCATGCAAATAAAGGAGCTGTTTTAGTGCATGGACTTTGCTTCAGCTGCCAAAGTGAACAGAGCTGATGTTTGTGTCTTCCAAGAGGAAGGTGGAGCAAAGCTGGAGAGGGGTAGGTTCAGACTGGAGGTGAGGAGGAAGTTGTTCAGCATGAGAGTGGTGAGAGGCTGGAATGGGTTGCCCAGGGAGGTGGTTGGAGATGTTTAAGGCCAGGCTGTGTGCAGCCTGCTCTAGGGTAGGGTGTCCCTGGGCATGGAACTGGCTGCTCCTTGTGGTCCCTTCCAACCCTGACTGATTCTATGATTCTAAGTTCTTTGAAACAGTCATCTTGTTCCTAGGGGAAGATGCAGTAATCCTAGGTAGCAGCCTGGGAGGTCAAAATATTTTGCAACATGAAAATCAGGAGGGGTTTATGCTTGCAAATACCATTTTACAGCAAACTTTCCAGCCTTAGCCACTCATTGCTCTTTCACTCTCGGGTTGTGCTCTGTAATTGTCTCCGTTAGCACTTTGATCTTTGGCTGTGTGCAGAGAAGTGCATTAAATGACCACCAAGCCCAAGTGTTATTGAACAAAACAACCCTTTTGTGTGTTCTATCCTTGCCCATGCACTGGCATTTGGTTTCCCCTGGAGTTTCTTTTTCTGTAAATTTCCCAGCAGATTTTCTTTTGGTCTTTTCATTCCTAAGCTAGAGGAACCACATGAAAATAGCCAACCTTTAGACTTGATGCATTATTAATCTGGCAGCAGTTGCTTGCTAAACAATTCTCTCTCCTACTAAAAGTGCTGCTCTGCACTATAGTGGAGAGTTATTCTGAGCTTTTGTTTAGAGACACAGAAGTTCAGGAGAGTGGTGAGATCCTGGAATGGGTTCTGGAGCCCCTGGGACAAGAGGGATGTGGAGATGCTGGAGTGTGTCCAGAGCAGGGCCAGGAGGATGCTCAGAGGGCTGCAGCAGCTCTGCTGTGACCACAGACTGAAAGAGTTGGGGCTGTGCAGGCTGGAGAAGAGGAGGCTCCCAGGTGACCTTCTTGTGGCCTTCCAGGATCTAAAGGGGGCCTGCAAGAATGCTGGGGAGGGACTTTTAAAGGCTCTTGGGGAGTGACAGGGGGGAATGAAGCAAAGCTGGAGGTGAGGAGATTCAGAGTGGCTGTGAGGAGGAAGTTGTTGGTGATGAGAGTGGTGAGAGGCTGGAATGGGTTGCCCAGGGAGGTGGTTGAGGCCCCATGGCTGGAGGTGTTTGAGGCCAGGCTGGCTGAGGCTGTGTGCAGCCTGCTCTAGGGTAGGGTGTCCCTGGGCATGGCAGGGGGTTGGAACTGGCTGCTCCTTGTGGTCCCTTCCAACCCTGACTGATTCTATGATTCTAAGTTCATACCCAATTCATAGTTAACACATGACAATACCTAGCTGATAGTGCCACCTCTACCCACTCACTCATTCCTGCTCATCTCCAAAGCAAGGAGAACATACTAACTTTTCTGCATGCTTGGTTTCTGTCCCAGGTTAGGGTGGAGCCCTCCCCCCGGTGGAATAAACTCACTGCAACACAGATTTTATTTGGAAAAGTGAGAGGAAAAATGAAATTGTATTTCTCATAGTTTAAATGTAGCAGTATGAGGAGAAACAAACTGCTAGAGAAACAGAATAACCTTAAGGAAGATGGGGAAGGGGTCAAGTGGTGGCAAAGCAGCAAAAGCAGCAATGGGGGAAGATAGCAGCGGGCACAGCTGAAGTGGCAGGAGCAGCAAGGGGAAGGTCCAAGCTATGCTTCCAGACATGAAGCTCTTGATGCTCCAATGAATCATAGAATCATAGAACTAACCAGGTTGGAAGAGACCTCCAAGATCATGCAGGCCAACCTATCCCCCAGCCCTACCCAGTCAACCAGACCATGGCACTAAGTGCCTCATCCAGGCTTTGCTTCAACACCTCCAGGGATGGTGACTCCACCACCTCCCTGGGCAGCCCATTCCAATGCCAATCACTCTCTCTGCCAACAACTTCCTCCTCACATCCAGCCTAGACCTCCCCTGGCACAACTTGAGACTGTGTCCCCAGCCCTCTCAAGCTTCAGTTTTAATAGGACCCCAACCACCTATCCAGACAACCTATTCCAGTGTTCCTCTACCCTCATGGTAACGAACTTGCTCCTAACATCCCATCTGTCTCTGCTCATCTCTAGTTTGAAGCCATTGCCCTCATCCTGTCACTGCAGACCTTTGTAAACAGTCTCTCTCCATCCTGTTTGCCACAGATGGAAACTCTGGTGAAAAAAAACCTGCCCATGTCTGTTAAGTGTTTCCAACTGAGAGACAAATCCTTTTCACTTGGTAGCTATGGATGTCACTTTTCTCCCAGGTACCTCCAAGATCATCCAGGCCAACCTATCCCCCAGCCCTATCCAGTCAACCAGACCATGGCACTAAGTGCCTCACCCACTCTCTTCTTGAACACCCCCAGGGGCGGTGCCTCCACCACCTCCCATTAACTTATGCATTGCTGCCATTCTATGGCCTATCCCTAGAGTGTTCACCTCTCCCCTCAGAGTTTCTACTTCTAAGTTTCTCTGTTCTGCATATTTTTATGTCTGAGCTAGAAACCTAGCTCAAACAGCCACACTTTCTGCTTGTGATCTCTGACCTTTCAAGTCTTACTGAAGACTTTTCCCTTCTAACAACTGACTGACATTTGTCTTTGGAAGACTTAATGGAAGACCTTTGTTTTAAAGTGGTTGTGGACACCTCTGAAGATGTAAAGCTGAAGCCAACTCAACTGTTAATATCACCAGACTGATATTAGCCCTGCAGATAACCAGTAGGGCTTCAGTGTGAGGCTGCAATCATGTGGTTTGCAGAAGGTCACTTTAATTACTTCGGCAACGTTAATCCTAAATTAACAAGGCTTGTGCATGGCAAATGACTTATCTGCATTAAAAAGGGCATGCATTGTCACCCGGCAAAATTAGGGTGTTTGAAAGTGATAGGCTGTCAATAGAAAGGGTAGAGAAAGAAAAGGTCTTATTATATGTTTTCTTTTCATGGGCATTTGAAAGTCACTCTTCTTGTTCTTGACAGAGAGAGTGATTGGCATTGGAATGGGCTGCCCAGGGAGGTGGTGGAGTTGCTGTCTCTGGAGGTGTTGAAGCCAAGCCTGGCTGGGGCACTTAGTGCCATGGTCTGGTTGATTGGCCAGGGCTGGGTGCTAGGTTGGGCTGGGTGATCTTGGAAGTCTCTTCCAACCTGGTTGATTCTATGATTCTATGAATTGATGGCTAAGTGTTGCATCAGCAAGTTGTGGCAGGGGAGGTCTAGGCTGGATGTTAGGAGGAAGTTGTTGCCAGAGAGAGTGATTGGCATTGGAATGGGCTGCCCAGGGAGGTGGTGGAGTTGCTGTCCCTGGAGGTGTTGAAGCAAAGCCTGGATGAGGCACTTAGTGCCATGGTCTGGTTGATTGGATAGGGCTGGGTGCTAGGTTGGTCTGGTTGAGCTTGGAGGTCTCTTCCAACCTGGTTGGTTCTATGAGTCTATGGGACTACCAATATCTAATATATTACAATATTTTCTGCTAAGCTGAAGTTTCTTTCTTGGTTTTTCTGTCCCCCCCCCCCCCCCCCCTTTTTTTTTTTTTTAAATGCAATTAGTCCCAACAATTTGGGGGCTGGACTCAGTTAAACAGGCACACAGATACAAGCAGATAATCCCACAGTGGAAGGAAAGAGAGAATGTCCTGAAAGGGGAGATTTCCACCTTGGGATGGGTGCTGAGTGCTGGCAGATGAGGACAGCACTGAACCATTTCAGCAGCAAGGACAGAGTTCAGTTTCTTCTGTGTTGAGGAGGGCCAGGGTTAGTCACTCTGCTGGCCTGGCCATAAAGAATGGAAAGGTTTTTGACCTACTTTAATAGGAGCTTACATCTAGAATTAGATTATAATCATAGAATCAGACAGGGTTGGAAGGACCTCAAGGATCATCTAGTTCCAACCCTTCTGCCATGGGCAAGGAGGTGATGGAGTCGGTGTCCCTGGAGGTGTTGAAGCAAAGCCTGGATGAGGCACTTAGTGCCATGGTCTGGTTGACTGGATGGGGCTGGGTGCTGGGTTGGCCTGTCTGAGCTTGGAGATCTCTTCCAACCTGGTTGATTCTGTGATGCATTCCATGACAGACATTGTAATGATTACCATGGGTGACAGAACAGATCTGAAAACAGAGATTGTAACAGAGGCTTAACATGTAGCTCAGAACAGAGTTTGGCCTCTTTCACCTAGTGAAACACAGGCTTGGAAGAGTTGTGATTTGTCTCTAAATACAGTACAGGCACAAACACTAGAGGAGAAGACCTTGCTGACACAGGAGCAAAAGGTGAGAGCTGTTTGAGAGTGCATTTAGATTTGTAATTAGAAGAGTTGTCCTCAGACCAGTGGAGCAGCAGACATCTGCAACAGCCTTCCAGGAGAAATTGTCAGGGTGAAAATCTAAGCTTTTAAGTTCTATTAAGGCTGACAAGAGTTAAGAGCAGCTTCCCATTGTAAAGGAGAACTTACACACAGGCTTTGATAAGTTATTGCAACACTTCTTCGAAGCAGTATTAGAAATGCAGGGCATCACTTGTGAACTGTTGTCATGGTTATTACTTGTTACTGTTGTGGCCAAGTAAGGCCAGCACCTTCTTGGCTAGATAAGCTGACAATGCAAAGAGCATTGCTGCTGCAGGGTTCTTTAATTGGGCCAGACAGAGCAAATGTAGGAAGGGAAAAAGAAGCAATGAGAAACAAAGAAGTGAAGTGGTCTGCCCAAGGTCACCTGGCCTGTCTCATTCCTGCCTCTGTCTGCCAGGGCACAGAGAAAGCAGTGGGTGAGGTCTGCAAGCCACGTCTCATTTGTTAGGAGTAGTCAGGTGAGGACTCTTATCTTGCAGCTTCAGGAGCTACTGGAATGCTGCTGCTTCAGTGTAAGGAACATTTTCCTTACCACGTAGCAGAAGCTATAAAATAAGAGGTGAAGTGAAAAATGGTTAAGATACTGCAACCTGCACCATTAAAGTCACTGAACAACAACAGGAGGCAGACAACTTGCTGAACAATGAGGAACTTCCTCTCTTCTTCTTGTGAGTTTGAACTTGAACGCAAGCTGAAGTTTGTCCTATGTGCTGAGTGATTAACAGTCCGTGGAAGTTAAAGAATAGGTAAGGTAATGGCCCTAACCACAGCACACTTCATCCATGCTCCACCACAAAGACACTGGGTTCTCTTTGTTCCTCTTTTCATCGTTAGCATCCTAAACTAAACAGCCATCCTCTTTCTTATCAGCTCTGGACCTCCCCACACATAAAGAGAACCCTATAGTCTTTGAAAGGGTCAGATTTTTAGCAAGCTGTAACGATATAAAGACTCTTACTACACAGATTTTGCTCACAATAGCACCTAAATGCAGTTTCAACTCACAGATCTTCACAACCTAGATACTAAGATGCTGATTTTCTGTTCCTCTGTATGTGGATGCAAAAAGGGACACGACTTGGGTATGGAGGAGTTATGTGGACTCCACTGCCAACCTTACATGTAAAGCATAGTTCAGTGGAAGGGTAAAAAGAACACCTGGTTTTTCTTGTAAAGAAAGACTCTCTTTTAGAATCATGGAATCATAGAATCAAGCAGGCTGGAAGAGACCTCCAAGATCATCCAGTTCAACCTAGCACCCAGCTCTAGCCAGTCAACCAGACCATGGCACTAAGTGCCTCAGCCAGGCTTTGCTTCAACACCTCCAGGGACAGACTTTCTTCTAAGTCAGTGAATGTTTTGTTCAGATGCCACCACCAAGATACTTTTGGGTTTTAGGTAGTTGCTCTGCCTGCAGTTTTGTTCAGATGCCACCATCAAGACACTTCTGGGGTTTAGACAATTGCTGTGCCTGCAGCATTTAATAAACAGATAATAAGAAAATATCCTGTTCTCTGAGAAGTGAACTCAGGGCAGAGCTCATTGCTGTCTGCAACTACTTGAAGGGAGGTTGTAGCCAGGTGGGGTTGGGCTCTTCTCCCAAGCAATCAGCAACAGAAGAAAGGGACAGAGTCTCAAGCTGTGGCAGGGCAGGTCTAGTCTGGATGTTAGGAGGAAGTTGTTGGCAGAGAGAGTGATTGGCATTGGAATGGGCTGCCCAGGGAGGTGGTGGAGTCGCCGTGCCTGGAGGTGCTGAAGCCAAGCCTGGCTGGGGCACTTAGTGCCATGGTCTGGTTGATTGAGCAGGGCTGGGTGCTAGGTTGGCCTGGGTGATCTTGGAGATCTCTTCCAACCTGCTTGATTCTATGATTTTATGAATGGCTAATTTATTTTAGTAGATATGAGTTTTGGAGAGTGCTGTGATCCTGTGGACTTGCTGTTACATAGAGCCTTAGACTAGAAAACCCATCATCAAAGCCCCCCCAGATTTAAAAGGAGACTGATCTTGTGTGACTAAACCACACTGTGTGCCTGGCTGCAGCTACCTCTTATCTTTGTGTTTGGAACAGCCTCTCAGCAATCTGCTTATTGTGCCTAAGCTCATCCTGATTTAACAGGAAGAATCAATTAGTGCCATGCTCTAGTGGATTGCACAGGGCTGGGTGCTAGGTTGGCCTGGATGATCTTGGAGGCCTCTTCCAACCAGGTTGATTGGACATAGCTGGATGCTTGGTTGGACTGGATGATCTTGGAGATCTCTTCCAACCAGGTTGATTGGACATAGCTGGATGCTTGGTTGGACTGGATGATCGTATACTGTGATACTGTGATTGGACAGAGCTGGGTGCTAGGTTGGACTGGATGATCTTGGAGGTCTCTTCCAACCAGGTTGATTGGACAGAGCTGGGTGCTAGGTTGAACTGCAAGATCTTGGAGGTCTCTTCCAACCTGGCTGATCCTATGATTCTATGAAAGGCAGACAGAATTGTCACTGTGTGTTGTAGTAATTGCAACT
The DNA here is from genome assembly GCF_015220805.1 of Pogoniulus pusillus. Taxonomy (NCBI): domain Eukaryota; kingdom Metazoa; phylum Chordata; class Aves; order Piciformes; family Lybiidae; genus Pogoniulus; species Pogoniulus pusillus. The sequence goes on along the minus strand of NC_087276.1, from coordinate 29,381,129 downwards.
TTGTTTTCTTCAGTTGAAAACTTTATATTCCTCAGCAACTGGGTTAGATTTATCCCCCTGCTCCCATCCTTCCAGTCTCTGATGCACAAAATTATAAAGCTTAATTGGGTTTCTCTGGACACTGCTCGTTTCTCAAAATTTATTGCAATTATACCATGCCCACAGCTCATTTATTTTTTGTTTCCTGGTGATTAAAACTTAAGACACTGAAAAATGTTATGTGTGTTTTCCTTTTAATCACTAAATCCTTTTTCTATCCCCCCCTACATTCAAGGCACGATCTGTAGCCATGAATCATTAAAGGAGAAAAACTCACAGGCAGACTTAATTTATAGCTAAGTAGAGGGGAACCGTGGGGCAGGTGAGGAATCTTAAAGTGTTTGTGATAAGATATTTTGGTTTTGTTTCATAGCATCATCTGATTGATCCCAGTCCTGGTCAATATCTCTATTGATGATCTGGACCTGGGGATTGAGTCCAGCATCAGTGAGTTTGCAGATGACACCAAGCTAGGAGCAGCTGTGGAGCTGTTGGAGAGTAGGAGAGCCCTGCAGAGGGACCTGGCCAGGCTGGATGGGTGGGCAGAGGCCAATGGGATGAGACTGAACAAGGCCAAGTGCAAGGTTCTGCACTTTGGCCACAACAACCCCAAGCAGCGCTATAGGCTGGGGCCAGAGTGGCTGAGAGCAGCCAGGCAGAGAGGAACCTAGGGGTGCTGGTAGAGAGTAGCTGAAGAGGAGGCAGCAGTGTGCCCAGGTGGGCAGCAGAGCCAATGGCATCCTGGGCTGGCTCAGGAGCAGTGTGGGCAGCAGGACAAGGGAGGTTCTTGTGCCCCTGTGCTCAGCAGTGCTCAGGCCACACCTTGAGTGCTGTGTCCAGTTCTGGGCTCCTCAATTCAAGAGAGATGTTGAGGTGCTGGAAGGTGTCCAGAGAAGGGCAGCAAGGCTGGGGAGGGGCCTGGAGTAGAGCCCTGTGAGGAGAGGCTGAGGGAGCTGGGGGTGTGAAGCCTGCAGAAGAGGAGGCTCAGGGCAGAGCTCATTGCTGTCTGCAACTACCTTGAAGGGAGGCTGTAGCCAGGTGGGATTGGGCTCTTCTGCCAGGCAAGCAGCAACAGAAGAAGGGGACAGAGTCTCAAGCTGTGCCAGGGCAGGTCTAGGCTGGATGTTAGGAGGAAGTTGTTGTCAGAGAGAGTGATTGGCATTGGAATGGGCTGCCCAGGGAGGTGGTGGATTTGCTGTCCCTGGAGGTGCTGAAGCAAAGCCTGGCTGAGGCACTTAGTGCCATGGTCTGGTTGATTGGGCAGGGCTGGGTGCTAGGTTGGCCTGGCTGAGCTTGGAGGTCTCTTCCAACCTGGGTGATTCTATGATTCTATGATAAGCCAGTCTCTGCCTGGCTGCCACTGTATGAACTCTTCTGCCTGAATCTGCATATTCCAAACTAATCACTCTGCTTTAAGCACCTCTTGCTGAACTTCTCTGTCTCACTGGCTCCACCAATTCCATGTCCTTCTTGTGCTGGGGGCTCCAGAACTGCACACAGTACTGCAGGTGGGCTCAGGACTCTCATATTTTTTTAAGTTCTATAAAGTATTGGCTTTCCTCTCACATATTTCTTCGAGAGAGTGAGAAAAATCATAAAGAAGTGTTTCATTTCTGTCCTGCCTTCCAGCTGAAGTCCTCTAAGTGCTTTAGAGCCCGTGTGGATTTAGCTTCACAGCATCCCTTTAATGCTGGTAACACTCGTTTCAGCATTATAGATGGGGAGGTGAGGGAAGCTACTTGACATTCTCAGACCAAATCTGTATAAGCACCAATCTCCTCTTCTGGCAGGGTTCCCATAATGCTATTTTTCTCCTTAGCTATAATAGGCCTCTACCAGCAAGATGGATTCCCCCCCCCCCCCCCTAGTATGAGCACTGGAAGCAGCTGAATAAAGTATCTGAAAATCATAACTAGACCTGAGCAGCACAGACTTCAGCACTCCACGACCTTTAAGTGCTGTCAAGGAGTCTTGCAGAGAAAAGTGATCTGTTCACCTGTGAGGGCAGTTTGCAGCAGGAAATAGAAGTAGGGGAGTTTGTCTGCTTAGTGCATGTGCCCCACTCTGCCTGGTTTCTAGGCAGCACCCCACTGCTCATTCTTATTCTGGCATCTGCCTGGAAACTCCATGCTGGTATTAAAGACCACTGCTGTGTAAAACCTGAAATAATATCCTTGACTAGTATAGGATCATAGAATCAGTCAGGGTTGGAAGGGACCACAAGGAGCTGCCAGTTCCAAACCCCCTGCCATGCCCAGGGACACCCTACCCTAGAGCAGGCTGCCCACAGCCTCAGCCAGTCTGGCCTGAAACACCTCCAGCCATGGGGCCTCAACCCCCTCCCTGGGCAACCCATTCCAGCTTCTCACCACTCTCATGCTCAACAATTTCCTCCTCATGGCCAGCCTGAACCTACCCACCTCCAGCTTTGCTCCATTCTCCCTACTCCTGTCACTCTCTGATACCCTGAAAAGTCCTTCCTCAGTTTTTTTTTAAGCCCCCTTCAGATGCTGAAAGGCCACAAGAAGGTAGAAAATGAAAACCAGAGACCAGGTTGGGTTGGAAGTGATGTTAAAGATTTATCTAGTTGCCCACTCTCTGTCATGTGCAGCAACACTTTCTCGTGGACCAGATTGCTGCAGGCCACCTCCAGCCTGGCTTTGCACACTTCCATGAACCAACGAGGTTAATAGGCGTGAAATTCCCACCTTTCTCTTCAGCATGCTTGACAGGTTTCTGTCAGCTCAGATAGTGATTATCACTTCCTGCCAGGAGGACAGGAAAAGTCCAGCCACAGAATCCTGTCCAGCCTCAGAATTGGCTCCAGTTGAAATTGCCCACCCCTGGGGCTCCATTCTCTCTGAGATGGGGTTTACAGAAGACCCAGTGTCAGCACACCAAGCGTGCTCTGCACAGTAGCATCATAGAATCATAGAATCAACCAGGTTGGAAGAGACCTCCAAGATCATCCAGTGCAACCTATCCCCCAGCCCTATCCAGTCAACCAGACCATGGCACTCAATGCCTCATCCAGTCTTTTCTTGAAGACCTCCAGGGACAGTGCCTCCACCACCTCCCTGGGCAGCCCATTCCAATGGGAAATCACTCTCTCTGTGAAGAACTTCTTCCTAACATCCAGCCTAGACCTATCTTTTCCCTGGCTATGGCTGAACAGTTTGAGAGCAGAGGAGCCAAGAACACAGGGCAGAAAAGGATAACCTTAAAAGAGAGCCAGTCTAATTAAAAGGTGAATGACATGAAGTGCATGATTATGGGCACGAGAGCATTTAGTTTCCTGGAGCAACTAGAATCCAATAAGACAGAATTAACTACAGCTTATGAAAGAGCTCTGGGATGTGCACAGACCTGTTCTGTTCTTTGTAGCTAACTTGTTCATCAGCCATTTCATTGTGATTTGGCCTGTGTACTCTGTAACCATGAGATCCTTAGAATCATAGAATCATAGAATCAATAGAATCATAGAATCAACCAGGCTGCAAGACACCTCCAAGCTCATCCAGTCCAAGCTAGAACTCAGCCCTATCAAGTCAACTAGACCATGGCACTAAGTGCCCCATCCAGGCTTTGCTTGACTGGCTAGGGCTGGGTGCTAGGTTGGACTGGATGATCTTAGAGGTCTCTTCCAACCTGGTTGATGCTATATGTTAACTACAGGAAAGGATGTTAACCTCCAGGGATGGGGACTCCACCACCTCCCTGGGCAGCCCATTCCAATGCCAATCACTCTCTCTGGCAACAACTTCCTCCTAACATCCAGCCTAGACCTCCCCTGCCACAACTTGAGACTGTGTCCTCCTTTTATTTCTGGTTGTCTGGGAGAAGAGTCCAACCCCACCTGGCTACAACCTCCCTTCAGGTAGTTGTAGACAGCAATGAGGTCTGCCCTGAGCTTCTCTTCCAAGCTGGTTGATTCTATGATACTGAGTCTCTTGGCATCATAAACAGTCCTAAGCTGAAATTCCTTCAGCTGGAGTTGGCACATCTGTATGCAGGCAAGCACTAAAGCACACGAAAGGGTTAAGTGAAAGAGAAAGAAGGGAATTTCGACTTAGCTTACGCTTTTCAACTCAAAACCTGTGAAAAGTTGGAGTCCTCCAGCCCAGACCTGTGAAGTGCTCCAATCCATCTGATTGGCATGCAGGGAGAGCTGCCTTTTGCCCGGAGGAGACGAGGACATGCATCGCAGCGCAGGGGGGAGCGGGGACGCTAACGGGCAAATGTAATTGGGCTCCGCACCTGGCCCCGCTGCGGCACGGTGCAGGTGCTCTGCCCCTCGTCCTCCTGCTGAGCAACGAGAGCTCAGGCGGATTGCAGGAGCGAGGCACCCGGTGTCACTGTGTGCGGGAAACACGAGAGAAACAGAAGCAAAGGAGGGGACTGGAGTGGGTGCTGCCTGTCCGCAGTCTGCAGCCGGCCGGGCTGGGAGGGCGAGCGCCAGGCAGTGACGGCTCCGCCTGCGCTGCTTTGCTACTGGCGAGGCGAACCAGGGAGGCAGAGACTTGCAGTTACATTTATCTTCCTTCTCCTGAGAAGAGCTTTCTTCTTCAGAAAACACCCCAAAACTAGATTAAAAGAACATGCTGGAAGTGATTCAGGGGAGCAGCTTGCGAGACAGCCCAGCTTGCTCTCTCCTGGGCGTGTTGGCATTGCAGTCAGCTTCGATCCCTCAGGATGCTGCCTGCTCGCAGCAGTGTGTATTAACAACAGATTGCTCCAGGTTAGAAATGAAAAAGCTCTCGGTACAGCTGCGTTGAGGGAAATAAAAACCACTTCAGCAGTGCTGCAGGAAGCTTCCATCAAGTCTCAGAGTCTCCTGAGGCTGATGTACACAGGTTTTACCCATGCCATGTTATTTTAGGTTCAGTCTTTGGTGCATCCTTTAGGAAATTAGATTACAGTCTCGTTCTGAGTGCGTATGTGAGAGACTAACACCTTGCCTCGTAACTTTTGAACCTAGGGATTGATTTCAGCCACGTTTGATGGAGAGGCAGATGTGGCCAAGGCACTAAAGTTCATACATGTTTCATGAAAGTAGATGCTGATGGAAGGGAGAAAGCTTAGAAGTATGCTTTGTTGGCTCCTCAGCCACAGGAAATGATTTACTTGCAGGTAATTAAATGTGCATAAAAATCCCCAGAGGAAAGGGTGACCTATGCAGACATATGTCTTTGTGTTTGTTAGAGGGAAGGGAAAAGAACAGCTCTGATTTAAATATCTTGTTGATGCATAGGAGGGTCCATGTGAGCCTGAGAAAGATTTTTTTTCACTGTGAGGGTGTCAGAGCACTGGCACAGGCTGCCAAGGGAGGCTGTGGAATCATAGAATCAACCAGGTTGGAAGAGACCTCCAAGCTCAGCCAGCCCTGTCCAATCAACCAGACCATGGCACTAAATGCCTCAGCCAGGCTTTTCTTGAACACCTCCAGGGATGGTGACTCCACCACCTCCCTGGGCAGCCCATTCCAATGCCAATCACTCTCTCTGTGAAGAACTTCCTCCTAATATACAGCCTAGACCTCCCCTGGCACAACTTGAGACTGTGTACCCTTGTTCTATTGCTGGTTGCCTGGGAGAAGAGGCCACCCCCCACCTGGCTACAATGCCCCTTCAGGTAGTTGTAGACAGCAATGAGCTCTGCCCTGAGCCTCCTCTTCTGCAGGCTGCACACCCCCAGCTCCCTCAGCCTCTCCTCATAGGATTTGTGTTCCAGGCTCCTCACCAGCTTTGTTGCCCTTCTCTGGGCGTGTTCCAGCACCTCAACATCTTTCTTGAATTGAGGGACCCTCTTTGGAGATATTCACAAACTGTCTGGATGTGTTCCAATGTGTTCTGCTCTGGGTGATCCTGCTCTGGCAGGGGGGCTGGACTAGATGAGCTTTCAAGGTCCCTTCCAGCTCCTGACACCCTAGGGTTCTATGATTATTCTGTAGAGCTTGATGCAAATTAGAGAGGATATTTTCCAAACCCATCAAAAGAATTTGGCCTTTTTTTTTTCCTTGACACAGAAAACAGTAATGGGAAATTGCAAGCTTCAGCCAGGTGTAGTTGTTAAAGCAATCTCAGAATCACAGAATCTCTTAGATTGGCAAAGCCCTTTGAGCTCATTGAGTCCAATCATTAGTTTCACACTGACAAGTCCTCGACCCAACCAAATCCCTCAGCACAACATCTCATCACTATGAATCGCTGTGGTTGGAAAGGACCACCAGGGTCATCCAGTCCAACCTCCATCCCAGCAGCCTTCATCACCAGACCATAGCCTCAAGCACCACATCCACTCTCCTTTTAAACCCCTCCAGGGATGGTGACTCCACCACCTCCCTGGGCAGCCTGTTCCAGTGCCTGACCACCCACTCAGGAAAGAACTTCCTCCCAACATCCAACCTAAACCTCTCCTGATGCAACTTGAGGCCATTTCCTCTTGTGCTATCCTTAGTAACTGGGGAGAAGAGACCAGCTCCAGCCTCACTACAGCCTCCTTTGAGGTAGTTGTAGAGGGCAATAAGGTCCCCTCTCAGCCTCCTCTTCTCCAGAGTAAACAGCCCCCCAATTAATGCAACTTACTCAACTAAGTTAACCCAAATCCTTTTTCCCCTTAGGAGTTCATTATTATGGGCTCCATATTCACTGATTAAAGATGATCTCATGCCATGACACGAGTAAGACAGACACATCACTCGTACAGGGCTGACTTCTATCTGACTCCTTGATCTGAACATTGACTTCACCTGGTATTTTATTTCTGTATCAGGTGACAAGAATGTGATGAGAAACTGAAATACATTGATATTCAATAAGTTCCCAAAAAAAGGAACCTGAGAAAGAAACCAAAACTCAGAAGCCAACTCTTCTCACCATTGCCATCTCTCTTCTGAAGCACAGAAAACCTCTGAAGTCACTCAAATCTCATTAGCAGAGAGAGGCCAGATCAGTCACTTCAGATGCAAGATTGTGCCCATGCAATTCTTTTTCCTGTGGTACTTTGTGATGGTTAAAGGACCTGCAGTTGGCTCTTTGGTCTTGTACTTTGACAGCTAGATGAATTCTTTTTAGCTACCGTGTGTGTTTCTGAAGGAATTAGCTTTGAAAATGGCAATCCTTATCCAGTCTACCTCTGAACAGCTTCTAGGAAGACAGAATGCTCCATTCGTTTTTGTTCAATCATAGAATCAAGCAGGTTGGAAGAGACCTCCAAGATCATCCAGGCCAACCTAGCACCCAGCCCTGGCCAAGCAACCAGACCATGGCACTAAGTGCCCCAGCCAGGCTTGGCTTCAACACCTCCACGGACAGCGACTCCACCACCTCCCTGGGCAGCCCATTCCAATGCCAATCACTCTCTCTGACAACAACTTCCTCCTCACATCCAGCCCATACTTCCCCTACCACAACTTGAGACTGTGTCCCCTTCTTCTGTTGCAGGCTGCCTGGCAGCAGAGCCCAACCCCACCTGGCTATAGCCTCCCTTCAGGTAGTTGCAGACAGCAATGAGCTCTGCCCTGAGCCTCCTTTTCTGCAGGCTGCACACCCCCAGCTCCCTCAGCCTCTCCTCACAGGGTTTGTGCTCCAGGCCCCTCACCAGCTTTGTTGCCCTTCTCTGGAAGGGCACCTTCCAGCACCTCAACATCTCTGTTGAATTCAGGAGCCCAGAACTGGACACAGGACTCAAGATGTGGCCTGAGCAGTGCTGAGCACAGGGGCACAAGAACCTCCCTTGTCCTACTGGCCACACTGCTCCTGAGCCAGCCCAGGATGCCATTGGCTTTGCTGCCCACCTGGGTACACTGCTGCCTCATCTTCAGCCTACTATCTATCAGTACCCCCAGGTCCCTCCTGGCTGCTTTCCAGCCACTCTGTCCCCAGTCTGTAACGCTCCTTCATACAACTGTTGCTGAAGAGACAAGCAGGGTCACTCACTCAGGTGTAGTGGCTTCCTCAAACCCATTGGCGTCAGTAAGGTGCTGGTTGACAGCTCTGTCCTTTCAGTAACTCAGTTCCTTGGGCTCCTTAAAACTTGGCAATCCTTGAACCTTTCTTAGCAACGCTGAAATAACACTACCCCTCCCACTCACACTATTTAAACAGCTGAATTTGTGCATAACTCCTCTAGGCTTGATGGTCACTTCTGGTTAAAAAAATAGATCAAACTGAAATATTTTCTCTGTTGCCAACTGCTCTATTGGTCTGTCTGTCTGTTGGTCTCTCTATCTATTTATCTATATCTATCAATCTATCTACCTACCTACCTGTCTGTCTGACTACCTGTCTGTCTGTCTGTCTGTCTATCTATCTATCTATATCTATTTACCTACCTACCTATTTATCTACATCTATCTACATCTATCTACCTCTATCTATCTTTCTATCTATATCTATGTCTATCTACCTACCTACCTATTAATCTATAACTATCTACCTACCTCTATATCTATCAATCTATCTTATCTATCTACCTACCTACCTGTCTGACTGTCTGTCTATCTATTTACCTACCTATTTATCTATACCTATCTACCTCCCTCTATCTATCTATCTATCTATCTATCTATCTATCTATCTATCTATCTATCTATCTATCTATCTGTTTATCTATCTACCTACCTACCTGTCTATCTATATCCCTCTATTTATCTGTATCTGCCTATGTATCTATCTATATCTATCTACCTACCTGTCTATTTATCTATATCTATCTGCCTGTCTACCTACCTACCTACCTCTATCTATCTATCTATCTATCTATCTATCTATCTATCTATCTATCTATCTATCTATCTATCTATTTATCTATATCCCTCTATTTATCTATATCTACCTGTCTATCTATATCTATCTACCTACCTGTCTATTTATCTATATCTATCTGTCTGTCTACCTACCTACCTCTATCTATCTATCTACCCACCTACCTATGTGTCTGCCTATCTATATTTCTCTATTTGTATAGATCTACCTATCTGTCTGTCTACCTACCTACCTCTATCTATCTATCTATCTATCTATCTATCTATCTATCTATCTACCCACCTACCTATGTGTCTGCTTATCTATATCTCTCTATTTGTATAGATCTACCTATCTGTCTATCTACCTACCTCTATCTATCTATCTATCTATCTATCTATCTACCCACCTACCTATGTGTCTGTCTATCTATATCTCTCTATTTATATAGATCTACCTATCTGTCTACCTACCTACCTATCTCTATCTATCTGTCTGTCTGTCTATCTATTTATCTATCTACCTACTTACCTACCTGTCTGTCTACCTATAGCTCTCTACCTATATCTATCTACTTATCTGTCTGTCTATCTACCTACCTCTATCTATCTATCTATCTACCCACCTACCTATGTGTCTGCCTATCTATATCTCTCTATTTATATAGATCTACCTATCTGTCTGTCTATCTACCTACCTACCTCTATCTATCTAACTATCTACCCACCTACCTACCTACCTACCTATGTGTCTATCTATATCTCTCTATTTATATAGATCTACCTATCTGTCTGTCTATCAACCTACCTACCTCTATCTATCTGTCTGTCTATCTATCTATTTATCTATCTACCTACTTACCTACCTGTCTGTCTACCTATAGCTCTCTACCTATATCTATCTACCTATCTATCTGTCTATCTACCTACCTGTTTGTCTATCTATCTGTCTGTCTGTCTGTTTGTTTGTCTGTCTGTCTGTCTATCTATCTATCTATCTAAATTAATTGATGCCAAACCCTTGAGAAAGCAGCAAGGCCTCATGAACAAAGTGAGGGCAGTTGGAAGCCAGTGCTTGTTGGTGCCCATGAAACAGAGGGCAATGCCCCAACCGAGGGAGAACCTGCTTAGCTTTTTCTTTAGCTACAAAGTGTGCAATGAATCTTCTAAATAGCAAGATGATCCTAGTTAGCTTTGCAGCAGTACATTTCCCTCTGCTTAATTATTTAAAGGAAGCTGCATAATGGGTCTCTGGAATTGTGTGACCCACTAATCAATCCCCCCACCTCTGCATAATGCATGCAGCATCAATGTTATTCCATTTCAAGATCACTCAGGAAAAACTTGCCAATCTGCTCATTGCTCCTCTGCAGTGAGAGCACAAACACACAGCTTGCAATGCCATTTGCCTTCTGTGCTTATTTAGAGCCAGCTGTAGATGTTGCCAGCAATTAGCCTTTAAAGAAGAACAAAGAAGTTTGTGAATTCTGTCTTGGAGTGAGATCTCTCAAGGTGCCTGTCCTATGGACCTGTGAAAGGTCTTCTTCACAGCTCTGAGAAATATTAGACCCTCCTTGTGAGATTCTATGGCACTAGTGTACAAGTGAGGTTCTCCACCTGAAACCTTGTCTTCACTGCACGTCTGAAGAACAAACTTGTAATTCCAGGCAGGACTTGTTCTTTGCTTCTAAGTCCCAGCTGCTGTCACACTGTAAACTTGAGGAAAGAGCTACCCATACTTACTGCCTCTAACAGTCTAGCAGAGCTCAAACCCTCTTCTTTCAACGTTAGGGGAGCTCCTTCAAATGGTGCTTTCTCTGTTGAGGTGTTCTTCACCCTCTGCATGAAGAACAGTAGGAAAGGAGGAAGCACAAAGGGGAATGTACTTCTGTAGCTTCATAGTTCAAAAGTACTGAGGGAAGAAAAAGAAATCAAATGGCCTAGTCTCAAACTGCTCATCTGATAATTGTCTATTGTGATCTCTATGACAGGCACCAAGGTGTTCTGTTTTGCTTACACAGAAGCATAGAATGAACCAAGCTGGAAGAGACCTCCAAGATCATCCAGGCCAACCTAGCACCCAGCCCTATCCAGTCAACCAGACCATGGCACTAAGTGCCCCAGCCAGGCTTTGCTTCAACACCTCCAGGGACAGCGACTCCACCACCTCCCTGGGCAGCCCATTCCAATGCCAATCACTCTCTCTGACAACAACTTCCTCCTAACATCCAGCCTAGACCTCCCCTGGCACAGCTTGAGACTGTGTCCCCTTCTTCTGTTGCTGCTTGCCTGGCAGCAGAGCCCAACCCCACCTGGCTACAGCCTCCCTTCAGGGAGTTGTAGACAGCAATGGGCTCTGCCCTGAGTCTCCTCTGCTGCAGGCTGCACACCCCCAGCTCCCTCAGCCTCTCCTCATAGGGTTTGTGTTCCAGGCCCCTCCCCATCCTTGCTGCCCTTCTCTCAACACCTTCCAGTACCTCAACTTCTCTCTTGAATTGAGGAGCCCAGAACTGGACACAGCACTCAAGAGGTGACCTGAGCAGTGCTGAGCATAGGGGCACAAGAACCTCCCTTGTCCTGCTGGCCACACTGCTCCTGAGCCAGCCCAGGGTGCCATTGGCTCTGCTGCCCACCTGGGCACACTGCTGCCTCATCTTTAGCCTATTATCTACCAGCACCCCCAGGTCCCTTTCCTCCTGGCTGCTCTCAGCCACTCTGCCCCCAGCCTGTAGCACTGATTGGGGTTGTTGTGGCCAGGAGAGCAGGAAGAAGAGGAGCAGAGGAAGAAGAACATATGTACCCCTCACTGAAGGAGAAGTGGAGTTCTGTCACTAACTTTGCAAGGATTAAGTCTTTACCTATTGCATCTAATGGTAATGATAGGTAAGTGAACACCTTTTTAAGAGAGGTGCCCTGCAGAGCTCCTGCAATGCCCAGCACACAAAAATGCATTGTAGATGCAATGATTTATTCAATGAATGTAAAAGCTGCTTGCATAAAGGAGATTTATTTGTAAGTGATTATTACCATCTGTCACTGGGTTCCACTGTGCTGCAATAAAAGCGTTTCAGATTCTCAGCAGTTCAGTCATATAAAAACCCCAAAAGGACTAGTTTATTGTGATGGCATTCCCCAGCTCTACCCTCAGAGCTGCCTCTCCAGATGGTGGCTACGTGAGGTTGAAAAATGCACAAAAGGAGGCTGAAGCTCAGCTAAAATCTGCCTGAGCATGGTCCACAAAACTGTTCCGAGTGGAACATGAGGGTATTGAGTCCAGCATCAGTAAGCTTGCAGATGACACCAAGGTAGGAGCAGGTGTGGAGCTGTTGGAAGGTAGGAGAGTCCTGCAGAGGGACCTGGCCAGGCTGGATGGGTGGGCAGAGGCCAATGGGATGAGATTGAGCAAGGCCAAGTGCAGGGTTCTACACTTTTGCCACAATAACCCCAAGCAGTGCTACAGGCTGGGGCCAGAGTGGCTGAGAGCAGCCAGGAAGAAAGGGACCTGGGGGTACTGATAGAGAGGAGCTGAAGATGAGCCAGCCTGAAAGGAGGCTGTAGCCAGGTGGGGTTGGGCTCTTTTGCCAGGCAAGCAGCAACAGGAGAGACAATCTCAAGCTGTGCCAGGGGAGGTCTAGGCTGGATGTGAGGAGGAAGTTGTTGTCAGAGAGAGTGATTGGCATTGGAATGGGCTGCCCAGGGAGGTGGTGGATTTGCTGTGCCTGGAGGTGTTGAAGCAAAGCCTGGTTGGGGCACTTAGTGCCATGGTCTGGTTGACTGGCTAGGGCTGGATGCTAGGTTGGCCTGGATGATCTTGGAGGTCTCTTCCAACCTGGCTGATTCTGTGGTGCTATGATTGCATGAGGCACTTGTGTGCAAAGCTGTGCAGCAGTTGCACCTGGTGCTGCCGCCTCAGCCTTTGCTGTTGGTGTGGGCTGCTTTACAGAAGCAGCATTGTCTCTTGGCACACAAAGGCATTCTCAGCCTTCTCGCAGGCATTGACAACAACAAGCTCACCTGCAAGTTTAGGGCATTGAGAGGTCTACAAGGCCACCTCACTGGGATGCCCACAGTGGGATTTTAGCCTGACAAAGAGCAAGATTCACCTCCCTTTCTTCTTTTTGTTTTGTTGCTTCACTTAAATGTTTAATGTGGGTTTGGTTTTTTCCCTTTCCCCGTTCTGCTGACACTTCTCACAGAGGTAAATATAGTTTTGGGTAGGAGCTGGCAGCAGAGACCTGAGCTTGTGTTTTAGTCTGCAGAGTTGCTCCTCCAGCCCTGCTAAGACCTGCCTTCCTCCTAGTTGTCAGGAAAATGTAAGACACGGAGAAAGTAGAAGGGAAGGAAAGTACTGACAGCAACACTGTGATGCACTCCTTCAAATAGAGCTTCTTTTTGCCCCCCTCCCACCCCACCCTCGTTGTTCCCTGTGATGACTGACAGAAGCTCACCTCTCATGGACTCTTGGTAGAACATGGCTGTGAATGCCTGTAAGAAATGTATCAGCCCTCTCATACCTCCTTTCTACCTTCTTCTGACATGCAACCCAAAATACCTTGAATATGACAAGAAGAGAACAGGAAGGAAATAGTTAATAACTGTGGAGCTTTCCATCTCCGATCAAAATCAGCAAGACAAAAGGTTAGTGGTGTGCTGTAAGCAAGCCACCAGGACATCAATCGTGTTCTCTGTGCCCCGGGAAAACCAAAGCAGGAGAGGCTGGGTTTGAAGCTTACTGAAGACTATTAATGAGCATCACAAAAGAAAAAAACCTGAAAGAAGGAAAAGGGGAATGGAAATGCTGTCACTAAGTTCTCACACAGCCTCTACTGGATCCCTTTCTTGGTGCTTTTGTCAGTTCCCTAGACTCTTCTGTTTTGGTGTTTTCCTATGTTAGCAATGCTTTCAGCTGGTAGGAATTGTTGCTTTTCACTGACAGCTCTTGCATTCCATGGATTTCTGTGCCTGCTGCTTATGACACACGTTAGGATTTCACAGAATGAAAGAGAAGATCAATATTATACACAGAAATAATGTTTGCTGCTTTTATTGCTCAGACTCTTCTCAGCTGTGACACAGGCTGATGATTTTGTCAGCTGTTCAGCTTCATGGGGTCCTTTCTTTTGCCCTTTCCCCTTTCCACTTCTCCCTTCCCCCTTTCCACTTCCCCTTCCTCTTTTCCCTTCCCCCTTCCTTCTTCCCTCTTCCCCTTTCCCCCTATCCCCTTCACCTTTCCCCTTCCCTCTTTCCCCTTTGCTCTTCCCTTTTCCCCCCTTTCCCTCTTTGTCCTTTCCCTTTCCCCTTTCCATTTCCCTCTTTCCCCTATCCCACTCCCCCTTCCCCTTTCCCCCTTCTCCTTTGCCCTTCCCTTTTCCCCTCTTTCCCTCTTTGCCCTTTCCCCTTCTCCCCTATTTCCCCATCCCCCTTCCCCTTTCCCCTTTGCCCTTCCCTTTTCCCCCTTTTCCCTCTTTCCCCCTTCCCCCTTTCCCTTCCCCTTTTTCCTCCCTCTGTAAAGCCATTTTGCTCCCTTCCCTCTGTGCTGTGCTCCTCTCCTCCCTCACTCTTCTTCCTGAAGACAACCATACATCTGTTTGTCCACCTACCTAAGTGGAAGCACTGAAGCAGCCTGTTTGGGTTCTGTTATGGAAGCCTGGGAGCCTGAGCAGAGTTGGTCTCTGACTAAAGATCTGATTGCCTCTGCTTTTGGATTGCCATTTGTGGCTTGCACAGGGAGTGCTGTTACTGAAGCCTCTTCCCTTCACAGTGGCTGTTAAGTGCTGTGCTTGGGCTGTTTGTGTGTAATTTGCTTTGATCAGTGCTAAAAGTACCAAAGGGCTTACACCTGCTTTGTTTGATAGTCTGATTTGAAGGTCTTGATCCTCTGTGAGCATCTTTTCGCCAAGGAAAATGTTTACAGCTGTAGTGTTGAACAGCTTTGTGCCCTCCAAGGCTGCAGAGAGATGGCCTTCAGCTGAACTTCACGTCCAGGCTGCCTCAGAAAGTTACAGCAAATTATTTGCAGCAGCATGGAATCTGATTTTTCCTTCAGGTAGCTTTGGTGTGGATTTTGCTCTCTCTGAGCAAGTTTCAAGGGACGCTGTGCAGAATGTTTTGCCTTCCATGTGGAAAATCACTGCTGCAAAACAGGTGAATAACAAATAAAGGTTAAGCTTTTAGGCTTGTAGGCATCAGGTTTTGTTGTTCCTTAAGTTTTTTAGCCTTTAGGCATCAGGCTGTGTTGTGTCTTATGTTTTCTGAGTGACTCCTGAGAATTCTGCCAAATGGACCTCTCCTGGGCTTTGTGAAAAAGAGTTGCAAAGCCTTTGGTCCTGTAAGGGAAGAAAACTGTGTGGGGGCTTCATGCTGGAACTTCTGTGTGCTATGCTAGAAAATTAATTGATCAAGTGGTGGGTTTGAGAAAGCACTGTGCTAGCAGAGCCACAGCTGTGCTTGGTGTGAGTGGAACCATAGAATCATGGAATAAACCAGGTTGGAAGAGACCTCCAAGCTCAGCCAGCCCTGTCCAATCAACCAGACCATGGCACTAAGTGCCCCAGCCAGGCTTGGCTTCAACACCTCCAGGGATGGTGTCTCCACCACCTCCCTGGGCAGCCCATTCCAATGCCAATCACTCTCTCTGACAACAACTTCCTAACAACATCCAGCCTAGACCTCCCCTGGCACAACTTGAGATTGTCTCTCCTTCTTCTGTTGCTGGTTGCCTGGCAAAAGAGCCCAACCCCACCTGGCTACAGCCTCCCTGCAGGCAGCTGCAGGCAGCAATGAGCTCTGCCCTGAGCCTCCTCTTCTGCAGGCTGCACACCCCCAGCTCCCTCAGCCTCTCCTCACAGGGCTCTGCTCCAGGCCCCTCCCCAGCCTTGCTGCCCTTCTCTGGACACCTTCCAGCACCTCAACATCTCTCTGGAATGGAGGAGCCCAGAACTGGACACAGCACTCCAGGGGTGGCCTGAGCAGTGCTGAGCAGAGGGGCAGAAGAACCTCCCTTGTCCTGCTGGCCACACTGCTCCTGAGCCAGCCCAGGATGCCATTGGCTCTGCTGCCCACTCGGGCACTGCTGCCTCATCTTCAGCTCCTCACTTCCAGTACCCCCAGGTCCCTCTCTGCCTGGCTGCTCTCAGCCACTGTGTCCCCAGCCTGTAGCACTGCTTGGGGTTGTTGTGGCCAAAGTGTAGAACTCTTCACTTGGCCTTGTTCAGTCTCATCTGATTGTAGAAGATATTTCACTGCATAAAGATATTTCGCTTCAAATTTGTCTGCAAGAGCCAAATCAACCTCCCATCAGGCAAAAAGGGGCAGAAGGATTACTTTTACCCTATTGGTATTCCAAGGCACTGTTGTACTTTGTGTGTCTTTATTCATGAGCAAGTTAGGCAACTGTCTGGATAGACACAGCAGGGGAGACTGCTGAGCTTGTACTACTTGTCACAGTATTTGGGTTCTAGCTCAACAGCTCTTCTGTTTTATTGGAAAACTCTCTTTTGGGTGAGAGAGTACAAACTGCAAAAGGAACTCATTTGGAATAGACTTTGCTTATCTTCTAGGTCTTGTGATGAGAGAATGAGGAGGAATGGGTTTAAAGTGGCAGAGGGGAGATTCAAAGTAGATGTTAGGAAAGGGTTCTTTGCAGTGAGGGTGGTGAGACACTGGCACAGGTTGCCCAGGGAGGTTGTGGAGCACAGAATCACCCAATATGATCAAAGATCACATCGGGTGATTCTCTTCTCCATAACTTCCCTGGAGGTGTTCAAGTCCAGGTTGGATGAGGTCTTGAGGAACCTGCTCTAATGGGATGTGTCCCTACCTATGGTAGGGGGGTTGGAACTGAATGATCCTTGAGGTCCCTTCCAACATAAACTATTCTATAACTCTACATAAACAACATTATCCTTCCAGACATAAGCTGCAAAAGAATCATAGAATCATAGAATCAACCATGTTGGAAGAGACCTCCAAGCTCAGCCAGCCCAACCTAGCACCCAGCCCTGGCCAATCAACCAGACCATGGCACTAAGTGCCCCAGCCAGGCTTGGCTTCAACACCTCCAGGCACGGCGACTCCACCACCTCCCTGGGCAGCCCATTCCAGTGGCAAAGGTCTCTTATGTTGAGATGCATACTGAGGATTGGGGCAGAGACACTTTTCTGACAGCTGTGTGAAGTGAATACTTCTTTATGAACAGAGTGTTTTAATCCTTGCTCTCTGTATTAGTCAGTTTCCTTCATTGCCCTGTTCTTCACAGGGAAAGAGATTCACCTCTGTATGGCAGCACACCTTGAGTGTCACTGGCCTTCATATTGTCTAATCAAACAGATAATTGTGAGGAGCAGATGAGACCTGAAGGAGGCCTTCTGATCTGAACCCATTTCAAAGGGAGAAGCCAGAGCTGTCAACACTTTGACTTTCTAATTCCTAAAGAGACATTAATTTGCTGGGCTGCATGATCTACTGGAAGTAGAAATGAAAACTCCACTCGTACAACCTCCGGTGTCAATCATTATGGGAAGCATCTGCATTTAGATTGTCAATGCACAAACTTTCTTTACTTCCTGAAGCATGAAATCACCTTTCAGATGAAGAAAGAAATATAACCTGCCCCTCAGTCTCAGGAGATGTAGCAGTCCTGTCTAAGGCTCTAGTTACAGAGAAATGTTTGAACATTGTGTTCTGACTTCAAGCACCCTCTCAGAAGTTGTCTGCATTGCAAGTGGAATCATAGAATTGTAGACTCAACCAGGTTGGAAGAGACCTCCAAGATCATCCAGGCCAACCTAGCACCCAGCCCTGGCCAATCAACCAGACCATGGCACTAAGTGCCTCATCCAGGTTTGGCTTCAACACCTCCAGGGATGGTGCCTCCACCACCTCCCTGGGCAGCCCATTCCAATGCCAATCACTCTCTCTGACAACAACTTCCTCCTAACATCCAGCCTGGACCTCCCCTGGCACAGCTTGAGATTGTCTCTCCTTGTTCTGTTGCTGCTTGCCTGGCAGAAAAGACCAACCCCACCTGGCTACAGCCTCCTCTTCTGCAGGCTGCACACCCCCAGCTCCCTCAGCCTCTCCTCACAGGGCTCTGTTCCAGGCCCCTCACCAGATTTGTTGCCCTTCTCTGGACACCTTCTAGCACCTCAACATCTCTCTGGAATGGAGGAGCCCAGAACTGGGCACAGCACTCAAAGTGTGACCTGAGCAGTTTTGAGTATAGGGGCAGAAGAACCTCCTTTGTCCTGCTGGCCATACTCTTCCTGAGCCAGCCCAGGATGCCATTGGCTCTGCTGCCCACCTGGACACACTGCTGCCTCATCTTCAGCTTATCTCTACCAGCATCTCCAGGTCCCCCTCTGCCTGGCTGCTCTCAGCCAGTCTGTCCCCAGCCTGTAGTGCTGCTTGGGGTTGTTGTGGCCAAAGTGCAGAACCCTGCACTTGGCCTTGTTCAATATCATCCCCTTGGCCTCTGCCCATCCTTCTAGCCTGGCCAGGCCCCTCTATAGGGCTCTCCTACTCTCCAACAGCTCCACACCTGCTCCTTGCTTGGTGTCATCTGCAAACTCACTGATGCTGGACTCAATCTGTTGCACTACAGTTTAAAGGAGATCTGTCAGTGCCTCATATCAGGCTCTGGGGAGCAATCCCACACAGGTGCCTGATCTGGCACTGATGAAATGGAAATGCTGCTTCTTGTCTGGCTGTGTTTTGATTCTGGCCTCCCTCCTTCTGTTGTCCTCCTGACATAATGAAGAGGGTTGCACAGTCCTCAACCCTCATTAGGTGACTGTGTATATCTTAGCCTAGTATCTGCCAAGTTGAGTGTGATCCCATGTTCTACATCCTTTAACCAAAGACCCATTGCTCCAGTCAGTCTCGGCCGTGCACTCATTAACACATTAAATAACCTGCTTAAAATGCCACCTGAAGCAGTGCAGAAAATCCTCAATACCAACTGTGAATTTAGCCCAGCTGCTTTGAACTTGTATCTGCTATGCCTCCTGTCTGCTGTGTTGCACAGAAGAATTCAGCAAAGCATCAAAGCAGCACTTTGCCATGAGCCTTCACATCCTGGCGAGCCAAGGCGATGGAAAGCAGCCAAGAGAGTTCCTACCGCAAAGCCGTAACTCACTTCTCATTGAGTGATGAGTCCATCATCCTTGCTGCTCACACTTTTAAGAAGCAGGAACCCTTCAGCCAGACCCCAGGAGTGTGCACCAGTGACCCTGTTAATCTCTTCTGTGCTTTGGTGTCATCTGTCTTTCTTTGCACACACACCCCTACACCCCCCCCCTCAGAAGCCATCTGTACATCCTGGGCAGCAGGCAATCGCGAGAGCACAAAGTAGCTTGTCCTCTCGGTAAGTAGGGCACCTTTCATCCTGGGAAACAAAGCTAGGCTCTGAACTTCAGGCTTGAACACACCAGGAGGAACCTTTATCTGCAGAAAGCTCAGGAAAGAGTCTTTCTTATCACACTCAATGTTTACAACCCTGACTGTGAGAGGGGCTGCTTTGGTGCTGTGTCTGCTTTAGGTAGAGATGAGTGCTACACTAGGCAGGAGGAAGAAAGATGCAGCTTCTGGGTTAGCAACACTTCTAAATATGTATAGGTTCATATATGACTGTAGCTTACAATTACATGCCTCCTCTTCTGTGTGCACACTGGGGAATATAAGCCTGGCACCTCAAAACTGGTGACTGGGGCTGAAATCTTTCAGTGGAAGGGGTGGAAAAGTGCAAGCCATAATTTAGGTGGCTTGCAGCAGTCCCAGATCCATTTCTACTGCAACAGGCTGTTTTATACTGATATCTGTTCCATCTAGAAGAGGGAACAAAGGTGTTTCTGGGTCCATATCATGTTTAGTTCACTGTGGTTTGAAGCAAGACCATGCCTTGGGAGAGCTATAACTGTTCTGCAGTGTGTGTTGCAGTGTGATTGATCACAGAATCCAGCAGGTTGGAAGAGATCTCCAAGCTCAGCCAGGCCAACCTAGCATCCAGCCAACCTAGACAATCAACCAGACCATGGCACTAAGTGCCCCAGCCAGGCTTGGCTTCAACACCTCCAGGCACAGTGACTCCACCACCTCCCTGGGCAGCTCATTCCAATGCCAATCACTCTCTCTGCCAACGACTTCCTCCTAACATCCAGCCTAGAGCTCCCCTGGCACAACTTGACACTCTGTCCCCTTGTTCTATTGCTGCTTGCCTGGCAGCAGAGCCCAACCCCACCTGGCTACAGCCTCCCTTCAGGGAGTTGTAGCCGGCAATGAGCTCTGCCCTGAGCCTCCTCTGCTACAGGCTGCACACCCCCAGCTCCCTCAGCTTCTCCTCACAGGGCTCTGCTCCAGGCCCCTCCCCAGCTTCGTTGCCCTTCTCTGGACACCTTCCAGCACCTCAACATCTCTCTTGAATGGAGGAACTGGACACAGCACTCAAGGTGTAGCTTGAGCAGTTTTGAGTATAGGGGCACAAGAACCTCCCTTGTCCTGCTGCCCACATTGCTCCTGAGCCAGCCCAGGATGCCATTGGCTCTGCTGCCCACCTGGGCACACTGCTGCCTCATCTCACCTACTCTCTACCAGCACCCCCAGGTCCCTTTCTGCCTGGCTGCTCTCAGCCATCCTGTCCCCAGCCTGCAGTGCTGCTTGGGGTTGTTGTAGCCATGGTGTGGCAATGCTGTGTGAACTCAGGTGTAGAAATGGAGTCTAAATGATGGCAAAGTCTCTAATGCTCTCAGCAACATTGTGGGTTTTCTGATCTAGAAAGAATGCATAGTTCAGTTTGTTACTGTGGTTAATTCACT
This sequence comes from Pogoniulus pusillus, assembly GCF_015220805.1. Classification (NCBI taxonomy): domain Eukaryota; kingdom Metazoa; phylum Chordata; class Aves; order Piciformes; family Lybiidae; genus Pogoniulus; species Pogoniulus pusillus. The sequence continues at coordinate 29,360,537 of NC_087276.1, read as the reverse complement.
TGAGTTTAGGAAGACTTGACTTTTGGTCCCCAGACAGCTCTTTCAGCTCTAGGTACTGGATGTGGACAGGGAAATCCATGATCACATAGAATCATATAGAGAATCAACCAGGTTGTAAGAGACCTCCAAGCTCATCCAGTCCAGCCTATCCCAGCCCTATCCAATCAACTAGACCATGGCACTAAGTGCCTCATCCAGGCTTTTCTTGAACACCAGCTTAAAGATCCTTTCCTTAGGATGAGAATTCCAAGTGCTGCTGCATGTATGTACAAAAAAGTCCCTGGAGAGAGGGGAAATGCTTACTTGCAGTTTTTTTAATTAGCAGCCTATACTGTGTGTTTGCAATAAAGTCTCTCTGACAAAGCCAGAAACATTTCCTGAGCTCCAGATGGTTGCTTTCCTTTATGACTTGCTGGAGGGTACAGATTTTGGGTTTATATATTTTGATAATCTATCCTGATTATTCAACTAATACTCATTGTTCTCCCTGTGCTGCAGCAAGGCTCACTGAGGAACTGCAGCATATGGCTTGGTGAGGGGAAGGTCAAGGTTAAGAAAGTCTTCATCTCTCTCTCACTTATTTTGCTTCCTTTTTCTTAAGGTTAGGACCTGTAACTTTGCTGATGTCTCTTTATTTTTTGTTTTCTAGTCTAGGTTCTCATTCTAGGCAGCAGCTTTCAGTGGATAGGGGAAAGCCTCCCAATATGTCCTTATCTTCAGCACTGCATTCTTAAAAGCATCTCATATGTGGGATCAAGTCCTATGCCAAAGCAGCAGGAAAACAACCATTGAGATGTCAAGGGAGGGTACTTCTATTGATCCTAATTCAGAGGTTCAGCTGTGCTTAGGGTTGTGCAGAGTCTTCTTCAAATTGCTTTTAAATAAAAGGTTCAGGGAATGGTTTAGGTGGGAAGGGACCTCAAAGATCATCTGATTCCAGCCCCTCATTGTAGGCAGAGACACCTCCTGCTAGAACAGGTTGCTCAAGGTCTCATCCAACATGGTGTTGAACATCTCCATGGCCCCAGGGCTGCAGCAGCTCTGCTGTGAGCACAGACTGAAAGAGTTGGGGCTGTTGAGTCTGGAGAAGAGGAGGCTCCCAGGTGAGCTTCTTGTGGCCTGCCAGGATCTGAAGGGGGCTACAAAAAAGCTGGGGAGGGACTTTTCAGGGTATCAGAGAGTGCCAGGACTGGGGGGAATGGAGCAAAGCTGGAGGAGGGGAGAATCAGAGTGGAGATAAGGAGGAAGTTGTTGGTGATGAGAGTGGTGAGAGGCTGGAATGGGTTGCCCAGGGAGGTGGTTGAGGCCCCATGGCTGGAGGTGTTTGAGGCCAGGCTGGCTGAGGCTGTGGGCAGCCTGCTCTAGGGTAGGGTGTCCCTGGGCATGGCAGGGGGGTTGGAACTGGCTGCTCCTTGTGGTCCCTTCCAGCCCTGCCTGATTCTGTGATTCTGTGTTGAAACCTGCCCCTGATTAAAAGCACCCATCACATTCCTAACAAATGGGGGAAAGCTGCAGGCTGGTGGGCAGAGATTTGTGAGAGCACTCAGTGGGGATTTTTCATTTGCTGGTTTTGTTTGAAAAATGAAGCTGAGCCAAGGAGGAATGTGTAAAAATATTTCTTTTTCTTAAGCTCCAGCAGTGCTGTTGTTAACTTTGCTGTCAAAGCCATCCAAAAACAATGGTTATGATTGGCTGATGAAATGCATCTGTTGAGTTATAGCCCATATAAATATTTTGGCATTAGTTCCCTCATCATGCCAAGGAGTCAGCTTCTCTGAACCTCTGTGCTGCAACACCAGTGGAAAGGAACAGAAGGGATGTTCTACATGAATACTGTTTTCCTTAGGGAAAAGGGAGGGGATTCTGCCCCTTGGCTCTGCTCTCCTCACACCCAACCTGCAGTCCTGGGTGCAGTTCTGGAGCCTCCAACACAAGCAGGACATGGAACTGCTGGAACCAGTCCATAGGAGGCCACCAAGATGCTGAGAGGGCTGCAGCAGCTCTGCTCTGAGGACAGGCTGAGAGAGTTGGGGCTCTGCAGCCTGGAGAAGAGAAGACTTGGAGGAGACCTTGGAGTAGCCTTCCTGTATCTGAAGGGGGCTAGAGGAAGGCTGGGGAGGGACTGTTGACGAGGTCTTGTAATGACAGGACAAGGGTTAATGGGTTTGAAGTGGAAGAGGGGCAACTGAACCTAGATGTTAGGAAAGGATCCTTTGTAGTGAGGGTGGTGAGACACTGGCACAAACTCTAAAGCTCTCTCTTCACATTGACCTTGCTGATGCTACTTTGCTTTGAAAGCAGAAAGTGTGTGTGAGTGCTTCACAGGTAGGGCAGACTGAGGGTGGGCTTAGTTCAAATGGCTAATTCAGAGGCTTCTGTGTAGCTCTGAGTTCAGGAAGGAACTTCCAAACAAAGTGCAAATCGTAGAATCACAGAATCAACCAGGTTGGAAGAAACCTCCAAGCTCAGCCAGCCCAACCTAGCACCCAGCCCTATCCAGTCAACCAGACCATGGCACTAAGTGCCTCAGCCAGGCTTTGCTTCAACACCTCCAGGGACAGTGACTCCACCACCTCCCTGGGCAGCCCATTCCAATGCCAATCACTCTCTCTGACAACAACTTCCTAACAACATCCAGCCTAGACCTGCCCTGGCACAGCTTGAGACTCTGTCCCCTTGTTCTATTGGTGGTTGCCTGGGAGAAGAGCCCAACCCCACCTGGCTACAGCCTCCCTTCAGGGAGCTGCAGACAGCAATGAGCTCTGCCCTGAGCCTCCTCTTCTCCAGCCTAAACACCTCCAGCTCCCTCAGCCTCTCCTCACAGAGCTGTGCTCCAGGCCCCTCACCAGCTTTGTTGCCCTTCTCTGGACACCTTCCAGCACCTCAACATCTCTCTTGACTTGAGGAGCCCAGAACTGGACACAGCACTCAAGGTGTGGCCTGAGCAGTGCTGAGTACAGGGGCAGAAGAACCTCCCTTGCAGTTGATTCGATTGACCTATGTCTACAGTTTACTGCTGGGGCTTTTCACTTAGCATTCACTTCACAAATGAGAGATGGAAAATGTTTAAATTAAATGAAGCAGAAATAATAATAAAAAAAAAGAAGATATTGATTCTCTCCTTTGCCTTCATCCTTCTTACTAAAAGTTTTTGGCTCTTTTACATTACTGGCCATGCTGCTTATTGGCATTTAGGCTAATGAAGAGCCTACCATGTTTCCTAAATGTTCCACTACAAGGACCTTGTTAATAGCTTCCATTCATCCAGCAAAATAAAAGCTCCTAGAGTCTCCAACCCACTGTGCAAATAAAGCAAGGACATGGAAGGGGCACGAAACTGGAGTCTCTCCTGAACTGTGCCATCCTTTATTCTGGTGCCACTAATGCTTTGTTCAGGTAGATAATACCTACAGGTTAAACAAGCCTGACCAAGGGTCTGTATTTGTTGCACTCCAGGGATGGGAACAAACAAAAAATGAAACCCCAGTGTGACCCTGAGCTTTGTGGCACAGTGATTGCTGCTGGGCTGCCCAGGGAGGTGGTGGAGCAGCTGTCCCTGGAGGTGGTCAAGAGAAGACTGGATGAGGCACTTAGTGCCATGGTCTGGTTGATTGGCCAGGGCTGGGTGCTAGGTTGGGCTGGATGATCTCGGAGGTCTGTTCCAACCTGTTTGATTCTATGATTCTGTTATGATGTATTAAAAAGGTTCCTTCCTACTGCACTGGGAATCAGTGTCTAACCCTTTTACCCTGTAATAGTAATGCTGATAAATCCTACAGTGCATTCAGCACAGGAGGAGAATAGAAAAGTGCCTCATTGTATGGCACTGCCATTGCAAACAGCAGGAGTGATGCCTGGAAGCTCTGCCAGATATCCCCAAAGATCACAGCTACCTTCACTACATGCTGCTAGAGGCACTAATGTGGCAATGAAGCTGATGCTTCTTGCATTCTAACTCTAATGATAGAAGAGGTTAGTGCTTAGCTATGTATCAAACAAAACTCTTCTGAGGCAAGGATATTGTTTTCTCCAATCTACAGTCACTACTTCACATCATTTAAATTAATATAAGCTGACTGTTTGAAGAGAGGATTCCCTGAAAGCAACCAAACCAAACCAAAACAAGATATGTCCTTGGATGTTTTCCAGTGACTAATTAGTTGGTTTTCTGGGAGAGAAAGTTTTGAAGGGTAAAAAAATGGAATGACCTGAAGTGGCAGCCTCTGCAGGATCTCTTTAACATCATTGGCATAATCCCAAGCACAACCCCAGGCTGACTGGGGAATGGCTGAGAGCAGCCCTGAGGAACAGGCCCTGGGGGTCTGAGGTGATGAAAAGCTCCACAGGAGCCTGCAGTGTGAGTGCAGCCCAGACAGCAACCCTGTGCTGGGCTGCAGCAAGAGCAGTGTGGGCAGCAGGGCAAGGGAGGGGATTCTGCCCCTTGGCTCTGCTCTCCTCACACCCCACCTGCAGCCCTGGGGGCAGTTCTGGAGCCCCCAGCACAAGCAGGATATGGAACTGTTTGAAGCAGTCCAGAGGAGGCCACCAAGATGCTGAGAGGGCTGCAGCAGCTCTGCTATGAGGACAGGCTGAGAGAGTTGGAGCTCTGTAGTCTGGAGAGAGAAGGCTTTGAGGAGACCTTGGAGTGGCCTTCCAGTATCTGAAGGGACTTACAGGAAGGCTGGGGAGGGACTACTGACAAGGTCTGGTAATGACAGGATGAGGAGGAATGGGTTTGAACTGGCAGAGGGGAGATTCAAACTAGGTGTTAGGAAAAGGTTCTTTGCAGTGAGGGTGGTGAGACACTGGCACAGGTTGCCCAGGGAGATCAAAGATCACCTTGGATGATTCTGTGCTCCACAACCTCCCCGGAAGTGTTCAAGGCCAGGTTGGAGGAGACCTTGAGCAGCCTGTCCTAGTGGGATGTGTCCCTGCATGGAACTGGATGACCTTTGAGTTCCCTTCCAACCTAAACCATTCTATGACTCTATGATCTTTGCTGCATTAGTGAGCCTTGAATGTTGCTGTGAGCCTCCTGCTGTAAGGAAGGGAAGGATCTCAAGAAAGAGGACAGATTTGCACTGCCTCCAGACTGCACAGCCCCAACTCCTCCCACTTGCTTTGACAGGAGAGATGCTCCAGCACTCTGACCACCTTTGTGGCCCTCCCCTGGAAGGACACAAATCATCCCCTGAAAGGCAGAGGTGATTTCTTTTTGCTGCAAGTAGCTGCTGAAGCTGCTCATTAACAGTTATTGATACCACAACACTTTCTGCAATCACAGATTTTCTTTTGGCTATTAGAACTTCTTTTAGCTTAGGTTCCCAGGAGCTTACTCATCACAGTGTAATCAATATTTTGGTGTCTCTAACATTTCATTGGGAAAAAACCCAATCTGGCCCATTTGTCTTTATTTACTAGCATGCCTTTTTGGAAGCAGAAGAGCTATTTTCTCATTTTCTCATCCTGGAGAAGTTTTGTTTCTTGGAAGTTATCTCTGAGGAAAGGTTTCTAAATGGAATTAGTCCATTAGAAGAGCAGGGGAGAAGCTGGTGGTTGGGAGGTTTTTTTGTGTTTGTTTTGGTTCTGTTGTTTGTTTGTTGGTTTGTTGTCTCAGGAGATTCAGACTAATCCTTAAATCAGAAATCACAGTCTCAAGTTGTGGCAGGGGAGGTATAAGCTGGATATTAGGAGGAAGTTGTTGGCAGAGAGAGTGATTGGCATTGGAATGGGCTGCCCAGGGAGGTGGTGGAGTCACTGTGCCTAGAGATGTTCAAGCCAAGCCTGGATGAGGCACTTAGTGCCATGGTCTGGCTGATTGGCTGGGGCTGGGTGCTAGGTTGGGCTGGATAATCTTGGAGGTCTCTTCCAATCTGCTTGATTCTGTGATTCTCTTAGGGCCAGGCTGCAAATACCATTATAATGAAGATATTAATGGTCCAAATTGGCATTTAGATAGCTGAGAAGTTGCTGCTTTCCCTTCTGCCTGGAACACAGATAGAATCATAGAATCAGCCAGGATGGAAGAGACCTCCAAGATCATCCAGTCCAAGATATCGCCCAGCCCTATCCAGTTAACTAGACCATGGCACTAAGTGCCTCATCCAGTGGTGACTCCACCACCTCCCTGGGCAGCTCATTCCAATGCCAATCACTCTCTCTGTGAAGAACTTCCTCCTAACATCCAGCCTAGACCTCCCCTGGCACAACCTGAGACTGTGTCCCCTTGTTCTTTTGCTGGGTGCCTGGCAGAAGAGCCCAACCCCACCTGGCTACAGCCTTCCTTCAGGCAGTTGTAGACAGCAATGAGCTCTGCCCTGAGCCTCCTCTTCTGCAGGATGCACACCCCCAGCTCCCTCAGCCTCTCCTCATAGGGTTTGTGCTCCAGAATGGTCCTGAAATGCACATGTGGAGGCACAGGTCCAAACTCCTGTGTTCTTCCAACCTGGTTGATTCTATGATGTGTTCCTGTGTGACCTGATCTAGATTGTATGGTCCTGCTCTGGCAAGGGGGCTGGATTTAATGATCACATTGGGTGCTTTCCAACCCAGTATCACAGTATCACCAAGGTTGGAAGAGACCTCACAGATCATCAAGTCCAACCCTTTACCACAGTGCCCAAGGCTAGACCATGGCACCAACCCCTGACATCCTATGATCCTGTGGAATACAGTTTGAAGCAGGTGTGAAACACAGTCTGAAGCAGGTGAGCATTCTCCTCAAGCTTCATGTTACCTAAGTGTGTATCTTCTTCAGGCTCTAGCCCTTGGCAGCAGTAATGCAGGGAGGAATTAACAAAGCACAGTGCATTTCAAAGACTGATACATCTGTCTAGGCTCTTAGAAAATCACACCACAAACAATGCCATGTCAGATGCAACATTTTAGACCAGGCTGGCTGCCCATTTCCAGAAGAACTCCTTTTTCATATCTCCCTGAATTCCTGCCACCAGGGAGCTAAGCTATTCCACAGATGGTTTTATTTACTGGCAACTCAATTGGGTTTGCATGTCAAGACTGTGACATATGTCTCTGGAACTCTGAGTTTGAATGACCTGCTGGCTGACAACGAGTAGGTTTATGGGAGAGAGATTAGAACAGAGTTGTTCTGCCTCATGGCCCAGGCTTTTAACTACCTGAGCAAGCAACAGTCTTCCCCACTTTGTAAAGCTGCTCTAAGAAGTGGTGCTGTATTTCAGTTGGGTTTTTTTCCCTTTCCACAGCTGTCAAAAATGGTATAGTGAGTTTATACAACAGCCTCTGAGCTGTAGGTGTAGTCACTGAGCTGATCCTGTTTTAATCATTGACCTTAAGTGGAAAGAAGGGAAAGATCAAACAAATGTTTTTTATTCTGATCTTTGGAAATCTGCCCAAACTAATGAAGCTGAAGTCACTTGGGACAAAGGAGATGCTGCTATTTTTCTGCTTCCTCCAGCTTAGTTGCTTTTTGGATGGCTCTCAGATATTGCAACTTGGCCCAGGTGGGCAGCAGAGCCAATGGCATCCTGGGCTGGCTCAGGAGCAGTGTGGCCAGCAGGACAAGGGAGGTTCTTCTGCTCCTATGCTCAGCACTGCTCAGGCCACACCTTGAGTCCTGTGTCCAGTTCTGGGCTCCTCCATTCAAGAGAGATGTTGAGGTGCTGGAAGGTGTCCAGAGAAGGGCAACGAAGCTGGGGAGGGGCCTGGAACACAAACCCTATGAGGAGAGGCTGAGGGAGCTGGGAGTGTGCAGCCTGCAGAAGAGGAGGCTCAGAGCAGAGCTCATTGCTGTCTGCAGCTGCCTGCAGGGAGGCTGTAGCCAGGTGGGGTTGGGTTCTTCTGCCTGGCACTCAGCAACAGAACAAGGGGACCCAGTCTCAAGTTGTGGCAGGGAAGTTCTAGGCTGGATGTTAGGAGGAAGTTGTTGTCAGAGAGAGTGATTGGCATTGGAATGGGGTGCCCAGGGAGGTGGTGGAGTCACCATCCCTGGAGGTGTTGAAGCAAAGCCTGGCTGAGGCACTTAGTGCCATGGTCTGGTTGACTGGCCAGGGCTGGGTGCTAGGTTGGACTGGCTGAGCTTGGAGGTCTCTTCCAACCTGGCTGATCCTATGATGCTATGATCCCTAAGCTGAATGCTGAGGTACACACACCTGTTCACATCTTAGCAGCCTCAAACAGGTGGCACAGCCTGGCTGACACTCAGTGCATTTTTCATGCTTGCTAGGCTGGGAATAAACCTTCAAGCAAAGCCATTTTTCATAAAAGGCCATTAAAGATCTCCAGAGGCCAGAACTGTTTGATAAGGTTCGTGTAGTGAGTGAAGTGCTGCCATGCTGGTGACTAATGTCAATTAAATGGTTTGAGCTGATCTTGCATGATCTAAAGCAATCTCATCCCATCTTGTCCGCTGCGGGACTTTGCTGTGACTTTGGTTCTAGCTGGGGGCTGCTGGCTCCTCTCGAGCTAAGATGATAGATTATGAAGGTCATTGGCAAAGGCTGGGAGGCAAAGTGTTCATTATTGGAGAGGTTGTTAGCATACTCTTTGTGCATTACTCAGTGTGGCCCAGAATATTCTAGTCACTGATTTACTGCTGAAACAAAATCAGAAGAGTGAAAATGAGCTCAGCAGGGCCAGCTTTGTTTCCTTAGGTCTTTCAGTACTGACCCTATGACAGAACAATTTGCTCTCACAGGAGTGCAAGCTTTTACAGGGCTAAATGAATAAACTAAGTATTAACACTGATAAGTGAGGAGCAAATAAGTCCCTGACAGTTTGATGCTAAAATAGGGTGTCAAGTGCCCTACAAGTTAGTCCTGCACTTTGGCCAGTTATTTATCTTATGGGAACTTCACTGAGGAGTGGAGAGCCTTTGCAGGCATTCTCAGCAGAATCATAGAATCACAGAATCAACCAGGTTGGAAGAGACCTCCAAGCTCATCCAGTCCAACCTAGCACCCAACCCTGTCTAATCAACAAGACCATGGCACTAAGTGCCCCATCCAGGTTTTTCTTCAACACCCAATGTGATCTATGATTCTATGGATGGGGCACTTAGTGCCATGGTCTTGTTGATTGGAGAGGGTTGGTTGACAGGTTGGACTGGATGAGCTTGGAGGTCTCTTCCAGCCTGCTTGATTTTATGATCCTATGATTCTATCTATTTCCAAATTGAAGCTGAGTTTCTTTTAAATGCTTATATCTTTATGTTTTATTGTTTTGGTCTCAGGTGCTCCCCAGAACAGAATTCTCTCCCTACCAATACAACTGTGCTCCTGGACTAGTATGTTAAAAGAGAAAGCCTATCCATATTTATCTTCGAGACTGGATTAAGGCAGCAGCAATGACTGCAACCATTTATATATCTCTTCATGGCTCTTCTACTCCCAGCTGTCAGCATTTGCTTGAAGAATGTCTCCATTGTACATTGTCACCTTCAGCTGTTGGGTTTTTTTCCTTAGCTAACCACACTTTTCATCTGAAAAACAAGAACCAAATATTCAATAAGAACTTTACTCTTTCAACCCTTAACCTCCATAGTTAGGCTCATAGCCATATCACACCCATTCATCATATACAGATATTTATTCTTAGAGTGCCTCAGTAAAGGACAATTTGTCAATTACTGTGTTATTGTGTGCCAAATACAATGGTTCAAATCTTCCTTTTTAAAGCAATGTGCTTATCTTATGTCCAGTAACCTCACAATGTTGATCATCACTTTTCTGCTGTTACTGATTTTGCAAACTGGAATTCCTTCCCACAAAACACCTCCAAGCAGTTGATTGTGATGATTCTCTATTGTCTGCTCCTTCTCCCACTACCATTTCCAGTTATTGCCTCAAGAACTGGTTTGATAAGGAAAATCACAACTCTCAGTGGTTCTCTCCTACCAGCTCAATTTAAAGTTGATACACAGTAAAGTGAAGCCCAGATCATAGAATCATAGAATCAATCAGGTTGGAAGATAGCTCCAAGATCATCCAGGCCAACCTAGCACCCAGCCTTGGCCAATCAACCAGACCATGGCACTAAGTGCCCCAGCCAGGCTTTGCTTCAACACCTCCAGGCACAGCGACTCCACCACCTCCCTGGGCAGCCCATTCCAATGCCAATCACTCTCTCTGCCAACAACTTCCTCCTCACATCCAGCCTAGACCTGCCCTGGCACAGCTTGATCAACACTAAAGGTATTTCCCATAGTGCATTACTACCAACTGCCCCGAAACACTGTTCAAGAATGAGAGTTAGATCCCTTACTGAAGCAGAGGCTTTTCCATTTTATTGTTTGTATTCATAGAATCAGAGAATGGTTTAGGCTGAAAGGGGCCTCCAAGATCATCCAGTTCCAACCCTTTGATCACCTTGGGTGATTCTCTGCTCCACAACCTCCCTGGGCAACCTGTGCCAGTGTCTCACCACCCTCACTGCAAACAACCCTTTCCTAACATCCAGTTTCAATCTCCCCTCTGCCAGTTCAAACCCAATCCCCCTTCTCCTGTCATTACAAGAACTTGTCAATAGTCCCTCCCCAGCCTTCCTGTGGCCCCCTTCAGATGCTGGGAGGCCACTATAAGGTCTCCTCCAAGCCTTCTCTTCTCCAGCCTGCACAGCCCAAACTCTCTCATCCTGTCCTCAGACCAGAGCTGCTGCAGCCCTCTCAGCATCTTGGTGGCCTCCTCTGCACTGGCTCCAACACTTCCATGTCCTGCTTGTGCTGGGGGCTCCAGAACTGCACCCAGGACTGCAGGTGGGGTGTGAGGAGATCAGAGCTAAGGGGCAGAATCCCCTCCCTTGCCCTGCTGCCCACACTGCTCTTGCTGCAGCCCAGCACAGGGTTGCTGTCTGGGCTGCACTCACCCTGCAGGCTCCTGTTGAGCTTTTCATCACCCCAGACTCCCAGGGCCTTCATTCATTCATGCACTGTTCAATGATTATCTCCCAGTGGAATGTCAGCCTACCCTCCACTCCTTCCCTCAAGGAATGGCTGTGCATGAGTGGGAAACCAGTGAGTGACTGGAGGATAGGCATGGCTGGAAGGGTGACTGACAGTTTTCACTGCCTCACTGGGTTGCACCTTTCTTGATTTCTCTTCTCCTCTTCTCTCCTTCTCTCCTTTTTTTTTTCCCCTCTACCCAACACTGATGCTGCTTTTCAAGTCAGAAGCCACAAAATCAACTCTACAGCTTTCTCTAGAGCCCTGCTTTATCTCTGTGCTTCCTGACTCACTGATGCTCACGACTGAGATGAGGAGAACTGTCTGCTCTGACTTGAGATTTCTTTATGGCAATACAAGATAAATTGACTGGGTATAATTGAGAGAAGGATGTGATAGATTCAGCTTCACTGTGTGAGCAGAGACCTTCATTGTCTGCTAATACAAACAGTATTTTCATGATTATGATGTCAATTTGGATAAGGTCTCTGATTTTTTTCAAGGGAGTGCCTGCTCTGCCTGCTCTGAAGTTGTGTAGCTTTGAAGATATGCACAGCTGAGCCCACAAAATATCCACACACACTGCTGAACAATCTGGGAATTTGGGTGTTCCAACAGATTTACCAGGACTAGAGAAACAGAAAAGAGGACAGAAGTGTGGAAGAACCTAAAGCTTTTTGAATGCTGTCAGTGCTGTACTGAAACCTCTGAAGAGGGAAGACACAGGAGTCAGTGGGCAGTTAAGCCTTGGAGGTCTTTTCCAATCTGGTCTGGTTGATTGGATAGGACTGGGTGCTAGGTTGGACTGGATGATGTTGGAGGTCTCTTCCAGCCTGGTTGATTCTGTGATTCTAAGCACTACATCCAAACCACCCTTAAACACATCCAGGGTGGGTGACTCCACCACCTCCCTGGGCAGCTCATTCAAGTCCCTGACTACTCTCTTCATGAAAAACTTTGTCCTAATGTCCAACTTAAACCTCCCCAGCCTCAGCTTGAGGCCATTCCCCCTTGTTTTGTTTCCAATTCCTTGTGAGAAGAGTCCAGCAGCAGCCCCTCCACAATGTCCCTTCAGGTATCTGTAGACAGCAATGAGGTCTCCCCTCAGCCTCCTCTTCCTCAAACTAATCATCCCCAGCTCCCTCACTTGCTCCTCATAAGATTTATTCTCCAGGCCCTTCTGGGGGCCAAGTTTTCCACAGACTTGCCCCCTCTAGATTCTTCGCATGCTCCCCTGAAAGAGCAAAGTTTGCCCTGTAGAGAGGGGATGATGCAGTATTAATCCCCTTTCTCTGTGGGTTCAGTGTGCAGGGTTCTACACTTTGGCCATAACAACCCCAAGCAGCACTACAGGCTGGGGACACAGTGGCTGAGAGCAGCCAGGAAGAAAGGGACCTGAGGGTACTGGTAGAGAGTAGGCTGAAGATGAGGCAGCAGTGTGCCCAGTGTGCAATCTAGTGGGTTGCTCTGCCTGGCAGCAATAGCAAAGGTGGTAAGGAAGAAAAGGCTCTTACTGAACTTAGGTGAGGCAAAGTGTGCAACTCAGCTGCTTCTCTCTTAGCTGAGAAGTTTAGTCTCCAATGCTCAAAATCCTGCCAATCTTTTAACTGTGATGAGTTACCAGCCCATGCATTCTACTTGGGAGTTGGAGAGAGTCCAGAGGAGGCCACCAAGATGCTGAGAGGGCTGCAGCAGCTCTGCTCTGAGGACAGGCTACAGGAGTTGGGGCTCTGCAGCCTGGAGAAGAGAAGGCTTTGAGGAGACCTTGGAGTGGCCTTGCAGTATCTGAAGGGGACCTGCTGGAAGACTGGAAAGGGACTATTGACAGGATGAGGAGGAATGGGCTTGAACTGGCAGAGGTGAGATTCAAAGCAATGTTCATTGCAGTGAGGGTGGTGAGACAGGTTGCCCATGGAGGTTTTTTCCCCCCTCCTTTATTTTCCCTTTCAAATGCTAGAGTTCCAATTGCAGTTTTGGTTCTTTTCTGCTCTTTTCTGCAACCAGTCTTCGCTGAGGCTATTGGTTGAATGTATGAACTGGTGGCTGTACCTTCTGTCTCACAAAGAAACATCCTGGGGTCTCTTGGGATGAATGTATGCTCATTTTCAGATATTCAGTGTGTAACATCAAACCTCTGCACTGAGGATTCCTGCTTAGTTCTTTGACTGCATTTTCCTTTCAAGGTTATCCTTAAAAAATAGAAAAAGAACTCATTAATTTGAAGGAATAATCTGAAAGTTAGTCCCCTGCTGCTGTAAAACATAGTGTTGAAGTCTCTGTGTTGAAAGCTTATTTCATATCACACATTCCTAGTTTGTACCAGTGGTGGTGTTTACAACATTCTTCCTTCTTAATTAGGATTTTCCTGAGATTTCAGGACAAATAACTATGGCCTTTATTTTTTGGTTTGTTTCTTTTGTTGGTTGTTTGCTTCCTTTCTTTCTTCCTTGTTTTCAATCCAAGACATTCCAGGCTGTCCAACTGTATTTTGTCACAGTGATATACATATGTGTGCGCCAAAGAAAGAGGTTTAAGAGGCAACTTAAGCTATGGTTTGATGGAATCATAGAATCAACCAGGTTGGAAGAGACCTCCAAGCTCAGCCAGCCCAACCTAGCACCCAGCCCTAGCCAATCAACCAGACCATGACACTAAGTGCTCCAGCCAGGCTTTGCTTCAACACCTCCAGGCACGGCGACTCCACCACCTCCCTGGGCAGCCCATTCCAATGCCAATCACTCTCTCTGCCAACAGCTTCATCCTAACATCCAGCCTAGACCTTGCCTGGCACAGCTTGAGACTGTGTCCCCTCGTTCTGTTGCTGGTTGTCTGGCAAAAGAGCCCAACCCCACCTGGTTACAGCCTCCCTTCAGGTAATTGTAGACAGCAACGAGGTCACCCCTGAGCCTCCTCTGCTGCAGGCTAAAGAGAAAGCCTCTTAAAGCAGTAAGCATCTCTCTGGATTGCAAAGTGCCAACCCAATGGGCAATGAACTCAGAAACTTGCCCTATTTTCTCTGGTGTTTGCTCAATGACCATATGTGGCCGTTTGAGCTGATCCTCTAGCTCAGACATAGGGGAGAGATGAACATTCCAGGGATAGGCCACATAAATGGCAACAATAGATAAATTAATACAATTTCATTGGAGCATCAAGAACTTAATGTCTAGAAGCACAGTTTGTTCTCCCCCTTCTCCCGCTGGCTTCGGCTGCTTCAGCTTCGCCTATCTTCCCCGGCTGCTGTTTTGGCTACTGCTGCTTCTGCTGCTTCACTGCCGCTTGACCCCCTCCCCCATCTCCCTTAAGGTTATTGTATTGGGGTTTTTTTCCTTTTTCCTTCCTTCTCTAGTTATTATCTCTCTTTACATTGTTATACTTATACTATAAGAAAATACAATTTCTTCTTTCCCTGACTTTCAAAAAAGTAGGGGGGTTTGTGTTGTGAATTTTCTTCCCGGGGGAGGGATCAGCCCAAACCCAGGACACCATACCTGTTGTTTACTTGCTGTGCTTTCAGAAGGGCAGTGGGTTGGTCACCGTTCGTTGAGTTCCGCTAGCCCAGGCCTGTCTGGTTCTTTGCTTTTCAAACTTTCCAAAGTCAAAGGGTGAACAATCTGTGCAATGTAACTGAATTGACACCCAGAGCAACAAGCAGAGTTAAACAGGATGTGACAGGTTGCAGGGAAGAGAGAGTGAGCAAGAGGGGAACAATGAAGAGCAACTAATTATTATTTCACTGGTCACCACAGCGCACGAGCAACTTCCAAAGGCTGTGAAATTAATTGCATGCAGAACAGCACTCAAGGTGCTTCATATTTTGTCTCCCTGGGACAATTTGCTGGAGACATCTTTTGAACTACAGAACACAAAGCAGAAAAGATGGGGCTCACTCTGGCTGTGCCATTCTTCATTTTAATGAGGAAAAAATGTCACACGGAGCAGTGTGAAGCTGAAGCATTAGGACGCGCTTGGGTTTTATTTCAGAGCAAGGGTGTTTCTTTAAAGAGCCCTAATGATTCTGAATTCCAGCCCTTGTTGACAAGACATCTCCTTACTTGCCCTGTGGTTTGTGCCTCATCTATAAGCTCATTATCATATATATTAAAAGAAGCCTATTAAAACATTTGCATTTTAAAATGAACGCCAGAACTCTCCCTACTCGTGGAGGAGAAACTTGGGCTTGCAAAACACCCTGCTAGGGAGAGAGAAATGTTTCAGTTGTTTGCAAACCATTTAACATTTGTGTAATGCTTGTAATTACTTTTCTCTTTAATAGTTGAAGCTGGAAGGCTTCTATGATATTACTTTTCAAATTCACAGTTTAATGTAAATAATCTTTTCTGTACCACACAGACCTCTCAGCTGGATGCTGACTACAACCCTAAGGGTGCTCATTCTTTCTTTTGGTCTTATTTATTGTTTGCCTCTTCCCTCATCAGTTGGCTATTATTCTCTTTCCTGCCTCTTCAGCTGTGTAGCTGCACATGCAGTGGGTGAAATGACACTCAAAGGCATGCTGGTTGTTTATTTAAACAAGCAATACTGAGATGGAAAGAGTAGGTAGGTGATTGCAAGGATGTAATAAATCTGATCTAAAAGCTCACCAGGCTCTTGAGAGGTCTTAGCATTTTAGAAGCTCTCCCACCTGGACTTGGAGCTGTGAGATATTTAATTCATTGAATGATAGAATCAAGCAGGTTGGAAGAGGCCTACAAGATCATCCAGGCCAATCTAGCACCCAGCTCTAAGCAATCAACTACACCATGGCACTAAGTGCCTCAGCCAGGCTTGGCTTCAACACCTCCAGGCACGGTGACTCCACCACCTCCCTGGGCAGCCCATTCCAATGCCAATCACTCTCTCTGACAACAACTTCCTAACAACATCCAGCCTAGAACTCCCCTGCCACAACTTGAGACTGTGTCCCCTTCTGTTGCTGTTTGCCTGGCAGAAGAGACAGACCCCACCTGGCTACAGCCTCCCTTCAGGTAGCTGCAGACAGCAATGAGCTCTGCCCTGAGCCTCCTTTTCTGCAGGCTGCACACCCCCAGCTCCCTCAGCCTCTCCTCATTCAGGTCTCTTGGTCTAGCAAAGAGTTCAGAAGGTTCCTTTTGGCTTATCTGTCTGGGTCTGGTCCTTAGCTGTCACCATGTGAGGAGAGGCTGGGATGAGTTTGGGTTAGGGTTTGGACACTGGAATGGGCTGCTCGGGGAGGTGGTGGAGTCGCCGTCCCTGGGGCAGTTCAAGGCAAGGTTGGACGTGGCACTTGGTGCCATGGTCTGGCCTTGAGCTCTGTGGTAAAGGGTTGGACTTGATGATCTGTGAGGTCTCTTCCAACCCTGATGATACTGGGATACTGTGATACTGTGAGTTTGGCTGCTCAGCCCTATCTCATCTCTTATGCTCCTGTGAGAGCAAGCCTGTGCTTGCCAGCTTGCAAACAGTTCTTTTGGGTCTCCTTCTGTGATAGGACTGGAAAAGGTAAGAAAAATGCTAGCCTACAGCCATCAGCTAAGGCACTTCTTGCTCTCTTGCTGGCAGGCTTTCTAGGTCCTGTTTGTTAGAACACCTCTGCCCAAGGGATGAGAGGGCTGCCAGAGCAAGTAACAGGGGAAAAGCCAGCTGAGGAGATTCAGCTGGTTTCTAGAACCTGCTCAACACTAAAAGGCATCCTCAGAGCAGGATATTTTCCCCAGCAAGCTCAGCTAGGGGAAACTGAAGAGGAGCTGGAAGTGGCTTTATCAGCAAAAGCAGACAGGTGGTCTCTGAAGGTGTGCAGCAGTTCCCATCAGCTCTGCTTGGATGCACAGGTCTGTTAATGCACCTGCTATGAGGAGCAGCCACTAGACCATGCTGTGACTTCTATTTCAGGAAACAGATTCCCAGGAAGGAAAAGCTTAGCAAAGATGAGATTAATTCACTTTGGAGCAACACAGGTTACTCCAAGAAGATTATTTCTTAGTGACAAGAGTAGAGCAGAACAGTTTTGTCAGCTATGGTTCTCCTGCCTATCAAGAAGCCATCTGCATTGCCTGATGCACCTCTTCTCTCTTTAAAACAAATGAAACGTTTAATGTGGCAGCTCCTGAAAGCATCCTTAGTACCTTCTCAGGCATTTAAACCATTTTGTTGCATATTGAAAGCAGCTGCACAGGGAAAGGAGAGTTCCTGCTGCTTCTCCAGAGCAGTATGGCTAACGTCACAGCTGGAAGCAGCGTCTTTCATGGGCTTGATTTATCCCCTCTGCTGTGTGGTATAAATCCTCCTTCCTCACTGCACGGCCTGCAAATGCCTTTTTGATGGCCTCATCCTTCCAGGTGCTGAACAAGGTGCAGAGGAAGGGTCTAATTAAAAGCAAACACTGTTCAGAGATTGCTAACTCCTACACTTCCTCTACTGCCTAGTAGGTAGGCATCAGTAAAAGTATTTGCTACTGACTGGAATCCTCAGGTACCTGCAATACCAGAGCCATCATTATGGAGTCACAGCTGTAAGCCCTGCAAAGCAGCAGAGGGTAATGCCTCACACAGAACAGGGTGGTTTGCTTGCTCTGTTTCATTACAGCTAGTGGAGGGCAAGGTCAGGCTTGATGGGGCCCTGAGCCACATGATCTAGTGGCAGATGTCCCTGTTGAGTGCAGGGGGGTTGGACTAGATGACCTTTGGAGGTTCACAGAGTCACAGAATCAGTCAGAGTTGGAAGGGACCACAAGGAGCAGCCAGTTCCAACCCCCATGCCATGAGCAGAGACACCCTACCCTAGATCAGGCTGGCCAGAGTCCCATCCAGCCTGGCCTGAAACACCCCCAGCCATGGGGCCTCAACCACCTGGGCAACCCATTCCAGCCTCTCACCACCTGGTTTGGGTTGGTTCCTTCCAATCCAAACCATTTTGTGACTCTATGGCAGACTTCAATGACTTCTCTATTCTGTTGGTTTCTCCTCTCAGACAAGGCATTTTGCTACCAGTTTTAATGACTCTTCAACTAGTTTTTCCTTTTTTCATTATTTTTGTTTTCCTCTTTTTTAATGACCAGCTGCATAGTCTCTCTCTTCTGACAGAATCTGAGTCCTTCACAGTCCCTTATTGGTTTTGTCTCCACACCCTGTCCTCGGGAAGCTTGGTGGATAACTGAGGTGGAGAAGAAATGGTGTATGCAAACACCTTAAGTGGGAGTCAAATGTTTGTAATTGAGAGAGTTGATTGCTTGGTGCCATGGTCTGGTTGACTGGATGGGGCTGGGTGCTAGGTTGGCCTGGATGATCTTGGAGGTCTCTTCCAACCTGGTTGATTCTATGATTCTATGATTGATTCTGTGGTGCAGGGCTAGGAGTAAGGAAGCCCAAGATGGAGCTATGTTTCTAGCTCCTAGTTCAAGCTACCAGTTCAGTCTTACTTGCACTGCCTGGTGGCTTTGAGTGTGATACACTCCACTGTGACTATTAAAAGCCATTATAGAATCATAGAATCATAGACTCAAGCAGGTTGGAAGAGGTCTCCAAGCTCGTCCAGTCCAGCCTAGCACCCAGCCCTGGCCAATCAACCAGACCATGGCACTAATTGCCTCATTCAGGCCTGTGATGAACACTAAATTAGTGACTACAAAACCTTGAGTAGCTCTCTGACCTAATTGTGAGCAGTATGTGCAATGTCATTATGGAGGCCCACCAAGATGCTCTGCTATAAGGACAGGCTACAAGAGCTGGGGCTGTGCAGCCTGGAGAAGAGAAAGCTTCAAGGAGACCTTGGAGTGCCCTTCCAGTGTCTGAAGTGGGCTACAGGAAGGCTGGGGAGGGACTGTTGACAAGGTCTTGTAATGACAGGATGAGGAGGAATGGGTTTAAATTGGCAGAGGGGAGATTCAAAGTAGATGTTAGGAAAGGGCTCTTTGCAGTGAGGGTGGTGAGACACTGGCACAGGTTGCCCAGGGAGGTTGTGGAGCACAGAATCACCCAAGGTGATCAAAGATCACCTTGGGTGATTCTGTGCTCCACAACCTCCCTGGAGGTGTTCAAGGCCAGACTGGATGAGGCCTTGAGTGACCTGTTCTAGTGGGAGATGTCCCTGCCTATGACAGGGAGTTGGAACTGGCTGAGCTTTGAGGTCCCTTCCAACCTAAACCTCTCCATGATTCCATGGTTCTATGCACAGTGATCAGGAGCTTGCAGTGGCTGCTACTGTACAAGCCCACAGCGAGGGGTCCCTGTCTTTAAGCAAGCTGAGATGCTCGAGAGCTGGGAAGCTTTGTTTCAACAATGGGGGAACTGAAGCACACTCATTAAATCCTTCATCCAGCATCACACTGGCAGGCTGTGGTGGCTCTGGAAAACACTTCTGCCTTCAGTCTTGTCCCTGTATCACAGTATCACAGTATCCCAGTATCATCAGGGTTGGAAGAGACCTCACAGATCATCAAGTCCAACCCTTTACCACAGAGCTCAAGGCCAGACCATGGCACCAAGTGCCACGTCCAGTCCTGCCTTGAACAGCTCCAGGGACGGCGACTCCACCACCTCCCCGGGCAGCCCAAGGCTCCTGCGTGCAAACCTGGCCCAGTGGCAGCTACCTGCCACTCCTGTGTACAAACCTGGTATCTACATAGCCCAGTGGCAGCTACTAATTAACTAAACAGCTGGTTTGCTTTATCAAGTGTTGGAATATCTTTTCCTGTCTGTTGTGGTGTCCTTCTCTCCCAGCATGAGAGGGGAAGAGAGTGAGATCATCCAGATAGTGATGTCCTTGTTAATGAGAAGTTCAGCCAAGCATCTCCTGGTTTTTGCATCACTCCATGCTGGGGTTATCTGCAGAGCAAGAATAGGAAACGAATATTTAATCTTTAAAAAGGGCCTTGGAAGATTACTTCAACCTTTACCCTGCCTCAACTGAGCTCTGCTGTGCAAGTTTGAAGCTAGCTAGAATGTTTTGGTGAGAAGAAGTAGATTATAGGCTGTGAGAAGAAAACAATGGTGCTGTCTACTTCACTCACAGGCTTGCTGAGATGTGTAAGAACCAGAGCACAAACCTATATAGGGGAGTTGCTTTCTGGGCTTTGTGGGCTGTGCTTCTCTCTCTATCCTAACCTGTCGCCTTTGTGACTAATCCACCTGCTTCCTAACCCCCCTGGCTGACCCTCCAATCTTCCTTGGGCAGAAGGCAACATCTAGGGTGAGGTAGAGAGAGGTGGGAGAAGGTGGAAGGGTGGTTGAGAACCTCTCCTGGGGACTCAGGTTTCTGGAAGGGCTGTAGTGTTTCTGCCTTACCTTTTACCTTGTCTATTGCTGTATGTAACTGTATATAGGTTATTCTGCCCCTGTGCTCAGCACTGCTCAGGCCACACCTGGAGTGCTGTGTCCAGTTCTGGGCTGCTCCATTCAAGAGAGATGTTGAGGTGCTGGAAGGTGTCCAGAGAAGGGCAGCAAGGCTGGGGAGGGGCCTGGAGCACAAACCCTATGAGGAGAGGCTGAGGGAGCTGGGGGTGTGCAGCCTGCAGAAGAGGAGGCTCAGGGCAGACCTCACTGCTGTCTGCAGCTACCTGAAGGGAGGTTGTAGCCAGGTGGGGTTGGGCTCTGCTGCCAGGTGACCAGCAACAGAACAAGGGGACAGAGTCTCAAGTTGTGGCAGGGGATGTCTAGGCTGGATGTGAGGAGGAAGTTGTTGTCAGAGAGAGTGATTGGCATTGGAATGGGCTGCCCAGGGAGGTGGTGGAGTCACTGTCCCTGGAGGTGTTGAAGCCAAGCCTGTATGAGGCACTTAGTGCCATGGTCTGGTTGACTGGATAGGGCTGGGTGCTAGGTTGGGCTGGCTGAGCTTGGAGGTCTCTCCCAAACTGGTTGATTCTATGATTTTATAAGCTCCATTCAATTTCCAGAGCCAGACTCTAGCCTGGATGATTTTCCAAAGTGTGGTGGGGGCAGGGAACACCCAAACCATCACATCTGCTTACATCCTAAAACGTTCTAAACTTGTCTTTCAAAGATGTCCATATGGACAATGCTGGAACTATCCAAAAGCAGCCAGTAGGAAGTAGCTGATGAGAAAGATTTTCATGTGAAAACAAAGCTGGAAAATGTTTCCTTTTCAGCTCTCCCCTCCCTTCCCTTTTTACTCACAAAGGAAAGTGGAACTGTGCATGTTGGAACAAGGCAGTGGCAGAGAGTGAAGGTCAGATGAGGAGGGCTACTGCATGAATATTAAGAAGAAATGCTAACTTCTACCTGGGTGTGACTTCACAGGCTCCCAGGGGACTACTTGGAGCTCGATTTTCACTGAAACTTTTATGAAAGAGTAAATAGATTCTCAGGAGTCTGTGGAGATTCCACCTAGATCAGCAACAACCTTAATTAGTCCTGCTGCTGGAACGCATTCAATCGTGGTCTCCTAAGGTACCCTTGCTCCTTCAAGAGTGTCCTGAAAAGATGACCTGATTTTAAGTTGGATGAGGATGAGTTTGTATAACCTTGTGGTGTTGCTTTGCTTGTATTTTCTGATGCTGCATTTTCAACACAGAAGTTGCCTAATGGGAAAGAGAAGATACAAAAGACTTTTTTTCCAGTGGAGTACTTCCCTTCAGCATTGCTGGGAGATGGTGGTCAAAGCTTAAGCACTTGGATAAACCTCAGTTTCTGCTAGGAGAAATGGTTGCTTTAGGACCACACTGACTTATTAAGTCCAGATGCACAGAATAGAATCATAGAATCAAGCAGGTTGGAAGAGAATTCCAAGATCGTCCAATCCAACCTAGCACCCAGCCCTATCCAATCAACCAGACCATGGCACTAAGTGCCCCAGCCAGGCTTGGCTTCAGCACCTCCAGGGATGGCGACTCCACCACCTCCCTGGGCAGCCCATTCCAATGCCAATCACTCTCTCTGGCAACAACTTCCTCCTCACATCCAGCCTAGACCTTCCCTGGCACAACTTAAGACTCTGTCCCCTTGTTCTGTTGCTGGGTGCCTGGCAGAAGAGCCCAACCCCACCTGGCTACAGCCTCCCTGCAGGTATCTGTAGACAGCAATGAGCTCTGCCCTGAGCCTCCTTGGAAGTCTCTTCCAGCCTGGTTGATTCTATGATTCTATGATTCTGCAGGCTGCACACCTCCAGCTCCCTCAACCTCTCCTCACAGGGCTCTGCTCCAGGCCCCTCACCAGCTTTATTGCCCTTCTCTGGACATGTTCCAGTATCTCAACATCTCTCTGGAATTGAGGGGCCTGGCACAGGCTGCCCAGGGAGTTTGTGGAGTACAGAACCACATTGGGTGATTCTGTGCTCCACAACCTCCCTGGTTGTGTTCAAGGCCAGGTTGGATGAGACCTTGAGCAACCTGTTCTAGTAGGAGGTGTCCCTGCCTGGGGCAAGGAGCTGGAACTGGTTGAGCTTTGAGGTCCCTCCCAAGCTAAACCATTCAGTGATTCTCTGATTCCATGTTTATGGCATCAGTCTGTAGGGCAGCATGTGAATTAGCAAAATGATGATGTGTGTAGCTGTCCTTGCTGTTAATTACCCTGCCAATGAATAGAAGACAGCAACACAAAATGGCCTCAGGAAATATTTAGACTGGCTGGAACATAAGGTTAAAGGCTTCTAATCTGCTTTGTGATGAACAGTCCCAGTAGTGCTGGGTGGATGAGGTGGAGGGAGATGAGGTTAGGGGAAGTTCTTTCTCCTTTTGGTTATAATCTGGCTGGAAAACTTTCAGAGTGCAAACTAACTGCAAAGTTCCAGCAGCTCTCCATCTGCAGTGCAGCTGCAGTCCCTCTCCCTGATGTTTGCGCAACACTGCAGCATCCTCTTGCTGCTGGAGAAGCAGAAGCAAGCTCTCTGGGTGGAGCAAGGGCATATATTGTCCCTCTATAGGCTTTCCTGACAGTGAGTGTTTGTTGCAGTTGCTTTATTCTCGACCATCCACGAGGTGAAATTATTCTTAACCAAAGAGCTCACATCCACACTTCAAAACTAGAACATATCTAAATGAAAATGAAAGCTTGCTTTTAGTTTTTTTCAAGGGGTGATGCTTCTGCTCCTCAGAGATGTCTGGAATGACAATGGGAAGGACAGCTGACACCTTCTAATGTACACCTCTGGTTCAGTGCTTGTTCCCCTCAAAGCCACTCTTTTCAGCTCAGTGGAGAAGCAACATCCTATTAAAAGGATTGTGGCTTTTAAGGTAGTTTTGGTTTTATTTTTAAATACTCTTGGGTCTTCATGTGAAGAAATTTGTCTGCTTGTAGAGAAGAACTTCAGTAGCAAAATTATAGAATCATAGAATCAAGCAGGTTGGAAGAGACCTCCAAGATCATCCAGGCCAACCTAGCACCCAGCCCTAGCCAGTCAACCAGACCATGGCACTAAGTGCCTCAGCCAGGCTTGGCTTCAACACCTCCAGGCACAGCAACTCCACCACCTCCCTGGGCAGCCCATTCCAATGCCAATCACTCTCTCTGACAACAACTTCCTCCTAACATCCAGCCTAGACCTCTCCTGGCACAGCTTGAGATTGTCTCTCCTTGTTCTGTTGCTGGTTGCCTGGCAGAAGAGCCCAACCCCACCTGGCTACAGCCTCCCTTCAAGTAGCTGCAGACAGCAATGAGCTCTGCCCTGAGCCTCCTCTGCTGCAGGCTGCACACCCCCAGCTCCCTCAGCCTCTCCTCACAGGGCTCTGTTCCAGGCCCCTCCCCAGCCTTGCTGCCCTTCTCTGGACACCTTCCAGCACCTCAACATCTCTCTTGAATTGAGGGGCCCAGACCTGGACACAGCACTCAAGGTGTGGCCTGAGCAGTGCTGAGCACAGGGGCAGAATAATTCTTGTCCATTACACTGAACTTCTCTGGAGTCATTTCTAGAGCTTTTAATTTTAAAGAAATCCAAATTCTAAACCCCACTATTAATAGCTAAGGAAAAACCCAGGCCTCTGATTTTGAAAGTCTAAATCAAGGAAGGAAGGGTCTACTGAGCAATAGAAGGCAGCATTCTGCTCCTCAGAAGTGCCTGAATATTCACAATGCAGAGTGTCAGGCAGTCCCTTTCCTCCCCTACTCTTTTATCTTTTTCTTTTTCCATCAGCAGTTTTTAACTAACAATCCTCAGAGCCCAGTGGTTAAAAAGTCTTCCTTGTGAGCAGCATGAAGACACTACCACAGAATCATAGAATCCAGCAGGTTGGAAGAGACTTCCAAGCTCAGCCAGGCCAGCCTAGCTCCCAGCTCTATACAATCAACCAGACCATGGCACTAAGTGCCCCAGCCAGGCTTGGCTTCAACACCTCCAGGGACAGCAACTCCACCACCTCCCTGGGCAGCCCATTCCAATGCCAATCACTCTCTCTGCCAGGAACTTCCTCCTAACATCCAGCCTAGACCTGCCCTTGCACAACTTGAGACTCTGTCCCCTTGTTCTGTTGCTGTTTGCCTGGCAGCAGAGCCCAACCTCACCTGGCTACAGCCTCCCCATGAACCTCAGCAGTGATCATCCCTGTAACAATGTGCTCCTATTGTTAAACTCTGTCATTTATTCCAAGGCATTTATTGCCATAAACCATCAATGACAGTTTAATTAAGAGCTTAAATTTTTTATGCTGCAAAGCAGAAATATTTATGAAGGAGCTTGTCAGAGGCAGAATGTTCAAACAAAACAGGTGCTTTTGCAGAAACACAAAGAAAATGTCTAACAGTAAACATTAACACAATCAATTATTAATCATGGTTCTTCTGGTTGCTATTGAACTGTCTGCCACAGATTCTGTGCCTAGCAGCCTATGGATCTGCAACGTTGTTTTATGCCACCCCTTGGTCTTCCTATTTGCATCCTGTGGATAGATTGTTTGCTTCAGAAAAAAAAAAGTCTTGGGACCAAGCTAAGATGAAGGCTGTGAAGTGTCTGAGTTCTGTCTTTGCCACTTCCTGCTCAGGAGCAAATTGTCACTCTTAATGTTGGCATTTCAGCACTGATGAGCACAGCAACTGCAGGAACTTCATTAGAGACCTCTTGGTGGCCTGTGAAGGTTTGTTCTGGCTTTGGCTCATGTTTCCAGGGCTGCACTGAAATCACATGAAGTTGTCTGTCGTCTGAGACACCTTAGCTAGGCCACTTAGGAGATGTTTGGGAAACTGAAGCAGGTGGTGAGGCTGCAATGTTGTCCCTTGGTGAGGCAGACTCTACTTGGGGTTTTATCACTGCTAAACTTTCATCTTCCTCTCCTCTCCTCTCCTCTCCTCTCCTCTCCTCTCCTCTCCTCTCCTCTCCTCTCCTCTCCTCTCCTCTCCTCTCCTCTCCTCTCCTCTCCTCTCCTCTCCTCTCCTCTCCTCTCCTCTCCTCTCCTCTCCTCTCCTCTCCTCTCCTCTCCTCTCCTCTCCTCTCCTCTCCTCTCCTCTCCTCTCCTCTCCTCTCCTCTCCTCTCCTCTCCTCTCCTCTCCTCTCCTCTCCTCTCCTCTCCTCTCCTCTCCTCTCCTCTCCTCTCCTCTCCTCTCCTCTCCTCTCCTCTCCTCTCCTCTCCTCTCCTCTCCTCTCCTCTCCTCTCCTCTCCCCTCTCTTTTCCCCTTTCCTTTGCTTTTTATCCATTCCCTTCCCTTTCTCTTTTCCTTTCCTCTTTCCTTTCCTTTCCCCTTCCCTTCCCTTCCCTTCCCTTCCCTTCCCTTCCCTTCCCTTCCCTTCCCTTCCCTTCCCTTCCCTTCCCTTCCCTTCCCTTCCCTTCCCTTCCCTTCCCTTCCCTTCCCTTCCCTTCCCTTCCCTTCCCTTCCCTTCCCTTCCCTTCCCTTCCCTTCCCTTCCCTTCCCTTCCCTTCCCTTCCCTTCCCTTCCCTTCCCTTCCCTTCCCTTCCCTTCCCTTCCCTTCCCTTCCCTTCCCTTCCCTTCCCTTCCCTTCCCTTCCCTTCCCTTCCCTTCCCTTCCCTTCCCTTCCCTTCCCCTTGTTGTGTGAAGCTAAGCCCAGCAGATGCAATGTTGCTCTGAAGCCTCTACTGTCAGAGCTGAGCTCTGTGGTTTCCTGCCAGATGCTTTCTGAACCAGTAAGACTGCAGAGCAGTGAATCTCTACTACACCTTCTCAGTCACGGTGGCAGTGTTACTGCTGCAAAACTTAGCATGCCAGGTAAATAACCTCTGTTTCATTGATCCATCCTCCAGCTCCACTGTAATCAACTGCCAAGTGACTTTGTTTTCTCACTCCAAACTCCTAATGGAGCTATTCCCATTTTTTCCATCAACTATTGTTAAGCTCAGTGGGTGCCCTGGCTGGCAAAAGTCCTGCTGCTTGCAGCAGAGCCCAGATTCCACATATTGCTGTTTCTCTGTTAATTAGTGGATTTATGGTTTTTCCCTTCCCAGCCTTCAAAAACAAATGGAGCAACTACAGTGGGCGCTTCTCATGCTGTCTGCTGCTTAAGAGAGTGAGGGAAGGAATTAAGCTGTTTAAAACACATTCATTCTTTGTGATGTAAATGTGATGACTTAATTCTAGGTACAAACCAGCTAGCAAGTCGGCCTGCCAGCTTTGCCAGGGTTGCAGGACATGAAAATAATGAGTGTCTCAACTATAGAGGGTTCCAGTAACTCAAACAGTGGGAACAAAGGGGTTTTTTTTTGGTAACTCTTTGATTAGAGGCTCTAAACTCTATGCACAGTGCTGGCTGTACTACCAATCTTGTCTTCATCTCCAGTTAGCTGAAAGAAAACAGCCAAAAGAAGTGGGCTATTGATTCAAAGTCTTGGTGTCTTTGGAGGAGGACAGCATATTTATTCCTTCTTAATTCTTCCCTCCAGGGAAATTATTACACTAATATGGTGGATTTTTTTCCCCCCTTTTGCCAGGCTCTCCTTAACTTCCACTCTTCCTTAACTTTCTCCTCTTTTAGTGCCCAAAATTGTTGCTGGAAGCTGCAGAGAGTAAGTGGCATGACTGGAGAAGAGGAGGGTCAGCTCATTGCTGTTTATAACTACCTGAAAGGAAGCTGTAGCCAGGTGGGGTTGGGCTCTGCTGCCAGGCAAGCAGCAATAGAACAAGGGGACACAGTCTCAAGTTGTGGCAGGGCAGGTCTAGGCTGGATGTTAGGAGGAAGTTGTTGTCAGAGAGAGTGCTTGGCATTGGAATGGGCTGCCCAGGGAGGTGGTGGAGTTGCTGTCCCTGGAGGTGTTGAAGCCAAGCCTGGATGAGGCACTTAGTGCCATGGTCTGGTTGACTGGGTAGGGCTGGGTGCTAGGTTGGGCTGGCAGAACTTGGAGGCCTCTTCTAACCTGCTTGATTCTATGACTCAAAAGACAGGGCAAAGCTCTTGCTTTACTGTTGGGGCTGTGAGGAGATAAAACAGCCACCCTCAGAGCAGCCACTGCTTGGTTAGCAATAAAATACTCCTCAGTTCCACCTAAAGTGCTCCCTCTCTCCCTTATTTTTAACTAATCATTTTATTCATCTGCTTTAAGTCAGGCAGTAAACTAATGAGGGAAAGTCATGTGCCAGTTTGGAATCATTTATCCCATGGCTAACATGATCAGCAGTCCCTCAGGTTGATATTAACCTTTGTATTGATGCAATCAAAGAGCCTCATGTGAGGCTGTATGTGAGGTGGGAAGGGAGTGCAACTGAACACTGTTCATCTTGTAGCAGTATAACCCAGCAGTGGTAAGGTCAGAATCACAGCCTCATGGAGAGGTGGGGGTTGGAAAGGACCTCTGGCCTGGCTCAGGAGCAGTGTGGGCAGCAGGACAAGGGGAGCTCTTCTGCCCCTGTGCTCAGCACTGCTCAGGCCACACCTTGAGTACTGTGTCCAGTTCTGGGCTCCTCAATTCAAGAGAGATGTTGAGGTGCTGGGATGTGTCCAGAGAAGGCCCACAGATACATAGCAGAGCAGTATGAATCATCTCTCTTAACCTCTCTTGCATGATGAAGGGTGACCACCTCGTGTTAGACACAGCTGTTGCACTTCTTCCCCCAGAGCTGTAGAAACATCAGGTTAAATGCAGTCCTGAATCATTTTTGTTGTCTTTTGTAAAGGGTTAAGCCTCCTAGGGGTGGTCTGAACCTGACCCCAGGTCCTCCTGACTTCTTCTGGGGATGGTCTGAACCTAACACTAGGTCCTCCTGGCTTCTTCTGGAGGTGTTCTGAACCTGACCCCAGGTCTTCCTCACTTCTCCTGGGGGTGGTCTGAGCCTGACCCCAGATGTAGTGCTTAGCCCACTCCTTCTTCCTGTCTAGTCCCCTACAAAAACAGAGGAGCTTTCTGTTGCTTTCATTCTTTTCCTTCCCTGCCTGCCTGAAATCACCACCTTTGTTCCTGCTGCCCCTGCTTTGCCATGTGATCATCCCACCCAAGCCCTTCCTGACTCTGCCTCCATCCACTGCCATCACTCTGGTTGTACACATATATATATTTCTGTATCTTGTTTCCCTTCCCTTTGTAACTCCCCTACCTTAAATACCTTTCATTCATTGCTAAGGTTTGTCTTCTAACTTCCAAATGGAAGCAAGACTATTTTCTTTGGGTGTTTTACCCCTTTCCCTCTCTACATCCAATTCCTTTCTTTCCAAAGGAGGGGAGAGGGGGAGGCATCCTATTAATGTGTTGGTTCTGTTAGGTGTTTGAGTCTCTAGGAAGCTTTAAACTAGAACCAATGCATCTTTCTGGGCTGTGGCTGAGCTGGTATTTAAAAACTGCAGCGTGCTCAGAATGAAAGTTAATCAAGGGTCCTGTGGATGAAATATTGTCTGATGGCATAATTAAAACCATGCATGTATACAGTGGGGCCAAACTGAAGTCACATTGGGCAGTTCTAATTCTGGCAGTTCTTAATTTTTGGAGTGCTTGGCTTGAAATAAAATGCTGGTTTATTAAAGGTCTTGGGTGTAATGAAAATATACTGGCAGACCTCACTGCTGTCCCTCCTCACAGAAGAGGAGGCTCAGGGCAGAGCTCATTGCTGTCTACAACTACTTGAAGGGAGGCTGTGGCCAGCTGGGTTTGGCCTCTTCTGCCAGACACCCAGCAACAGAAGAAGGGGACAGAGTCTGGAGCTGTGCCAGGGCAGGTCTAGGCTGGATGTGAGGAGGAAGCTGTTGTCAGAGAGAGTGATTGGCATTGGAATGGGCTGCCCAGGGAGGTGGTGGAGTCGCCATCCCTGGAGGTGTTCAACAAAAGCCTGGCTGAGGCACTTAGTGCCATGGTCTAGTTGATTGGCCAGGGCTGGGTGCTAGGTTGGTCTGGATGATCTTGGAGATCTCTTCCAACCTGGGCACACTGCTGGCTCATCTTCAGCTACTCTCTACCAGCACCCCCAGGTCCCTCTCTGCCTGGCTGCTCTCAGCCACTCTGTTCCCAGCCTGTAGTGCTGCTTGGGGTTGTTGTGGCCAAAGTGCAGAACCCTGCACTTGGCCTTGTTCAATCTCATCCCATTGGCCTCTACCCACCCATGCAGCCTGGCAAGGTCCCCCTTCAGGGCTCTCCTACCTTCAACAGCTCCACACCTGCTCCTAGCTTGATATCATCTGCAAACTTACTGATGCTGGACTCAATCCTCTGCTCCAGATCATCAGTAAAGATATTGAACAGGACTGTGCCCAGCACTGATCCTTGGGCAACAGCACTAGTGACAGCTGCCAATCTCTGACAACAGATTGCTTTCATATGTTCAAATTCAACCCTTTTAAAAACTAAAAGTGCCTAACAACAGGGGGAATTTGAGCACAGTGGTCCTGTGTGATCAGAGGGCCTGACAGCTGCTGTCTGTGTGCCAAGCCCTGCAGGATCACTCTGAAAATACCAACCTCACAGTGCTGGCCCTTTCCCCTCCCCCCCCAGCCCACCTTTTTATTTTCTTTTCAAGAATGCTTACAATAAGAATGGATAAAGATTGAAAAAGGAATAAATCCCAAAGCAGAGGATCAGTTGTGAAATGTATTCCTGAAGAAAGAAGGCTTTGGCCAAGCTAGAAAGATAAACAGTGAATGCAAGCTGTGAAAGTTGAAAGGACAACCTAATCAGGTAGAAGACAAAAGCAAAGCAAACCAAATCCCCACCACTATTCTCTGCCTCTTAGGGAAGTGAACTCCTTTCAGGTGATCAGCATTTAGCAGTGACTGCTCCTTTTGGCAGAACAGTTGATGTGAGAATGCAATGCAAGACCTGCCCCTAATGTCAGGCTCTAACTGCTGTCATTGCTCCACTTTTGCATTGTTTCTTGCAGGGCTGGGGGAAGGAACTCAATGTTAAAAGCCTCCCAATGGACCTATTGAAGTGAAAAACCAAAAGGGCTGTTGGTAGTTCTATGGGAAGATCATTCCCTTTGGCAAAATGCACTGAGTAATCTCCAATTCAGCTTCACTCTGCTCACAGCTTTCTAACAGGCTTGGAAGAGATCACTGGGCTGATGGTTAACACCTTCCTTTTCCCCCTCCATTGTGGCTTATGCTGCTCTCAGTTCTGCTGTCCCTCAGCTACAGCAGTGGGATAGCAAGAGATCACTGCTGTCCCTCAGCTGCAGCAGTGTGCTAACAAGAGGAGATCACTGCTGTCCCTCAGCTGCAGCAGTGTGCTAGCAAGAGGAGATCACTGCTGTCCCTCAGCTGCAGCAGTGTGCTAACAAGAGGAGATCACTGCTGTCCCTCAGCTGCAGCAGTGTGGTAGCAAGAGGAGATCACTGCTGTCCCTCAGCTGCAGCAGTGTGGTAGCAAGAGGAGATCACTGCTGTCCCTCAGCTACAGCAGTGTGCTAGCAAGAGGAGATCACTGCTGTCCCTCAGCTGCAGCAGTGTGCTAGCAAGAGGAGATCAGTGCTGTCCCTCAGCTGCAGCAGTGTGCTAACAAGAGATCAGTGCTGTTCCTCAGCTGCAGCAGTGTGCTAGCAAGAGGAGATCACTGCTGTCCCTCAGCTACAGCAGTGTGCTAGCAAGAGGAGATCACTGCTGTCCCTCAGCTGCAGCAGTGTGCTAGCAAGAGGAGATCACTGCTGTCCCTCAGCTGCAGCAGTGTGCTAGCAAGAGGAGATCACTGCTGTCCCTCAGCTGCAGCAGTGTGCTAGCAAGAGGAGATCACTGCTGTCCCTCAGCTGCAGCAGTGTGGTAGCAAGAGGAGATCACTGCTGTCCCTCAGCTGCAGCAGTGTGCTAGCAAGAGGAGATCACTGCTGTCCCTCAGCTGCAGCAGTGTGCTAGCAAGAGGAGATCAGTGCTGTCCCTCAGCTGCAGCAGTGTGGTAGCAAGAGGAGATCAGCAGAACTAGAGAAGCCCAGGCATGAGCATTGCCACTCTCTGGGGAACTTCTTAACCTTCTATTTCTTAGACATGTCAAATGTTTTGTTCTGTAGGTAACAACACACTTCAGCACAATATTTTTTCCCCCTAAAGGAGCTGTGCTGTGCAGCTTTATCCTCTCACTGTAAAACCACAGCAGGGCTGACTAATAGATAGAGTTTGAACCTAAGCAAGTATTAAGCTGCTCCTTTTGTGTGTGTGTCTGTGCGCCACAAATGGAAGAGGAAGGATTAAAACTTTACACAATGTGAAGGTAGCTAAACCTACTAAATATTGTATGGCTGTATTTGGCCATCAATAATGCATAAAATCTTGAGTCCAGACTGACAAAAGTCTCACTTGGACAGCTGTAGCTGCAGGCAAAACTGAAAGGTTTGGAGCCAACTGCGGACTCGCTGCTTTGTTGACTACAAAGGTTGAAGAACTCCTGAGGTCCCTGCAGTCATTAAAAGAAAAGAGCAGAGCAGAGAATGCTGCTGAAGAAAAGGCAAAGTGTGCTTCGACTTTCACTACAATTATATTGATAGATAGGAGGGTGCTGGGTATCTGCTGCAGAAATGAAATGCCAGACCCACTTATGGGAGAGCTGAAAACAGTTTCATTTTGCTTGTGTAGTGAGATCACTTAGCTCCTGTGCATGTTTGATCACTGGATTGGATGCAGAGACAGGAAGGTAGAACACTAATTTCTGTCACCAGGACATATTGATCCATATGCACATGGGTGCCAGCAGGAGAGTGGAAGGAATCATAGAACCATAGAATCAAACAGGTTGGAAGAGACCTCCAAGCTCAGCCAGCCCAACCTAGCACCCAGCCCTGTCCAGTCAACCAGACCATGGCACTAAGTGCCTCAGCCAGGCTTGGCTTCAACACCTCCAGGCACAGCGACTCCACCACCTCCCTGGGCAGCCCATTCCAATGCCAATCACTCTCTCTGACAACAACTTCCTCCTCACATCCAGCCTAGACCTGCCCTGGCACGACTTGAGACTGTGTCCCCTTCTTCTCTTGCTGCTTGTCTGGCAGAAGAGCCCAACCCCACCTGGCTACAGCCTCCCTTCAGGTAGTTGCAGACAGCAATGAGCTCTGCCCTGAGCCTCCTCTTCTGCAGGCTGCACACCCCCAGCTCCCTCAGCCTCTACCTCACAGGGCTCTGCTCCAGGCCCCTCACCAGCTTTGTCACCCTTCTCTGGACACCTTCCAGCACCTCAACATCTCTCTCTAATGGAGGAGCCCAGAACTGGACACAGCACTCAAGGGGTGGCCTGAGCAGTGCTGAGCACAGGGGCAGAAGAACCTCCCTTGTCCTGCTGCCCACACTGCTCCTGAGCCAGCCCAGGATGCCATTGGCTCTGCTGCCCACCTGGGCACTGCTGCCTCAGCTTCAGCTACTCTCTACCAGCAACCCCAGGTTCCTCTCTGCCTGGCTGCTCTCAGCCACTCTGGCCCCAGCCTGTAGCACTGCTTGGGGTTGTTGTGGCCAAAGTGTAGAACCCTGCACTTGGCCTTGTTCAGTCTCATCCCATTGGCCTCTGCCCACCCATCCAGCCTGGCCAGGTCCCTCTGCAGGGCTCTCCTACCCTCCAATAGCTCCACACCTGCTCCTAGCTTGGTGTCATCTGCAAACTCACTGATTCTGGACTCAATCCCCTGGTCCAGAGCATCAGCTAAGATACTGAACAGGATGAGTGTGGTGACACTATGCCAGTGCTACAGGACCAGTCTCAGTGTGCTGCACAGCAATGCTGGGCTGGGCTTCTCTTTCTTGCCTTTCCCCAACCCTTGCTGGAGCGTGCAGTGATGTGGCAATGGCTGTTCAAACACATGTGAGGAACTGAATGGATTGCAGGAAAAGGCCAAAGGGCCACTTCTAGATAAGGAGGGGCAGTGTTTGTCTGTTAAGAACCTGACCAGGCTCAAAGATGAAAACATTTGACTTGGAAGCGACCTCTACCTCCTGGGAACTTGGTTAGTGACAGATCCAGGTTTAAATGTGATCTTGAATAGTTTCATGAGTTGGCTCTCTCAGACAATAAATTCAAGAACATCTTCCTTCAGATTTCCTTCCTTTCTAGAATTCCAAGTGAACCTAGTGCCTAAAAGAGGAGAATATGCAGTGTGCAGCCCCTGGTCTTCATAATCACAGATCGTGCTTGCAGTCCTTCTGGCTGAAGTGAGCAGATCATAAAAGCCTCACCTCATGAAATTTTCAGCTCAATTTCATGCTGCTACACAATCTCACAATCTGGAGGAAATAAAAGACCCCAACCCCAGAACCTTTCTTTTCTTGAATTCTGATCTGAACTTCATTGATACAAAGGTTTTTACTGACTAATAACCTGCAAAGCTCCACTGTATGTGTGAGCAATTCTATTAAATTTAAACATCAATGACATTACTCAGGTGAATAACTCTAAAAGATCAGTCCCTTTAAAGTGTGCAGATAAAATTCTGATCATATCTCAGAGCTCTCTTTGAACTAAATGATGCTTCTGAGAGCAGAGGATGAAATCTTGCCATTTCGGTGCCGTCTATTGTCTGCCTTCTTACAATGGCTTCATACAAAAGCCATGGAAATAATTGCATCAGTTCTTAGGTGAGCAGGACACAGACTTCACATCCAAGTTCTCATTCTACTTCAGTCTGGGAATGTTCTTCTCCTAGGAGCTGGCCTAAGTCCTGTGAAGTCCCTTGGACTTCAAAGATGTGCTGTTGGTGGAAAGGGCAGGGTTTCCCCTGAGTTATCATCAATGCACCCTGAAGACAGCAGCTGCCTTTGCCACGGGCCCCTTGAGAGCTTTTATGTTAGATTAGAAAGCCATATATTTAAAGCTCACATTGTCAAAATTTCCTCTTCAATATAGTTCAGACTGAGACTTTCAGCACCACTGACACACTGCTGGTTTCTAAATAGATCCATGCTTTGTGAGTAATTAATGCAAAGGGCTAGTTCAATGGGAAGCACTTTCCTTTAGGCAACAGGGCTAAGGGTTCTGCACTCTGCCACAACGACCCCAAGCAGCACTGCAGGCTGGGGACAGAGTGGCTGAGAGCAGCCAGGCAGAGAGGGACCTTGGGGTGCTGGGAGAGAGGAGCTGAAGATGAGGCAGCAGTGTGCCCAGGTGGGCAGCAGAGCCAATGGCATCCTGGGCTGGCTCAGGAGCAGTGTGGGCAGCAGGACAAGGGAGGTTCTTCTGCCTCTGTACTCAGCACTGCTCAGGACACCCATTGAATGCTGTGTCCAGTTCTGGGCTCCTCAATTCAAGAGAGATGTTGAGGTGCTGGAAGGTGTTGAGAGAAGGTCAGCAAGGCTGGGAAGGGGCCTGGAGCAGAGCCCTGTGAGGAGAGGCTGAGGGAGCTGGGGGTGTGCAGCCTGCAGCAGAGGAGGCTCAGGGCTGACCTCATTGCTGTCTGCAGCTACCTGCAGGGAGGCTGTAGCCAGGTGGGGTTGGTCTCTTCTGCCAGGCAAGCAGCAACAGAAGAAGGGGACACAGCCTCAAGTTGTGCCAGGGGGGGTCTAGTCTGGATGGCTTGTAGCTACGGTTGAGTGATGAAGGCTGCTGGGATGAAGGTTGGACTGGATGACCCTGGTGGTCCTTCCCAAACATAGTGATTCATAGTGGTTAGATGTTGTGCTGAGGGATTTGGTTTTGTCAAGGACTTGTCAGTGTGAAACCAATGATTGGACTCAATGACCTTGAAGGGCTTTGCCAGGCTAAGAGATTCTGTGATTCTGTGATGTTGGGAGGAAGTTGTTGGCAGAGAGAGTGATTGGCATTGGAATGGGCTGCCCAGGGAGGTGGTGGAGTGGCTGTGGCTGGAGGTGTTGAAGCCAAGCCTGGCTGGGGCACTTAGTGCCATGGTCTGGTTGGTTGGCCAGGGCTGGGTGCTAGGCTGGGCTGGGTGAGCTTGGAAGTCTCTTCCAACCCGTTCAGTTCTCTGATTCTGTGATTCCTTACGCAGTACATTTCTTTTCATGTGCTGTAGCTGCATTATATATTTCACTTACATTTTAATGTAATTATAGGTACAAATTGTTCACATTTGGTCTTATGAAGCCCTGGAAAGTTATGTCTCATGAGTCAGCATGTAATTTCCCTCTGCACAAATTGCAGAATTATGCACTGAAGCTAAGTACACTGAATAATGGTAATTTACAACTGAGTTCCTATGGATTTACATATTACAATCACATTAATGCCAAAGGAATCCACAATATTGTCAAATTGGTTAATAATGGTTACTGTTAGCACAGAGAATGCCAAGGGAATTACTAATGATTAGCCACTCACTTTGAATCTATGCAAAATTATGCAGCTACCTTGAAATCATGGAAATTGCAGAAATGTCAGAGCAAGTAAAGGCTGGAGAGTGAATTAAATGTCTCTGTTATGGAGTGTTACCCATGCACCACCCTGGGCTTTCCTAGGAGGCTCAGCATCTGAAAGCCACTGGAAACTTGGTGCTCTTAAATCTGTAGTGTTTTCCCTGTGCGTCCAATGTGCCTCTCAGCCACTGCAGCTTGCAGTTCAGATGCCTGCTCCATTCAGCTTGCTCCTGCCTTTCATAGAATCAACCAGGTTGGAAGAGACCTCCAAGATCATCCAGTCCAATCTATCCCCCAGCCCTAACCAATCAACTAGACCATGGCACTAAGTGCCTCATCCAGTCTTTTCTTGCAACATGATGCCAGGCTGACAGCTCTGCAGTTTTTCATGGGTGTCAGCCTAAAAAATCCCTTTTAATCAATTCTTCACTGTTAGGACCACTCGTCATGAAGTGCTCTAGGAAGGTCCAATTGACTTTGGCTCATAAATATCCTGGCTGTCTTCTATCTAATCTTTCCCCAAAGGCAGGTTGTCCATGAGAAGCCTCAGAGATAAGCAACCAGAATATGGATGTTGAGAAATTGGTCCTGGTTGGAGATTAAACCTTGAATCATAGAATCACAGAATCAACCAGGTTGGAAGAGACCTCCAAGCTCATCCAGGCCAACCTAGCACCCAGCCCTGTCCAGTCGACCAGACCATAGAATCATAGAATCAGAGAATCAACAAATAGAAGACTCTATTCTAGTTTATTTAGAGGGCAATGTTCATAGAAACATAGAATCACAGAATCAACAAAGTTGGAAGAGACCTCCAAGATCATCCAGTCCAACCTAGCACCCAGCCCTGGCCAAGCAACCAGACCACGGCACTAAGTGCCTCAGCCAGGCTTTGCTTGAGCACTTCCAGGGACGGTGACTCCACCACCTCCCTGGGCAGCCCATTCCAATGCCAATCACTCTCTCTGCCAACAACTTCCTCCTAACATCCAGCCTGGACCTCTCCTGACACTGCCCAGGAAGGTGGTGGAGTCACCATCCCTGGAGGTGTTGAAGCCAAGCCTGGCTGAGGCACTTAGTGCCATGGTCTGGTTGATTGGCCAGGGCTGGGTGCTAGGTTGGCCTGGATGATCTTGGAGGTCTCTTCCAACTTGGTTGATTCTATGATTCTATGTTTCTATGAACATTGCTCTCTAAATAAACTAGAATAGAGTCATCTGTTTGTTGATTCTCTGATTCTATGATTCTACTCGACTGGACAGGGCTGGGTGCTAGGTTGGCCTGAATGATCTTGTAGGTCTCTTCCAACGTGCTTGATTCTAGGATCCTATTCCATGATTCAGACAGTTGGGAGTGGATGACTACATCCACAGAACAGGAAGGCTGAACACAACCTCCAGGCTTTGCACCTGCTTTTAAAAGGAGAGAGGAAAGGATGAAAGAAAATGTTCATTCCTCCCTGCTTCTTCCACAACAAAGGATTGCCCTCTGTTAAAAGGTCTGTACATCAGAATGCTTACTGCCACAGGCTGGCTTCAAAAGATGATTCTCAGTTTATGGAAGAGGAAGAAGAATCAAACCATGCCAGCAGCAGGTCTCTGCAGAAGCAATGGCTAAGCAGCCAGTTGCAGAAAGCAGCTGGTTTGCTTTCTCCACCAGAATAAACAAAAGCATGTCTGAGCTCTGATTCAGGAAACCCTTTGGATGAACAGAAACAGTGTGAGGAAAAAAAAATATTCTTCTAGTCAATTTGCACTTTTTATGGGGATCTGTCTAGAAGGTGGCTGCTGGAGAAAGATAAGGATTCTAATTTTGTAATTGAGTGCACTCTGAAAAGACAATTAGGAGCTAATGTGATAAGTAATTGTAAATTATAACAGCAGAAGAAACCTGATTCACAGCTCTCTGTGCAAAAAAAAACCCTGTTTCTGCATTCAGATGGTGCACCTGTACTTTTATCCCCCCTGCATGTACATTCTATTTAATAAAGCTGGAAGAAGAAGAGTTCTGCACAGTTTTGATTAAAAAAGAACAATAACCAAAAAAACCAAACCCAAACCCAGGAACCCAAAAGCTATGCTGGAATGCAGATGTGCCTCAGCCTCCTGCTCATCTCAGTGCAGTGCTGGAACAATGCTGGGCAGGGTAATCGTCTGGCAGCTCTGCCACTCGTAAAGAGTGATGTGGGTATGGTGCCTGCTATCTCTAGTCTTATGGGCTTTACAGGATTTGATCTGTGTCTCTTTGTCAGGGGTAAATGCCCAAGCCTGTGGAGAGCAGGAAGCTGTTTTAGTGCCTTTGTTATGGCAAGAGAATGGCTCCGAGATCTGTCTGTGTGAATCCTTCTGGTGCAGGTCAGAGCAATAGTTCCAGCACCGTGGAGCTGATGCCTCAGGCTAGGAGAAGATGCCTCTTTGATTATGGTGCTGCCTTACTGCCTGGCAGAGATGTGCACACACCCTCTGTGGGTTTTGCCTTGCTGTAGACTTTCCAGGTGATGTTGCTTCCATTTCTGATCGTTAAAGTAAGGATATTACTTTTACACCACCAGGGAAATGCTGTGATTTTTAGGGAACTAAGTACTCTGTGCCCATGGGCTACGTGTCCCAGCTGCTCTGCTGCTGTCCTGCTCTAAATGCATCTGCAATGGCCCCACATGTGGTTCTGCTCCTAGAAGGTGCCAGTAACACCTACTTGATTACTCTCACTGCTCCAGGCAGATTTAAATACTTTTAGGAGCTCTCTGTCAACCACAGCTGGAGCAAGCAGTGCTTGGGGTTTGGATAAGCATTCATCAGCTTTCTCTGGGCTCTGCTCTGATTTTTTCCTCCCATTGATTTTTCTTGGTTTAAAATTCTACCTAATTCTATGATCAATCCACTTGAAATATCTTCTAAAAGAGCTATAAGTTTATATATATATACACACATATATGCATATGTAGGAGAGCCCTGCAGAGGGACCTGGCCAGGCTGGATGGGTGGGCAGTGGCCAATGGGATGAGATTGAAGAAGGCCAAGTGCAGGGTTCTGTACTTTGGCCACAACAACCCCAAGCAGTGCTACAGGCTGGGGACAGAGTGGCTGAGAGCAGCCAGGTAGAGAGGGAACTGGGGGGGATGGTAGAGAGTAGGTGACCATGAGGCAGCAGTGTGCCCAGGTGGGCAGCAGAGCCAATGGCATCCTGGGTTGGCTCAGGAGCAGTGTGGGCAGCAGGACAAGGGAGGTTCTTGTGCCCCTGTGCTCAGCACTGCTCAGGCCACACCTTGAATGCTGTGTCCAGTTCTGGGCTCCTGAATTCAAGAGAGATGTTGAGGTGCTGGAAGGTGTTGAGAGAAGGGCAGCAAGGCTGGGGAGGGGCCTGGAGCACAGCAAGGCAACCCCCCCCCCCAGGCCCTAAGGTTCCATTTTCTAACATTCTTAACCTTCCTTGTGTGTCCTTCCTCTAAAGGTCCTATGTGAAAGAGTTACCTATGAATGTGTGGATGGAAGTGGGGCACCAGATTCGAGCAGGCATCTAAAAATTCCCTGTAACTCCTGGCTGAGCCAAGTTTCTGCTGCTTCACAGCCTGAACTGGACTCCAGGCAAAGTGCTTCCTGAGGCTGCAGAGCAGCTGCCCTCATCAAGGTAGGCTGCTTATGTACACAAAGTATTTTTTTATGGTCAGACACCAGGTTGTTAACCCTGCTGCGCAGAATTTGAGTCATAGAAGTGTAGAATCATAGAATTAAGTAGGTTGGAAGAGACCTCCAAGCTCAGCCAGTCCAACCTAGCATCCAACACTATCCAATCAATCAAACCATAGAATCATAGAATCAACCGGGTTGGAAGAGACCTCCAAGCTCAGCCAGTCCAACCTAGCATCCAACACTATCCAATCAATCAAACCATAGAATCATAGAATCAACCGGGTTGGAAGAGACCTCCAAGATCACCCAACCCAGCCTAGCATCCAGCCCTGGCCAAGCAACCAGACCATGGCACTAAGTGCCCCAGCCAGGCTTTGCTTGAACACCTCCAGGCACAGCAACTCCACCACCTCCCTGGGCAGCCCATTCCAATGCCAATCACTCTCTCTGACAACAACTTCCTCCTAACATCCAGCCTAGACCTCCCCTGCCACACCCTGAGACTCTGTCCCCTTCTTCTATGTCTGCTTGCCTGGCAGAAGAGCCCAACCCCACCTGGCTACAGTCTCCCTTCAGATAGTTGTAGACAGCAATATTTGTCTGTGGTGCTGATCACATTGGGTGATTCTCTGCTCCACAACCTCCCTGGGCAACCTGTGCCAGTGTCTCACCACCCTCACTGCAAAGAACCCTTTCCTAACATCCAGTTTCAATCTCCCCTCTGCCAGTTCAAACCCATTCCTCCTCATCCTGTCATTACCAGACCTTGTCAACAGTCCCTCCCCAGCCTGCAGATATTGGAGGTAAAGGGATTGGAATTATTTTAAATTTAGAGGTAATAAATGTTCTGAATTCTTGGACACCTTTGAAGACTTACACCTTGTTTTCCACACTGTGCAGCTCACAGAGTTTTCATGTGTCATCTTTACCTGCCTCGGAGTAAGTGGCTAGAGAGTTAGGTGAAATATCTCTTACTTGCTCCTTGTGATAGTTACAGTTCCCTAAGGTTCTGGAGGCAGCAATAATTATTCACTTAATGAAAATACAGCTTTCTAGCTTTCCCTCAATATTGCCAGAACCCTTTGTAGGAAGTGTTAATAAAAACAAGCTATGAAATGTCTGATTAGGAAGTGGCCACAGCAATGAATCATTTCAGCTCTGTAAATGAAAGGCCACCTAAATGAAATTAAAGACCCCTGTGAATGACTTCTTCATGCTGGATCTAGGAGAGGGCCCAGGAGAAGTGATCCTTCATTGCTGAGAAGAAACAAAGAGTAAAATTGCCCTGCAGTTGTCCTGTGCCAGCAGCCAAGTCACAGCACTGAAATCTGAACTTCATTTTAGAAAGCAAATGCATTCTTGGGGAGGCTGGAGGGGAACTGATTAGTTTATCACTGCTGAAATCAGGCGAGTGCTTACATCAATCAAAGCTGTCATATTACTTCTCTCAATTTCCCCAGTCTCTAGCCTCAGAACTGCTTCAGATACAGCAGTGCCAATTTAGCAGGTGCTAAGCCTACAGTAATTTCATGTATCAGCATTTTTTCTCTTGATAATAAACTTCCACACCAGTGGAAGCTGCTGGCACACGGAGACGTTAGTGCCACCATAAAACCAGCACTGTAGGGAAACAGCCCTAAGCTGAGAATGGATGAGTGGCTTCAAAGTTGTTATGCTGCACCTCCAAACTGAGCCAGGGAGGGAGAGCTGAATGGAATCCCAAATGTTATCCTTCTCCCGAGTTTTGTTGATCTATGGCAAAGGAGCACGTTGTGATTTAGCTGAATACATGCTGCTGTGCTGCAGCTTGTCATGTACTGCCAAATACCCTGCTACTGCAGGTAGCTGTCTCCTCAGAGCTCACTGAACTGCAGCACAACGAGGGGACATCTGGGGGTACTGGCAGAGAGTAGCTGAACATGGGCCAGCAGTGTGCCCAGGTGGGCAGCAGAGCCAATGGCATCTTGGGCTGGCTCAGGAGCAGTGTGGGCAGCAGGACAAGGGAAGTTCTTCTGCCCCTGTGCTCAGCACTGCTCAGGCCACAGCTTGAGTGCTGTGTCCAGTTCTGGGCTCCTCCATTCAAGAGAGATGTTGAGGTGCTGGAAGGTGTCCAGAGAAGGGCAATGAAGATGGGGAGGGGCCTGGAAGACAAACCCTGTGAGGAGAGGCTGAGGGAGCTGGGGGTGTGCAGCCTGCAGCAGAGGAGGCTCAGGGCAGAGCTCATTGCTGTCTGCAGCTGCCTGAAGGGAGGCTGTAGCCAGGTGGGGTTGGGCTCTTCTGCCAGGCAAGCAGCAACAGAACAAGGAGACACAATCTCAAGCTATGTCAGGCCAGGTCTAGGCTGGATGTGAGGAGGAAGTTGTTGTCAGAGAGAGTGATTGGCATTGGAATGGGCTGCCCAGGGAGGTGGTGGAGTCGCTGTGCCTGGAGGTGTTGAAGCCAAGCCTGGCTGGGGCACTTAGTGCCATGGTCTGGTCAATTGGCCAGGGCTGGGTGCTAGGTTGGATTGGATGAGCTTGGAGGTCTCTTCTAACCTGTTTGATTCTATGATTCAATATTTAGACATGAATTTTGCTCTGGGCCAGTACTGGGAGATTCAAGTACCTGACTTCCTATTCTCTTCTATATCTAAGTAACAATACAGAGTGGAGCCCATGTTTGCTACAGCAAGCAGCTGATTATAGCTGCTTTGAAGACTTCTTCTGCATGCATTGCTCCTCATACGTGATCCCAGAGCAGCACTAAGGTTTTACACCTCCCCTTTAGAAAGCTGGGGACAGATTTGTGTGTGTTAAATGATTGCTGTCAAGTTAGGGTCACGAAAACTCTATCAGGCTTTTAGTGGCCATTGTTCAGGAGCAAAGCACAAGTAACCAAAGGCAGAATAAAAGTTGTAGCCACGATGCTGTTCTTACTGGGTTGATAATTGTATGGAACAGTGCTAATCAGAGGAAATAATACCTGAATTAGTCAGGCAATTAGTAAAAAGTTGAATCTTCCAACAAAGTCTTCCTGAGTGTTCCTGCTCACGTGGAAATTGCTGTGTGTACCTAAAAGCTGGGGCCATCACCTGCTGGTTTTATTGGATGCTTTTGGCAACACTACTTTATGAACCTCATCAAGGAGCACTTTGTTATTAAACCTCTCTTAACCATAGAGTGATTTAATTACATTCAATTAAACATCCCTGGCTTAAAACAGAAAGAAAGAGGAAGAATATTTATTTCATTGATGAGAAGGAGTGCAAATGCCATCTGAAAATGCATCAGGCTCCTCTGGGACCTTCCTTTCATTCAGAGGAGCTCTCTGGATTACAGGCATATTGTTTATTAGACAATAATAGCTTTGTGATTTCTTTCTCAAGCAGGTAAAAGCCTTTTGGCAGTTTTACACTGCTGAAATTCTTGTCACGTTCAGAACCTCTTACAGGAAGCTAAGACGTCAGGATGAGATTAAGCATTAACATCTGAAGGCTTTTTGGGTTTGTCAGGATACTGCACACTGTGGTTCTTGTGGAAAAATGTATACAATACCACAGGTGCACTCACCTGTAGGTATTCTGAAGGAATATTTTATCTTGGGAAAATATATGTTGAAATCCATGCAGTTGAAATCTGATGGTTGGAGTTGGTTGATGCCATGGACAGAGGCACTGAGTGCAGCCTCGGCAAGTTTGATGATGACACCAAGCTGTGTGGTGCAGCAGACAAGGTGGAGGGCAGGGATCCATCCAAAGAGACCTGGATAGGCTGCAGAGGTGAGCACAAGCCAACCGCAGGAGGTTCAACAAGAGCAAGGGCAAGGTCCTGCAGCTGGGTCAGAGCAATGCCAAGAAGAAATGCAGGGTGGGCAGTGAGTGGCTGGAGAGCAGCCCTGAGGAGAGGGACTTCGGGGTGCTGCTGGAGGAGAAGCTCGACAGGAGCCAGCAGTGTGCACTTGCAGCCCAGAAACACAACCAGAGCCTGGGCTGCAGCAGCAGCAGCAGTGTGGCCAGCAGGGCCAGGGAGGTGATTCTCCCCCTCTGCTGTGCTCTGCTGAGACCCCACCTGGAGTCCTGCATCCAGCTCTGGAGCCCCTGGGACAAGAGGGATGTGGAGATGCTGGAGTGTGTCCAGAGCAGGGCCAGGAGGATGCTGAGAGGGCTGCAGCAGCTCTGCTGTGAGCATAGACTGAAAGAGTTGGGGCTGTGCATGCTGGAGAAGAGGAGGCTCTGAGGTGACCTACTTGTGGCCTTCCAGGATCTGAAGGGGGCTGCAAAAAAGCTGGGGAAGGACATTTTAGGCTCTGAGGGAGTGAGAAGACTGGGGGGAATGGAGCAAAGCTGGAGGTGGGGAGAGTCAGAGTGGCCGTGAGGAGGAAGTTGTTGGTGATGAGAGTGGTGAGAGGCTGGAATGGGTTGCCCAGGGAGGTGGTTGAGGCCCCATGGCTGGAGGTGTTTGAGGCCAGGCTGGCTGAGGCTGTGTGCAGCCTGCTCTAGGGTAGGGTGTCTGTGCCCATGGCAGGGGGGTTGGAACTGGCTGTTCCTTGTGGTCCCTTCCAACCCTGACTGATTCTATGATTCTATGGTTGAGTCCCACACCCTTCTCTATACTCAAATTCCTAAACCTAACTACCTAATTACTATGAAACTTTTATTCTTTTTTTTTGTTGTTGTTTTCACAAGAAATAATTGCTGGAGACTTCTCACGAAGGGTATGAAGCAGCACACATAACCTTCAGCCTCCCTACAGTCTTTGATCTACTGTTTGTTTGGAGCTTGTGTTCTCTAGAGGGGTGTGATGCTGTGGATAACACACAGATGAATTCCCTGCTGTGGAGTGGCTACCAGCTGCTTCTCTTACAACTTTAAAACACAATAACTCACTGTCAAGGCAACAAAACCCATCAATACACTCATTACCCAAAGCAGGAGCTGACTAATACAGAAGGTGGTGGCATTTCTGGCTATATTAG
Source organism: Pogoniulus pusillus (assembly GCF_015220805.1). NCBI lineage: Eukaryota > Metazoa > Chordata > Aves > Piciformes > Lybiidae > Pogoniulus > Pogoniulus pusillus. The sequence continues at coordinate 29,316,481 of NC_087276.1, read as the reverse complement.
AGCACTGAAGAGAATTTCAACCCTGATCTCCAGCCCTCCTCTTGAAAAAAAAACCACTCTCCACAAACCCATGGCAAACAAAAACCAACCCCACCTGAAAAGCAACCCCAACCCAAGCAAGCCTTCTTCCCTTAGAATTCACAGGAGGGGGTTATGTTTCTAATAGCTTTAATTTACATTGCAGTTCCTCAGGATGTTTAATAGGTACTATCAATCTCCTCTCCAATAATTAGCTGTCGGCCATGCCTCAGCCAGAACACTTTTCCCCTTGCTCTTCACGTATTTTAGTGGCACTGTGTAATTGAAACAAAAAGCCCATTTCAGCAAGCCAGGGCTCATCTCTGCTTTTTAACAATATGGGGCTTGGCTGTCGCCTGTCAGTTGTCATCAGACAAGAGCAGCAGGCTGTGGCTGGTGTCGTGGAGGCAGGGAATGAACGTGGCTCAGGCAGGAGTGTATAGAAAAACAGAGTTATTTTGTTTTCCCCAAAGCCTGCCCCCAAATCTGGAGACAGAAATTAATTTAATTAGCAGATTCACGGTATCACAGTATCACAGTATCACACAGTATCACAGTATCACAGTATCCCAGTATCATCAGGGTTAGAAGGGACCTCACAGATCATCAAGTCCAACCCTTTACCACAGAGCAAGTGCCACGTCCAATCCTGCCTTGAACAGCTCCAGGGACGGCGACTCCACCACCTCCCCGGGCAGCCCATTCCAGTGTCCAATGACTCTCTCAGGGAAGAACTTTCTCCTCACCTCCAGCCTAAATCTCCCCTGGCGCAGCCTGAGGCTGTGTCCTCTTGTTCTGGTGCTGGCCACCTGAGAGAAGAGAGCAACCTCCTCCTGGCCACAACCACCCCTCAGGTAGTTGTAGATTCAGTTAGGTTGAGAAGATCTACAAGGATACCATAGGCAACTTGACTGTTTTGGAAGTCAGAAGTTGGCAAAGGCTGAGCTATAAAATATAGTGTTCCCCACTGTTAGTAAGGCTGTGCCAAAGTTACTCACAGGTGAGTCAGGCTGGCTGAAAAGAGGGGTGGTCCAGCTGCTTGTCCCCTTGCTCTCTGTCAGAGGCCATCCGAGGGTCATTAAGGCCTATTGAGCCTCCATAAAGGGTGCTTAAGGTCCAAATCATAGAATCAGAATAGAATAGAACAGAATAGAATCAAGCAGGTTGGAAGAGACCTCCAAGATCATCCAGTCCAACCTATCCCCCAGCCCTATCCAGTCAACCAGACCATGGCACTAAGTGCCTCAGCCAGGCTTTGCTTGAAGACCTCCAGGGACGGTGCCTCCACCACCTCCCTGGGCAGCCCATTCCAATGCCAATCACTCTCTCTGCCAACAACTTCCTCCTAATATCCAGCCCAGACCTGCCCTGGCACAACTTGAGGCTGTGTCCCCAAAGCAGAGAGGGCCCTGTCCTTCAGGAGCTTGTCCTTCGGAGCAGAGTGCCAGGGGCTCCTGCTGCAGAATCTATCCAGGCAGGGGAGAACTCTAAGGTGGGGGCCCCCAAGGCAGGAAGTCCCCCAATATATATACCCTTCCTAGACAAAGAGCAGAGTCACCACTGCCTGGGTGCAAAGACCACAGCCAATTACAGCCCGATTCCAGCGTGGGCACTGCACGGGCACCCCTCATGCTGGAAGGGCTCCTTGGTCCCCTCCTTCATGCCTGCAGGGCAGGGGTGGGGGGAACAGGTCTTTTCATGCCTTTTCCTCCCCCATTCAAACCACAGAGGGAGAGGTATTTAGTGGTATAGAGGACTCCAGGACAGCTGAGAAGGTGGCATCAGGACTATGGAGCTGGGTGTGAGTGTGTGCTGCTTTCTCCTGGGTCAAAGTATTCATTTGTGTATCTGTCATGATCCTGCTGTGAGAATGGAGAGCAGACATGAGCAGAAAAAGTGGGCAGCTAGCAAGCTTGTCTCGGTTCTACTTTAAATTTCCAGAGACAAATAAATTTGATAGAACCAACAACAATTTTGATAGAGTGCCCTGCCCTCTCCCCCCCTTCTTTCCCAAGATGCGTGGGCAGAGGCCAATGGGATGAGATTGAATAAGGCCAAGTGCAGGGTTCTGCACTTCAGCCTCAACAACTCCACACAGCACGACAGGCTGGGGCCAGAGTGGCTGGAAAGCAGCCAGGCAGAGAGGGACCTGGGGGTATAGGTAGATAGTAGCTGAACATGAGGCAGCAGTGTGCCCAGGTGGCCAAGAGAGCCAATGGCATCCTGGGCTGGCTCAGGAGCAGTGTGGCCAGCAGGATGAGGGAGGTTATTCTTCCCCTCTACTCAGCACTGCTCAGGCCACACCTTGAGTGCTGTGTCCAGTTCTGGGCTCCTCAATTTAAGAGAGATGTTGAGGTGCTGGAAGGTGTCCAAAGAAGGGTGACAAAGCTGGTGAGGGGCCTGGAGCACCAACCCTATGAGGAGAGGCTGAGGGAGCTGGGGGTGTGCAGCCTGCAGAAGAGGAGGCTCAGGGCAGAGCTCATTGCTGTCATTGCTCTCCTCACAGGGCTGTGCTCCAGGCCCCTCACCAGCTTTGTCACCCTTATCTGGACACCTTCCAGCACCTCACCTTCTCTCTTGAATTGAGGAGCCCAGAACTCAGCACACAGACTGCTGTTGGCAAAAAAAAATATAGTAATAATAACAAAAAAAACCCCAACTTGCCTTGATGTAAATAACATGGCAGCATTTCCCCAAACAGTGAATCTATTTTTTGCCTCAAGATTCAGACCAGAGGGGGAAAAAAAATAACCATTGGAGAGAAATGGAAGAGGAACAATGAACAAAATGTTCTAGGTGACGACTGGCTAAGTCCCTGCTACCAGAGGTTTATGTTAACATATTTTAGTTTAATGGGGTTTTTAAATGTCAGCCAATTACTCCTTGGTGTTATTAGTGTTTTAGCACTCCAGACATAAATTAGGGTGTATTAAAATGTGAAGCTCTTGAAGGGCTGTGCAGGTTATTTTTTTTTTGGCTGCAGGGTTGGAGGAACATCAATTTGGTGCACACATCTAATTATAATCATCATAAGCAAGAGCGTGCGCAACGCTCCAGCGCATGAATCGCTAATATGGTGCAATACCTTCTAAAAATGAGGCAGCCCAGATGGGTGAACAGATGAAATACTGATAAACACTGAAATGGAGCAGATGCATGAGTTATGCCAAAGGTTCTTCACTCCTGGTATTTGCTGTTCGCGAGGAGAGAACCAGTTTGTTACGCACCTCTGAAAGTCTCGGCGCTAAGGACAGCAACAGCGTTGGGAACTATGTGCTCAGCACTGCTCAGGCCACACCTGGAGTGCTGTGTCCAGGTCTGGGCTCCTCAATTCAAGAGAGATGTTGAGGTGCTGGAAGGTGTCCAGAGAAGGGCAATGAAGATGGGGAGGGACCTGGAGCAGAGCCCTGTGAGGAGAGGCTGAGGGAGCTGGGGGTGTGCAGCCTGCAGAAGAGGAGGCTCAGGGCAGACCTCATTGCTGTCTATAACTACCTGAAGGGAGGCTGTAGCCAGGTGGGGTTGGGCTCTGCTGCCAGGCAACCAGGAGCAAAAGAAGGGAATACAGTCTCAAGCTGTGCTGGGGGAAGTATAGGCTGGATGTTAGGAGGAAGTTGTTGTCAGGGAGAGTGATTGGCATTGGAATGGGCTGCCCAGGGAGGTGGTGGAGTCATTGTCACTGGAGGTGTTGCAGCCAAGCCTGGCTGGGGCACTTAGTGCCATGGTCTGGTTGACTGGATAGGGCTGAGTGCGAGGTTGGCCTGGGTGAGCTTGGAGGTCTTTCAACCTGGTTGATTCTATGATTCTATGATGCTATTCCATGAATCATCAGAGCTGGTGCTTTGGAGGGATGTGGTGGTTTAGAGGCTGTTTCTAGCTGATGCTGTAATGCTGGTTGGAGGAAACTACGCCAGGAGCGCTGAGTTGCCAGCCTGGTGAATGCCATCTAAATAACAGAGCAGAATGTTTCTTTGACAGTGCTCTCTGCAATAACTTCATTTCCATTGTTCAAAATAATTGATGTATATTGAATAATTTTACCTGATATGCATTGCTGCTGGAGACAGTTACTTATTATAGCCTGACTGCCTCGAAACACTCATTCCAGATGAAATGTGCTGTAGCTGCAAGAGAAAGGAAGTGCAGATATGTCAGTGTTTATGAGTGACTTTATTAATCTGTAATGAGTTACTTAAGGTAAATACAGTGGATAGGTACGTAGACTCCTGGCTTGTGTGTAAATGAGAAGAGATGAGTGCTTCAACTCTTTCTAAAATTTTGGATTTGCATGACTGGATGCCTCACAAGAGGATTAATTCCAAGGCATTCTTGGTGGCCACAGCATACTGATGCATGAGCAGGTGCTGCTCCCTCTTCACTTGCAGCCTGGAGGGCCAAGCAGAGCCTGGGCTGCAGCAGCAGAAGTGTGGCCAGCAGGGCCAGGAAGGTGATTCTCCTCCTCTGCTCTGCTCTGCTGAGACCCCACCTGCAGTACTGCAGCCAGCTCTGGAGATCCCATTACAAGAGGGATGTGGAGATGCTGGAGTGTGTCCAGAGCAGGGCCAGGAGGATGCTCAGAGGGCTGCAGCAGCTCTGCTGTGAGCACAGACTGAAAGAGTTGGGGCTGTGCAGGCTGGAGCAGAGGAGGCTCTGAGGTGACCTTCTTGTGGCCTTCCAGGATCTGAAAGGGGATCTACAAAAAATGTGGGGAGGGACTTTTTAGACTTTCATGGAGTGCCAGGACTGAGGGGAATGGAGCAAAGCTGGAGGTGGGGAGAGTCAGAGTGGAGGTGAGGAGGAAGTTGTTGAGCCTGAAAGTGGTTGCCCAGGGAGGTGGTTGAGGCCCCATGGCTGGAGGTGTTTGAGGCCAGGCTGGCTGAGGCTGTGTGCAGCCTGCTCTAGGGTAGGGTGTCCCTGCTCATGGCAGGGGGGTTGCATCTAGATGATCCTTGTGGTCCCTTCCAACCCTGACTGATTCTATGATTCTTCCTCTACCCCTGACTTCAGGAGGCTTTGGATTCTGCGATGCAGAGTGAATATTTCTGTTTGTTCACTCCCAGTAGGTGCCCATGCAGCCAGGGCAGAGGTGAATTTCTGGGCAATGCTGAGCTTCATCCTTCACTCTTTATTAGAGTGAGAAAAGGCTCATTCAGTGGAGCCTAGTCCCTTTGCTTGGACCTTAATTGTCACACAATTATGCCCACAGATAAATGAATATTGGTTGGGGTTCAATTAGACTTGGCATTTATATCCTGGTAACAGCAAAACTGTACTGCCTTGTGTTTTCCCACACATAGGTGTCAAGAGTACAGGTAACAGAGATGGAGTCTGTGGCTAGCTCTGCTTTTAGTGTTGGAGAAAATCCAGATGCCTTTCTGCAGCAGATGGAGGTTCTTAATGCAATAATCTGGTTGACTGTATTCAATATTGTTCAGGAAGGCTTCTTTGCCACAAAATTGGAAATGGTATTTTGGGATGCAGATATTAGAAATGTCTTGCAGCACACCCAGCTATTGTTTCTACAAGCATTAGAGTCAGAATGATTTATTTCAAAGGTGTAACTTCTTGGAGATACCCAGCCTATCAAATGTCTATTACAGTGATGCTATTCTCTACATGGGTCTGCTCATGTTTAGCAAAGAACCTAAACCTAGGTGGTTATGTACAGTCTTCTTTCATAGAATCATAGAATCAACCAGGTTGGAAGAGACCTCTAAGATCATCAAGGCCAACCTAGCACCCAGACCTAGACAATCAACTAGTCCATGGCAAATCACTCTCTCTGCTAACAACTTCCTCCTAACATCCAGCCTAGACCTCCCTGGCACAGCTTCAGACTCTGTCCCCTTCTTCTGTTGCTGCTTGCCTGGCAGAAGAGCTCAACCCCACATGGCTACAGCCTCCCTTCAGGCAGTTGTAGACAGCAATGAGCTCTGCCCTGAGCCTCCTCTTCTGCAGGCTGCACACCCCCAGCTCCCTCAGCCTCTCCTCACAGGGCTGTGCTCCAGGCCCCTCCCCAGCCTTGCTGCCCTTCTCTGGACACCTTCAGCACCTCAACATCTCTCTTGAATTGAGGAGCCCAGAACGTAGCATACAGACTGCTTGGTCATTCCCAATTTATTAGTGCTTAGTAAAAGTCTTATTGAATGAAAAAATTTCTTCTTTCTAGAGGATTTGGAGGTGCAGCAGAAGGCAGTGCATGTTGTGGCCAAACCCAGCACAAACAGTGGGGAGATAACTTGCAGTGAAGAATTTATTCACGAAACTCACCCTTTTTATTCAGAACTTTGTTGCAAACAGCTGGCAGTGATCTGGATTGCAGTGGAACTTGTCCTTCTGACTTCTCTGAACAGTTCTTTGTCAGGGGCTCACTGGTAAACTGATGCATTTTGTGTAACTGGAGGAATTTTGGCTGGCTCAGCGGTGGCAGCGGAGAGGCTGCTCCCTGGTCAGGGAAATGAAACTCTCGCTGCAGTGCTCTTCATGCAAAGCCAAGCTGATTCCCTCTGCTATTTTGCTAACTCGCCCTGTAGAGATGATGCCTTTAACTGAGGGCCAGGCAGGGATCAGCAGAGCAAAAAGTAATTAAACCTGATGTGCAGAAGGGGGAACTCATTTATGTGCTTTCCTTATGGATTTCTCTCACCTTGCCCTGCTCCTCTGCCTTTCCGCTGCCTGCCGGTGATGTGGAGAAGCTCTCAGTGCCTGTGAGGAGGGAACAGGGCAGCTGGAAGGGTGGTTCTCAAGTCATTTGTAAATAGCAGGGGCTCTCACTGACTAGCAAACCACAACAGCCTGCAGATGTGCATCGTAGTACTCATGTACCAGCATCTCCTGGTGTAAATCGAGGGGAGAAGGTGAGCGAGCTGCAGGTTTTTCATAGCAATCTGAATAGCAGTGCAGCTCCCAGTGCTGTGCTGGGAGAGGCAGCTCTTAACACCCAGCTCCTACCGCATTCTGAAGGCAGAGGGACCTGAGAAGTGCTGCCTCAGGCAGAATAGAACACTCCAGACAAAACCACTGGCAAGGACTGGAGGAGCGATTGCTGATGCCAATTAGCTGCCTGCTTATTCTGCTCCTTGCAAGATAGAAAAGTATTCTAGCATGTCTGGGAGCATGGCTACTCCTTGTGCCCATTGGAGCAAGAGGGAAAGATTAAAGTGTCTTTACAACCTCCTTAGGTCTGATAGCACTCTGCTCCATACTGCATGTCTGGAAGCCAATGAATCCTGGCAGCATGTTAGCCAGCCACTTAAGTGTGTGCTTAAGGACTTTAAAAGACCAATAAGCAAATTTGTTTTTCAGTGAAGGAGAATGGGGATAAGAAGAAGCAGACAGTGTTGGAATATTCCTTAATAATTCCTTAATACACTTAAGTGTATGCTTAAGTAGTTTTAAAGATCAATAAGCAAATATGTTTCAGTAGAGGAGATAAAAAAAGGAGCAGTCAGTGCTGGAAACCCCCTTAATAATTCCTCAATACACTTAGGTGTATGCTTAAGTAGTTTTAAAGATCAATAAGCAAATATGTTTCAGTAGAGGAGATAAAAAAAGGAGCAGTCAGTGCTGGAAACCTCCTTAATAATTCCTCAATACACTTAGATGTGTGCTTAAGTAGCTTAAAAGATCAATAAGCAAATATTTTTCAGTAAAGGAGAAGGGGGACAAAAAGAAGCAGTCAGTGTTGGAATACTCCTTAATAATTCCTTAATACACTTAAGTGTGTGCCCGGAGGGGGCCAAGCAGAGCCTGGGCTGCATCAGCAGCAGTGTGGCCAGCAGGGCCAGGGAGGTGATTCTCCCCCTCTGCTGTGCTCTGCTGAGACCCCACCTGGAGTACTGCATCCAGTTCTGGAGCCCCTGGGACAAGAGGGATGTGGAGATGCTGGAGTGTGTCCAGAGCAGGGCCAGGAGGATGCTCAGAGGGCTGCAGCAGCTCTGCTGTGACCACAGACTGAAAGAGTTGGGGCTGTGCAGGCTGGAGAAGAGGAGGCTCTGAGGTGACCTTCTTGTGGCCTTCCAGCATCTGAAGAGGGCCTGCAAAAAGGCTGGGGAGGGACTTTTTAGGCTCTGAGGGAGTGAGAAGACTGAGGGGAATGGAGCAAAGCTGGAGGTGGGGAGATTCAGAGTGGCTGTGGGGAGGAAGTTGTTGAGCATGAGAGTGGTGAGAGGCTGGAATGGGTTGCCCAGGGAGGTGGTTGAGGCCCCATGGCTGGAGGTGTTTGAGGCCAGGCTGGCTGAGGCTGTGTGCAGCCTGTTCTAGGGTAGGGTGTCCCTGGGCATGGCAGGGGGGTTGGAACTGGCTGCTCCTTGTGGCCCTTTCCAACCCTGACTGATTCTATGATTCTAAGTAGTTTAAAAGATCAATAAGCAAATATTTTTCAGTAAAGGAGAGGGGGCAAGCAGCAGCCAGTGTTGGAATACTTCTTCATTTGGCTTTGTTTTTCTTTCCTGCAATAATGGGTGTATAATCTCTTACATCCAGGGCACACTGTCATACTAGGTTGTTTACAGCTACTTCCATGTAATATTTAATAATAACTCTCTCCATCACACTGGAGAAGCCTACATTTTGTTTTGCTGGAGACATTTAGGGAGTACTCAGGAGTAAGTAATATTTCCACCATCTAAATTCATGCTCCATCCAAGAGGGCTGTGTCTGAGGTACACAGAATTATGTTTCACCAAATGTGTTCATTGCTGTAAGTATCTTCCTTTAGAGTTCATTTGTTAAGCTAAGTAATGATGCATAGCTCCTTACACAGAGGTAATAACAATTCTTTCACATTCTCCATTCTTACAATCTCTTCTTCTCCCCTTTCAGTACTCATTGAGGGCTTTGTTAAGTGAAATCTGGGTGATATATTGTTAACAGTGTATGGTTTAGAGACAAAACAAACCAAGCAGACTAAACCTAGAAACAAACAACTCTCCAGTTGTCCTAACTACTGCCTAACTCTTACTGTGATGGTCTGGGCGTTGCCTTCCTCCCCCACTGTTATGAAATCACACAGAGTGGACTCCAAAACAGGAATTCTGTCACGGCACCAACCTGTCGTGTCAGGAACTTTGTCAAGGCAGGAACGCTTTCAAGGCAGGAACCTCCTTGCCCTCTGCCTTGCTCTATTTATGCTTGTCTGGACAGTGTCCCTTTGCCATTTTACACTGGGCATGAAAACCCATCCAACCACCAGCCCGACTCCAGCGCCGGCTTCCACCCGGGTCAACGCACATGTGCAAAGGCTCCTCTGGCTGTTCCTCCTTCAAGCCTGCAGAGTGGGGCTGGAAAAGCAGTTTTTATGTCTTCTCCTCCTCCCCACTCAAACCTGTGGAGGGAGGGCAGAGGAAGAAAGGAATCTGGAGTGCTCTGGAACACCTTAACAGAAAAGAAAACCAAAAACCACTGCCAATCATAGAGTTATAGAATCAGCCAGGTTAGAAGAGACCTCCAAGCTCAGCCAGCCCAACCTAGCACCCAGCCCTGGCCAAGCAACCAGACCATGGCACTAAGTGCCCCAGCCAGGCTTGGCTTCAACACCTCTAGGGATGGTGACTCCACCACCTCCCTGGGCAGCCCATTCCAATGCCAATCACTCTCTCTGCCAACAACTTCCTCCTCACATCTAGCCTAGACCACCCCGGCACAACTTGAGACTGTGTCCCCTTGTTCTATGTCTGCTTGCCTGGCAGAAGAGCCCAACCCCACCTGGCTACAGCCTCCCTTCAGGTAGTTGTAGCCAGCAATGAGCTCTGCCCTGAGCCTCCTCTTCTGCAGGCTAAATAACCCCAAAAGAGAAGTATGAGCTTCAGTATGAGCTTTGATCCAATTGGAGTGCTGCAGCTTTCAGAGGTGTTTCAGGCACTGTTATACAACAGTGCTCTGTGGTGAGCAGGAAAACCATCACAGTACCAGAGGAATCCCAAAGCAATTCATATTCTCAATGCTTACTTCCAGAGAAGGGTTGAATCTGGTTTTTAAGGTCCTTGTGCTGCCACATGGTGCTCCTGCCTGCTGCGGAGCTCTCAGCGCTGTGCTGAAACCCACACTCCAGTGAACCTTCCCTCTCAGCTCCTGCAGTATGCAGCTGCTGAGCGTTCTGCTTTGTCACAGAATGCAGGACTGCTCACACTGGTTCTAACAGAAGGGAGTGCTTATACTTGTTGTTTTCCATCCCTGTTCTAATGCCATCAGTTGCTCCTTCGGTTGCTGTTGTGATGGATTAGCTTGTGGTCCTTCAGATACCCCAAACTGAGTGGCACAGAGAAGACAAGTTCTCAGCAACTGACACTTTCAGAATAGAGTATATGACAAGAGCAATAAACATGCAGCTGCTTCTGAGACAGCTCATGGAAATGGAAGTGCTTTAACTGACAATGTTTTCAGCAGCACAGGCCCTGGGGAGTCTCACAAAGGAAATAATCCACAAGACTTTAGGAAACAGTGTCCTATTAAATTATTCATATTTTCACTGGGTTTCCATTCCTCGAGGATGGCATAAATTGCTTGGCAGACTTGGTTTAGTTTTGAGGTTTTTGTGCATGATGACTTCTGTTTAAAGAATTTCAGGAACACTACTTGAAATGACAGCATAAGCTGCAAAGTTCAAAGGGGCTAGGGACTGCCTGGAAGTTCAACAGAGTTGGAGACTCAAAGTCTTGGGCAAAATCTTAGTTCTTATGTCTATCATTAAAGCTGATCTGTAAAGGCAATCAGAAGGTCAATTGGATTCTTCCCTTACGTGCTAGGATGCACACACAACTTGGGAAGGTGATACACGAGTGGAGAGGAGAAGTCATAGAATCATAGAATCAAGCAGGTTGGAAGAGGCCTCCAAGATCATCCAGTCCAACCTAGCACCCAGCCCTAGCCACTCAACCAGACCATGGCACTAAGTGCTTCATCCAGCCTGGCCTCAAACACCTCCAGCCATGGGGCCTCAACCACCTCCCTGGGCAACCCATTCCAGCCTCTCACCACTCTCACGCTCAACAGCTTCCTCCTCAAGGCCAGGCTGAACCTCCCCACCTCCAACTTTGCTCCATTCCCCCCACTCCTGCCACTCCCTGAGAGCCTAAAAGGTCCCTCCCCAATTGTTTTGTAGGGCCCCTTCAGATCCTGGAAGGCCACAAGAAGGTCACCTGGAAGCCTTCTCCAGCCTGCACAGCCCCAACTCTTTCAGTCTGTGCTGACAGCAGAGCTGCTGCAGCCCTCTCAGCATCCTCCTGGCCCTGCTCTGGACACACTCCAGCATCTCCACACATCTCTCATGTCCCAGGGGCTCCAGAACTGGATGCAGTATGCAATTTCTCCCACTTTGGTTGAAGAGGAGAAAAATTGAGCTGTTAAGGTTACAAAAGGAGTTGGTCACTCTCTTGAGGGAGATACTTGAGAGGACTTTCTTGCCCTACAAGAGTGAGTCCTAGTGGGAGCTGTCCTAGGTGAGCAGACACTTCCTCTGGTCTCCTGGATAATTAAGGCTGTTGTAGTTGTCCCCAGGAGAGAGTAATCTCCAGCTAAGAGAGACATATGTTAACACTGTCTGCTTTAATATTGTCTTTCTCTTATGTCTTGTTCCTACTGGGAGAATAAACTCTATTGAGTATGAGCAGATTCCTTGTTTATGGTGCACAGCAGGAAGAGCAGTGTGAATCAAGCACAGATAGACACAGAGTATGCAGGAAACTTGTAGGATGTGGTCCAGGAGTGGTGAAAAGGTCAAGTAGTGGGAAGGGAGGAGAACATGTAACTCTGCAGACAGCAAATTGCTACCCAAAGTTGTTCAAAGGTCCCAGTTACCCAGCCTCAGAGAGGACTTGCCAGGGGAGATGCATTTGCCATCCATGGAGGCAGGCTGGAAGTACAGGTCTCTTCTGACCCCAACAGCTAAGTAAGTTTTGACTTGTTGGTTTTGAAACTGGATTTCTCTACTTTCAAGGATAATAGGACTACTTGGATAAACCACTTGAGTAAATTAGCTGAGGGCACGATTAACACAAACCCTCTTTATATCAGCACAAGTCCACAGTGAGCAGCCAAGGGCTGAAACATCTCTGCTATGAGGACAGGCTGAGGGAACTGGGGTTGTTCTGTCTGGAGAAGAGAAGTCTCTGGAGGAACCTTATAACTGCATTCCAATACCTGGAGGGACCCTATAGAAAGTCTGGAGAGGGACTTATTACAAGAGCATCCACTGATAGGACAAGGGGAAATGGATTTAAATTGGAGGAGAATAGGTTTAGATTGGATCTTAGTGGGAAATTCTTCACTACAAGGATGGCACAACTCTGTGATGGATTGTCCAGAGAGGGACAGAGAGGGACAATCTGCTCTCCTCAGACCCCACCTGCAGTACTGTGTCCAGTTCTGGAGCTCCCAACACAAGAAGGACATGGAACTGTTAGAACAAATCCAGAGGAGGCCATGAAGATGCTCAGAGGGCTGCAGCAGCTCTGCTATAAGGACAGGCTACAAGAGTTGGGGCTCTGCAGCCTGGAGAAGAGAAGAAGACCTTCTAGTGACCTTCCAGTATCTGAAGTGGGCTAAAAGGAAGGCTGTGGAGGGACTATTGACAAGGTCTTGTAATGACAGGACGAGGAGGAATGGGTTTGAACTGGCAGAGGGGAGATTCAAAGTAGATGTTAGGAAAGGATTATTTCCAGTTGAGGGTGGTGAGGCACTGGCACAAGTTGCCCAGGGAGGTTGTGGCTGCTCCCTCCCTGGAGATGTTCAAGGCTGGGTTGGCTGGAGCTAGTTAAGAGGCATCCCTGCTCATGGTGGGGAGGTTGGGTTAGATGATCTCTAAGGTCTCTTCCAGCCTAAGTGTTTCTATGAGTCTATGACTCCATGTGCAGAAAATGCACCCAACATGAAGACAAAGGAAAATTGTCTTTGCAAATTTTTAATGCAGACATAAACAATATGACTACTGAACTCCATGTTTTGCTATTTTTCCTCTTGTCCTATTCAAACTCACAGTGTTCCTTGCAGAATATCTGTATTAAACCAATTAGAGTGCAGTAGTCTTCTGCCATTGCACTCCAGGGGGGAATGTATTTATGAGGGTAGAACAAACACAAATACCATGCTTTAAAATGCTGCTACTTGGGCTTATGTTACAACCCAATCACTAAAAACCAGAGTCCATTATTGCAGTTTGTTGAGACATCTTAGTGCAAACCAGAAATACTCCTATGATCCTCCCCAACATTCTCCCAATTCAGCAATCTCTACCCCAGAAATAATTTCTGAGCTGTTAATTAATCCTGGTCTAGTTGACTGGATAGGGCTGGGGGATAGGTTGGACTGGATGTGTGCCAAGGTGGGCAGCAGAGCCAATGGCATCCTGGGCTGGATCAGGAGCAGAGGAGCAGCATGGCCAGCAGGACAAGGGAGGTTATTCTGCTCCTGCACTCAGCAGTGCTCAGGCTTGAGTGCTGTGTCCAGTTCTGGGCTCCTCCATTACAGAGAGATGTTGAGGTGCTGGAAGGTGTTGAGAGAAGGGCAACAAAGCTGGGGAGGGGCCTGGAGCAGAGCCCTGTGAGGAGAGGCTGAGGGAGCTGGGGGTGTGCAGCCTGCAGCAGAGGAGGCTCAGGACGGACCTCATTGCTGTCTGCAACTACCTGAAGGGAGGCTGTAGCCAGGTGGGGTTGGTCTCTTCTGCCAGGCAGCCATCAACAGAAGAAAGGGACACAGTCTGGAGTTGTGTCAGGGGAGGTCTAGGCTGGATGTTGTTAGGAAGTTGTTGTCAGAGAGAGTGATTGGCATTGGAATGGGCTGCCCAGGGAGGTGGTGGAGGCACCATGCCTGGAGGTGTTGAGTCAAAGCCTGGCTGGGGCACTTAGTGCCATGGTCTGGTTGATTGGTCAGGGCTGGTTGCTAGGTTGGGCTGGATGATCTTGGAGGTCTCTTCCAACCTGGTTGATTCTATGATCCTATGATTCTAATTGAGTATGGGATCTAGTCCTCTTCCAAATGAGTTTGATACCTGTGTTCTAAGCACCATAGAATGAATCATAGAACGGTTTAGGTTTGAAGTGACCTCAAAGATCATCTAGTTCCAACCCTCCACCATAGGCAGGGACCCCAGCATCTATGAAATCAATCCAATGTGGTGCCATTGTCCTGCTTCTCGTGCCAAGCAGTGATGAGAAATGATGCCCTGGTTTGTCTTGATGCGTTTGTTACTTATGTGACTGGTTCTTACCTTTTGCACGCAGGCAGAATCCTAATCAGCTTTCATTAAGACTAATGCTAACTGTTGATTTACTACAAAGAGTATTTCGATTGAATTTAGCATTTTGGATAGGGTGTGATAATTACCTGCTGTTGACATTCAATTTTGCAGGCCTGGAGTTTACAAACAAATCCCCCACCTTTGTTGGGCACATTAGCAATTGAGATGATGCCCTCCTAAATCACTGTCTGTGCAAATGGTAAATCTCTGCAATCAATCTTCCTTTTCTTCAGAAATAAATTTGGGAGGGATTTGCATAATTGGCCTTGCTTGGTAAGTCTGATGTATAATGTTGTCTCTTAAATGTGCTGCTACCTGGAATCATGATGAAGTGTCGACAGGCAGGAAGGGAATAGAAGACAAGCCTTTAGTGATGGAGGCAGCTGATCTCACGAGGTGAGAGATGGCATCTAGTGGTGGTGTGATTTGAAGTGGCTTTGTAACTTGGTGTAGGGGTTTTGATGTGAAGGGTGAGAGAGAAAAATACAGGCCTCAATTGCATCAAAAAGCTTTAATTTTCACTGAACTTCAAAGTGAAATCTGTGCTGAGAAGTGCTTCTAAGAGGCAGTGAAGGTGATGCAAATGAATGTCCTCACTTCTGTTTGAAAATACATGGAGTGAACATGGAGTAATACCTGGGTAAGAGCATGAGTTTCTCAGGAGCTTTACAGCATTCCAGCTGCTACCATACACTGCCCTGCAAGCTGCAGGGATTGAATTAGGCAGCAGGATTTTACCTTCCTGCCCTCTGCCAGGTTATGTTGCAGTCAGGTCATAGAATCATAGAATGGTTTAGGGTGGAAGGATCAGCCAGTTCCAACCCACTGCCATAGGCAGAGACACCTCCCACTAGAATAGGTTGTGCAAGGCACACACACTCAAAACCTCATCCAACCTGGCCTTGAACACCTCCCTGGCCAATCTGTGCCAGTGTCTCACCACCCTCACTACAAAGAACCCTTCCCCAACATCTAGTTTGAATCTCCCCTCTGCCAGTTCAAACCCATTGCTCCTCATCCTGTCATTACAAGACCTTGTCAATAGTCCCTCCCCAGCCTTCCTGTAGCCCCCTTCAGATACTGGAAGGCCACTATAAGGTCTTCTAGAAGCCTTCTGTTCTCCAGGCTGCAGAGCCCTACCTCTTGTAGCCTGTCCTCATAGCAGAGCTGCTGCAGCCCTCTGATGTCATATAGTTAAATTCTGGGTGACACAGGCAGTGTTGTCTCACTCTACAGCAGATGCTCCTAAAGCTGCTTCTGCTACCAGTGTGTGCTCACTACCACCACCACGGTCAGTTCCATGGTCCTTGCCACTACATGCTTGAGGAGGAAGTTCTTCACAGAGAGAGTGATTGGCATTGGAATGGGCTGCCCAGGGAGGTGGTGGAGGCACTGTCCTTGGAGGTCTTCAAGGAAAGCCTGGCTGAGGCACTTAGTGCCATGGTCTGGTTGATTGGCCAGGGCTGGGTGCTAGGTTGGGCTGCTGAGCTTGGAGGTCTCTCCCAGCCTGCTTGATTCTATAATTCTATAGGCCATATAACATACCCAGTGTTCAGCAGCATACTACTGCTCCTACTGCCTGAGATCAGCAGCCACCATGAGCCAAGCTTCACCGCTGGTGAAAGGCATCACAGAAGAGTGTGCAGAGGCAAATGACCCAGGACTACAGCAGAAGAGGTGAATGTCAGTGTTGCTGCCTGTCCATTGGGTAATGTGGTCCAGTCCAGGTTCATAGGCCAAAATGTCTATCAAGAAAGTGTGGTACAGCTTGATTATTATTAGAACCATAGGATCATAGAATCAGCCAGGGTGGGAAGGGACCACAAGGAGCAGCTAGTTCCAATTCTCCTGCCTTGGGCAGGGACACCCTACCCTAGAGCAGGCTGCACACAGCCTCAGCCAGCCTGGCCTCGAACACCTCCAGCCATGGGGCCTCAACCACCTCCCTGGGCAACCGATTCCAGCCTCTCACCACTCTCATCACCAACAACTTCCTCCTCATGGCCAGGCTGACTCTCCCCACCTCCAGCTCTGCTCCATTCCCCCCAGTCCTCTCACTCCCTGATAGCCTGAAAAGTCCCTCCCCAGCTTTTTTGCAGACCCCTTTCAGATACTGATTATTCTTTGTCTACTTTTCTTTCTGTAATGTAAACTTTGGGCATTGCTTCCTCACTGGCGTGCAGAGAGGCAAAGTTCCTCTGTTATTATCAGGGCTGTGTAGTTTCCTCTGCAGCAAGCAAACCAAAGGAATAGATCACTTTATTTTTCCTGCACTGGCACAAAGAGTTTAGTGCTGCCAGCTCTGCCATACCATAGAGCCATGCACTCTCCCTAGGGCCACAGAGGACACTGCATGCCCACCCAAAGTGCTGGTGGGGCAAACGCCAGGTGGAAACATCCTGCCTGAGTGCTGCTGGTGGCTCTTGCTTCTCTTTCAGCTGTGAAACTTCTGTACTTGCTTCACCTTCCCCTCTGGGTCTGGAAACAGATATGCTATCTGCTTTCCCTTATCTTCTGTGCACTCTTTGATAGATGTCTCACAACCTCATCTCTGCTGGTGCTGTGATAAGGTTACTGTAATAGGCTTTGGGGTTTTACAGTACAAACACCTGTTGCTATGCTTAAGGCTCTGTATTTACCCTCTGTAAGAGGTGATGCCTGCTACCTTGAGCACTCCTTGCACTCCAGCAGTTCCCTTTCTGCACAAAGGAATATCTTTCAGCACCCTGGCTGTTTTGGAAGCTGTGACTTTTGGACCAGAAGTATTTTAATCTGAGGGAATCAATGTCACATCCTCGTCTGTCAGCTGTTAAGGAGAGAAATTCAAAGAAGCCTGGGAGGGTGGTGAGAGATTTGATAACTTCACCAGTGAGCTGTGCTGTGTTTGCTATCAGTGTGAGAATCAGACTCCACCTGCAGTACTGTGTGCAGTTCTGGAGCCCCCAGCACAAGAAGGACATGGAAGTGTTGGAGCCAGTCCAGAGGAGGCCACCAAGATGCTGAGAGGGCTGCAGCAGCTCTGCTATGAGCACAGGCTACAAGAGCTGGGGCTCTGCAGCCTGGAGAAGAGAAGGCTTGGAGGAGACCTTGGAGTGGCCTTCCAGTATCTGAAGGGGGCTACAAGAAGGCTGTGGAGGGACTATTGACAAGGTCTTGGAATGACAGGATGAGGAGGAATGGGTTTGAACTGGCAGAGGTGAGATTCAAACTGGGTGTTGAGGAAGGGTTGTTTGCAGTGAGGGTGGGGAGACACTGGCACAGGTTGCCCAGGGAGGTGGTGGAGCACAGAAGCACCCAAGGTGATCCAAGATCCAAGATCACCTTGGGTGCTTCTGTGCTCCACAACCTCCCTGGAGGTGTTCAAGGCCAGGTTGGATAAGGCTTTGAGCAACCTGTTCTATTGGGAGATGTCCCTGCCTATGTCAGGGAGTTGGAACTGGATGATCCTTTAGGTTCCAACCTATCTATTCTGTGTTCTTACACTACCAAAGTTCCCATCTTTCTGTATGCCCTAGGGCATCTCTGGCTTGCCTAGCAGAATCAAAGAATTATCATACAACACTACACAGAGGCAGAGCTGGGGTTTTGGTTTCGTGTTTATATTTGACCCATGACCATATCATTTAGGACAAACTTCATTTGTCAGCTTGTTTTTGCAGATGAAAGAATTAACCATGCCCGTTGGGGATCCCCATTCCAGTTTCTTTCAGTCTGCTTGGGTTTGGATGGACACAGGCAACAAAGAAGTGAGCTGATGGGATTTCTGTCATTTCACACCCCTGGAGTGCTGAGTCCAGTTCTGGGCCCCTCAATTCAAGAGGGATGTTGAGATGCTGGAATGTGTCCAGAGAAGGACAGAATGGCTGAGGAGGGGCCTGGAGCACAGCCCTATGAGAAGAGGCTGAGGGAGTTGGGGGTGTGCAGCCTGCAGCAGAGGAGGCTCAGGGCAGAGCTCATTGCTGCCTGCAGCTCCCTGAAGGGAGGCTGTAGCCAGGTGGGGTTGGGCTCTTCTCCCAGGCAAGCAGCAACAGAAGAAGGGGACACAGCCTCAAACTGTGCCAGGTCAGGTTCAGGCTGGATGTTAGGAGGAAGAGGTTCTTCACAGAAAGAGTGAATGGGCTGCCCAGGGAGGTGGTGGAGTCCCCATCCCTGGAGGTGTTTAAGAGGAGAGTGGATGAGGCACTTGGTGCCATGGTTTAGTTAATTAGGAGGGTTAGGTGCTAGGTTGGCCTGGATGATCCTAGAGGCCTTTTCCAACCCGGTGAATTCTGTGACTCCCTTACACTGTGTGCTGTTAGAGATAACTTCATCTGTCCCTGCATGTGTGCACTGTGGTGCAACACATCACTGCCATCCTGCTGCGGTAAAGGCTGACACTTGTGATTGCTGTTACAGCGCTGCATGGGAGCG
The DNA here is from genome assembly GCF_015220805.1 of Pogoniulus pusillus. Lineage (NCBI taxonomy): Eukaryota > Metazoa > Chordata > Aves > Piciformes > Lybiidae > Pogoniulus > Pogoniulus pusillus. Next base: position 29,297,823 of record NC_087276.1, on the reverse strand, counting down.
CAGGAGCTCAATAGTGCCCTGCAGGTTAAGGGGGAGGAAAGGCACAAGAGGTTGTGTATAGCCTGATGGTGGACAAAACCCTCTCAAGTGAAAGCTGCTGTTGCTGGTGAGGCTTTTGGTTTACTGTAGCCCACTTGCCTGTGTCTGCTGATGAATAAAGAAGGCTTGTGAGGCTTGGGGGAACCTCTACAGCTTTGAATAAGGATTTCTTAATGCCATTTCATTCTGTTCTCGTGAGATGATCCACAAGCACACTGCTCTTTAAAGCATGGTGATAGGTGAAGTGTCATTTCTGCTGAAAGCACAGGCCAAACCTTGGCTTGGATGCAGGTAAGCTCATTTTCCACACTTACTTTTCCACTTAAATGCAGCATCTGGTGGTGGCAACAGGCTTAGATGTGGAGCAATGGAAGTCAGCAGCACCGTTCTGCAGGGCCATGTGCACTCAGGTTGATTTTGTCCTCTGGATGAGTAAGAACAGAGTATAAAGCAGGGGTGGGGTTTGGGTGGGGAGAAGCTGTGCAGTCTTATTGATCAGTAATTTCATTGCTTCTATAGATAGAAGCACTGATGGCATCGCTAAGAACCCATTGCAGTTGTGTGGCTGATAACATAATGGATGTGGGGCTAGGAGTTATGGACATGAGAAGTAATTAGTAGTATTGACAGAGATGCCAACTCTCACTATTTCTGCTTTGCAAAACCCTTGCTTATTGACTGTGACTTGCTGCCCAGGCTAACCTCCTGAGTAGTGGTCTGCTTTTCCTGCCCATTTGATTGCTTCTGGAGGCACGCTGAGCCACAGCAATGTGGTTGAAGCACTAACTGTGCTCTCATACATTGAGCTGTGTGATTTCATCCCAGAAATGTGTTTTCTGTCATCCTGTGTGCAATCCAAGCTGCAGAGGGAACCCACATCTCCTCGTAAGAGGATGTGTTAGGTGAGGATGTCTGGATGTGTTCCTCTGTGATCTGTGTTGGATAGTATTGTCCTGCTCTGGACTTGATGATCTCCCTGGTTCCCTTCCAACCCCTAACATCCTGTGAGCCTGTGATCTTGTGATAAGAAAAGTTGTGCTAGAAGTCCTCTGGTCTCTTGCCTGTCCATTCTAGCCTTTGTTTACTGGGAAGCTTGAAATGTGTGCAGGAACATCTGTTGCAAGCAATGAACTTCTTCCCCTTCTTATTTCTTTTCACAGCACAGCTGTATGTAAGAGGTCTGGCAAGGGGATAAAGTGGACAGGCAGAAGCAGAGTTGTTTAGGTTGGAAAAGATCTTGGCAGCAAGTGGAACTGCTCTGATTGAGACCTTGAGAGTCTAGGCTTTTCCCTCTCTGCCATCACCCTTGCATGCTTTGGGAGATGTGGCAGTGATACCTGTTGCTTTGGTACAAGCAAGGAGTTACAAGACACATTCCTTTGTCATCTCAGTGCAAATCTCAGAAGCCAATTTTCTGGACTGAAGTTGAAGGCCAAAGTTTCTTTGTCTCACCTCAGGCCCATCTCAGAGTTTCATAGCATCATAGAATCAGTCAGGGTTGGAAGGGACCACAAGGATCATCTAGTGCCACCCCCCCTGCCATGGGCAGGGACACCCTACCCTAGATCAATTGGTTGAATTGTGTTTCCTGAACCTAGTTTAGGCAGCTTCAAAGCCTTTGTTTTGTTTGTGCTCTTTCCTGATTCAAGCCATTGGATGATCTGCTTCTCATGCTATCAACATACTACAGTTGACAGGATTTGTACCATTTGTTTTTTCCTGCCTCCAATGTTTCTTTTTGTGGAGGTAGAACCATAGAATCACAGAATCAGTCAGGGTTGGAGGGGACCACAAGGAGTAGCCAGTTCCAACCCCCCTGCCTTAAGCAGGGACACCCTACCCTAGAGCAGGCTGCCCACAGCCTCAGCCAGCCTGGCCTCAAACACCTCCAGCCATGGGGCCTCAACCACCTCCCTGGGCAACCCAGTCCAGCCTCTCACCACTCTCATCACCAACAACTTCCTCCTCACAGCCAGGCTGAATCTCCCCACCTCCAGCTTTGCTCCATTCCCCCCAGTCCTGGCACTCCCTCACAGCCTAAAAATCCCTCCCCAGCTTTTTTGTAGCCCCCTTCAGATCCTGGAAGGCCACAAGAAGGTCACCTCAGAGCCTCCTCTTCTCCAGCCTGCACAGCTCCAGCTCTTTCAGTCTGTGCTCACAGCAGAGCTGCTGCAGCCCTCTCAGCATCCTCCTGGCCCTGCTCTGGACACTCTCCAGCATCTCCACAGCCCTCTTGTCCCAGGGGCTCCAGAGCTGGATGCAGTACTCCAGGTGGGGTCTCAGCAGAGCACAGTAGAGGGAGAGAATCCCCTCCCTGGCCCTGCTGGCCACACTGCTGCTGCTGCAGCCCAGCCTCTGCTTGGCTTTCTGGGCTGCAAGTGCACACTGCTGGCTCCTGTTGAGCTTCTGGTCCACCAGCACCCCCAAGTCCCTCTCCTCAGGGCTGCTCTCCAGCCACTCACTGCCCAGCCTGATTTGTGCTTGGTGGTTTCCCACCTGAGCATTTTCACTGGTTCCCTTAGGTTACTGAGTGGCACAGCCTTGTCTTTCACAAGCCATCTTGGGAAGAGTAAAGGGGAATGCCATGGCTGTACTTTGGTTAAAAGGGCCTGCCAGGATTGGGATAGTGCCTCAAGTGGAGTGAGGAATTCTCCTGCAGTCAAAATGATCTAATAGCAAGCAGTGGCATTTAATGCCAGCCAGCAGGTCCTCCTTAAAGGGGATTGAGAAGCAGGTAAGAAGATGTCTCTAGGAACAAAGGACATGCTTTCAGTAGCCACACCTAATGATTACCCTGAGGAACCTCATCTGTCAAAAGCATGCCACTCATCACTGATCTCATTTAAGCTTTAATAAAGCATGTGACTCAAAGCCTTTCAATTCAATCGTTCTTTGGTACTGCCCTATGCATTTAATTAGGGAGCTTAAAAGCCACCAGTGTTTAGTTCTCTAACCTTCCTTGTCCCTTTTCCCATCTCCCACCTTTCCTTTTCATATCCAAACTGTAGTTGCCTTGTGGGAAAAGCAGCCAGCTGAGATAATTGAGGGGATGAGAAAGAGACAGATGATACTGTGTGTGTAAGTGTATAGGTGTATGAGATGCAGCAGTGGTGACAGGCTGTCAATGGCTCCATGGCCAAGTGCAGGCCAGTGACAAGTGGAGTCCCTCAGGGATCAGTCCTGGGACCAGTTTTGTTCAACATCTCTGTCGGTGCCATGGACAGAGGCATTGAGTGCAGCCTCAGCAAGTTTGCTGATCATACCAAGCTGTGTGGTGCAGTAGCCAGGCTGGAGGGCAGGGATCTATCCAGAGGGACCTGCTCAGGCTGCAGAGGTGAGCACAAGCCAAGCTCAGGAGGTTCAAGGCCAAGTGCAAGGTCATGAATCTCTGTCAAGGCAATGCCAAGCACAACTCCAGGCTGGGCAGTGAGTGGCTGGAGAGCAGCCCTGAGGAGAGGGACTTGGGAGTGCTGCTGGACCAGAAGATCAGCAGGAGCCAGCAGTGTGCACTTGCAGCCCAGAAACACAACCAGAGCCTGGGCTGCAGCAGCAGCAGTGTGGCCAGAAGGGCCAGGGAGGTGATTCTCCCCCTCTACTCTGCTCTGCTGAGACCCCACCTGGAGTACTGCATCCAGTTCTGGAGCCCCTGGGACAAGAAGCATGTGGAGATGCTGGAGAGTGTCCAGAGCAGGGCCAGGAGGATGCTCAGAGGCTGCAGCAGCTCTGCTGTGAGCACAGACTGAAAGAGTTGGGGCTGTGCAGTGTGGAGCAGAGGAGGCTCTGAGGTGACCTTCTTGTGGCCTTCCAGGATCTGAAGGGGGCTGCAAAAAAACTGGGGAGGGACGTTTTAGGCTGTCAGGGAGTGCCAGGACTGGGGGGAATGGAGCAAAGCTGGAGGTGGGGAGAGTCAGAGTGGCTGTGAGGAGGAAGTTGTTGGTGATGAGAGTGGTGAGAGGCTGGCATGGGTTGCCCAGGGAGGTGGTTGAGGCCCCATGGCTGGAGGTGTTTGAGGCCAGGCTGGCTGAGGCTGTGTGCAGCCTGCTCTAGGGTAGGGTGTCCCTGGGCATGGCAGGGGGTTGGAACTGGCTGCTCCTTGTGGTCCCTTCCCACCCTGACTGATTCTATGATTCTAAGTTCATCCTCCTCTGTGGGTGAGACATGGCAGCTGCTTGACAGTGGTCAAGTGAAGTACTTGAAGAGTAAAATTATGGAGGAGAATTCTCGTGTAGAGATTCTGTGTTGATTTCTTTCCAGGTCCAGAGTCCCATCTCCTTCATTGTGTTAGGAAAGATGACTTCAAAATTAAAGCACATCTGTTTTTAAACTCTCTTGGAGAGAATCAGTGCCCAACAGCTGAGTTAAAAGGACTGAGACTGGAAACATGAAATGGAAAGGATGAGGTTCTTTGCAAAGGATTATAAGTCATAGGAATCCCAGGAGCCACTGCCTTGGGATTATCAGGCAGCTACAATTTTCAAGTGCATTTTTCCCCCTGCAGTTTTTCTCTGGGTGGCTTTTTTTTGTCCCCCTAGACCAGTTCCAAATGATTCCACTGATAGGCTTCCAAGACCAATTTAATGCCTAAACTGTAGATATTAAATCTCCCCTTGAATTTCTGGCTGAGCAGCAGAATTGAGTCACAATTCTCATCTATTAAAAATTAAAGAGTAGATTCCCTTTGCAGTTTGCATCTCCCAAAATCCCTCTTGAAATTCTGCCTTGCTGTTTGCCTTTCCTTTAGTGCCAGGCTGGGGGTTATTAATGGAGTTTTAAATCAAGTTAATTATGTTTCTAACACAAACTCTGCATAAAGCAAACATCCTAACTCCTACAGAGTCACTAGTTTCAGACTGGCAAGCTGAGTGTGGTGCAGCTGGTGATGCTAACAGTGGCAACAAGCTGGCCAACACGAGGTGACACAGTTATCACTTGTCGGGTCTCAGATTGACTGGACTTGTGTGGGGCTTGTCTTCAATGGCCATGCTGCATTTTGCTGTCCTGGGCTTTCTTTGCCTTCTATTTGTCTTCCTTTCCTTTCCTTTCCTTTCCTTTCCTTTCCTTTCCTTTCCTTTCCTTTCCTTTCCTTTCCTTTCCTTTCCTTTCCTTTCCTTTCCTTTCCTTTCCTACTCTTTTTCTTTCTCTCTTTCCTCCTTTCACTCTTACCTCCTTTCCTTCTTTCTTTCTTTCTTTCTTTCTTTCTTTCTTTCTTTCTTTCTTTCTTTCTTTCTTTCTTTCTTTCTTTCTTTCTTTCTTTCTTTCTTTCTTTCTTTCTTTCTTTCTTTCTTTCTTTCTTTCTTTCTTTCTTTCTTTCTTTCTTTCTTCTTTCTTTCTTTCTTTCTTTCTTTCTTTCTTTCTTTCTTTCTTTCTTTCTTTCTTTCTTTCTTTCTTTCTTCTTTCTTTCTTTCCTTCTTTCTTTCTTTCTTTCTTTCTTTCTTTCTTTCTTTCTTTCTTTCTTTCTTTCTTTCTTTCTTCCTTCCTTCCTTCCTTCCTTCCTTCCTTCCTTCCTTCCTTCCTTCCTTCCTTCCTTCCTTCCTTCCTTCCTTCCTTTCCTCCTTTCTTTCCTTCTTTCCTCTCTTCTTTCCTCCTTCCTTCCTTCCTTCCTTCCTTCCTTCCTTCCTTCCTTCCTTCCTTCCTTCCTTCCTTCCTTCCTTCCTTCCTTCCTTCCTTCCTTTCCTCCTTTCTTTCCTTCTTTCCTCTCTTCTTTCCTCCTTCCTTTCTTTCTTTCTTTCTTCCTTCCTTCCTTCCTTCCTTCCTTCCTTCCTTCCTTCCTTCCTTCCTTCCTTCCTTCCTTCCTTCCTTCCTTCCTTTCTTTCCTTCTTTCCTTCTTTCCTCTCTTCATTCCTCCTTTCTTTCTTTCTTTCTTTCTTTCTTTCTTTCTTTCTTTCTTTCTTTCTTTCTTTCTTTCTTTCTTTCTTTCTTTCTTTCTCTCATTCTGTCTTTCTCCCTTCCTCTCTCTCTTTCTCTCTCTCTCTCTCTCTCTCTCTTTCTTTATTTCCTCCTTCCTTCCAGAATTCCAGACTTGTGCTTCTGGTGGAGTTAAAGATCTCTGAGCTGAGCTGTGTGCAAGTGCACCTGGGCAGCTTCAGAATTGGTCTTTTAATTGTCACTGCAGTGGTGGGGGAAAAAGCCCTAAATTCTGACTGGTCCTTCCCATAAAGCACGAATCTGAGGAACACATCTGTGTGATGCAAGGATGCTGAAAAGGGCGAACACTCACAAGATAAGCAATGAGCAAACTCCAGGCATGTCCATTCTAAAATCCCTTCTGTTCTCTCCTTTGAAGCCTTAACCAACAGAGAGGCTGCATTCAGCTCAAACTCAGCAGTGCCATCTCCCAGGAGACAGAGCTGTGACACCTAAAACAAGCACAACTTCACCCCCCTGATGTGACTGGCACCTCTGAGTTACAGTTCCACTCTACCACAGGGCAATCAAAAGATGATAAAGTGCATAGTCATAGGCAGTGATTCTTACTGCCTTTCATCCATGTGATGAGCCTGGCTGGCAGAAATGAGAAAGAGAGAAGGCAGGAGATGTTCTGCACTGTTCCTGGAAGTGCTGAAAGACTTCTTGCCCCCTGAGAGTCTCACCTCTTGCAGCTCCTGTGTTACTGCCCTGACTTTCACAGAAGGCTTTGGGACTGATCCCGAATTCATTCCCATTATGGGAGGCTTTCTGTCAACTCAAGATCACTGCTTGCTGTCAGTCATTGCCACAAAATGAATGGTAGTGCATGGGTGTGGGAAAGGCACTGTGTTCTTCACAGAGAGAGTGATTGGCATTGGAATGGGCTGCCCAGGTAGGTGGTGGAGTCACCGTGCCTGGAGGTGTCCAAGCAAAGCCTGGATGAGGCACTTAGAGTCATGGTCTGGTTGATAGGCCAGGGCTGGGTGCTAGGTTGGGCTGGCTGAGCTTGGAGGTCTCTGCCAACCTGATTGATTCTATGATTCTATGGCAAAGAGGGACACAATACATAGGCATAACCTAGACTTTCTGGATAGAATCAGAAGCATTGTGAGGAGATAGGCACCAGGATGAAAAATCACCCAATCCCAGGTACCAATCTCAGGTTTTAAGCTCTCTCCATTTGTGGAGCTCCCATATCTCTGGGAAGGGTGCAGACCAAATTTAAAAGGACTGCAGAACTGGTTTGGTTTTCAGGAGCAGTGTGGGCAGCAGGACAAGGGAGGTTCTTCTGCCCCTGTGCTCAGCACTGCTCAGGCCACCCCTTGAGTGCTGTGTCCAGTTCTGGGCTCCTCAGTTCAAGAGAGATGTTGAGGTGCTGGAAGGTGTCCAGAGAAGGGCAACGAAGCTGGTGAGGGGCCTGGAGCAGAGCCCTGTGAGGAGAGGCTGAGGGAGCTGGGGGTGTGCAGCCTGCAGCAGAGGAGGCTCAGGGCAGAGCTCATTGCTGTCTGCCACTACCTGCAGGGAGGCTGTAGCCAGGTGGGGTTGGGCTCTGCTGCCAGACACCCAGCAACAGAAGAAGGGGACACAGTCTCAAGCTGTGCCAGGGGAGGTCTAGGCTGGATGTTGTTAGGAAGTTGTTGTCAGAGAGAGTGATTGGCATTGGAATGGGCTGCCCAGGGAGGTGGTGGAGTTGCTGTGCCTGGAGGTGCTGAAGCAAAGCCTGGCTGAGGCACTTAGTGCCATGGTCTGGTTGATTGGCCAGGGCTGGGTGCTAGGTTGGACTGGATGATCTTGGAGGTCTCTTCCAACCTGGTTGATTCTATGATTCTATGGTTACTTATGTCTTCTGGAGCACATTAGAATTAATTGGCAGACACCCAGTGACCTGCAGACTGATGAGCACACCAGCTCCAGAAACTTGCTGCTGCTGTGAGCTCTGGGGCAGATGGACTGCCAGAGTGGAAGAAAATGTTGGTTGAAGTGTAAGAAAGTGGAAGCTTTTGTCCTCATCAGAGTCCAGCAGAGGTGTGCAGTTCTACTTTCCTCTCAAGGACAGAAAATGTGATCATTTGGAAAATGGATGCTCTTTTCCAGCTGCTGCACCTGGTTAGCCTCTGCTGTGGAAAGGCCAGAGCAATAACAGTGAGCAAAAGGCCAGGGATCAAATAGCTTGTCATATTTTTCTCCCCCATGTCTCATCAATCAATGTACTGGGGGTCTAGATTTATGACCCTGCTCTAAACTGCAGCCTTCTCAAAGCTCAGGTTTGGTTGGATGGAGCAGAGAGGAGGAGATGCTGCTCTCTGAGACCTCTGAAGTAATTGTGTTGAAGGGAACACATCTGCCTACAGGATCAGGCTGCAGCTGTGCCATGTGCTCTGAAAGTAGGCTTCTTGTGCTGGCCAGTGCTAGTGAGCAGGAGTTCTGTACCTTAAGTCAGCCTCACGACTCTGCCTCTGGCAAGAACACATTCATAAGTGAGATCAGGACTGGGGCCATGTCTTTGGAAATGTGTTGGCATTCCATGCTTTATGGGCCTGGAGCACAGCCCTGTGAGGAGAGGCTGAGGGAGCTGGGGGTGTGCAGCCTGCAGAAGAGGAGGCTCAGGGCAGAGCTCATTGCTGTCTACAACTAGCTGAAGGGAGGCTGTAGCCAGGTGGGGTTGGGCTCTTCTGCCAGGCAAGCAGCAACAGAACAAGGGGACACAGTCTCAGGTTGTGGCAGGGGAGGTCTAGGCTGGATGTTAGGAGGAAGCTGTTGGCAGAGAGAGTGATTGGCATTGGAATGGGCTGCCCAGGGAGGTGGTGGAGTCCCCATCCCTGGGGGTGTTGAAGCCAAGCCTGGCTGGGGCACTTAGTGTCATGGTCTGGTTGCTTGGCTAGGGCTGGGTGCTAGGTTGCCCTGGCTGAGTTTGGAGGTCTCTTCCAACCTGGTGGATTCTATGATTCTATGTCAACCTGTAGCCATTAGCTCACTGAAGTGAATGAGGGGTGTGATGTGTTTTTCTCCCTGAAAACAGCCTAAAGAGAGGCCTGTGAGGGTGATGAGGGGACTGGAGCACTGCCTGCTGAGGAGAGGCTGAGGGACCTGGGGCTTTTTTGGTCTGGAGGAGAGAAGACTGAGAGGGCATTTCATCAATGTTTATAACTATCTGAGGGCTGGGGGTCAGGAGAGGGGGGACAGGCTCTGCTCACTGCTCCCTGGGATAGGACAAGCAACAATGGGTGCAAGTTGCAGCAAAAGAGGTTCTGCTTCAACACAAGGGGGAACTTCTTTCCTGTAAGGGTCCAAGAGCACTGGCACAGGCTGCCCAGAGAGGTTGTGGAGTCTCCTTCTATGGAGCATATCAAGGCCTGTCTGGATATGTTCCTCTGTGTTCTGTGCTAGATTGTGTGGTCCTGCTCTGGCAGGGGGGTTGCACTCGATGATCTCCTTGGGTCCTTTCCAACCCCTAACATCCTGTGATCTATGATCCTGTGATCTCTTTGGGTCCCTTCTAACCCCTGACATCCTGTGAGCCTGTGCAAATATCCCAGAAGCACACAAAAAGAAGCTCATGCTGCATTATGCTGAGTTTCCCCCTGACTTTATTGCCTTTATTCTGCTGCAGCTACAGGAAACTCATTTAAACTATGAAACTTCTTTGGCCTGGATCCTTTGTGTTGATGAACCAGAGCTGACTTTCTCTGGAGAGCCAGGATGTTATTAAAGCACTTAACCTAGCTCTGCTGTGGCTATCAATTATACCCTTCATTTACACTATACAAGCCTGACAGCTTATTTGAAGTTCAAGAGGTGTTTTTAATGAGATGTTAATTGAGTACACCTGCAGCTGGCTAAAATTTTCATGGACCATTAAGGGTGATCTTTTCCCTTCCCAAATTCCTTGGTTTTCCTAGGTTCTTCTACAGTGTTCAGTCTAGAAGGATGGACTTTTTAAGATATGCCAACTAGAGCCATAATCAATGCTTGTGATTTATGACTGGCACTTGAAGCTCATTAGCTAAGTCATCATGAGTGGTAGGTTGACCCTGACTGGACACCAGGTGCCCACTAAAGCTGCTCTATCCCTCCTCAGCTGGACAGAGGGCAGAAAATATGGTGGAATCTCCTGGGTTGAGATAAAGACAGGGAGAGATCATTTGCTAATTGCCATTGCTGCAAGAACAGATTCAGGCTGGAGAAATTGGTTTGGTTCATTGCTGGTCACATCAGAGTAATGAGAAATAAACCCAAATCTTGAAAACAAATTCTCCCCATCCATCCTTAACTTTACTCCAGATTTTCCTACCTCCTCTTGCACAGGAAGGGACAGAGAATGGAGGCTGTGATCAGTTACTGGCAGGAGTCTGCTCCAGTGCAGCCTTCCCACTAGTTCAGAGCCTCCTTCAGGCATTCAATCATAGAATCATAAAACCATAGATTCATCCAGGTTGGAAGACAGCTCCAAGCTCATCCAGCCCAACCTAGCACCCAGCCCTGGCCAATCAACCAGACCATGGCACTAAGTGCCCCAGCCAGGCTTTGCTTCAACAACTCCAGGCAAGGCAACTCCACCACCTCCCTGGGCAGCCCATTCCAATGCCAATCACTCTCTCTGACAACAACTTCCTCCTAACATTCAGCCTAGACCTGCCCTGGCACAACTTGACATTCTGTCCCCTTGTTTTGCTGCTGGCTGCCTGGCAGCAGAGCCCAACCCCACCTGGCTACAGCCTCCCTTCAGGGAGCTGCAGACAGCAATGAGGTCTGCCCTGAGCCTCCTCTTCTGCAGGCTGCACATACCTGACTAAATTAGAGGGTAAACTTAAGGTGTCAGCTGAGAGGAGGAACCTGGGGACAAGAGCACTGCTCTATCAGACCAAAACAAAACCCAAAGCACTGCTTCATAAAACACCAACTTTGAACAGACATTTTCATGCTAAACAGCAACAATGAAAAGAGTTATGAAACCAGAAACTTTTAATGATGCCTAAGCTCTCATATTCCACTCTCATTACCAGATCAGGTGGAAAAAATGTTTAGGAATATTATTGGCTTTAAAAATCATTGCCTGATAGACCTGGGAAGCTGCTGGGTCTAAGTGTTAATTGGCCATATTCAGAGCAAAGGATTATTAGCAGTGTACATCTTAGCTTCACATTGAGAATCTGTGTGTACAGAATTATAGATGGGCTGAGGCTGGAAGGGACCTGTAGACATCATCTGGTCCAGCCCCCTGATCAAGCAGGGTCTGATGTTGCAGCAGTTGACCACAGTGATATTCTGCATTTGGAAGCTGAGCACTAAATTGCTTTAAAGGTGCCATTATGGTTATAACAATAATTACTCTCTAGGAGCTCAAGTGCTAAAACATTTATTTGGTTGATGAACTCTGAGTGCCTGTAGTGCCTTACTGCTGATCAAGGCCATGTGTGTTGCTTACAAATAAGGTCTCAGTGTCAGCCACTGATGTGCTCTGAAAAAAAATAGACCTGCAGACCAGGCTCTCTCTTCTAAAATTATCCTTTGTTCTAAGCAGTTATTGACTGCTACAGATTTTTCTTAGTAGAACATGTTGGACATTGAACACTGCAGTAGACTGGTAAGGACCTTTGCTCAGCTTTGCTCAGAAGGCTGAACTCATGTAACTTCCCTCTGCAGGTAGATCATAGAACCAGAGAATCAACCAGGTTGGAAGAGACCTCCAAGATCATCCAGGCCAACCTAGCACCCAGCCCTAGACAATCAACCAGACCATGGCACTAAGTGCCCCAGCCAGGCTTGGCTTCAACACCTCCAGGCACAGCGACTCCACCACCTCCCTGGGCAGCCCATTCCAATGCCAATCACTCTCTCTGCCAACAGCTTCCTCCCAATATGAAGCCTATGACAGAATGCTCATGATACTCAGCTAATGATTAGCAGGGCAGCAGAATGCTGGGGTTAGATCATGCCTAGAATAAGAGGACACATGCCCTCTGCACATTGAGCAGTAACTCCTTGTGCTCAAAGGTACCCCTTTTGCTAGCAATTATTATCCGTCCTTTCTCATGAGGAGATCAAAGATCACATTGGGTGATTCTGTGCTCCACAGCCTCCCTGGAGGTGTTGAAGGCCAGGTTGGATGAGGCCTTGGTGACCTGTTCTGGTGGGAGGTGTCTGCCTATTCTAGGGGGCTGGAACTGGCTGAGCTTTGAGGTGCCTTCCAACCTCAACCATTCTATGATCTGTGACCTGTGGACCTTCTGGGTTTTCCTCTATTGATTCAAAGGGGTTCAGGAAAAGAGAGTTTGAATGCAGAGCCTTCAGATGTGAGTGTTCCACACTCTCACTGGAACATATTTTAGGGTCCATAAATCAGAAGATTGAAAATCCTTTCTCTAAACACACTAAGCACACAGCAGTTTTCCACAAGAAAAGACTAAAGTGATTTGTTACATTGCAAACTAATCTTAGCACCAAATTCTCTGGGGTATTTGCTGCAGGCTCCTTGTACCTCTAGAGCAGGAACTTTGCAGAGCAGAAACCTGCATGCAGCTCTGAAGCAGAGTTAGCTCATTTATGTTCACAAGCCTCTGAAGCCACAGTGCATAACATGATTGGTCTCCAGTCAGTGCTGCACCTCAGTGCTGTGTCGGCCAGAAAGCTCAGAGGCTGCCAGGAGGGAGCTCTGGCAGGAATTGTCCACTAATAAATTGAAGGAAGGTTTGAAAAGTCTCCAAAGAGGCAGGGGTTCACACTAAAACATTTGCACTGTTTGCACCTGGATGGCTGCTTCACCTGAAGTCTTAGCAGTGCGTGAAGATGGGGCCAAATCCTGCTCTGGTACAACACTGCTGCTTTGTTGCAGTGACCCTGATGTCAATGTGTGATTGCCAAGATCAACTGAACAGAATGATTTCCACCCTACCCCCCCCCCCCCCCCATTCCCTAGATGGGGCTAATTACCTGTCTGTTAATGAGAAGAGTGCACTTAGAATCATAGAATCAACCAGGTTGGAAGAGACCTCCAAGCTCATCCTATCCAACCTAGCACCCAGCCCTGGCCAAGCAACCAGACCATTAAATATATCTGCATGAAAGTCCAAAAGCACAGAACAAAATTCACTGAATATATTCAAGAAGGATTGGGGTTTTTTGAGATAGAGGTGCCCAAATGGAAGCCACAATGAAACAAAACCCCAACCTCACCAGGAAAGAAATGAACAAGTGCAGGGTTCTGCACTTGGGCCACAACAACCCCAAGCAGCTCTACAGGCTGGGGACAGAGTGGCTGAGAGCAGCCAGGAAGAAAGGAATCTGGGGGTGCTGGGGGAGAGGAGCTGAAGCTGAGGCAGCAGTGCCCAGGTGGGCAGCAGAGCCAATGGCATCCTGGGCTGGCTCAGGAGCAGTGTGGGCAGCAGGACAAGGGAGGTTCTTCTGCCCTTGTGCTCAGCACTGCTCAGGCCACACCTTGAGTACTGTGTCCAGTTCTGAGCTCCAGATGTTGAGGTGCTGGAAGGTGTTGAGAAAAGGGCAGCAAGGCTGGGGAGGGTCCTGGAGCAGAGCCCTGTAAGGAAAGGCTGAGGGAGCTGGGGGTGTGCAGCCTGCAGCAGAGGAGGCTCAGGGCAGAGCTCATTGCTGTCTGCAGCTGCCTGAAGGGAGGCTGTAGCCAGGTGGGGTTGGGCTCTGCTGCCAGGCAAGCAGCAACAGAACAAGGGGACAGAATCTCAAGTTGTGGCAGGGCAGGTCTAGACTGGATGTTAGGAGGAAGTTGTTGTCAGAGAGAGTGATTGGCATTGGAATGGGCTGCCCAGGGAGGTGGTGGAGTCACCATCCCTGGAGGTGTTGAAGCCAAGCCTGGCTGGGGCACTTAGTGCCATGGTCTGGTTGGTTGGCCAGGGCTGGGTGCTAGGCTGGGCTGGCTGAGCTTGGAGGTCTCTTCCAACCTGGTTGATTCTGTGATTCTATGATAAACCAAAACAAACCCAACTCCACCTCCTCCCTGAAACAACAAAACCTCCAACACCAAAGTTACATTATTGTGACCTTTCAGTATCTTAAGGAGGCTGCACGAAAGCTGAGAAGGGATTTATTAGACTGACAGGTAGTGATAGGACTGGGGTGAATGGAGCAAAGCTAGAAATGGGTAGATGCAGAATGGATGTTAGGAAGAAGTTCTTCAGCATGAGAGTGGTGAAAGCCTGGAATGGGTTGCCCAGGGAGGGAGTGGAAGCCTCATCCCTGGAGGTGTTTAAGGCCAGGCTGGAGAAGGCTCTGCCCAGCCTGATCTAGTGTGAGGTGTCCCTGCCCATGGCAGGGGGGTTGGAACTGGTTGATCTTTGTGATTCCTTCCAACCCTGACTGATTCTATGCTTCTATGATTTGGGAAGTTTCATGTGGCCAAAGCCATGGACAGTGCCTGCTGGTTCTGTGCTGCCAATAGGAAGTTTCCCATGGATTTTAGCCAAGCTATGATTTATATTCATTGCACATAGTGGTTGCTTATCACAGCTTACAGCAATCACTGACAATTAGAAGGTGACAATTTTCTTGTCTGTCAACTTTAAATGATTTTCAATTGTTTGGTTTGGGTCTTTTTTTTTTTTGTTTGGTCTTTCTTTTTTTTTTTTTTTTTGGTGTGTGTTCTTTTTTTCCATTAAAGTAGATTAAGTTTTACCAAGCCCCTTCTGCTCCTACTCTATTTTTCCTACTCTGTTCATGGATAATGCTTTCCTTGTAACCTGCAGTCAGTGAAGTTTGTCAGATCAGAAGGAAGCTAAGTGGTAGAACTAGTAAAAGTTGTGATTAGAATCACAGAATCAGTCAGGGTTGGAAGGGACCACAAGGATCATCTAGATGCAACCCCCCTGCCATGCTCAGGGACACCCTACCCTAGAGCAGGCTGCCCACAGCCTCAGCCAGCCTGGCCTTAAACACCTCCAGCCATGGGGCCTCAACCATCTCCCTGGGCAACCCATTCCAGCCTCTCACCACTCTCATGCTCAACAACTTCCTCCTCATGGCCACTCTGACTCTCCCCACCTCCAGCTTTGCTCCATTCCCCCCAGTCCTGGCACTCCCTGAGAGCCTAAGAAGCCCCTCCCCAGCTTTTTTTGTAGTCCTCTTCAGATACTGGAAGGCCACAGAATAGAACCATAGAATCAGTCAGGGTTGGAAGGGACCACAAGGCTCATCCAGTTCATGGCAGGGACACCCTACCCTAGATCAGCCTGGCCACAGCCTCATCCACCCTGGCCTTAAACACATCTAAGGAATGGGGCCTGGGCAACCCATTCCAGGTTCTCACCACTCTCATGCTGAAGAACTTCCTCCTCACACTCATGTTGCACAGGGAAGAATGTCCCTGCTGACAAAGACTCCTTTGCTTGGTGTTGTGGACTTGAGCCAGCCTCCAAGACAATCACATGGTTTGCCTTCCCTTTCTACCACTTCATTTCTACCTATAGCAGAAGTCACCACCAGGATGCTCTCTACCTTCCCTGCCATTCCCTTAGCTGTGCTAAATTCAGTCTCAGAGTGAAGAGAGGCAAAACTTAAACAGAGCTCTGCAGAAGTTCCACCAAAGGTGGAGAACAACTTAATAACTCCCAAAGAAGTTCAGTGGTGACTGCTTGTGCCCTTTAATTGGGCACAACACAGTTCCATTAATGCAGCCATTCTTCTAAATTAACTTTAAATAGCATTTGTATTAATGATCATCATTACCTATTAATGAGAAATCATTTGCTCCTTCAATATTGCCTAATTGTGTCATGGTTTCCATAGCTGCCAGAGTCTGCTGGGGGGTGGTGGTTGCCAATCTGGAGAAAACAAATCATCTTCCTAAGTCCAAATCACTTCTTTAACATGACACAAATGATAAGAGAAGAAATAGATCTTGCTCCTTTGCTTGCCTGCAATCAATATCACTCCATATTGACATCTAAATGCTTTGAGCCTTGCAAGTCTTTATTTCACGTGGAAGAATATAGCTCATGTTGTATTAGAATCATAGAATCATAGAGTCACAAAATCAACCAGGTTGGAAGAGACCTCCAAGCTCAGCCAGCCCAACATAGCACCCAGACCTGGCCAAGCAACCAGACCATGGCACTAAGTGCCTCATCCAGGCTTGGCTTCAACACCTCCAGGGATGGGGACTCCACCACCTCCCTGGGCAGCCCATTCCAATGTCAATCACTCTCTCTGCCAACAACTTCCTCCTAACATCCAGCCTAGATCTCCCCTGACACAGCTTGAGACTCTGTCCCCTTGTTCTATTGCTGGCTGCCTGGCAGCAGAGCCCAACCCCACCTGGCTACAGCCTCCCTTCAGGTAGTTGTAGACAGCAATGAGCTCTGCCCTGAGCCTCCTCTGCTGCAGGCTGCACACCCCCAGCTCCCTCAGCCTCTCCATCTGAAATTCTTTATCAAAAGGGGTGACTGTATCTGTGGAATCCTCGAGGGAAGCTGCTTTCAGGAATCAGTGCTTCATTTGGGTTTAGTTTATTGTTTGATTGTTTGGGTTTTTTGTCCTTGCAGTCTTCCCCAGGCAGCTTCAATGTATACAGCACCATGTGAGGCAAGGGTCAGATCCTTCTCCCAGGCAGCAGCCTTGGATGAAATGGCAATTTGGCTCTTATAGATAATGTATAGCAGCAAAATATCAGTATGAAGTCTCGTACTTCTCTAAACAGCTCAATTTTCCAGACACTTCAATCCTCTGCTGAAACCCTCTGGAGAATAATTTTTGCAGCCAGAGCTTGAGCACATTTTTCCTTCTCTTGAGAACAGTTTCATCTTATAAAAATGGTTTTGTTCCCCTGGCTCTCCAGATGGGTTGATACTGCACTGCTGAGCTCCTAAGGTGGGTAGCTAAGACTTTGAAAAGCATTTGGGGCTGTGAGAGCATGCTAGGATAAATGCTCCCTCTGACTGGGAAACATGGACTGGCTGGGTGCAGCACTGCTGGAGAAGGAATTGGCTGGATGGTGGCACACAGAGAGAGTGGTGAGCATGGGCACAATGTCCACCTGGAGACCAGAGCCAAGTGGCATCCCTCAGGGGTCAGTGCTGGCACCAGTGCTGTGTGACATCTTTGTCAGTGACATGGACAGAGCAATCAGTGCACCCTCAGCAAGTCTGCAGATGGCACCAAGCTGTGTGGCACAGTTGACTTGCCAGAGGGCAGGGATCCATCCAGAGGGAGCTGGACAGGCTGCAGAGCTGTGCCCAGGACAAGTTCATGATGTTCAACAAGGCCAAGTGTAAGGTCCTGCACCTGGGTGAGCACAATCCCAAGCACAGCTCCAGGCTGGGTGGGGAATGGCTGAGAGCAGCCCTGAGGAACAGGCCCTGGAGGTCAGGGCTGACGGAAAGCTCAACAGGAGCCTGCAGTGTGAGTGCAGCCCAGACACAACCCTGTGCTGGGCTGCAGCAAGAGCAGTGTGGGCACAGGGCAAGGGAGGGGATTCTGCCCCTTGGCTCTGCTCTCCTCACACCCCACCTGCAGTCCTGTGTGCAGTTCTGGAGCCTCCAGCACAAGCAGAACATGGAATTGTTTGAGCCAGGGCAGAGGAGGCCACCAAGATGCTGAGAGGGCTGCAGCAGCTCTGCTCTGAGCACAGGCTGAGAGAGTTGGGGCTCTGCAGGCTGGAGAAGAGAAGGCTTGGAGGAGACCTTGGAGTGGCCTTCCAGTATCTGAAGGGGGCTACAGGAAGGCTGGGGAGGGACTATTGACAAGGTCTGGTAATGACAGGATGAGGAGGAATGGGTTTGAAGTGGCAGAGGGGAGATTCAAACTGGATGTTAGGAAAGGGTTGTTTGCAGTGAGGGTGGTGAGACACTGGCACAGGTTGCCCAGGGAGATTGTGGAGCACAGAATCACTGAATTCAAAGATCACATTGGGTGATTCTGTGCTCCACAATCTCCCTGGGCAACTTGTGCCAGGTTGGATGAGGCCTTGAGCAACCTGTTCTAGTGGGAGATGTCCCTGCCTATGGCAGAGGGTTGGAACTGGCTGACCCTTGAGGTCCCTTCCAACCTAAACCATTCTATGATTCTATGACTATGCCTTTGCTCTTGCAAATCTCAGCCATTAACATCCAAACAACCCAAACCTCCTCTCTGTGGACTGGTGTTGCTCTGCAGCCACCAGGGAAGTTGTACAGCCTGTATCAGGCGTATCATCTTGTGTAAAATTGTTCCACTCCAAGTTTCCTAGGCACTGTGCCCAAGCTATGTAGTCAAATTCGTTCCTGAAAAGGAAAGAAGTTGTTCTTTTGATCCAGCTCCAGATCTTCTTCTGCTCTTCTCTGCCTTTATCTGAGTATATCTGAGTGAGGCAGCATATATGAAGTTCTAACTACCCTCTGAAGACCTCCAGTTGTTGAAATCAGGAGATGGCCTGGGT
The DNA here is from genome assembly GCF_015220805.1 of Pogoniulus pusillus. Classification (NCBI taxonomy): domain Eukaryota; kingdom Metazoa; phylum Chordata; class Aves; order Piciformes; family Lybiidae; genus Pogoniulus; species Pogoniulus pusillus. Next base: position 29,279,501 of record NC_087276.1, on the reverse strand, counting down.
TGTCCTACAGTGTGCTTACAGATTGAAAAGTGAAGAGTTTTGATGACATGGAAAGAAATGGGCAACAGAAACACAGGTCAGGGAAGTGAAATTCCAGCATGTCCTTACAAGAACAGCAGATCCTGTTCCTACTGGGAGAGTTCCATAGAATCATAGAATCCACCAGGTTGGAAGAGGCTTCCAAGATCACCCAGGCCAACCTAGCACCCAGCCCTGGCCAGTCAACCAGACCATGGCACTCAGTGCCCCAGCCAGGCTTTGCTTCAACACCTCCAGGCACAGCAACTCCACCACCTCCCTGGGCAGCCCATTCCAATGCCAATCACTCTCTCTGACAACAACTTCCTCCTAACATCCAGCCTAGACCTCCCCTGGCACAACTTCAGACTCCATCCCCTTGTTCTGTTGCTGGTTTTGCTGCAAGCAGTGCTCTTTGCAGCTGTGGTGAGTTTGTACTGCAGTGCTCACAGAAGATTTGTTCCCCTCCCTCTATTGAGAAGTGGTTTGACTTGAGTCATAGAATCATAGAATCACAGAATCAACCAGGTTGGAAGAGACCTCCAAGATCATCCGGTCCAACCTAGCACCCAGCCCTGGCCAATCAACCAGACCATGGCACTAAGTGCCTCAGCCAGGCTTTGCTTGAGCACCTCCAGGGATGGTGACTCCATCACCTCCCTGGGCAGCCCATTCCAATGGCAAATTCCTTCTGAGCCCCTCTGGCAGCTCCTGTTACTGGTCTCAGCTATTAAAGATGTATCACCTCTCTTGGTTGCATGGCAACAGATAATCTCTTTGTTCTGTTTTGCTTAAACAGCTGCTGGAACTCTGCCGGTGGTAAGAAGTAAAAGCACTGCCTCCAGGCTTCCTTTAAGACTGGGAAAGGGGGAGAGTACAGGGTTGGAATTAAAGGTGATTCCCAAAGTAAAACTTTCAGATAGGGCAAGTGACAAACTTACAATCGACTTAAGTAGTTATACTTAACAGATACTTTGATACCACATAACCTAATTGGCTTCAACAAGGCTTGCCTGGAAGGTTAACTCATTAGAGACCAGGACTGGCATTTCCAAGTCAAAGGCTATAGCTCCTCTGCCCAGAATAAAGGAATTGTTCTGCAGAGGAGCAGTAAATGGAGACCAAAAATCTGCTGGAAATCAGAAGCGTTTTTCATTAACTTTAATTGGCTGTAAACTCACTGATGTTTAATGAGCCTCTGGGAGGACATCAATTGCAAGTGCCACCATGAGGCCACAGTCCTGATCTGCATTTCTCTGGGACTGCTCTAACTTCACTGATGCCTGAGAGTTTTCTTCTGAAGCCCTTCAGTTGCAAGAGGGTAAGAAGTGGGCTGCAGGAGTTCCACAAAGAGCCAGGGTGAGTGGTCAGTATTACCTGCTGTAAAATGGGTAGGGGTGGCATTGCATCAGAGGCCCTCCTGGCAAATGTGGTTGGAATGCAGCCCTGGAGAGCAAAAACAAGAGACCTGCAGTTGTATCTGTCATAACAGAGCTGCTACAAACACTTCAGAAGTTCGTTTTGCCACCTTTGAACATTACCATGAGGAATAAACCTGGGCACCTCCTCCACCTTTTCTTCTTTTTTTACTTTCCCCAATAAAATGAGCACTGAGATGGTGTGGCCATGTGCCTGGCTCTCCTAAAGAAGATAAATGAACCTGCAGAAAGTTATTTAGACTTTACTGTTGCCCTGTGTGATGTAGAGACTTAGAAGCCCACAAAGCGTGAGAGAAGTGACTGCAGAGTGTGCATGTTAGTCACAGACCCCAGCCAGACTCTCCCAGGGGATATTTTTAGGGCTGAGTTGCTTAGATATTAGTATGACTCCAGTAAAAGTTCTCCCTATCCACTTCTGTGGGGCCCCAGGATTTCATTCCTCGATTTGAAACTGGAGACTCAAAGCAGAAGGCTCTGTTCTAGTTTATTTGGAAAGCAATGGTCATAGAAACATAGAACCATAGAATCAAGCAGGTTGGAAGAGACCTCCAGGATCACCCAGGACAATCTATCACCCAGCCCTAGCCAATCAACTAGACCACAGAATCATAGAATTATAGAATCAACCAGGTTGGAAGAGACCTCCAGGATCACCCAGGACAATCTATCACCCAGCCCTAGCCAATCAACTAGACCATAGAATCATAGAGTTATAGAATCAGCCAGTTTGGAAGAGACCTCCAAGATCATCCAATCCAACCTAGCACCCAGCCCTGGCCAAGCAACCAGACCATGGCACTAAGTGCCTCAGCCAGGCTTGGCTTCAACACCTCCAGGGATGGTGACTCCACCACCTCCCTGGGCAGCCCATTCCAATGCCAATCACTCTCTCTGACAACAACTTCCTCCTAACATCCAGCCTAGACCTGCCCTGGCACAACATGAGGCTGTGTCCCCTTGTTCTATTGCTGATTGCCTGGCAGCAGAGCCCAACCCCACCTGGCTACAGCCTCCCTTCAGGGAGTTGTAGACAGCAATGAGCTCTGCCCTGAGCCTCCTCTTCTGCAGGCTGCACACCCCCAGCTCCCTCAGCCTCTCCTCATAGGGTTTGTGTTCCAGGCCCTTCACCAGCCTTGCTGCCCTTCTCTGGACACCTTCCAGCACCTCAGCATCTCTCTTGAATTGAGTGGTGCATTGCACAGGAGTTTTCCTAGCTCATGCTTACACTGTATAAGGAGACTGGGAAAATGCTCTGCCTTTGCAGTAGCAGCTACTTCCAGCAGTGGTTTTGCTTGGTGAAGGTAGCATGGTCCCAGGAGCTGATCTTGCCTACAGGAGTACAAATCTGCAACGATTTTGTTAGCATCAGAGGAGTCATTTTGAGCTTGCAGGGATATAAGGGAGACTATTGCCTGACTGCTGAAATGCTGTGCAGAGGCAAAGCTGCTCCTCTCACTCTGGAGGGAACACAGGTGAGCATGCAACTGTGGCTTCTTTTATGCTTTGCTTTCTGTCTCAGGCATCCTCAGCTGCTGCTGCTGGGAGTGGAGTGTGCTCTTGAGTGCTTTTAAGTGGAATTTTAAAAGCAAACTTTTTATTGTCTGTCTTGTCAAAAAATGTGCATCAAGGAGACAGTTCATGTATCATCCTTGACTCCTCTTTGTGTGGCCCTAATGCTGTTATCTCAGCTCATTTGCTAGGTTCTATTGTCTTTTGCTGGGCTGTGGCACTTTTGGTAAGCTGCTTTGTAGTTCCTTTGTCACATAAATCATAGCTCTGAAGCCTCCATAAATCCAGACTGGCTCAAACACCACCTGCCTATCCATTCCTGTCATTCCAGCAGGGGTTTTAGGCTCTCAAATCTCAAACTGAGTCCATGCCTCTCATCTTGCCCAATGCTCTGGAAGATATAATGGAGGAACCTCCATGTCACAGTCATGAAATAGTCTGAAGGCATCAGGCAAATTAAAAAGGGGCTGATTTATTCTGATATGAAGGCATTGTTAATTAAATCATACACTGAGCCAAGAATGCTATCTGACATCAGCAATTATTTCACTGATGCCTCCGCATCTCAATCAAGTGCAACTCTTTCTTGACAGGGAGTATTTAGCAATGATGGAAAAATGGTAGCTTTGAGAGGAGGGGAGGTGAGGGACTTCTGTGAATGATGGAACATTTCCATCTGCATCACTTTTTCTGGGTACAGTTTGAGTTGCAAAAGTGACTTAACTTCAGATGGGCAACTGCACAATTTATTCTAGAATCATAGAACCAAGCAGCTTGGAAGAGAGCTCCAAGATCAGCAAATCCAACCTAGCACCCAGCCCTAGGCAATCAACCAGACCATGGCACTAAGTGCCCCAGCCAGGCTTGGCTTCAACACCTCCAGGCACGGCCACTCCATCACCTCCCTGGGCAGCCCATTCCAATGCCAATCACTCTCTCTGACAACAACTTCCTCCTAACATCCAGACTAGACCTGCCCTGGCACAACTTGAGACTCTGTCCCCTTCTTCTGTTGCTGCTTGCCTGGCAGAAGAGCCCAACCCCACCTGGCTACAGCCTCCCTTCAGGCAGCTGCAGGCAGCAATGAGCTCTGCCCTGAACCTCCTCTTCTGCAGGCTGCACACCCCCAGCTCCCTCAGCCTCTCCTTACAGGGCTGTGCTCCAGGCCCCTCCCCAGCCTTGCTGCCCTTCTCTGGACACCTTCCAGCACCTCAACATCTCTCTTGAATTGAGGAGCCCAGAACTGGACACAGCACTCAAGGGGTGGCCTGAGCAGTGCTGAGCACAGGGGCAGAAGAACCTCCCTTGTCCTGCTGCCCACACTGCTCCTGAGCCAGCCCAGGATGCCATTGGCTCTGCTGCCCACCTGGGCACACTGCTGCCTCAGCTTCAGCTACTCTCTACCTGCACCTCCAGGTCCCTCTCTGCCTGGCTGCTCTCAGCCACTCTGTCCACACCCTGTAGTGCTGCTTGGGGTTGTTGAGTAGAACCCTGCACTTGACCTTGTTCGGTCTCATCCCTTTGGCCTCTGCCCACCCATCCAGCCTGCCAGGGTCCCTCCGCAGGGCTCTCCTACCCTCCAACAGATCCACACCTGCTATCTGGTCTTGGCAAAGTAAAATGCCTTCTGTTTGCACTTCAAAAATGCAATGAAGTCATGATCACTTCTTTGGAGAATACCTTTTTTTCCCCCTGTGATCAATTTACTCCCTTATCACACAGATGAGCTCTAATATGGAATTATCTGTGTTGGATGCATCATTTCTGAGTTGAGATCTTTGTCATCCATAGTTTCTTAGCAATTGCAAGGACAATTTAACTCTGGCAGCATGAGTTCTCTCTGCATAAATCACAGATTGGAGTCTTTTCCCCTCCCTTTGTGCTTTATATATTGGTGTTCAAGGAGCTGCTCGCACTGATTTGCACTGTGATTTGGTTCCCTTATTTTTTGGGAGGAGAGGATGCATCTTTTCCTCACTGACTTTGAAAGAGGCTGATCTCAGATGGCTTTTAAGACTTTTTTGCCCCCCCTTTTCATTTTTTTAGCCCTGCTGTCAAATCCCAGACACTTAATTGCATTTACATGGTACCTTGCTAGACCTCACAAACTGCCTGCATCTATCTCTGCACTGTTCCCAAAACACACCCACCCACCTCCCTCACCAAACTGAGTATTGTTGACCTCCTGACTGCTGATACTTTCCAGCAGTCAGATGAAACTGCCCTACAAACCATGCCTTGTCTCCTTTGGGCTATTAGTTGTACATTCCTGATGAATTCCTGTGCTGTACCTGAAACAAGGAAGTTCTTGTTCTTTAGATACCTGGAGATTTTTAATTAAGCTGCTCTGAGAGCAGAGAAATCTAACTCTGCACAGGCTGCATGCTTCTCTTTGTGGAGACATACTTCTGCCTCTCTGAAAGAAAGGCAGCCGGGGGTGCTGGTAGAGAGTAGCTGAAGCTGAGGCAGCAGTGTGCCCAGGTGGGCAGCAGAGCCAATGGCATCCTGGGCTGGCTCAGGAGCAGTGTGGGCAGCAGGACAAGGGAGGTTCTTGTGCCCCTGTGCTCAGCACTGCTCAGGCCACACCTTGAGTGCTGTGTCCAGTTCTGGGCTCCTCAATTCAAGAGAGATGTTGAGGTGCTGGAAGGTGTTGAGAGAAGGGCAGCAAGGCTGGGGAGGGGCCTGGAGCACAGCCCTGTGAGGAGAGGCTGAGGGAGCTGAGGGTGTGCAGCCTGCAGCAGAGGAGGCTCAGGGCAGAGCTCATTGCTGTCTACAACTGCCTGCAGGGAGGCTGCAGCCAGGTGGGGTTGGGCTCTGCTGCCAGCAAGCAGCAACAGAAGAAGGGGACAGAGTCTCAAGCTGTGTCAGGGGAGGTCTAGTCTGGATGTTAGGAGGAAGTTGTTGTCAGAGAGAGTGATTGGCATTGGAATGGGCTGCCCAGGGAGGTGGTGGAGTCTGTGTGGCTGGAGGTGTTGAAGCCAAGTCTGGCTGAGGCACTTAGTGCCATGGTCTGGTTGACTGGCCAGGGCTGGGTGCTAGATTGGGCTGGCTGAGCTTGGAGATCTCTTCCAACCTGCTTGATTCTATGATTCTATGATTCTATGAAACTGTAGTTAACTACTCTCCCTATCCACTCTGACCAATTCCTTTTGTCATTAGAAGCAGACTGAATCCTGCAGGATTACTGCATGGATTAAGGTGGCAAAAACACAACTTGAGACTGTGGAGGAGCTGCTCAAGACAGAACCCTGCCTATACCTCCCCTGGTGCAACTTGAGGCTGCGGAGGAGCTGCTCAAGATAGAACCCTGCCTATACTTCCCCTGGCACAACTTGAGACTGTGGAGGAGCTGCTCAAGATAGAACCCAGCCTATACCTCCCCTGGTGCAACTTGAGACTGTGGAGGAGCTGCTCAAGATAGAACCCTGCCTATACCCCCCCTCGTGCAACTTGAGACTGTGGAGGAGCTGCTCAAGATAGAACCCAGCCTATACCTCCCCTGGCACAACTTGAGGCTGCGGAGGAGCTGCTCAAGATAGAACCCTGCCTATACCGACCCTGGTGCAACTTGAGACTTGAGACTGTGGAGGAGCTGCTCAAGATAGAACCCTGCCTATACCCCCCCTGGTGCAACTTGAGACTGTGGAGGAGCTGCTCAAGACAGAACCCAGCCTATCCCTCCCTGGCACAACTTGAAACCATGTCCTCTCGTTCTGTTGCTGTTTGCCTGGTAGAAGAGACCAACCCCACCTGGCTACAACCTCCTCACACAGCAAGATAAAGATTTGCATAGGAAAACAGTAACTTGGGGTCAGATCATAGGCTAGAATTATTGCTGTGGTTATCACTTTAGCTTGTGTTAGAGTAATTATTGCAAGCACCCAGGAGATACACAATGCAGTTCATGCATTTGCTTGCCTTGGAGAATACAGAACCCACACTGGAATTAAAAGGCTTAATGAAAAGAAAGAGTAGTTTGCATTAAATTTCAAAAGGGATTTATGAGAGCCTGTGAGAGCCTGAGTGAAGAATATGGATCAGGCTGTGAAAGAAAGAAGAGCTAGGACTGATAGGAAGGCTCTCATGCTCCAAAACAACCCTGTGCAATCAAAATCTGTGGTGTTACCATATTCTGTTCTTTCCTCAGGAAATAATTAAGCACTCCCTTCTGAGCATTTTATGGAATCAATGCTCTTGCAGCAGTGTTAGCAGGATTTGTCCTTTGGGAAGTGCACATTTATGGGTGGTAATGATTCTTAAATAGCTGACACGAAGCACAGAGTGGCCCTTGACAGAGAATGGTGTGAGTAAAGGGCTAGGAAGGTTGTTGCTCTCTTAGTGAGGCTGCCCCAGTTAGATGCAAGTGGATCTTAGTCCCAAGTCATAGAATGGTTTAGGTTGGAGGGGACTTCAAAGCTCATCCTTGTTGCTCTCTTAGTGAGGCTGCCTCAGTTAGCTGCAGTGGATCTTAGTCCCAGATCATAGAATCATGGAATGATTCAGGTTGGAAGGGACTTCAAAGCTCATCCAGATCCCACCCCTTGCCTCCCACTAAAACAGGTTGCTCAAGGCCTCTTCCAACCTGACCTTGAACACCTTCAGGGAGGTTGTGGAGCACAGAATCACCCAATGTGGTCTTTGATTTCATAAGAGTGGGGGGGGGCAGGTAACACCCAAACCATCACAAGGTAGAGGGGTGGAAGGGAGGTGGAAGGGTGGTTGGGATCCCCTCCTGGAGACTCAGGTTTCTGGGAGGGCTGCTGTGTTTCTGTATTGCCTTTAACTTGTCTATTGCTATCTATGGCTGTAAATATTGTAACTCTCTGCTTGCATCTTGTGCTAAGCTGTAAATATAAAGCTTCATTCTAATGTCCAGCTGGGGTGAGTCTAGTCTGGGTGGTTTCATAAGAGGGGGGGAGAGGACAGGTAACACTCAAACCATCACAAGGTAGAGGGGTGGAAGGGAGGTGGAAGGGTGGTTGGGATCCCACTCCTGGGGCCTTTGGTTTCTGGGAGGGCTGTTGTGTTTCTGTATTCCCTTTAACTTGTCTATTGCTGTCTCTAGCTGTAGTTATTGTAACTGTCTGCTTGTATCTTGTGCTGAGCTGTGAATATAAAGCTTCATTCTAATTCCAGCTCAGCTGAGTCTAGTCTGGGTGGTTTCATGAGAGTAGGGGGGCAGGTAACGCCCAAGCCATCACAAGGCACTTGCACAAGGCTGTTTTTTGCCCTCAAGCTACCTGCACTTCTGCAGTGCAAGTACCTGGAACAGATCAAGACAGTGAAAACAGTGCCCCTGCTGCTGGCTCCCCAGAGCCTGTGCTTCAACTCTCTGCCAAGCTCCAGAAGTGAATGATTTTGTGCTTTGATGTTGTTTCACTCACAGTACCTGGGTTGGGCAGTAAGAGGAAATGAAGAGATCCTTTCATGAAGTGTTTGCTGCCACTTTGGCTTCGCACAGTTGGCACAGCAGCAATACCCACTCGAGGCTCCCTTGCTGAAACAGGTATTTCACTGACACTGCAGGGCTTGTGCTTTGTGAGCTTGCTTTGCTTTTTAAAGCCAACTGCCTCATTTCCCCAGACAGGAGTTTCTTCAAGAAGGAGCTTCCTGCTGTGCACAGTGTTTATTTTTTAATCATCTGAGCTGATGTGCAGTTAATGTTTATAATGCAAGCCTGGCTGGGGCCATCCATTCTCTTAATCAGAACACTTTGAGTAATTGCATTTGCTTTAGCATTTTTTCCCCCTTTGTGAATAAAATACAGTGCCTGAGTAGCAGTATTTTGCTTGAACCTTGCCTGTCCCTGCAAATGTGGTCCTCCAGAGAGCAGCTCTGATGTGCTGTTTTCTGTTCTTTGCTGCCTAACAGGTTTGTAACTCTTTCCCAGAACAAACTGAACCAACAATGGAACATTTCTCTGATGCTTGATGGAAGTCAAATTCCAATGTGAGTTAGAATAACTTGCTTCAGATTCAAACTGGTGTGAAAATGGATTTTAGCTGGATTTCCTGTTGGGTATAGAGTCATAGAGTTACAGAATCATAGAATCATAAAATCATAGAATCACAGAATTATAGAATCACAGAATCATAGAATCATAAAATCATAGAATCACAGAATCATAAAATCATGGAATCATAGAATTATAGAATCATAGAATCACAGAATTATAGAATAACAGAATCATAGAATCATAAAATCATAGAATCATAGAATTATAGTATCATAGAATCATAGAATCACAAAATCATAGACTCAAAGAATTATAGAATCATAAAATCATAGAATCACAGAATCATAAAATCATAGAATCACAGAATCATAAAATCATAGAATCACAGAATTATAGACTCATAAAATCATAGAATCACAGAATCGTAAAATCATAGAATCATAGAATTATAGAATCATAAAATCATAGAATCATAGAATCACAGAATCATAGAATCACAAAATCATAGAATCATGGAATCACAGAATCATAGAGTCATAGAATGGCTTTTGCATGAGATTTCTTCAGCTGAGTTGCTCTACAGCAACAATAAATGGCAGAGATTTGCATGATGAATTTTATGGCTGCATTCAACCAATTCAACCACTTACAGAATCATAGAATGGTTTAGGTTGGAAGGGACCTCAAAGAGCCAGTTCCAACCCTCTGCCATAGGCAGAGACACCTGCAACTAGATCAGGTTGCTCAAGGCCTCATCCAACCTGGCCTTGAACACCTCCAGGGAGGTTGTGGAGCACAGAATCACCCAATGTGATCAAAGATCACTACCCTTGGTAGTTAGGAGAAGAGGAGGCTCAGGGCAGAGCTCATTGCTGTCTGCAAGTACCTGAAGGGAGGCTGCAGCCAGGTGGAGTTGGGCTCTTCTGCCAGGCAGCCAGCAACAAAAGAAGGAGACACAGCTTCAAGTTGTGACAGGGCAGGTCTAGGGTGGATGTTAGGAGGAAGTTGTTGTCAGAGAGAGTGATTGGCATTGGAATGGGCTGCCCAGGGAGGTGGTGGATTTGCCGTCCCTGAAGGTGTTGAATTGAAGCCTGGCTGGCGCACTTGGTGCCATGGTCTGGTTGCTGGTCTAGGGCTGGGTGCTAGGTTGGGCTGGCTGAGCTTGGAGCTCTCTTCCAACCTGATGGTTGATTCCCTTCCCTTCCCTTCCCTTCCCTTCCCTTCCCTTCCCTTCCCTTCCCTTCCCTTCCCTTCCCTTCCCTTCCCTTCCCTTCCCTTCCCTTCCCTTCCCTTCCCTTCCCTTCCCTTCCCTTCCCTTCCCTTCCCTTTCTCTTCTTCGTCCTCTTTCTCTTTCTTTTTCTCATTCTCTTTCTCATTCTCTCTTTCTGTTCCTCTTCCTCTTTCTCTTCTCTTCCCCCCTGTTCCAAGTAGAGTACAGGTGTGTGAGTTTGTGAGCAATACAGCCTCCTGTTCCCAGCCCACTGAAGTAAGATTAACAGTGTGTGTTTAATTGCATGTTCCTGGCAGCTGCCCTGAACCCTGCACCTCTCCATGGAAGGACAGCTCCAGTAAACACTGCAATTACTTCGTGCTGCAAAGGTCCCTCTGCTGCCTAATGACTTCATATCACTGCCACAACACTCTGTTCTCCACTGCTCCAAATTAGGCTTCTCAGAGGGATTACAGAGAACCTGATTTCAGGGATTTATGGCATGGAAATTATAAATAGCCTGCAAGAATAGGATTTGTAATGGAACTTGGAATTTGAATGTATTTATATAGATAACAAGTTAAAATAATTACTTTGTGGAGAGCGAGGTAAGGAACAAAGATTTGGGTTGTTAACACAATCTGCTTCTCAGGGCTGCAGCTGAAAAGGAAACCTGGGGTCTGTACAAGTCTGTGGGAACTGGCATGGCTGGCACAGGGTTGCAGTGTAGCAACTGTGTGCCTGATTGCTGAAAAGACTGCAAAGTGTGAGAATATGAAACCTTGCTATGGTGTCTGCCTGCATGCATGAAACAGCTCCTGAAGCACAAGCTCCCCTCCAGCTGACCCTTCAGCACCACTGCTGTCTGCATTAAAGAGCTCAGAAGCATAGAATCAGTCAGGGTTGGAAGGGACCACAAGGAGCAGACAGTTCCAACCCCCCTGCCATAGGCACAGACACCCTACTCTAGAGCAGGCTGCACACAGCCTCAGCCAGCCTGGCTTCAAACACCTCCAGCCATGGAGCCTCAACCACCTCCCTGGGCAACCCATTCCAACCTCTCACCACTCTCATCACCAACAACTTCCTCCTCACAGCCAGGCTGACTCTCCCCACCTCCAGCTCTGCTCCATTCCCCCCAGTCCTGGCACTCCCTGACAGCCTCAAAAGTCCCTCCCCAGTTTTTTCATAGGCCCCTTCAGATCCTGGAAGGCCACAAGAAGGTCACCTGGGAGCCTCCTCTTCTCCAGACTCAACAGCCCCAACTCTTTCAGTCTGTGCTCACAGCAGAGCTGCTGCAGCCCTCTGAGCATCCTCCTGGCCCTGCTCTGGACACACTCCAGCACATCCACATCAATCTTGTAAAGGAGGCTCCAGAACTGGATGCAGTTCTCCAGATGGGGTCTCAGCAGGGCACAGCAGAGGGGGAGAATCACCTCCTCAACCCTGCTGGCCGCACTGCTGCTGCAGCCCAGGTTCTGGTTGTGTTTCTGGGCTGCAAGTGCACATTGATGGCTCCTGTTGAGCTTCTGGTCCAGCAGCACCCCCAAGTCCCTCTCCTCAGAGCTGCTCTCCAGCCACTCTCTGCCCAGCATGCATTGGTGCTTGGCATTGCCTCGACCGAGCTGCAGAGCCTTGCCCTTGGTCTTGTTGAGCCTCCTGAGATTGGCTTGCGCCCAGCTCTGCAGCCTGTCCGGGTCCATCTGGATGACATCCCCTCCCTCCCCTCCAGTTTGTGGCTCACCTGGAGATTATGCTACTGTCATGGAGTTAAGTGGGGACATGTGTATGAAGTACTGATTGGATTGCAGAGCAGTGAATCACGTTCTTCATACCATCACTTTCTGGGCTGTTAATTACAGTGAAGTGTTTCATGGAGGGAACTAAAGTAAAATCCATTATGGTGTTGGTCAGCATGGAAGTAATTATATCCTTCTGATATGGTCTGTGAGGAGAAAAGGACTGAGTCAAGATTCTGATTAGTCTTCCTTCTAAACCAGGAATGTTCCAAAATAATTAAAGCCATCATCATCAATGCCTTAATGGAGGAGAATCAGGAAAGTGGCAAGACCACTGGATGGGCCAATCTGTAGGGCATCAAAATCAATATGCAATTATCAGACAGTGCTTAAAAAAACACTAGTGGAAAAAAAATATCAGGAACAGTGACCTTAGCTTGAGGTTAATTTACTCTTATTAATTGGAGTAAATGTCTTCAGAATGCACAAATGAAAACTTAGCTGTGGGCATTTAGACCAGGCATGATTATGGGCTCTGTGGAGATGTGTGTGTGCAGGGAGAGGAGAGCCTTTCTGTGTAAGTATCAGAGAATCAGAGAGTCAACCAGGTGGGAAGAGACCTCCAAGCTCATTCAGCCCAACCTAGCACCCAGCCCTGGCCAATCAACCAGACCATGGCACTAAGTGCCCCAGCCAAGCTTGGCTTCAACACCTCCAGGCACAGTGACTCCACCACCTCCCTGGGCAGCCCATTCCAATGCCAATCACTCTCTCTGACAACAACTTCCTCCTCACATCCAGCCTAGACCTACCCTGCCACAACTTGAGACTGTGTCTCCTTCTTCTGTCCCTGTTTGCCTGGCAGCAGAGCCCAACCCCACCTGGCTACAGCCTCCCTGCAGGTACTTGCAGGCAGCAATGAGCTCTGCCCTGAGCCTCCTCTGCTGCAGGCTGCACACCCCCAGCTCCCTCAGCCTCTCCTCACAGGGCTGTGCTCCAGGCCCCTCCCCAGCCCTGCTGCCCTTCTCTGGACACCTTCCAGCACCTCAACATCTCTCTTGAATGGAAGAGCCCAGAACTGGACACAGCACTCAAGCTGTGTCCTGAGCAGTGTGGAGTGCAGGGGTGGAATAACCTCCCTTGTCCTGCTGCCCACACTGCTCCTGAGCCAGGTTAGAGGGCAGGGTGTGCAGGCAGCTCCTGGGGCAGAGCTGACATGCTTTGCTCAGTAATAAGCTGTCTGGGCTGGTGAAGTGGAGAGGTCTCAAGGGGGAGCAGAATGTGCAGGTAAGCAGTGCTTCTGTCAGTATTTTCTGCTCATGGTGTAGATCCTTTCATAAATGACATCCAAAATCACTTACAAGAACTTGCCTATGCTTCAGAAAGAAGAGTAAACCCCCCCAAAGGTGTGCTATGTCCAAATGAAGGCTGGAGAGCATCAGATCCACGTTGCCATAGCAATGTTGCATGTAGGGCATAAAGAAGTGGCATGGTAAGAAGCCAGCAGGGTCATTAACACCGGCAGCAGGCTCAGTGGAGCACATCTCTATGGTAGATAAAATGGCTTCATGTTTCCTTCAAACAGCATCTGTGGGAGTGCTGCACACAGCCAGAGAGAAAGGTGGCAATACACCAATGGGGGGGGGGGGGTCCCCTATCGTTGGCAAGGTAGACTCTGACATCTGTGGCAGCTGCTTTGGCCCTCTAAATGGCAGAACCATCTCTTCACACCAATTCTGCTTTCCCAGGGCACTAGCAAGGAGGAAGGATTAGTCCTACAAAATGCCACACCTGGTTTGAGTTCCCACAGAGGCAAAATGCCTGTTTTCTGTGAGAGCTGCTCAGGTCTCCTTGCTAACAGTGACACTAAGGCACAGCTGCCAGTCCTCGAAGAAGCTAAGGCTGAGAAGAAGCTCCCAGGTCTGACCTCTTGCTTTGCCTCCTTTCCTCAGCATCATGCTCTTGCCCCTGGGCTGCAGCACATCTGAGCTCTGTGTTTTGCACGCTCCTCACTGTTGATGTGCTGTACACAGCTTCAGAACAGATTGCTTATAGCCATGCCACAGGGGTGAGAGGTGAGCCTGGGGGGGTGGGAAGTGAGGCCAAAATGCGCCAGGGAACATACTCTGCTTCTACTCTGTGGTGATGAAAAGGTGCAGCTCAAAGATGCTACCCAACACCTCGGCACCTTACAGTCTGCAGTAAAGGATTGGGCTTTTTGTTGCTGCCTTCCAAAAAAGCCAGACATCCATGTCCTGTGGGGATGGGGACAAAGCTAGAGGCACACCATAACCCTCTATTCCCATGGGACAGAGGTGTGTACAGCCCAGATTTGTACCTTCAGTCCTTTGGGGATGGGGACACAACTAGAGGCACACCATTACCCTCTCCTGCCATGGGGCAGAGGTGTGTACAGCCCAGATTTGTACCTCCATGTCCTTTGGGGATGGGGACACAACTAGAGGCACACCATAACCCTCTCCTTCCATGGGACAGAGGTGTGTACAGCCCAGATTTGTACCTTCAGTCCTTTGGGGATGGGGACACAACTAGAGGCACACCATAACCCTCTCCTGCCATGGGACAGAGGTGTGTACAGCCCAGATTTGTACCTCCATGTCCTGTGGGGATGGGGACACAACTAGAGGCACACCATAACCCTCTCTTCCCATGGGACAGAGGTGTGTACAGCCCAGATTTGTACCTCCATGTCCTGTGGGGATGGGGACAAAGCTAGAAGCACACCATAGCTCTCTTTTCATGTGGGACAGAGGTATTTGCAGCCCACTTTTGGAGACATGGAGCAGGCAAAACAGGGGCATATAGCACACTGAAGGAACAGCTTTACTGCTTGTTTCTATCTAGTGTGAAAGACAGACCAGGACTGTAAGACTGAGAGGGATCTTATCCTTTACCTGGGATCAAGCTGTAGAAATCCAAACCAGAAAGGAGTTTGCAGGCTTTTCACTGCCATTCCATTAAGGGTCAGGAGATTTCAGTATTTGCAGCTCTGTCCTGGAGAAAGTCCACCATGCAGAGCATTACCACCTTCTAGCAGCGCTGCTGTGGAGCTGTGAATCACTAACTCTTGATGTGCAAGTGAATCAATTGAACCCTTGCAACACCTAATTAATGGGCAGTTGTGAGCACCTACAGATGATCACTATTGGTACTGCAGCTATTGATCCAAAGTATGCAAACTAGAGAGAAAGAAAGAAAGAGTAACAGGTGAAGGCTTCAGGTCAGATCCTTTGATAGTCATCACCAGCAATTTAATGACCTTAGGGAGGCTTTGTTGAGTGGCATCAGCTGAGAAGAGGATGCATAAAATTTAATGTCCCTTGAACTGTTCCAGGGTTTAGTAATAACGTAGCTGATGTGTACACCTACCCTGAAATGTTCACAGCTGCCCAGGGGAACTGAATGCTAATTGCAATGGAAATGGGCACTCAAAACCCTTAAATGGCCTTCCAGATCTTGGATCCATGACTGGGGGAAGCAAGCAGTCACCCCTCACCCAGAGCCACTGCTCAGCCCCTGCATGGGGGTCAGTCCCAGACAACCAGCAACAGAACAAGAGGACACAGTCCCAAGCTGTGCCAGGACAGGTTTAGGCTGGATGTCATAGACTCATAGAATCAGTCAGGGTTGGAAGGGACCACAAGGAGCAGCCAGTTCCAACTCCCCTGCCATGCCCAGGGACACCCTACCCTAGAGCAGGCTGCACACAGCCTCAGCCAGCCTGGCCTCTAACACCTCCAGCCATGGGGCCTCAACCACCTCCCTGGGCAACCCATTCCAGCCTCTCACCACTCTCATCACCAACAACTTCCTCCTCACCTCCAGTATGAATCTCCCACCTCCAGCTTTGCTCCAATCCCCCCAGTCCTCTCACTCCCTGAGAGAATACAATGTCCCTCCCCAGCGGTCTTGCAGGGCCCCTTCAGATCCTGGCAGGTCACAAGAAGGTCCCCTGGGAGCCTCCTCTTCTCCAGCCTGCACAGCCCCAACTCTTTCACTCTGTGCTCACAGCAGAGCTGCTGCAGCCCTCTGAGCATCCTCCTGGCCCTGCTCTGGACACGCTCCAGCATCTCCACAGCCCTCTTGTCCCAGGGGCTCCAGAACTGGATGCAGGACTCCAGGTGGGGTCTGAACAGAGCAGAATAGAGGGGGAGAATCACCTCCCTGGCCCTGCTGGCCACACTTCTGCTGCTGCAGCCCAGGCTCTGCTTTGCTTTCTGGGCTGCAAGTGCACACTGCTGGCTCCTGTCAAGCTTCTGGTCCAGCAGCATCCCCAAGTGCCTCTCCTCAGGGCTGCTCTCCAGCCACTCACTGCCCAGCCTGCATTTGTGCTTGGTGTTGCCCCAACCCAGCTGCAGGACCTTGCTCTTGGTCTTGTTGAGCCTCCTGAGGTTGCCTTGTGCCCACCTCTGCAGCCTGCCCAGGTCCCTCTGGATGGATCCCTGCCCTCCAGCCTGGCTGCTGCACCACACATCTTGGTGTCATGAGCAAACTTGCTGAGAGTGCAAGGAGGAAGTTGTTGGCAGAGAGAGTGATTGGCATTGGAATGGGCTGCCCAGGGAGGTGGTGGAGTCACTGTCCCTGGAAGTGTTGAAGCAAAGCCTGGATGAGGCACTTAGTGCCATGGTCTGATTGATTGGCTAGGGCTGGGTGCTAGGTTGGCCTGGATGATCTTGGAGGTCTCTTCCAACCTGGTTGAATCTATGCTTCTGTGATTGCATGACTCTAAAATGAAGGGTAAAACAACATCTAAAGAAGCCAAATCTTACTCTTGCTGGTGTCAGATGAATCCCCAATGCTTAGGCACTTAGCTGTGCTGCTGCTTTTTTTTTTCCCTGGTTGGATCTGGAGAGAATTTTTATTGGAATGCAAAGAGTGTAGCTACAGCAC
Organism: Pogoniulus pusillus; assembly: GCF_015220805.1. Classification (NCBI taxonomy): domain Eukaryota; kingdom Metazoa; phylum Chordata; class Aves; order Piciformes; family Lybiidae; genus Pogoniulus; species Pogoniulus pusillus. The sequence continues at coordinate 29,262,719 of NC_087276.1, read as the reverse complement.
TGCTCCCTGATTAAATGGAAGAAGCATCACTTAGTACTCATTGAAGTCAAATGTAATCAAGACAGGATTGATTTTATATTCAGTTCATGTAAACACTGCTCATCCCAGCTCTCAAAACCCCATAAAAGAACAAAAAAAAAAAGGAACCAGCTTTATTTTCAGATGGATACAAGGTAAAGAGGAAACTGCTCCTGTGCTTTTACACATTGCTAATGGCAATAATGCTAGCCTAAGGTAAGTGCAAGAATGATACTCCTCTACTACTATCAGCCTATATATGAAAGAGATGGTTATGCATTGCAATTTTCATTGGATAAGTAAAGATGAGACCTTCCAGCTTGTTTACAGCTTGAATTCAGTTCTCCATCTGTCCATCACCTGCCTGGGACAGCATTTCTTCCTTCCTCATGAGCTGAGGGGGCAGACTATCTTGAATTACCTCACAGGTATGGTGTGACAAGGACACAGCAACACTCAGTGGACATCACAGAATCACTGAGTTGTCAGGGTTGGAAGAGACCTCCAAGCTCAGCCAATGCAACCTAGCACCCAGCCCTGGCCAATCAACCAGACCATGGCACTAAGTGCCCCAGCCAGGCTTTGCTTCAACATCTCCAGCAATGGTGACTCCACCACCTCCCTGGGTAGCCCATTCCAATGCCAATCACTCTCCCTGGCAACAACTTTCTCCTAACATCCAGCCTAGAACTCTGCTGGCACAATTTGAGACCAGTTCCAGTCCATTTCAGTTCCAACTCCCATGTCATGGCCAGGGACACTTCACACTGGATCAGGTTGCCTAGAGCCACATCCAGCCTGACCTTAAAAGCATCCAGGGATGGGGCCTCAACCACCTCTCTGGGCAACCCAATCCAGCCTCTCACCACCCTCATGCTGAAGAACTTCTTCCTAACATCCAGTCTGAATCTACCCATTTCCAGCTTTGTTCCATTCCCCCCAGCTCTAGCATTACCTGACAGCCTAAAAAGTCCCTCCCCAGCTTTCTTGTAGCCCCCTTAAGATACTGAAACACCACAATAAGGTCACCTGGGAGCCTTCTCTCTCCAGACTGAACAGCCTCATCTCCCTCAGTCTCTCCTCACAGCAGAGCAGCTCCAGTTCTGTGCTCATCCTCGTGGCCCTTCTCTGGACACCTTCCAGCACATCCATATCCCTCTCCTAATAGTGGCTCCAGGTGGGGTCTCAGCAGTGCAGAGTAGAGTGGAATCAGAGAATCAGAGAATCAACCAGGTTGGAAGAGACCTCCAAGCTCATCCAGTCCAACCTAGCACCCAGCCCTAGCCAATCAACCAGACCATGGCACTAAGTGCCCCAGCCAGGCTTGGCTTCAACACCTCCAGGCACAGTGACTCCACCACCTCCCTGGGCAGCCCATTCCAATGCCAATCACTCTCTCTGACAACAACTTCCTCCTAACATCCAACCCATAACTCCCCAGACACAACTTGAGACTATGTCCCCTTGTTCTATTGCTGTTTGCCTGGCAGAAGAGACCAACCCCACCTGGCTCCAGCCTCCCTTCAGGTAGTTGTAGACAGCAATGAATGATCCATTCTTCCTAGTTCTATCACTACCTGACACCCTGAAAAGTCCATCCCCATCTTTCCTGTAGCCCCCTGCAGGTATTGGAGAACTACAATAAGATCTGCTCAGAGAATTCTCCAAACTGACCAACCCAAACTATCTCAGCTTGTCCTCATAGTAAAGTAGCTGCAGCCCTCTGATCATCCTCTTGGCCCTTCCCTGCCACGAGGATATCCTTCTCCAAATACCCCAGCTCACATTTTGCCATAGCCATTTGCAGTAAGACAGTCAAAGCCACCTTGATAATTGCTGCACTGACCTGTCCTGGATGCAAAGATTCCAGCCTTAAAACTTCACCACGATTTCCTCTACAGGGATTTAATTAGCAGATGTGCTCCAAGCCACTCCACATTTCTGCATCTTCTAGGGGTGACCTTTGATTTGTTGATTTTTTTCCCCTTGCTTAAACACACTTTGCAAACTGAATCAATTTTCATTTGCACACTGATGTCAAGCTGGGGCTGCTGCTCCAACTTCCTCTGTGCAGATTGGCCTCTGAAAAAAAAGGAAACTTCTTCAAGTTTAAGCCATTCAGTGTAATGTCTGTGAAATGGGCATAATGATTGTTATTAGGAGCCATCAGCTAGGGAGAACTACTAAATACATAAAACCAAGAGAATTCACAGTAATTCAAAATATCATTTTCTTCCTGGAGAAGCTAATTTTAGCTTCTGGAGGACCATCAGAGCATCAATAGCAACGTTTTAGTTGTACATGACCTAAACTTGTGTTCAGAAAAATCACAGGATACTCACTTAAAAGCTCCATCACTCTGTTGGAAGGTAGGAGAGCCCTGCAGAGGGACCTGGACAGGCTGGATGGAGGCTGGATGGGTGGGATGAGATTGAACAAGGCCAAGTGCAGGGTTCCGCACTTTGGCCACAACAACCTCAAGCAGTGCTACAGGCTGGGGACTGAGTAGCTGAGAGCAGCCAGGCAGAGAGGGACCTGGGGGTGCTGTTAGATAGTAGCTGAAGATGAGGCAGCAGTGCCCAGGTGGGCAGCAGAGCCAATGGCATCCTGGGCTGGCTCAGGAGCAGTGTGGGCAGTAGGAAGAGGTAGATTATTCTGCCCCTGTACTCAGCACTGCTCAGGCCACAGCTTGAGTGCTGTGTCAAGTTCTGGGCTCCTCAATTCAAGAGAGATGTTGAGGTGCTGGAAGGTGTCCAGAGAAGGGCAACAAAGCTGGGGAGGGGCTTGGAACACAAACCCTATGAGGAGAGGCTGAGGGAGCTGGGGGTGTGCAGCCTGCAGCAGAGGAGGCTCAGGGCAGAGCTCATTGCTGTCTACAACTCCCTGAAGGGAGGTTATACCCTGGTGGGGTTGGTCTCTTCTGCCAGGCAAGCAGCAACAAAAGGAGACACATTCTCAAGTTGTGTTGGGGGAGGTCTAGGAGGAAGTTGTTGTCAGAGAGAGTGATTGGCATTGGAATGGGCTGCCCAGGGAGGTGGTGGAGTGGCTGTGCCTGGAGGTGTTGAAGCCAAGCCTGGATGAGGCACTTAGTGCCATGGTCTGGTTGATTGGCTGGGGCTGGTTGATAGGTTGGCCTGAAGAAGCTTGGAGGTCTCTTCCAACCTGCTTGATTCTACGATTCTATGATCCACATCTCATCCTGTTCACCTTGAAGGGTGGCACCAAGCTAACGGTGCCCAAACACCTCTGAAGTACCTCCTTAATCCTCCTCTCCAAGATCTTTTTTTTTGCCAATTCCTCTTAGAGCTCAAATTTTGTTAAGATTTTCTTCCCACTGAATTTCTCTTACTTCCCTCTAAGTGCCTGCTCTTGTTTGTTTATACTGAACATTGCTTAGCATTAGTGAAGATTATACTTAATTAGGTATGTGAGGCACCTTGGACAGCTTACACATAAACAGCTGATGTAGTCAAAGAGGGAAAGGAACAAATCTACAAGATTTTCAATGTTCACATCAGTGGTTTGTGTGACAGCAAAGCCCAGTGGAACTGTTATTCTCAATGCATATGACTGGGTAACAACTTAACCACAGCACAGCAATGTGCCCTTGTGGCCAATAAGGCCAATAGGATCCTGGGGTGTATTGAGAAGAGTGTGTCCAGCAAGTCAAGGGAGGTTCTCCTCCCCCTCTACTCTGCCCTGCTGAGACCTCATCTTGAATACTGTGTTCAGTTTTGGGCTCTCCAGTTTAAGATGGACAGGGATCTGCTGTACAGAGTCCAGCATAGGGCTATGAGGATGATTAGGGGACTGGGAGGCACTGCCTGATGAGGGACCTGGGACTTTTTAGCCTGGAGAAGTGAAGACAGAGGAGATTTAATAAATGTATCTGAGGGCTGGGGATCAGGAGGGGGGGACAGGCTCTGCTCACTGCTCCCTGGGACAGGACAAGGAGCAATGGGTGTAAGCTGCAGCACAGGAGGTTCCAGCTCAACACAAGGGGGAATTTCTTAACTATAAGGGTCCCAGAGCACTGGCACAGGCTGCCCAGAGAGGTTGTGGAGTCTCCTTCTCTGGAGCCTTTCCAGGCCTGTCTGGATGTGTTCCTCTGTGATCTGTGTTAGATAGGATTGTCCTGCTCTGGCAGAGGGGTTGAATTTGATGATATTGTTGGGCCCCTTCTAACCCCTAACATCTTGTGAGCCTGTGATTTTGTCACCTCACACTACAGAGACAGACATCACCAAGGATCAGGAGCAGCAGGGTACCAGCCACACCTGCACAGGGCAGAAGTACCCCTGGAGGTGTTGAAGAAAAGCCTGGATGAGGCACTTAGTGCCATGGTCTGGTTGACTGGACAGGGCTGGGTGCTAGGCTGGACTGGATGGATGATCTTGGAGGTCTCTTCCAACCTGCTTGATTCTATGAGTCTATGATTCTACCAGAAACAGCAGGTGGTGCATTGTGCACTTTGTTTTCAGGCTGGAAACTTCAATCTTAATCTTGTCTTGAACGATTCTGGTTTTGATTTGTGCCATCCCCTTAGCTGAGTAGCATCAATGAAAAATAGCAAAGCAGCGAGAAATAATTGCTTGTGCACCTTTTTGGTTCAATTGGCTGAACTTTGGACTTGAAACAGGGGTCTTTGGGGTGCAAAGCCTCTCAAGATGATTTTTCTTTTCTTGGGTGGGGAGTGGGGAGTGTGTTTGTTTGGGTTTTAATCTCTGTAGACTGGCAAGTGCCACAAAAGTTTTATTTTCATGCCTTGTTGTAAATGAATCAGTAGCACAGGTAGCCTAAGAGGCACAAAGCGACTGAAAGAAGAGAAGAGCATTAGCTTTTTGTGGACTGGAGAGAAAAAGATAGGATGAAATCATTCCAGAGGCAGAGGGGAAATGTGATTTCCATGCTGCTTTATGATTTATACTCTCTGAGCTGTGCTACAAAGGCCAGCAATGAAAGGAAAGCAAAATATCCTCTGGTGGTGTCTCAGTAACGCTGTAGATTATGGCAGGATCGCGGTCGAAGACTGCCAAGCTCTTCCCTCCACTCCAGCTCTGCCAGGGCTTCTCTGCTCTACCTGGATCTGTGCAGACTTTGTGACACCCTTTGTCTATGCCTTGCTGTTTTCTTTTCCTCTCAGGAAATTCCTGGAGTCAGGAGCATGATTTGGATGAACTGGAAGCCAGGAACAACTCTCCTGTGATGTAGCATTATTTATTGGCCCAGGAAGTTTTCACTTCTTGGGTTAGCAGTTAGCATCAAAAGGTCTGGGAATGACAGGATGAAGGAGGAATGGGTTTAAAGTGGCAGAGGGGAGGTTCAAAGTAGATGTTAGGAAAGGGTTCTTTGCAGTGAGGGTGGTGAGACACTGGCACAGGGTGCCCAGGGAGGTTGTGGAGCACAGAATCACCCAATGTGATTGAAGAGTAAGGATGAATCCAAGTGTGGAAACTTTGCCCCATGAGGTAAGACAGAAAGAACTGAAATGTTGCAAAGCATAACTGGAAAATCCTGGGAAAGGAAGACCTGAGTAAGGGTTTTGTCTTGCTTCCACCAGTGGCCCAAGTCACTGCCTGAGTACACTCAGCAATCTGGAAGACTGAATCATTGAAAATGTGTAAGAGTTTTATCCCTGTAGATCTGAATGTTGCCAGCAAAGGCAGCCTTGACAGCACTGTTTCCCTCTTGACATCTATCTCAGTGGATCAGAGGATTCACATTTGAAAGGCTTTTGCCTGGATCCCAGCAATATCCTAAGTAAAGCTGGCAACAGCAGAATATCCTCCTGTATTTGTGAACCTAAGACTTCTGGAGTTGCACTAAATGCATGCTCCCCTCCCTCAAGCTCAGTATCTTAGGCACATCCCTGCAGACCTATCCTAATGTTCCAACTCAGTGAACATTTCACTTCTGTTGAGCTAGTCACAAGTTCCACAAGACTAAATAGAGGAGGCTCAGGGCAGACCTCATTGCTGTCTACAACTACCTTAAAGGAGGCTGTAGCCAGGTGGGGTTGGGCTCTGGTGCCAGGCAAGCAGCAACAGAAGAAGGGGACACAGTCTCAAGTTGTGGCAGGGGAGGTCTAGACTGGATGTTAGGAGGAAGTTGTTGTCAGAGAGAGTGATTGGCATTGGAATGGGCTGCCCAGGGAGGTGGTGGAATCACCATCCCTGGAGGTGTTGAAGCCAAGCTTGGATGGAGCACTTAGTGCCATGGTCTGGTTGGTTGGGCAGGGCTGGGTGCTAGGTTGGGCTGAATGAGCTTGGAGGTCTCTTCCAACCTGGCTGATTCTATGATTCCGTGAACTCTTTTAGCCTGTCCTCATAGCAGATCTTCTCCAGCCCTTCTTCCAAACTGCTCCAGCCATTCTTCCAAACTGTTCAGCATGTTTCCTGAGGTCTCATATTCCAAGGGGCACACAGGACTCTCAATGACACTGCGTAGAGCAAACGATTCACGTCTCACATGTCCCTGTTTAAACGTGCTGCTGTGATGCTCACTGTGCTGCAGAACGTTTGTTCTGTGCAATCCCTTGTCCACAGCCTAAGCAACACACTAAGAAACAAAAGCATCCCCCAGCATGATTGCTCAGCCTGTTTCACTGAAGAACTACCAGGTATTTTTTTCCACCTTCTTTCTGCTCTTGGAGGAATAAACAATTTGGAGTGTTGCAGCTATCTGTTGTTGGTGTAAGTGTAGGTCTGTCTCAGGTTTATTGTGTTGCAGGGGAGTGTGTGCAGCTTTTGTTCCTTTTGAATTATAGCTGTTGGCACTTATCTTCTCGTCCAGCAAACAGCTTTTACAGCAAGTTCTTTGAATGCAGTAGAGTCATTTGTACTTAAGACAGAATTATGGCAGCATCCAGCAGTCACAGGGAAGAATTCAGGCCAGTGTTGTTTCTGCACACAGGGAACTCTGCTGATTCGTGTCCATGGTTCATTTCTGTAAGCACCATTTCTGGAAGAGAGGAAGAGCAGGTTTGTACTAGTGCTGGCTAAACCAGAGTGCTGGTCTCTTCTGCCAGGCAACCAGCAACAGAAGAAGGGGACAGAGTCTCAAGTTGTGGCTTGGGAGGTCTAGGCTGGATGTTGTTAGGAAGTTGTTGTCAGAGAGAGTGATTGGCATTGGAATGGGCTGCCCAGGGAAGTGGTGGAGTTGCTGTCCCTAGAGGTGTTGAAGCCAAGCCTGGCTGAGACACTTAGTGCCATGGTCTGGTTGATTGGCCAGGGCTGGGTGCTAGGTTGGCCTGGATGATCTTGGAGGTCTCTTCCAACCTGCTTGATTCTATGATTCTATTTGCCAAATAGACTTTCTGTGAAACTGTACTGTTCAGTGGAGAAGGGGTGAGGGGTGAAGGAGTAAAAGAGAGTTTGGGGAAGATGGCTTACTGCAATCCTGATCTGGGGTAAGAATCATAGAATCATGGAATGGTCTGGGCCAGAAGGGACTTCTAGAGGTCATCTAGTCTGGCCCCCCTGCAGTTAGCAGGGACATCCTCACTAGCCCAGGTCACCCAAGGCCCCAACAACCCCCACCTTGACTGTCTCCACGATAGAGTCCTTAACCACCTGCCTGGGCAACCTGTTCCAGTGCTCCATCACCCTCATAGTTAAAAAACTTGCTCCTAACATCCAGTCTAAATCTGCTCTTCTCAACCTTGAACCCATTGCCCTTCGTCCTGTCACTGCAGACCTTTGTAAACAGCTTCTTCACAAAGAGAGTGATTGGCATTGGAATGGGCTGCCCAGGGAGGTGGTGGAGTTGCTGTCCCTGGAGGTGCTGAAGCAAAGCCTGGCTGGGGCACTTAGTGCCATGGTCTGGTTGATTGGCCAGGGCTGGGTGCTAGGTTGGGCTGGATGATCTTGGAGCTCATTCCAGTCCCTGACCACTCTCTCCATGAAAAACTTTTGCCTAGTGTCCAATCTAAACCTCCCCAGCCTCAGTTTGAGGCCATTCTCCCTTGTTCTGTTTCCAATTCCCTGTGAGAAGAGCCCAGCAGCAGCCTCTCCACAATGTCTCTTTCTCAAACTAGCCATTCCCATCTCCCTCATTTGCTCCACATAAGATTTATTCTCTAGTCCTGTACTGACAGTCAGGATAAACAGGGGCTTGAATTTTCCATGGCAGTTCATAACAGCCAAGGTATTCTTGCATCCTCCTTCTGAATGGGGAAACTCAGATTTTATATGGCAAGTGAATTTTCCTGCCTGGCTTTGTTTTCATGGCAAGAGTTTGAACTGGGCTTGGCTTTGTTCCAGTGCAAACCAGAAAGCATTTTCTGTGTTTTGTTGTGGTTACATTGAGAGTTGTCACAGAATGGAATTGTCATTGTCTGGTCAACTCTAATTTGCTGGCATTCAGAAATTACAGCAGACAAAGCCATGTCCCCATTCCTGTTTTATGGACAGCTCCTTGCACATGCTAACAAGACACGCTTTGTTCTCTGATCAAGACAAAAATGGATTGAAAGGCAAGAGAGGTTTTCATTCAAAACTCCAAAAGTCTGATTTGGGTCAGGAATATCATCTTCATGACATCTTCACAGAAGGAAAACCAATGCTTTAATCCACTGCAGATCAGCTTTGTCAGCCTGGAAGTCGAATGAGAGGATCTGGGTAGAAAGAAGCAACTCCTAAAAATTGCAGTAGTGAGGAAGAGTACTCAGCACTGATGAGAGTCTCTATCTGTCTGCATCTGTGCTTTTCTCCCTGGGCTTTGGCTTCGTAATACAACTAATTCTGCTTCTAAGCCCCTTGCTGATCCTCCAAACTCACCTTTGAACATAAGGCAGACTCCGGGATAAGGTAGAGGGGTGGAAATTAGGTGGAAGGGTGGTTGGGAGCCCTTCCTGGGGACTCTGGTTTCTGGGAGGGCTGCTGTGTTTCTGTATTACTTTTAACTTGTTTATTGCTGTCTAAAGCTGTAAATATTGTACCTATCTGCTTGTATCTTGTGCTGAGCTGTGAATAGAAAGCTTCATTCCTTAACTTTCAGCTGGGCTGAGTCTAGTCTGGGTGATTTCATAAGAGTAGGGGGGGATGGATAACTCCCAAACCATCACACATGTATTGAAAGTAAATGCTCTGTCCCACTAGGTCACAGTATCACAGTATCTCAGTATCACCAAGGTTGGAAGAGACCTCACGGATCATCAAGTCCAGCCCTTTACCACAGAGCTCAAGGCCAGACCATGGCACCAAGTGCCACGTCCAACCTTGCCTTGAAGTGACCCAGGGACGGCGACTCCACCACCTCCCCAGGCAGCCCATTCCAGTGTCCAATGACTCTCTCAGGGAAGAACTTTCTCCTCACCTCCAGCCTAAATCTCCCCTGGCGCAGCCTGAGGCTGTGTCCTCTTGTTCTGGTGCTGGCCACCTGAGAGAAGAGAGCAACCTCCTCCTGGCCACAACCTCCTCTCAGGTAGTTGTAGACAGCAATAAGGTCACCTCTGAGCCTCTTTTTCTCCAGGCTAGTATCAGGAAGACAGTTTTGTGCTTATGCACCTCCCAACCAGTCAACTGAGTGCAGTAACCCAGAGCCACTGCCCATTGAAGCATCTGCTGTAACATTTTACTTCCCTTTAAGACGCAAACTCCTCTGCAGGGGAGAGCGTGAAAAGCGCAGTTCCTGTTCCAGCGCAGCACTCTGATATCATTATTTGTTCTTTTATGTGTAGCTCCTACTGTCTTATGAAATTGGGAAATGAAACTAGCTTGGAGCCAGTGTGTAATTCTCTGACAAGGCAGTAAGTGAAATAAGCTTTGTAATTAAAGGTGTTTCTAGCTCTCAGCTTCCTCTCTTTGCAATAGGCTTTTCGCTGCCGACTGTTGCTTGCTCTGAGTATCTGTGGCTGTGTCTTGGCTGTGTGGCACTGCTAAGAAGTTGCAGCAAGATGGAGCAGAACAGCTGGATTCTCCAAAGTAAATATCTATAGTGGATCCTTATCACCTCCATAATATTTTTATATCATTTGCAAATCTTCCTCTAGTTTTTATTCCTCTTTTCCACAGCTGTGTGGGCTTCTGGAGATACTTCAGTTCTCCAGAACAGCAGTGCTAAATAGTTTCATTTTCATACTGAGTTGCTTCATTTTAGGCTCTGCTTGATTAAGATGTCTTTGGGAGCCTCAGATCTTTTTCTTTTTATTAAACTGTCTTTGAAGTCTCTCTGGGCCCTCCAGCTTATGCAGTGCCTCATCTTTAGCTACTGCTTTTCCTCCCTGCCAGTCATCTGAGCACTGTGACTGTATCACTGATATGTTTCTAGACTACAGAACAGAACAGAACCCCAGAGATTGGAAAGGACCTCCAGAGATCATCGAGTCCAACCTCCCTGCCAAGGCAGAATCCCCGACAGTAGTTAACAGGAACACATCCAGGCAGGTTTAGAAAGAGAAGGAGACTCCACAACCTCCCTGGGCAGCCTGCTCCAACACTCTGCCACTCCCACAGCAAAGAAGTTTCTCCTCATGTTGATGTGAAACCCTCCCTGTTCCAGCCTGCAGCCATTGCTCCTTGTCTTATTGCTGCTGACCACCAAAAAGAGATTGGCTACCCATCAGATTGGCCCCATCAACCTGTTTTAACTCAACCTTAATGCTTTAATTGTTTTGTGTCATACATGTTCTATACATCTCTGTGCTCAACTACACGTTCTGTTATATGCTCTGAGCATCACTTTGGTTATAGTTCTTGCTGTGGTTTTCTGCCTAGAAACACAGGAGGGGATTCTCCATCACAAAGTGACCCTAGGAAAGAAAATTGCTAATGAAAGGATTATGCACTCATTTGTATGGAAGCAAATATTCAGTTGGACAAAGGAAAAGGGCAAAATGTTCTTTGCTTAACCTAACTTTCAGCTGTGTGGAGACTGCTAAAGTTGGTCAGCAGGAAGGTTGGACTTGAAGCCTATAAATCAGAAGTCTCTCAATTGTTTTGATGAATCTACAGAACCATAAGCCTGGGATAGGCAGACAGTAAAGAGAGTGGATGATGAGTTCTGGGCCCCTCAATTCAAGAAAGATATTGAGGTGCTGGAACATGTCCAGAGAAGGGCAACAAAGCTGGTGAGGGGCCTGGAGCACAAATCCTATGAGGAGAGGTTGAGGGAGCTGGGCCTGTTTAGCCTGGAGAAGAGGAGGCTCAGGGGTGATCTTATTACTGTCTACAACTACCTGAAGGGGCACTGTAGCCAGGTGGGGGGTGGCCTCTTCTCCCAGGCAACCAGCAATAGAACAAGGGGACACAGTCTCAAGTTGTGCCAGGGTAGGTCTAGGCTGGATATTAGGAAGAAGTTCTTCACAGAGAGAGTGATTGGCATTGGAATGGGCTGCCCAGGGAGGTGGTGGAGTTGCCCTCCCTGAAAGTGTTCAGGAAAAGCCTGGCTGAGGCACTTAGTGCCATGGTCTGGTTGATTGGGCAGGGCTGGGTGCTAGGTTGGACTGGATGATCTTGGAGGTCTCTTCCAACCTGGTTGATTCTATGATTCTATGATTCTATGATTAAATCTGCAGCTCAAATATTGGCCCTTTTCTCCACTTGAAATGTGAGTGAATTTAAATGCCTGGGAAGAGCTTTGCCTTCCCTGCTCTGGTTGTCAACATGAGTAGGTGGCTCAGTCAGCAAAGATAAAAGAGCTGGTATAAGTGAAGTGAGCCAGCAGCCCTCTCTCCACTGAAAAAAGGGCAGGAAAGGGGCAGTGGCAGCATATGGCCCTCAGTCGATTTTAGGACAGTTCCTAGGGCACATCAGTGCTTGTGACAACCAGAGAAGAAGTTCAAGTTAATTTGTACATTAATCCTTTAAGTTGTTTCATCCTCTGAAAAGAAAGACAGAAGAGGATAAGCACTTCAGACCTCATGCTCTGTAGCTAAGCTGTGAACCTGTAGTGTCACTCATTGATGCAGACATGAGGCTGCTTGAAGTGGACCAATCTTGTCATCTTATGTCATCATCATCATTGCACATTCTGGCATCTCAATTACTGCTCTAAAATAATGAAAGAAGCTGTCAGGTCAGCTAGGTTAGATGAATTGCCCAGCTCAGTTACTCCTATCTAAAATAATCTATATCACTTTGCTGAGTGTCAGCATGTTGCTTACTTGAACAATTCCACTTTAACACTAGTTGCCCTTACACATAAACAGTCTTTAAAGAATTCTCTGAGGTTTAAGTCTCTTGATTTAGCACATAGCAAAGAGAAACACCAAATAATTTCTATAGAAAATACTTGAATGTATAAATATAAATACTATAGAAAATACCTGAGGGGAGGCGGTCACCAGGTGGGGTTGGGCTCTGCTGCCAGGCAACCAGCAATAGAACAAGGGGAAACAGTCTCAAGTTGTGCCAAAGAAAGTATAGGCTGGATGTTAGGAAGAAGTTGTTGGCAGAGAGAATGATTGGCATTGGAATGGGCTGCCCAGGGAGGTGGTGGAGTCGCCATGCCTGGAGGTGTTCAAGAAAAGCCTGGCTGGGGCACTTAGTGCCATGGTCTGGTTGACTGGATAGGGCTGGGTGCTAGGTTGGCCTGGATGATCTTGGAGGTCTCTTCCAATCTGGTTGATTCTATGATTCTATGAATGTCTCCATTGCTTGAACTTCTGAACTATCTCTGAGCTGCTCTGCTTTGCCTGGTCATGTATTTGTTTCAGTATGTGATGCTCCCCCAGAAAAGTGCCCAAAAGTGTTACCTGTGGCATCCTCCTCACTCCTAATTGGAAAAAGAATCAGTTGGCCTTGTTTAAGTTAGATCCCCGCCTGAACATGAGCCAGCAGTGTGCCCAGGTGGGCAAGAGAGCCAGTGGCATCCTGGCCTGCATCAGGAATGGTGTGGCCAGCAGGAGCAGGGAGGTCATTCTGCCCCTCTACTCTGCACTGGTTAGACCACACCTTGAGTACTGTGTTCAGTTCTGGGCCCCCCAGTTTAGGAGGGACATTGAGATGCTTGAATGTGTTCAGAGAAGGGCGACGAGGCTGGGGAGAGGCCTTGAGCACAGCCCTATGAGGAGAGGCTGAGGGAGCTGGGATTGGTTAGCCTGGAGAAGAGGAGGCTCAGGGGTGACCTTATTGCTGTCTACAACTGCCTGAGGGGTGGTTGTGGCCAGGAGGAGGTTGATCTCTTCTCTCAGGTGGCCAGCACCAGAACAAGAGGACACAGCCTCAGGCTGTGCCAGGGGAAATTTAGGCTGGAGGTGAGGAGAAAGTTCTGCACTGAGAGAGTCATTGGACACTGGAATGGGCTGCCCGGGGAGGTGGTGGAGTCGCCGTCCCTGGGGCTGTTCAAGGCAGGACTGGATGTGGCACTTGGTGCCATGGTCTGGCCTTGAGCTCTGTGGTAAAGGGTTGGACTTGATGATCTGTGAGGTCTCTTCCAACCCTGATGATACTGGGATACTGTGATCTTGGTGGCTGCACTGATAGATAAACCATGCCTGGCAATGATGAGTTTTAGCTCAGCTGCCAGCTGATACACATTTGACAGCCGCTAATTATGGCTTTTCTGGCCTCTGCTTGGGATTTTTGCTGTTGCTTGGTGAGGCTCAAACAGGTGTAGGTTTTAGTCTGGGGGATGTAATCCAGACTACATAATGGAACAACTCTTCTTTGGGGAAAGAGAGAGAAGAATTCATAATGCAGCCTAACAAAGCAGCACTTTTCCGTTTCCAATTAGTGTTGTTCTACCATAAAGCTGCCTTTGTCTGCAATATAAATTAGAGTATATGAATCTGGAATATCAATTTCATTCTGAGCCATGTGAGATGGCTTGAAAATGAATAAAGCCAGAGCAGATTAGCATTGGTCAAAAGCGTGGATGAAAGAGCAATAAATCCCAAGAACAAATAGAACCAGATACAGTGAATGCTCCTAATGAATCAAGGTCAGCTGTTGGCCACACCAGTTTAGTATAGATAAATGAAGAGTAATTGAGATTTTATGGCATGAGGCTTTTCAACCATTGAAATAATTGAAGTAAAAGAGGTTAAGAGTCAAGAAAACAAATTGGTGTGTCTGTGGTTGAGTGGTATGAAGCAGAAATACAACGGAGGATTTGGCCCATAGAATAATAGCACTCTTTTAGCTCACAGGAATTACTGCCCTAGGGGCCTTAGGGAAATACAGAAAGGTAACATGCCAAAAGAGCACCACTATGACAAAGGAGAGGAAAAAGCAAACTCAGGGACATCCTGAATGTAAGGGAGACAAAGAGTAATGCTTGAACGCAGGAAAGCTCCTTGAAACACAATCCTAATACACATACTTAGGGAAGAGTATCATTAACTAAGCCCCCTTTGTTAGTGTGTTCAAAGCTTGGATTCTAAGAGACACTTGCCTGATCTTTGTGATGCACTGAATGAAACTGGTCCTTTCTCCCAGGCAACCATCAATAGAAGAAGGGGACACAGTCTCAAGCTGTGCCAGGGGAGGTCTAGGCTGGATGTTAGGAGGAAGTTGTTGTCAGAGAGAGTGATTGGCATTGGAATGGGCTGCCCAGGGAGGTGGTGGAGTCGCTGTGCCTGGAGGTGTTGGAGCAAAGCCTGGCTGGGGCACTCAGTGCCATGATCTAGATGACTGGATAGGGCTGGGTGCTAGGTTGGCCTGGCTGATCTTGGAGGTCTCTTCCAACCTGGTTGATTCTATGAGTCTATGACTCTATGATTCACAGTTACCCAGTGCTGATCCAGCTTGGGTTATGATAACAGACTGCAGTAGGACCAATTGTCAGTGCTTTGGGCAATCCTGTCTTCCTGGCAGTGCTTTAGCAGTGATATCCATTTCTGTTCACACGAGCTGTGGAAAGAGAGCCTTTCTCTGCCTGGTCTGTCACTAGCGTGGCAGAAATGCTCTCTATTCTGCACTTTGGCACTGTGCCTCAGAATTTATTCTGCCTGGTTTCATCTCCTAATATTCACTGCAACATTCCTTTATTTCTTTCTCCCTCTATTACACTGGAAACAGCTTATTTACAACATTCTTTTTAAAGAGATATGAGGTCTTGAGCAACCTGTTCTAGTGGGAGGTGTCCCTGCCTGTGGCAGAGGGTTGGAACTGGATGAGCTTTCAAGTCCCTTCCAACCTAAACCATTCTGTGATTGTAAATAAAAGTCTGTACATTTAAAGAAACTCAGTATTTTGGGGATGTGAGGCCAACATTCAGTTATATTTTTCTCCTTGAAGTTTTTAATGTGAAATGGAGTTAAGCTGCAGGGTTTGAAGTCCTTTTATGGAGACATTAAAGGCCAGGCTGGATGAGGCTGTGGGCAGCCTGATCTTGTGTGAGGTATCCCTGCCCATGACAGGGGAGGTTGGAACTGGATGATCCTTGTGGTTCCTCCCAACGCTGACTGATCCTATGATTCTATGATGCTATTCTATGTGACACTAGTTCCAAAGTCTGCATTAAAAGCCTGTCTAAATTCCCTGATAGCTTTCATCCTACTTATTCTGTAGCAAAAAAGCTTTATTTAGTCTACACAGAGTTTGATACCATTTTACACTGCCATTTACAGTAGAGTTGGGGTTGTTCAGCCTGGAGCAGAGGAGGCTCCCAGGTGACCTTCTTGTGGCCTTCCAGCATCTGAAGGGGACCTACAAAAAAAGCTGGAGAGGGACTTTTGAGGCTGTCAGGGAGTGACAGGACTGGGGGGAATGGAGCAAAGCTGGAGATGGGGAGAGTCAGAGTGGCTGTGAGGAGGAAGTTGTTGAGCATGAGAGTGGTGAGAGGCTGGAATGGGTTGCCCAGGGAGGTGGTTGAGGCCCCATGGCTGGAGGTGTTTAAGGCCAGGCTGGCTGAGGCTGTGTGCAGCCTGCTCTAGGGTAGGGTATCCCTGCCTATGGGCAGGGGGTTTGGAACTGGCTGCTCCTTGTGGTCCCTTCCAATCCTGACTGATTCTGTGATTCTGTGATTCTACATCAGAAAGAGCAAAGCAGGAGTCATAAATTCTGCTTTTGCAAAGCTTAAATCCACAGCAAACATCCAGTTGGAAGAGTCCTTGAAGACCACCCAGCCCAATCTTCAACACAGTTTAGGGTTAATCCTAAACCATGTCCCCAAGTGCCAGGTCCACACACTGCTTAAACGCCTCCAGTGATGGTAACTCCACCACTGCCCTGGGCAGATTATTCCAATGTTTGATAACCCTCTCTGTGAAGAAATATTTCCTAGTATCCAGCCTGAGCCTCCTCTGGCTCAGACTAAAGCCATTTCCCAGGTTCAGGAGAGGTTGGCCTTCTCCTTGCTCCAACCTCCCTACAGGTAGTTGTAGAGAGTGATGAGGTCTCCCCTCAGCTTTGAGAGGCAGCAGAGGATTGCAGAACTGGAACACTCGAGGAGCCTGCTCTCTCCAAAGGCAATCAAAACTTCATCTTGCAGAATTCCCCCTTTCAGGGCTGCTTTCTTTTGTTACAAGATAAAGTTTCTAAGACTTCTCTCCATCTAAGACACCCTCCCAGGGTAATGCTCACTGCTCTCTCTCCTCAAAGCACAATCCAATGCTACCTCATTAAATAGACTTGGTGACATGAAAAATATCCCAACCCAAATCTATTCTTCAATCTATTCTTCAAGCTTGGCATTTGGCTGCATATTTTTTACACATGCATCTGAGAATATTATAGAATCATAGAATCATAGAATCAACCAGGTTGGAAGAGACCTCCAAGATCATCCAGGTCAACCTAGAATCCAGCCCTAGCCAGTCAACTAGACCATGGCACTAAGTGTCCCAGCCAGGCTTTGCTTGAACACTTCCAGGGATGGCGACTCCACCACCTCCCTGGGCAGCCCATTCCAATGCCAATCACTCTCTCTGCCAACAACTTCCTCCTCACATCCTCTCTGCCCTGGCACAACTTGAGACTGTGTCCCCTTGTTTTCTTGCTGCTTGCCTGGCAGAAGAGACCAACCTCACCTGGATGCATCCTCCCTTCAGGTAGTTGTAGAGAGCAATGAGGTCTGCTCTGAGCCTTCTCTTCTCTAGGCTGCACACCTCCAGCTCCATCAGCCTCTCCTCATAATTATGGCCTCAAGTTGCATCAGGGGAGGTTTAGGTTGGCTGTTGGGATGAAGTTCTTTCCTGAGCAGGTGGTCAGGCACTGGCACAGGCTGCCCAGGGAGGTGGTGGAGTCACCATCCCTGGAGGTGTTTAAATGGAGAGTGGATGTGGTGCTTGAGGCTATGGTCTGGTGATGAAGGCTGCTGGGATGAAGGTTGAGCTGGATGACCCTGGTGGTCCTTTCCAACCATAGCGATTCATAGTGATGAGCTGTGCTGAGTGGTTTGGTTTGGCCAAGGACTTGTCAGTGTGAAACCAATGATTGGACTTGGTGAGCCTGAAGGGCTTTGCCAATCTAAGAGACTCTGTGGTTCTGTGTATTAATTTGCAAACATAACAAAATACTTTCCCACTCTAAGGGGTTGTCCTGTGGAGAGGCATGGAATAAGGGTGGTGGTGATTGCTAAGCCAGGTGAGTGGGTCAGAGATACCTGCTCTATCTCTGCAGCTTTGCTCAGACCAGTCTGCCCCTCCCTGTTTGCACTCAGCAAGCTTCTCTGCTCCAAGAGGCATTGAGGCAAGCGAGCTTCACCCATCTGACAAAGCCAAGATGAAGAAACTAAATCCCAGTGCCCCTGCCTGTGCGTTTGCACACAGCTGGATTGCAGCATACTGGCATGAATGCATTTATGACATGGAGTTGTACCTTCTCCTCACAACATTTTTGCCATATGGTGTGCACCTGCAGGCAGCTGAGAGCACACTGCAGTGCAGTGTGATGATTGGCTTGTTTTTGCTTGGGTTCAAACTCACCTAATTTCTACAGCAGAAGGATGTAGATCAAAAAGCTTTCCAGAGAGCAGGATAAAAGCTAATGGCTTTTACTGATTCTGTATTTCCCCCCACAAAGATAGATGGGGACATTATCCTCAACATCTGCTGGTCTATTCTTATACCTTAGGATCTATCTCCTTAAAGGTGATCACAGAATGTTTTGTATGAGCTTATCCTTTGTGCAGGTGGCACAGGGGGAAAAAGAGACCTGTCCAAGAACAACCAACAAACTATGACAAAAGCAAAACCAAGGCCTTTTAAGTCTATTTCCTGGCCAGCCATGCAAACAGAAAGAGGTTGTGGAAGCACTATTGGTAAAGAGGTTTCCCCAGTACACATGTTCAAGAAAAGCTTGGGTGAGGCACTTAGTGCCATGGTCTGGTTGATTACCTAGGGCTGGGTGCTAGGTTGGACTGGATGAGCCTAAAGGTCATAGAATCATAGAATCAACCAGGTTGGATTAGACCTCCAAGATCATCCAGGCCAACCTAGCACCCAGCCCTAGCCAGACAACCAGACCATGGCACTAAGTGCCCCAGCCAGGCTTGGCTTCAACACCTCCAGGGACAGTGACTCCACCACCTCCCTGGGCAGCCCATTCCAATGCCAATCACTCTCTCTGACAACAACTTCCTAACAACATCCAGCCTAGACCTGACCTGACACAACTTGAGACTGTGTCCCCTTGTTCTGTTGCTGGGTGCCTGGCAGAAGAGCCCAACCCCACCTGGCTACAGCCTCCCTGCAGGGAGCTGCAGACAGCAATGAGCTCTGCCCTGAGCTTCCTCTGCTGCAGGCTGCACACCCCCAGCTCCCTCAGCCTCTCCTCACAGGGCTATGCTCCAGGGCCCTCCAGCTTGGTTGCCCTTCTCTGGACACATTTCTGTGCCTCAACATCTCTCTTGAATTGAGGGGCCCAGAACTGAAAGGTAACTGAGGAATGATTGCTGTCTTAGTTCGAAGACCACGAAACAAGGGCAATCTCCTTAGTCTCTTGCTGTTCCCACTATGGTAGCAGTATTCTGTTGTTCAACATTAAAATGTCCAATAATCCTTCTTTCTTCTCTCTGAGTGGGCAGAGTGATGATTGTGTGGTAGATTGTGGGGAAAAACATGGATTAGTGATTCCAAACCATCATAACGCTTTGTTGCACTGCTTTATAACCTCCCAAAGTGCTTTGCCAATACTCCTCACTCAGCCTCAGCACAGGGATGAGACAAAGACTATCTGTATGCACACCTCAGAGGTAGGTACATGCAGACAAAGAGGAATGGTTATGGAAATTGGTTCTGGTATACTCCCAGGTATTTTCACTTCATGTATTCACAGCTGTGGCAATTTCTGGTCTGATTGCTCTGGCACCCTGCCTGTGCCTGGCCAACTGAATCCTTGTATAAGTCAAGCTATCTGCAAGTGAAGCCAGGTCCAAGAACTATGCCCTGACATGGCACAATTTATTGGGGCAGATCCACTATGGAAGTGCAAACTTTTGGCAGGGAAGCAAAAGATCATAGAATCATAGAATCAAGCAGGTTGGAAGAGACCTCCAAGATCATCCAGGCCAACCTAGCACCCAGCCCTAGCCAGTCAACCAGACCATGGCAAGAAGTGCCCCAGCCAGGCTTTGCTTCAACACCTCCAGGTACAGCAACTCCACCACCTCCCTGGGCAGCCCATTCCAATGCCAATCACTCTCTCTGACAACAACTTCCTCCTCACATCCAGTCTAGACCTCCCCTGGCACAACTTGAGACTCTGTCCCCTTCTTCTGTTGCTGCTTGCCTGGCAGAAGAGACCAACCCCACCTGGCTACAGCCTCCCTTCAGGCAGTTGTAGACAGCAATGAGGTCTGCCCTGAGCCTCCTCTGCTGCAGGCTGCACACCCCCAGCTCCCTCAGCCTCTCCTCACAGGGCTCTGCTCCAGGCCCCTCCCCAGCTTTGTTGCCCTTCTCTGGACACCTTCCAGCACCTCAGCATCTCTCTTGAATGGAGGAGCCCAGAACTGGACACAGCACTCAAGGGGTGGCCTGAGCAGTGCTGAGCACAGGGGCAGAAGAACCTCCCTTGTCCTGCTGGCCACCCTGCTCCTGAGCCAGCCCAGGATGTTATTGGCTCTGCTGCCTACCTGGGCACACTGCTGGCTCATCTTAGCTACTATCTACCAGCACCCCCAGGTCCCTTTCTACCTGGCTGCCCTCCAGCCACTCACTGCATACTGGAGAAAGCTTTGGCCTGGTTTTGCCTGCCAGCCCCTGAAAGAAGAGGGTATCAACAAAACTCCCCTGGGCAGCCATGTGTATCCTGTCCTATAGCAGTGCCATTCCTCAAACCCCAAGGGGGTCTGGTGGTGTGGGAGGCAGCTCTCTATCAGAGTTGTGAAGTTGCTAGAAATGCTGTTTTCAGGCATTTCCTGGGGAAAGCACTAATCCAATCTGGAATAATTGCCAATTAGCCTCATCATCATATCTTTAGCTCTGTGTACAGAGAGCACACATGTGTGCCTGTCTGCCTAACAGCTGCAGTCCACCAGGGAAAATCAGAAGGCAAAAAACCAGAGCAGGGATTTTGTTTGGAGCAGATGAGAATAATTTATATGTGGAAGCTATTTATAGCAAGGCTGCAGCAAGCTAATTAATTGTTTATAGGGAGAACTTTAAAGGGCATAACCTGAGATCTGACATTCTGGGTAATAATTGTAATTAGAGAGGAGCTGGAATCAAAAATCAGCATGTGAACACTGATGCACTTTGGGCAAGCTTTGAATCTGATCCAGACCTCAGCTGCAGGGATTTTTGCTGCCGGTAGGGCAGGCTAGAACAGAAATCCTGCTTCAGAATTTGGCCTTCTGTGCTTTACTAAAGTGCAAACCTGGACCACGTTTTTGTGGATGAGGGCCAGCTCCTAATTAGCATCTGGCACGCTAGGGGAGCAGACTGAAATGGAGTGGCTATGTCATTATGGGTGCATAATTGTTTGGTGGTTTGGGTTTGTGTTCTAGCAAGGCTTAGTTCTCCATTAAGATCTCAGAAAGGAAGCTCTGACACTTAGAAGGTGATTGTCAAACTCCCTCATTATTCTACAAATAGCTTAATTTCTCTGGAGTCCTCCTGAGCATTGTAACAAGGCAGGGGGCTGCTGGTGTTTTAGGGATGTTGAAGGGGTTGAATACTCAGCTTGGAGAGGCAGCTGAGGCAGAAACGTTGAGGTATCACAGTATCACAGTATCACAGTATCACAGTATTATTAGGATTGGAAGAGACCTCACAGATCATCAAGTCCAACCCTTTACCACAGAGCTCAAGGCTAGACCATGGCACCAAGTGCCACGTCCAATCCTGCCTTGAACAGCCCCAGGGACGGCGACTCCACCACCTCCCCGGGCAGCCCATTCCAGTGTCCAATGACTCTCTCAGGGAAGAACTTTCTCCTCATCTCCAGCCTAAATTTCCCCTGGCACAGCTTGAGGCTGTGTCCTCTTGTTCTGGTGCTGGCCACCTGAGAGAAGAGAGCAACCTCCTCCTGGCCACAACCACCCCTCAGGCAGCAATGTGCCCTTGTGGCCAAGAAGGCAAATAGGATCCTGGGCTGCATTAACAAGAGTATGGCCAGCAGATCAAGGTAAGTTCTCCTTCCCCTCTGCTCTGCCCTGGTGAGACCTCATCTTGAGTACTGTGCTCAGTTTTGGGGGTGACCTCATTGCTGTCTACAACTACCTGAAGGGAGGTTGTAGCCAGGTGCGGGGTGGCCTCTTCTCCCAGGCAACCAGCAACAAAACAAGGGGACACAGCCTCAAATTGTGCTGGGGAAAGTGTAGGCTGAATGTTAGGAGGAAGTTGTTGGCAGAGAGAGTGATTTGCATTGGAATGGGCTGCCCAGGGAGGTGGTGGAGTCACCATCCCTGGACGTGTTGAAGCAAAGCTTGGATGAGGCACTTAGTGCCATGGTCTGGTTGCTTGGCCAGGGCTGGGTGCTAGGTTGGACTGGCTGAGCTTGGAGGTCTCTTCCAACCTGGTTGATTCTACGATTCTATGACAGGGATCTATTGGAGAAGGTCCAGAGGAGGGCTATGAGGATGATGAGGGGAATGGAGCACAGCCTGATGAGGAGAGGCTGAGGGACCTGGGGCTGCTTAGTCTGGATAAGGGAAGATGAGAGGGGATTTTATCAATGTTTATAACTATCTGAGGGCTTGGGATCGGGGGGGGGGGGAGGGGGGGGTGGGAGACAGGCTCTGCTCACTGCTGCCTGGGATAGGACAAAGAGCAATGGATGGAAGTTGCAGCACAAGAGGGAACTCAACACAAGGGGGAAATTCTTTACTGTAAGTAACATGGGGAACAGGCTCCTCAGAGAGGTTGTGGAGTCTCCTTCTCTGGAGACTTTCCAGGCCTGTCTGGATGTGTTCCTGTGTGACCTGAGCTGGACTGTATGGTCCTGCCCTCCCAGGGGGGTTGGACTCAATGATCTCTTTGGGTCCCTTCCAACCCCTGACACCCTGTGATCTGTGACCCTGCTACAATAGTACCTGAATAGTTTCAAACCTGATTCTGATCCTAAGCTAATTAGAAGTCCTCTGCAATGTGCTGTATAAATATATATGCAATAGTAAACTAGATGAAAGACCAATTAAGGAGTCAGAGAAATAAATCTCAGCCAAATGCTGATTTCAGCCAGTGCATTTCAGTTGCTGTGAGCTATCTCTAGGCAGAAAGAAAATGCAGCCAAGGAAATACTACATCCTGCCTCTGCAACAGAATTAGATAGCAAATACCCACTTGAATTTCAGATTCTGTTTTTCTTCCACATACCCAGAGGTAACTGCTGAAGAGTTTATGACAGTTTTCATAGGGTGCTGAAGACACTGAAAGCCCTCTTCATCTCTTGGTTTCTCAAGATAGATTCAGGAGAGCTTGTGGGATGGATGCAGTAGCTCAGGCAAGCACAACTGCTCTCCAGCTGCTGCATTGTCACATAATAGAGGACTCACACAGGTTGCAACACTTTAGGGTCAAGTTAGACACTGTCTGAGCAGTTTCAGCCATGGCTGTCCAGTGTTGAACATCACTTAAGTAAGGTCATCATGCACTGCAGTGCTCTTAACTCAGGAGCTGTTTCCTGCTGATGCTGTTTTGCTCATGTTTTTGTCCTTTTCAGCCCTTTTTTTCCTGGCTTCTGTGGCTGAGCTTATGCTGCTTTTTACTTTCTCTCTTCATTTATTCTCCTATTTTGTTTATGAATCTAAACTCTTTTGAATGACAAATATGGGACTGTTTTCAGCTTGCAATAGAATCATAGGATTGACCAGATTGGAAGAGACTTCCAAGCTCATCCAGTCCAAGCTAGCACCCAGTCTTAGCCAGTCAACCAGACCATGGCACTAAGTGCCTCAGCCAGGCTTTTCTTGAAGACCCCCAGGGATGGTGACTCCACCACCACCCTGAGCAGCCCATTCCAGTGCAAATCACTCTCTCTGCCAACAACTTCCTCCTAACATCCAGCCTAGACCTCCCCTGTCACAACTTCAGACTGTATCCACTTATCCTGTTGCTGGTTGATGGGAGAAGAGACCAACTCCCCAGTGCATTCCAGACAAACAAACCTACTTTCCCTGCTCCAGTTTCTCCAGGACCTGCAGCTTTAGGCAGCCAGAATCTTTGTTCCCACTCCCTCCATTCAGCAAGTGCTTACAAACTCCTAGTTGCAACTAAAAGTTGATACTGTCTCCCTCCTGGTTGTCAGAGACAATATTTTGTGCCTTAGGGTATCTTCTCCAACACCTGAATATGTCTCTATGAAAACTTCCATCCATCACAGTGGCTTGAAAGGGTGGCAGTAGTTTTGTGCAACTCCAGCTGAACCTGACCTACCTCTCTGTGGAGCCTTGGTGCCCACCCAGCACTGTTTGAAGAATCATTCACCATTCTTCTCTTCTTCAGTAAATTTGCAAGCCTGTCTAATAAGGACCACACACATAATCTTTTATTTATGTGGTGGTCTATTTAGCAATGTGAGGTGAGAGTCTGACCTTATTATACAAGCTTCAGTATTCCAAAGAGGTCTCCAAATGCAGTTTCCTCTTGCAGCTCAGCTCTTCCCAATCCTTTTGCATATTCCTTGCACTTTTCATTAAGCAGCTAATTAGGCTGTGTTCATTTATAAACACCATTGCACAGTTTACCACACAGTAGAATGTTCTCTGAGATACACACACACACACACACATATATATATATATATATATTAAAGACTGTCCAGGTCCCTCTGCAGGGCTCTCCTGCCCTCCAACAGCTCCACACCTGCTCCTAGCTTGGTGTCACCTGCAAGCTTACTGATGATGGCCAAGTGCAGGGTTCTGCACTTTGGCCACAATAACCCCAAGCAGTGCTACAGGCTGGGGACAGAGTGGCTGAGAGCAGCCAAGAGGAAAGGGACCTGGGGGTACTGACAGATAGTAGCTGAATATGAGCCAGCAGTGTGCCCAGGTGGGCAGCAGAGCCAATGGCATCCTGGGCTGGCTCAGGAGCAGTGTGGGCAGCAGGACAAGGGAGGTTCTTCTGCCCCTGTGCTCAGCACTGCTCAGGCCACACCTTGAGTGCTGTGTCCAGTTCTGGGCTCCTCCATTCAAGAGAGATGTTGAGGTGCTGGAAGGTGTCCAGAGAAGGGTGACAAAGCTGGGGAGGGGCCTGGAACATAAACCCTATGAGGAGAGGCTGAGGGAGCTGGGGGTGTGCAGCCTGCAGAAGAGGAGGCTCAGGGCAGAGCTCATTGCTGTCTGCAACTACCTGAGGAGACATTGTAGCCAGGTGGGGTTGGTCTCTTCTCCCAGGCAAGCAGCAACAGAAGAAGGGGACACAGTCTCAAGATGTGCCAGGAGAGGTCTAGGCTGGATGTTGTTGTCAGAGAGAGTAACTGGCATTGGAATGGGCTGCCCAGGGAGGTGGTGGAGTTGCTGTGCCTGGAGGTGTTGAAGCAAAGCCTGGCTGAGGCACTTAGTGCCATGGTCTGGTTGACTGGATAGGGCTGGGTGCTAGGTTGGACTGGATGATCTTGGAGGTCTCTTCCAACCTGGTTGATTCTATGATTCTATGATGCTTCATTGCCCTGCTCTGAACCTTCTCCAGCACTTCAATGTTTCATACCATGGCTCCCAAAACTGAAGGCAGTGCTCAAGGTGCAGCCTCAGCAGTGCTGATCACAGTGAGCCAATCACTTCTCTAGTCCTGCTGGCCACACGACTCCTGATGCAGGCCAGGATGCTGTTGGCTTTCTTGGCCAACCTTTCAGAGGAAGCTCATCAAAAACAAAACTTTTGCCCTGTGTCTGCCTTCAGTGATCTGCTGAAGTAGGTTGCAGCTGGATCAAATCAAAGTGACATTTTACTAATGGCATTGGTATAAAAGCAGAGTAATAGACTCTGTGAGATGTTTTCTGCCTCTGGAAACAAAATAAGAATAAATACAAGCAGTTTTGTTCTTTCTTACTGCATTTTAGCTCAAATCAAAGTTTCAGAAGGTACAAACCAGCCAACATTCAATTAACATATTGAAGCTGTAGCTGCACCTGCATTTAGCTATGAAAGCCAATGCATGAACATGTCACAGAATCAGTCAGGGCTGGAAGGGACCACAAGGATCAGCCAGTTCCAACCCCCCTGCCATGGGCAGTGGCTCCAGGTTCTTTGTCCTCTTTCCCACTGTTGCTTGTCCCCATAGCAGAAGGAGGCAGAGTAGAAAAGCATGCCTGAACAAGCCAGTATGTGTATAAGCCTATTTTGGCCTATTCAGGACTAGGACTACAATGGACATGAATAAAACAAGTCCACTAATTTAATGATACTCCACAGCTTTGCCTCAAGTACCCTTTTTGTTCTGGCTTGTGGAAAAAGAAAACGTGCAGAACAATTTCTCCTCACTACTGGGACTGCAAGCCATGATGATTTGTCAGAACCCCCACAGCTTCAGTGCCTTCTCCACCTCTTCCTTCCACCTATTCCCCTTGCCCTTTTGTTTTCAACATTTCAATTCGTTGCTTTTAAATTCCATGAGATAATACAGCTACCTCAGGGGAGGAATTTTACACCACCCCATGGTGAAAAGAGCATCCTTCAGAAACTTCTGCTGTTACTTCACAGCTGTGGTGAAAGACACACACCCCCCCCCACACCCCACCGATGTGATGGGAGTTTTTAATTGGACTGAATGCTTTCTGCATTGCCATGGGGCAAAGTCGTGTCTCAAGCCTCTGTCAGCTAGCTAGCTCCCAATTAGTCTGGATTTCATTAAGGAATAAAGGATTAGGCTGTCACAGATTAGACAAGAAGTATTAGGAAACTATGAGAGATCTTCAAACTGGATTTTGAGTTTTAATTGCCAGGCAGAAAGGGACCTGGGAGTGCTGGTAGATATTAGCTGAAGCTGAGGCAGCAGTGTGCCCAGGTGGGCAGCAGAGCCAATGGCATCCTGGGCTGGCTCAGGAGCAGTGTGGGCAGCAGGACAAGGGAGGTTCTTGTGCCCCTGTGCTCAGCACTGCTCAGGCCACAGTTTGAGTGCTGTGTCCAGTTCTGGGCTCCTCCATTCCAGAGAGATGCTGAGGTGCTGGAAGGTGTCCAGAGAAGGGCAGCAAGGCTGGGGAGGGGCCTGGAGCAGAGCCCTGTGAGGAGAGGCTGAGGGAGCTGGGGGTGTGCAGCCTGAATAAGAGGAGGCTCAGAGCAGCAAGTACCTGCAGGGAGGCTGTAGCCAGGTGGGGTTGGGCTCTTCTGCCAGGCAGGCAGCAACAGAAGAAGGGGACACAGTCTCAAGTTGTGCCAGGGCAGGTCTAGGCTGGATGTTTGGAGGAAGTTGTTGTCAGAGAGAGTGATTGGCATTGGAATGGGCTGCTCAGGGAGGTGGTGGAGTTGCTGTGCCTGGAGGTGTTGAAGCAAAGCCTGGCTGGGGCACTTAGTGCCATGGTCTGGTTGATTGGCCAGGGCTGGGTGCTAGGTTGGGCTGGGTGATCTTGGAGGTCTCTTCCAACCTGGCTGATTCTATGATTTTTAGGTTGGCTACAATTTGATTGTCTGTACAAAACTCCTTCAACCACTTATGTGACTATGGAAAACAAATATAAGCTCTTAGCTATAATCCTAATTGAGTTGCAGTACTCTCCCACTGGGTACCTCTCTGTCTCCTTAGGATATTAAATCCCCTTAAAAAAAATAACCCCTAATCCACTTATTTTCGTTTGAAAATCAAATTAACCAACCAAGAGTACTTTTTGGATACCTAAGTATCTCTGTAATCCAAACCCAGGTTGTGTCCTGAAGTGAAACTGCAATTCTGTGTCCTGCTTTGCCCTGCTGAAGCCTACCTGTTGCATTCCCTGTGCTGGTCAAAGCTGCTGGGGAAAAAAAAGTGTTTTCCTCCATGTATGAGCCAACCCCTAGTGCTGCTGTTTTCTTGTGGTGCTGCAGTAGTAATAGGGCTTTGGTGGAAGGGATGGTCTAAGAGACAAAGTGTGTAGATGAAGGCAGTATTTGACCACAAATCCAGGCTGGGCACAGAGTGGCTGGAGAGCAGCCCTGAGGAGAGGCACTTGGGGATGCTGCTGGACCAGAAGCTCAACAGGAGCCAGCAGTGTGCACTTGCAGACCAGAAAGCCAAGAAGAGTCTGGGTTGTATCAGGAGAAGTGTGGCCAGCAGGGCCAGGGAAGTGATTCTCCCCCTCTATTCTGCTCTGCTGAGACCCCACCTGGAGTCCTGCATCCAGTTCTGGAGCCCCTGGGACAAGAGGGCTGTGGAGATGCTGGAGTGTGTCCAGAGCAGGGCCAGGAGGATGCTCAGAGGGCTGCAGCAGCTCTGCTGTGAGCACAGACTGAAAGAGTTGGGGCTGTGCAGGCTGCAGCAGAGGAGGCTCTGAGGTGACCTTCTTGTGGCCTTCCAGGATCTGAAGGGGGCTGCAAAAAAGCTGGGGAGGGACTTTTTAGGCTATTAGGGAGTGCAAGGACTGGGGGGAATGGAGCAAAGCTGGAGGTGGGGAGAGTCAGAGTGGAGGTGAGGAGGAAGTTGTTGGTGATGAGAGTGGTGAGAGGCTGGAATGGGTTGCCCAGGGAGGTGGTTGAGGCCCCATGGCTGGAGGTGTTTGAGGCCAGGCTGGCTGAGGCTGTGTGCAGCCTGCTCTAGGGTAGGGTGTCCCTGGGCATGGCAGGGGGGTTGGAACTGGCTGCTCCTTGTGGTCCCTTCCAACCCTGACTGATTCTGTGATTCTGTGATTCTATTCTACGATTCACAGTGCTGTAGCTGGAGCCTGTAATGGGTGTACAAACTTGCCTGCTCTTGTATGTCAAGCTAATGAAAGTTATTGCCTCTCCCTGTTAAACTGGCCTGATTTTCTTTAGAGCCAAATCAGCGAGGTCTGTGGCACTTGAAGCTGGTGTTGAAGCTTATTTCCTGCCGTTTAAGGGGGCCTCTCTTTCCCTATGGAGCAGCCAACCCAGAGAGCTGCAGTAGATGAGTAGCAACTCACTACCTTCATTTACTATTCTGCTTTGGATGGAGGGATTAAAGACCCAAGAGGGGAAAGTGGGAGGAAAATTGTTGTTAGAGGATGGAGTGACTCAGGCCCCCAGCCTGTTCCAAGGGCTGCTTAACTTACAGTGCTGAATGCTCTTGGATCTTTCTCCTAAGGTTTTACATCTCTTGCTTTCCATGAGACTACATCCTGAAGTGTTCTGCAGTCTGCAGTGAAAAAGAGCTCTGCTAGGGTGGGAAAGGGTTGGCTTTCACTCTTTCTGACTTTCCTTCTGTCACACATCTCAATTAGACTCCCCAAACCTTGGTTCCAGTGGAGAGGGTAAAAGAGTGCTTCTACTCATGCTTGCTGGTCCTTTGTTATGAAAATGCCTGTTAGCCTTTGGCCAGCCATGAATGCGTGGCTGGCACGGTTGGGGCTCACAGTTGTCAACACAAAGGCCAGTGGTGTGAAAACAAATGAGCAAAGCAGTTCCTGGATCTGTGCAAAGCCTTTATGCAAAAACTGCCCTGTGGCTGAACATGAGCCAGCAGTGTGCCCAGGTGGCCAAGAGAGCCAGTGGCATCCTGGCCTGCATCAGCAATGGTGTGGTCAGCAGGAGCAGGGAGGTCATTCTGCCCCTGTACTCTGCACTGCTTAGACCACACCTTGAGTGCTGTGTTCAGTTCTGGGCCCCCCAGTTTAGGAGGGACATTGAGATGCTTGAATGTGTCCAGAGCAGGGCGACGAGGCTGGGGAGAGGCCTTGAGCACAGCCCTATGAGGAGAGGCTGAGGGAGCTGGGATTGGTTAGCCTGGAGAAGAGGAGGCTCAGGGGTGACCTTATTGCTGTCTACAGCTACCTGAGGGGTGGTTGTGGCCAGGAGGAGGTTGCTCTCTTCTCTCAGGTGGCCAGCACCAGAACAAGAGGACACAGCCTCAGGCTGTGCCAGGGGAAATTTAGGCTGGAGGTGAGGAGAAAGTTCTTCACTGAGAGAGTCATTGGACACTGGAATGGGCTGCCCGGGGAGGTGGTGGAGTCGCCGTCCCTGGGGCTGTTCAAGGCAGGATTGGACATGGCACTTGGTGCCATGGTCTGGCCTTGAGCTCTGTGGTAAAGGGTTGGACTTGATGATCTGTGAGGTCTCTTCCAACCCTGATGATACTGGGATACTGTGATAATGTCAGTATAAGAATCCACCTGGGCTCTCTCGGCAAGAACAGTCCTTGCCACAAATGTCCTTGCCACAAATGTCAGTTGTATTTTGTTCCAAGAGTTTAACTGCCCTTAGTGAAAGAGGAAAAAGGGCCACCTGCATCTGGGCAGAGGAGGTCTGGTGCTGGTTCTGCTGCATGTGCAGATAGAGGTGCTTGCTGTAGCTGTGCCACTCTGACATGTCAATCTTATCCCACCTTTTTGGTACCTGCAAATGTTTTGAACATTATCAAGGCTGAGCAAGCCTGTTCATGGCAAATGGCAGATATGACCTTTAGCATTGAGTATTGCAATGCCTTTCTTCTATCATGTGATGGTTTGGGAGTTACCCCCTCCCCACTCTTATGAAATCATAGAATCACAGAATCAAGCAGGTTGGAAGAGACCTCCAAGCTCAGCAGCCCAACCTAGCACCCAGCCCTGGCCAATCAACCAGACTATGGCACTAAGTGCCTCAGCCAGGCTTTGCTTCAACACCTCCAGGGGCAGAGACTCCACCACCTCCCTGGGCAGCCCATTCCAATGCCAATCACTCTCTCTGTCAAGAACTAGACTCAGCTGGCTGGATGTTAAGGAATGAAGGTTTATGTTCACAGCTTAGCACAATATACAAGAAGATAGTTGCAATATATTACAGATACCTACAGCTATAGAGAGAAATAGACAAGTTAAAAGTAACACAGAAACACAACAGCCCTCCCAGAAACCAGAGTCCCCAGGAGGGGCTCCCAACCACCCTTCCATCTTCTTTCCACCCCTCTATCTTATCTCAGAGTCTGCCTAACATGCAAGGTGAGTTTGCAAGGACCAGCAAGAGAGGTTAGGAGCAGAATAATTAGTTGGGTTATACAGCAGAAGCCCAGGGAGAAAACTCAGATACGAACAGTGAGAGACTCTGTCTTATTTACGTTTGTGTCCTCGTTCTTATCCATCTCAGCAAGCCTAGGAGTGCAGCAGACATCACCATTGTTTCCTTTTCACAGCCTGGCATCTAATTTCTCTCATTAAAATATTCCAATTAGCCCTAAACTAGCACATATCACAGATATCTACCCCACAACCTATGTAGCAACTAATCTCCTCATCATATTTTGAGAAGAGAGAAGAGGGAGACTGTAGCCAGGTGAGGTTGGTCTCATCTGCCAGGCAACCAGCAACACAACAAGAGGACACATCCTCAAACTGCACCAGGGCAGGTTCAGGCAGAAGAAGTTCAACAGGGTAAGAGTGATTGGCATTGGAATGGGCTGCCCAGGGAGGTGTTGGAGTGGCCGTGGCTGGAGGTGTTGAATTGAAGCCTGGCTGGGGCACTTAGTGCCATGGTCTGGTTGATTGGCCAGGGCTGGGTGCTAGGTTGGGCTGGCTGAGCTTGCAGGTCTCTCTCTCTAGACCACGGCACTAAGTGCCTCATCCTGGATGTGTTTCAGAGGAGGCTGGATGAGGCACTTAGTGCCATGGTTTAGTTAATTAGAAGGGTTAGGTGATATATTGGACTTGATGATCCTAGAGGTCTTTTCCAACCTGGTTAATTCTGTGATTCTGTGAATTGTGATGTCCTGTGCAGTAAACACTGTAATGTTGACCAGCTTTGAGTTCACTTTGGTTTTCAAGTCCCTTTTCAACTCACTTCAAACTGGAGGTGAGGAGGAAGTTGTTGGTGATGAGAGTGGTGAGAGGCTGGAATGGGTTGCCCAGGGAGGTGGTTGAGGCCCCATGGCTGGAGGTGTTTAAGGCCAGGCTGGCTGAGGCTGTGTGCAGCCTGCTCTAGGGTAGGGTGTCCCTGGGCATGGCAGGGGAGTTGGAACTGTCTGCTCCTTGTGGTCCCTTCCAACCCTGACTGATTCTGTGATTCTGCTGGTAATTGCTACAATATTTTGACGCCGCTTTAGTGACCTTTGTGTTCTTTACCTCTTCTCTATTCTTCATAGCAGGAAGGACCACTAATAAAGCTTGGAAGTGTGCCTCTACAGTAATGAGACCACTTGTGTCCCATCAAACTCCTCCACTCTTTGGGTTGAAAAGATATTTATTCTATTACTGGCTATTGCCTTACAAGCCTCTGTTTTCCTGACCGCCTATTTAGCAGCACTCCAGAGTCTCAGGGGGGATATGACAGCCTGTCTACAAGTGCACTAAAAGCTGCTTCATGTTTAAAGTAAAGCTGTGAGTTTTGGCAGATGAAAACAACAATAATCCCCCCCTTTTACAAATGTGCATTTCAATTGAAAAGTGGTTTCAGTGCCCTGAGTTATTCTGGTGTTTACACATGCATCCCCAGCCCCAGCAGCACAAGGGTCCTAGTTCTTGCATAAAAGAGCTATGATTAAGCTGAGTCACCTTCAGCCATTAGAATTTCAATGCTCAAAACTCCAGGCTTGTGCCCATCAGAGGAACTTCATGCAGGGTATCACCCACACAAGAATTCAGGGGTCAGGCAGTACCTGTGTAATCTGGAAGATGCTAATTGTCCCCTCCAGCTAGACCCATGGGCCCTTTGGTGAGGCTGGCAGGGCTTCTGGGTATCCACCAGCCCTGTGGCTGCCTTCCTTCCACTTAACCCACAGAGGTCCAGAAAGGGTCACTGCTTCAAGAGGAATTAGTCTATAAGTACTGGGACAATGTCTCTACAAGACTGTGCTGGGGGAGGTCTAGGCTGGATGTTAGGAGGAAGCTGTTGGCAGAGAGAGTGATTGGCATTGGAATGGGCTGCCCAGGGAGGTGGTGGAGTTGCTGTCCCTGGAGGTGTTCCAGAAAAGGTGAAAGGCTTGGAACACAAACCACATGAGGAGAGGCTGAGGGAGCTGGGGGTGTGCAGCCTGCAGCAGAGGAGGCTCAGGGCAGAGCTCATTGCTGTCTACAAATACCTGAAGGGAGGCTGTAGCCAGGTGGGGTTGAATTGTGCTGCCAGGCAAGCAGCCACAGAAGAAGGGGACACAGTCTCAAGTTGTGCCAGGGGAGGTCTAGGGTGGATGTTAGGAGGAAGTTGTTGTCAGAGAAAGTGATTGGCATTGGAATGGGCTGCCCAGGGAGGTGATGGAGTCACTGTCCCTGGAGGTGTTGAAGCCAAGCCTGGCTGGGGCACTTAGTGCCATGGTCTGGTTGATTGGCTAGGGCTGGGTGCTAGGTTGGCCTGGATGAGCTTGGAGGTCTCTTCCAACCTGCTTGATTCTGTGATTCATAGATTCTATGATTCTATGATTCACTGATTCTATAATTCTATGATTCTATGATTCATAGATTCTATGACTCTAAGACTTTGTGGCCCATTTGCACCTGGACTCTTCTCTGCAGTGTTTCCTTTGGCAGCCTGTACTGGCTGTCTCTGCTGGCTGGAACAGAGCTCCCTCCCATCAAACCCTGTGAGTGATAGGACACCAGGGCAATCTGGATCATGTATTTGTGCAAACCTTCATCACTTTCTCCTAATTATGACTGTAATTTTTTCTTCTTTTTTTAATCTGCAGAGATTATTACAACTGTATGGAGATTCTTTATCTGCTTTGTGCACACTTATCCTTTGATGATCTATCTATAGTATTAGCTGTCTCTCCTCTAATTACATCTGCCTGATTCTTCAGCAAATCTTTTAAGGCAGCATTAATCAACTGAATTTGGAGCAGAGAGCACCTGAGGTGTCTTGTGCAAACCCCCAGATGGAATTTAAATCATGAAATCTCAGAAATGAGAGGACATTTCCCAAAGATTCTTCAGTTTAAATTTAACTTCAAAGACTCCCAAGTATGTTTTTTTGATAGCTCTCAAAAAGAAGAAACTTTTTTATTGCAAATATACTGTGTTCTCATGTGTGGTGCTGCAAACAGGCTGGAGGGCAGGGATGCCATCCAGAGGGACCTGGACAGGCTGCAGAGGTGAGCACAAGCCAAACTCATGAGCTTAAACAAGACCAAGGGCAGTGTCCTGAATCTGGGTCAAGGCAATGCCAAGCACAAATGCAGGCTGGGCAGTGAGTGGCTGGAGAGCAGCCCTGAGCAGAGGGACCTGGGGGTGCTGGTGAATGAGATGCTCAACAGGAGCCAGCAGTGTGCACTTGCAGCCCAGAAAGCCAAGCAGAGCCTGGGCTGCAGCAGCAGAAGTGTGGCCAGCAGGGCCAGGGAGGTGATTCTCCCCCTCTGCTGTGCTCTGCTGAGACCCCACCTGGAGTCCTGCATCCAGCTCTGGAGCCCCTGGGACAAGAGGGCTGTGGAGATGCTGGAGTGTGTCCAGAGAAGGGCCAGGAGGATGCTCAGAGGGCTGCAGCAGCTCTGCTGTGAGCACAGACTGAAAGAGTTGGGGCTGTGCAGGCTGGAGCAGAGGAGGCTCTAAGGTGACCTTCTTGTGGCCTTCCAGGATCTGAAGGGGGTTACAAAAAAGCTGGGGAGAGACTTTTTGGGCTCTGAGGGAGTGCCAGGAATGGGGGGAATGGAGAAAAGCTGGAGGTGGGGAGATTCGCCTGGACATGAGGAGGAAGTTGTTGGTGATGAGAGTGGTGAGAGCCTGGCAGGGGTTGCCCAGGGAGGTGGTTGAGGCCCCATGGCTGGAGGTGTTTGAGGCCAGGCTGGCTGAGGCTGTGTGCAGCCTGCTCTAGGGTAGGGTGTCCCTGGGCATGGCAGGGAGGCTGGAACTGGCTGCTCCTTGTGGTCCCTTCCCACCCTGACTGATTCAATGATTCTATAGCTACATGCAGTTTACACAGGTAAGGCAGAAAAGAATCACTACTCCATCAAACAGTATGTAAGGAGTTTTCAGTAGCCACCTGGGGATGATAAATAAGCTACAAGCTTGTTGCAGGAGAGTGTATTTTATATAGCTATAAAGAAAATATATCCCTGGCCTCAAGTGTTGTGTGTTTCAATGCATAATGTTGATTTGGTGTTTAGTTATTTAATGTTATACTTTCTGTTTGGCCAACTTAGGCACTTTGCTTGCACAAAGTTTCATTTCAGGATGGAAAAGAGGCAGCACAGAGATTCACTTCAGTTTGAGAGCCATTCCTCAGCAAGCTTGCAACCAAAGTCCAGGGTGAAAAGGCATTACGGGTTCCAAACCCAGGGGAGGGAAAAAACTGCAGCCAGGTACTTGTGAATGGCCACAACCTTCAAGCTGCCCTCTAAGTGTGAGGCAGTCTGCATCTGCCCTCCAGCAGACCTGGGCTATTTACCTTGCTTTCCATCAGACCTGTGGAGATCAGACAGAGGTTTAGGGAGAGATGGACTTTGCATCCAACATGAAAAAAGCAATTTCTGAGTGTCTGTTGCAGGAGGTTTGAAACTACAGCTTAATTAAGGACATAATAAATCATAACTTCAAATCATACAGCCCTGGCCCTGTCTCTGCTGGGATCACTTTCTGCTCCAGAGAGAACCCTCTGCTCTAGTTTCATAGAATCTATGAATCACAGAATCAAGCAGGTTGGAAGAGACTTCCAAGAGCATCCAGGCCAACCTAGCACCCAGCCCTGGCCAAGCAACCAGACCATGGCACTAAGTGCCCCAGCCAGGCTTTGCTGCAACACCTCCAGGCACAGCAACTCCACCACCTCCCTGCGCAGCCCATTCCAATGCCAATCACTCTCTCTGACAACAACTTCCTAACAACATCCAGCCTAGACCTCCCCTGGCACAGCTTGAGACTGTGTCCCCTTCTTCTGTTGCTGCTTGCCTGGCAGAAGAGCCCAACCCCACCTGGCTACAGCCTCCCTGCAGGCAGCTGCAGACAGCAATGAGGTTTGCCCTGAGCCTCCTCTTCTGCAGGCTGCACACCCCCAGCTCCCTCAGCCTCTCCTCACAGGGCTCTGCTCCAGGCCCCTCCCCAGCCTTGCTGCCCTTCTCTCAACACCTTCCAGCACCTCAACATCTCTCTTGAATTGAGGAGCCCAGAACTGGACACAGCACTCAAGGGGTGGCCTGAGCAGTGTTGAGCACAGGGGCACAAGAACCTCCCTTGTCCTGCTGCCCACACTGCTCCTGAGCCAGCCCAGGATGCCATTGGCTCTGCTGCCCACCTGGGCACTGCTGCCTCATCTTCAGCTACTCTCTACCAGAATTCCCAAGTCCCTCTCTGCCTGGCTGCTCTCACACTGCAGGCTCATGTTGTGCTTTTCATCACCCCACACCCCCAAGGCCTTTTCCTCAGGGCTGCTCTCAGCCATTCCTCACCCAACTTGGAGCTGTGCTTGGGATTGCACTGACCCAGGTGCAGGACCTTACACTTGGCCTTGTTGAATGCCATGAGGTTGGCCTGGGCACAGCTCTGCAGCCTGTCCATGTCCTTCTGGATGGATCTCTACCCTCTAGCAAGTCGACTGTGCCACACAGCTTGGTGCCATCTGCAAACTTGCCGAGGGTTTCTGTGCATTGAACACCATCAGGTGACAACGCTGGGGGTTAGTGTATGCCTGAGAAGAGCCCATGAGTAACAGATGTGTACATGCATTTGTGTGCAATTAAGAACTTTTAAACTATATAAACTTTAGGTTGGGGAGATTATTTAATAGCCTTGCCCTGAACTGTTCCAAATCTGAGCCTGGCACTGAGCCCTGGGGTGTATAAGCTGAAGTGTAGCCTGCTCTCAGTAGAGTGCTGCACTTTGTCAGCTTGAAATGTGTTTACTCCAAAATCCCATCTTTATGCAGAGATGTGTCATGGATTCTGCATGCCAGGTCACACCATTGCTGCACACTGCCATTGTCAGATGCCATTGTGCTAGGCAGTGGAGGGAACCAGCTGGGTTTACTTTTTATGACCAAGATTGTTTATTTCTCTCTCTCCTTTTCCCTGTTTCCTTTGCAGAAGCCAGGCAAAGAAGCCAATTTAAGCCATGCCCATGCTGTGTGTCAGGAACCAGCAAAACAAATCAGTAGCATTTCAGAGAGGCAGTATGTAAATACAGCTCAGCCTTCTTCACACTGATCACTTGATTGCCAGTTTGGGCTCTGTGCAAGGACAGTGTGGCAGAAATGGCATTTCTTTAACACTCATGAGCTGCCACTCTCAAGCTCTCTATATGCAGAGCCTGAGCTAAACAACATAGAATCATAGAATCAAGCAGGTTGGAAGAGACCTCCAAGATCAGCCAGGCCAACCTAGCACCCAGCCCTGGCCAATCAACCAGACCATGGCACTAAGTGCCTCAGCCAGGCTTTGCTTTAACACCTCCAGGGACAGTGACTCCACCACCTCCCTGGGCAGCCCATTCCAATGCCAATCACTCTCTCTGACAACAACTTCCTCCTCACATCCAGCCTAGACCTCCTCTGCCACAACTTGAGATTCTGTCTCCTTGTTCTGTTGCTGCTTGCCTGGGAGAAGCGATCAACCCCACCTGGCTGCAGCCTCCCTTCAGGTAGCTGCAGACAGCAATGAGCTCTGCCCTGAGCCTCCTCTGCTGCAGGCTGCACACCCCCAGCTCCCTCAGCCTCTCCTCACAGGGCTCTGCTCCAGGCCCCTCCCCAGCTTCTCTGCCCTTCTCTCAACACCTTCCAGCACCTCAACATCTCTGTTGAATTGAGGAGCCTTAATTCTGTGCCTGAGAATCCCACCCTCCCATACCTGGGATTCCTCCAGACTGGGACACCATATATTGAGCATTTTCCCTGGTTTTAATTGCAACCTTTGATAGGAAGCCAACTGGCAAATATTTATTTGATGAAGATCCTCCATGCATTAGCAAAATGGAAAAAAAAAAATGACCCCATAATAGCATACAACTGCCCCATTAAGCAGCATTAGCTATCCATTTGGGAGCTGCTAGTGTGAAACACAATTTTCCCACCACCAGATGCTGATGAATAAACTGGTGGCAGTAAAAGCAATACACAGGTCAGAGGTCAATTAGTTCCAGCAGGAAGAAGCAACCCACTGGGGAGCTGCAGCAATGCCCTGATGGGTGCTCGGATTATGCACACAGCTCTGGGAGGCTGAGATTCAGGGCAGGTTGGTGCTTACCTTGGGGGGTTAATGCTGCTTACTGCAGCACAGCCAGGAGATCACAGCCTGGGTCACATTGGGTGATTCTGTGCTCCACAACCTCCCTGCAGGTGTTCAAGGCCAGGCTGGATGAGGCTTAGAGTGACCTGTTCTAGTGGGAGGTGTCTCTGCCTATGGTTTAGGTTGGAGCTGGATGATCTTTGAGGTGCCTTCCAACCTAAACCATTCTATGATCCTATGATGCTATGATTTGATTTCAGGTTATTAGAAGAATGGAACAGATGACACAGCTGAGCCAGAGGACCAAACAGGTGCCAACCTAACAGGATCCAAGAGGTCCAACAGGACCCAACCTAAGCCATTCTATGATTCTATGACGCTATGATTTGATTTCAGGTAATTAGATGAAAGCAATACAAGATGACAAAGCTGAGCTGGAGGTGTTCAAGGCCAGATGAGATGAGGCCTTGAGCAATCTGTTCTAGTGGGAGGTGTCCCTTCCTATGGTTTAGGTTGGAACTGGATGATCCTTGAGGTGCCTTCCAACCTAAACCATTCTGTGATCCTAGGATTCTATGATTTGATTTCAGGTAATCAGAAGAAAGGAACAGAAGATGACACAGCTGAGCCAGAGGACCAAACAGGTGCCAACCTAACAGGATCCAACAGATCCAACAGGACCCAACCTAAACCATTCTATGATCCCATGATGCTATGATTTGATATCAGGTAATTAGAACAAGGGAACACAACATGACACAGCTGAGCTGGAACTGTTCAAGGCCAGATGGGATGAGGCCTTGAGCAACCTGTTCTAGTGGGAGGTGTCCCTGCCTATGGTTTAGGTTGGAGCTGGGTGACCCTTGAGGTCCCTTCCAACCTAAACAATTCTATGATCTTATGATTCTATGATTTGATTTCAGATAATTAGAAGCAAGGAACAGAAGATGACACAGCTGAGCCAGAGGACCAAACAGATGCCAACCTAACAGGATCCAACAAGTCCAACAGGACCCAACCTAAACCATTCTGTGATCCTAGGATTCTATGATCTGATTTCAGGTAATCAGAAGAAAGGAACACAAGATGACAGAGCTGAGCTGGAGGACCCAGCAGATGTGTAGAAGGAGAGCCAAAAAGTAGCCTCACTACAAAACTCACAGATTGTTGCACTAATTCTGTGCAAGGAGTGCATGGTCTTGCAGGGAGAATCACAGCTCCAGCACTGCTGCTTTCATTTGGTGTAATTAAGCCACTCAGAAGGAGTGAGCCAAGCTTTCTGTTCCACTACATCTCCTTGAAACAGTGCTACAGAAACTAATCAACTTTTTTCTTCTTAATCATCCATTCCATTCTGACCTATCACCTTCCCTTACAGCACTGGCATGTAAATCTTACTCACCCTGTGTTAAACTATGTTAATTTATTCCACAAATCACTCCCAAGGTTTGCTGCATTATGTGGAGCAGAAATGTGATGTGACAGATAATAGAGAGGAGAGAACACAGGCACCTTTTCAGAGACATTCTCCAACTCTAATTAAGCACAAGTCTTGGAAAATACTTGGTCTGTACAAAAAGTAGCCTGATCCTTACAGTAGCTTTTGTTTTCATAGAATCATAGAATCAGCCAGGTTGGAAGAGACCTCCGAGATCATCCAGGCCAACCTAGCACCCAGCCCTGACCAAGCAACCAGACCATGGCACTAAGTGCCTCATCCAGGCTTGGCTTCAACACGTCCAGGAACAGCGACTCCACCACCTCCCTGGGCAGCCCATTCCAATGCCAATCACTCTCTCTGACAACAACTTCCTCCTAACATCCAGCCTAGACCTCCCCTGCCACAGCTTGAGACTGTGTCCCCTTCTTCTGTTGCTGCTTATGTGGCAGCAGAGCCCAACCCCACCTGGCTACAGCCTCCCTGCAGGTAGTTGCAGACAGCAATGATCTCTGCCCTGAGCCTCCTCTGCTGCAGGCTGCACACCCCCAGCTCCCTCAGCCTCTCCTCACAGGGCTCTGCTCCAGGCCCCTCACCAGCCTTGTTGTCCTTCTCTGTACACCTTCCAGCACCTCAACATCTCTCTTGAATTGAGGAGCCCAGAACTGGACACAGCACTCAAGGGGTGGCCTGAGCAGTGCTAAGCACAGGGGCAGAAGAACCTCCCTTGTCCTGCTGCCCACACTGCTCCTGAGCCAGCCCAGGATGCCATTGGCTCTGCTGCCTACCTGGGCACTGCTGCCTCATCCTCAGCTCCTCTCTCCCAGTACCCCCAGGTCCCTCTTTGCCTGGCTGCTCTCAGCCACTCTGGCCCCAGCCTGTAGTGCTGCTTGGGGTTGTTGTGGCCAAAATGTAGAACCCTGCACTTGGCCTTGTTCAGTCTCAACCTATTGGCCTCTGCCCACCTATCCAGCTTGGCAAGGTCCTTCTGCAGGGCTCTCCTACTCTCCAACAGCTCCACACCTGCTCCTAGCTTGGTGTCACCTGCAAACTTTCATTCCTGCTTGTCCCCTATCAAGTTTTATCTTCTTAGGGCAGCATTGGAAAGCAGACATAAGGGATGAGGAAAAGTAAACATGCAGCATAGAGTGCAAACTGCAATCAGCTATGAGCTGGTAGTGCTGGGTGTGTGTTACCAGGCAGATGAGAGCTGTCAGGGACCCACTGTGCTTTTTGTGCTGCTGATCATCTTTGTCATAGTCAGTTTCCTTTCTCTGGAATTAGAGATCACTTTTTTTCCCTGTCTGAGCAGCTATTTCCTTCTCTTTGTATACAATACAAAGGCTATTGCTTAAGTATAAAAGCTTCTCATCACAGCTCTGCAGGATGTTCTTTGCCCAAGCCTGCACTTTAGAGGCACTTTTTGCAGTGCAATACCTGAGTTACATCAGATATATGGCAGGGTTTTTTTTTGTGTCCCTTTAAATAGCAGCTTTGGGCAGGATTTGGAGTCTGAGTGAACAAAAAAATAACCTGTTGGAAGTGGCTGAGCAGAAAAACTTGTGCAGTTTTCTGCAGAAAAGTTGCTCTTTCCTTTTCTTTTTTTCTTTTTCCAATTTCAAACCTCTCTAAAGTCCACACAATACATTTCCCAGAGTCACAGAATCAGTCAGGGTTGGAAGGGACCACAAGGAGCAGACAGTTCCAAGCCCCCTGCCATGCCCAGGGACACCCTACCCTAGAGCAGGCTGCACACAACCTCATCCAGCCTGGCCTGAAACACATGGTCTAGCCTTGAGCACTGTGGTAAAGGGTTGGACTTGATGATCTGTGAGGTCTCTTCCAACCCTGATGATACTGGGATACTGGGATACCTCCAGCCATGGGGCCTCAGCCACCTCCCTGGGCAACCCATTCCAGCCTCTCACCACTCTCATGGTGAAGAACTTCCTCTTCACACCCAGACTGAACCTACTCATCTCCAACTTTGCTCCATAACAGCTTCCACGAGAAAGAGACCTCCAAGATCCAACCTATCACCCAGCCCTGTCCAATCAACCAAACCATGTCTCTAGCAGATGAGAGGCCAAGCAGCTCACATGAGTGAGGAGGGAATTTAGTGTGCTGTGGCACAGCCTGATGCATGGATGAATGTGTGAGGATGAAACAAGACTTGCTGAGTTAGGTGGCATCAGCAGGAGGAGGAGGCAGGCTGCTACCTTAAATTGTTTGTTGTGTGCTCCATGTGCTGGAGGCTCTCATTTGTCATTGGAGAGACACAGGACTGGGCTCTGCCTTTTTGTGCCCATGGCTGTGCTCACCCTCTGTGCTCTTCTGAGGCAATGACAGGGTGAGGAACTAAGAAAGGGCTGTGGTTTTGATTCATCCTCTGTAACAGCTTTCTCCCCAGCCCAGAAAAATCCTACAAAGAGCCACAGACACACTTTCTCTCCTTCTTTCACATCTTATTACAGAGGACATCTGTATTTTTTCATAGCATTGCCTTGTATTGTTGTCCTAACTTCTGCATCCTGATCTATCTTCCTCTGATGGACTTCTGACTGGGAGTCAAACCCGGGGTGAATGACCACAAAAAGAATGAAAAGCAAAGACTTGAGAGATGGTTATTAATTTACAGATCCATTTGCTTCCTTTAAATGTGCCTGTGTGCTTGTATATGCACATGTATGTATGGCCAGCAGGACAAGGGAGGTTCTTCTGCCCCTGTGCTCAGCACTGCTCAGGCCACACCTTGAGTGCTGTGTCCAGTTCTGGGCTCCTCAATTCAAGAGAGATGTTGAGGTGCTGGAAGGTGTCCAGAGAAGGGCAGCAAAGCTGGGGAGGGGCCTGGAGCAGAGCCCTGTGAGGAGAGGCTGAGGGAGCTGGGGGTGTGCAGCCTGCAGAAGAGGAGGCTCAGGGCAGAGGCAGAGCTCATTGCTGTCTGCAGCTGCCTGAAGGGAGGCTGTAGCCAGGTGGGGTTGGTCTCTTCTGCCAGGCAAGCAGCAATAGAACAAGGGGACAGAGCCTCAAGCTGTGCCAGGGCAGGTCTAGGCTGGATGTTAGGAGGAAGTTGTTGTCAGAGAGAGTGATTGGCATTGGAATGGGCTGCCCAGGGAGGTGGTGGAGGCACCGTCCCTGGAGGTGTTGAAGCAAAGCCTGGCTGAGGCACTTAGTGCCATGGTCTGGTTGATTGGCCAGGGCTGGGTGCTAGGTTGGGCTGGATGAGCTTGGAGGTCTCTTCCAACCTGCTTGATTCTATGCAGCATACACAGGGTGCTCACTCTGATGTTAGCCTCTGTGTCTCAACAGAGGCAGATAACAGAAAACCAAGCAGTGAATCCTTTGCTGACACACTTACAAGTGGTTTATTTCCCAGAGCCTAAAAACTTATAAATGTCAGCCTGGATTCTGTGTCTTTGTCTCACTCAGCTTAGCTGGGGCACTCAACGAGCAGACCTTCTAGAAAGCTAAGCCCTCAGCTTGCATGCATATTGTAAAAGACTTGTGAGGCTCTGCCTCGGCTGTCCTCTGTTTTGCAGAGGGAGTCAGCAGTTGTGCACTGAGTCCTGTATGTGCCCTCGGAGCTCTGAGCTGCAAGGCAGGGCAGAAGCAGTCAGCAGTTGTGCACTGTGTCCTGTATGTGCCCTCAGAGCTCTGAGCTGCAAGGCAGGACAGAGGGAGTCAGCAGTTGTGCACTGTGTCCTGTATGTGCCCTCGGAGCTCTGAGCTGCAAGGCAGGGCAGAGGGAGTCAGCAGTTGTGCACTGAGTCCTGTATGTGCCCTCGGAGCTCTGAGCTGCAAGGCAGGGCAGAAGCAGTCAGCAGTTGTGCACTGTGTCCTGTATGTGCCCTCGGAGCTCTGAGCTGCAAGGCAGGGCAGAAGCAGTCAGCAGTTGTGCACTGTGTCCTGTATGTGCCCTCAGAGCTCTGAGCTGCAAGGCAGGGCAGAAGCAGTCAGCAGTTGTGCACTGAGTCCTGTATGTGCCCTCAGAGCTCTGAGCTGCAAGGCAGGACGCATCTGCCCTGGCAGCTCACTTCTACTGTCCTGTCAATTCATGTATATCACAGCAGAAGGTTTAAGGAGATGACTGGTGAGAGCTGCCTCTTGGCCATGACATCTTTTGCAGCCTCCTTGACCTCCAGGGCTGGCGGTTCACCTGCCCCTCTCTCCATCCTTGTTGTGGCAGCAGCAGAGGGGGAGAGGAAGGAGGGCAGCCGTGGAAAAGAGTGTGCTGATTCTTGGTCGGGTAGGGTTGGGGGTTTTTGTGTGTGTGTTCGGTAGTTGTTTGAAGTTTCTGGAAGGCAAGTTCAAAGGAAGGGTAATTACTTTCTGCACCGGGCTCTGGTCTAATGGGAGAGTCATTTGCAAGGAAAATATTTTCAGACCCAGGTGAAATGCTGCTAATGATTTGCTTTGTCAGGTCGTTAGGTAGCTTTCAGGCTTCACTGAGGGCAGCAGCACTTTGTTCCCAGCAGGACCACTGAGGAGGCATTGTCTTAATTCCTGATGGTACCACAAGTGAGTCTTCTAACATCAATTTACGACGATCATCTTGTCTCTTTGTGGGGCAGAGTGATAGGGAGAGCAGGGACTGTGCATGCAGTGCAGAGGTACCCCGAGCGGGCATCCACCCTCCTCCTGCAGCTTCTCACACTCTTTCCTTGTTACATCACTGGGTTTATTTCAGACTCTAACCAGCCCCTGCTTTTTTCTGTCTCGTTGTTTGTTCCTCTTTCTTTTTCCTGTTCAATCTGTAACTCAGCAGGCTGTAGCTGTGTGTGTATAGGAATCAGAGAATCAGAGAATCAAGCAGGTTGGAAGAGACCTCCAAGATCATCCAGGCCAACCTAGCACCCAGCCCTGGCCAATCAACCAGACCATGGCACTAAGTGCCTCATCCAGGCTTTGCTTCAACACCTCCAGGGATGGTGACTCCACCACCTCCCTGGGCAGCCCATTCCAATGCCAATCACTCTCTCTGACAACAACTTCCTCCTAACATCCAGCCCAGACCTCCCCTGGCACAACTTGAGACTCTGTCCCCTTCTTCTGTTGCTGCTTGCCTGGCAGCAGAGCCCAACCCCACCTGGCTACAGCCTCCCTTCAGGGAGTTGTAGACAGCAATGAGCTCTGCCCTGAGCCTCCTCTTCTGCAGGCTGCACACCCCCAGCTCCCTCAGCCTCTCCTCACAGGGTTTGTGATGGCTTTGTCTGCCTTGTGGGTGATGGCCACATGGTAAAACAAAGAGGACCAGGAGCAGGATGGTGATGCTGGTAAGCAGGGAGTGCAAAGAGAGAGAGAA
The DNA here is from genome assembly GCF_015220805.1 of Pogoniulus pusillus. Lineage (NCBI taxonomy): Eukaryota > Metazoa > Chordata > Aves > Piciformes > Lybiidae > Pogoniulus > Pogoniulus pusillus. The sequence goes on along the minus strand of NC_087276.1, from coordinate 29,218,505 downwards.
ACAAGAAGTCCCTCTGCTTTTATGGGTCTTTAGACAGGAAGGGGGAGTGGGCTAACCATCACCTGGTAGTGTTCTGACCCACCCCTGGGGAGGGGTCAAGACCACCTAGGGTCAGGTTCAAGGTCACAGTAGACATTGTCTTAGTCTGATGCTTTATGCTTGCTTCAGGTGTCACTGGGGAGAAATCAATGCATTCTTGCAAGAGCAAACTCCCCTAGAAGAAAGAGCATTTGGTACCATATAGGGAAGATAGGGCTGGGTGCTAGGTTGGACTGGATGACCTTGGAGGTCTCTTCCAACCTGGTTGATTCTATGATTCTATGCTAAGATGAAACACCACATTTCTTGGCCTGTTTTCTTTCACCCCCTCCTGTTTCCAAATGAGCTCTCAGATCAGGGTGGGTATAATACAATTTGGATTCCAAACTCATTCATTTACTCTCTTGTCAAAGTCATACCTTAGTGTCCATCCAGAGCCCTGGCAGATTTAGAGAGGAAGAGCACTGTTAGGTGTGGAAGTGTAGCTGTTCCACTTGTCCTTTCCTGTTAGTCCATCCTTTCACCCACGCTCGCTGGGCAGATAAAATATTTAGAAGGAGCTGAGTTCCATCAAACACAGATGAGATGAGCAACAGGAGCTGTCAGCAGAAGAGGTCATCAGGCAATTTCACCCCCTGCTTTCTTTTGGGGCCTTCTGTTAGCCAAGTGGTATGAAAATAGGCCAGCCCCACAGAAGGAGGCATGGTTTAGTACACACTGTGTGTTTTCAATAAGAGAATCTGGCTTGGATCCCAGGGACTGTAATGATTGATTTCGATGTGTAGTGCTTCAGGTCTCTGGGAAACTGGCAGAGCCTAAAAAATTATTTGCATGGCACTCAGGATAAGTGACAATTTAAAGAATGGATGGAGATCTTTTGTGATCAAGCTGTGTAGTGCTCCTACGTTAGCTAGGGGATCTCAATTGCACACAGAGAGTGGTGAGCATGGGCACAGTGTCCACCTGGAGACCAGAGCATCCCTCAGGGGTCAGTGCTGGCACCAGTGCTGTGTGACATCTTTGTCAGTGATATGGACAGAGCAATCAGTGCACCCTCAGCAAGTCTGCAGATGGCAGCAAGCTGTGTGGCACAGTCGACATGCCAGAGGGCAGGGATCCATCCAGAGGGAGCTGGACAGGCTGCAGAGCTGTGCCCAGGGCAACCTCATGGCATTCAACGAGGCCAAGTGTAAGGTCCTGCACCTGCCTGGGTCACTGCAACATCAAGCACAACCCCAGGCTGAATGGGGAATGGCTGAGAGCAGCCCTGAGGAGAAGGACCTGGGGGTCTGGGCTGATGAAAAGCTCCACAGGAGCCTGCAGTGTGAGTGCAGCCCAGACACAACCCTGTGCTGGGCTGCAGCAAGAGCAGTGTGGGCAGCAGGGCAAGGGAGGGGATTCTGCCCCTTGGCTCTGCTCTCCTCACACCCCACCTGCAGTCCTGGGTGCAGTTCTGGAGCCCCCAGCACAAGCAGGACATGGAAGTGTTGAAGCCAGTCCAGAGGAGGCCACCAAGATGCTGAGAGGGCTGCAACAGCTCTGCTGTGAGGACAGGCTGAGAGAGTTGGGGCTGTGCAGGCTGGAGAAGGGAAGGCTTTGAGGAGACCTTGGAGTGGCCTTGCAGTATCTGAAGGGGGCTACAGGAAGGCTGTGGAGGGACTATTGACAAGGTCTTGTAATGACAGGATGAGGAGGAATGGGTTTAGGTGGAAAGGGAACTTAAAGTTCATCCAATTCCAACTGGGACACCTCCCACTAGAAGAGATTGCCCAAGGCCTCATCCAACCTGGCCTTGAACAGCTCCAGGGAGGTTGTGGAGCACAGAAGCACCCAATGTGATCAAAGATCACATTGGGTGCTTCTGTGCTCCACAACCTCCCTGGGCAACCTGTGCCAGTGTCTCACCAGCCTCACTGCAAACAACCCTTTACTAACATCTACTTTGAATCTTCCCTCTGCCACTTTAAACCCATTCCACCTTGTCCTGTTGTCACAAGACATTGTCACTAGTCCCTCCCCAGCCTTCCAGTAGCCCCCTTCAGATACTGGAAGGCTACTACAACGTCTTCTTCAAGCCTTCTCTTCTCCAGGCTGAAAAGGCTGAACTCTCACAGCCTGATGACAGGTTGGGATGCCAAGTCTCAGCCTATCTGCCACTGCCTCATAAGTCAGTGCTTTCATGGACATCACCATCATTATTTGAATACTATGTTGGAACCTGGATGTTTTGGGCTTTTGAACTGTTCTGAAAGCCCCCAGCAGCACTGCAGCTGTTGACAGCATCATTTGCATTCACTACTTGCTAAAGAGTTGTGGAGTTTGTTGGTTTGTCTCTCTCTCTTTAAAAATCAACTAGAAACTCATCCCAGCTGAATCCTCTCAGTTTTAAAAGACAAACATAAATCCTTTTCCCTTCTCTTCTTTCAGCCCCTTGTCTTCCCTGAAGGTCATGTCTACCTTCATCAGACAAATCTCAACTTCTTTCTTTTTTTTTTGCAGTGTTATGTAAATGGCTCAGTGACAGCCTTGGGACACCCAAGTGAGCACAGAGTCCCTGTCCATTGGCTGATGTGCAAATGAATGGTGACAGATGTCAGTCTAAGCACAGAAGGAGGAAAGGGAATAAAGGACATAAAGTAATTAATCCAAGATCACACACTGAGTCATTAGCAGAAATAAAAGCTGCATCTTCCTCCTAACGTCTTATGGATGCTAAGAGGAAGTTGTTGGCAGAGTGATTGGCATTGGAATAGGCTGCTCAGGGAGGTGGTGGAGTTGCTGCCCCTGGAGGTGTTGAAGCAAAGCCTGGCTGGGGCACTTAGTGCCATGGTCTGGTTGGTTGGACAGGGCTGGGTGCTAGGTTGGCCTGGATGATCTTGGAGGTCTCTTCCAACCTGGTTGATTCTATGATTTAATATGCAGTACATTTCCTTTCGTGTGCTGAAGCTGCATTATATATTTCACTTACATTTTAATGTAATTATAGGTACAAATTGTCCACATTTAGCCTTATGACCAAAAGTCTTTCTCTTAGGTGTCTTTGTCCCTTGCCTCTTCCTTGAAAACAACAAAGCACCACAATGTGGAAAGGTTTCTGTCCCTGTCTTTACCTCCTTCTCAGTAGCTGAGATTCATAGAATTATTGAATGGTTTAGGTTGGAAAGGGCCTTAAGGATCATCCAGTTCCAACCTCCTGCCATAGGCAGGGACACCTCCCACTAGAACAGGTTACTCAAGGACTCATCTAACCTGGCCTTAAACATCTCCAGGGAGGCTGTGGAGCACAGAATCACCCAGTGTGATCTTTGAATTCAGTGATTCTGTGCTCCACAACCTCCCTGGACAACCTGTGCCAGTGTCTCACCACCCTCACTGCAAAGAGCCCTTTCCTAACATCTCCCCTCTGCTAGTTTAAACCCATTCCCCCTTGTCCTGTTGTCACAAGACCCTGTCAATAGTCCCTTCCCAGCCCTCCTGTAGCCCCCTTCAGATACTGGAAGGCCACTCCAAGGTCTCCTCCAAGCCTTCTCCTCTCCAGGCTGCAGAGCCCCAACTCTTGTAGCCTGTCCCCATAGCAGAGATTCATTTTGCCTAAGAGATGTTCTCCACTAAGATAATTAATTACTAATACTATTTTCCCTTATCCAAGCAGGATTCTGTGGCTTTGACAATCTCAGTAAGTAGACAAAACTTAACTATCAGTTGTCCTGCTTCCAACATGGGGTGACCAAAATGGACAAAATGATGATGGGCAAAAAGTGTTCTGTAGTTGTGAGAGGCACTTTATTACTATCCATTCTCTCAATAAGGGCAGTCATCATCCAGCCTTTGAATTGAAGGGTCACTCATCATCCAGCCTTTGAATTGAAAGGTCACTCATCACCCATCCTTTGAATTGAGGGGTCATTCATCATCCAGCCTTTGAATTGAAGGGTCACCTGAATGATAAATTATAGCCTGGTTTATCTCTAAATACTGATAATGAGTAATAAGAGGAATGCTTCTAGGTCTGTTATCCCTGTTAATATGTGTCCTGACTGCCCCAAGAACGTTCTCTCTTTGCCAGGATTTGCTTTCATGTTGCCTTTGCACAATTAGCATATTTATCCTGTGCACATAATTATAGTTACTGCAATCATGTCAATATGAGATAGGGAAAGGAAGAAAAAAACCTCTGCATCTAATAAGTCCCAGTGAAATTCAGATGAGAAACTTGGCATTAAAAGAACATTAAGGGCTTGATACAACACCACAGTGATTCATATTCAAATGCTGCATACGAATATGGGGCTGCCAGAGAGCTGCTGGGTTTAAGCATTCAGATATTCATCTTCCAGTGTGAAATTCCGTGGCTGTGTACAGCTCATGGCAAGCTTTTCTAAGAGAATAAGCTGAGGTGCAATGACTAACAAAGTTGGATGCATGTCATGCAAATACATGCACAAGAGGGTGTGCTTCAAGTGTTCTGACAGTGATTGCTCTTTAACTAGCACAAAGCCACAGCACGTCTGGCCAAAACAGGGCAACAGCTCAGACCTGATGCTTTAATAGGGAGTGGAAGAGAGTGCAAACTACTTCAGTTACCAGTTTAGCCCTGAGGTGCTTGGCCAGCAGGGCAAGGAAGGGGATTCTGCCCCTTTACTCTGCTCCCTTAGGACCCCACCTGGAGAACTGTGTGCAGTTCTGGAGCCTCCAACACAAGAAGGACAAGGAATTGTTGGAGCCAGTCCACGGGAGGCCATCAAGATGCTCAGAGGGCTGCAGCAGCTCTGCTATGAGGACAGGCTGAGAGAGTTGGGGCTCTGCAGCCTGGAGAGGAGAAGGCTTCAAGGAGACCTTGGAATGGCCTTCCAGTATCTGAAGGGGGCTACAGGAAGTCTGAGAAGGGACTATTGACAAAGTCTTGTAATGACAGGATGAGGAGGAATGGGTTTGAAGTGGCAGAGGGGAGATCCAAAGTAGATGTTAGGAAAGGGTTGTTTGCAGTGAAGGTGGTGAGACACTGGCACAGGTTGCCCAGGGAGGTTGTGGAGCACAGAATCACCCAAGGTGATCAAAGATCACCTTGGGTGATTCTGTGCTCCACAACCTCCCTGGAGATGTTCAAGGCCAGGTTGGATGAGTCCTCGAGCGACCTGTTCTAGTGGGAGATGTCCCTGCCAATGGCAGTGGGTTGGGACTGAATGATCTTTGAGGTCCCTTCCAACCCAAACCATTCTATGATTTCAGCCACTTAAGGCACTTCCCACAGTTTTGAGCAAGTTAGAAAGCAAATGAAAGTGAAAAATGTTTGCTCCTCCAGCACCTCATTTTGGAAATGGCCAAAAAAAGCTTCTCTGTAGTGAGAAGAGGAAAAGTACTCCATGAGTCATTCCTCATCAGGAGAAACAAGTCCCAATGATGTTGTCAGGCTACTGTCACTCATTTTGAAGGGTAGAGATGAACATGAGAACTTCCCTTATGAACCCTTCCCAGGGATGACTTGCACCAACAAGCCCATGCCAAGGGGAAGGTGACTGCATCACTGAACACTTTAATCTCCTGGAATTCACATCTGTCTACAGGTTTGAGATCACCCTTTTTGCACAGCCTGATTGCTCTGCAATGGGCTGTAACTAACTCCTGCAAGATGTACATCATTTAAGCCACACCTTGCAGGGCAAAGAAACCTGACAGAGGCTGTAGAGAGATCTCCTGGGTGCTGAAAGCAGTGTATGGGATGCTGTAGGCAGATCACAGAAGATTTTCTGAGTGGTTGCTTATTATTAGGTGTGATGGTTTGGGTGTTCCCTGCCCCCCCCACCTTTAAGAAAATCACCCAGACTAGACTCAGCTGAGCTGGTAACTGAATGTAGCTTTATTTTGCAGCTTAGCACAATATACAAGCAGGGACTTACAATATCACAGTATCACAGTATCACAGTATCACCAAGGTTGGAAGAGACCTCACAGATCATCAAGTCCAACCCTTAACCACATGTACAGCTAGAGACAGCAATACACAAGGTAAAGGTAATACAGAAACACAGCAGTCCTCCCAGAAACCAGAGGCCCCAGGAGGGGCTCCCAACCACCCTTCCACCTTCTTCCCACCCCCCTCTACCTTACCCCAGACTTTGCCTTATGTTCAAGGAAGTTTGGAGGGTTGGCCAGGGGGGTTAGGAAGCAGATGGATTAGTCACACAGACAGCAGGTTAGGTTTGAAGTGCAGCCCCAAAGCCAGAGAGCAAACAACTGCATTATCTATGTTTGTGTTCTTGTTCTTACCCATCTCAGCAAGCCTATGAGTGCAGCAGACATCACCATTGTGTCCTTTTCACAGCCTAGCATCTAATTCTGCTCACCAAAATATCCCAGCTGGGCTCAAACTAGCACATTGAGGCACTGATGAGTAGAAAGGAGGCAGATCTCTCAAAATCTTCCTTTGGGGATTTGTATTCTTACTGTAGAAACATTAAACTGAACTCTGCTTTCTGTGTCCAAATCATGTTGGCTCATAGGAATAGTACTGAGGCAGCTTTTTCTCCCTCTCAGAGACCAACTAGGATAGAGCATTCCAAAATAAATACAAAATCCTGACTACTTCTTTTGAACAGGTGAAACCTTGTCTCCAAAGTGGAGTTGCTTCTGGAGACTTCTGGGGGTACTGGTAGATAGTAGTTCAACATGAGCCAGCAGTGTGCCCAGGTGGGCAGCAGAGCCAATGGCATCCTGGGCTGGCTCAGGAGCAGTGTGGGCAGCAGGACAAGGGAGGTTCTTCTGCCCCTGTGCTCAGCACTGCTCAGGCCACCCCTGGAGTGCTGTGTCCAGTTCTGGGCTCCTCAAGTCAAGACAGATGGTGAGGTGCTGGAAGGTGTCCAGAGAAGGGCAACAAAGCTGGTGAGGGGCCTCCCTGTGAGGAGAGGCTGAGGGAGCTGGGGGTGTGCAGCCTGCAGCAGAGGAGGCTCAGGGCAGACCTCATTGCTGTCTGCAGCTACCTGAAGGGAGGCTGTAGCCAGGTGGGGTTGGGCTCTTCTGCCAGGCAAGCAGCAACAGAAGAAGGGGACAGAGTGTCAAGTTGTGCCAGGGCAGGTCTAGGCTGGATGTGAGGAGGAAGTTGTTGTCAGAGAGAGTGATTGGCATTGGAATGGGCTGCCCAGGGAGGTGGTGGAGTTGCCGTGCCTGGAGGTGCTGAAGCAAAGCCTGGCTGGGGCACTTAGTGCCATGGTCTGGTTGATTGTCCAGGGCTGGATGCTCTTGGAGGTCTCTTCCAACCTGCTTGATTCTGTGATTCTATTACCAAACAAGGCACTACACCCTGGTAGCAGCCACTGGTTCAGCAGAGAGAGACATGACTGTTAAATGAGAAACAGGAGTTTTGCAACTTTAATTACTAATTAGAAGTATACTTTGTGCTCAGTGACCTTGAGGCTAGGCATTCAGCTGCTGCAATACAACCTCTCTTTGACAAATGCTGCTCCAATGTGACCTGTATTTCCCAGATATCATTTTAATTAGTTGCTCCCACTTACAGCAGCACAAAACAAAATGTTCCTGATTGGTGTGCAGCTGTGTTGGGGAGATGTAGCTGCCCACAACTGCATTGTTTTTCCCCATGACTATTTTGGGCATCTCAAATGTTTCAGGTTTAGAATGGCTAATTCAGATGAAACATTAGATATCATAAAAAGAAGAAGTTAATTCTCATGAAGAGTCAATTTTGAAAAATCAAAGGAGTTTAACCATGGTTAATGCTTGGAAAACTGAGGCCTGACAGGTAGGGTGCAGGAGTGTTGAAGGCTCTGCTCCATCCTTATAACACTTACTCTGACTTTGCTTCCTGTCCAGCTGCACAGCACTTCTTTATTTTCCAGTTATAGAATCACAGAATCAGGCAGGGTTGGAAGGGACCACAAGGAGCAGCCAGTTCCAACTCCCCTGCCATGCCCAAGGACACCCTACCCTAGAGCAGGCTGCACACAGCCTCAGCCAGCCTGGCCTCAAACACGTCCAGGGATGAGGCTTCCTCCACTCCCCTGGGCAACCCCTGCTAGGCTCTCACCACCCTCTCACTGAAGAACCTCTTCCTCACCTCCAGTCTGAATCTACCCACTTCAAGCTCTGTTCCACTACTCCCAGCCCTATCACTCCCTGACAGTCTAACAAGTCCCTCCCCAGCTTTCTTGTAGCCCACTTCAGATACTGAAATGAGATGTGAGCTTCATCCTACTTACCTTCTTAGGGATTCTCAGATCTTTCCAGGCTCCCCATGCCTCTGCAAGTGTTTCCCAGATCCAGTCCTGTTGCTTTTACGGGTTCAGAAGCAAGCAGAAAGCAGCATCCAAACAGAGAGGAGCTCAGCCTGAGGGAGGAGACCCAGCCAGCACCCGTGGGGGATGTGGGAGCAGATGCTGGAGCAAATGTCAAGCCTAGCCCTACCTAGCCGGGGGGCCAAGCAGGCCCCCCGGCCTTTGAATCCCCTCCACCACTCACCCAGTGCTCACCAGGGGCACTCACCAGTGATGATGGGAGGAGGATCCCTCTGCCCGCAGTGGGCAAGCTTGGGGCTTGCCTGTCCTGGGCTCAGTTATAAAGGGGAGTGGGCAGGGAGAGCAAAGTGGTCACACCTGGTATGGGAGGAGACTCCAACAGCACTCAGGTGCTCTGAGTTTGAGGGGGCAGGGGAAAAGGTGGGGCGGGGGAGGGGGGAAGGTGCAGGTGGGGTGGGAAAGGGGCAGGTGGTGCTGAAATGAGGAAGATGGAGAGGGAAAGGAGGGAAATGAAAAGAGGAAGATGGGGAAAGAAAGGAGATGGAGAGGAAGAGGATGGAGAGGAAAAGAGGAAGATGGGAGAAAAGAAAGGAGAAAGGAGATGGAGAGGAAAAGGATGGAGATGAAAAGAGGAAGATAGAGGGAAAGAAAGGAGAGAGACAGGAAAAGGGTGGAAATGAGGAAGACGGAGAACAGAACGGAGGTGGAGGGGAAAAGGATAGAGATGAAAAGAGGAAGATGGAGAAAAGAAAGGAGGTAGAGAGGAAAGGAGTGAGATGAAAAGAGGAAGGTGGGGGGAAAGAAAGGAGGTGGAGAGAGAACAGGAGGATGGTAGAGAAGAAGGGAGGATGGCTAAAACTCTGTCTTGTTTTGTGACTAAGTTAAGGGATGGAGATGGAGATTTTTCACTTCTTTGTTTCCTCCTTTGGGAAGTGATCCCAGGAGCAACTGGGAGGAAGTGCCAGCAAGGTAAATATTTTCTGTTTGGAGCAGGTGTTGGAGCAGGTTCAAGCAGAAATCTACCTCAAAGAGCAGCTGGCACTAAAAGCTGAGCTCTTCTCTTGCTGTCACCAGTGCAGCCAGCAAAGCCAAACCTTGGCCAGAGCTCCTCCTGGCTTGATCAGGAGCATTAGACCAGATGACCTCAGAGGCTGCTGTCAGCTTGAGCCCAGCTGTGCTTTGGTGGGTTCTGAGCAAGCGGAGGTGCATGAAGGAACCTCCCACTAGAACAGGCTGCCCAAGACCTCATCCAACCTGGCCTTGAACAGCTCTGGGGAGGTTGTGGAGCACAGAAGCACCCAATGTGATTGAAGATTCTATGGTCACAGCCCGGAGCAAATCTTCATCACTGTGCAAAGTGCCAAGTCTGTTTTAAGCGATATAAGAGGAACTTTGTGCTTTCAGAGAGGTAACCAGCACTTTAGGGAAGAGGCTGTCTTGTGATCATAGAATCAGAGAATCAACCAGGTTGGAAGAGACCTCCAAGCTCAGCCAGTCCAACCTAGCACCCAGCCCTGTCAAATCAACCAGACCATGGCACTAAGTGCCTCATCCAGGCTTTGCTTGAGCACCTCCAGGGACAGTGACTCCACCACCTCCCTGGGCAGCCCATTCCAATGCCAATCACTCTCTCTGGCAAGAAATTCCTCTTGTCATCCTGCCCTGGCACAACTTGAGACTGTGGTCCCTTGTTCTGTTGCTCCTTGCCTGGCAGAAGAGACCAACCCCACCTGTCTACAACATCCCTTCAGGTAGTTGTACACAGCAATGAGGTCTGCCCTGAGCCTCCTCTTCTCCAGCCTAAACAATCCCAGCTCCCTCAGCCTCTCCTCATAGGGCTTGATGTCACAGGGCTGTAGCTTACCTTGGTGATCAGCTCTGATTTGGACTAGTTTAGAACTATAAGATACTGTATTTTACAGTCTTAGTAAGTCTGTGAAAAAATGGGAGGAAGATCTTCACCATCCCTGGGGGTCTTCAAGAAAAGACTGGATGAGGCACTTAGTGCCATGGTCTAGTTGATTGGTTAGGGCTGAGTGCTAGGTTGGACTGGATGATCTTGGAGGTCTCTTCCAACCTGGTTGATTCTATGATTCTATGATTCAGCTCTTACAAACTTCTACACCTCTGTAATGGATTCTAGTGCTTCCTTCTGGCAGGTGGCAAAGAGAAAGACAAGAAGCTCTGAAGGAATTGCTGTGGAGCAGGTGGGCATTGTTCATCAGGCTACGCAGTGCACGGAGCGTGAACAGCAGCCACCTGGGGAAGAGCTCTGCAAATGTGCTCTTGCAAGTCTCCAGGAATAGACTTTAGAGAGGAGACAATGCCTGTGGTTCAGCAGCCAAGCAGAAAAAAGATATTTAAAAATCACTTCTCTGTTTACTGATTACCTCTGGGAAGCTGGGAGAAGCGATGCTTGCACGGAGTAATCAGCAAGAAAAGTTCTGTGGTCGGGTGGAATTTTGCTGAGTTGATACAATCCCAGATAAGGTTCTCTTCAATGCAGATTTCTTAGAGTCCCTGGAGGAAAAAGAACAAAAAATAGTCCAAAGTCCCTCCTGAACTCAATTTCTGATTGTTGGTATTTCTCCTTCACCCTGAGATTTGGGACCTGATGAATCAGCTGCTAGCTGCTGCAGCAGCTTGCTTGTCAGGACAGTCAAGAGTGAACTTGGAGCATGGAGCAGCAGCAGCATGTTTCTGTGCCAGACAGAAGGAGAGAATACTTAGTGCCCTGGTCTGGTTGATTGGCCAGGGCTGGGTGCTAGGTTGGACTGGCTGAGCTTGGAGCTCTCTTCCAACCTGGTTGATTCTATGATTCTATGATTTTTAGGTTATCAGGGAGTGAGAGGACTGGAGCAACACTGGAGGTGGGGAGGTTCAGACTGGATGTGAGGAAGAAGTTGTTGAGCATGAGAGTGGTGAGAGGCTGGAATGGGTTGCCCCGGGAGGTGGTTGAGGCCCCATGGCTGGAGGTGTTTAAGGCCAGGCTGGATGAGGCTGTGGAGATTTAAACAAGATGTTAGGAAAGGGTTGTTTGCAGTGAGGGTGGTGAGACACTGGCACAGGTTGCCCAGGGAGGTTGTGGAACACAGAATCACTGAATTCAAAGATCACATTGGGTGATTCTGTGCTCCACAGCCTCCCTGGAGATGTTTAAGGTCAGGTTGGATGAGTCCTTGAGCAACCTGTTCTAGTGGGAGGTGTCCCTGCCTATGGCAGTGGGTTGGAACTGGCTGATCCTTGAGGTCCCTTCCAACCTAACCCATTCTGTGATGCTACAATTCTATGACTCCAGCAGCTGAACAGTCTCAATAGCTCTGCAACAGAAGCTGGGCTGAAGGAGATGAGAATTGCCCTGATGATTTAACAAAGAAGAAATCACTCCCCACTCTGAGTGACAATGGTATGTGGGGAGGTTGGAACTGGGTAGTCTAACAGGAGAGACAGTGATGGCTTCTGCATTGTGGCCAAATGAAACTCAAGTTTGAAGAGTTGTTGAACTGTTTCTATTCTAGGAGCACATTTTGGAAAGCTCCTCTGGTTAATGTTGATATGTTGCTTACCCTTTTCCTCCACAAATTGAATTCACTGGGCATAAAAGCCTCTGTAGTTTGTTTTTCTACTGAGCCTGTTGGGAAAGGCCATGGCTGGGCAGACCCTGTGAGGAGCCCAGCAGGAGAGCAGACAATGTGTTTTCAGTGGCTGTGAAAGAATGGATCCCCTGAATATTTGTGTGTGCTGACCTCATTGCTGTCTACAACTACCTAAAGGGAGGCTGTGGTCAGGTGGGGTTGGGCTCTTCTGCCAGGCAAGCAACAACAGAACAAGGGGACACAGTCTCAAGCTGTGCTGGGGGAGGTCTAGGCTGGATGTTAGGAGGAAGTTGTTGTCAGAGAGAGTGATTGGCATTGGAATGGGCTGCCCAGGGAGGTGGTGGAGTCACTGTCTCTGGAGGTGTTGAAGCAAAGCCTGGATGGAGCACTTAGTGCCATGGTCTGGTTGATTGGCCAGGGCTGGGTGTTAGGATGGCCTGGATGATGTTGGAGGTCTCTTCCAACCTGCTTCATTCTATGATTCTATGATTTTACACTTTTCTATTCCATGTGAGAAAGAACAGTGGAAAACAAATGAAAGATTTGAAGCTGCTCAGAATAATTTAATCATATAATTTTTTTCATCATATAGACTTTCCTCCCCCCTCCCCCCAATTACAAATCCATTTTCCTCAATATTAGGCAAAGTCAATTTTGATTACAATCCTTTTTAATCTATAAAGCCTCCTAACCATCCAAGGGTTTAAATGCTTTGATTGTCTCAAAAACCTATTTCCATTTCTGCAGGAGAGGCACTTCTCAAAGTTCCATATTGACTTTTAAGCAATGAAGTACAAACAGAAGTGTGTTCTTATGAGCCCAGAAACCTGAGAACCATCCCCTAAGATACTGATGGATCTCAAGCTGAAGGAAAAGAAAACAAATCCCAGAAAATGAATTCCTCACAGCATCAGCCTAGCCACTACTAAATATATGGTGCTGGTTTTCAAGGTCTAAAAACCTTTTCTGTTGAACTTACTGACATTGGCTGATCCAGGATAAATGCTGGGAAAACAAAAAGGCTGCTTCTGTCAGACAAAGCCTTAGGCAGCTGCATGGCTTATGAGCATGAGGGGATCACAGGCTCACATGGTGTTAGGGGTCAGAAGGGACCCAAGGAGATCATCCAGTCCAACCTCCCTGCCAGAGCAGGACAATGCTATCTGACACAGATCACACAGGGACACATCCAGACAGGTCTTGAAAGGATCCAGACAAGGACACCCCACAATCTCTTTGAGAAGCCTCTGCCAGTGCTCTGTGACCCTTACAGGAAAGAAGTTCCCCCTTGTGTTGAGGTGGAACCTGCTCTGCTGCAACTTACACCCATTGCTCCTTGTCCTCTCCCAGGGAGCAGTGAGCAGAGCCTGTGCCCCCTCCTGGCAGCCCTCAGATACCTATAAACATTTATCAATTCCCCTCTCAGTCTTCTCTTCTCCAGACTAAACAGCCCCAGGTCACTCAGCCTCTCCTCATCAGCCATGCCCTCCAGTCCCCTCATCATCCTCCTAGCCCTCTGCTGCACCCTCTCCAGCAGATCCCTGTCCCTCTTCAACTGGGGAGCCCAAAACTAAACACAGCACTCAAGGTGAGGTCTCAGCAGGGCAGAGTAGAGGGGGAGGAGAACCTCCCTTGATCTGCTGGACACACCAGCAGGATCCCATTGGCCTTGGCCACCAGGGCACATTGCTGTGCCATGGGTGACTTGTTAGCCACCAGGTCCCTCTCCTTGGGGATGCTCTCCAGCAGATCACCTCTCAGCCTGTACTGGAGCAGTTTATTCTTCCTCCCCAGATGCAGGACTCTGCACTTGTCCTTGTTGAACTTCACCTGGTTCCTCTGTGCCCAGCTCTGTCCACCCAGGGCACAGCATCAGACCCAGTCCTTCCGAACCTGCCTCCCCCTGCGTTCGCACCAGGTGTGCACCGAGAGGGATCTGTGCTGGGCCCCATCCTCTTTAACATCTTCACAGATGATCTGGATGAGGGCATCGAGTCAGTCATCAGCAAGTTTGCAGATGACACCAAGCTGGGGGCAGATGTGACTGAGTTGGAGGGCAGAAGGGCTCTGCAGCGGGACCTTGACCGCCTGGACAGATGGGCAGAGTCCAATGGGATGGGGTTCAATAGCTCCAAGTGCAGGGTGCTGCACTTTGGCCACAACAACCCCATGCAGAGATACAGGCTGGGGTTGGAGTGGCTGGAAAGCAGCCAGACAGAGAGGGATCTGGGGGTGCTGATTGATACCCACCTGAACATGAGCCAGCAGTGTGCCCAGGTGGCCAAGAGAGCCAGTGGCATCCTGGCCTGCATCAGGAATGGTGTGGTCAGCAGGAGCAGGGAGGTCATTCTGCCCCTGTACTCTGCACTGGTTAGACCTCACCTTGAGTGCTGTGTTCAGTTCTGGGCCCCCCAGTTTAGGAGGGACACTGAGATGCTTGAGCGTGTCCAGAGAAGGGTGATGAGGCTGGGGAGAGGCCTTGAGCACAGCCCTATGAGGAGAGGCTGAGGGAGCTGGGATTGGTTAGCCTGGAGAAGAGGAGGCTCAGGAGAGACCTTATTGCTGTCTACAACTACCTGAGGGGTGGTTGTGGCCAGGGGGAGGTTGCTCTCTTCTCTCAGGTGGCCAGCACCAGAACAAGAGGACACAGCCTCAGGCTGCGCCAGGGGAGATTTAGGCTGGAGGTGAGGAGAAAGTTCTTCCCTGAGAGAGTCATTGGACACTGGAATGGGCTGCCCGGGGAGGTGGTGGAGTCGCCGTCCCTGGAGCTGTTCAAGGCAGGATTGGATGTGGCACTTGGTGCCATGGTCTGGCCTTGAGCTCTGTGGTAAAGGGCTGGACTTGATGATCTGTGAGTTCTCTTCCAACTCTGATGATACTGTGATACTGTGACACTGTGACACTGTGACACTGTGATACTGTGAAGAGCCGGGGCAGTAATTCGCTGTGCTGCACTCTGCAGCCACCAACTGCCCTGCAATACCTTTTGTGCTAAGGTCACCGGGAGAAGTCGAACTGTACGTGGCACAGAGCACTTTGTTTCTGCCTTGCTTTGGTGCTCTCCGTGTGCCGCGCTCCGTGCTTGCCCTGCAGCCCAGGCCCGGGCTGTGCCGCCGCAGGGCTGCCCGAGGCTGGCCGCTGTGCCCCGCTGCCTCCTGCCTTTGCATCCTCATCTCGGCGCCGTCTCCTGCGCGGCTCGGTGCTGGCGGAGCTGTGCTGTCCTGCGGTGCAGCTCTCGGCAGCAGATGCTGCCTGACACTGGCTTTCTGAACGCTGTAAAAATTCTACATGAGGGGAGATCTCCCCTGAAGTTTTGTTTTTCTCTTGCAGTCAATCTTCCCTGTGCTGCTGTACACTGCACACTGAGGCTTTCCCTCCCAGCTCTGCAGACCTGCTGATTATTGCAATTTACTCGTGTTTAATACAGAATATGCCTCCCTCCCTCTCCCCTCCCTCTCCATGACAGTTTTGCCTGGGGAAGCAGTCCCAGCTAGAGCCTACAGTCTGTTTTGGTCCATTCCTCCATGAACCAGAGGGTTCCACTTCAAATGCTCTTGCAGCCCTGATTTTTCCCTGCAGTTTGTTTCCTGGATACAGCCTTTCTGTTATGCCTCCGTTTGGGAAAGAGGATCTGCAGCTTTCACACCATGAAAGTCTTGTTGCTGCAAAATCTCCCAAAGAGCATCGCTACGAAGTGGCTATGGAGGAGTTCTGTCTGGATGCAGATATAGGCAAGCACCTCTCAGTGCAACCAAGGTGTATCTGAGCTCCCCCTTTCAGAGTCATACAAGATTCAGAAAAGCTGGGGAGGGACTTTTGAGGCTGTCAGGGAGTGCCAGGACTGGGGAGAATGGAGCAAAGCTGGAGGTGGGGAGATTCAGAGTGGCTGTGAGGAGGAAGTTGTTGAGCATGAGAGTGGTGAGAGGCTGGAATGGGTTGCCCAGGGAGGTGGTTGAGGCCCCATGGCTGGAGGTGTTTGAGGCCAGGCTGGATGAGGCTGTGTGCAGCCTGCTCTAGGTTAGGGTGTCCCTGGGCATGGCAGTGGGGTTGGAATTAGATGATCCCTGTGGTCCCTTCCAACCCTGACTGATTCTGTGGTTCTGTGATTCCTGCTGTCCACTGCACCAGAGATGACTTTCTGAGCTCTGACTTGGAGCAAAGACAAAATGTTGCCTCTGTTTTCTCAGGCTTGGTTTTGGGGAGGCTGTGTATCAACAGCTCTTACCTATCTGCCAGCTGTGCCATGTGCTTCCATCACTAAAATTTAGCTGTCATCTAAAGCAGCAACTAGTGACTTGTTTCAGTACAAGTAGTCCTGTCCATAGTGGCAGCTTAGCAGGCAGGACTCCAGCAAAAGCTTATCTTAAAATCATAGGCTCATGGAATGGTTTAGTTTGGAAGGGATCTCAAGGATCAGCCAGTTCCAATCTCCTGCCATAGGCAGGGACACCTCCCACTAGAACAGGTTGCTCAAGGCCTCATCCAACCTGGCCTTGAACAGCTCCAGGGAGGTTGTGGAGCACAGAATCACCCAATGTGATCCAATCACCTTGGGTGATTCTGTGTTCCACAACCTCCCTGGGCAACCTGTGCCAGTGTCTCACCACCCTCACTGCAAAGAACCCTTTCCTAACATCTACTTTGAATCTCCCCTCTGCCACTTTAAACCCATTCCCCCTTGTGCTGTCATCACAAGATATTGTCACTAGTCCCTCCCCAGCCCTTCTGTAGCCCCCTTCAGATACTGGAAGGCCACTACAATGTCTTCTTCAAGCCTTCTCTTCTCCAGGCTGATGACAGGTTGGGATGCCAAGTCTCAGCCTATCTGCCACTGCCTCATAAGTCAGTGCTTTCATGGATATCACCATCATTATTTGAATACTATGTTGGAACCTGGATGTTTTGGGCTTTTGAACTGTTCTGAAAGCCCCCAGCAGCACTTCCCCCTCAAACTCAGAGCACCTGAGTGCTGTTGGAGTCTCCTCCCATACCAGGTGTGACCACTTTGCTCTCCCTGCCCACTGCCCTTTATAATAGGCTCAGGACAGGCAAGCCCCAAGCTTGCCCACTGTGGGCAGAGGGATCCTCCTCCCATCATCACTGGTGAGTGCCCCTGGTGAGCACTGGGTGAGTGGTGGAGGGGATTCAAAGGCCGGGGGGCCTGCTGGGCCCCCCGGCTAGGTAGGGCTAGGCTTGACATTTGCTCCAGCATCTGCTCCCACATCCCCCACGGGTGCTGGCTGGGTCTCCTCCCTCATGCTGAGTTCCTCTCTGTTTGGATGCTGCTTTCTGCTTGCTTCTGAACCCGTAAAAGCAACAGGACTGGATCTGGGAAACACTTGCAGAGGCATGGGGAGCCTGGAAAGGTCTGAGAATCCCTAAGAAGGTAAGTAGGATGAAGCTCACATCTCATTTCAAAAGGCAATTTAAATGCAAACTCTTCAGAAATGTGGTGCACAAAAGCATCCTACAAGGGTCTGGGAGACTGGCAAAGCAGCTTAGTAAATGCATGCAACTGCACTGCCATGACCAGAGCATTTCATCTGCTGGGGAAATGTAAAGCCATCTGGAGTGACAAGCTGGAGAGAGTAAAGGTCCTGCAGGCCTCTGCCAAGTCTGTATGAAGTGCAGTGAAGATGATGCAATGGAATATGAATCATTGAAAAGCAAAACTGTGTTAAGAAAGGAGCAAGCATCCACTCATGTTTCAACTGAAGGGAAGAGGCTAACATGGTTAATGATTTACTATGGGTCAGGTTAGAGTGCCCAGCAGATGTGGGCTTTCTACCTTTTAAGCCTGGCCTCTGAAGGGCAGAAAAATACATTCTGGGGCTGCTTCCTAACTCTGTCCTCAGCTGGTTACTGAGACACAAGTTTTCAGTTGAGTCAGTGAGATCCAGAATCATAGAATCACAAAATCAGTCAGGGTTGGAAGGGACCACAAGGAGCAGCCAGTTCCAACCCCCCTGCCATGCCCAGGGACACCCTACCCTAGAGCAGGCTGCACACAGCCTCAGCCAGCCTGGCCTGAAACACCTCCAGACATGGAGACTCAACTACCTCCCTGGGCAGCCCATTCCAGCCTCTCACCACTCTCATCACCAACAACTTCCTTCTCATGGCCAAGCTGACTCTCCCCACCTCCACCTTTGCTCCATTGCCCCCAGTCCTGGCACTCCCTCAGAGCCTAAAAAGTCCTCCCCCAGCTTTTTATATAGGTCCCCTTCAGATCCTGGAAGGCCACAAGAAGATCACCTCAGAGCCTCCTCTTCTCCATCCTGCACAGCCCCAACTCTTTCAGTCTGTGCTCACAGCAGAGCTGCTGCAGCCCTCTGAGCATCCTCCTGGCCCTGCTCTGGACACACTCCAGCATCTCCACATCCCTCTTGTCCCAGGGGCTCCAGCACGCATGCAGGACTCCAGGTGGAGTCTCAGCAGAGTGCAGCACAGGGGGAGAATCATCTCCCTGGCTCTGTTGGCCACACTTCTTGTCTTGCTGAGAAGTGATTTTTTTCTGCAGCATTAGCACCCAGCAGCAGACACTGAGCTTTCTCTGCTAATAATCAAGGCCTCTCTCACTGGGGACAATTAACTGACATGATTTTCCCAGAATAAATCCTTGGAGGGAAAAACAACACAAAAACTATTCCTTTTCTTTTGGGTAGATGGCTTTGTTCGTGGGGGGGGGCTGGAACAATTGTGGGGGTTAGAACTGGATCATCCTTGAGGTCCCATCCAACCTAAACCATTCTATGAGTCTATGGTACGCTGCTGGAATATTTAGGGACTGTTCAAGTTTCTTTTGGTTTTGGCAGTGAATTTAGATTTGCTCTTATTGCTGTGATTCTGGGATCTAAATGCCTGATTAGTGCCTCCATGATGGGGTGCAGTGGGGGGACCTCATTGCTGTCTACAACTACCTGAAGGGAGGCTGTAGCCAGGTGGGGTTGGGCTCTTCTGCCAGGCAAGCAGCAACAGAAGAAGGGGACACAGTCTCAAGTTGTGGCAGGGGAGGTCTAGGCTGGATGTTAGGAGGAAGTTGTTGTCAGAGAGAGTGATTGGCATTGGAATGGGCTGCCCAGGGAGGTGGTAGAGTCATCATCCCTGGAGGTGTTGAAGCAAAGCCTGGCTGGGGCACTTAGTGCCATGGTCTGGTTGATTGGCCAGGGCTGGGTGCTAGGTTGGACTGGATGATCTTGGAGGTCTCTTCCAACCTGCTTGATTCCACAATTCTATGATTCTAAATCAAAACATCTACAGTAAAAGCAGTCAAAAGAATAGTATCTTCATTTTAATGGTGGTGCACTGAGCCTCTGAAAGCTTAACTGATTTGACTCAAGATGCCCCAGAGGCTGTGGCAGAATCCAGGACCTCCATTCTTTGTGACCCTTATGGCTCCTGCCTCGTAGGTTCATGAAAGATTCTGGGATGAGACCCACAGCTGCAGCTTGGAGAACTGAGCTCACATCCTAGAGTCAGTAAAATGGAACTCCTCACAAATGCAGTGGCACTACAAGAGTGGGAAAATGTTTCTGACTCTTAGTTTACTTTTCATCTCCATGAATATATTTGAGTCAGAAGAGGTTTGAAGTATTGTGCCATTTGCAGCTGAATTGGAGATTGGGCTGTGTCCGGGTCAGCCAAGAAAGCTGTGCTCAGCACATTGAGCAAGTGGATTTCAGCAACTCCCCCCCTAGGCAGTTACTGGGTGGCAAAGAGGCTTCATATTCATAAGTGCTGGTGGTTTCTGGAAAACAGGCCTATTATGTTACTCTGAAATACACTTACTTAACATCGTGCTCCTATTGTTTGTCCCCGAGTCTGTCTTTGGGTAATCCTCTGGCTTTTGTCTCAGGTCTTGATGTGTGACAAATGAAACCATGCTGGGACACCAGTGGCTTTAATTTACTGCCCTTGTTTTGTAGTAGCCAGAGTAAAGATGTCAAAATGATTCATGCTCTGATTAGTGGTATTGCTACTTTGGAAGCACTTTCATACGTCAGCAGGTTGCATCTCGTTCTGCTTTCAGCAACCAAACAGCTTTCTCGGCTTGCCTGGTGCCTAAAGAGGGCTTAACATTGCGTGTGGCCAGCTGTGCCTTGAAGATGCTCTTCTCTGACCCCTCTGGGGTTGTTTAATGCATTGCACAAGCCTGTGAAATGGGAGGGAAGCACTTCTGAGTTTGTCCTCCTGCAGGAAGAGTCTTGCACAATCAGTATCGACAGCCTGTGAAAACTAGAGGGACCTGGTGCGTGCTGGGAGCACAGCTACCAGGCTGCCTGGCTTCTGGCAGCAGCACAGGAGGCATCATTGTGCAAGTGGACATTGCTGAGATGCTGTAGTGAGGAGGGGACTTGAGTGGCTGCAACTGTATTGAAAAGTGATTTTTGACTCATGATGTTTGGGAGGGGAACATGCATAGCGTTGGATTTTCATCCTGCTTGTGCTGAAGCCATGTGGGCCCAGCTGGGCCCAGCTGTGCTGCTTTGCAGTGATTCACAGTTCACAAAAGGAACATTTAGAAGGCAGATGTGAGTAAGGAGACCTGCAGCTTTCAGCAGCACTGAGAAACTGCTCTGCCACACAGCCCTGCCTTTTTCTAGGTCCTCCTCGCTGATGCGCTGTGTGTTCAGGTTCAATGCTAGGATGAATTATTCACCATTGAAGTCAAAAGAAGAATTTTCAGCTCAAAATTTCAGGCAGTTTCCTCTAGCCCTGAAAGCCAGAAGAGGCACTAGTCAGGAGGTTAGTGCTCTTACTTGAATTCAATAGTAATTGATCTGGGACCTGAAATAAAGGTGCTCTGAATATCTCTGAGCAGCACAAACACAATGGGGACCACAGACCACTTATCCAGTCTGGTGCTTGCATAGTGTGGAGCTTTGAAGAGCATTTCAATCTTTATTTCCTCTATCAAACCATAGAATCACCCAGGTTAGAAGAGACCTCCAAGATCAGCCAGGCCAACCTAGCACCCAGCCCTATCCAGTCAACCAGACCATGGCACTAAGTGCCTCAGCCAGGCTTTGCTTCAACACCTCCAGGCAAGGCAACTCCACCACCCCCCTGGGCAGCCCATTCCAATGCCAATCACTCTCTCTGCCAACAACTTCCTCCCAACATTGTGCAGAGGTTTACTGTTGCAGTTGCAATCTCTTTAACATGGTTCCTTGATAAGAGACCCATTTGAGCCGGCAAGCTCCAAAAGCTTCATTCCTCATCCCTCTCCTCCTGTGATGTGAACCTGCTGGAAGGTTATAGGGGTAATAAAGTTCAGTGCCCAAGGAAAGGGGAAGAGTTTCAGGCAACTCATTGCAGAGTTCTCTTGTTTGTTCCAATGCCACTACTGTGGGATCTAACATTGTAGCTTAGCCTAACCCTTCAGTTATGCACTTAGAAAGTCACAGCCTGTCAGGGTAGCATTAGTGTCACTTGCAGCAGCTCACCTACCCACTGCCACCTCAGATCATGCCTGAAGTATTAACTCCTGTGCTCTCTGGGAGTGATGAAGTGAGGATGATGAGCTCCATGTCAATCAGCCTTTCACTCTGAGTTGCCAGCTCGCTCATAAATGATACTGCCATTAGCTCAAACAGAGTGGGCGGTTTTCCTCAGAGTTCTCCTCCCTTTTCACATGGGAGAGAAGTGCAAGGTGACATACCCATGCTCTGAGCACAGAGATGGCTGCAGGATGGGCTGCAGAAAGCCTCCTTCAGGTGTGGAAGAGTGGCTGCTCCCCAGTCTCTGCCATGGCTCTCAGCCTTTGCTTGTGTGCATAATCGCTGTAGAGAGGGAGACACCTTCATGTAGCTAAGCTCTTGTGCTAGTCTGAGCCTAGCTGGGATATGTTAGTGAGAAAATTAGATGCTAGGCTGTGCAAAGGAACCAATGGTGATGTCTGCTGCACTCATAGGTTTGCTGAGATGGACAAAACCAAGAACATCAATATAGATAACAGAGTTGCTCTCTCTGGCTGCCTTCCTTCTCTCCCTCTCTGGATGAGGGCATTGAGTCCAGCATCAGTAAGTTTGCAGATGACACCAAGCTAGGAGCAGGTGTGGAGCTGTTGGAGCATAGGAGAGCCCTGCAGAAGGACCTGGCCAGGCTGGATGGGTGGGCAGAGGCCAATGGGATGAGACTGAACAAGGCCAACTGCAGGCTTCCACACTTTGGGCACAACAACCCCAAGCAGCACTACAGGCTGGGGCCAGAGTGGCTGAGAGCAGAGAGGAACCTGGGAGTGCTGATAGAGAGTAGCTGAAGATGAGGCAGCAGTGTGCCCAGGTGGGCAGCAGAGCCAATGGCATCCTGGCATGGCTCAGGAACATTCTGCCCCTGTACTCAGCACTGCTCAGGCCACACCTTGAGTGCTGTGTCCAGTTCTGAGCCCCTCAATTCAAGAGAGTTGAACATGTCCAGAGAAGGGCAGCAAGGCTGGTGAGGGGCCTGGAGCAGAGCCCTGTGAGGAGAGGCTGAGGGAGATGGGGGTGTGCAGCCTGCAGAAGAGGAGGCTCAGGGCAGAGCTCATTGCTGTCTACAGCTACCTGAAGGGAGGCTGTAGCCAGGTGGGGTTGGGCTCTTCTGCCAACCAAGCAGCAACAGAGGAAGGGGACACAGTCTCAAGTTGTGGCAGGGGAGGTCTAGGTTGGATGTTAGGAGGAAGTTGTTGTCAGAGAGAGTGATTGGCATTGGAATGGGCTGCCCAGGGAGGTGGTGGATTTGCTGTGCCTGGAGGTGTTGAAGCCAAGCCTGGATGAGACACTTAGTGCCATGGTCTGGTTGATTGTCTAGGGCTGGGTGCTAGGTTGGCCTGGATGATCTTGAAGGTCTCCTCCATCCTGGCTGATTCCCTGGTTCTATTCTAAGACACTCATAGTGAGGAAGAGAATTTTTTTCTCAACTGCAGTAATATATTCACAGAGTAATAAGGACTGGAAGGGACCTCAAATGCTCATCCAGTCCAACCCCCCTGCCAGAGCAGGATCTCCTATACCAGATCACACAGGAGCACAAACAGGCATGCTTTGAACATCTCCAGAGAGGTAGACTCCACGACCCCCTGGGCAGCCTGTTCCAGTGCTCCTTAGGTTTAGAAATTCCCACCTAAGTGAAAAGGGTAGCAGGCTCCTGGTTTATTCTAGGCCAATCTGCAGCATGATTATAGAATAAATTAAGGTGTGTTGGTGAGAGCCTTCTCTTCTACTGTCTGCTTCATTTCATGGTTATGTAGAAGTGACTTAGAGCACAGTTACCACAGCCACAATCTGAAAAGGCAGCAGAAGCAGCAAAGCTTGTGAGCTAAAATCCAGTGCTGCTACATGCATGAAATCAGAGATAAGTGTGACAGGATGTGACATCTAAGATACAATTTGACTTACCAACGAGGGACAAAGCCAAGATAAGACATACTGCCTCTGGAAAGAGAGAAGGGGGGGGAGGGGAGGGGGAGAAAAAAGATGAAGGAAAATTCACTGTAGGAATCATTTTGGTTTTGGAAAGAAATCACAACCCTTCAAAATGCTGGTGGTTATAACATCAACAGCAAGGATAAGCTCCTGGAAAGCTCTAGCTGCAGTACAGCCATGTAAGCAGCCAAAGGATAAGGTAGAGCCACTGCTCACAGCCATGGCTCCTCTTTTGACACATGCAGTTTGCTCATCCTTGGGTGCTTTGTGGGGCTGGGTAGACTACAGCCACAGCTTTCAGCTTTTCCCTCTCATAGAATCAGCCAGGTTGGAAGAGACCTCCAAGCTCAGCCAGCCCAACCTAGCACCCAGCCCTGGCCAAGCAACCAGACCATGGCACTAAGTGCCTCAGCCAGGCTTGGCTTCAACACCTCCAGGGACAGTGACTCCACCACCTCCCTGGGCAGCCCATTCCAATGCCAATCACTCTCTCTGCCAACAACTTCCTCCTCACATCCAGCCTAGACCTGCCCTGGCACAGCTTGAGACTGTGTCCCCTTTTTCTGTTGCTGCTTGCCTGGCAGCAGAGCCCAACCCCAGCTGGCTACAGCCTCTTTTCATGCTTCCTGTCTCCCAGAAACCCTGACTGGCATAATCGAGGCCCTTTTAAACAATTTTCTCTTGCTCTCTACCCAGTTGCATCTAAAAAAGTCACTGCAGAGAGCAGACAAGGAAATCTTCCTCTCTGGAGATATTCAAGACCCACTTGGGTGCACTCCTGTGTGATCTGGTATAGGAGATCCTGCTCTGGCAGGAGGGGTGGGTGGATGGGCTTTGGAGGCCCCTTCCAGCCCCTGACACTCTGTGATTCTGTGATACACATATGTAAGTGTGTGAGGCTGATGATCTTTCTCTGTGCTAGCAAGAGTGCTCATTCTGTCACTTGTGCTCCCTTTCTGCACAGTGTGGATGGTCAGGGTGGCTGAGATCTGCCCTCTCTGCCTTTCTGATGCTGCACTTCAAGTCTTTGTTTATTACAAAAGCCAACACAAGCCACAATAACCTAACCACATGGACAGGGCTGCAAAACAAGGGCAAGAATCCCAAAGAAAAGGCAGGCCATATGATGACTGAAATGTCACTGTCAAAACTGTGTGTGACACTGATGTACCCAGAAGTGATTTCACTTCCCTGCAACCAGCAAAAGGCACCATGACCTTGCTGAAGACTCTGGAGCAGGGTCAGAATGGGCTGCCCAGGGAGGTGGTGGAGCTCCTGGAGGTGTTGAAGCAAAGTCTGGATGAGGCACTTAGTGCCATGGTCTGGTTGATTGGCCAGGGCTGGGTGCTAGGTTGGGCTGGATGAGCTTGGAGTCTCTTCCAACCTGGCTGATTCTGTGATTTTATCAGTCTGGGCAAAGCAGGCTGATACCTGTGACTAGTGCTCGAAAACCCAAATTAAACCACACTTTTGCTGCCTGGGCATTTTCCCACAGTACTTGGAGCTCTGATTAAGGCAGTCAACCATAAATCACTGAGGCACATGTCCATGGAGCCCTTATGATGCCACTGGGAATA
Organism: Pogoniulus pusillus; assembly: GCF_015220805.1. Classification (NCBI taxonomy): domain Eukaryota; kingdom Metazoa; phylum Chordata; class Aves; order Piciformes; family Lybiidae; genus Pogoniulus; species Pogoniulus pusillus. The sequence goes on along the minus strand of NC_087276.1, from coordinate 29,193,639 downwards.
GAGGAATCATATCCTCTTATTGCTTTAATCGTGAGGCTGGAGTCCATTAAAAGTCCATTTAAATCTATAAACTGGTGCTGGTTTTAAACTGGCAATTTATGTCCAGTGGTTATTAGCAGCATTTCCCCTCCTGTATCTGAACTGTTGCCAAGAATTGCTCTAACTAACCTGTGCTACTCACGTTCAGGCTCATACAATGCAATCCCCTGCGCTTTCCAGCAGGCAGCAGTAATGGGTATTGGCTGAGTCAAAGACTCCTAGAGACATAGAATAGAATCATAGAAGAGGTTGGAAGAAACCTCCAAGATCACCCAGTCCAACCTATCCCCCAGCCCTATCCAATCAACCAGACCATGGCACTAAGTGCCCCATCCAGGCTTTTTCTGTTGCAATCAAAACAGTCTTTTTTGTTGTTGTTGCATGTTGCAAGCCACAATGAAAAGTCTGGAATAGGTCACCAGCAGCACATGGAAGGGAGTCCAGACTGGGATTTCATCAGTGGATTTCCATTGTCTTTCAACCTGTACTTTGGAAAAGACTGGATTAGGCACTTGGTGCCATGGTCTAGTTGACTGGATAGGGCTGGGTGCTAGGTTGGACTGGATGATCTTAGAGGTCTCTTCCAACCTGGTTGATTCTTTGCACTCTGAGTATTGTACCTGATACCAAACTTCCACCTGTCAGGATGAGCTCAACACTAATAAAGATTCTTTCAGCAAACAAGGGCAACAGGAGGAGTTGCAAGACAAGGTGTTCTGCAGCACAGGAGGTCACACACTCACAGGAGGAGCTGCAAGACAAGGTGTTCTGCAGCACAGGAGGTCACACATCCACAGGAGGAGTTGTTTCTCCTCCATGCTTTTGCATTGTGGCCTCCCGTGTTGGTTTGAGGCTAACTGGAACATTTTAGTGAGAACAATTAGATGCTAGGCTGTGATAAGGAAACAAGGGTGGTGTCTGCTGCACTCATAGGCTTGCTGAAGTGCATGAAAACCAGAACACAAATATAGATAAGAGTGTGTGAGTCTCTACCTATGGGAATCGGTGCCTGTGCTTTTCTTCCTGGGGTTTGCTGTGCAACCCAACTCATTTTGCTTCTAAACCCCCTTGCTGATCCTCCAAACTCACCTTGCACCCAAAGCAAGACTCTGGGATAAGGTAGAGGGATGGGAAGAAGGTGGAAGGAGAGTCCCCCTCCTGGGGACTCTGGTTTCTGGGAGGGCTGTTGTGTTTCTGTGTTACTTTTGACTTGTCCATTGCTGTATGTAGCCATCAATGTTGTAACTCTCTGCTTGTATCTTGTGCTAAGCTGTGAATGTAAAGCTTCATTCCTTAACTTCCAGCTGGCTGAGTCTAGTCTGGGTGGTTTCATAAGAGTAAGGGGGAGGGAGGGGCAGGTAACTCCCAAACCATCACACCTCTGAAGGCAGACAGCCAGTCCTCACCCCCCACCCCATTTTCAACTGACCCAGATGAATTCTGCAGAGGGGTCCAGTCGAAACACTGCCCACCTGATATATATCCTACTGCTAAAATAATGAGGAGTATTGAAGATGGAAAGCAGCAGTGTTGGCACAGCTGGCACCTCTACCACTGTGCTTGCAAGCAAGTAATGCAGAAGTAAAGACAACTTGGGCAGATGTGTCCTGAGGCTGGGATGGTTCCAGCAGCTTCTGGGCTGCAGTCTGGGCAGGATCATGACCCATTTAAAGTAATCTGGCTTCTCCCCTCTGTACTGCAAATAAGCCTTTAACTGCTCTGTGGCTGTTTCCATTCCAGTTTTCTTGCAGGACCAGACTTTGCATCCCAGAGGTCAATGTCTTCTCATTTACTCACAGCAATTAAAGAAGCTGGAATTTAGAACAAAGAGATCATAGAATCATAGAATCAGCCAGGTTGGAAGAGACCTCCAAGATCATCCAGTCCAACCTAGCACCCAGCCCTAACCAATCAACCAGACCATGGCACTAAGTGCCTCATCCAGACTTTTCTTGAAGACCCCCAGGGACGGTGCCTCCACCACCTCCCTGGGCAGCCCATTCCAATGCCAATCACTCCCTCTGTGAAGAACTTCTTCCTAACATCCAGCCTAGACCTACCCTGGCACAACTTGAGACTGTGTCCCCTTGTTCTATTGCTGGTTGCCTGGGAGAAGAGGCCAACCCCCACCTGGCTACAATGCCCCTTCAGGTAGTTGCAGACAGCAATAAGATCACCCCTGAGCCTCCTCTTCTCCAGGCTAAACAGGCCCAGCTCCCTCAACCTCTCCTCATAGGATTTGTGCTCCAGGCCCCTCACCAGCTTTGTTGCCCTTCTCTGGACATGTTCCAGCACCTCAACATCTTTCTTGAATTGAGGGGCCCAGAACTGGACACAGCACTCAAGATGCAACCCCTTTTGTTCTCATGGCCCATTTCCCACTCTTAACCGATGCTCCAAAGTCCCTGAGGATGGCAAGTGGTTCAGCTCTCACCTCCATCTGCCATTGCTGGGCTGCCTTTGCCTTCTGCCCCTCTGCTCCACAGATCTGCCGCCTGCCTCCCCACGGTGCAGCCACCTGAGCCTCCAGCAAAGCGCAGGTGTGCCCCAGTGAGTGCTGCAGGGACACGTCAGGGCACGGCACGGTTACGTACTCTCAGTGTCTGTCTCCAGCTAGTTTGTCCATCTGTTACACTTCCTTACTACTGTCAGGTGAGCAGCCAGCCCTGGAGAGCTGCAAAGGCAGAAATGAAACTGGCACTTGAAGGATGATGATGAGATAAGCACAGTATTGGATGTAAAGGTGTGAGGCACAGGTGGAGATTCACACAGGCATGCAGGAGCAAATGGTGCAAGCTGTGGTGAAGATTTTTTTGCCCTACATTTAGAAACAGAACAAGAGGACAGAGTCTCAAGTTGTGCCAGGGCAGGTCTAGGCTGGATGTTAGGAGGAAGTTGTTGGCAGAGAGAGTGATTGGCATTGGAATGGGCTGCCCAGGGAGGTGGTGGAGTCACTGTCCCTGGAGGTGTTGAAGCCAAGCCTGGCTGAGGCACTTAGTGCCATGGTCTGGTTGCTTGGCCAGGGCTGGGTGCTAGGTTGGGCTGGCTGAGCTTGGAGGTCTCTTCCAACCTGCTTGATTCTATGCTTTTATGATTTTAACTGCTGTCTCCTGCATCTGTAGTTCTTTTAAAGGACACTCAGTGCCATGGTTTAGTTAACTGGGAGATGTTTAGCCTGGAGAAGAGGAGGCTCAGGGGTGATCTTATTACTGTCTACAACTACCTGAAGGGGCATTGTAGCCAGGTGGGGGGTGGCCTCTTCTCCCAGGCAACCAGCAATAGAACAAGAGTACAGAGTCTCAAGTTGTGCCAGGGTAGGTATAGGCTGGATGTTAGGAAGAAGTTCTTCACAGAGAGAGTGATTGGCATTGGAATGGGCTGCCCAGGGAGGTGGTGGAGGCACCGTCCCTGGGGGTCTTCAAGAAAAGCCTGGCTGAGGCACTTAGTGCCATGGTCTGGTTGATTGGATAGGGCAGGGTGATAGGTTGGACTGGATGATCTTGGAGGTCTTTTCCAACCTGGTTGATTCTGTGATTCTGTGAAATGCTCACCAGGGTTCAATGAGGCCAGCCTGAGCAGCCAGAGGCAGGCTGGAGGAACCAAATGCAACCAAGCAAAGGCTCAAATGTTTTTAAGCCAAAGTGCTGGGGTTTATTTCTTAAAGTGAAACGAATTCATTCCTCCTGGAGATCTACCAAACTGTTTACTCTTACTTCTGATAGCAGCAGCCACAGAAGCAACCAGAAATCTCTAGGTAGTGCAGATGTTTGCTGGCAAAAGCAGCTGCTACTGTTGGAAGAAAAGCCAGAAGGTTCTCTTCAGTTTCAGCTTCACAACTCAAGTAACAAGTTCTGAAATGAAAGGAAAACAATAAGAAAGCAAACCAAAACATCTCCTCCAACAGACTCTCCGTCAAAACCTGGCTGATTGCTTGGCTTTGCTTGCAGCTGCTCAGCTCTTTATGGGTTTTGGCATGGGCTAGCTGTTGCCCTCACCTTTCTCTATGGCCTTTTTCTGACTTCCCTTCCATTTAGAAGCCAGTTTCTTACTTCACTGATTTCTCTGCTTGTTAGTGCAACAGGAGCAACTGTGCTGCTGCTTTTGCTGCTGCCTCAGCTAGAAAACAGAGCAAAGCTTCCTTAGGCAGATGGGAGATGTTTATTTTGTGCCAGGTACTCACCTGGGACAAAGAACAACCAACAAAACTAACTCATTTCTCCCATCCTAACACTGTTGTTACTTTCCTCATATGCAGGTTCTCCTTTGAAGTGGTCAGGCTCACTGACTGGACTTGGAGGCATCCAGGTAATGCCTGAAAAGTCAAACTCATACTTCTGTCAGCAGCGTTAGGGGAAGTTAAAGTTGTGGATATAAGCAATCCAAACTGAGCCAGGAAGCTTCTGGTTGATTCAGGCAGCTTATAGCTGGCTGTCACTGAGGTTTTGTGCTTGACAGCTGCAGAACTACATCCTTTTGATTTTTTGACATACCAAGTCCTGCAGTAGTTCAGAAATGAGGAGCAGGGTTACATGTGTACAGCTTAGAATCAGTCATAGAATCAACCAGGTTGGAAGAGACCTCCAAGATCATCCAGCCCAACCAAGCACCCAGCCCTGCCCAATCAACCAGACCATGGCACTAAGTGCCCCAGCCAGGCTTGGCTTCAACACCTCCAGGGATGGTGACTCCACCACCTCCCTGGGCAGCCCATTCCAATGCCAATCACTCTCTCTGCCAGTGACTTCCTCCTAACATCCAGCCTAGACCTGCCCTGGCACAACTTGAGACTGTATCCCCTTGTTCTGTTGCTGGTTGCCTCAACATCTCTCTTGAATTGAGGAGCCCAGAACTGGACACAGCACTCAAGGGGTGGCCTAAGCAGTGCTGAGCACAGGGGTACAAGAACCTCCCTTGTCCTGCTGCCCACACTGCTCCTGAGCCAGCCCAGGATGCCATTGGCTCTTCTGCCCACCTGGGCACACTGCTGCCTCATCTTCAGCTACTATCTACCAGCACCCCCACCTCCCTCTCTGCCTGGCTGCTCTCAGCCACTCTGGCCCCAGCCTGTAGTGCTGCTTGGGGTTGTTGTGGCTGAAGTGCAGAACCCTGCACTTGGCCTTGTTCAGTCTCATCCCATTGGCCTCTACCCATCCAGCCTGGCCAGGTCACTCTGCAGGGCTCTCCTACCCTCCAACAGCTCCACACCTGCTCCTAGCTTGGTGTCATCTGAAAACTCACAGATGCTGGACTCAATCCCCTGCTCCAGATCATCAATAAAGATATTGAACAAGATTGGGCCCAGCAATGGTCCTTGATGACTTGAGTAGAGAGACACAGAAGCATTTTGAAATCACTTAGCACAAGTTGGATTTTGTTCTTCCTGCTTTTCTTTTTAGCACCCAAAATTGGTGTGATGTCATTCTTGTGTTAGTTGCTTACTTTGGTGAGAATAAAGGCCCATCTAAATTGGGATCCTGCAGAATTCAGCACCCAGATGGCTGCAGAGATGAGTGAACAAGGTGCTGAAATGAGAGGCTTTTGTCTTGGGTTTGAAAAAGACATAAAATAAAATAAATGAAGAAAAAAAAAGCACCAAGCAGCTTACAAGTTGTACACATGGCCTGAAACAGAAGTTTTCAGCCTGCTTTTTGCATTCCTGTGCATCAAAGCAGGCAGCCAGGATTGCTGTGTGCTTGTTCTGTGTTGGAAACAAAAGCAAACCCAAAAGCAAAGCAAGACAGAGTGAATTAGACCTCAAAGGAGCTGCTTTGGCAGTACATTGGTGCTCTGAGATAGAGCTGGTGAAGTGCATTTGACAGCCTCTGTGCAGGCCAGGTGGTGTAAAAGGCATTTGTCCTTGGAGTGATCCTGTGCAGTGACCTCCTTGCCAAATGCTTGAGTGCCAAGGAGCACATTAGTTGTTTAGCCTGGAGAAGAGGAGGCTCAGGGCAGAGCTCATTGCTGTCTGCAACTACCTGAAGGGAGGTTGTAGCCAGGTGGGGTTGGTCTCTTTTGCCAGGCAAGCAGCAACAGAAGATGGGGACACAGTCTCAAGTTGTGGCAGGGGAGGTCTAGGCTGGATGTTAGGAGGAAGTTGTTGGCAGAGAGAGTGATTAGCATTGGAATGGGCTGCTCAGGGAGGTGGTGGAGTCACTGTGCCTGGAGGTGTTGAAGCCAAGCCTGGCTGGGGCACTTAGTGCCATGGTCTGGTTGCTTGGCCAGGGCTGGGTGCTAGGTTGGCCTGGATGATCTTGGAAGTCTCTTCCAACCTGCTTGATTCTATGATTGCATGATTCCAGGCTTTGTGTCTATCCCAGGTCTTAGATCTTTCACTGAACCCATCTCATCTCCCTGCCATCATGATGCTGTCACCGCCGAATGACAGCGAGCTAAGCCAATGAGCTCACCTGGGTCTTGCTGTGGCAAATGTAGAGGCAGGGGCAAAATCAGTGGCTACAGTTTGGAGGACCATTAATCTGATAATTATCAGGTAATTACATAGATGAGGTAAGGCAGGTAGGGCTGTTTTTAGAAGTGCCCCAGGAGGAAACGGAGTGGAGAGGGAATTATTCTAACATATGGCAATTTATCAGTCGCTAACACTAGTGAGGCTCTGTTAAAAGATTCCCTTAGGGCTCCCTATGACAATGTCATGGATTTAGACTGATGATGAACATCTCTGAACAGTGCAAAATGAAGGAAAGGATTACAGGCTTCTGGGTATTCTGTGATCTGGGATAGAGGTGGAACAATTTCCACCATAATGGATATCTTGTGACAGAAGGCAAAATTGCTGCTGGTAGTCTGTGATGGGTAAGGTTTGATATGGGTTGCTCAGATTGTTTAGTGCAGGAGCTAAGGGAGTGAGCTGGAAGCCAAAGAACCCAACAGAAACTTGCTTAGGGTTTCTCAGAAGATTTTCATCTGATTTTCTCCATTTTTTTTTCCCCAGCAGCACTGGGTTAGATCAGGCACAGCAGCACAACACACATCAAAAACGTTGTGTGGCAAAAACCTCTTCTTCAAACTGGTGACTGCTGGGAGCTGCTCATGAATGAAACTGAAAATGACAGCAGGAGTTGAGGTGCCATGGAAATATTGGCAGAACTGTCCTTTCAAAATGTGAAATGTGAAAAACTGCTGACAAGCAGTACAGGTTGCTTTAGGTAAGGCAGTGATCATAGAATCAGCCAGGTGGGAACAGACCTCCAAGCTCAGCCAGTCCAACCTAGCACCCAGACCTGGCCAATCAACCAGACCATGGCATTAAGTGCCTTATCCAGGCTTTGCTTCAACACCTCCAGGGACAGTGACTCCGCCACCTCCCTGGGCAGCCCATTCCAATGCCAATCACTCTCTCTGACAACAACTTCCTCCTCACATCCAGCCTAGACCTGCCCTGGCACAACTTGGGACTCTGTCCCCTTCTTCTGTTGCTGCTTGCCTGGCAGAAGAGCCCAACCCCATCTGGCTACAGCATCCCTTCAGGGAGTTGTAGACAGCAATGAGCTCTGCCCTGAGCCTCCTCTTCTGCAGGCTGCACACCCCCAGCTCCCTCAGCCTCTCCTCACAGGGCTGTGCTCCAGGCCCCTCACCAGCTTCATTGCCCTTCTGTGGACATGAATTCTGTGGTTCTGTGACTCTCTAATGCACATATGTGCTGGGTGAGCATTTTCTGCTCACTGTGTAACTGGAGCAATCTTCCTTGCTCACTGCAAGAATCCTCTCTCCTTTTCACTTGAGAAAACAGCTTCTTTATTGGTGTGTTTCTCTCCATGTGTGCTGCAGCAGATGAAGTGATGCGATGTGACACTACAGCTACAGCTGCACAATAAGCCAGGAGGAATGGCACATTCTTTTCAGGATACTCCATCCTGTTCTTAACATTTATTTGGAGCATTAATGCTTCATGTGCTGCAGTTTCTGACTTCTTGATATATTTTTGTAAGAGAAAACATTTTAGAGTATATACAGAGCCAGCAGGATTTTGGAAAAGAGCTGGGACAGGGGAAGGAGACTTCTAAATTCCACTATGGGAACTAATACCCTAGCTGTGCCATCATACTAAACCAGGAGTTAGTTTCCAAATGCCAGCTGAAAGTCATAGAATCAACCAGGTTGGAAGAGAGCTCCAAGCTCATCCAAGCCAACTTAGCACCCAGCCCTGCCCAATCAACCAGACCATGGCACTAAGTGCCTCAGCCAGGCTTTGCTTGAACATCTCCAGTGATGGTGACTCCACCACCTCCCTGGGCAGCCCATTCCAATGCCAATCACTCTCTCTGACAACAACTTCCTCCTAACATCCAGCCTAGACCTCCCCTGCTACAACTTCAGACTCTGTCCCCTTCTTCTGTTGCTGCTTGCCTGGCAGCAGAGCCCAACCCCACCTGGCTACAACCTCCCTTCAGGTAGCTGCAGACAGCAATGAGCTCTGCCCTGAGCCTCCTCTGCTGCAGGCTGCACACCCCCAGCTCCATCAGCCTCTCCTCACAGGGCTCTGCTCCAGGCCCCTCCCCAGCCTTGCTGCCCTTCTCTGGGCACCTTCCAGCACCTCAACATCTCTCCTGAATTGAGGAGCCCAGAACTGGACACAGCACTCAAGGGGTGGCCTGAGCAGTGCTGAGCACAGGGGCAGAAGAACCTCCCTTGTCCTGCTGCCCACACTGCTCCTGAGCCAGCCCAGGATGCCATTGGCTCTGCTGCCCACCTGGGCACTGCTGCCTCATCTTCAGCTCCTCTCTACCTATACCTCCAGGTCCCTCTCTTCCTGACTGCTCTCAGCCACTCTGTCCCCAGCCTGTAGTGCTGCTTGGGGTTGTTGTGCTGAGTGTGACATTCACTTGTGTCTGGTAGCAGAGAGCAGAAGCTCGCCCAGCCAAGCACTGGTACACTGCCTTCCAGCAGCTTTCTTAGCATCAGGTACATGACATTTAATGAACTTTTTGTGAGCCTTTCAGATTGTTTTAACTCATGGGATAAAAGAAATTATCCCCTTTGATCTCTGGTTGCCTGTGTGCAAACAAGCATAGGTGAGGGAGAGGTAATTAATAGGGGCCAGTTTTTCTAAGCCTTTGGTTGTGCTCTTGGTTGTTGATCAGACTTTCCTTCTTCTTTTCTTTACACTTGGCCACAAGGAAAGAAGCTAATTAGACTTGGTTGAGCTGATAACACCACTGCAAGAACCCAAATCTGAGCTGTCAAAAAATCAGTGTTTTCATTCTTCCCTAACTTCATTGCTCTGTTTAGCCACAGCCAGCCTACATGATGCTGAAACTTAGGCACATAATTAGGGCTTTGGGAATTTGGAGGAGGTTTTTTTTCTGTGATTAAAAGGAAAGTTTTCAGGAACTTTGCTTTTTAAAGTTTTCTGCATCCTTATTAAAAAAGAACAAAGCCAAAAACACAAATAAAAAGAATTGAACCCAGATCAAGAAAGAATTCCCTGGAATCTCTCCTTACCTCATGTCAGTCAGGCTTTGAGGCTGGCATTTCCAAGCTTTATTTAGATGGAAGGTCACATAAGGGCTTTGGTTTCATGGACAAAAAGCAGGCACCAAAGAAGATGAAACTGGGATGGCTGAAAAGATAAAACTGGTAAGATGAAACTGGGATGTCTGAAAAGATGAAACTGGAAAAGCTCTTCCAGATAATACCTCATTCCATGAACAGCTGTAGTGGGATCAGGGCCTTATCCTCTGGAGAAGATATGAAAGTGGTGAGAGCCTGGAATGGGTTGCCCAGGGAGGTGGTTGAGGCCCCATGGCTGGAGGTGTTTCAGGCCAGGCTGAGGCTGTGTGCAGCCTGCTCTAGGGTAGGGTGTCCCTGGGCATGGCAGGGAAGTTGGAACTGGCTGCTCCTTGTGGTCCCTTCCAACCCTGACTGATTCCATGAATATCTTGCATGAAAAGGGAACTGTAAGCTACATTTATGGATGTTTAGCTATGTTTAGTTGCTGACACACTTGACTGAACTGCTTTCAGGGGTGATAGTTATGTGATGGCCTCTGTTGTGTAATACATTAAAGGAAATGTTGGGAAAGGTGATTTAGTTGTATCAATTAATGAGGCAGGAGTTATAAAATCTGTAGTTATTTTATTTCCAGAGAGCCCTGCCCACAAGCTCTATACAAAGCAGTTACATTTGGGTTCTAAGTTGGTGGGGAAACTCTCCACAAGGATGCTTAAGGGCAATTTAGTACTTTAGGAATATCAGAAAGTCTTAGCCACAAAATGGGTTTGCCCCACTTAGAAATAGACATTCTCGAGCCCTAGGGAAAGTCTGTTCTAAAACTGTGGTTTGTGACTTTTGAGACAGTCCCTGGCTCCTTTGTGGCAGTGTTGGAACTGCTTGGCATCTTGGTAGCTCTTGAGAGGCTTCTAGACCTTCCCAGGCTCTAGCAGGGTGCTGGGAAAGAGGCAGATGCTCTGAACTGATCCTGGTTCCTCTTGACACAGAGGTTTGCAGAGGGGCAGGCAGCATCTCTTGCAGATGTGCAGAGAGCACCATGCCAGTGGCACTTCTCACCATGTCTAAAGGCACTTAAAATCTTCTCCTGGGGAACTTGAGGCACTTAAGCTTTCAGGTAGTTCAAGCCCAAAACATCAGGGCTGAGCTGATCTGAAGCAGGAGGCAGAGCAGAACAGGTTGTCCAAGCTGAGAGCAGTGAGGCAGGAGCATGTTGTCTGAGCAGCCAGAGCAGCAGCACACACTGAGGCAGCTCCATGAGGCAGAGGCAGCAGCAGCACAACTGCTTGCAGCTTAGCTCAGTGTCTGTTATTAGCCCAAGAGCAAAGGCTCTTTGGCCACAGAGATTCACCAATCAGAATGGCATTTGCAGAGCTGGCCATACTGGGTGACCCCAGGGCTTGCTCAGCCTTATTTGGGCAAGGCACCAACAAGTACCTGAAGACCTGTGGGTGCCTGTTTGTCACTTTGGGAGGGGACATAATGGCCCAAGCCTTTGTTTTCCTCCTGCCCTTTGCTTCCCCTATCAGCAGAGAGTGAGGCAAGTGAGGACATGTTAGGCCTATTTGCCTTCCAGGACAGAAGGTTTTGTGCTCATACTGCACAGCATCTGCCACAGCCTGCTGGGATGGTAGATGACAGCAGATTTTTAGGGCTTTGGCAGCCATAGGAATCCTGCCCTGGCTTTGAGTAACTGCCACAGGACATGCTGAAACACTTCCCTCTCTGGACAGACAGATGCCTACAACCCACTACATTCACTTGCAGCTGTATGGATGAGACTCAAGGTGAAAGCAGCACAGAGACATGCATGCAGCTGAGTCTCTGGTAGGAGTAGAGGTAAGAGCTAGAGCTAAGCAGTGTGACTTGACCAAATAGAGTATTCCTGGTGCTGTTCAGAGCTATGCACAACCGTTGCCAATATTTGTGTTGTAACCCCAAAGCTCTTGATTTTTAGGGAAGGGAGGTGCTAGAAAGATGCAAGTGAGAGAAGTTATTTGGAAGGGCAGTAAGAAGATCTGGTTTAAGCTCTTGCTTTTTAGGGAAAGCAAAATTGTTTGGGAAGTGTTAGAAAGATGGAAGTGAAAGGAGTCATTTGGAAAAGCAGTGAGAAGATCTGGTTTAAGCTCTTGATTTTTAGGGTAAGCAATATTGTTTGGGAAGTGCTAGAAAGATGGAAGCTAAGGAAGCTATTTGAAAGAGCAGTGAGAAGATCTGGTTTAAGCTCTTGATTTTTAGGGTAAGCAATATTGTTTGGGAGGTGCTAGAAAGATGGAAGCTATTTGAAAGAGCAGTGAGAAGATCTGGCTTAAGCTCTTGATTTTTAGGGAAGGCAATATTGTTTGGGAGGTGCTAGGAAGATGGAAGTGAAAGGAATTATTTGGAAGAGCAGTGAGAAGATCTGGTGTAACCTAACAGCTTATATTACAGGTGGAGCACAGTGCAGAGGATGGGATAATGAACACACTTCCCAGCCTGAGCAACCACCTTCTGTGCTGCAACTGCACATGTGAGAAAACACACTATAAACAACCTCAGTAGAGGGCTGCATCCTTGGAAGGAAAGTACCAAAGGCAAAACTCATTTCAAGAGCAGCAGTAGGTAAAAGCATTCCTAAGTGCTCAGGAACAAAGGAAAAATTATGAGAGAACTCCAAGCAAAGAGGGTTTACATCTTGTCTATATTCATCCTTGGTTCCTTTACTTGCAGTGCTCCCTGTCTTACAAAGGAGAGCAGCTTTTGTTGGGGACAGCTGGGACTGGGATGGCTCTTTGTCAAGTCTCAAATGTCAATGAGTAATGCTGATTTACATGCAGATTGCCTCTCAGCTTCATTTTGTTTGGTTATTTATTTATTTCTCAGCACTGCTGCCATTTGCTTCTGAGGAACAAATCAATGAGGGGGCAATAAAGAAGATTCAGTCTTATTGCCAATTCAGGAAAAACAAAGAGGACAAGATAAGCATTTCAGCAAGTGGAGAGCTGCTGAGAGATTCTCCAGTCAGGTGCTTGCCAGATGTGGGTCTGTTTGGGAAGAATCATAGAATCAGTCAGGGTTGGAAGGGACCACAAGGAGCAGCCAGTTCCAGCCACCCTGCCATGCCCAGGGACACCCTACCCTAGAGCAGGCTGCACACAGCCTCAGCCAGCCTGGCCTTAAACACCTCCAGCCATGGGGCCTCAACCACCTCCCTGGGCAACCCATTCCAGCCTCTCACCACTCTCCTGCTCAACAACTTCCTCCTCACGGCCAGGCTGAATTTCTCCACCTCCAGCTTTGCTCCATTCCCCCCAGTCCTGGCACTCCCTGAGAGAATAAAATGTCCCTCCCCAGCTATTTTGCAGGCCCCCTTCAGATCCTGGAAGGCCACAAGAAGGTCACCTGGGAGTCTCCTCTGCTCCAGACTGCACAGCCCCAATTCTTTCAGTCTGTGCTCACAGCAGAGCTGCTGCAGCCCTCTCAGCATCCTCCTGGCTCTTCTCTGGACACTCTCCAGCACGTCCACATCAATCTTGTAATGGAGGCTCCAGAACTGGATGCAGGACTCCAGGTGGGATCTCAGCAGAGCACAGGGGGAGAATCCCCTCCCTGGCCCTGCTGGCCACACTTCTGCTGCTGCAGCCCAGGCTCTGCTTGGCTTTCTGGGCTGCAAGTGCACACTGCTGGCTCCTGTTGAGCTTCTGGTCCAGCAGCACCCCCGAGTCCTTCTCCTCAGGGCTGCTCTCCAGCCAGGTACTGCCCAGCCTGCATTTGTGCTTGGCATTGCTCCAACCCAGCTGCAGGACCTTGCACTTGGTCTTGTTGAAGCTCCTGAGCTTGGCTTGTGCCCACCTCTGTGGCCTGCCCAGGTCCCTCTGGATGGGTCCCTGCCCTCCAGCCTGGCTGCTGCACCACACAGCTTGGTGTCATCAGCAAACTTGCTGAGAGTGCACTGAATGCCTCTGAATGTTGCTGTAGATGGAGAGCTGCAGTTGAGCCTGGGCTCTGAGTGTAGTCTCTGCTGTTCAGGTTAGCCTTTAAGTTCTTTTCTGTCTATATGAAACAAGTAGCAGTCCATTAGCTCTGCTTTCTGACAGCCAAACCAGTGAAATCCTGTAGCTCTCACCATCTGGCTGCAAGCAGCTAAGGCTGGTTCTTGCTTTCTTTTGTTCTGTAAGAAAGGGGTTTTGTGCCAGGGTTCTTGCCTTACTGACAAAAATTAAACTCCTGTGGCCTGCACATCCCCAATTTGCTTTGTTATTTCCCTCTCTGGTCTGTCCCCATCACAACACAATCAGCAATGGATAGAAGAAGCAGCAGGTTCCAGCTCAACATAAGGGGGAACTTCTTGACTGGAAGGGTCTGGTGTGTCCCCATCACAATGCAATCAGCAATGGATGGAAGCTGCAGCACAGGAGGTTCCAGCTCAACATAAGGGGGAACTTCTTGACTAGAAGGGTCTGGTGTGTCCCCATCACAATGCAATCAGCAATGGATGGAAGCTGCAGCACAGGAGGTTCCAGCTCAACACAAGAGGGGACTTCTTGACTGGAAGGGTCTGGTGTGTCCCCATCACAATGCAATCAGCAATGGATGGAAGCTGCAGCACAGGAGGTTCCAGCTCAACACAAGAGGGGACTTCTTGACTGGAAGGGTCTGGTGTGTCCCCATCACAATGCAATCAGCAATGGATGGAAGCTGCAGCACAGGAGGTTCCAGCTCAACACAAGAGGGGACTTCTTGACTGGAAGGGTCTCAGAGCACTGGCACAGGCTCTCCAGAGAAGTTTTAGAGTCTCCTTCTGTGGCACCTTTCAAAGCCTGTCTGGATGTGTTCCTCTGTGACCTGAGCTAGATTGTATGGTCCTCCTCTGGCAGTGAGGTTTGACTTGAGCTCTTTGGGTCCCTTCCAACCCCTGACATCCTGTGATCCTGTGACCACGACCACCTTCTCTTTAACACTGGATACTGTGGGAGGTAGGGACAAGCTAGAATCAACCAGGTTGGAAGAGACCTCCAAGATCATCCAGTCCAAGCTCTTAGCAATCCCTTTCCAATCCTTTCCTAAATAAAAGTTTCTTATTGCTGATTATTTGCAATCAGAAGGAAATTGGCCTGTTCTTTGTAGAGGTTTCTCGTTGAGCTTGGTGAGTTTGTCTTTGGGAAGTAACAGACCTAATGGTGATGAGAAAGCTTGAGGTACAGCCATTGAAGTGGAAACCTTAAGCACCATCAGATTTATTTTGCTGGGTAGTTTCCAAAACACAATTGCATTATCATCAGTCCTTGTTCATGTCTCACTTCCACAGGCTTCAGTGGGAATTTGATCCCTCAGCTGTTGAGCAGTGGCAAACTGCTGAACAGAAGAAGATGGCTTTGCATAAATAAGGCACTAGATTTAATGTCAAGAGATCTAGGTTCAATCTCTTCAGACCCAGCTTCACTCAATCCATTAAAGATGAGCAGACATGTACAAGCCTCAGGTCTGCATGTTCAGCTCCTCTCTAAGCTCAGTCATGTGTGTGCTTGCATCTGTGAAACAGTGCTAACAACAGGATGGCCAAACTTGTAGTTACTCATCGAGTCAGTCATCAGCAAGTGTGCAGATGACACCAAGCTGGGAGCAGATGTGACTGGGTTGGAGGGCAGAAGGGCTCTGCAGCGGGACCTTGACCGCCTGGACAGATGGGCAGAGGCCAATGGGATGGGGTTCAATAGCTCCAAGTGCAGCGTGCTGCACTTTGGCTACAACAACCCCATGCAGAGATACAGGCTGGGGTCAGAGTGGCTGGAGAGCAGCCAGACAGAGAGGCATCTGGGGGTGCTGATTGATACCCACCTGAACATGAGCCAGCAGTGTGCCCAGGTGGCCAAGAGAGCCAGTGGCATCCTGGCCTGCATCAGGAATGGTGTGGCCAGCAGGAGCAGGGAGGTCATTCTGCCCCTGTACTCTGCACTGGTTAGACCACACCTTGAGTGCTGTGTTCAGTTCTGGGCCCCCCAGTTTAGGAGGGACATTGAGATGCTTGAGCGTGTCCAGAGAAGGGCGACGAGGCTGGGGAGAGGCCTTGAGCACAGCCCTACGAGGAGAGGCTGAGGGAGCTGGGATTGGTTAGCCTGGAGAAGAGGAGGCTCAGGGGTGACCTTATTGCTGTCTACAACTACCTGAGGGGTGGTTGTGGCCAGGAGGAGGTTGCTCTCTTCTCTCAGGTGGCCAGCACCAGAACAAGAGGACACAGCCTCAGGCTGTGCCAGGGGAAATTTAGGCTGGAGGTGAGGAGAAAGTTCTGCACTGAGAGAGTCATTGGACACTGGAATGGGCTGCCCGGGGAGGTGGTGGAGTCGCCGTCCCTGGAGCTGTTCAAGGCAGGATTGGATGTGGCACTTGGTGCCATGGTCTGGCCTTGAGCTCTGTGGTAAAGGGTTGGACTTGATGATCTGTGAGGTCTCTTCCAACCTTGATGATACTGAGATACTGTGATAAAAAAACCCCTCTGAACACAAAAAGCCTGGTTCAGCTGGGCTAAGTGCTTGTGTCTTCAGATTTATTGCAGCCACATTGTCTATGCACAGCCCTCAGGAGGGCTCAGAGCAGTTAGGAGAGTTACCATGAAGAAGTTGGGGCTGACAGATAAAGATGCCGCGACCCAGCCCAGCTCTTGTGGATTTATATGAGAAGAGGCTGAGGGACCAGGGGCTTTTTAGCATGGAGAAAAGAAGACTTCGAGGGGATTCAATCAATATTTATAAGTATCTGAAGGCTGCCAGGAGTAGGGTGACAGGCTCTGCTCACTGCTCCCTGTGATAGGACAAGGACCAACAGGTGTAAGTTGCAGCAAAAGAGGTTCTGCCTCAACACAAGGAGGAACTTCTTTACTGTAAGGGTCCCAGAGCACTGGCACAGGCTCCCCAGAGAGGTTGTGGAGTCTCCTTCTCTGTACCCTTTCAAGGCCTGTCTGGATGTGCTCCTCTGTGATCTGTGTTAGATTGTATGGTCCTGCTGCGGCAGAGGGGTTGGACTGGATGATCTCTTTGGTTTCCTTCCAACCCCTAACATCCTATAGCTAAACTCCACTGATTTCTATTCTTGTCTCCTTTGTAAGAGTCTGAGTGGCTGAGGACATAAGAAATGATTACAAATCGACAGGGGATGCTGAAAATCACTTTCTAATGGTGATGAAAATCTCTTATTAAAGATTGATGTGGCGCGGGGAAGCAGGTGACAACTATTCCTGGTGCCGAGCGAGCGTGCCTCAGAATAAGCAAACATTACTGCTGGTGTGCAAGCTCTTTCTTGAGGATTTTTAATGATTGGGGAATTTTCCTCATTATAATTAGGTATCTAACCACTAATTGCCCTGCTAAACTGCGTGCTGGTAGCAGGAGGAAAGCGGCAACACATTTATTTACCTATTAGTATCTTTATGTGTCTATTACTGCCACCAGTCTGCAGCTCCTCAGAAATAGAGGCTCTTATTGATGGGATCCCAGATGCTAACTAGGATTTAATTTAGTTAAATGGTTTATGCTACAGATTGTATTTCTCAGTGGAGATGCACAAACAGAACAAGATAAACCCATTACCAATTACTCAGTTGGTGTTGCTTTTTTTTTCCTTAACCTATTTGCACCTTCTTTCTTTGCACCATAAATGTAAATTATTTACAGCTGCTTCTGTAGAATCACAGGATGGTGACAGCACCTAGCTCAGCCTGAAAAGAACATTTGGGCTCCCAAGGCATTTGGGTGCTTTTGAAGGGAAGTGGCAGAAACTACAAGAGAGAAAAGTGGAGCTCCCAGTGAGAGAGGCACAAAAAGGGACAGGTCTCTCCTACACAGGTGTAGAATCATAGAATCAACCAGGTTGGAAGAGACCTCCAAGATCATCCAGTCCAACCTATCACCCTGCCCTATCCAATCAACTAGACCATGGTACTAAGTGCCTCATCCAGTCTATTCTTGAAGACCCCCAGGGACGGTGCCTCCACCACCTCCCTGGGCAGCCCATTCCAATGCCAATCACTCTCTCTGTGAAGAACTTCTTCCTAATATCCAGCCTATACCTACCCTGGCACAACTTGAGACTGTGTAAATCCATCTTGTCACACTCCAGCTCTGCAGAAGTGAGAGAAGCTCCCAGGCTGCAGGTGAGACACTGAGCACCTCTCTGTGCTTGTGTGGCACACACATTGCATGAGTGCTCAAATGGTTGCTGCCAGCATCCTATAGGTGTACATCCTTGTGTGCCCATACAGGCACAGGTACACAGGTGATCAGAGAACCAGTCAGGGTTGGAAGGGACCACAAGGAGCAGCCAGTTCCAAACCCCCTGCCATACCCAGGGACACCCTACCCTAAACAACAGTCTCATCCAGCCTGGCCTTAAACACTTCCAGGGGTTAGTGCTTTTTATTTTTTTCCAGTCAGAAAATCTGCTCCCTGTGCCATAAAGTTGCTTTCATTGCTGCTGCTCCAGTTGCAACTGTCCAGCAGTTTCTAAGACACTACATCTGGCACTACTTATCCTTTTCAGTAGATTACACTAAAGTCAATCCTTGAAGCTAAACCTTCTAATTTACTAAAGCACATGCACATAAAATTACAGCTGTCTCACCAAGGCTCTCATTGATTTGAACAGAACTGGGATTCATTTGAGTGGTTCTAAAACTTAGATAAGCAAATGCCTTTCAAATATAGAGAAAAAAAAAAACCCACACGAGTAAAATACCAAACCCAAACCTCCCCTGACCAGCCAAACAGAATCATAGAATGCACAGAATCAGTCAGGGTTGGAAGGGGCCACAAGGAGCAGCCAGTTCCAGTCCCCCTGCCATGCCCAGGGACACCCTGCCCTAGAGCAGGCTGCACACAGCCTCAGCCAGCCTGGCCTCAAACACCTCCAGCCATGGGGCCTCAACCACCTCCCTGGGCAGCCCATTCCAGCCTCTCACCACTCTCATGCTCAACAACTTCCTCCTCATGCCCAGCCTGAATCTCCCCACTTCCAGCTTTGCTCCATTCTCCTCAGTCCTGGCACTCCCTCATAGCCTAAAAAGTCCCTTCCCAAGTTTTTTGTAGGTCCCCTTCAGATCCTTTCAGGCCACAAGAAGGTCACCTGGGAGCCTCCTCTGCTCCAGCCTGCACAGCCCCAACTCTCTCAGTTTGTGGTCACAGCAGAGCTGCTTAACAGCCCTAATTACTACTTCATCGATTGGCTCATCAGTGCCTTGCTCTCTATTTCTGTGCTCTGTGACACCAGCTCTGCCTAATCTCTTGGCTCCAATGGCTGCCAAGTCTGCTTCCCACAGTAAGGGACTACTTTGTTATGAAAGCATGATGTCTCTTGTGATTGAAGCACATTTCCAGTCTAAAAATTAGCTATATGCTTCTAAAAACCTACCTGCCCAAAACTTGGCCACCTAACTCAAGCTGAAGGCATTGATTGCCTGTAACATACAGACAGAAAGTAGATGGAGACCTTAAGGCATATGACAAAATTTCAGGCACCTTGTGTGGGAGATATTTTCCTCCTCTTCCTTTATGCTATTAAAAGATCCTGCTCTGACTTCATGCACATGCTTTGAAGTGAGTTACTTCCCCCTAGAAGTCTAGAGGAATATTTGGAAGATGCACAGGAGATGTAGGAGCATCCCCTCTGGGCACTGATGGAAATCTGCTCAGCTCCACATATCCTCACTGTGTGGAAGTGCCAAGAGTTTTACATTATAGAATCATAGAATCAAGCAGGTTGGAAGAGAGCTCCAAGCTCAGCCAGCCCAACCTAGCACCCAGCCCTGGCCGATCAACCAGACCATGGCACTAAGTGCCTCAGCCAGGCTTGGCTTCAACACCTCCAGGGACAACAACTCCACCACCTCCCTGGGCAGCCCATTCCAATGCCAATCACTCTCTCTGACAACAACTTCCTCCTCACATCCAGCCTAGACCTGTCCTGGCACAGCTTGAGACTCTGTCCCCTTCTTGTGCTGCTTGCCTGGCAGAAGAACCCAACCCCACCTGGCTACATCCTCCCTTCAGGTGGTTGTAGACAGCAATGAGGTCTGCCCTGAGCCTCCTCTTCTGCAGGCTGCGCACCCCCAGCCCCCTCAGCCTCTCCCCCTCAGCATCTTAGTTTATAATTCACAGGAGCATGGGGTTCAAGAGGAAACATGGCCAAAAAGATGTAAATCATAGAGGAAAAGAGAGGTGAGTCTTCTTTAGAGCCTTCTTTCCTTAAAGACTCAGTCAGCAGCAGTTCAAGCAGTTCAATTACCTTCACAGGAAGCAATGCCCCCGTTTTGAGTAGCAAAGTCTCCTTATCCAGTTAAGTCACCCACCTTGCTGTTGCAAAGTGTTTGGGCATTACTGCTGCTGAGACACAGGGAAGACACCAGAATCCACTTTAAGAAACCCACAGCAATGTCAGAAATGAAGAAATGACTTTAAAGAGAGAGTGGATAAAGCAGTTTGCCTCGAAATGTGCTGTCCTTCCCCCCTCCCCTGCTGATGGCCTCACTTCCACCTCTGAAACAGCATGTGCCTGCAGTCAGCAGTTAAAATCTGGTGCAAGAATTAGTGGGATAAACCTTACAGCTCGTGTGATAAACAACCCTAAATAATCATAATCCATAACCAAACCCTCTCTACTCTCATTTTTCCCCTGGGAGAGAGGATAAGAGAGCAGCACACGGCAGATGTTCGTTGCTTTGCAGAGCTTTGCATCTCGCACTGTACTCATCTGCACGGCTGGCAGGTGCAGGAGGCTGCCTGCTGCGAGCTCCTTCCTCTGCTCCCCCCAACAGCACTGCAAAAACCTGGTGGTTTCAGTGAAAGTGGTTGAGAAGACACATTCAGCACTGGGGGACTGTGGCATTATGTGCTGCTGTTGTGTTGAAAAGCTGAGTCTGTCCCAGCTTCCAACAGCGTGTGGGAATTCCATCTCCACTGCCAGCACTGTGGGATGGGTGTTGGGCAATCCTGCTATGGGAGGTGAGACCAGAGCTGAGGGGAGAATGAAGAAGCAAGAAGACCCATTGTTACTCTTAGTGTTCTCTGGACAAGAGGGGCTGAAGAGACAACTGCTGTTTTGATGCTACAGGCTTTCCTCAGCATTACCTACCTCCCTTCTCACTCTCTTTGCCTCGGTGCTTGCCCTAGCCTGGGATTTTGGATCCTGATAAGATTTAGGAAGGATGTGAAACAGTTTGCTGACAGAATCACTTAGACTGGCAAAGCCCTTCAAGCTCATCAAGTCCAATTATTGGTTTCACACTGACAAGTCTTGACCACGCCAAATCCCTCAGCACAGCATCTCATCGCTATGAATCGCTGTGGTTGGAAAGGACCACCAGGAGCAGCCAGTCCAACCTTCATCCCAACATTCTCAATCACCAGACCATAGCCTCAAGTGCCATATCCACTCTCCTCTTAAACACCTCCAGGGCTGGCTTCACTACCACCTCCCTGGGCAGCCTGACCACCTGCTCAGTAAAGAACTGACCCGGCAGTCTGCTCTGATTCACTTTATCGCTTTAGGGTTGCTCTAAACTGTATATTGAAATGGATTCCCACTAATGTATCAGATGAAGAGACAAGCTCTGGGGCCAGCAGTGCATTAGTACAATGAGCTGCCCAAGGAGGTGGTGGAGTCACCCACCCTGGATGTGTTTAAGGGTCGTTTGGATGTGCTGCTTAGGGCTATGGTTTAAGGTGAATCTTGTAGAGTAGGGTTCTAGGTTGGGCTTGGTGATCCTGAGGGGCATTGCCAGCCTGCATGGTGCTGATTCTGTGATTATATTATCATCACGAGGTGACCTTCTTGTAGCCTTCCAGCATCTGAAAGGGGGTTACAAAAAAGCTGGGAAGGGATTTTTTAGGCTATCAGGGAGTGACAGGACTAGGGGGAATGGAGCAAAGCTGGAGATGGGGAGATTCAGACTAGATGAGAGGAGGAAGTTGTTGAGCATGAGAGTGGTGAGAGCCTGGAATGGGTTGCCCAGGGAGGTGGTTGAGGCCCCATGGCAGGAGGCTGTGGGCAGGCTGATTGAGGGTAGGGTGTCCCTGGGTATGGCAGGGGGTTTGGAACTGGCTGCTCCTTGTGGTCCCTTCCAACCCTGACTGGTTCTCTGATCACCTGTGTACCTGTGCCTGTATGGGCACACAAGGATGTACACCTATAGGATGCTGGCAGCAACCATTTGAGCACTCATGCAATGTGTGTGCCACACAAGCACAGAGTAAGGTGCTCAGTGTCTCACCTGCAGCCTGGGAGCTTCTCTCACTTCTGCAGAGCTGGAGTGTGACAAGATGGATTTACACCTGTGTAGGAGAGACCTGTCCCTTTTTGTGCCTCTCTCACTGGGAGCTCCACTTTTCTCTCTTGTAGTTTCTGCCACTTCCCTTCAAAAGCACCCAAATGCCTTGGGAGCCCAAATGTTCTTTTCAGGCTGAGCTAGGTGCTGTCATGCTAAATTGTGCTGAAAATGCTGTGCAACTGGACTGGTAATCTTGCAAGTACATTTCAAGCCAGGCTTCAGCAAGAGAGGTTTGGGAATTACATCAAGGAACCTGCAGTTCAGCACCTATCCAGGTGTTTGGCTGAATCAGAGCACATTTAGTTTTAGAGCACCTAGATTTTGTTAGTCAATTTGTTAAGTTTCAGTAAGTCACCTTCTGGGCTGCTTGGGGCATTTAAAAATAACCTTGAGGATGTTGGCCTCAAATTTGCTGTCTGTATCAGAACTGTTTGAGAGAGCTGCTAAAATTACCAGGAGAAAAATTGATCTAATAATTTTCTAAAGAGATGGTAAGTTGTTGGCAGAAGGTGGTGCTGTTACCTGAGATTGAAGCAGATATTGAAGCACTGCATCCAGTTCTGGAGCCCTGGGACAAGAGAGATGTGGAGATGCTGGAGTGTGTCCAGAGAAGGGCCAGGAGGATGCTCAGAGGTCTGCAGCAGCTCTGCTGTGAGCACAGACTGAAAGAGTTGGGGCTGTGCAGGCTGGAGAAGAGGAGGCTCCCAGGTGACCTTCTTGTGGCCTTCCAGGATCTGAAGGGGACCTACAAAAAAGCTGGGGAGGGACTTTTTAGGCTATGAGGGTGTGAGAGGACTGGGGGGAATGGAGCAAAGCTGGAGGTGGAAAGATTGACCCTGGCTGTGAGGAGGAAGTTGTTGAGCCTGAGAGTGGTGAGAGGCTGGAATGGGTTGCCCAGGGAGGTGGTTGAGGCCCCATGGCTGGAGGTATCATAGAATCATAGAATCAATCAGGTTGGAAGAGACCTCCAAGATCATCCATGCCAACCTAGCACCCAGCCCTAGCCAGTTAACTAAGCAGTGTGCAGCCTGCTCTAGGGTAGGGTGTCCCTGGGCATGGCAGGGGAGTTGGAACTAGCTGCTCCTTGTGGTCCCTTCCAAACCTGACTGATTCTATCATTCTATAACCAACTCCCACATCAGTCAACTTCTGCTAAACAAAGTTCCTGAGTACAAAAGAGAGTCTCTTTTCTTGCCCAGTCATATCCATGATATATGAATAGCTACAGATGAGCTTTCCCAGTCTCTGAGATATAATAGTCTTCTAATTAGAAGGCAGA
This sequence comes from Pogoniulus pusillus, assembly GCF_015220805.1. Taxonomy (NCBI): domain Eukaryota; kingdom Metazoa; phylum Chordata; class Aves; order Piciformes; family Lybiidae; genus Pogoniulus; species Pogoniulus pusillus. The sequence continues at coordinate 29,170,561 of NC_087276.1, read as the reverse complement.
TGGCCATGCCAACAGTTCTTCCAACATAAAGCAGAATATCAGGTGAACTCTGTTCTTTGGAGAAATAAATGCAGCTCTGTCATGCTTTTAAATGCAGCAGCTGACTCCACTGAGAAGTGCCTGTGGGCTGGATTTAACAAAAGCAAAAGTTCCTCCTGTAAGGGACAGCTGCAAGGTTTAAATCTGTTCTTTTTTATTCATCACCAGCATGCAGCCACACCTGACCATAGAATCAAAGAATCATAGAATCAGCCAGATTGGAAGAGGCCTCCAAGGTCATCCAGGCCAACCTAGCACCCAGACCTGGCCAATCAACCAGACCATGGCACTAAGTGCCTCATCCAGGCTTTGCTTCAACACCTCCAGGAACTGCAACTCCACCACCTCCCTGGGCAGCCCATTCCAATGCCAATCACTCTCTCTGACAACAACTTCATCCTAACATCCAGCCTAGACCTACCCTGGCACAACTTGAGACTCTGTCCCCTTGTTCTGTTGCTGGCTGCGTGGCAGAAGAGCCCAACCCCACCTGAGGGACTGCCTGTGCCCAGAAGTTCAGAGGTGACTTTGCACTGTTGCCCTGTGTATTTTGGGCCAGAATGCTTGGCTTTGATCCTTGTGTTAGAATAACTGTGCAGATGTCCAAAGAGCCAACAAAGACCTGCACTTTGGTGGGCTGTGAGTGCCTGGCTCTGAAAACCTGGTGCTTAGAGACAAGGCAGCCTTCCATACCTCTGGAGAAGAGAAAGAAAACAGGTCAGGTGCCATTTCAGGTACAATTGAGTGTGAGACTGAAAGGCTCTTGTAGGATTTTCAGACCTTGAGCATCAGGCTCTTTTTTTTTCTTTTTAACCCAATTGGATTTCACAGCTGAAATTTGGTGTAAGAATCCTGAGACCAGGGAGCAAATAGCTTTTTATGGAGATTTGAATTACATTTTACACTTGAAAAATCAGCCTAAGCAGCAAGTGAAACGACCTGGCTGGCATTTTGTCTCTGTGCCAGTTCTCCTGTGTTCTCTTCCTGGCCACAGCAAGCTACACATAGAAGGCATCTGGAGCAGTGCAGGGGACAAGTGGGTAAATGGAAAGAAGCTATTAAGAACTGATGCTGCCTCTTCCTCTGAAGCCCTCCCTAAAGCCTGCTTGAAAAGTCTGTGAGGATTTTCCCCCTCATTTCCCCTGGCTTGGTCAAGTGATACAGCAAAGATACGTGGGCTTGCTTACAGCTTCCTGCTGCCAGCTTCTCTGCCTGAGGTGTGGTGCCAGTCCAGAGCCATTTCACTGATCTCAGCTGAAAGTCTTCTCTGCTGATAAATATCATTACCACTTTCACAGAAGCACAGAATTAACCAGGTTGGAAAAGACCTTTGAGTCCAATCTGTCATCCCAACACCTTCTAATTAACTAAACCATGGCACACGAGCCAGCAGTGTGCCCAGGTGGGCAGCAGAGCCAATGGCATCCTGGGCTGGCTCAGGAGCAGTGTGGGCAGCAGGACAAGGGAGGTTCTTCTGCCCCTGTGCTCAGCACTGCCCAGGCCACACCTTGAGTTCTGTGTCCAGTTCTGGGCTCCTGAATTGAAGAGAGATGTTGAGGTGCTGGAAGGTGTCCAGAGAAGGGCAACGAAGCTGGTGAGAGGCCTGGAAGACAAACCAGTTCCAATCCCCTGCCTATGGCAGGGACACCTCCCACAAGAACAGTTTGCTCCAAGCCATGGGCTGCCAGCTGGGCTCCACAAGTGGAGCAGCATTTCAGGCAGTCCTGAATTAGTCTGCAGTGCCCAGTGCTGACATGGGAACGAAGCACTCTGCATTCACTGTGACTCCCCACAGTGTCTATCGAGAGCTGTATCTTTATCTGACTCCTTCTTGGGTAACAGTTATGCACTGCAGAGATAAGCAAATTTGACTGCCAGTCAGTTTGTGAGCTGAAGGTTGATACATATTGGTTTATGACATTTCATAGAATCATAGAAACAACCAGGTTGGAAGGGACCTCCAAGATCATCCAGGCCAACCTAGCACCCAGCCCTATCCAGTCAACCAGACCATGGCACTAAGTGCCTCATCCAGGCTTTGCTTCAACACCTCCAGGGACAGTGCCTCCACCACCTCCCTGGGCAGCCCATTCCAATGCCAATCACTCTCTATGACAACAACTTCCTCCTCACATCCAGCCTAGACCTCCCCTGGCACAACTTGAGACTGTGTCCCCTTGTTCTATTGGTGATTGCCTGGCAGAAGAGCCCAACCCCACCTGGCTACAGCCTCCCTTCAGGTAGTTGTAGACAGCAATGAGCTCTGCCCTGAGCCTCCTCTTCTCCATGATGCTGCTTCTTTGATGCATCTCTGAATAAATGGATAGCTTTGCTGTTGCTTTCCCTCAGAACACAACTGTAATTCAAGGCCCTAACTGAAAAGCTGTAATCACAGAGCTCCCAAACCTGTATTCTCACTTGTCAGTGGGGAAAAAGAGAGATCAGTCTGACTATGGCACAGTCTCCCCCTGTAAATAACACCTGCTCAGGTGTGCTATCCTGTAGGCAGCAGCTACATGCCAGCTATGATCATCTGCTTTCCCATTCCTGGCGTGTGTGAGCTGCTGAAAAGCAAACCTTTCCCACAACTAATTGTATTTGCTAATTACCTGTGAAAAAGCAATTATCTCCAGGTGATGTGATGCTTTGGGAAGAAGCTTTTTTTTTTTTTTGCAACTGGCAAAGATAGGGAAAGGATCTCTTCTGTGCATGTTGTTTCCAGGAAAATCTACCCAAATATTGTAGCTGATGGATCACGTTACACACATCAGATGGGGTTGCATCAGCAGCGTTGCATTACATCACATCAGCAAGGTAATGTGCTGTGACAGACTTGCAATGCAATGTGTCAGCTGGAAAATGGGGAAAGAGGTAATTTCCTGAACAAAATGCTTCTTAAGCTTTATAGTATTTCCCTTCCTCCAAGGGAAGAGATGGCTTTGTCTTTTAGAGCATTTCTAAAGAGACTTCTTAGCCTCTTGGAGGAGTCCATGGGCAATTAAGAGGTCTAGAAGGAAAGATGTTTTTTGCTTACTTACATTTCCATACCCAGATTATAATACATCTCCTTCCCTAAGCTTTCAGTCAACTGAAAAAGCTTTTCCTAGAAGGAGGAAAGTTCTTTCCATTATATAGCTCTCTGTCCAGAGAATCACAGAATCACAGAATCACAGAAATATTCCAGTTGGAAAAGACCCCCAGGATCATCAAGTCCAACCATTTATCCCTACTCTACAAAGTTCACCCTTAAACCATATCGTCAACTACCACATCCAAACGACTTTTAAACACACCCAGGGCTGGTGACTTAGCCACCTCCCTGGGCAGCTCATTCTAATGCCTGACCACTCTTCCTGTGAATAAACGTTTTCTGATATCCAGTCTAAACCTACTCAGTTGCAGCTTAAGGGCTGTTCCCTCTTGTTCCATCACTATTTACCTGTAAGAAGAGACCAGTGGCAGCCTCTCCACAATGTCCTTTCAGGTAGGTTAGACAGCAATGAGGTCTCCCCTCAGCCTCCTCTTTTTCAAACTAAACAGCCCCAGCTCCTTCAGTTGCTCTTCATAAGATTTATTCTCCAGGCTCTTCACCAGCTTTGTTGCCCTCCTCTGCACTCACTCCAGCACCTCCATATCCTTCTTCTAATGAGGTGCCCAAAACTGAACACAGTAGAATCACAGAATCATAGAATCATAGAATCAACCAGGTTGGAAGAGCCTGACCTTCTACCTTCCCTCCTGCAATGTGCTTCATGGGAGGATTGCCAAGGGATGGGCTTGGCACAAGTGAGGTTCAGGATCATAGCAGTAAAACTGCAAGTAGAGAGAGAAAAGAGCAGCAATGCATGCTCAGAGAGGTCAGAGCTAGAAGGAAAGATGTTTATACCTTACTTACATTTCCATACTCAGATTATAATACATCTCCTTCCCCAAGCTTTCAGTCAACTGAGAAAGCTTTTCCTGGAAGGAGGAAAGTTCTTTCAATTGTATAGCTCTCTGTCCAGAGCCTGACCTTCTACCTTCCCTCCTGCAATGTGCTTCATGTGAAGAATGCCAAGGGATGAGCTTGGCACAAGTGAGGTTCAGGATCATAGCAGTAAAACTGCAAGTAGATAGAGAAAAGAGCAGCAATGCATGCTCAGAGAGGTCAGAGCTAGAAGGAAAGATGTTTATACCTTACTTACATTTCCATACCCAGATTATAATACATCTCCTTCCCCAAGCTTTCAGTCAACTGAGAAAGCTTTTCCTAGAAGGAGGAAAGTTTTTTCCATTGTATAGCTCTCTGTCCAGTCCCTGACCTTCTATCTTCCCTCCTGCAATGTGCTTCATGGGAGGAATGCCAAGGGATGAGCTTGGCACAAGTGAGGTTCAGGATCATAGCAGTAAAGCTGCAAGTAGAGAGAGAAAAGAGCAGCAACGCATGCTCAGAGAGGTCAGAGCTAGAAGGAAAGATGTTTATACCTTACTTACATTTCCATACCCAGATTATAATACATCTCCTTCCCCAAGCTTTCAGTCAACTGAGAAAGCTTTGCCTAGAAGGAGGAAAGTTTTTTCCATTGTATAGCTCTCTGTCCAGTCCCTGACCTTCTACCTTCCCTCCTGCAATGTGCTTCATGGGAGGATTGCCAAGGGATGGGCTTGGCACAAGTGAGGTTCAGGATCATAGCAGTAAAACTACAAGTAGAGAGAGAAAAGAGCAGCAATGCATGCTCAGAGAGGTCAGAGCTAGAAGGAAAGATGTTTATACCTTACTTACATTTCCATACCCAGATTATAATACATCTCCGTCCCCAAGCTTTCAGTCAACTGAGAAAGCTTTGCCTAGAAGGAGGAAAGTTTTTTCCATTGTATAGCTCTCTGTCCAGTCCCTGACCTTCTATCTTCACTAATACAATGTGCTTCATGTGAAGAATGCCAAGGGATGAGCTCTGCACAAGTGAGGTTCAGGATGGCAGCAGTAAAGCTGCAAGTAGAGAGAGTTCAGAGCAACAGTGCATGCACAGAGAGGTCAGAGCTGCAAGAGGATGCTTTTGTAATGCATGATGACTTATGGTGCACATCTACAGAGATGACATTGGAGTACTTCACTTCATGACTATGACCTTCTCTGCAGGGGCTGGTATCAGGCAGAGACTGCAGACTGTCTTGTCATCTTCAGTGATGTACAGGAAGACAAAATTTGCATCAGCAAAGGTATTTCTTAAATCTAGAGTAAAGGATGACTTGGCTAGTCTAGGAGACAGAGGACAGTGCAGTGTTCACTGCGGTTACCAGAGGTGTGTGCCCAGCCAACCCTTGTGAAACAAACAATTGCCATCTGCTCGCTGCTCTGTGTGAGTTCCTACCCTAACTCATAGAATCACAGGATCAGACAGGGTTGGAAGGGACCACAAGGGTCATCTAGTTCCAACCCCCCTGCCATAGGCAGGGACACCTCCCACTAGAGGTGGGAATGTATAAAATACACTCTCTTGTGACAAGCTTGTATCTTATTTATCATTCCCAGGTGCCTCTTGAAATCTCCTTACATATTGTTTGATGGAGTAGTGATTCTTTTCTGCCTTACCTGTGTAAACTGCATGTAGCTATAGAATCATAGAATCAGTCAGAGCTGGAAGGGACCACAAGGATCATCCTGGGAGGTTATTCTGCCCCTCTACTCAGCACTGCTCAGGCCACACCTTGAGTGCTGTGTCCAGTTCTGGGCTCCTCAATTCAAGAGAGATGTTGAGGTGCTGGAAGGTGTCCAGAGAAGAGCAGAAAGGCTGGGGAGGGGTCTGGAGCAGAGCCCTGTGAGGAGAGGCTGAGGGAGCTGGGGGTGTGCAGCCTGCAGAAGAGGAGGCTCAGGGCAGAGCTCATTGCTGTCTGCAGTTCCTTGAAGGGAGGCTGTAGCCAGGTGGGGTTGGGCTCTTCTGCCAGGCAAGCAGCAACAGAACAAGAAGACACAGCCTGAAGTTGTGGCAGGGGAGGTCTAGTCTGGATGTTAGGAGGAAGTTGTTGTCAGAGAGAGTGATTGGCATTGGAATGGGCTGCCCAGGGAGGTGGTGGAGTCTCCATCCCTGGAGGTGTGGAAGCAAAGTCTGGCTGGGGCACTTAGTGCCATGGTCTGGTTGATTGGCCAGGGCTGGGTGCTAGGTTGGGCTGGATGAGCTTGGAGGTCTCTTCCAAAGTGGTTGATTGTATGATTCTATTTTATGATTCTATCTAGTTCCAGCTCCCCTGCCACAAGCAGGGACACCCTACCCTAGATCTAGATCAGGCTGGCCACAGCCTCATCCAGCCTGGCCTTAAACACCTCCAGCCATGGGGTCTCAACCACCTCCCTGGGCAACCCATTGCAGGCTCTCACCACTCTCATGCTGAAGAACTCAGCCAATGGCAGTTTAGCATCTTTGACAGAAGACTTGGTTGTGGTCCTTGCTGGGGGGCTCTGAGCAGAGCAGAGAAAGTGAGAATTGATACTTTGGCTAGCTTTTAGGACACAGAGAGATGAAGCAGCAGCACAGGTGAAGGAGATAAAGTTTCAAGTGCTCGGTTCTTTCGGAAGGAGGGAGCTCCAAAATCCATGTAAAAGCAAACATCAAAATGTTTTGGGTATCTCTTCACAATCTACTTTGTCAGAAATAATGCAGAGCATCAGTTTGCTTCCTTTCCCAGCTGATTTATTTAAGACTTGTTCAATTGTTATGAGCTACCTGGCATTGTCTGATACTGACCCTCCTTTCAGGCATACATTATGCCTCCCTGAAACATCCAAACCACTACACAGAGAGTTTCTGCAGCACAAGCACTATACAGTAATGATGAACACATCATCCTCAAGCCATGGAGGTTAACAACCCCAAACTGCTTTGGTATTTGTGCACACTGCCAAAAATATAAAGAAGAAGACTTTATGTGTTTGCTCTCCTTTTAGTGTGCTCTTGTGATTCACCACAGTGGCACATCAGAGTTCAGAGCAGTCACTTGTCTCCTGCAAAGCAGCAACCTTCACTGTGCTACTGTTTGGCTGTTCATTGCCATCCTGATTCTTCCTCTTTCATTGCTGCACAAATACTCTTTGGTTTCACAGTAGCTTGCCTAAAGCTGCTTTCTGTAGTGTTCATTGTCAGGATGGCTCAGAAAGAAGTCAGCTAAGTAAATCTATGAGAGCATTGCTGCTTCAACAGTGCCTGGCACCATTAATGTGTTGGGATGACACTTAACAAGGCCAAGTGCAGGGTTCTGCACTTTGGCCACAACAATCCCAAGCAGCACTACAGGCTGGGGACTGAGTGGCTGAGAGCAGCCAGGAGGAAAGGAACCTGGGAATACTGATAGATAGTAGGCTGAAGATGAGGCAGCAGTGCCCAGGTGGCCAAGACAGCCAATGGCATCCTGGGCTGGCTCAGGAGCAGTGTGGGCAGCAGGACAAGGGAGGTTCTTCTGCCCCTGTGCTCAGCACTGCTCAGGCCACAGCTTGAGTGCTGTGTCCAGTTCTGGGCTCCTCCATTCCAGAGAGATGTTGAGGGGCTGGAAGGTGTCCAGAGAAGGGCAATGAAGCTGGTGAGGGTCCTGGAGCACAGCCCTGTGAGGAGAGGCTGAGGGAGCTGGGGGTGTGCAGCCTGCAGCAGAGGAGGTTCAGGGCAGAGCTCATTGCTGTCTGCAAGTACCTGAAGGGAGGCTGTAGCCAGGTGGGGTTGGGCTCTTCTGCCAGGCACCCAGCAACAGAACAAGGGGACACAGTCTCAAGTTGTGGCAGGGGAGGTCTGGGCTGGATGTGAGGAGGAAGTTGTTGTCAGAGAGAGTGATTGGCATTGGAATGGGCTGCCCAGGGAGGTGGTGGAGTCTGTGTGGCTGGAGGTGTTGAAGCAAAGCCTGGCTGAGGCACTTAGTGCCATGGTGGTCTGGTTGACTGGATAGGGCTGGGTGCTAGGTTGGCCTGGATGATCTTGGAGGTCTCTTCCAACCTGGTTGATTCTATGATTCTATGATTAAGACATTCAGAAAGTGAGAGGTGTTTGTGTACCTGTGGCTACCTTTCATTTGGCATTCAGTAGGGCTGCTTGGCTTGTGGCTTGTTTGGGTTTTTTCTTTCCCTACAGAATGGCAGCAGACATGTAGAAAACACTTCCCTTTTTGCTTACTTTGATTTAGTCTTTAAGGATAATACAGGCATTTTGCATTCTGTCCTGGGTAAGGCAAAAGTGCATAATTGCTGTGCCCTAGGAACTGACTGGGAAAGGAATTATGAGTTGAAAGTCTCTAATCTTTTCCTGCCAATCTACATAGAAACAATGAATCAACCAGGTTGGAAGAGACCTCCAAGATCTTCCAGGCCAACCTAGCACCCAGCCCTGGCCAATCAACCAGACCATGGCACTAAATGCCTCAGCCAGGCTTGGCTTGAACACCTCCAGGGATGGCGACTCCACCACCTCCCTGGGCAGCCCATTCCAATGCCAATCACTCTCTCTGACAACAACTTCCTCCTAACATCCAGCCTAGACCTCTCCTGGCACAACTTGACACTCTGTCCCCTTGTTCTGTTGCTGGCTGCCTGGCAGAAGAGCCCAACCCCACCTGGCTACAGCCTCCCTTCAGGCAGCTGCAGACAGCAATGAGCTCTGCCCTGAGCCTCCTCTTCTGCAGGCTGCACACCCCCAGCTCCCTCAGCCTCTCCTCACAGGGCTCTGCTCCAGGCCCCTCACCAGCCTTGCTGCCCTTCTCTGGACACCTTCCAACACCTCAATATCTCTCTTGAATTTTGAGGGCCCAGAACTGCACACAGCAAGCATGTGTTAAGACCATTACGAATAAAGATATTAAGAGCAGTATGGAGGTGCCTAACGATACAAATAGGTTTACAGTGGCTTTACTGTGGTTGTTTTCCAGATCTGAAAGGCAGGCCTCTCACCTTTGTTGAAAACAAGAGAAGCTGAATGCCTGCTCCCCTCCAGCCCTCTGCAAATGTGCCGTAATCTTTGTTGCAGCCCTAACTTTCTGCAGTGTTTCTATTAACTTGGAGCCAGGGCTTTGAGTGAAACAATCTAGTTGACTGGCTAGGACTGGGTGATAGGTTGGACTGGATGAGCTTGGAGGTCTCTTCCAACCTGATTGATTCTATGATTCTATTGTCTAGTTGATTGGCTAGGGCTGGGTGCTAGGCTGGACTGGATGAGCTTGGAGGTCTCTTCTAACCTGGTTGATTCTATGATTCAAGCCAAAATATTAATTGTGCTGTATTCTGCAGCTTAAAGGAAATTCTTAATCACACTGCCAACAATGCATTTAGAATCATAGAATCATAGACTCAAGCAGGTTGGAAGAGACCTCCAAGCTCATCCAGTCCAACTTAGCACCCAGTTTTGTGCTGTTTCCTTCTGATTATAGATATGACTCAGCTTTTAACAAAGCTGAAGTAGAGGAGTTCAAGCTCTTCTGTTCACAATAAGCAAGAGCTACTTTTTCTCCCACAGCAGGAAGACAGACTCCCAGTTCTTTAATTCCATAGTATGAAACTACTTCAGAGAGTTCACAGGAAATAGTGTTTAGATATTTTGTCAGATAGAGCCAGAAGTGTTCTCTGATGAGACTGAGAATGAAATCACTCAGTGGCTTGGAAGTGGAATTAGGGAAGGAGCTGGTGATGCATGCTGCTAAGTGACTGAAATGGTCACCTTCCCTCAGCCAGCAGGACACATCTTTGGAGAATTAGATAAACAGGTAAGTCAGCTAATTCTGTGCTTCACTATGTGAGGAGCAGGAGGCTCAGGCAATTTTCAAAGCAGTAGTAGTAGTAGTTGAGACAGCAAATGACTCATGCATGACTAACTCCTCCACAGCAGCTTACCGCTTCTGTAGGTGAAGGCAATGCTCAGTTCTGTCTAGACTTATAAAGGCTGTGATCAGCAGGCAGGCCAAAACAGAGCTATGAGCTTCAAAAAGCTTGAGAATAAGGCTGAATTCCAGGGTTTCAGGGTAGATACCATATCTGAGTGAGATTTGTAACAGTGATGCCAGGGACATGACAGAAAAACCCGCTCGAATCGCTCGCTTGCCTTCAGCAGGATTTCTTCCTTTGAAGCTGTGCAAGAGGCATTCAGGAGCAGCTGCTGAGAAAGCTGTAAGAAATCACATCCAGAGAAGTGAGACTGCAGCTAGCAGTGAGGCATCTCTGGATGAGGGAGATGAGGATGAAGAGATTAGAGGAAATGGAAAGTTTTGGCTTGACTTGAAAATATGAATGTGAAGAACTCAGCACAGCACTGCCTTGTGAACAACATCTTTAGCACCCCTTATTTTTCATCCAGGAGGCTGCTGGAGGTTTGCATTGCTAATTTACTTGCTTGAAAGTTCTCTCAGGCTTTCAGGGAGAAAAAAAACAACATAAGAAGCAGATGTATTCTTTCAGGGCAAGGCAATAAGGTGCTTGAGTTATTTTACCTCTGTGTCCTAAAGAGTGGATGTGCTGGATGTGAAGCCTTGGGGCTCCTGGAAAGAAGATACCTAAACTTAACATTCATTAAAGGCAGCCAGTTTCTAACCACCGTATCCTTGGGAAGCAGCACATCAGTAGGAGGGCAAAATAACAATTGCTCTAGGCAGGGAGAAGCTTCTGCATTATTGCTACTCCAATTATTTCCTTCTTTTACACATGTTCTGCAATCTCTTCCCTCTGTAATTACCACACTGAATGCTGCAGCACTAGATTTTGAACAAGCCATATGACTTGCACATGCTGCCTGTATTTGAGAGGTGGGGAACTTATTCTGCCCCTGTGCTCAGCACTGCTCAGGCCACAGCTTGAGTGCTGTGTCCAGTTCTGGGCTCCTCAAGTCAAGAGAGATGTTGAGGTGCTGGAAGGTGTCCAGAGAAGGGCAGCAAGGCTGGGGAGGGGCCTGGAGCAGATCCCTGTGAGGAGAGGCTGAGGGAGCTGGGGGTGTGCAGCCTGCAGCAGAGGAGGCTCAGGGCAGAGCTCATTGCTGTCTACAACTCCCTGAAGGGAGGCTGTAGTCAGGTGGGGTTGGGCTCTTCTGCCAGGCAAGCAGCAACAGAAGAAGGGGACACAGTCTCAAGTTGAGCCAGGGGAGGTCTGGGCTGGATGTTAGAAGGAAGTTGTTGTCAGAGAGAGTGATTGGCATTGGAATGGGCTGCCCAGGGAGGTGGTGGAGTTGCTGTCCCTGGAGGTGTTCAAGAAAAGCCTGGATAAGGTATTTAGTTCCATGGTCTATTGACTGGGTAGGGCTGGGTGCTAGGCTGGCCTGGATGATCTTGGAGGTCTCTTCCAACCTGGCTGATTCTGTGATTCTATGGTTATTTCTCCTTTACTTGCAGAGCTGTGTGTGAACACATGCACATAAAAGCTAGCTGCAGCTGTAGACTTTGCTAAAGAAGCATGAAGACAAGGGTAGAGCTCCAGAATATGGAAGCTGCTGCATGCTATGGCCTTAGAATCACAGAATGATTTAGGTTGGAAGGGACCTCAAAGATCATCTAGTTCAAATCCCCTCCTTTAGGCAGGGACACCTCCCACTAGAACAGGTTGCTCAAGGGCTCATCCAACCTGGCCTTGAACACCTCCAGGGAGGTTGTGGAGCACAGAATCACCCAGTGTGATCAAAGATCACACTGGGTGATTCTGTGCTCCACAACCTCCCTGGGCAACCTGTGCCAGTGTCTCACCACCCTCACTGCAAAGAACTTCTTCCTAACATCCAGTTTAAATCTCCCCTCTGCCAGTTCAAACCCATTCCTCCTCATCCTGTCATTGCCAGACCTTGTCAATAGTCCCTCCCCAGCCTTTCTTTACCCCCTTTCAGATACTGGAAGGCCACTCCAAGATCTTCTGGAAGCTTTGTCTTGGTTGAGATACTCTAGTTAGAAGTTACCTCTCTAGTTAAATACTAGAGAGACAGTTAAATACTTATCTCTCTAGTTACATACTAGAAATACTCTAGTTAAAAGTTACCTCTCTAGTTAAATACTAGAGAGATAGTTAAATATTTATCTCTCTAGTTGCATACTAGAAATACTCTAGTTAAAAGGGATCTCTCTTGGGTAAACATTTCCTCTCCTGGAATAAAAGTGGCTAGGGATGCTCTCCTAGTAAAACTGAGCCCTAACATCAAGAAGTTCATTGACAGATTATAAAGTTTCTAGATACTGAAGAAGTTAATTGACAAATTAGGACGTTTGTAGATACTGAACAGCCTCTGAGACCTTCCACTGATGCCAGACATGAGGACAGCTATGTGTCTGCTGGCTTTGAACAGCTAAAGATGTGGGGAAGGGAGGATGAGGAGGTTTGTGTTTCCTCAGCCTTCCCTCTGCTTGGCAGTTCCTTCCCTGTGCTTTGTGCTCTTGTAGTGGTGCTGCATACTGAAAGAGAGGTAATTTTGTTCACACCCAGGCAAGCAGGAGTGTGGTGGGCCAGGTTACCTGATTAGCTGGTGGCTTTTCTCTGCTGTCCCCAGGTGTCCAAGCAAAGCAGGCATTTAAAAACTCATCCATCTCTTGTCTTTCTGTCTTCTGATTTGCATAATTCAAAGTGAATTCCTTGCTGCATATTTTTTTCTGACCTAGGCAGTGAAACTGCATGAAAAGCTGAGAAATTACAGCAACCCAGGCATTCCTGTCATGCCTCCTCCAGAATTACAGCTTTCCAGTGCCAGCTCAAACACCGAGGATTCCCTGCCACCAGAAAGCTATAATTGCTGAATTAATAACAGCAGGCTTTGGAGAGTGACTGCACAGACTCTCTGACTCAGGTAATAGAAGTGCTCCTGTTAAAGTGAAGCTAATACATGTGACTTAATCTGTTTGGTGCTGGGCTCAAGTGGCGAAGATCACTGCTTTCCTTGCCGTGGGATGCTATGAGAGCTGGAGCAGAGTGCTGGGTTTCAGCCAGCTGCATTAGTTAGCCAACATGGATTAGACATTAACACAAGCTCTCTGAGGAGAGGCTGAGGGAGCTGGGGGTGTGCAGCCTGCAGAAGAGGAGGCTCAGGGCAGAGCTCATTGCTGTCTACAACTACCTGAAGGGAGGCTGTAGCCAGGTGGGGTTGGGCTCTGCTGCCAGGCAAGCAGCAACAGAAGAAGGGGACACAGTCTCAAGTTGTGGCAGGGGAGGTCTAGGCTGGATGTTAGGAGGAAGTTGTTGTCAGAGAGAGTGATTGGCATTGGAATGGGCTGCCCAGGGAGGTGATGAAGTCACCATCCCTGGAGGTGTTGGAGTCACCATCCCTGGAGGTGCTGAAGCAAAGCCTGGATGAGGCACTTGGTGCCATGGTGCAGTTGACTGGACAGGGCTGGGTGCTAGGTTGGCCTGGATGATCTTGGAGGTCTCTTCCAATCTGCTTGATTCTATGAGTCCATCCTGTGGGACTAGTCAGGATACCTTTCCTTCTACCAGAGGACTTGCACCCCAAATCTACTAGTCTGCTCAGCACTTTCAGAAGGTGACATTCTCCACCCAGCTGCAAAGATGTGGAGAGCAGGATGTAAAAGGAGACGGTGAAAGGCTTCTGCTAATGTTTCATTACTCCAGCTTAGGAACAATCCTTCCCCTCCACATTCCAGCTCAGGAGCAAACTCTGCAGCTGCTGCTCTCCACTAAGTGTGCTGCCACGTGGCCCCCACAGCTGTGGCACTCATAAGGAGTGGGATAAAAAAGTGACTGCTGTTTCTAAACGGACTGATGGGAATTTAGCCAAGATGGCAAGATCTGAATCAAAGGCTGCTTTTAACCTCTCCTTCCTTTGAAGGTTACTTAGGAACTGTAGCAGCTGCCAATCCATTTGCTGGACCCCCTCAGGTTGGGATCCTGATGCATTTGGTGACTCAAACCTGTGGGGCCCAACATTTATTTCAGGAGGTGCTGTGATTCTTGGTCACCTCTATAAACTGATTCAGGTCAGGAGAGGTCAGCTGCCCCAAGGAATTGATTTAGTCAATGACTATGCAGCTGTGAGGTGTTGCTAAACAGACACTTGGGTTTCTCAGACTGGGATAATGTCCTGTAGTCTCATTGTAGATAAAAAGACCTGGCAGGTTCCAGGACTGGCAATCTGGTGCCTTTCATAAGAATTACTGTCATTAATTAAAATCCCTTTTTCTGTCTAATTATTTCAGCTCTAATTCTCTTGCAGGTTCATAAATAGCACCATCCTGTTCATTTTGGTCTCCTTTTCTTCCTCTTTGTCACTACCTTCATTCTTTGCCCTCTCGTGGCTTAAGGTAATTAAACTTTCAAAGCCTGGTCACCTCTCTGAAATATTTAGTATCATAGAATCATAGAATCAACCAGGTTGGAAAAGACCTCCAAGCTCAGCCAGCCCAACCTAGCACCCAGCCCTGGCCAATCAACCAGACCATGGCACTAAGTGCCTCAGCCAGGCTGGCTTGAACGCCTCCAGGGACAGTGCCTCCACCACCTCCCTGGGCAGCCCATTCCAATGCCAATCACTCTCTCTGACAACAGCTTCCTCCTAACATCCAGCCTAGACCTGCCCTGACACAACTTGAGGCTGTGTCTTCTTGTTCTGGCAGAAGAGCCCAACCCCACCTGGCTACAGCCTCCCTTCAGGGAGTTGCAGACAGCAATGAGCTCTGCCCTGAGCCTCCTCTTCTGCAGGCTGCACACCCCCAGCTCCCTCAGCCTCTCCTCACAGGACTCTGCTCCAGGCTCCTCACCTGGACACCTTCCAGTACCTCAACATCTCTTTTGACTTGAGGAGCCCAGAACTGGACACAGCACTCAAGATGTGGCCTGAGCAGTGCTGAGCACAGGGGCACAAGAACCTCCCTTGTCCTGCTGCCCACACTGCTCCTGAGCCAGCCCAGGATGCCATTGGCTCTGCTGCCCACCTGAGCACACTGCTGCCTCATCTTCAGCTCCTATCTACCAGCACCCCTACATCCTTTTTATAATCAAAGGGATTTTCATGTGTTTTTTGGGGTTTTTTGCCTGCAAAGCTCCATGAGAATTTGGGCTGCAAAGGCTGTGCTTTCTCCTGCAAATTGCTGCACAAGAGGGGCCAGGCCCAAGGATCATTTCTTTCCACTCTGAATCACCACTTCCCAGACCTCTTGATACTGACTTACAACTCTAAGAGCAAGCATTTCAAGCCCTACAGCTTTGCAGGCATGGTGAAAGGTATTTAACCTGATCTTTGTAATTGCCTTTTTGCCATTTAGTGCTGAGATTACAGCATTTGCTGTTGGCTGTTGATAATTCTCTGAGCTGAACTCCTGCATCCAGCAGATGATTTCTGCAGAACATTCCCATGGAAGGCACTCACTGAAATTTGTACATGCCTGAATGCACACCATAGTAGCCAGAGCTAATGAGCAGTAATGGAGAGGAGAAAAGTCTTCCCAGAGCTAGATTTGGGCAGTACTATTACCAGAAAGGGCTGAATAAAAGACTCTGGCTGTTTTGAGAAGGAATCAGTATAAAATGTGGTGTTAAGACAAAAGGAGATCCTGGTTTGGGCAATTTGAGGCTGAAGGAGGTGAGCATCTTTGTAGACTGTCAGCAGAACCACAGTTTTTATCAGCTCACTCTGAAATCTGCCTGTCCTTTCCTTTGCTGCCTGATGGTTTCTTGAAATTTCCATTAGTAAAGGTCAGGTTTTGACACCAGAAAATTTTAAACAGAGCTAGAGGTCAAAGTCAGTCAGGAATGAAATGACACAAACTGGTATATGGTGAAGGCTAGCACAGAATGTCAGAGGGAGGCTTATAGACATGCTGTCCTTGGAGAGTCATAGAATCTGCCAGGGTTGGAAGGGACCACAAGGAGCAGCCAGTTCCAACTCCCCTGCCATGCCCAGGGACATCCTACCCTAGAGCAGGCTGCACACAGCCTCAGCCAGCCTGGCCTCAAACACCTCCAGCCATGGGACCTCAACCACCTCCCTGGGCAACCCATTCCAGCCTCTCACCACTCTCAGGCTCAACAACTTCCTCCTCACAGCCACTCTGACTCTCCCCACCTCCAGCTTTGCTCCATTCCCCCCAGTCCTGGCACTCCCTGACAGCCTAAAAAGTCCCTCCCCAGCTTTTTTGCAGGCCACTTCAGATCCTGGCAGGCCACAAGAAGGTCACCTCAGAGCCTCCTCTTCTGCAGCCTGCACAGCCCCAACTCTTTCAGTCTGTGCTCACAGCAGAGCTGCTGCAGCCTCTGAGCATCCTCCTGGCCCTGCTCTGGACACTCTCCAGCATCTCCACATCCCTCTTGTCCCAGGGGCTCCAGAGCTGGATGCAGTACTCCAGGTGGGGTCTCAGCAGAGCACAGCAGAGGGGGAGAATCCCCTCCCTGGCCCTGCTGGCCACACTTCTGCTGCTGCAGCCCAGGCTCTGGTTGTGTTTCTGGGCTGCAAGTGCACACTGCTGGCTCCTGTTGAGCATCTCATTCACCAGCACCCCCAGGTCCCTCTGCTCAGGGCTGCTCTCCAGCCACTCACTGCCCAGCCTGCATTTGTGCTCCCTCAGCCTCTCCTCACAGGACTCTGCTCCAGGCCCCTCCCCAGCCTTGCTGCCTTTCTCCCAACACCTTCCAGCACCTCAACATCTCTCTTCAATTGAGGAGCCCAGAACTGGACACAGAACTCAAGGGGTGGCCTGAGCAGTGCTGAGCACAGAGGCAGAAGAACCTCCCTTGTCCTGCTGGCCACACTGCTCCTGAGCCAGCCCAGGATGCCATTGGCTCTGCTGCCCACCTGGGCACACTGCTGCCTCATCTTCAGCTACTCTCTACCAGCACCCCCAGGGCCCTCTCTGCCTGGCTGCTCTCAACCACTCAGTCCCCAGCCTGTAGTGCTGCTTGGGGTTGTTATGGCCAAAGTGTAGAGCCCTGCACTAGTTAAATATCATGAGCACCCTGAAGAAAGCCTCCAAGCATTACATCACCCAGCTGTGGATCTAGGCTGGCTAATTTTCTATATCAACCAGAGACCTGAGAGGAACATGGTTGCTGAGAAGGAACTCCCTGGCTGTGTGCCCTTTTGATTTCACCAGCATACAGCAGCTTTATGCTGTCCTTGCTGTAGCTTTATGCTGTTCTTGCTGTAGCTTTATGCTGTTCTTGCTGTGTCTTATCTAATGCATCCTTGCCACTGTGGCATTTGCTTTCAAACACAGTCATTAGAACATTTAATTTGCAGCAGCTGTAATTTATATTTGTAATTTTGCCTACGATCAATAAAGGAAACTGAAGAGATTTATAGTCCTGGTTTGCAACTAAGATAAATGGAGACAGCCTTTCTTTCCCCAAAAAGCTTTATTTAAGGAGCATTTAAAAAGAACAATATGAATTAGATGAGGTATTTTGCATGCAGGCCTGGGTAAACAACCCCTTGTGTCTGGGAGAAATATTGGAAGGTGGGAACGTGGTCACTGTTCTTCTCTGAAGTACAAATGAAGTCCTGGGAGATGTGACCTTAGTGTAGGATCTGATGGAACTCAAGTAGCCATTTCAGAGTGCTAACAGCAGCAGGTGATGGAGAGCCTCCACAGCTGCTGGATCAGTACTTCATAACAGGACTGCAGCTGCCTGTTGGAAATGCTGTCAGGATCAGTCTGGGTGTGGAAAACAAGACCCAGAAAGCACAACTCTTCCTGCTCCTGCACCTGGGTCATGGAATCATAGAATCACAGAACCAAGCAGGTTGGAAGAGACCTCCAAGATCATCCAGGCCAACCTAGCACCCAGCCCTGGCCAATCAACCAGACCATGGCACTAAGTGCCTCATCCAGGCTTTGCTTCAACACCTCCAGGCACGGTGACTCCACCACCTCCCTGGGCAGCCCATTCCAATGCCAATCACTCTCTCTGGCAACAACTTCCTCCTAACATCCAGCCTAGACCTCTCCTGCCAGCACAACTTGAGACTGTGTCCCCTTGTTCTGTTGCTGGGTGCCTGGCAGAAGAGCCCAACCCCACCTGGCTTCAGGTAGCTGCAGACAGCAATGAGCTCTGCCCTGAGCCTCCTCTTCTGCAGGCTGCACACCCCCAGCTCCCTCAGCCTCTCCTCACAGGGCTCTGCTCCAGGCCCCTCACCAGCTTCCTTGCCCTTCTCTGGACACCTTCCAGCACCTCAACATCTCTCTTGAATTGAGAAGCCCAGAACTGGACACAGCACTCAAGGTGTGGCCTGAGCAGTGCTGAGCAGAGGGCCAGAAGAACCTCCCTTGTCCTGCTGCCCACACTGCTCCTGAGCCAGGCCTCCTGCAAATGCAGAATGCAGAAGTTAAATGTGCCAAGGGAGGAAAAAAACACCAATATTAGGAGGCAAGGAGACTGCTTAGCACCACGTGGAGAATTAAACAGAACTGATTAACCTGTGATCCTGCCCCTCTGCTAGGCTCAGAGCATGGCCCAAACAAAGCCCCTAGGGCTTCAGTGTGCCACAGCTCAGTGCCATCAGTCCCATGCAGCACTTCACCCACACCTCCAGCTAGCCACTGCTCTCCTCAGGAGCTTCTAACAAACGTTTCAGGTGAAAGAAAATGAAGAGCTCTTGGTGAGTCAGTGCCAGGTACTGGATTTCACCTGCCGTGGTGTTTGGAAGAGGGAACTGCAGAAGGGAGGGGAGGCAGCAGAGGCAGACTTAAGGGTCTGGTAGGTTAGTTTGAGGCTCGTCGATCGCATGTGAGGGTCCAGTATCCTGTTGCCAGCCTGCAGGACTCTCTCTTCAGACTTGCAGGGCCCCAGCCCACATGGAGACAGAACAGTCTGTGCTTTTGTCACAGCTAATGAGACGTGGGGAGTCAATTTCCTTTCAGAACTTTGTACATCCCCAGCATCTATCCTCTTCTGCTGAGTAAATACTGCGTGGGAGTGCGAGGATGGATCACCGACTTCTCAGCTGCAGCAGGAGAGAGCTTTTGCTGAGGAGGGTTTGCTTCTCTGCTGGTTTGAGGCTAATTGGAAGATCTGAATGAGAAAAGTTAGATGACAGGCTGTGAAGAGGAACCAGTGGTGCTGTCTGCTGCACTCATAGGCTTGCTGAGATGGATAAAAACAAGGATAGGTGAGACAGGGTGTGTGTGTCTCTGCCTCTCGGAGTCCGTGCTTTATCCCTTGGCCTTTGCTGTGTAACCCAACTCATTCTGCATCTAACTCCCCTGGGCAGCCTTCCAAACTCACCTTGTACATAAGGCAGACTCTTGGATAAGGTAGAGGGGTGGAAAGAAGGTGGAAGGGTGTTTGGGAGCCCCTCCTGGGGACTCTGGTTTCTAGGAGGGCTGTTGTGTTTCTGTATTACCTTTAACTCATTTACTGCTGTCTAGAGCTGTAGATATTGTAACTCTCTGCTTGTATCTTGTCCTAAGCTGTGAATATAAAGCTTCATTCTTTAACTTCCAGCTGGCTGAGTCTAGTCTGGGTGATTTCATAAGAGTGGGGGGGCAGGTAACTCCCAAAGCATCACAGCTTCTAATAAGGATGACTTCTATCAAACATCAGCAGAGATGCTTTTAACTCGCATCCCAGCACAGTCAAAGTATCTGGAGTGTCTTCTCCACTACATACCACCTTGGATTTTAGGGGTAGAGGGATGAGGATGACTAAGAAATACATACCCAATTTTAATACTTCCCTAAGATGTGCTGGGGTTTTATGACCCATTTTCAGGGCTTTCACTGGTGGGGTAATATATGGTTGCACTGAGAATCATGCAATCATAGAATCAACCAGGTTGGAAGAGACCTCCAAGCTCATCCAATGCAACCTAGCACCCAGCCCTGGCCAATCAACCAGACCATGGCACTCAGTGCCCCAGCCAGGCTTGGCTTCAACACCTCCAGGCACAGCGACTCCACCACCTCCCTGGGCAGCCCATTCCAATGCCAATCACTCTCTCTGACAACAACCTCCTCCTAACATCCAGCCTAGACCTGCCCTGCCACAACTTGAGACTGTGTCCCCTTCTTCTGTTGCTGCTTGCCTGGTAGCAGAGCCCAACTCCCACCTGGCTACAGCCTCTCTTCAGGTACTTGTAGACAGCAATGAGGTCTGCCCTGAGCCTCCTCTTCTTCAGGCTGCACACCCCCAGCTCCCTCAGCCTCTCCTCTGATTTGGAGCCTGCCAAAACACCAGCATCAGGAGTCACAGCTGGAGTTTGGCAGCTTTCATGCACCTTGCCATTGGGAAGGGTATGACAGAGAGTGGCCTGGAACACAAACCCGATGAGGAGAGACTGGGGGAGCTGGGAGTGTGCAGCCTGCAGAAGAGGAGGCTCAGGGCAGACCACATTGATGTCCACAGCTACCTGAAGGGAGGCCGCAGCCAGGCGGGGTTGGTTTCTTCTCCCAGGAAACTACCAATAGAACAAGGGGACACAGCCTCAAGCAGTGGCAGGGGAGGTGTGGGCTGGATGTTAGGAGGAAGTTGTTGTCAGAGAGAGTGATTGGCATTGGAATGGGCTGCCCAGGGAGGTGGTGGAGTCACCATCCCTGGAGGTGTTGAAGCAAAGCCTGGATGAGGCACTTAGTGCCATGCTCTGGTTGCTTGGCCAGGGCTGGGTGCTAGGTTGGGCTGGCTGAGCTTGGAGGTCTGTTCCAACCTGGTTGATTCTATGATTCTATGATCTCTGTGGCTTGTGCCCCTGGGGTGAATACAAGAAGGAAAGGGATGTTTCAGACATGTGTGCCATTATACCAGGGTTTCAAGTTGTTAAATAATAGGCAGCATTGTGAAGCTTCTCTAGGGAGGAGGCTTCTGGTGGTAGATCTCTCTGTGTCTCCCTGCTGAGAGTCATTGTGAATGCAAGTTCAGAGGAACTGGTGCCAAGGAAAAAGCATGGAGATAATAACCTTGAGAAATCAGAAGGAAGGAGGGGGAGAGAGAGAGAGAGAGGGAGAGAGAGAGAGAGAGGGGAAGGGAAAGATTTACACACTGAAGAGAAGCAAACTGCCTCACCCTAAAAGCACTCTGCAAGGGAACTGCTGTGATTTTTGGCTCTATGCCTTTATCAAAGCCACCATCTTCTGAGGCAGAATGAAGGACTTTACACCCTGTGCCACACAGCCTGGGCCAGCAGTTGGTGTGCTGCCAGTTTGCAACACCAAGGCACTGGAAATGTTTGTAAGCCTTATGCTTGCAGTTGTAAGGAAGAGTGCTTTGTGCTGCACTCTTTGGGAGGAGTAGTGTGCAGCTCTCTCTAAGCACATGTCCCTGGTGTTCAAAGCAGTGACATCTCTTCAGGCATGTTTTACCTTCCTAACAGCCACAGACAACACTATGGCATGAGTGGGAATTTGGTGGTGTTTGTTAGCTGCTGGGCCTCCTTTTCTTGGAGATAAACATGCATTGTGTTATTAAGAAGGGCCATTCAAGCTGCTGTTCTAATTTATGCTCCCTTCTACTCTATTGCATGTATTTATTGTTTGCTAAAGGCTGCCAGCCCTGGAGACCTAAGCTCTTTATTTATCTGCAGAGTGAAATTTCTCTCTCTGTAGAGGGAATGCCAAAAGCACTAATTTCCAGTGACTCTGCTGCACACAGAAAACATCCTTTCTCTCTTTTCCAGCCAGAATGATTTTTCCATGTGAAGAACTCCTGAAATGGAAGCTGATTTGAAAGGTTTATCTGACAGAGGCAGTGGGAATTCAGCTGGAGAAGCGAGACGAGCTGAAAGGCAGGTGAGAGGAAGACTGGCATTGCTGTCAAATGTGAGATTTTTGCTTCATGTGCCTTACCTACACCCTAAAGCCAACTGCTCTTTGCACAGCCATCTGGAGAACTGAAGTGTGCAATTGTTTGTCAGCAGCACCTATGTGCTAATGACAGCGTCCTTGTGGGGTGTGACCAGAGCAGCTTCAGAGAGGGGAGCTCTGTGGGATGCACACCTCTCCACATGACACAGCCTCACTGTCAGAGTGTAGAACTCAAATGTCAAAGGCTTTTGATATGTTTTTGATTAATCTTGATCAGTCTCCTCTCTCATGAGAGCTCCTTTAGCTCTCTCCTTTGCTCAGCTAGGGGTGGTTTATTAATAGGCATACCTGGCATCTCCCCTGGTCTAGTGGTCATAGAATCATAGAATCTGTCAGAGTTGGAAGGGACCACAAGGAGCAGCCAGTTCCAACCCCTCTGCCATGCCCAGGGACACCCTACTCTAGAGCAGCCTGGCCTGAAACACCTCCAGCCATGGGGCCTCAACCACCTCCCTGGGCAACCCATTCCAGCCTCTCACCACTCTCATGCTCAACAACTTCCTCCTCATGGCCAGGATGAATCTCCACACCTACAGCTTTGCTCCCTTCTCCCCAGTCCTGCCACTCCCTGAGAGCCTAAAAAGTCCCTCCCCAGCTTTTTTGCAGGCCCCCTTCAGATCCTGGCAGGCCACAAGGAGGCCTTTCACCTATACCAGATGACACAGGAACACATCCAGGTGGGTCTGGATTAACTCCAGAGAGGGAGACTCTGCAACCCCCCTGCCCAGCCTATTCCAGGGCTCTGTCACCCTCACAGGGAAAAAAACTAATCCTCCTGTTTAAATGAAGCTTCCTATGCCTCAACTTCCACCCACTGACCCTTGTCCTGGCATTGGGCATCACCCAGCAGAGCCTGGCTCCAGCCCCCTGGTACTCACCCTGCACATCATCATAAGCATTCACAAGGTCACCTCTCAGCCTTCTCTTCTCCAGACTAAAGAGACTCATTTCCTTCTGTGAGAAAGGTGATGAGTGTGGGAAATGCAAAATCTAATGCAAAGCTGAAGTTTGATCTATTTCACATTTGTTTAGCAACTGTTCAAGCAGGCAGCATGCTCCAGCCTGGCACATCCCTGAAATCCCAGAGAGCAGGAAACTCCTGTTTAGTCTGAGGACAGACAGCAGCTTGGGACCAGTGTTTATTCTGCTGCAGCATTCTGCAGGAATGGCTTCAGGGCATCTACTCGAGAAACGTGGAAAGCAGATTTGTTTTAATTACATCAATTTATGTTCATTAAAAAGCCTCCTCAGTAACTAACCCTGGTATTGAATTGTTTTGTACCTCTGCCTAATGCACTCAGACAATGTTTTCTTTCATTTAATTGACAGTAACAGTGAATTTATAGGACTGTAATACACACTTCTGTGAAAGGAAAAAACCACACAATGTGTCCTATGCTTTGGCCACAACAACCCCAGGCAGTGCTACAGGCTGGGGACAGAGTGGCTGAGAGCAGCCAGGCAGAGAGGGAGCTTGGGGTGCTGGTAGAGAGTAGCTGAACATGAGGCAGCAGTGCCCAGGTGGGCAGCAGAGCCAATGGCAGCAGGACAAGGGAGGTTCTTCTGCCCCTGTGCTCAGCACTGCTCAGGCCACTCCTTGAGTGCTGTGTCCAGTTCTGGGCTCCTCAATTCAAGAGAGATGTTGAGGTGCTGGAAGGTGTCCAGAGAAGGGCAGCAAGGCTGGGGAGGGTCCTGGAAGACAAACCCTATGAGGAGAGGCTGAGGGAGCTGGGGGTGTGCAGCCTGCAGAAGAGGAGGCTCAGGGCAGACTTCATTGTTGCCTACAACTCCCTGAAGGGAGGCTGTAGCCAGGTGGGGTTGGTCTCTTCTGCCAGGCAACCAGCAACAGAAGAAGGGGACACAGTCTGCAGTTGTGGCAAGGAAGGTCTAGGCTGGATGTGAGGAGAAAGTTGTTGTCAGAGAGAGTGATTGGCATTGGAATGGGCTGCCCAGGGAGGTGGTGGAGTTGCTGTCCCTGGAGGTGTTGAAGCAAAGCCTCACTTAGTGCCATGGTCTGGTTGACTGGCTGGGGTTGGGTGCTAGGTTGGCCTGGATGATCTTGGAGGTCTCTTCCAACCTACTTGATTCTCTGATTAAACCTCTAAGTAAGAGTTTCTGAGTGGGTTTGATCTCTACAAAGGAGTGAGCAACCAGCTGCAATGAATGGGCATAGCAGCCTCTGGACTTTAGAGAGGGGAGGGGAGAGCAGAAGGTGTTTGTATGGGGCAGTTCTGTATGGGGCAGAACACAACTAAACCTCTAAGTAAGAGTTTCAGAATGGCTTTGATCTTTAGCAGCCTCTGGACTTTAGAGAGGGAAGGTGAGAGCAGAAGGTGTTTGTATGGGGCAGTTCTGTATGGGGCAGAACACAACTAAACCTCTAAGTAAGAGTTTCAGAGTGGCTTTGATCTTTAGCAGCCTCTGGACTTTAGAGAGGGAAGGTGAGAGCAGAAGGCGTTTGTATGGGGCAGTTCTGTATGGGGCAGAACACAACTAAACCTCTAAGTAAGAGTTTCAGAGTGGCTTTGATCTTTAGCAGCCTCTGGACTTTAGAGAAGGAAGGTGAGAGCAGGTGTTTGTATGGGGCAGTTCTGTATGGGGCAGAAAACAAACCTCTAAGAGTTTCAGAGTGGGTTTCTATGGGGCAGTTAATTTCATTAAGGAGTAAAGTGGGACCTAACTGTGTGACCTCCCTGCTCCTGGGGAAACAGTTTGTATTCAAGTTCTGAGTTGAGGCTGCTGCAAGCCAAGTGTAATACCTTTGAAATACAAGATTTCTCTCTGTGATATACTAAATAAAGGCAAGTATGATGCTAAGAATTAGTAAATGGACTCCATTTCTCCAGGCAATCACCCTTCACTGTAGAGGTCCAAGGCACCAATGAACTTTGGTCTCACTGTGTGAAGCTTTTACAAAGCAGTGATTACTATCAGGCCTCAATAGCTTCCATTAATGTCTAAGTAGCATCAGCAACAGCTATCACAAATTTTCAGTGGGCTTTCAGATAAGCATCTGGAAGCAGAACCAGGTTTTGGAGGTCTATAGAAGGCAATTACCATTTTAATACCTCTGCACAGGGAACAGGAAGATTAATTTCTGTTGGTCTGTTTTGGTGATTTTTCACAGCTTGGGAGAGATATGCAAAAAGCTGGCAACAATACACTGGAAATAAATGGAGAGCTGCTGATAGCTAATTAAAGGAGCACAACTGGAAGGCAGGATTATTGGGAGGGGAAAAAAATCAAAATATCTTGTGCTTTAAAGTCATGCAGTGCTTTTGATTGGGTTTCCAAAAGGAAAGGGCAGAAATTTTGATATTGTTGGCTCTTGCTTCTTAATGAAGTCTAACCCAGCATTTTCAAAGCAAGAGTGTCTCAGGAGTCCAGAGAACAGGGTAAAAAAAGCCATTAAGAATTTCTTTCCCTTAAGCTGCATGTATTGTTGTAACTCTTGTGAGTGTGCTTATTGCTACCTGTCAAACCCTCTGTTCTAACATACAAATAGAGTGTGGTTTATAGGGTTTCAGATAGTTCACTGCTTTGGAGAGGCTCTTAGAGTTGCTCGAATAGAAAGTGGGCTCAGTTTCATAGGATCATAGAATCAAGCAGGTTGGAAGAGACCTCCAAGATCATCCAGGCCAACCTAGCACCCAGCCCTGGCCAATCAACCAGACCATGGCACTAAGTGCCTCAGCCAGGCTTGGCTTGAGCATCTCCAGTGATGGTGACTCCACCACCTCCCTAGGCAGCCCATTCCAATGCCAATCACTCTCTCTGACAACAACTTCCTCATAACATCCAGCTTAGACCTCTCTTGTCACAGCTTCAGACTGGTGTCCCCTTGTTCTCTTGCTGCTTGCCTGGCAGAAGAGCCCAACCCCATCTGTCTACATCCTCCCTTCAGGGAGTTGTAGACAGCAATCAGGTCACCCCTGAGCCTCTTCCACCTCCTTAGGCAGCCCATTCCAATGGTAGAATAGAATCATAGAATCAACCAGATTGGAAGAGACCTCCAACACCATTCAATCCAACCTAGCACCCAGCCCTATCCAGTCATCTAGACCATGGCACTCAATGCCTCATCCAGTCTTTTCTTGAACACCTCCAGGGACAGTGACTCCAACACCTCCCTGGGCAGCCCATTCCAATGGTTAATCAACTCTCTCTGTGAAGAACTTCCTCCTACCACCCAGCCTAGCACCCACTGTTTCTAAATGGTGTGAATGCATGAGTGCTTCCTCAAGATCCAGTTGAAGAAAGGAGGGCTAAGCTGGCAAATCTGCCAGAGGTCTGGGGGCAGCAGCAGTGTTTTGGCACAGGATCAGCAGGAGGCTCTCTGCAAAGGGCTGCTGACCTTTTGGTTCCCTTTAAAGCCTGCTCCAAGCCAAGCGCTTGTGGCCGTGCCAGCTCTGCGGGGCAGAGGGCAGCGTGAGCTATCCTCCTCAGTCTGCACAGCAGTGTGCAGCAGCATGTCAAAATGGAGATGGGCTTGATAACTCTAATTAGCACTATCTCCCTATAGCATGCTGTCAGGGATATTGCCAGAGGTGCCCTGGGGGGCGGCAAGGCAGCGAAACGCCAAATGGCAATCGGAGAGGAGAATAGAACCAAACCCTTCAGAGGGCACGTTCCACGTTTTGCCTCTGTCTCAAGCAGCAGAGATACTGAGCTTAGATTTTAGACTGGAGATAAAGCGTGGAAAATGTGTGACTTTCAGGTCTTGCTGCAAATTAATCTCTTCAGCAGGCAGCAAGGTTTGGAGCAGGTTCAGGCTGGAGGCGTCGGAGCGATCTCTGCGAGCAGGAGCGGAGTCTCGGCGGCTGCACTGTCACACGCAGCCCATCGCACCTCTGGCAGCTCGCTGCAGCAGGAACAGAGAGGTGGCAAATTTTAATGACCCATTCAGATCCCTGGGCACGTTTAGATACATGCTAGG
The DNA here is from genome assembly GCF_015220805.1 of Pogoniulus pusillus. Taxonomy (NCBI): domain Eukaryota; kingdom Metazoa; phylum Chordata; class Aves; order Piciformes; family Lybiidae; genus Pogoniulus; species Pogoniulus pusillus. Next base: position 29,143,878 of record NC_087276.1, on the reverse strand, counting down.
AACACTGACACCTCCTGCAGTGTATTCCTGAGCTGTCTGGGGGCTGGAGGGGGTTGTGGTAAAGGTGTTGAGATTGTTACAGGTGTTGCAGGCTCTTTCTGGGTTGAGGGATGTAAGGTGGGAGTGAAGAGGAAAGATGCAAGAAAAAGCTGTGTGCTGCAGCAGACAGGGTGGAGGGCAGGGATCTATCCAGAGGGATCTGGACAGGCTGCAGAGGTGGGCACAAGCCAATCTCAGGAGGTTCAACAAGGCCAAGGGCAACTGGGTCGAGGCAATGCCAAGCACAAATGCAGGCTGGGCAGTGAGTGGCTGGAGAGCAGCCCTGAGCAGAGGGACTTGGGGGTGCTGCAGGATCAGAAGCTCAACAGGAGCCAGCAGTGTGCACTTGCAGCCCAGAAACACAACCAGAGCCTGGGCTGCAGCAGCAGAAGTGTGGCCAGCAGGGCCACGGAGGTGATTCCCCCCCTCTACTGTGCTCTGCTGAGACCTCACCTGGAGTGCTGCATCAAGTTCTGGAGCCTCTGGGACAAGAGGGATGTGGAGATGCTGGAGTGTGTCCAGAGCAGAGCCAGGAGGATGCTGAGAGGGCTGCAGCAGCTCTGCTGTGAGCACAGATTGAAAGAGTTGGGGCTGTGCAGGCTGGAGAAGAGGAGGCTCTGAGGTGACCTTCTTGTGGCCTTCCAGGATCTGAAGTGGGCTGCAAAAAAGCTGGGGAGGGACTTTTGAGGCTGTTAATTTGTGGAAGGACTGGGGGGAATGGAGCAAAGCTGGAGGTGGGGAGATTCATCCTGGCCATGAGGAGGAAGTTGTTGAGCATGAGAGTGGTGAGAGGCTGGAATGGGTTGCCCAGGGAGGTGGTTGAGGCCCCATGGCTGGAGGTGTTTGAGGCCAGGCTGGCTGAGGCTGTGTGTAGCCTGCTCTAGGGTAAGGTGTCCCTGGGCATGGCAGGGGAGCTGGAACTGGCTGCTCCTTGTGCTCCCTTCCAACCCTGACTGATTCTGTGATTCTGTGAAATACACTTGGGAAACCAAAGAAGAGTTGAATGAGTTTGCCTAAACTGGACTTGCCTAAATATAATATGGAGGCCAGAAAATTCTTGCCACAATATCCTTAAAACTACAAAACCTGACACTTCATAGAATCATAGGTTTAGATTGGAAGGGATCTCAAGGATCATCCAGTTCAACCCCCTGCCATAGGCAGGGACACCTCCCACTAGAAGAGGTCACTCAAAGCCTCATCCAACCTGGCCCTGAACACCTCCAGGGAGGTTGTGGAGCACAGAATCACCCAACGTGATCAAAGATCACGTTGGGTGATTCTGTGCTCCACAACCTCCCTGGGCAACCTGTGCCAGTGTCTCACCACCCTCAATGGACAGAACTTCTTCCTAACATCTTTGATCACATTGGGTGATTCTATGCTCCACAACCTCCCTGGGCAACCTGTGCCATGGTCTCAGCAATGAAGTCTTTTAACATAGATGCATGCAGAAAAGCTCTGTGATTTTAAACCAGGCTTACACCATTGTTAGGTTTGTGACCAAATCATTGGCACCTCTTTTAATGACAAAGATATCCCTTAATGGCATCAGATTAATGTTAGCTGGGAGGAGAAAATGAAAGGCATTTCCCCCTCTGTTTTCCTGTTAGTGAAGAGGATAGCACCCGGCTGCCTTTTACTAGGCAGTCACCATCCTTGATTTGACAGATGGTGGTTTTGGCTCCCTTTTCCTTCTGGTGCTTTTCCCCTTAAACATCAATAGTAAATGACAAAAAACAAAAAAAAAAAGCCCCACAAACCCAAACCTTTCCAACAACCTATTTTCTAAACTCAAGTGGGAAAAAAAAGGGACTTCTCCCCCTGCCAAGTGTTGCTGATGACAGTTCAGAAACATCATTCCTTTTCGAGGGGTTGTGCCTGAGCTTCCCAGCAGTTTACTCCACAGCAGCTGCATCCAGGGGCTAAGACACCTCCTGTCAGAGGCACAGAGAGCTCAGAAGTACAAAACACATCATCTCTGAGAAGTTTTTAAGGGCCTGCTGGCTCAGCCACCCACACCTGCATCAACACACAGATTGCCTGGGAGTCCTCTGGCATAAAATCGGTTGGGAGCCCTCTGCCATGCCTGGGCTGTGTCAGTGAGGAGCTTGTTTATAGCCTAACCACCAGGATGACTTGTGTGGGATGCTTTCTCCATGAAGCATCCTAACTTTGTGGAGATAACTCTGCCTGTGGGCTGTCATCCTGCCTTGACATTTTAAAGTGTTTTAGCTCTGCTGTCTCACAGTCAGCTCCTCGTTCTGCTGGTGCTGTTGATGAGTTGCCTTCTGCACAACACAGCAGCTCCATAAATCTTTATGGGAGTCAGATGCAGCAAGCAGCAACAGCTCCCTGGCAGGGCTTTGGTGTGGCTGTGGGCCAGTACCTTGTCAGCCCCCTCTTTCAGCTGGAAAAGAGAAATGACACCATCCTCCTGCCCTACAGTGTTTTCCTAATCCTCTCTGAAGGTAAGTTTGCAGAGGACACCAAGCTAGGAGCAGGTGTGGAGCTATTAGAAGGTAGGAGAGCCCTGCAGAGAGACCTGGCTAGGCTGGATGGGTGGGCAGAGGCCAATGGGATGAGACTGAACAAGGTCAAGGGCAGGGTTCTTTGCTTTGGCCACGACAACCCCAAGCAGCACTACAGGCTGGGGACAGAGTGGCTGGGAGCAGTCAGGCAGAAAGTGGTAGATAGTAGCTGACCATGAGCCAGCAGTGTGTCATAGAATCATAGAATCAACCAGGTTGGAAGAGACCTCCAAGCTCAGCCAGGCCAACCTAGCACCCAGTCCTATCCAGCCAACCAGACCATGGCACTAAGTGCCTCATCCAGGCTTTGCTTCAACACTTCCAGGGACAGGGACTCCACCACCTCCCTGGGCAGCCCATTCCAATGCCAATCACTCTCTCTGCCAACAACTTCCTCCTAACATCCAGCCTAGACCTGCCCTGGCACAACCTGAGACTGTGTCCCCTTGTTTTGTTGCTGCTTGCCTGGCAGAAGAGCCCAACCCCACCTGGTTACAGCCTTACTTCAGGTAGTTGTGGACAGCAATGAGTCACCCCTGAGCCTCCTCTTCTGCAGGCTGCACACCCCCAGCTCCCTCAGCCTCTCCAGGTGGCCAGGAAAGCCAGTGGCATCCTGGGCTGGCTCAGGAGCAGTGTGGCCAGCAGGACAAGGGAGGTTATTCTGCCCCTGTGTTCAGCACTGGACAGGGCACTTCTTGAGTCATAGAATCACAGAATCAGTCAGGGTTGGAAGGGACCACAGGGATCATCTAGTTCCAACCCCCCTGCCATGTGCAGGGACACCCTGCAATCCATAACAAACACAACTTACAAAATGAGGGGCAAAGGGATGCAAAGGATTTGCTGCTTCAAGCACGTAGAGGTTCTGTCTGGGGCAGAGTAATCTACAGGAAGGTCAAGACAAGAGGCAAAGCACTTTTTAATTTACACACTCATGCAGCTTGTGGCAGGTGTTGAGTCCATGGCAGCTTCAAGTGATGCAGGTAAAGCAGGAAAGCTATGGGAAGGTGTCATGCTTTATCAGCTCGGAGTCACGCACTCGAGAAGGATGCCACGTGAAGTGCAGAGGCTTCATGTAGAGGATTTCATACTTCAGCAACAATTCTCCTTCTCCTGCTGATTAGCTGACATTCGTGGTCAATTATTTCCCAAAGGCAATGGCAGCTTCATAATGAGGCCCTCAGTCAGTGATGCCATTCTGCTCCTGCCTCCCCCCGGGCAGCTTTGCAGGCTGGAGGTTTGTGGTGCTTGGTGTGACGTTTGACACGCAGCCACCAGAAGTAACTGGAGTAAAGGAATACCTTTAGTCCAAGTGTCTTTGTGCAGCATTGAGGCAACAAATTCCTCCTACATCCAGCCTAGACCTCCCCTGCCACAACCTGAGACTCTGTCCCCTTGTTCTGCTGCTTCTTGCCTGGCAGAAGAGCCCAACCCCACCTGGCTACAGCCTCCCTTCAGGGAGTTGTAGACAGCAATGAGCTCTGCCCTGAGCCTCCTCCACCTCCCTGGGCAGCCCATTCCAATGGTAAAATAGAATTATAGAAATATAGAATCAACCAGATTGGAAGAGACCTCCAAAATCATCCAGCCCAACCTAGCACCCAGCCCTGGCCAATCAACCAGACCATGGCACTAAGTGCCTCAGCCAGGCTTGGCTTCAACACCTCCAGGGACAGCGACTCCACCACCTCCCTGGGCAGCCCATTCCAATGCCAATCACTCTCTCTGACAACAACTTCCTAACAACATCCAGCCTAGACCTCCCCCAGCACAGCTTGAGACTCTGTCCCCTTGTTCTGTTGCTGCTTGCCTGGCAGAAGAGCCCAACCCCACCTGGCTACAGCCTCCCTTCAGGTAGTTGTAGGCAGCAACAACCTAAACCCACACACATGCAGAAGGTAGATTTTGATGCTGCTAAAGGAACTATTTAGCACAGAGGGCCTCTCACCTTCAGTGGCACACTCTCAAAATGAAATCCAGTGTTCAGCTGCAATAACAAAAAGAGGCAAAACAATATTACCTGTTTAAAGAGAATATAAAAATCCAATTAAGTTCTGCATTTTAATTTGCTTGCAAGCATGGGTTTGTTGCTCTGTGAAAAGAATGAAAATGGAAATGACATTTCTGTGTGTGTTATCTCCATAATCCAGAGGCTGGAATAGCCTGTCATGCTTATTTTGTCTAGTGATGATAAAACTAAACAGTTTTAACTGCATTTCCTGCAAATGGGCAAATAATCAAAAGTGAACATCTTTATATTCTGATCTTTCATTAATTTATGCATAAATGCTGTTGTGAAGAGATTAGCTCTTACAGAAGACAATGATTTTTTTTTTCCTGGCATCTGGGAGCAGTGAGGGGGTGGTAGCAGACCAAGAGCTGTTGAGGGGAAGAAAGCTGGAGGGGTCACTCATTTCTGAGCTGTGAATTCAGCAAAGGACAAAGAAAGGAAACTCTGCAATCAAGGCTCCTATCTGGCACCAACTGCTGCTACACAGAGGCAGGCTACTGTGCCCAAGTGTCATTACCACCTCCTTCCCTTTCTCCTTAAGTGCAGTGGCTCAGCCCTGGCAGTCTGATAACTTGTATGTTTTACATGAATTGGTGTCACTTGTTCAAGGGTGACAGAATGAAAAGATGTCCAGGAGAGAGCTGGAGTGGCAGGAGGCTGCACAACTGAGCTTGCTTCTCTATCAATCATAGAATCATAGAATCAGCCAGGTTGGGAGAGACCTCCAAGATCATCCAGCCCAACCTAGCACCCAGCCCTATCCAATCAACCAGACCATGGCTCTAAGTGCCCCAGCCAGGCTTGGCTTCAACACCTGTAGAGACAGTGACTCCACCACCTCCCTGGGCAGCCCATTCCAATGCCAATCACTCTCTCTGCCAACAACTTCCTCCTTACATCCAGACTATACTTACCCCGGCACAGCTTGAGACTCTGTCCCCTTCTTCTGTTGCTGGTTACCTGGCAGAAGAGCCCAACCCCATCTGGCTACAGCCTCCCTTCACATAGTCTGCCCTGAGTCTCCTCTTCTGCAGGCTGCACACCCCCAGCTCCCTCAGCCTCTCCTCACAGGGCTCTGCTCCAGACCCCTCATCAGCTTCATTGCCCTCCTCTGGACACCTTCCAGCACCTCAACATCTCTCTTGCATTGAGGAGCCCAGAACTGGACAGAGTACTCAAGGATCAGCTCTGCAGGTCCCTTCGAGCCCCTGACATTCTGTGATTCTGTGCAAGAGTCAGAGGGGCCTTTTTTACCCCATCTTCAGATATGAGATGCAGAAGTTATTGAATTGTTTGTATGATCTAAACCATACAGAATACAGAGCTGTAAAACTACCAGATCCATCCCTTGATAGGAATCACCTTTATCTGACTCTCCACCTTTTTTTTTTGCAAGCTATGTGTACTGCTCCTGGCCTTTAATCTCTCACTACAGATTTTGACACCTTTGAAATGTTCATTACATTGCAGCACTACAGTAGAGACAGGAGCAGCATTACCTGAAGCTATCTGTGCTCTGTTCTGCCTGTCTCCTAGTTCAGAAAGGTAATGACTTGTATTCCTCTTCATGTCATAGAATCATAGAATCAAGCAGGTTGGAAGAGAACTCCAAGCTCAGCCAGGCCAACCTAGCACCCAGCCCTGGCCAATCAACCAGACCATGGCACTAAGTGCCTCAGCCAGGCTTGGCTTCAACACCTCCAGGCACGGTCCCTCCACCACCTCCCTGGGCAGCCCATTCCAATGCCAATCACTCTCTCTGACAACAACTTCATCCTAACATCCAGCCTAGACCTCCCCTGGCACAGCTTGAGACTGTGTCCTTTTGCTCTATTAGTGGTTGCCTGGCAGCAGAGCCCAACCCCACCTGGCTACAACCTCCCTTCAGGTAGTTGCAGACAGCAATGAGCTCTGCCCCGAGCCTCCTCTGCTGCAGGCTGCACACCCCCAGCTCCCTCAGCCTCTCCTCACAGGGCTCTGCTCCAGGCCCCTCCCCAGCCTTGTTGCCCTTCTCTGGACACCTTCCAGCACCTCAACATCTCTCTTGAATTGAGGAGCCCAGAACTGGACACAGCACTCCAGGTGTGGCCTGAGCAGTGCTGAGCACAGGGGCAGAAGAACCTCCCTTGTCCTGCTGGCCACACTGCTCCTGCTCCAGCCCAGGATGCCATTGGCTCTGCTGCCCACCTGGGCACACTGCTGTGTCATCTTCAGCTACTCTCTACCATAACCCCCAGGGCCCTTTCTGCCTGGCTGCTCTCAGCCACTCAGTCCCCAGCCTGTAGTGCTGCTTGGGGTTGTTGTGGCCAAAGTGCAGAACCCTGCACTTGGCCTTGTTCAATCTCATCCCATTGGTCTCTGCCCACCCATCCAGCCTGTTCAGGTCCCTCTGCAGGGCTCTCCTACCCTCCAAAAGCTCCACACCTGCTCCTAGCTTGGTGTCATCTGCAAACTTACTGATGTCCTGTGGAGTAATTAAAGGAAAGCCAGGTAAGTTTCAGATGGAAGTACAAAATACTCTTGTCTTTATTCCTCTGTGCCCACAAATTGTTTTTACAGTATTTATTTTGTTCAAGGTCAGGCTGTCTGTGAAAAGGGAAGGAATTCATTATGTGTGCAGAGAGATACACTCCAAAACATGTTTAGCATGACAAAGCTAACGCTGTGTGATTTTAACCTTGTTTCATTTAAAAGCTTAACCAAAAAAACTAAAGAGACAAGAAAATCAGGGCCTCACTGGAATTCCTCACAGGCAATTTGCTGTGCAACAGCTTCAGTTGCTTGCATAAAAGGTGTGTGGGTGCCATCAGCATGGCTTCACTAAGGGCAAATCCTTCCTGGCAAACCAGGTGGCCTGCTATGAACAGGTCACGACATGAGGGGTGAGTAACTGATGTCATCTACCTGGACCTGAGCAAAGCCTTTGGAGCTGTCCTGCACCACATCCTGGACTCCAAGCTGGTGACACATGGGTTTGATGGGTGGAGCATGAGATGGATAAAGAAGTGGCTTGATGGCTGCACCCAAAGAGTAGCTGCCAATGGCTCCATGGCCAAGTGGAGGTCAGGGACAAGTGGAGTCCCTCAAGGATCAGTCCTGGGACTATTGACAAGGTCTGGGAATGACAGGATGAGGAGGAATGAGTTTGAACTGGCAGAGGGGAGATTTAAACTGGATGTTAGGAAAGGGTTGTTTGCAGTGAGGGTGGTGAGACACTGGCACAGGTTGCCCAGGGAAGTTGTGGAGCACAGAATCACCCAATGTGATCTTTGATCACGTTGGGTGATTCTGTGCTCCACAACCTCCCTGGTGGTGTTCAGGACCAGCTTGGATGAGGCCTTGAGCAATCTGTTCTAGTGGGAAGTGTCCCTGCCTATGGCATGGGGTTGGAACTGGCTGATTCATGATGTCCCTTCCAACCTAAACCATTCCATGATCCTATGATTTCAGAAGAGCTGTTCACATCACGCTGCCTCCCATCCTATCTTCGCTGCAGAGACCACAAGTGACACTGTGTGTACAAATGGCATCTCACTCTGAGCTCCTGCTCTTCAATCTTAATGGTTCTTTCCAAGAAAGAGCTCTAATAGTTCATTGAATCTGTGTTTAGTCTGCAGGCTCCCTGGAGCTACTATGAATCCAATTAGTGGCTGCAGATCAGGACAGAAACGCGAAGGACTTTGTGCTGTATTGACTTAATATATCATAAAGGCTATGTCTGTTGCCTGGACAGGCTATGATTCATCCAAGGGGTTTGGTGCATTCCAGTTGCACAGTGCAGCTTTTACCATGATGAGAGACATCCTGCAGTGTGCCAGGAGACTGATCCCAGCTGACTGATCAGGGATGAGCTCATTGCTGCCTACAACTACCTGAAGGGAGGCTGTAGCCAGGTGGGGTTGGGCTCTGCTGCCAGGCAAGCAGCAACAAAAGAAGGGGACACAGTCTCAAGTTGTGGCAGGGCAAGTCTAGGCTGGATGTTAGGAGGGAATTCTTGTCAGAGAGAGTGATTGGCATTGGAATGGGCTGCCCAGGGAGGTGGTGGAGTTGCCATCCCTGAAGGTGTTCAAGCAAAGCCTGAATGAGTTACTTAGTGCCATGGTCTGGTTGATTGGCTGGGGCTGGGTACTACTTTGGACTGGATGAGTTTGGAGGTCTCTTCCAACCTGCTTGATTCTGTGATTCTATAATTACCTGTGAATAAATTCCTCAGGAAATAAAATGCTCCAGATAATTATTAGTACATACCATATGTTTTCAACAGCTTCCAAACAGAAGGCTGTATAAGTATACAGCTGGGTCAAGAGTTGCTCAGTCACACACACACAGATTCAGTACCTGCCAGAATACTCATTTAATGGATAGTTAAAACAATTGCAGCCATCCCAGGGAGGTGGTGGAAGCCTCATCCCTGGAGGTGTTTAAGGCCAGGCTGAACGAGGCTCTAGACAGCCTGATGTAGTGGGAGATGCCCCTGTCCATGGCAGGGGAGTTGGAACTAGATGATCCTTGTGGTTCCTTCCAGCTCTGCCTGATTCTGTGATTCTGTGAACTTCTGGAATTTATTTCCAAAGTCATTTAACTCCCTGATCCTAACATACCTAAAAAGATGTTTACCTACAAGACCTATGGACAAGGTAATGACAGGAGGAGGAGGAAGAATGGGTTTGAACTGGCAGAGGGGAGATTTAGACTGGATGTTGGGAAGAAGCTCTTTGCAGTGAGGGTGGTGAGACACTGGCACAGGTTGCCCAGTAAGGTTGTGGAGCACAGAATCACCCAATGTGATCAAAGATCACATTGGGTGATTCTGTGCTCCACAACCTCCCTGGAGCTGTTCAAGGCCAGGTTGGATGAGTCCTTGAGCAACCTATTCTAGTGGGAGGTGTCCCTGCCTATGGCATGGGGCTGGAACTGGCTGAGCTTTGATGCCCTTTCCAATCTAACCCATTCTATGATTCCACACCTGGAACATTCAGCTTAACCAGGTGCAACTTCAATCCTAGTGATAAGCTGACCTGCCTCAGAGCTCAGCACATCCCTGGGGGAGTGCAAAGTGACACAGTTGCATCCTTTGGGATAGAACTCTTATTTTTCCTTACCAAGCACAGCCTAGCACAGGCAAGCTTGCCCCAGAAGTTGCAATCCCAAATGGATGCGTCAGCTGCTGTCTCTCAGCTTGCAGGGCTGTAATCACAACTGCTTGGATGTGCCAGAAGAGTTTGGAATATTTACAGCTTTCCAGTGCAGCTGGAAGGAAACGATTACAAGTGAAATACAAACATGCAGTCTCATACACAAGTCCAGGGGAGAAGCACAAATAGGTGCCCAGGCATTCAGGTTCTCACCCGGAGCCAAACAGGTGAACAGGCGACTCAGAAGGGCTGCTGTGCTCCATGAAATTGATTCCCCAAGCTAGAGGCATGGGGCTAAATTGAAACAAGATTTAGCCTTCTGTGGGGTTGATCTGGTAGATAAGAGCTAAACATGAGCCAGCATGGCCCAGAGAGCCAATGGCATCCTGGTCTGGATCAGGAGCAGTATGGCCAGTAGGACCAAGGAGTGTCCCTGTGCTCAGCACTGCTCAGGCCACCCCTTGAGTGCTGTGTCCAGTTCTGGGCTCCTCAATTTCAGAGAGATGTTGAGGTGCTGGAAGATGTCCAGAGAAGGGCAATGAAGCTGGTGAGGGTCCTGGAGCAGAGCCCTGTGAGGAGAGGCTGAGGGAGCTGGGGGTGTGCAGCCTGCAGCAGAGGAGGCTCAGGGCAGAGCTCATTGCTGTCTGCAGCTGCCTGCAGGGAGGCTGTAGCCAGGTGGGGTTGGGCTCTTCTGCCAGGCAACCAGCAACAGAAGAAGGGAACACAGCCTCAAGTTGTTTCAGGGGAGGTCTAGGCTGGATGTGAGGAGGAAGTTGTTGTCAGAGAGAGTGATTGGCATTGGAATGGGCTGCCCAGGGAGGTGGTGGAGTCACCATGCCTGGAGGTGTTGAAGCCAAGCCTGGCTGGGGCACTTAGTGCCATGGTCTGGTTGATTGGATAGGGCTGGGTGCTAGGTTGGCCTGGATGATCTTGGAGGTCTTTTCCAACCTGCTCGATTCTATCATTCTATGATTTTATGATCTCTAGGGTTTGCCACTATCTTTTTGCAAGGTTTTTTTCTCATTCCTGAAATTGCACTACCAAATGCATCACCACATGGCCTGACCAAGTCATATTCTTTCATGAGGACAGTAAATACCTCCATTTCTTCTGACAATGTAGATAGTCTGAACTGTTCCTTTTTATTCCTGCTAGGTTTCTTTTCCTTCTGCTTCCTGGGAAATCAATGCTTGGAGGAGCAACCTATGTATCTCTGACTTATATGCAGTTCCATCTGAACAGCACTAAGCTTCTAGCAGAGGGATTGAAGGAACAAAAAAAAAGGTTCATTTAATTTACCCTGAGGGATAGCTAATTTTACAAATAAAGGCAATTTGGAAAGCACAAAGCAATATGCCAATATCTTAGTCACTCTCAAAAATAAAATGAAGTCCTTCTTGGTAGGAAAACAAATGTCAATGCTATCTACATTTGCATCCAGCAGCTATTCAGCAGTAGTTGATAGGCTGCTATATTGCTTTATTAAGAGTGTTAAAGCATTAAACACTCAGGGCTGGGCCAGATTTGGCCTATGACCAAAGTGGTCACTTGCCACTTACCAAGCAAGCTGACCAATACACAACAATCATAGAATAAGCCAGGTTGGAAGAGACCTCCAAGCTCAGCCAGGCCAACCTAGCATCCAGCCCTGACCAAGCAACCAGACCATGGCACTAAGTGCCCCAGCCAGGCTTTGCTTCAACACCTTCAGTGACAGTGACTCCACCACCTCCCTGGGCAGCCCATTCCAATGCCAATCACTTTCTCTGCCAACAACTTCCTCCTCACATCCAGCCTAGACCTTCCCTGCCACAGCTTGAGACTCTGTCCCCTTCTTCTGTTGCTGCTTGCCTGGCAGAAGAGCCCAACCCCACCTGGCTACAGCCTCCCTTCAGGGAGTTATAGATAGCAATGAGGTCTGCCCTGAGCCTCCTCTGCTGCAGGCTGCACACCCCCAGCTCCCTCAGCCTCTCCTCACAGGGCTCTGCTCCAGGCCCCTCACCAGCTTCGTTGCTCTTCTCTGGACACCTTCCAGCACCTCAACATCTCTCTTGAATGGAGGGGCCCAGAACTGGACACAGCACTCAAGGTGTGGCCTGAGCAGTGCTGAGCACAGGGGCAGAAGAACCTCCCTTGTCCTGCTGCCCACACTGCTCCTGAGCCAGCCCAGGATGCCATTGGCTCTGCTGCCCACCTGGGCACACTGCTGCCTCATATTCAGCCTACTGGCTATCAGTACCCCCAGGTCCCTTTCCTCTAGGCTGCTCTCAGCCACTCAGTCCCCAGCCTGTAGTGCTGCTTGGGATTGTTGTGGCCAAAGTGCAGAACCCTGCACTTGGCCTTTCCAACCTCAGCCACAGAGCTTAAACCATTCCCACCAATGGCCTGCATGCAGTTCAGAAATGCTAACTGACACAGGGCTGCTTAATGAAACCAACAACTGCCTTGGACATTATGCACCCATACATCAGATCAGAACAGAAGCTGCCCTTCAACCAAGAGGCTGTTAAGTAGCTGAAAAATGGATGTTTCTGTGAGTAGGATTGCAGGTCACTAAATTCAGCCAAGGCAGTTTTCTGAGTGATGCTGATGAGTATCTTTATTATGTATGAAAGTGACTGTGAGAGTAACTGCCTGAGAAAGGTGCATAATGGGTTCTCTGTCTATTGGCAGGACATGTCTAGGTAGGCTTCATCCAGGCACATCTGATGATTTCTTTCCAAATGCAGAGCCACACCATCAGCTGGGGTAGAGTGGGTGGTTTTTGTTGCCTGTCCCAATACACATCCACTGAACACTGCTGTGAGGATGCAGTAGGCAGTGCAGTAGTGACAACAGCTCCAGGAATAAGTGAGGAAAGAACAATCCTACTGGCATGAGCCAAAAAAATGTCAGATACCAGACACTCAACAGGAAAAGAGAAGAATGTTTGCTGTTCTGGCTGAGCCCTATTCAGAGACATTTGTACTTAAGCCAACAGCATCTTACTAAATGATTCTTTGATGTACAGAAACTGCCTACTGTGCGTAGATGTTCCCAGACTGATCTTGTAGCAGCTGGTCTGAGCATACCTTGTATATGTGCCACCCCTTTAGTGGTCATTTAGTGCTGTCCTCTGTACCTGTTACTTAGAATCATAGAATTATAGAATCAACCAGGTTGGAAGTGACCTACAAGATCCAGGCCAACCTAGCACCCAGTCCTAGACAATCAACCAGACCATGGCACTAAGTGCCCCAGCCAGGCTTTGCCTGAACACCTCCAGGGATGGCAACTCCATCACCTCCCTGGGCAGCCCATTCCAATGCCAATCACTCTTTCTGCCAACAACTTCCTCCCAACATCCAGCCTAGACCTGCCCTGCCACAACTTGACATTCTGTCCCCTTCTTCTCTTGCTGCTTGCCTGGCAGCAGAGCCCAACCCCACCTGGCTACAGCCTCCCTTCAGGTAGTTGTAGCCAGCAATGAGATCTTAATTGTGTAATGCAGTCTGTGTCTGTAGTATTTGCTCTGTCCACTTAAGACTCCTATAAGGCAATTCACTTGCTCGTTCCTGCTTGTGCTGCAAAGAATGAAGGCTAATTGCTGCCAGAGGATTGCTTTACTCTTTCTACAGCACATCAGCTGCACATCCCAGCCTCTATTACCTGGTGAGGCTGTCTGCTGGGGAGCAAATCCTTTTATGTCAACATGGTGGCTTCCCAGTGGCATTCCTACTGCAACCACAGAGACAGGCATGGAGCCTTTAGCGTTCAGATCCAAGCAGCAGAGAGCCATTTGCTGAAGATTTTGTTTAGGTAAGCAGAAAGTGAAGTAGAGCAAAGTGCTTTTCCTTGCAGGACAGAGCAAGACACGAGAAAGCAGATGTGTGCTTTGGGCACAGGAGGCTGCTTGGCTCCAACTAGGCTCAGTGGAGGGAATTTGCCAGATGCTACTCCACTTAACTCCCACTCAGAACCCATCCTGAGAGGAGGCTGTTTCTCCCCACTAGAACCTAGATGAGGCTTCCATGCCCTAAAGCCTCTGAGAACCATCTTTATGATCTCTATCTTCAGTCCCAGGGACTTTGGAGCTCAAAAAGTTACATCTGTGGAGCCATCCCTGGCACCTGGACCGGCATAAGGTTGGCCCAGGGGGTTTTGTTTCGCTTGAAGTGTGCTCTTCACCGAATCACATAGTTTCCCTTTGACTTAGCAGAGCCTCTTCAGCTCTCTGCAGCAAGCAGGTGTTCCTCCATATTTCCAGCCTGTGAACTCCTTGAAATCCTAAAATAATTTGTCATTTCATAAATAAGTTATAGGAGCTGTCACCACGAATCTGTCACCGCCTAGACAGCGGCGAACATGGCTCAGAAAGGCACCGGCACCGAAATCAGAACCAAGGCCATCTAAAAGCAATCTCATTCCCAGCTATGAGGCAACCCAATGCTTTAAATTGCTGGTCAGAAAACCAGCTGATAAACCAGGTCATTTTAAAAGATTGACCCAAAAGCTGATTTTGAAAGTTATCCTGTAAAGGTGCACACACCTCACAGGGTTGCTCTCTGGTGATCCAGCCACCACGAAAAGGCAATGCCACCTAGGAAGAAGAATTATAGATGCAGCAGGTAGTGATTAAAATCTTAGAAGCATAGAATCAATAAGGTTGGAAGAGACCTCCAAGCTCATCCTGTCCAACCTAAATGATGGGACAGGAGTAGATGTTGTTGATGCAAATACCAGACCATCCAAGCATGCACTTTGCATATTCTACATAGAGGAACATAGAATCAACCAGGATGGAAGAGACCTCCAAGCTCATCCAGGCCAACCTAGCACCCAGCCCTGGCCAATCAACCAGACCACGGCACTAAGTGCCCCAGCCAGGCTTGGCTGCAACACCTGTAGGGACAGTGACTCCACCACCTCCCTGGGCAGCCCATTCCAATGCCAATCACTCTCTCTGACAACAACTTCCTTCTAGCATCCAGCCTAGACCTACCCTGCCACAACTGCAGACTGTGTCCCCTTCTTCTCTTGCTGCTTTCCTGGCAGAAGAGCCCAACCCCACCTGGCTACAGCCTCCCTTCAGGTAGTTGTAGACAGCAATGAGCTCTGCCCTGAGCCTCCTCTTCTGCAGGCTGCACACCCCCAGCTCCCTCAGCCTCTCCTCACAGGGCTCTGCTCCAGGCCCCTCCCCAGCCTTGCTGCCCTTCTCTGGACACCTTGCAGCATCTCAACATGCTGCTTTCACTACTTTGTCCCCCTTTGCAGTGAAAACTGGCAGAACTGCTTGATGCATGTCATTTTTTTTGTGTAGAGAGCATGACAGACTGAGATGATCTTGCTTTTCTCTTTTTCTAAGGAGAAAGGGCAGCAAAGTAACAAGGCTCTCACTGGATTGGAGCTGAATATAGGAAGTAGCTGCCTGGCTCAGACATTGGCAGTGACCATCCATAGAGAAGAGGAAATGATGTAGGACTGAAGCAGCTCACGAGCTGTGGTGCCTGAAGTAATGAGTTACCCAATGGTGCAGGCTGAGCTCATTAATCCTGGATTTATTGGCAAGTTTGCAAGGCCCAGGTAGACCTTTGTTAGAAATTCAGCTGAGAGTGCAGTCTGATGCTGTGTCTGTAATGTTCTTGGAGCCCTCTGCAGTTTTAGATATGCTGGTTTGAGACAGTGATGTGTGCAGACCCATTTTTGGTGACAGCATGTCGAAGCTCAGAGGTAGTTGTGGCTTGAAGGCAAATGTTTACCACCTCACCTGCATGTCCCTTCCCCCCCACTTTGCAGAAGAGTAGCCTCGCAGGCTGGATGCTGCTAATTTCATACTGCAGGCTTTGAACCTGCGTGCAGGTACAGGCTGTGGCT
Source organism: Pogoniulus pusillus (assembly GCF_015220805.1). NCBI lineage: Eukaryota > Metazoa > Chordata > Aves > Piciformes > Lybiidae > Pogoniulus > Pogoniulus pusillus. Next base: position 29,128,309 of record NC_087276.1, on the reverse strand, counting down.
CACAGAACAGCAGCAGAATGGAGTGGATGGGAAGGAGCTGTTTAACTGTTCTGCTTTCAGAGTCTGATTTCACACCTGAGTGTTATGATAGACCAAAGTCCCTCATTACAGGACCGAGTCCAGAACTTAATACACTTAATGCTCACTTTATATACTTACAAGATAGGCTGATTTCTGCATAGAACAACTTCCAAGCTCACTTGGATTGACACTAAATGAAGGGACAGAATGAATGCTTGTAAGACCTCATTCCCTATGCCGTTGCATGGTGGTGGGGCAGGGCTGACTTCAGCAGTTGTACTGTCACACTATCAGCCTGTCAAAGGCAGGATCAGTCTCCTATGCTTTTCGTGAGGGCATACAGGAATATCCTCATTAATGCATCTGTCTTTCAGACACTACCCTGCACTATCATCTTTGAAACATCTGGGCTTGGGGAATGTCAAAACTCAGGATATGGGTGCAGAGAGTTATTCTGTAAGCTGCACTGGAACTGATTAACCTATCAATCTTCATTATTCAGCTACTGGAATGGAGACACCTACTTCTCCTGGGGGTTTACCTGGAGTAAGATCAAAAGGAGGCTGCCTTCTCCCTTCTTTGCATGGAAGCTCAGGATCTGTTTTGACCAGTGACCTGAGAACTGAATAAATAAAGCTATGAAGTGACCCAAATAGTTGGAGGGATTCCCCTGTGATTAAGGTGGGAAGCGCTTGAAAGATGAAGAGTTGCACCCATGCTCAAGTGAGAGAGGTCCCAATTAATTATTTAGAGCAGCTGAAAGCTCATTAAATATTTAACACAGATTTATCTCTCGGTGATTGTGCAGGCACCACAATGTGGAGGCTTTCACTCTGCCAAATGAAACCCTTCAGATTTTCACCTCCCAGCTTGCTAGTGCTGGCTCAGTGAGACAAGTGCATCCTTTCCTTCCTTCCTTCCTTCCTTCCTTCCTTCCTTCCTTCTTTCCTTCCTTCCTTCCTTCCTTCCTTCCTTCCTTCCTTCCTTCCTTCCTTCCTTCCTTCCTTCCTTCCTTCCTTCCTTCCTTCCTTCCTTCCTTCCTTCCTTCCTTCCTTCCTTCCTTCCTTCCTTCCTTCCTTCCTCTTCCCCAAGCACCCACAGAAAATTGCCTTTGACTGCTGGTGATGCACACTGGCAAAGTGCTTGCAGCATTGGAACTGCTGCTGTGGGGCAGTTGTGCTAACTCGCAGCGCATTGGAGCTGCTGCTTTGCAAGACTACAACCAATTGCCTCTGGTAGACAATGTCGAGTTTGCAGCACAGGCTCCACTCCTCTCCCCACTCTGGGAAGATATGGTTGTGAAGCCAGCACCTGGCAGAGCCTGCATGGACTGCCCTCCCGGTATCCTGTAGAGCAGTTAACATTATAGAGTCATAGAATCAACCAGGTTGGAAGAGACCTCCAAACTCATCCAGGCCAACCTAGCACCCAGCCCTGGCCAATCAACCAGACCATGGCACTACGTGCCTCATCCAGGCTTGGCTTCAACACCTCCAGGAACAGTGACTCCACCACCTCCCTGGGCAGCCCATTCCAATGCCAATATCTCTCTCTGCCAACAACTTCCTCCTAACATCCAGTCTGAACCTCCCCTGACACAACTTGAGGCTCTGTCCCATTGTTCTATTGCTGCTTGCCTGGGAAAAGAGCCCAACCCCACCTGGCTACATCCACCCTTCAGGTAGTTGCAGACAGCAATGAGCTCTGCCCTGAGCCTCCTCTGCTGCAGGCTGCACACCCCCAGCTCCCTCAGCCTCTCCTCACAGGGCTCTGCTCCAGGGCCCTCACCAGCCTTGCTGCCCTTCTCAGGCCACCTTCCAGCACCTCAACATCTCTCTTGAACTGAGGAGCCCAGAACTGGACACAGTTCCTTCCACTGTATCACTGTGGTGAGTAGAAAATTTCTTGGTGAATGAGAGAAGAGAATTTTACAGGCCCAGTCTGAGACCCAGAGGTGAGGCTAAAAACATGGTCATCCATCTATCCATCCATCCATCCATCCATCCATCCATGCTGGGATAGATGCTGCCCTGAATGACATCTATTTTTCACTCCATTTCTCTTCTTGGGACTGTATTCCTCTGGGTTTCCTTCCCTGACTCTCAGTTTCCAGACCTGGGCAGCCAGAGCTTTGCAGCATGCAGACTGTTTAAGATGTCCCAGAGCCAGAAGCTTCCTTGGGCAGAGGTGAGTGTTGCTGCAGGGGCAGCTCTGCAGCCCAGCCCCTTGCCATCTCTGGTGAGCTGCAGGTACCCACAGCCCTTCAGTCTGTGCTGCCTTAAATAACCAGTGCTGCAACCTGGGAGCTGTTCTGAAGCAATTTAGCTCAGATCTCACCAATTTTGTGCACACTGCCTCAGAGCTAGGTCTGGGCCACTGCCCTTTTCTTTGAAGTCCACTGCAGTTGTGATTTTCTTTAATCATTGCTGTGAAAGTGACTGAAATGTTTTTTTCTCATAGGTTTGTAAGCACACAGGTCTAAGAAGGCTGAGAACTCCAGTGAAGGAGTAGTGTCTGACCTTATCTTCACTTGGTTAGGATTAAAGTAACATTAAGTAGGTCAAAAATTTGTTCTAACTCCCTTGAAAGACTAATGAGGAGGGAGCAATATTATTCCACTACTCTTATTGACATACCTGGTACAAGAAATGACTGTGAGGGAGATTTGCCAGCCAGCTTGGTGAGCATGTAGGGATCTAAACATTCCAGACAGTGCTGTGGGTTTCTAAGCCTGCTTCTCCTTTCCCTTAGTTTCTAATGATTACATTTAATAGCTAATAATAGAATCATAGAATCAAGCAGGTTGGAAGAGACCTCCAAGATCATCCAGGCCAACCTAGCACCCAGCCCTATCCAGTCAACCAGTCCATGGCACTAAGTGCCCCAGCCAGGCTTGGCTTCAACACCTCCAGGGACAGTGACTCCACCACCTCCCTGGGCAGCCCATTCCAATGCCAGTCACTCTCTCTGACAACAACTTCCTCCTAACATCCAGCCTAGACCTCCCCTGCCACAACTTGAGGCTGTGTCCTCTTGTTCTGTTGCTGGTTACCTGGCAGCAGAGCCCAACCCCACCTGGCTACAGCCTCCCTTCAGGTAGTTATAGACAGCAATGAGGTCACCTCCAAAACCACCCAGAAAACTATTACAAAAGAGCCCACAAAAGAGAATCTTCTCTTTCTCCACCATCTCTGAACAGAAAGGTCACAGAAAAAGAGAAAGTGGGTTTCCTAAAGTGGGATTCTTCCCAATTCCTGGGGATTCCCAGCACTGCTCTGTATGCTGAGCCACAACAGAGAAAGAAACAACTCTTCCTTATGTTCCTCTGCTGCTTGAGGTGGTTTCTTTATCTACAAGGCTTTGTTATCAAAACTTATTTAGGAAGCAGATCTCTGAGGCACTTGTTATGAATTAGGCAAAATTAATAATGGATGTTAATATTGACATCCAGGTGAAGATTGTTAATAACTATGGTAATTGTTTATTAACATTAAATCAGAGAATCATAGAATGGGTTAGGTTTGTAGCCAGGGGGGGTTGGGCTCTTCTGCCAGGCAAGAGAACAAGGGGACACAGTCTCAAGCTGTGGCAAGGGAGGTCTAGGCTGGATGTTAGGAGGAAGTTGTTGTCAGAGAGAGTGATTGGCATTGGAATGGGCTGCCCAGGGAGGTAGTGGAGTTGTTATTCCTGCAGGTGTTGAAGCCAAGCTTGGATTGGGCACTTAATGCCATGGTCTGGTGGATTGGCCAGGGCTGGGTGCTAGGTTGAAGTGGTTGGTTTCTTCCAACCTGGCTGACTCTGTGATTCTATGACTCTGTGATCCTATGATTCTGTATAAACTCAGTTATGATAACTGCTGAACAACAGTAACCTTGGGAAGTAACTACCTGGCCCAGACATGGGCAGTGACCATCCATAGGAAGAGGAAATGATGTAGGAGCGAAGCAGCTCACGAGCTGTGGTGCCTGAAGTAATGAGTTACCCAATGGTGCAGGCTGAGCTCATTGATCTTGGATTTATTGGCAAGTTTGCAAGGCCCAGGTAGACCTTTGTTAGAATGGGCTGCCCAGGGAGGTGGTGGAGTTGCTGTCCCTGGAGGTGTTTGAGAAAAGCCTGGGTGGGGCACTTAGTGCCATGGCCTGGTTGAACAGGGCTGGGTGATTGGTTGGAGTGGATGAGCTTGGAGGTCTTTCCAATCTGGTTGATTCTATGATTCTAAGGTGAGCTGGATGAACATCAAATCCATTGGATACCCTTCTGGGCTCTTAAGTCTTGGATGACATGGAGAACATAAACAAGGACCTATTATTCCTCCTTTCTCACAGTACATGGACTGCTTCCTGTAGTGAGAAGATTTTTGGTGAGTAGCTAAATTAACCTCCCCCAAAGCCAAGCTGAATATTTCAATGCTCTGAAAGTGGTAACTAGGGAAAGCAACTGTCCAAGGCTTGCATTTTTCATCTGCAATATCACTGTATGTTTTGATCCTTTGGCTCAGCTCACGATATAATGGAGCATAACTGATGTAACTTGGCTTGATGTGTCTCCTTGTTCTACATACTGGAACAGGATCTGCAGAAACCTTTGAAATTACACAGATTTTTTTTTTTCCCAGACATCTATTTTAAGGATCAGTAACTTCAAACAAGCAGAGCACTTAGGCATATTTTGTAGGCTCATTTCCCGCAATCATGCATGGGTCATGGCTCAATCCTCATCACAAAGCATACATGGGAGCCTGATTACAGGAGGGGGCAGTGGAGGAAGGATATAGGAAGGAAAAGAAAATTACCAGGGTTTTATAAGAGAGCCCAGAGATCTTACACCCAGCAAGTAAATCTTTGATGCTAATTTAGAAGAGAGAAGATTTGTTTGTTCTTTATTTATTTGCAACTTTTAAGGAGGGTACTCAGGTGGGGTTGGGCTCTTCTGCCAGGCAAGCAGCAACAGAACAAGGACACAGTCTCAAGCTGTGCCAGGGGAGGTCTAGGCTGGATGTTAGGAGGAAGTTGTTGTCAGAGAGAGTGATTGGCATTGGAATGGGCTGCCCAGGGAGGTGGTGGAGTCGCCATGCCTGGAGGTGTTCAGGCAAAGCCTGGCTGAGGCACTTAGTGCCATGGTCTGGTTGATTGGATAGGGCTGGGTGCTAGGTTGGCCTGGATGAGCTTGGAGGTCTCTTCTAACCTGGTTGATTCTATGATTCTAAGAGGCAAAACAAAGCTGATGATCAAAATAGCTGTTAGGGGGATTGATGCCACTGCTCAGCACTCTGTGTCCCTGTGTGACACGAAGGACAGGCTTTGGGAGAGCCAGCTGTCTTGGCAGTTTTATGAGAGCAGCAGCTAAATGAAATGTTTCTTAATTAATTACTGAATTTCTTAGTGCTTTGTAATGTGGCTTTGAACAGAAATGGAGGCCTATGAATTATTTGTGGGTGAGAAGGAGCAGAGTGGCTTTGCTTGGCCATACACACAGCTGCTGTCAGATGAGCTGGGTTAGTGGGAGGATCCTGGAGTTTCACTTGAGGTAGATATACATCAGTATTCCACAAGAATCATAGAAACATGGAGTTGTCAGGATTGGAAGAGACCTCAAGGATTATCTAATTCCAACTCCCCTGCCGTGGGCAAGGACACCTCACACTAGATCAGGTGCTCAGAGCCACATCCAGCCTGGCCTGAACACCTCCAGGGACAGCAACTCCACCACCTCCCTGGGCAGCCCATTCCAATGCCAATCACTCTCTCTGGCAAAAACTTCCTAGCAACATCCAGCATAGACCTGCCCTGACACAACTTCAGACTGTCCCCTTCTTCTGTTGCTGTTTGCCTGGCAGCAGAGCCCAACCCCACCTGGCTACAGCCTCCCTTCAGGTAGCTGCAGACAGCAATGAGCTCTGCCCTGAGCCTCCTCTGCTGCAGGCTGCACACCCCCAGCTCCCTCAGCCTCTCCTCACAGGGCTCTGCTCCAGGCCCCTCCCCAGCCTTGCTGCCCTTCTCTGGACACCTTCCAGCACCTCAGCATCTCTCTTGATATAAATGCTTGTTGTAAATGCTTGAGATGTTTTCCCACAGGGCACCCCTGCTTGATTTGCCTAACTTGGGCAGTGTGAGAGGCTACACATGAGCCTGGGCACTGTTAAGGTGCTATGTTCTCTGAACTCTGACATGATACCAGTCTTGTCTTACTGGGCAGCTGATAACTGCCTAGGGTGTTCCCAAGGCCTCTGTAAGCACAGAAAGAGCTGAAAAGGGCAGGCTGAACACTTCAGCAACCTGGTTGGTAAATTACAAACTCAAATATTTTGATTTTTAAGCTGAGTTTCATCTCCCTACTGTGGAAAGCCTGCTCCTCCCTAGCTGTAACACTCAGATGCCCTTCTGCAGACCAACCCCAGCTCTCCATCCTGCAGCCTCCCACAGACATATGCACAGCCATCACGTACCATGTGTAATTGCCTTTCAAACCTGCCTTATCTTGGCATGGACTTGTCATTGGTTTATCTCTGCTCAGGAGAAATGCAGACCTAATCTTATTGCTGGATGCACTCAGAGCAAGCAATCTCCTTAATGGCCACCCTCAAGGGATTTCTACCCATGGATCAATTTGCTAATTGGAACACAGCTACATAATACATGAACATATTCCTCCAATGGCACAGCTGTTCCCATGCTCTTGTGTCTTGCACATCTCATGCAAAAGAAGAAAGTCCAGGAAGAGAGAAAGAAAGAAAGAGAGAGAGAGAGAAAGGGAGAGAGAAAGAGAAAAAGAGAGAAAGAGAGAAAGAGATTAAGAAAGGAAGAGAGAGAGAAAGAGAGAAAGAGAGAGAGGAAGGAAGGAAGGAAGGAAGGAAGGAAGGAAGGAAGGAAGGAAGGAAGGAAGGAAGGAAGGAAGGAAGGAAGGAAGGAAGGAAGGAAGGAAGGAATAGGATGGGAGGGAGGGAGGAAAGAAAGAAGGAAGACGATGGGAGGGAGGGAGGAAGGAAAGAAGGAAAGAAGGAAAGAAGGAAAGAAGGAAAGAAGGAAAGAAAGAAAGAAAGAAAGAAAGAAAGAAAGAAAGAAAGAAAGAAAGAAAGAAAGAAAGAAAGAAAGAAGGAAGATGGGAGGGAGGAAGAAAGAAAGAGGAAGGAAGGAAGGAAGGAAGGAAGGAAGGAAGGAAGGAAGGAGAAAGAGAGAAAGAGAATGAAAGAGTAAGAGAGAAAGAAAGGGAGAGAGAAAAGAAAGAGAAAGAAAGGAAGAGAAAGATTAAGAAAGAGGAAGGAAGTAAGAGAGGGAGGAAGGAAGGGAGGGAGGGAGGAAGGAAGGAAGAAAAGAAAAAAAGAAAAGAAAAGAAATGGAAAGGAAAGGAAAGGAAAGGAAAGGAAAGGAAAGGAAAGGAAAGGAAAGGAAAGGAAAGGAAAGGAAAGGAAAGGAAAGGAAAGGAAAGGAAAGGAAGCAGACCTGGGTAGCCAGTAAGAATAGTTTTCCCTGTTCTTAGTGCAATGCACTGAGCTCTCTGTGCTCTTTGTCACAGCATAGCAAATTCTATCAGAGGACCCCCCTAGCTTGCTGGCTGCACTCCACTTCCACAGCAGTTGGAGCTACGTAGCCTTTAAGAACTAAATTATGTTCACTTCTTTGGTGAGTGCAAAATACCCTACTAAGAGTGTAATAGCTTAAAGGCTTCCCAATCAATTTGACTTCATCATTTGTGTATCTGAACTACACTTCAGTCACACCTGACATAGAGGACAGTTAGTGAATGAGTCACTACAGAGGCTGAGTGAACCACTGCCAGTGAAACCTGAACCAAGCAAACCTGCCTGGTTTCAAAGTGTGGGAAGCTTTCAGTGAGTCTGGGCTGAGTTTCCAACAAACTTCAATTTAATTATATCCAAGCCCCAGCAAAATGAAATACATGTTTACAGCACAGACCCAAGACACAGTGTGCATAGCTCAATTTGGAGTTTGGTGGATTGCCTTCAGATTCATTCCACCTCTGGCAGATTCATTACACCTCTGATCCAAAGGGATTTCTTCTGCTTTTCCCTCCCACTCTGCAGGCATGGCTGAGGCTCTTGTTGGACATGCATGAGAAATTAGTGAGCAAGTATTTTCCAGTTTCACCTATTTGTAGCTGCAAGCCATGCAGGTGCACAGGAGGTTTTGCACAATGACACCTCTGGGCACTGCTGGGCAGCGAGGCAGAATGGGAGGGAAATGCCTGCTGGAATTCAAAAAGTGAATAAAGATGATTAAAAGTAAAAGAGCAGCCAGAATTGGCCATTTGGTGTGTCTGATTGTCAACAGGTCCCAGATCACTCAGAACCTCATATCACCTCCTCAGCTCCCCTCAGATGTCTTACCCAAGGCTGCCAAATGTTCTGCCTCTGCCAGTGTGATGGGAAACAGGCTGCAATGAAAACAGAGACACTCATGGCTCTGTGTTCTCACTGCACTTAGCCTGGAGTTCAGCTGCTTCAGGGCAGACAGAGACACTCATGGCTCTGTGTTCTCACTGCACTTAGCCTGGAGCTCAGCTGCTGCAGGGCAGGCAGAGACACTCATGGCTCTGTGTTCTCACTGCACTTAGCCTGGAGCTCAGCTGCTGCAGGGCTGCAGGGCAGGCAGAGACACTCATGGCTCTGTGTTCTCACTGCACTTAGCCTGGAGCTCAGCTGCTGCAGGGCTGCAGGGCAGGCAGAGACACTCATGGCTCTGTGTTCTCACTGCACTTAGCCTGGAGCTCAGCTGCTGCAGGACTGCAGGGCAGGCAGAGACACTCATGGCTCTGTGCTCTCACTACACTTAGCCTGGGGCTCAGCTGCGGCAGGGCTATAGGATAGGTTGTTCCCTGCTCTTCTCACCAAGAATGGAAATTCTGAGGCACACAGGTATTGTGGCAGTTAGGTGTGAAGCAGGGGACACCTCTGGTCAGCTAGGGAGACCAAAGCCTGGAGTGTGTCAGCTCATCTGAGGCTGTTTAGATCACTCTGTCATTGAAGAGCTGTTCTGCAGCATTGCAGGTGCTACCAAGGCCAAGACTGAGAAAAAGACCTCATATGAGTGATAAGACCCCAAGTCTGAATTGTGATGGCAATTCACCATCAGACCTGCTTCTTTAGGGACGTGGAGGATTAGTCACTGCTTGCAGTCCCCAGATCAGATCAGATCTTTCCAATACACAAGCTGCATTTCAAAGAAAACAGCTAACTAAAGCAGGCAGGAAAGATGGCAGGCTTGGGAGGGTGACTGATGGGTAGGGAGATTTCTTTGGAGCTTGCCATTCAATTGCTTCATTTATATGTAATTAAGCATGAAATTAGGTTTACAATTCTGTTAGACAACTGTGTGAGACATATTAGCTCATAAGACAGACTGAGCTGAAGCAATTATTAATTAATTATTATTATTATGTGGTTGGTTTTTGTTCAGTTTTAATGAGATTGTGCTCCCAAACTCTGAGCATTTTAATTCATACAAATACCACTCTGATTGGCTACTGTGAAAGTGATGGAACAGGAGTATCTCATCCAAGGAGGCACTTTGCATAATCTACATAGAGGAAGATAAAATCAACCAGGTTGGAAGAGCTCACCCACTCCAGCCTAGCTCCCAGACCTGCCCAATCAACCAGACCATGGCACTAAGTGCCCCAGCCAGGCTTTCCTCAAACACCTCCAGGGACGGTGCCTCCACCACCTCCCTGGGCAGCCCATTCCAATGCCAATCACTCTCTCTGTGAAGAACTTCCTCCTAACATCCAGCCTAGACCTCCCCCACTACAACTTGAGACTCTGTCCCCTTCTTCTGTTGCTGCTTGCCTGGCAGAAGAGCCCAACCCCACCTGGCTACAACCTCCCTTCAGGCAGCTGCAGACAGCAGTGAGCTCTGCCCTGAGCCTCCTCTTCTGCAGGCTGCACACCCCCAGCTCCCTCAGCCTCTCCTCACAGGGCTCTGCTCCAGGCCCCTCCCCAGCCTTGCTGCCCTTCTCTGGACACCTTCCAGCACCTCAACATCTCTCTTGAATTGAGGAGCCCAGAACTGGACACAGCACTCAAGGGGTGGCCTGAGCAGTGCTGAGCACAGGGGCAGAATGACCTCCCTTGTCCTGCTGCCCACACTGCTCCTGAGCCAGCCCAGGATGCCATCTCAGACCTTTTTGAGAGCCAAACAATCCACTTTTTAATTTATTTTTTTAAGTAGATTTTTTTTTGCCTTCTCCTTTTGTCTTTCTTTTCCCTCTGTGTGCAGCTGACCACAAGGTTTCACTCACTGAGAAGAGAGGACTGAAGAAATCAGACAAATACTTTGCCTTTGCCCCAGGCAAACAGTGGTTTGCTGTACTTCTGAGCACTCCATTCACCTCTAATTACACCTCCCCTGCAATCCTGCGAGAAGGAGCAGTGTAGGTCATTAGCTGTCCTAAATGAATGTGCAGCTGAGTAGCTAACAAAGGGATTAGCACTTGACGTTGAGAGCATTGCATGCTGAAGGAGAGGGTCAGTGGGTGGCTGCCTATTACACAAAACCAACTGCCTCCCAGTCCTGGGAGAAGCTGATGTCCCCAGGCTGTGTTTACTGCAGAGAAGCACTCTCTCTCAACTCTTACCCCTTTGCTTCATCTGCCTTTGCACGAAACAAGGAGGAGACTCATTCCTTGGCAGGGCATGGAGGAGAGCTGAGGGCTTGGGCAGCAAGAAGTGGCAAGGACTGAGTGGAGAACATGAAAATGGATCCATAGAATCAAGCAGGTTGTGGAGTGTGCTCTGGAAACATTCAAAGCTCACCTGGATAGAGTCATAGGATCATAGAATCAAGCAGGTTGTGGAGTGTGCTCTGGAAGCATTCAAAGCTCACCTGGATAGAGTCATAGGATCATAGAATCAAGCAGGTTGTGGAGTTTGCTCTGGAAGCATTCAAAGCTCACCTGGATAGAGTCATAGGATCATAGAATCAAGCAGGTTGTGGAGTTTGCTCTGGAAACATTCAAAGCTCACCTGGATAGAGTCATAGGATCATAGAATCAAGCAGGTTGTGGAGTGTGCTCTGGAAGCATTCAAAGCTCACCTGGATAGAGTCATAGGGTCATAGAATCAAGCAGGCTGTGGAGTGTGCTCTGGAAACATTCAAAGCTCACCTGGATAGAGTCATAGGATCATAGAATCAAGCAGGCTGTGGAGTGTGCTCTGGAAGCATTCAAAGCTCACCTGGATAGAGTCATAGGGTCATAGAATCAAGCAGGATGTGGAGTTTGCTCTGGAAGCATTCAAAGCTCACCAGGATAGAATCATAGAATCCTAGGATCATAGAGTCAAGCAGGTTAGAAGAGACCTCCAAGCTCATCCAGTCCAACCTAGCACCCAGCCCTGGCCAATCATTGATACATTCCTGTGTGACCTGCTCTAGGTGATGCTGCTCTGGTAGGGGGGCTGGACTAGATGAGCTTTCAGGGTCCCTTCCAACCTCTAACATTCCATGATCCTGTGACTTCAACACAGTCACTAGGCAGAATAGGAGGCTGAGCTGGGAGGTTGTGGCCATTGCTTTCAGCAGGGTGCTGCTGCTGAATGACTGGATTGTGTTGGCTACATTAGCATAATGCCACACGGAATATCCTGTTTAGCAGTGAGGCTTATCTTACAGTGAGGAAAGATTTTGGGTAAGACTTCCTGCTGGAATAAATACTCATCACTCTATTGAAGTCATTGCAGCTGCTACGATTCAAATGGGCTGAGATTCCTTTGCTTGTCTTGAAGCAGAGACAAAGACAAAGCAATGAAATGATTGAGGAGCATTTAGCACATGTTTGGAGTTGAGCAGAAAAGGCCTTTATGTTGGACTTGGTTCAGAGCAGGATGCATTCTCCTTTTGTGCTCTACCTTGAGCTGGCTGCGATGCAAAACCTGTGCTCTAATGCAGGGCTGACACCATTTCCAGCCAAGATCACACTGAGGATTTTCAGGTGAGCAGGCTCTGGGGCTGGCTTAGAATCAGAATCATAGAATCAACCAGGTTGGAAGAGACCCCCAAGCTCAGCCAGGCCAACCTAGCACCCAGCCCTGTCCAGCCTGTGAGACCATGACACTAAATGCCAGGTGGGGTTGGGCTCTGCTGCCAGGCAAGCAGCAACAGAACAAGGGGACACAGTCTCAAGCTGTGGCAGGGGAGGTCTAGGCTGGATGTTAGGAGGAAGTTCCTGGCAGAGAGAGTGATTGGCATTGGAATGGGCTGCCCAGGGAGGTGGTGGAGTCACTGTCCCTGGAGGTGTTGAAGCAAAGCCTGGGTGAGGCACTTAGTGCCATGGTCTGGTTGACTGGATGGGGCTGGGTGCTAGGTTGGGCTGGATGATCTTGGAGGTTTCTTCCAACCTGGTTGATTCTATGACTCTATGACCTCCAGGGACAGCAACTCCACCACCTCCCTGAGCAGCCCATTCCAATGCCAATCACTCTCTCTGACAACAACTTCCTCCTCACATCCAGCCTAGACCTCCCCTGCCACAACTGCAGACTCTGTCCCCTTCTTCTCTTGCTGCTTGCCTGGCAGGAGAGCCCAACCCCACCTGGCTACAACCTCCCTTCAGGTAGCTGTAGACAGCAATGAGCTCTGCCCTGAGCCTCCTCTTCTGCAGGCTGCACACCCCCAGCTCCCTCAGCCTCTCCTCACAGGGCTCTGCTCCAGGCCCCTCACCAGTCTTGCTGTTTTTCTCTGGACACCTTCCAGCACCTCAACATCTCTCTTGAATTGAGGAGCCCAGAACTAGACACAGCACTCCAGGTGTGGCCTGAGCAGTGCTGAGCACAGGGGCAGAATAACCTCCCTTGTCCTGCTGGCTTCTCTTTGGCTGTTCTAACCTTGCCAAAAAATGCAGGGTGGAAAACCTTTTGATCTGTTTAGGAAAGAACTGTGTCATTTCATTGCAAGTTAGAGCAGTCATTTAGCTGGGCTGTACACAGATAAGCTTTGACATCTTTATCTCAATCCCAAGACTTTAGAGCAAGAATTTTAAGTTATCTAATCAGTCAGAGAGAGGAAAATACCACAATGAAACATAACTAAGGCTGAGAAAAGCCACAGTAGCAGTGAGGTGGTGCTAAGCATTGTGTGAGGCATGTTTCTGTCCAAACATCACATGCATTGTTGAGCATGAATCCACATTAGATCAGCCTGTGCTTTAAACATGTATTTGTTTACTAGATATGGGTGGAAGCAACTATTAAGCAGCTCTGGAGGACTAATACCAAAAGGGTTTTCATCTAGTGAGATATAGGACTTGTAGCCTGAACATGGCTGTTGAACAGCATCTAAGCAGTGGTGATAATACCTACACAACTCTGTTAGTGTTAACCTCTTTTATATGGAGTTTAGGTAGGAAGGGATCTCAAGGATCAGCCAGTTCCAAGCCCCTATCATAGGCAGGGACAGCTCCCACTAGAACAGGTTGCTCAAGGTCTCATCCAACCTGGCCTTGAACAACTCCAGGGAGGTTGTGGAGCACAGAATCACCCAATGTGATCACATTGGGTGCTTCTGTGCTCCACAACCTTCCTGGGCAACCTGTGCCAGTGTCTCACCCCTCTCACTGGAAAGAACTTCTCCCTAACATCCAGTTGAAATCCCCCCCCAGGAGGAAGTTGTTGCCAGAGAGAGTGATTGGCATTGGAATGGGCAGTCCAGGGAGGTGGTGGAGTTGCTGTGCCTGGAGGTGTTCAAGCAGAGCTTGGATGAGGCACTTAGTGCCATGGTCTGGTTGATTGGCCAGGGCTGGGTGCTAGGTTGGCCTGGAAGATATTGGAGGTCTCTTCCAACCTGCTTGATTCTATGATTTTGGTGTTTCGTTACGGTGCATGGGCAGAGCAGAGGAGGTGAGTACCTGGGACTGATGGACCTGTAACTGTCACCACCTCCTCAGTGCACATGGCCACTGGCTCAGCTGAGTGATTCACTGCCACACAAACAGGAGCTCTTTCTGTCGAGTGCAGTGGAGATATTCATCATACTCATGAGCAAAGACTGAAGGTGAGGACACAGAAGGGGTTATGGGAATAAAAGGAGATTTATTCACAAGCCAATGGCATCCTACAGACCATCATCCATTCACTATGGAATGCTCCTACTTCTTGTCTGATAAAGTGACATCTGGTAGTATATCTGCCTGATTACTTAGTTCTCTGCCTCAGTTGGAGCAATGTAATCTCTCTAATTGGTACACAGACTTTCTTTCCCCAGCATGGCTAAAACAGCAGAATCTGTGTCAAGATTCCTTCATGGTTGCTTTTGCTATCAGCTTCTGAAATCATGCAAAAAGAGTCTAATTTTGGGTTTATTCATTCAGAGTCACCACAGTCTTAGGAACAATATTTAGGGCTTACACGAGAAGGAAATAAAATGCCCTGATTAATTTTCTGCATCACTGAAATGGAGCTTCAGTCAAATGAGGAAGGCAGACATTGCTATGTCAGGGAGCCAGCCTAGAACCAAGCCTCCAGCACTGTTTGAGAGCAAAAGGTAGAATAAGAGAGTAGATGAGATGAAAATGCTCATTACAAGAGAGGTTTGGATGAGATAAGCAAATCCCCCTGTAATCTCAAATAAATCTCAAACAAAGTTTTGCTGCTATCTTCTCAGCCCATCTGAAGTCCATCATGCATTTTGTTTCTGAAAGCACCCCTCAATCTATTCTGATGCTTGTGCCACATCCAGTTGGCAGATGTCACTAGTGGTGTCCCCCAGATATCAGTGCTGGGGCCAGTCCTGTTCAATATCTGTATTGATGATCTGGATGAGGGGATTGTGATCATCATAAGTAAGTGTGCAGATGACACCCAGGTAGGAGCAGGTGTGGAGCTGTTGGAGGGTTGGAGAGCCCTGCAGAGGAACCTGGCCAGGCTGGATGGGTGAGCAGAGGCCAATGGGATGAGATTGAACAAGGCCAAGTGCAGGGTTCTGCACTTTGGCCACAACAACCCCAAGCAGCACTACAGGCTGGGGCCAGAGTGGCTGAGAGAATCCAGGCAGAGAGAGACTTGGGGATGCTGGTAGAGGGTAGCTGAACAGGAGCCAGCAGTGTGCCCAGGTGAGCAGCAGAGCCAATGGCATCCTGAGCTGGCTCAGGAGCAGTGTGGGCAGCAAGACAAGGGAGGTCATTCTGCCTCTGTGCTCAGCACTGCTCAGGCCACCCCTTGAGTACTGTGTCCAGTTCTGGGCTCCTCCATTCAAGAGAGATGCTGAGGTGCTGGAATGTGCTCAGAGAAGGGCAGCAAGGCTGGGGAGGGGCCTGGAGCAGAGCCCTGTGAGGAGAGGCTGAGGGAGCTGGGGGTGTGCAGCCTGCAGCAGAGGAGGCTCAGGGCAGACCTCATTGCTGTCTGCAGCTCCCTAAAGGGAGGCTGTAGCCAGGTGGGGTTGGGCTCTTCTGCCAGGCAAGCAGCAACAGAAGAAGGGGACAGAGTCTCAAGCTGTGCCAGGGGAGGTCTAGGCTGGATGTTAGGAGGAAGTTGTTGTCAGAGAGAGTGCTTGGCATTGGAATGGGCTGCCCAGGGAGGTGGTGGAGTCTGTGTGGCTGGAGATGTTGAAGCAAAGCCTGGCTGGGGCACTTAGTGCCATGGTCTGGTTGATTGGCCAGGGCTGGGTGCTAGGTTGGGCTGGATGATCTTGGAGGTCTCTTCCAACCTTGTTGATTCTATGATTCTATGATTCAGTGCTGCTTCCTTAAGGTATTAAATCCTTGAATCCTCTGCATCCTTACCCATGAGTTACCCAGCATTGTCAGCCATCAATATCACCCAAGTAAGACGATGAAGCAGCTTTGTTGGCTCTAGAGTAGCCTCACTTTACACTTCTGAGTATGATGAATTATTGTTTAAGGAGATGTATTCATAATTCTGCTCCTTCCAAGCAGGTGGTTGATATTTTGAGATCCCTGCCGTATCAGCACTATGTATATTTGGCACAGAAAATGCATGGATATTATAAATGCTGTATTTAATTGGGCCTTGCAAAGAAACCCTGTAAATCATAGTCAGCCCATCAAATGGAACAGGAAATTGATATGGTGAAGCATCCAACAGCATTACTTCTTTTTTGCCCCTGAAGGCTGGACAGAACTTTGTTGTTTCATTAAGCAGGAAAATGATGATTGAGCGAGTGAGGTCTCTTTGATGTTGTTCTGTTTACCTGAAAACAACATGAAATCCTAATTCTTAGCACAGACATCAAGAGAGCACTTCCAAATGCACACCAAGGCAGCAGTCAGCTAACAAAAGCTCTCTCTTTAGGCTTTCAGCACGACCACAATGCCACTGTTTATTCAGGTTGTGTCCTAAGCTTTCCTGCTCCTTTATATCTTCCTTGATCTATTTCTGTTCCTCTGCCTCATGTATGGCAGGAAATAATACCACAGCATCACTGGTGAAACTCCTTTGGCTGTGTTTGTGAATGCTAGCTGGAATGCACGATGGAAGGTGAGAATTATTATCTCTTCAGCTTACCAGGGCTGCAAAAAATCCTGCTGCACTCTTCCTGAGTGAGAGAGTCCAATAGTTCTTTCCAGAAAGATAGACTCCGAGGCTATGGTAAAGAGTCTAAGTCACAAGAAAGAAAGAAAGAGACAGTTCTGCACTGTCTTCTGTTTGGGTTCTGCACTTTGGCCACAACAACCCCAAGCAGTGCTACAGTGGCTGGAAAGCAGCCAGGAGGAAAGCGACCCGGGGGTACTGATAGAGAGTAGGCTGAAGATGAGGCAGCAGTGTGCCCAGGTGGGCAGCAGAGCCAGTGGCATCCTGGGCTGGCTCAGGAGCAGTGTGGTCAGCAGGACAAGGGAGGTTCTTGTGCCCCTGTGCTCAGCACTGCTCAGACCACACCTTGAGTGCTGTGTCCAGTTCTGGGCTCCTCCATTCAAGAGAGATGTTGAGGTGCTGGAAGGTGTCCAGAAAAGGTCAGCAAGGCTGGTGAGGGGCCTGGAACACAAACCCTATGAGGAGAGGCTGAGGGAGCTGGGGGTGTGCAGCCTGCAGAAGAGGAGGCTCAGGGCAGAGCTCATTGCTGTCTGCAACTCCCTGAAGGGAGGCTGTAGCCAGGTGGGGTTGGGCTCTGCTGCCAGGCAACCAGCAATAGAAAAAGGGGACAGAGTCTCAAGTTGTGTCAGGGGAGGTCTAGGCTGGATGTGAGGAGGAAGTTGTTG
This sequence comes from Pogoniulus pusillus, assembly GCF_015220805.1. Taxonomy (NCBI): domain Eukaryota; kingdom Metazoa; phylum Chordata; class Aves; order Piciformes; family Lybiidae; genus Pogoniulus; species Pogoniulus pusillus. Next base: position 29,111,128 of record NC_087276.1, on the reverse strand, counting down.
TCAGAGAGAGTGATTGGCATTGGAATGGGCTGCCCAGGGAGGTGGTGGAGTTGCTGTGCCCTGTTGAAGCCAAGCCTGGCTGGGGCACTTAGTGCCATGGTCTGGTTGACTGGATAGGGCTGGGTGCTAGGTTGCACTGGATGTTCTTGGAGGTCTCTTCCAACCTGATTGATTCTATGATTCAACTAAGTGTGAGTCTTGCCTAAGAAATAAGGGTAAAGCAGCCACAGCAGCACAAGCAAAAGGGGATTTCTATCTAGTTTCCTTAAGCAGATCTGTATCTGTGGGTGATTAAAGCTGCTTTCATTAGCAGAGCATTAGTTTAAGTTCTCTGTGCCATTGGATTACAAAGGAGTGCTCTCTGCACCTCCTTTATCTACAGTCCATCTGCTACATGAGATGAAAGGAGAGGTAGGGGAGCTTTGCACTGAATGAACGCAGCTCACTGCTCAGCTGCGTTTGACAAACGGAATAGAGGGAGCAAAGGGTGGGTTTGGCACCTGACCTACCCTGGCATCTTTTGCCTGCAGTGTGTTCATTGTGGGAGAGCATAGTTTGCTACAAGGAGCAACAGACGGGCCAGTGAGCCTTCTGAAGCACCCACTGAAACTCAGGCATGCCTGCATCATCTTGCCAGGCTGCTTCAAGTGCTCTCTAGAGTCATTGGGTCTGGTCCTCCAAACCCTATTCAGGACACTTCGTTTTGCTGCTCTCAGCGCGGAATTCAGCACAGGCTATTTTAGCCGGCTGAGAGCTGAGCACAAGCATGGGTTTGAGTTCATGCAGTGCATCCACAAAGAGTCAGGCTGCTGTGCAAGGTCCCTGGCCTTGCTTATCAGAGTGAAACGGCTGGGGACTGGCCTTCTTGATAGGCCAAGGTGATCCTGCAGCATCGCACACCAGGCAATTACAAATCGCAGCATGCCATAGGCAAGACGTGCCCTTGCTTGTCACGGGGCAGGGGAAGGTCCCAGCTGAGATCCTTTGCAGATCTGGGTTGAGAAGCCTCTTTGCTGTGAGCTGATTGTCCAGGTATGGCAGGAAGGGTGCTTGTGATAACATCTGAACATGACAACTCTGTTGTGCAGTACAGGAGGGCTGCTAAAGGAAAGCCACTCAGGTTAGCAGCTCCTGTGATGAGCATAAAGGCAACAACAGAGAAGGGTGATCTTCACTCCACCTGATGAGGTAAATGCTTGTCACTAGCCCAGGTCTTATCCTCTGCTACACATGAAATCCAGTGACAAGCTGCAGCCATGTCTGTCAGAGATGTCTGTTTCCATCCCGTGCAGCAGCAGAGCGTACCTGGCATCCATAAATCTGCACAACTCTCAGGGAGAAAAAAGCAATTAGGGAAGGTCAAAAGGAAGCTGGCAAGAGCAGGAGCAGGGGAAATGGTGTCTGCTGCTGGCTTCCTGAGTGCTCAGGGAAGGGGGAGAGTGGTGCTCTAAGAAATGCACATGGTTGCACTAAGAGACTGAGTGGTTCACTGCTTTCTCCCTCCTATCCCAAAAGAAGGATGCTCTTCCCCCTCTGCTCTGCCCTGCTGAGACCTCATCTTGAAAACTGCATTCAGCTTTGGGCTCCCCAGTTTCAGAGGGACAGGGACCTGCTGGAGAGAGTCCAGTGGAGGGCTACCAGGATGATTAAGGGACTGGAGCACTGCCTGAAGGGCACAGGCTGAGGGACCTGAGTCTGATGAGGAGAGGCTGAGAGACCTGGGGCTGATGAGAAGAGGCTGATGAGAAGAGGCTGGGGCTGAGGGACCTGGGGCTTTTTAGTCTGGTGAAGAGAAGACTGAGAGGGAATTTAATCAATGTTTATAAATATCTGAGGGCTGGGGTTCAGGAGAGGGGGGACAGGCTCTGCTCACTGCTCCCTGGGATAGGACAAGGAGCAATGGATGGAAGCCACAGCACAGGAGATTCCACCTCAACTCAAGGGGGAACTTCTGTCCTGTAAGGGTCCCAGAGCACTGGAACAGGCTCCCCAGAGAGGTTGTGGAGTCTTCTTCTCCCTTCTCTGGAGATTTTCAAGGCTTCTCTGGATGCATTCCTCTGTGACCTGATGTAGATTGTGTGGTCCTGCTGTGGAGGGGGGCTGGACTCAATGATCTCTTTGAATCCCTTCCAACCCTGACATCCTCTGAGCCTGTGATCCAAGATGGAAAAAGCTTGGCCAAGAGCTTACTCTGGGGGAGCAGGAGTGGTGGTGTAGATACCACTGAGCTCAGTGGCAGTGTGAACAATTTGCTAATGGTGAATCCTTTGAGCAGGCAGGATTTCATGAGGCCTGAAATGCATGGGACAATCACTGTGCTCAAATGCAGCTTTCATCCTTCTCTGTCACATGAAGTAGAAAAGATGCTGCTCACCAGAAAAGGGCCTGAGCTTTACCATAACAGAGGTCAAGAAGTAACTCTGCTGAAGTCACTGGTAGGAGCTAATGAGGTGTGAATCTCATGTGCTAAACAATGCCTGTACAAAATCCACTGCTCATTTCTGGGGGCACTATTTGGGCAGCAAATTAGTCTCTGTACCAGTAGGTCTATGAGCATCCAGGTTTCTCCTAAAATAAGATTACATGATTATTTGACTATGCAGAGGCTACTGTATTGCCATGCACTGGAGATAGGGCCTTGGGAAATTACTCAATGGAAGTATGTAGGAGACCAATTTCCTCAGTAAGAGCAGTGCTACAGGCTGGGGACAGAGTCTCTGGAGAGCAGTCAGGCAGAGAGGGGTACTGGTAGATAGTAGCTGAAGATGAGGCAGCAGTGTGCCCAGGTGGGCAGCAGAGCCAATGGCATCCTGGCCTGCATCAGGAGCAGTGTGGCCAGCAGGACAAGGGAGGTTCTTGTGCCCCTGTGCTCAGCACTGCTCAGGCAACACCTTGAGTCCTGTGTCCAGTTCTGGGCTCCTCAATTCAAGAGAGATGTTGAGGTACTGGAAGGTGTCCAGAGAAGGGCAGCAAGGCTGGGGAGGGGCCTGGAGCACAAACCCTATGAGGAGAGGCTGAGGGAGCTGGGGGTGTGCAGCCTGCAGAAGAGGAGGCTCAGGGCAGAGCTCATTGCTGTCTGCAGCTACCTGAAGGGAGGCTGTAGCCAGCTGGGGTTGGGCTCTTCTGCCAGGCAAGCAGCAACAGAAGAAGGGGACACAGTCTCAGGTTGTGGCAGGGGAGGTTCAGGCTGGATGTTAGGAGGAAGTTGTTGTCAGAGAGAGTGATTGGCATTGGAATGGGCTGCCCAGGGAGGTGGTGGAGTCGCTGTGCCTGGAGGTGGTGGAGCAAAGCCTGGCTGGGGCACTTAGTGCCATGGTCTGGTTGATTGGATAGGGCTGGGTGCTAGGTTGGGCTGGATGAGCTTGGAGGTCTCTTCCAACCTGGGTGATTCTATGATTCTGAATCTCTCAAGCACTGTGGTTTAGGTGATGATGTAGTTATTGAAATAGAATCCATTCAACTTTGGCCTTGCAAAGGCAGTACTGGAGGTCAGGGAGTAGCAGATTGATGTGTCACTGGATTATAACATGGAAGCTGTTTTGCAGATAGCCTGCCTGCTGGAAGTGCCAACTGTAAGGTGCTTCAGGAACACTGAGGTGTTGCCACACGTACAGAAAGCTCTCAGCCAGCTCCTATCACCGTATGACTCAACAACACATTTCACATGCATAAATGAAACGTTCCCCTGTCCTCATAACAATTATGATATGAGAACACCTTGCAGTTATCATGCTGCCCTGCAGCAAGGAGAAGGGCATTGATCCAGGCCTGTTTCATGTGCAAACCATATTTATGCCATGATGCTTAGTGAGAGCTTTCCTGGGGAGAAAACAGAGGATACAAAGAGAACTCTTAACCATTAAGCAATCTGCTTTGTCTCAAAGGGAAAAAAACATCCTTTGAAGAGAAGTAAAACGTTCAAAATGCTTTAAGAACAGAGAACCACAAGCACCTGTCTATAAACTGATGTGCAGCAAGCTCTTGTTTCATATTACAGTATCACAGTATCATCAGGGTTGGAAGAGACCTCACAGATCATCAAGTCCAACCCTTTACCACAGAGCTCAAGGCCAGACCATGGCACCAAGTGCCACGTCCAATCCTGCCTTGAACAGCTCCAGGGACGGCGACTCCACCACCTCCCCGGGCAGCCCATTCCAGTGTCCAATGACTCTCTCAGTGAAGAACTTTCTCCTCACCTCCAGCCTAAATCTCCCCTGGCACAGCCTGAGGCTGTGTCCTCTTGTTCTGGTGCTGGCCACCTGAGAGAAGAGAGCAACCTCCTCCTGGCCACAACCACCCCTCAGGTAGTTGTAGACTGTCACAACAGGGGCTGAAGCAAGGGGCAATCTCTGTTAAGAAAAACACAGCAAACCAAAATCCTGGGAGGTCACTCCTGATTCCAAAGAGTTTTATGTCTTTTATGCATGGGGACCAACTAGAGAATCATGGAATAGAATCACAGAATCAACCAGGTTGGAAGAGACCTCCAAGATCATCCAGGCCAACCTAGCACCCAGCCCTATCCAGTCAACCAGACCATGGCACTAAGTGTCTCATCCAGGCTTTTCTTGAACCAGAGACCCTTGCTGCTGTGGGGAACTGACTTAAACTTTCCACAGTCTCTTTTCAGTACTGTCACCCTGTGTCCAACAGCTGGGTCCATCAGAGGGACTGTAATGCTGGTACAGCCTCCATACTGTTGCTTTGTTAACTTTCCCAGGGCTGTAAAGCATTCACTCCTGACTTTGAAGGTAAGAGAGCAACAGGCTGTGCAGAATACTGTGGGACAACATACTGTTAGAATCACAGAATGGTTTAGGTTGGAAGGGACCTCAATGATCATCCAGTTCCAACCCCCTGCCATAGGCAGGGAGACCTCCCACTAGAACAGGTCGCTCAAGGACTCATTCAACCTGGCTTTGAACACCTCCAGGGAGGTTGTGGAGCACAGAATCACCCAATGTGATCAAAGAGATGTCATTAGTCATAGAACCGTAGGATTCTAGGATAGCTGCTGGTTGTCCCTCAGAAGTGCTTGTGTGATTTAATCCTGCTGCTCCTCTCTGTGCAGAGAAATCCCCCAAGGCTCTGTCCCTGCCAGTCTGTGCTTTACATGTCTGCAGTTTCTTTACAGGCTCCTGCTCTTCCAGCATCCCTTGGACTCTCCAGTGGCTTTGCTGATCCCCTGGTGTTGCTGAATGAGCTGTCTCAAATGGCTTTGCAACTCCCTTGCCTCTCCTGTCGTGTACATAAACCAATTCCCACATCTGCCCTCTAAAAATCGCTGTCAAAACATGCAGGAGCTGCACTGACACAAAATATTGCTGTGCTCTTTACCACCAGAAAAGAAAAACTACTCAAAGCTGACATGAGGTGGATCAGTGGTTGGGCTCCTTGGACAACAAAGTGCTTACTCCTGCAGAGAGGGATGTGAATCCTAGAGTCACTGAACCAACCAGGTTGGAAGAGACCTCCAAGATCATCCAATGCAACCTAGCACCCAGCCTTGTCCAGTCAACCAGACCATGGCACCAAGTGCCTCAGCCAGGCTTGGCTTGAACATCTGTACAGGGACAGCAACTCCACCACCTCCCTGGGCAGCCCATTCCAATGCCAATCACTCTCTCTGACAACAACTTCCTCCTCACATCCAGCCTAGACCTCCCCTGCCACAACTTCAGACTGTGTCCCCTTCTTCTGTTGCTGCTTGCCTGGCAGAAGAGCCCAACCCCACCTGGCTACAGCTTTCCTTCAGGTAGTTGTAGACTACTGTCTTATCACAGAATCAAGCAGGTTGGAAGAGACCTCCAAGATCATCCAGGCCAACCTAGCACCCAGCCCTGGCCAATCAACCAGGCCATGGCACTAAGTGCCTCAGCCAGGCTTGGCTTCAACACCTCCAGGGACAGTGCCTCCACCACCAACCTGGGCAGCCCATTCCAATGCCAATCACTCTCTCTGGCAAGAGCTTCCTGACCATTCTCTAGATCACCAAAATTTGGAACCACAACTTCTTCTGTGCCAGTATTTGCTGCATTCTGTGCTCGGCAGTGGCAAAAATCTGCTCAGAAGACCGGAGCCTCTCCTTGCATTCTAAAGCAATTATGCAACAAGAAGGGGATCAGCTAATTAGAGTTAAATTAAAATGTGAAAGGAATATCCATTCTTTTTAGGTTATGTGTATACAACACTTCCTTCCTTAGCTGCCTCTGAAGAAATATCAACAACTGCATGCTGTTAGTACCACTGAGAGCACTTAAAAAGCTGTCACACAGTGATGTCTTGATAAAGGCAAGACGACCTTTCAAGTTGAAGCTGTGGAAGCAAAGCAGCTAAAAGAGAAATGGTTTCAAAATGCACACAAAAAGAAAAAAAAAGGCAAAAAAAAAGAAAATAAAAAAAAGATTATTCTCACATTCTTAATTGTTTTTGAAAAGTTTGATGCAATTAAAGCAGGCGTTAAAGCAGTGGGATCTCATAGCATGCAGTTAGGAGGAAGTTGTTGGCAGAGAGAGTGATTGGCATTGGAATGGGCTGCCCAGGGAGGTGGTGGAGTCACCATCCCTGGAGGTGTTGAAGCCAAACCTGGCTGAGGCACTTAGTGCCATGGTCTGGTTGACTGGCTAGGGCTGGGTGCTAGGTTGGACTGGATGATCTTGGAGGTCTCTTCCAACCTGGTTGATTCTATGATTCTCTGCTGGCTGCATTTTTGAATGGATTTCTTTCTTTATTAGATTTCTTTTTTTTGTCACAGAGCAATGATGATTTTTTTCTTCACACATACTGTAGGGTAAAAAGATGTTCACAGCTGCAATTGATTACTAGCTGGTCACTTTAAGCCATGTGGTCTTCCTTCCTTGTAATTAGTGAATTACTCCATGTCTAGCCATTTAAAAAGTTTCTAGCAGCACACAACAGCTGGGGACAGTGTCAATATTTCTGAGTAATCTTATTTGGTACAGAATAGATAGTACAGATAGATAGTAAGCTGAAGATGAGCCAGCAGTGTGCCCAGGTGGCCAAGAGAGCCAATGGCATCCTGGCCTGCATCAGGAACAGTGTGGCCAGTAGGACAAGGGAGGTTATTCTTCCCCTGTACTCAGCACTGGTCAGGCCTCACCTTGAGTGCTGTGTCCAGTTCTGGGCCCCTCAATTCAAGAAAGATGTTGAGGTGCTGGAACATGTCCAGAGAAGGGCAACAAAGCTGGTGAGGGGCCTGGAGCACAAATCCTATGAGGAGAGGTTGAGGGAGCTGGGCCTGTTTAGCCTGGAGAAGAGGAGGCTCAGGGGTGATCTTATTGCTGTCTACAACTACCTGAAGGGGCATTGTAGCCAGGTGGGGGGTGGCCTCTTCTCCCAGGTAACCAGCAATAGAGCAAGGGGACAGAGTCTCAAGTTGTGCCAGGGGAGGTCTAGGCTGGATGTTAGGAGGAAGTTCCTGCCAGAGAGAGTGATTGGCATTGGAATGGGCTGCCCAGGGAGGTGGTGGAGGCACTGTGCCTGGAGGTCTTCAAGAAAAGACTGGATGAGGCACTTAGAGCCATGGTCTGGTTGATTGGATAGGGCTGGGTGATAGGTTGGATTGGATGATCTTGGAGATCTCTTCCAACCTGGTTGATTCTATGTTACAATCTATGTTAGAACAGCAGAATTCACCAAGGAGCCATCCACTCACTCAAGGCTACTCTGCACTGGAGATCTCATGCATGAGGAAGAAAATCACAGAATCACAGAATGACTTAGATTGGCAAAGCCCTTCAAGCTCCTTGAGTCCAATCATTGGTTTCACACTGACAAGTGCTTGGCCAAACCAAAGCCCTCAGCACAGCATCTCATCACTATGAATTGCTGTGGTTGGAAAGGATCACCAGGGTCATCCAGTCCAACCTTCATCCCAGCAGCCTTCATCACCAGACCATAGCCTCAAGCACCACATCCACTCTTCTTTTAAACACCTCCAGAGATGGTGACTCCACCCCCTCCCTGGGCAGCCTGTACCAGTGCCTGACCACCTGCTCAGGAAAGAACTTCCTCCCAACAGCCAAACTGACCCTCCCCTGATGCAACCTGAGACCATTTCCTCTTGTCCATTAATTGTAATCTGGGAGAAGAGACCAGCACCAGCCTCACTACAACCTCCTTTGAGGGAGTTGTAGAGGGCAATGAGGTCCCCTCTCATCCTCCTCTTCTCCAGACTAAACACCTCCAGCTCCCTCAGCTGCTCCTCACAGGTCATGTTGTCCAGACCTCTCCCCAGCATTATCGCTCTTCTCTGCACTGCTCCAGCACCTCAAAGTCCCTTCTAGAATGTGGTGACCCAAACTGGACACAGTAATGGAGGTGTGGTCTCACCAGTGCTGAGTCCAGGGGCATGAGCACCTCCCTACTCCTGCTGCTCACACCACTGCTGATGCAAGCCAGGATGCTGCTGGCCTTCTTGGCCACCTGGGCACACTGCTGGTTCGTGTTCAGCCAGCTGGCCACCAACACCCCCAGGTCCTTTTCCTCCAGGCAGCCACTCCTGCCCCAGCCTGTAGGGCTGCTGGGGGTTGTTGTGGCCAAAGTGCATGACCTGGCACTTGGCCTCATTAAACCTCATGCAATTGGCCTCAGCCCATGGCTCCAGCCTGTCCCAATCCTTCTGCAGGGCCTTCCTACCTCCCAGCAGGTTGACACCTCTGCTTCATTTGGTGTCATCTGCAAACTTGCTGAAGATGAATAAAGAACATAAAGAAACAAACATTGAACCCCAGAAATGTGGGGGGTTATTTTCTTCTGCCAGTGGCAGCTTTAGTTTCTTCTCTTCAGGCTGTGGTCCTGAATCCACAATTGCATCCAAGAGGATTCAAAGAGTTTCAGTGAGGGTCAATTGCTGGTTTGTTTTTTTTGGTTTTTTTTTTTTTACATAATGCCTCACAAAATGAATTCCTAATCCCTGGGTAGGTCATCTGCCCTAAATATAACAAAGCAAATGAAAATTCAGGCTTTGCTGATGTCAAAAAGAAATGAGAGGCTGTGAGGATGAGCGGAGCTGAAGGGGCACGTAGTGACCTGGTTCAATAATCCCAGTCTGCATCTATAGATTAAGCCTGTTGTTGGAAAGCAAAACAGACACAACCAAACCAAACAGACCAAAAAGCAGAGAGAGAAAATCTGCACCAGCAGAGTTAAATCTTCAGTTAAGGTGCCCAAGGAAAGTCTGGATGGGGCACTCAGTGCCATGGTCTGGTTGATTGGCCAGGGCTGGGTGCTAGGTTGGCCTGGATGAGCTTGGAGCTCTCTTCCAACCTGGTTGATTCTATGATTCTATGGTCTGCTTGATTGGATAGGGCTGGGGGATAGGTTGGACTGGATGAGCCTGGAGGTCTCTTACAACCTGGTTGATTCTATGATTCTATGATTCTATGGTCTGGTTGATTGGCCAGGGCTGGGTGCTAGGTTGGCCTGGATGAGCTTGGAGGTCTCTTCCAACCTGGTTGATTCTATGATTCTATGATTCTATGGTCTGGTTGATTGGCTAGGGCTGGGTGCTAGGTTGGCCTGGATGAGCTTGGAGGTCTCTTCCAACCTGGTTGCTTCTATGATTCTATGAAACAAGTGGGTGGGAAGGAGCTGATTATTAATTGAGCTGAAATCCTGCTCACGGTTACAGACCTTGTGAAACATCCAGCCACACTTTTAATGTGTTAGTCACATCCAACAAGTCCTTCCTGCCTCGTGGAGACTCAGAAGGTAGGGGAAGGGTAATGAAGTGCCTGAAATGAGAAGTTAAGACCTGTGTCTGTTGGCAGCTGGAATTCCTGTGTCCAAGGACCTGAGGCAGGAAAAACTCTCCCAGCCTGTGCCATGGCAGGAAGCAAATTTGGTTTCAGGTTCTCTCCACATTAGTTATTTCTGAAAGGAACTGGGACTGAATCACAAGCAATTAACCTGTCAGATACATCCACTGTATCCTGCCTCCAAGTTCTACAGCCCTGGCACAGAGATTTCCCTGGAAAAGTATTCATTTTCATATCCTTCTGATGAGCTGTTACAGAATTCAGTCACCATGTGCTTTCTGGATTCAAGCAGCTCCTTGGACCAAGTCCTGCTGCTTGCTTGCATTTTCCTGGAAGGATTCCTTCCCCTCTTCCTCCCTCTGAGCCCAGTGGGACCCCTTGAACTCTGGCTTGGCCAAATGAAGCTCACCAATGAGATTGCAAGGTGGAGAAAGGTGAGCTTTAGAAAAGAGAAGGTAAATCTTGGTTCCTCTGCTCCAGGGCTATGAGGAGAGGAAAAAGGGAGGTTTTCCCCATAAAACTGAGTTACATTTTAGTTCTTGTCTGGATAGGAAGGACTCCTGCTGCCTGCAGCCTCCATTCCTGATGAGTTTTCTCTTTCTCAAAGCCACATGCAAAACGTTTTCCTTGCCTGTCCCAGGACTCTGAGGGATACAGTAAGCAGGGTGTGCATGTGATGCCTTTTAATTTCCTGGTAGAAGGGGACCTGAGATTTTCAGTCCCAAAGCCTCACTGACTTCCACAATGCTTTGACTGTGGGGCAGTTGGTAGCCTTGCAGGTAAGCAAAATTTCAGCTTTGAAAGACCAAACTTTCCAGCTTGGGTTGCTTCTGTGCCTTTATGCTTCTGTCTAATAGAAGAGGGGGGAAAAAGGGAGGGAATCATAGAATCATAGAATCAAGCAGGTTGGAAGAGAGCTCCAAGATCATCCATCTGACAACAACTTCCTCCTAACATCCAGGCCAGACCTCTCCTGCCACAACTTGAGGCTGTGTCCCCTTGTTCTGTTGCTCCCTGCCTGGCAGAAGAGCCCAACCCCACCTGGCTACAGCCTCCCTTCAGGTAGTTGTAGACAGCAATGAGCTCTGCCCTGAGCCTCCTCTGCTGCAGGCTGCACACCCCCAGCTCCCTCAGCCTCTCCTCACTGAGCAACCTGTGCCAGTGTCTCACCACACTCACTCCAAAGAACCCTTTCCTAACATCTACTTTGAATCTCCCCTCTGCCAGTTTAAACCCATTCCTCCTCATCCTGTCATTACAGGACCTTGTCAGTAGTCCCTCCCCAGCCTTTCTGTAGCCCCCTTCAGGTATTGCAAGGCCACTATAAGGTCTACCTTGAAGCCTTCTCTTCTCCAGGCTGCAGAGCTCAAACTCTCAGCCTGTCCTCATAGCAGAGCTGCTGCAGCCCTCTCAGCATCTTGGTGGCCTCCTCTGGACTGGCTCAAACATTTCCATGTCCTGCTTGTGCTGGGGGCTCCAGAACTGCACCCAGGACTGCAGGTGGGGTCTGAGGAGAGCAGAGCCAAGGGGCAGAATCCCCTCCCTTGCCCTGCTGCCCACACTGCTCTTGCTGCAGCCCAGCACAGGGTTGCTGCCTGGGCTGCACTCACACTGCCATCTCACTTAATTACATCTTGTTATATCTGCACTGAATTACCTGTGGCAGACCTGAGGAGAATTCAAACTCACCTCACTTTGCATTGTGCAAACAGAAAATCAAAGCAGAAAACTTGCACTGTGCTTTGCTGCTGGATGCACTTCAGATAACCCTGAACTGGCTGAGAGGAGGCCAAAAGTTTACAGAAGATTTATATCTTTGAGGTGGTACTTTGACATAGGTGGCAGAGTAATCTAGAGAGATCCTGCACTGCAATATCTCTTCATTACTGAGGGCCCACAGAAGAGAAACGAAGGAATGCAAAGGAGGACCCTAACTGCGCTGCAGCATCTCTTAGAACTGCATTAATTAGGGCAGTGCAGGTCATGAATGAAAGCTCTAAGTCATCTCCTGCAAAATAATGGCTCATTAGGTCAGGTCCAACAGGCATTAATGCACAGCAATTCTCTACTGCCCCAAATCCATGCTGTTATGACAGCTGAATCTCAACTGTAATTGGAGTCACCGTTCCTGGAGGTGCTGAAGCAAAGCCTGGATGAAGCACTTAGTGCCACGGTCCAGATGACTGGATTGGGCTGGGTGCTAGGTTGGATTGGATGAGCTTGGAGGTTTCTTCCAGCCTGATTGATTCTATGATTCTATGATTCTCTCACTTTGGGGAACTGGCTTTGTAAAACTGTTTTTGTTGGTTCCTTTGACTTTGTCTTTTGCCCTCATCTTTGCATGGAGTGCTTAGAATTAGTGGATGATACAAGTGCCTAGCCTGGGATTTTGTCTTTTGGGGCTATAGAACAGACTCATAGAATGGTTTAGGTTGGAAAGGACCTCAAGGATCATCCACTTCCAACTCCATGCCATAGGCAGGGACACCTCCCTCTAGAACAGGTCACTTCAAAGCCTCATCCAACCTGGCCTCAAACACCTCCAGGGAGGTTATGAAGCACAGAATCACCCAATCTGATCTTTGATCTTTGATCACATTGGGTGCTTCTGTGCTCCACAACCTCCCTGGGCAACCTGTGCCAGTGTCTCACCACTCTCACTGCAAAGAGCTTCTTCCTAACATCCAGTTTGAATCTCCCCTCTGTCAGTTCAGTTCATTCCTCCTCATCCTGTCATTACAAGACCTTATAAATAGTCCCTCCACAGCCCTCCTGTAGCCCCCCTACAGATACTGGAAGGCCACTCCAAGGTCTCCTCAAATCCTTCTCTTCTCCAGGCTGCAGAGCCCCAACTCTCCCAGCCTGTCCTCATAGCAGAGCTGCTGCAGCCCTCTGAGCATCTTGGTGGCCTCCTCTGGACTGGCTCCAACACTTCCATGTCCTTCTTACAGAATCATAGAATAGAATCATAGAATAGTTTAGGTTGGAAAAGACCTCAAAAATCATCCAGTTCCAACCCCCCTGCCATGCCCAGGGACACCCTGCCCTAGAGCAGGCTGCCCACAGCCTCATCCAGCCTGGTCTTGAACACCTCCAGCCATGGGGCCTAAACCACCTCCCTGGGCAACAGGGCTGTGCTCCAGGCCCCTCCCCAGCCTTGTTGCCCTTCTCTGGACACCTTCCAGCACCTCAACATCTCTCTTGAATTGAGGAGCCCAGAACCGGACACAGCACTCAAGGGGTGGCCTGAGCAGTGCTGAGCACAGGGGCAGAAGAACCTCCCTTGTCCTGCTGCCCACACTGCTCCTGAGCCAGGCCAGGATGCCATTGGCTCTGCTGTCCACCTGGGCACACTGCTGCCTCATCTTCAGCTACTATCCACCAGTACCCCAGGTCCCTTTCTTTCTGGCTGCTCTCCAGCCAGGTTTAACCAGCACCCACTAATGTGGTCTTTCTTCCACTCTGGTTTCCTGGTTTTGCCATGTCCTCTACCAAAACCCTCTTGTGGTTTGCAAAAGCTGTACTCAGTGTCTTCACTCCCTCCTAGATTCCAGCTGGAATCAGAGACTGAGCTTCTCCATACAGCAGTGACACACAAAATCTTGTCAGCTTCTGGCAAAAAACAACAACCTGGGTAAGTTTTTCTCTCTCTCTCTTCTTTCCTCCCTTTTCTCCCCTATATAGTAGCAATTATCAACCTGTAGAGAGAGATGATTTGTATGAATGTTGTGTGGTGACCTTCATATCCCACACTGGTTTGCAACTGCTGAGTTTTTGGGAACACACCAAGAGGTATAAGATGCAGGGAGAAAAGGTGGAAGTTCAGAGTAGCTGGAAGGAAAGAAAAGCTCTCTTTTGAAGCTTGTAGCAGCTCCAGGGAGGAAGGACTGATGAATGACTGCTTGCATTATTCTTAGGGGTCTTTTATTGGGATTTTTATTGTATGAGACCAGTTTAAAGAGTTTCAGCTTGCTGCCTTCTCTTTCCTTCCCCTCCTTACTGATTCCTAAGGAAGAAAGCAGCCTCAGCCCTGCTGGCTTGTGTAGAAGGAGCACAAGTCCCACAACACAGTCACAAATCCCCAAGCATCCTCAGACACCTGCAGAAAAGGCACTTGTTACAGCCAGCCAAGGGCAGATACTCAGATAACCTCTCTTTCCTTTCCCTCCTCACTGCTTCCTAAGGAAGAAAGCAGCCTCAGCCCTGCTGGCTTGTGTAGAAGAAGCACAAGTCCCACAGCATAGTCACAAAACCCCAAGCATCCTCAGACACCTGCAAAAAGGCACTTGTTGCACCCAGCCAAGGGCAGACAGTCAGATACTCTCTCCTTCCTTTCCCTCCTCACTGCTTCCTAAGGAAGAAAGCAGCCTCAGCCCTGCTGGCTTGTGTAGAAGGAGCACAAGTCCCACAGCACAGTCACAAATCCCCAAGCATCCTCAGACACCTGCAAAAAGGCACTTGTTGCACCCAGCCAAGGGCAGTCAGTCAGATACTCTCTCCTTCCTTTCCCTCCTCACTGCTTCCTAAGGAAGAAAGCAGCCTCAGCCCTGCTGGCTTGTGTAGAAGGAGCACAAGTCCCACAGCACAGTCACAAATCCCCAAGCATCCTCAGACACCTGCAAAAAGGCACTTGTTGCACCCAGCCAAGGGCAGTCAGTCAGATACTCTCTCCTTCCTTTCCCTCCTCACTGCTTCCTAAGGAAGAAAGCAGCCTCAGCCCTGCTGGCTTGTGTAGAAGGAGCACAAGTCCCACAACCCAGTCACAAATCCCCAAGCATCCTCAGACACCTGCAAAAAGGCACTTGTTGCACCCAGACAAGGGCAGACAGTCAGGTAATCTTGCCAGAAGCAAAATCCTTGCTCGTTCTCCTATTTCACTGCACATCTTATCAAACACAAAATATCAGCATAAAGCTCAGAAAAGAGCAACACAGAAACATTTCTAAGGTGCTGGAGGGGAAAAAAAAACCCCAAGGCTTTAGGTTCACTGAAATAATGACTCAGTTCCTGAAGGAGATGCAGCACATGCTTGTTTTCCTGCCTGTTTACATTCTTTCTCTCTCCTGTGCCCTTGGTGAGCTCTCCAAGCAAGGTAGCAGAAGTTTCCTCTGAAAGGCAGAGAAGTTTTGCATTCAAATGTTCCTTAAATGATAGATTTGTGAGACTCAGCCTTTGAACACACCCAACTGCCTGGTTGCATTATTTTCCTAGACTCTGATGTCTTGCTTTCTTCTCTATCTCCCCTGCAACAGCTGGAAGTGCTACTGCCAGATGCCACCAAACTCCACAGAGTGTTAAACCAGCCCAGCCCTAACCCTGGGCTGGGAAGAGTGATGATGTCTCAGCAGCCAGAAGACACAGAAGAAACCAGTGAGACAGAAGGAGCTTGTCAGAGAGTTACAACTCCAAACTAACAAAGCAACAAACCTCAGCTTCAGAATGAAGCTTGGTAGCTCCAACAGCAAGCAGATGTACACACATAAATTTTTGTGGTTAATGTTCTCTGCTGGTAATTAATTTTGTGAAGCAATTCTTGGGCTTCGTGCATGACTTTGCAGAGTGTCTTAAATGTACAGAAGAAACAACAACAACCCAACATGAGTTAGGAGGTGTGGTGCACAGAAAGATCCTTTTCTGAGATCAGGTTGTTGTGGAGGGCTGCTAGGCCTATCAGATGGTGCAAAGCTGGAGGTGGAGAGATTCAGAGTGGACATGAGGAGGAAGTTGTTGAGCATGAGAGTGGTGAGAGGCTGGAATGGGTTGCCCAGGGAGGTGGTTGAGGCCCCATGGCTGGAGGTGTTTAAGGCCAGGCTGGATGAGGCTGTGGCCAGGTTGATCTAGGGTAGGGTGTCCCTGGTCATGGCAGGGGGGTTGGAACCAGATGATCCTTGTGGTCCCTTCCAACCCTAACTGGTTCTATGATTCTGTGTCCTGGCCTGCCCCACCCTTCTGCTAATGGGGGAAGCAAGGGCAGGAGGAAAACAAAGGCTTGGGCCATTATGTCCCCTCCCAAAGTGACAAACAGGCACCCACAGGTCTTCAGGTACTTGTTGGTGTCTTGCCTAAATGAGGATGAGCAAGCCCTGTGGTCACCCAGTATGCTCAGCTCTGCAAATGCCATTCTGATTGGTGAATCTCTGTGGCCAAAGAGCCTTTGCCCTTGGGCTAATAACAGACACTGAGCTAAGCTGCAAGCAGTTGTGCTGCTGCTGCCTCTGCCTCACAGAGCTGCCTCAGTGTGTGCTGCTCTGCTCAGACAACATGCTCCTGCCTCACTGCTCTCTGCTTGGACAACTTGTTCTGCTCTGCCTCTTGCTTCAGATCAGCTCAGCCCTGATGTTTTGGGCTTGAACTACCTGGAAACTTAAGTGCCTCAAGTTAAGTGCCTTATGATGTGGTGAGAAGTGCTACCGACATTGTGCTCTCTGCACATCTGCAAGAGATGCTGCCTGCACCTCTGCAAGCCTCTGTGCTAAAGTCTGGAGCCAAGAGGAACCAGGATCAGGTCAGAGATGTCTGCCTTTCTCCCAACTTGGGAAGATCTACAAGCCTGAATGGCTTAGAATGCATTGACAGAACTCCCTGCAAGTGCTTGGGTGCTGTCTGGAAACTGTAGTTAGCCCTGGGAATCTGGAGATAGTATTTTGTGAGTAGACATTCAAAAGCCTCTTAACAAAACTCTGCAAATTCCCTAATTGAATCCAAGCCTTATGCTTTAAGCAGAAAGGAGCTTCTTTGTCCAGTCCTGGGCTCCTCAATTCAGGAGGAGTTCATTTGCACTCCACATCAGAGGTGTCTGGTTTCTGGGAACTCCCACAGGGTTGTGTTGAAGTTACCCATTTTGATTCCCTCTCTGAGTTGTATCTCCTGGTGCACCACTGAGGCCAAGGAGCCTGGAATAATTTCCAAGGCATTGGCCATTCACTGAGCTTTGAAGCTGAGGCAGTGGCTGCTGATAAGCCAACTGGAATGGGTAGTGGTGAGGAGTAGAAGCCAAAGCAATCCAAGCCAACAGGATCACTGGAAGCCATTCAGTCTCTGAGGACTGCCCTGCTGCACATAAGTTTGGAGCTCAAAAAAAGGAAAGCAGAATCTCAAGAGCTATGAATCAGCTCAGTTGAGCAACACTGGACAAACATCACTGCAGAGCCCAAACTTCTTTGCTATATCACATCCAAAGCTCATTAAAGCAAAACACTGCAAAATGGCAGAGAAACAGAGAAAAGCCTGATCCAAATCAATATCTGGAAGAAAGAGCTGACAGACAGCATGATATATATGCCAAGCATCCTCTTAGGAACACACTAATTTTGTGCAGGCATCCCTGAATAGGAGAGAAATTCATAAGATTGTCTCGTCACTGGGGTTCAGAACAGCATGGAAACTCCTTCCTGAATTAGTTTCCAGGCACTACTCAATCCTCTCATTTCCCTCCTTCTCCTCTCATGACCAGTTAGGAGCAGCCATCCCTCCTCAATCTGCCTGCAGGGATTAATTCAGTCATCTGCAGTAATGCAGAGACTGGAATTGCCCCGAGGGTTTCCTAGGTAGAAAGTGGAAGCAAAAAGCAGCTCCCTGCATGATTTGTGAAACATGCAAAACACAATAGCAGCAAAAATAGTAATGAGCTCATTACAATGGCAATGGCCTCATTAGCAGTGCAAATGCCAATCAGGTACATGGCCAGGTTCTCAATGGCATGGGGAGTCCTCTAAACACTCTCCTTAGAATCAGTCAGGGTTGGAAGGGACCACAAGGAGCAGTCAGTTCCAACCCCCCTGCCATGCCCAGGGACACCCTACCCTAGAGCAGGCTGCACACAGCCTCAGCCAGCCTGGCCTTAAACACCTCCAGCCATGGGGCCTCAACCACCTCCCTGGGCAACCCATTCCAGCCTCTCAGCACTCTCATGCTCAACAACTTCCTCCTCACAGCCAGGGTGACTCTCCCCACATCCAGCTTTGCTCCATTCCACCCAGTCCTGTCATTCCCTGAGAGCCTCAGGAGTCCCTCCCCAGCATTTTGTAGTCCCCCTTCAGATCCTGGAAGGCCACAAGAAGGTCATCTCAGAGCCTCCTCTTCTGCAGACTCAACATCCTCAACTCTTTCAGCCTGTCCTCATAGCAGAGCCTCTCCAGCCCTCTGAGCATCCTCCTGGCCCTTCTCTGGACACACTCCAGCATGTTCACATCTGCTCTTGCTTCAAAACAGTAACTCCTTCAATCCTTGAGGTGCTGCCCTCCCCTTTGCTCCCCAGAATGTCACTGTGCAGTGTACAATGGCTGGAAACACAGCAGATCAGGGAATCAAATGTCCATCACACATCTGCTGTGGGCAGAGGACTGGCCCTTACCATCCCAGCTCTTGCTACTACAAGAGGAGAAGAAAGAGAACTCCATTTGGTGGCACAAACCATGCTGAGCATACAATAGGAAAATGCTTTTTGGGAGTATTTTAAGTGTGAGGAAAGCAATTTTTTGTCAACGTGGTAACAACTCAGGGCTTTTGCAGGTGAAGAGTAAGAATGGGAATTACAAAGCATCTTCAGAGGGTTTAGCACAACATCCAGACTGTGCATGTCCTGCTGTTCAAGGCACACATGTAGTGAAGGATGGTGGCATCTGCCTGTGGCTGGAGCATGCCTTCCTCTCTCTACTACAGCCAGGTGGTGTGATTTCTTCACTTGCAGTGCTTCAGGCAGAAGTATCAGCTTAGCTGGGGATGTGCTGGCCAACAGTCCTGCTGGCTGAGAAAGAGCAGGCAGCAGACAGGAGGGACTAGCACTGAGAGGAGGTGTGGGAAGGTCATCTCCCTGGAGTACTAAGAGCCTTCTGCAAAGGCAGCTCAGTCACTCCAGTGCTGGCTACTCCCAGACTCTGTATTGTGCAGGGACAGAGCATGCCCAAGCTCTGCAAAGCATATCATGTGGGGATTCACTGAAGAGTCAATGCCTATTTCTCTCTTTCTGTTAAAGGTCTACATACACAGCTGCTGAAAGCTGCAGCTGAGCTCCTCCTGCCAAGATGTTTACCTGTCTGTGTGACAGGCCATTTGCCTTCATTTTCTAGATCAGAAACTGTACTGCAGGAAGTGCACAGCTGAACCAGCACAGGACTTGCACTCTTGGCTGGTTCAGCACCTTTCTCTGGGCAGCATTAAAGGTGACATAGAGGCTTTTCTTCTGGCTGCAGTTCTTAGTCTTCACTCCTCCTCTCACAGGGTCACTCCTTTTCTCATTACACTTTTATATGCCTCAGGGATCAGATTTCCCAGGACCTAGATTTTAGGGAAGCTGAAATAATAGGTCCTGCAGCACTGGAGTTACTCCAGACAAACTGCTCCATGACTTTCCCACAGTCATAGAATCAGAGAATCAACCATGTTGGAAGAGACCTCCAAGCTCACCCAGTCCAACCTAGCACCCAGCCCTGTCCAGTCAACCAGACCATGGCACTAAGTGCCCTATCCAAGCTCATCCAGGCCAACCTAGCACCCAGCCCTGGCCAATCAACCAGACCATGGCACTAAGTGCCCCAGCCAGGCTTTTCTTCAACACCTCCAGGGACAGTGACTCCACCACCTCCCTGGGCAGCCCATTCCAATGGCAAATCCACAGCAGAGCAGGGTAAGTTAAGGCTTTACCCCTGAGAGCCAGGCAGTGCTGTAATTGCCAACCAGTACCCCTTATATACAAACTGCTTCCTCAATTTGTAATCTAGGCTACCAGAAATGTACAACTCCATCAAAATCTGCAAGGAAATAATGAGCCACACTCTTCAAAAATGTAGTTAAGTTTGAAAGTGATTAAAGATGCTCCAGCCTGCAATTACCTTTACTCACTGATGCTCTAAACGCTTCATTTTTCACATCATTCCAGGAAGTTGTAACTTCTTAAAGCAATGTTTCTGGTAATTATAGGAGAGGAGCACCAGCAGCCACTTTGAGCATTACCTAATGCTGCAGAGGAGGCAGAAACGCTGCCTGCTGCAGATGGTAAGAGGCAGAAATGCTGCCTGCTGCATCAGTAAGCTTGCAGATGACACCAAGCTAGGAGCAGGTGTGGAGCTGTTGGAAGGTAGGAGAGCTCTGAAGAGGGACCTGGACAGGCTGGATGGGTGGACAGAGGCCAATGAGATGAGACTGAAGAAGGCCAAGTGCAGGGTTCTACACTTTGGCCACAGCAACCCCAAGCAGCACTACAGGCTGGGACAGAGTGGCTGAGAGCAGCCAGGCAGAGAGGGAGCTAGGGGTACTGGTAGATAGTAGCTGAAGATGAGGCAGCAGTGTGCCCAGGTGGGCAGCAGAGCCAATGGCATCCTGGGCTGGCTCAGGAGCAGTGTGGGCAGCAGGACAAGGGAGGTTCTTCTGTCAATATGCTCAGCACCACCCGGGCCACCCCTTGAGTGCTGTGTCCAGTTCTGAGCTCCTCCATTTAACAGAGATGTTGAGGTGCTGGAATGTGTCCAGAGAAGGGCAGCAAGGCTGGTGAGGGTCCTGGAGCAGAGCCCTGTGAGGAGAGGCTGAGGGAGCTGGGGGTGTGCAGCCTGCAGCAGAGGAGGCTCAGGGCAGAGCTCATTGCTGTCTGCAACTACCTGAAGGGAGGCTGTAGCCAGGTGGGGTTGGGCTTTGTGCCAGGCAAGCAGCAACAGAAGAAGTGGACAGAGTCTCAAGTTGTGCCAGGGCAGGTCTAGGCTGGATGTTAGGAGGAAGTTCCTGTCAGAGAGAGTGATTGGCATTGGAATGGGCTGCCCAGGGAGGTGGTGGAGTCACCGTCTCTGGAGGTGTTGAAGCCAAGCCTGGCTGGGGCACTTAGTGCCATGGTGCAGTTGACTGGCCAGGGCTGGGTGCTAGGTTGGCCTGGATGATCTTGGAGGTCTCTTCCAACCTGGCTGATTCTATGATTCTATGGTGTAACAAATGTAAGGATGTGGCAGAGAGGCAGCACCTGGTCTGTCTGTTCAGCATCTCACTGCTTAGGACTGCTGACTGCTTCCCAGGACTTTCAGTTCAGACTTGGGAAGGCTTATCATAGAATCATAGGATGGTTTAGTTTGGAAGGGACCTCAAGGATCAGCCAGTTCCAACCCCCTGCCATCGGCAGGGACACCTCCCACTAGAACAGGTCACTCAAGGCCTCATCCAACCTGGCCTTGAACACCTCCAGGGAGGTTGCAGAGCACAGAATCACCCAATCTTCGATCACATTGGGTGCTTCTCTGCTCCACAACCTCCCTGGACAACATGTGCCAGTGTCTCACCACCCTCACTGCAGAGAATTTCTTCCTAACATCCATTTTAAATCTCCCCTCTTCCAATTTGAACCCATTCCTCCCCATCCTGTCATTACAAACCTCATAAATAGTCCCTCCCCAGCCTTCCTGTAGCCCCCTTCAGATGCTGGAAAGCCACTCCAAGGTCTCCTCAAAGCCTTCTCTTACCCAGCCTGCAGAGCCCCAACTCCTGTAGCCTGTCCTCATAGCAGAGCTGCTGCAGCCCTCTGAGCATCTTGGTGGCCTCCTCTGGACTGGCTCCAACACTTCCATGTCCTTCTTGTGTTGGGGGCTCCAGAACTGCCCACAGAACTCCAGGTGGGGTCTGAGGAGAGGCTTAGCCCAGCTTGGTCTCTGTTTCTGAGATCAGCTTTGGCAGCTCCCACTACAGTTCAGAAATGTGTCACTCCCTTTTGCTGGGTCTGAGTTGAGTCCCTGCCTCTCTGAAAGGTGGCCTAGGAATAGGAGAAAGCTTTTAGCAATGTATTTTTGGGCTCTCTGCTTCTAAATCTGGAAATGGAGTCGAAGTAGCCCTTACAGACACATTTGACCACTAAACCTCAGCAATCTGCCTTCACCTTCATGGCCTTTACTGGGACCATTCTGCATGTATCAATTTGAATTGTCAAAGTTAAATGAGAGCTGGCTTTCTTGATGTAAAAGCAGTGCCACTCCAGCCTGACAAATACATTGGAGATATACCACAAGGCTTAGATAAAAATAGAAATTGAGTTTTAAAGAATCCCAGACACTTGAGCCAACCTCTCCCTGCCAGACAGAGTAATTGCAGCACCAAATGCTGTGGTTGTTCTGGCTGCCTCTGTGCATAACTCAGCGCAGGGAATGAACCTGCTAGAGCTATAATGATGGCTATAGCAAGCTCAACAGTTTGTGACAGTGAAGATCATAACTTTTATGGCTATGGGCTCCTCTGGCTGGAAGCTGTCTGGCTTTACAGACATACCTGCCATATACACAGGGCATTAGTTTTAGGCACGCTGCGGTGAGCTGATGGGTCTGTTCCCTTCTGCTTCCTGCTTTGCTACTCAGCTCCTCGCCAGGACAGCCTCACTCCAGCACTTCTGAGGGTGCTGCCACCTCTAGCACAGCATCATGTGGTCACACTTCCAGGAAAGAGAGGGAAAGAAGCAGAGCAAAGTTGGGTCGCAGACCCAGGGCTCCCAGCTCTGCTGATCATGCGGCGGTGCAGCAGGGCTGTGACACACCACTGCCTTTCTGATGAAGTCAGCCTCCTGCTTCACTGAAGCAGTCATCACATAGACACTCACTGCCTCTTACTGCTTTGGCTGTGAAGCTGAAAGCACAGAAAGGAATGGATTATTTACTATGATGCTGTTGCATACTTTGACTTAGAAATATAAACTGTGCAGCCACGTTCCCATTGCGTGTCCAGGCTCGGCGCTGAGCTCCAGCCTGCTCTTCCTTGTGCCCCCTCCTGTCATCTTTCCACACCTGTTCATTCTGTATACTTCTCCAATTCTATGTGATCAAAGGAGCTTGACAGGCAGACCAGATCCATAACTTGCCTTACACATGCCTTTGCCTTGGGGAGTGGCAGGACGCTCATTTTGGTGTGGGAGGTGCTATTGTTTTGCACAGAGATCTTAGTTCACCCTTAAACAGAAGGCAGTGATCACAGCTGCTGAGTTTGTGACTTCAATCTCAGTAAAATAATTATTTCATACCTGTTTGAGAAGCACTGTGCACAAACAGCAGTGTGTAAACACTAAGTGACACTGATACTAATAATTAGCTGATGATGGGAACTTATCTCGATAAGAAGAAGAATGATAAAGCTTTCCCCAAATGACTTCAACTCATTTAGTCTCAAGAATTTATCTCAGCCAGAAGGGAAGATACATTAGAATTAGGAAGGAGGAAAAAGCATACATGATGTGTTAATGCAAGGCAAGGAGTTAGGAAGGTGAGGGTGTTCTTTGGCTTTGCTGGAGCAGTGAGCCAGCTGGTTGGCTGCATGGCAGGCTGCAACACTCTGCATGGAAGGCTGCAAAGTTGTGTGTCTGTGAGTTTGGGCAAGAGACAAGTATTTCAGTTCATGAACAGCATCCCACACTGCTGGTCCTGTGCTGCAGAGGCATCAAAGCTTGCAGAAAGCAATTTACTGGTGAGAAGTTTTTGATGGCTGGAGGTGTCCCAAATTTCAAGCACAGCTAAAACCCCCTGGGACTGGCACAGCCCTTTGCATCAGTGGCAGCTCTCTCTTCCCACACTCGTTCTGAAGCTGCCTCATATTTCTCCTGCTCATACAGGTCATTTGGAGAGATCTCTGCTTCTAAAGCACTGAAAGACAGCTGAGAACACAAGTTAGCAAAAGGAAATGAAGGAACAGCAACTACCAGATGATTAATGCTACCAATGTGAACCTTGCTGACAGCTAGCGCCTGGGCACCTCTGCTAGAACAGATTGACTTCAGCTCTTGAAACATGGAAACTAAAAAAAGAAGGGGAAAAAAGGAGAAGCTGCCCACTGGGAAATGTCTGAATCCATAGAAGAGTGATGAGCATGTTTGGTCTGAAGGAATTGGCTGGAGAAAATTTCTGGTGCTCTTTAGCTGGGTGCTTAACATCCACTCGGCTCAGGGTGCAGGTTTTGGGCTCCTGGTGTCACCTCTCTTGTCTGAAAAGTCAAAGGCAGCAGCACATGAATTGATCTTCATCTCTTCCCAGGTAGTTTGGAACCATTTGCCAAGTTGTATTTTTCCACCCTGACCTATATTTCTGGTGATGATTCATTTTTTGTTCCTCTCTCTCTCTCTCACAGGACAGCAGAATGCAAGAGCTTTGTCTGGGCTGCATTTCCAGCCCTCAGCACCTACTGCCAGGTGGAAAAAAGGCAGCACCATGTGCCACGATCACACCCAGGGAGCAAACCACCCTGGAACACCAGCCTCCTGTTGTTCCAGGGTCAGGGGGTGCTCTGGAAACATGAAGGGCATAATGAAAAGTCAAATGCACCCTGAAATACTCATAGAATTACAGAGTGTCAGGGGCTGCAAGGGACCTCCAAAGCTCATCCAGTCCAACCCCCCTGCCAGAGCAGGTTCTCCTACACCAGATCACACAGGAACATGTCCAGGTGGTCTTTGAGTGGGCTCCCTCCCAGAGAGGGAGACTCCACAGCCTCCATGGGCAGCCTATTCCAGTGTTCTGTCACCCTCACAGGGAAAAAATCTTCCTCATCTTTACATGAAACTTCCACACCTTGCCTCTTGTCCTGGCGTTGGGCATCACCCAGCAGAGCCCTGCACATATTTGTAACCATTGATGAGGTCACCTGAGCAGTGCTGAGTACAGGGGCAGAATAACCTCCCTTGTCCTGCTGGCCACACTGCTCCTGATAATAGAGTCAACCAGGCTGGAAAAGACCTCCACCTGGATTGGTCTGAAATAAAGGTCTGCACTATGCAGCCACTTGGTTTTGCCTACCATGGCTGTGGCAAGATGTGCACTCTGTAGGCAAGGGAAAGAGTCCCTTCTGTTTGACCAGGGCACATGCACCCAAGCAGGGACAGAAAAGCACTTCTATTGCTTATCATGTGTGCACTTGCAGCCCAGAGGGACAAGCAGAGAATGGGCTGTATCAGCAGAAGTGTGGCCAGCAGGGCCAGGGAGGTGATTCTCCCCCTCTGCTGTGCTCTGCCGAGAGCCCACCTGGAATACTGCATCCAGTTCTGGAGGCATCATTATAAAAAGGATTTGGAGATGCTGGAGTGTGTCCAGAGCAGGGCCAGGAGGATGCTCAGAGGGCTGCAGCAGCTCTGCTGTGAGCACAGACTGAAAGAGTTTGGGCTGTGCAGGCTGGAGCAGAGGAGGCTCTGATGTGACCTTCTTGTGGCCTTCCAGGATCAGAAGGGGCCTGCAAAAAAGCTGGGGAGGGACTTTTTAGGCTCTGTGACAGTGACAGGACTGAGGGGAATGGAGCAAAGCTGGAGGTGGGGAGAGTCAGGCTGGTGGTGAGGAGGAAGTTGTTGAGTGGAGAGAGGCTGGAATGGGTTGCCCAGGGAGGTGGTTGAGGCCCCATGGTTGGAGGTGTTTCAGGCCAGGCTGGCTGAGGCTGTGTGCAGCCTGCTCTAGGGTAGGGTGTCCCTGGGCATGGCAGGGGATTGGAACTGGCTGCTCCTTGTGATGCCTTCCAACCCTGACTGATTCTGTGATCTCAGAAAGGGTTCAGTAAATGTTTATCTGAGCGTGTGGCTGGGGCACCCCGGTCAGGCGCTGCACGCTACAAGGCGCTGGCCCTCGGGGCGCAGCAGTGTGCTGCAGCGGCAGGCCGGCAGGTGGTGCTGTCGCAACCCATTGCTAGACCATTGCTATGTCGCTACCCATGCTTGGGCTGGGCTCAAGCGGGCAGCTGTACCCCAGCCTAAGGCCAAGCTGCTTGCAGCCCCTCAGCTTGGTCAGGCAGGGCCAGGGCTGCTGGTCCTGCTAGCATCATAGAATCAAACAGGTTGGAAGAGACCTCCAAGCTCAGCCAGGCCAACCTAGCACCCAGCCCTGGCCAGTCAACCAGACCATGGCACTAAGTGCCTCAGCCAGGCTTGGCTTCAACACCTCCAGGGACAGCGACTTCACCACCTCCCTGAGCAGCCCATTCCAATGCCAATCACTCTCTCTGACAACAACTTCCTCCTAACATCTAGCCTAGACCTGCCCTGGCACAGCTTGAGACTGTGTCCCCTTGTTCTGTTGCTGCTTGCCTGGCAGCAGAGCCCAACCCCCCCTGGCTACAGCCTCCCTTCAGGTAGTTGTAGACAGCAATGAGGTCTGCCCTGAGCCTCCTCTTCTGCAGGCTGCACACCCCCAGCTCCCTCAGCCTCTCCTCCCAGTTCTTGTGGAAGCAGGAATTAATGTGTGGCCAAGTCGGGAATTTATACAAAAATAGTTATTTTATTTCCCAAAAACCCACCCCCAAAACTATATATACAAAGATTAATTTAGTTTAGTTAGCAGATTCAGTCGCATGAGAATTACCTACAGGGATACCATCAATAACCTGACTATTTTGGAAGTCAGAAGTTGGAAAAGGCTTTAGCTATTAAATTATAGCATTTTTCTTACTAATAAATTGAGCCAAAATAACTCACATCAGGCTGACTGCCAGGTCTGCCTCTGTCGTTCACCTTTCAGCAGCTAGCCAGTGGGCCATGAAAGAGTCGTTAGGCTTACAAAGGTGTCAACAGGAAAGCAGTTCTTTGAAGATCTCTCTGCATCCAAGGCGAGGGGAGAGTGGGGGAGCTCTCAGGCAAGCACGAGCGTCCAAGCAGGGATAAAATCCAAGGCGGGAACCCCTAAGGTGGGAAGACCCCAATGTTTATAACCTTCGCTAGACAAAGGGCAGAGTTACCACACCCTAGGTGCGAAAGCGCACGGCCAATCCCAGCCTGGCTCCAGCGCGGTCACTGCCTCGTGCGGGCAGAACTCCTTTGCGCACCCCCTTCACGGCTGCAGGGCAGGCGAGGAGGGGAGGAAACCAGGCGGCTTTCCCTCTTCCCCATGAAGTCCGGGCAGGAGCCTGAACATGAGCCAGCAGTGTGCCCAGGTGGCCAAGAGAGCCAGTGGCATCCTGGCCTGCATCAGGAATGGTGTGGCCAGCAGGAGCAGGGAGGTCATTCTGCCCCTGGACTCTGCACTGGTTAGACCACACCTTGAGCGCTGTGTTCAGTTCTGGGCCCCCCAGTTTAGGAAGGATATTGAGATGCTTGAGCGTGTCCAGAGAAGGGCGACGAGGCTGGGGAGAGGCCTTGAGCACAGCCCTAGGAGGAGAGGCTGAGGGAGCTGGGATTGGTTAGCCTGGAGAAGAGGAGGCTCAGGGGTGACCTCATTGCTGTCTACAACTACCTGAGGGGTGGTTGTGGCCAGGAGGAGGTTGCTCTCTTCTCTCAGGTGGCCAGCACCAGAACAAGAGGACACAGCCTCAGGCTGCGCCAGGGGAAATTTAGGCTTGAGGTGAGGAGAAAGTTCTTCCCTGAGAGAGTCATTGGACACTGGAATGGGCTGCCCCGGGAGGTGGTGGAGTCGCCGTCCCTGGAGCTGTTCAAGGCAGGATTGGACGTGGCACTTGGTGCCATGGTCTGGCCTTGAGCTCTGTGGTAAAGGGTTGGACTTGATGATCTATGAGGTCTCTTCCAACCCTGATGATACTGTGTGATACTGTGATACTGTGAATTTAGGGGTACAGGACTCCAGGACACCAGGGCTGTGCTCCAGGCCCCTCACACTGTTAAATTAAGAAACCTGGAGTGAATCAGAAGTTCATCTCTTTGGGGAGAAGAGTGAGGGAGAGAAGATGATGGAAAGCAGAGATACCATTAGAACAAAACTCTAAAAGAGGAAAAAAGTCCTAAACAAATTAAATTATACATCTGAGGAGCACAAACAGACATCTCCTTTCAAAAGAGATTTAACCCAATTCTTCAAAGAAACAAAACCCAGCAGTAATTAGTGTAAGCTTTTTATCTCTTCCAGATTACAGTATCCAATAAAGCTGAATTCCTGGAGGTGATGTTCCTCCTCCCCAAAATATAAATCTTTAGGAGATGTTGTGCAGGGCTTTTTCTGCTGGAGCCCAATAGGATGCAACCAAAGTCAGGCTTCTCGGGCTGAGCTTATTTTGCTTCTCAGGAAATCAGTTGTGGCCAACCCCCGAATGTAAAGATGAGAACAAGAATCCTGACCAACTGGGGCTTCTCCTTTGAAGTTCTTGTGAGTCATGAATCAGGACTTTAAATCCTTCTGACCTGCAGTGTTTTGGGACAATACTGAAGTTCTGTAGCTTCTTCAGGAGAGTGAAATGGGAGGGCAGTGTGGGAGGGAAACAGAGAATCATAGAACTCATAGAATCAGTCAGGGTTGGAAGGGACCACAAGGAGCAGCCAGTTCCAACTCCCTGCCATGCCCAGGGACACCCTACCCTAGAGCAGGCTGCACACAGCCTCAGCCAGCCTGGCCTCAAACACCTCCAGCCATGGGGCCTCAACCACCTCCCTGGGCAACCCATTCCAGCCTCTCTCCACTCAACAACTTCCTCCTCACCACCAGCCTGACGCTCCTCACCTCCAGCTTTGCTCCATTCCCCACAGTCCTGTCACTGTCACAGAGCCTAAAAAGTCCCTCCCCAGCTTTTTTGCAGGCCCCTTCAGATGCTGGAAGGCCACAAGAAGGTCACCTCAGAGCCTCCTCTTCTCCACACTGAACAGCCCCAACTCTTAGAGTCTGTGCTCACAGCAGAGCTGCTGCAGCCCTCTCAGCATCCTCCTGGCCCTACTTTGGGCACAGTCCAGCATCTCCACATCCCTCTTGTCCCAGGGGCTCCAGAGCTGGATGCAGTACTCCAGGTGGGGTCTCAGCAGTGTATATACCTTCTGCAAATCAGTTTTACCAACCAACCACATAATAAAATCTGCCTCTGTTTACTGTAAATAAATTTGGGGCAATTTTCTTTGTACATTTAATAAACTGTTTGGTAATTTTTACATCAGCCTCATGGCAATTCACTCCTAGCCCAGATTCAAACCCCTCCTTAGCAGAAAGCAGGAAGGATCTACCAGACCACAAATGAGCAAAGCATTGAGAGCTTTCTTTGTTTCTTTTTTTCTTTCCTTCCCCCTCCCATCCCCTCCCCCCCCCCCACCTCTTTTTGTTTCTGATGGATTCCAAATGATTGTGTTTCTGCCCTCAGGAAAATGAAATATTGAACAACAAAACATCACCATTTGGAGCCAATCAAAGATTTCTTATTCAGCTCCAAGCTGAAACACTTTTGCTTTGTTTGATCCTCTGGAAGGGAAAGAAATAAGGATGTTCTGGCCACGTTTGAAAATGGGGTGTTTTGGACTGGGAACTACATTATGTTGTTTTATCTTCCAAGTTCTGACCAACTTTCCTGTGTGAAATTGCTTCACAAATTTGCCTCAGCTTGTACTTCTTTTTTTCTTGGGTAACAACTATCACAGCATCTCAACTCAAACTTTAGTTTTCTTTGACATCACAGCACAAATGCATCATAAAGACTGTGTTTCCAACAGACCACATCTGCTGAAGGAGGCACTGATCATAGAATCATAGAACCAACCAGGTTGGAGGAGACCTCCAACATCATCCAGTCCAACCTAGCACCCAGCCCTGGCCAGTCAACCAGACCATGGCACTAAGTGCCTCATCCAGACTTTTCTTGAACAACTCCAGGGACAGTAACTCCACCACCTGCCTGGGCAGCCAAGGTTAGCTCAGTGCTCCCTGCACTTGGCACTGGAGTGTGTTATCCTTTCAGGAGGGAACCATCAGTGCTTCTTGGAGGTCTCTTCCAAGTCGCCGTCCCTGGAGGTGTTCAAGAAGAGACTCAATGAGGCACTTAGTGCCATGGTCTAGTTGAATGGATGATAGGTTGGACTGGATGATCTTGGAGGTCTCTTCCAACCAGGCTGGTTCTATGATTCTGTGATTCTGTTGAAGGGTGTTTCTGAGGACAGATAACAAAACCAACAGCTAAGAGCAGAGTAGACAGAGCTGAGCAGGCATTTGGCATGACTCCATTGACCTTTGGATGAGTCTTGCAGCCCCTCAATCCCTTAGTGAGGTGATCCATGAGGTGTTGTTGCTCAGAGCCATGGACAAGTAACAAAATAAATCCTGATCCATGAGGAGCTCACATTCTGTTTTCACTGCCTGTTGAAAGGACCTAATGAATATTGACCTGGGGACCCTGGAACTGCTCTCCAAAAAGCTGCTCGGCTTTCACCTTTTGGCAAGAGCTGTGACTGCAGCACACTCAGCCATGCTGAGGCAAGAGAGACAGAAAGATCTTGACTAGCAAGAAGAAGAGCTTATCCCTGCTCCCCACAGGGAGTAATCAATAAAGGCTCTTCAAACCAAAGACCTGTAGGTCATATTGCATCACCTCTGCAAGCACAGCCATGACTCAGGCTCACGAAGCAGGACGATGGGCACGACGCCACCGCACGAACCCTCACACACAGAGGGCCAAGAGAAAGCAGCACAAAACCAGGCAATGCACAGTATTTGACACAGATACATCTATGTTTTAATTATCATTGCTTGGTCTGTTCCTTAGCTTATTTTCCAGCAATAGAAAGAGCAGAATTTGTAACAAAATATACCAGCACTCTTACTTTGTGAGCCATCAGCACACGCCGCAGCTTCCACCACTGCTCTGTTTGTAGCACACTCCTGAAGCAGGAAGGTGCTGGAATATCTGATTTACAGGTGAGAAAGAGTCACAGGTTCTAGAAGGCACCAAGTCCTGATCCTGGTCCTGCACTACCAGCAAATACTCTTCCTCTCCTATGAGGAGACTGAGGGAGTTAGGGCTGTTCAGTCTGGAGAGCAGAAGGCTCCCAGGTGACCTTATTGTGGCCTTTCAGTATCTGAAGGGAGCCTACAAGAAAGCTGGGGAGGGACTTTTTAGGCTGTTAGGTAGACTGGGAGGAGTGGAACAAATCTAGAAATGGAGAGATTCAGACTGAATATTAGGAAGAAGTTTTTCAGCATAGAATCACAGAATCATAGAATCAACCAGGTTGGAAGAGACCTCCAAGATCATCCAGTCCGACCTATCACCCTGCCCTATCTAATCAACTAGACCATGGTACTAAGTGCCTCATCCAGTCATGCATGAGAGTGATGAGACCCTGGAATGAGTTGCCCAGGGAGGTGGTGGAATCCTCATCTCTGGAGGTGTTTAAAGCCAGGCTGGATGAAGCTCTGGCCAGTCTGAGCTGTCCCTGGGCATGGCAGGGGGGTTGGAACTGAGTGGTCCTCGTGGTCCCTTCCCACCCTGACTGATTCTATGATTCCACAGGCAGAATACAGTGGCTGGCTAAAAGGCAGCTTCAGAAGCAAGATGCTTTTACAAAGAGAGGACATCAGGCTGCTGTCCTTGAGCTTGGAGCCCATCAGAGGCCACCGAAGCACATCTCACAGCCTCATTAACTCCCCTCAAGATGGCTAAGGAAGTACAGACCTGAGTTGGGCTCCTCTCTTCTACCCAATATGGCTGTGCCCCACTCATGGCATCACCCCAAGTGAGCTGGCACCCCTGGCCTGCTTGAAATTGAAGTGTTTAGCAATCGCTTGCAAATACTGAAGCGAATCTAACTGTTTACATCATCAGGGAAAAGAACCCCCCTGCTGTTTCTCAAAAAGCAGGCAAAATGGCCCTTGGCAACGATGCCAGGGAGAAAGGCATGTGCCACCCCAGTCCCATATGGCCGAGGTGCAAAGTCTCTCACTTGCTCTGCAGTCTGTTGCCAGCCTCACACCTCCCTTCAGAAACATCAAATGATTTCTGGCTGCTCAGTAAAACACACAAGCCCAAACCAGTGAACTCTCTGAATCCAAATGCTGCTCACACAGAGCACCCAGCCATGATCTCTTCCTGCTGCCTTAGGGGAGGGTAAATCACAGCTGTGATGAGGTGTCCTGGAAGACTGGTTCCCCTCTCCTCTCCTTGCATCGCTTCACTCCTCTGGAGCTCACAGAGCTGAAAACAGGAGCGGTGGCAGAATGAGTGGCATTGCTTTGTGCTTTGTGGCTTCCCAGCATCTCACTGAGACAGTAATGAATGGGAAGTGAAAGCTTCTTGGGCTGACAACCCCAAAAGAGAGCTCTGGAGTTGCAGTTCTCTCAAATACCTATTAGAGGACAAAGTTCTTAACCAAAGTCCTTGTGCATTATCAGATCCCCTCTAACTTGCACATGGAAGATTGATGTCTTTGGACTGCCAGCTCCTGAAAGCACTGCCATTGTTTCTTCCTCTCTGAGCTTCCTTTCTCAGCTTTAGTTTTCTCTATTTCAATTTCTTCCTTTTTCCTCCCTGCTGCCATTCTTGCCCTGGCCTCCTGCCCCACCAGCATGCAGGGGCACAGAGTCTTGCTCCACAGAGTGCAGCCCTTTCCCAAGGAAGCAGCAGGTCCCTGATTTTATGGAGGGAGTCATTAATTAATGTGAGATTTTTTTTTTTTCACTAAAGAGAGAAAAAACAATATATAGCATTCCAAGTATAAAATCATAGAATAATGGGATCAAGCAGGTTCGAAGAGACCTCCAAGATCATCCAGCCCAACCTAGCACCCAGCCCTAGCCAATCAACCAGACCATGGCACTAAGTGCCTCAGCCAGGCTTTGCTTCAACACCTCACCTCCAGGGACAGCAACTCCACCACCTCCCTGGGCAGCCCATTCCAATGCCAATCACTCTCTCTGACAACAACTTCCTAACAACATCCAGCCTAGACCTCCCCTGCCACAACTTGAGACTGTGTCCCCTTGTTCTGTTGCTGCTTGCCTGGCAGAAGAGCCCAACCCCACCTGGCTACAGCCTCCCTTCAGATAGTTGTAGACAGCAGTGAGACCACCCCTGAGCCTGCTCTTCTGCAGGCTAAACAACCTCATGCTTACTCTTGTATTTCCCTACTCTGGTCGTGTATGGATTGTCCAGAAAGAAAACAGGAAAGAAAACACAAAGCCCAAAACATGCCAGGGCAGGAGGGGATTCCCCAGGCAGCTTATGGTGCTGGGCATCAGCAGTTAAACCGAGGTGGGAGGCAATAAAGATGTGAAGCTCTTTCTTCCCGTGTAGAGCATGAGTCAGCTTGGTTATACCCAGGAACATGGACCAGTTCCAGCAGCACAAAGCACAGACAATGGATTTGCCTCTCTAGCAACTGCATTAACTCCTTTAGAGTTTGTTTTGAAGCCCAGAAATAATCGATAGAAGCTCCAGAATGTACTAAATTATGTCTTGCTTATTCTTCTAAAATTATGTACAACTTTATGACCTCATTGCCAACACCAACTGCCAGAGAGGCAAACTACCAGAGGCAGTAACCTCTGCTTCGAGAATTTGGCCATCCCCAAACTTGAAACATGGGTTCGATGGGTGGACCACTAGATGGACAAAGAAATGGCTTGATGGCTGCACTCAAATAGTGGCTGTCAATGGCTCCATGGCCAAGTGCAGGCCAGTGACAAGTGGAGTCCCTCAGGGATCAGTCCTGGGACCAGTCTTGTTCAACATCTTTTGTGGGTGCCATGGACAGAGGCATTGAGTGCAGCCTCAGCAAGTTTGCTAATCATACCAAGCTGTATAGTGCAGCAGCCAGGCTGGAGGGCAGGATCCATCCAGAGGGACCTGGGCAGGCTGCAGAGGTGGGCACAAGCCAACCTCAGGAGGTTCAACAGGACCAAGGGCAAGGTCCTGCATCTGTGTCAAGGCAATCCTGAGCACAAATGCAGGCTGGGCAGTGAGTGGCTGGAGAGCAGCCCTGAGGAGAGGGACTTGGGGGTGCTGCTGGACCAGAAGCTAAACAGGAGCCAGCAGTGTGCACTAGCAGCCCAGGAACACAACCAGAGCCTGGGCTGCAGCAGCAGAAGTGTGGCCAGCAGGGCCAGGGAGGTGATTCTCCCCCTCTGCTGTGCTCTGCTGAGACCCCACCTGGAGTACTGCATCCAGTTCTGGATGTGGAGATGTTGGAGTGTGTCCAGAGCAGGGCCAGGAGGATGCTGAGAGGGCTGCAGCAGCTCTGCTGTGAGCACAGACTGAAAGAGTTGGGGCTGTGCAGTGTGGAGTAGAGGAGGCTCTAAGGTGACCTTCTTGTGGCCTTCCAGGATCTGAAGGGGGCTACAAAAAAGCTGGGGAGGGACTTTTGAGACTTTCAGGCAGTGCCAGGACTGGGGGGAATAGAGCAAAGCTGGAGGTGAGGAGAGTCAGAGTGGTGAGGAGGAAGAAGTTGTTGAGCATGAGAGTGGTGAGAGGCTGGAATGGGTTGCCCAGGGAGGTGGTTGAGGCCCCATGGCTGGAGGTGTTTCAGGCCAGGCTGGCTGAGGCTGTGTGCAGCCTGCTCTAGGGTAGGGTGTCCCTGGGCATGGCAGGGGGGTTGGAACTGGCTGCTCCTGGTGGTGCCTTCCACCCCTGACTGACTCTATGCTTCTGTGGTTATTTCAAAGTAATGAGATTTTAAGAATAATGCAGCCTGTGGCTCCTTTAATTTGATATTTTAATTAGTATTTCCCATTTTCTCAGCCATCCACATGGCCCAGAGTCACATCTTCAGACTTTTGTCTGGAGCCTCAAGGGTAAAAGCATTTGTTAATTGCACTATTTTTATTGCCTGTACCAGAAATGGCTGTTCCCAGTCAATATTTGAAAGTTCACAGCTGGTTTGTGACAGAGCAATCCTGAATCACAGTATCACAGTATCACAGTACTGTGCAGGAATTCAGACTGTGTTTACTCCAGCCAGGAGAAGAGATGTTGTTATGCCCAGGACCAACCAAAGTCCCAGCTGACACCTGAGCGTATTTGAACCAGGGCTTGGCCAGGGAGGTGGTTTGAGGCTAACTGGAATATTTTAATGAGAGAAATGTGATCATTGGGTGTGAAAAGAAAATTATAGTGATGTCCACATTACCCATTGGTTTTGCTTAGGGATGTGAAACCAATTAACCATAACAAAGATTGTCAACTCTGCCTGGCTGTCACCTACTGCACTCTCACTACCTAAACCAGAGATGGTCCAAGAATGCGGATGTTGATCTGTTGGAAGGTAGGAGAGCTCTGAAGAGGGACCTGGCCAGGCTGGATGGGTGGGCAGAGGCCAAGGGGATGAGACTGAACAAGGCCAAGTGCAGGGTTCTGCACTTTGGCCACAACAACCCCAAGCAGCACTACAGGCTGGGGACAGAGTGGCTGAGAGCAGCCAGGAAGAGAGGGAGCTGGGGGTGCTGGTAGAGAGCAGCTGAAGATGAGGCAGCAGTGCCCAGGTGGGCAGCAGAGCCAATGGCATCCTGGGCTGGCTCAGGAGCAGTGTGGGCAGCAGGACAAGGGAAGTTCTTCTGCCCCTGTGCTCAGCACTGCTCAGGCCACATCTTGAGTGCTGTGTCCAGTTCTGGGCTCCTCCATTCAAGAGAGATGTTGAGGTGCTGGAAGGTGTTGGGAGAAGGGCAGCAAGGCTGGGGAGGGTCCTGGAGCAGAGCCCTGTGAGGAGAGGCTGAGGGAGCTGGGGGTGTGCAGCCTGCAGCAGAGGAGGCTCAGGGCAGAGCTCATTGCTGTCTGCAGCTGCCTAAAGGGAGACTGTAGCCAGGTGGGGTTGGTCTCTTCTGCCAGGCAAGCAGCACCAGAACAATGGGACAGAGTCTCAAGCTGTGCCAGGGGAAGTCTAGGCTGGATGTTAGGAGGAAGTTGCTGTCAGAGAGAGTGATTGGCATTGGAATGGGCTGCCCAGGGAGGTGGTGGAGTCACTGTGCCTGGAGGTGTTGAAGCAAAGCCTGGATGAGGCACTTAGTGCCACGGTCTGGTTGCTTGGCTAGGGCTGGGTGCTAGGTTGGCCTGGATGATCTTGGAGGTCTGTTCCAACCTGTTTGATTCAATGGTTCTATGATTCTATAATCTTGCTGGCCACAAGCCTGGGCTGGTGTTGTGGGAGCACCCTCAGATCAGCTCTGTGCTGCTGCAATTCTCAGCTGCACATACATTTGTCACAGCTCAGATCAGACTCAGCTCTCAACCAACAGCACTTGCAGGGGAGGCCAAAGCCATTTCCTGTTGCACAAGGGTGAGAAGTTGGTGCTGTGGCCCATACGTAAATCAGTGCTGGGAACTTGACATTAAGTCTTTGCTCTGGGAATGAGTAATCTCTTTGCATAATTCCCTTCTGGATGTTTTGAGCAGAGCAGCATGTTGTTTCTCCTGTAGCAGCAGATTTTGGAGGGGCTTTCTTACTAATTCATGTCAAGTCTGGTTGGGCTGCAAGGATGTCTGAGCAAGATGTAAAAAGAAATAATTGCTCATGTTTGGAGACATAGAGAAGCACAGAAATAAATGTTTGGAGAGGAATGAGTCTCCCACTTTAAAACATATGTGCCTGCTCCTTTGGATCTGTTTTGTCTTTGGGTTTGGTTGTTGGTTTGGGTTGTTTTTGCAAAGTTCTCAGCAAATATGTTGGCATGAACAATATGTCTCAAGCAAAGAGAGCAAATACTCTCAGAACACAGCTTTTAAAGTCACAATGGTTGATTCATCATGGTAAACATCTGATTTATGTGTTTACTGTCTGTGGTAAAGGGTTGGACTTGATGATCTGTGAGGTCTCTTCCAACCCTGATGATACTGTGATACTGCCCCTCCAGTGAGGGCAGCTTAGTATTGCCCAAGATGGAAAAGCCCAATAAAAACAATTACAGCCCTGAACAACAACTGCTGTAAAATGATCTCTGTACTGTGGCTGCAGCCCCAAACCTGTTAGCAGTAGGGTTTGCTGGGTGACTCATTTGCAGGGAAGTTATCATCTGCTCAGTGGAATTTCAGGGGCCAGAGGGGAGAAAAGGTGCAAAGCTAATCCAGCAGATCTCTACTGACATCCACGGAGGTAGGCTGGATTTTAGGAAGAAGTTCTTCACAGAGAGACTGATTGGCATTGGAATGGGCTGCCCAGGGAGGTGGTGGAGTCACCATCCCTGGAGGTGTCAAAGCAAAGCCTGGATGAGGCACTTAGTGCCATGGTCTGGTTGCTTGGCCAGGGCTGGGTGCTAGGTTGGCCTGGCTGAGCTTGGAGGTCTCTTCCAACCTGGTTGATTCTATGATTGTTTGATTCATCTCACCCATCCCCTAGAGTGAGAAAGGAGAGAGGTAGAGGTAGAATAAGGCTTCCCTGTTCCTTCAGAGCAACATTTATTTATACCCCTCACATCATCCACCTGCCAGCATGATGGCAGAATAGGCCACCTAGACACAAGACTTTCCAGCTAAGAGCAGATCCACTTTGGGAAATGGAGACTGAAGAGAGCTGCTCATTACTACAGCAATTGAACAGGAGTTTCTGAACCTGTTCTGCACTGAATGCTGCTCCAGTCCATAGGATCACAGAATGGCTGAGGATGGAAAGGACCTCAGAGGTCATCTGGTCTGTCCTCCCTGCTCAAGCAGAGCCATCTAGAGACAATTTCCTAGGGCTGTGTCCAGATGACTTCTAGATATCTCCAAGTGTGATGGTTTGGGTGTTACCCACCCCCCCACTTTGGCAATCACCCAGACTAGACTCAGCCAGCTCTGGGAATTGAATGAAGCTTATATTTACAGCTAGCACAATATACAAGCAGATAGTTACAGGATATGCAGTTACAGACAGAAATAGACAAGGTAAAAGGTAACACAGACACAAAACAGTCCTCCCAGAAACCTGAGACCCCAGGAGGGGCTCCCAACCACCCTTCCACCTTCTCCCACCCCTCTCTACCTTACACCAGACATTGTCTTGTGCCCAAGGAAGAATGGAGGGTTGGGTGGGGAGGGTAGGAAGCAGGTGGATTAATCAGGTTAAGTTAGGTAGAGAGAAATGCAGCTCAAAGCCCAGGATGTGACTGAATGTCTTATCTGTGTTTGAATTCTTGCTCTTATACC
Source organism: Pogoniulus pusillus (assembly GCF_015220805.1). NCBI lineage: Eukaryota > Metazoa > Chordata > Aves > Piciformes > Lybiidae > Pogoniulus > Pogoniulus pusillus. The sequence continues at coordinate 29,073,620 of NC_087276.1, read as the reverse complement.
TCTCAGCAAGCCTATGAGTGAAGTAGACATCACCATTGTTTCTCTTTCACAGCCTGTAATCTAGTTCTTCTCACCAAAACATTCTAGCTAGCTTCAAACTAGCACACCGAGGATGAAGAGTTCCCAGTCTGGCTGAGCCAACCATGCTCACTCATCCTCACTGCCTGTAGTTTGGGTTTGCATCAGCTGTGGGACAGAGGTGACAGTTACAGGTTTGTCAGAGAAGTGAAATTCCAGCCTTCATTCCCAGCCTGCAGGAAGGGCTGGAACAGCTGTGGGCTATGGTCAGGGAATAAACAGCCACGATTTTAGTGATTTTAGTCAATTCCCTTTCTGCAGATTCAAAGCCTCTTGAGAGAATTGCAATTATCCAGGACATGTCTCAAGGAATCTTTACTTAAGAGCCTTAAAGATTATACTTGACATGGTCTAACAGGCCAACACAGGGCCTCTGTTGTCACAGTCCAATAAAACCACTGCATAATAAGGCTTATGTTACATCATCACATCACATCAGATGATTGTTCAGTCCCATGTCCCGATGTCTTGGTCCATTGCCAGACCTAGATCACAGAAGGACAGAGGCAGCAAGATCATGATGGGGTCTTGTGTGATCTGGTATGAGTGATCCTACTTTGGCAGGGGGATGGACTGGATGACCTTTTGAGGTCCCTTCCAGCCCCTGATATTCTGTGATTCTCTGATAGGGTCTGGGACCACAGGAATGAGACTTCAGGTCAATGTCAGCAGTGGGGAAATCTTCTGTGCAACTCGGAGCAGCCTGGAAGTTGCTTCGCTTTGCATCAGTCACCTACAGTGCTGGGGCCTGCATAGGAAAGGCATGGACCTGCTTGTTTGGGCTAAAGGAAAGAAGTGCAGGGTTCTGCACTTTGGCCACAACAGCCCCAAGCACTGCTACAGGCTGGGGACAGAGTGGCTGAGAGCAGCCAGGAAGAAAGGGACCTGGGGGTACTGGTATATAGTAGGCTGAAGATGAGGCAGCAGTGTGCCCAGGTGGGCAGCAGAGCCAATGGCATCCTGGGCTGGCTCAGGAGCAGTGTGGCCAGCAGGACAAGGGAGGTTCTTCTGCCCCTGTGCTCAGCACTGCTCAGGGCACACATTGAGTGCTGTGTCCAGTTCTGAGCTCCTCAATTCAAGAGAGATGTTGAGTTGATGGAAGGTGTTGAGAGAAGAGCAACAAAGCTGATGAGGGTCCTGGAGCAGAGCCCTGTGAGGAGAGGCTGAGGGAGCTGGGGGTGTGCAGCCTGCAGAAGAGGAGGCTCAGGGCAGAGCTCATTGCTGTCTACAGGTACCTGCAGGGAGGCTGTAGCCAGGTGGGGTTGGGCTCTTCTGCCAGGCAACCAGCAACAGAAGAAGGGGACAGTGTCTCAAGTTGTGCCAGGGGAGGTCTAGGCTGGCTGTGAGGAGGAAGTTCCTGCCAGAGAGAGTGATTGGCATTGGAATGGGCTGCCCAGGGAGGTGGTGGAGTCACCATCTCTGGAGGTGTTGAAGCCAAGCCTGGCTGGGGCACTTAGTGCCATGGTCTGGTTGACTGGATAGGGTTGGGTTCTAGGCTGGCCTGGATGATCTTGGAGGTCCCTTCCAAACTGGTTGATTCTATGATTTTATGTTGTGCTCCAGCTGATGTTTTCTATGGGAGCAGCTTGTACAAGGCCCACCTCAATGTGTAGAACCTTTGCCAGGGAATCCCTCTCTCTGTCCTAGACTGCAAGGCTGGTGGTGGGTTTGGTGAGTCACAGAGACATTCTCCATACACCTTTCCTTTCTTAAGAGCATCACCTCAGTTCCATTAGAAACAACCCTAGCATCATTTGTAGCTGTCTGCTGCTGAGCACCTTCATCAGAGGCTTTGAGAGTTAGGAGTTAATTAAGGTGACAGTGCTGCCTTGCTGCAATTCACTGCAGAGCAATTGCACCTTCCTTTGGTCTAATTTCTTAGAAGTGCAACCAGGCAGTGCTGGTGAGAGAGGGAGGTCAGTAAAATGCAGTCACAGGTCAGTGAAGTTCCCTTCCCTTTGTATCAGCACCAGCAAAGAGCTGATCACATCAGCAGGCAGCCACGGGGTAGCGGCGCTGGAGAGGGCTGGATGACAGCAGCACAGGTATGCCTGGAGGCCTGCCATGGCTTATGGGTGCAGCATCACTGTGCTGCAGCAGCATCCTGTACATCAGCAGAGGGTCAGGAAGGGTGACCAGAGATAAATGGGGGAATTCACTTGAGACAGAAACGCTGACCCGGAGAAATCCTGTTCAAGAGAGCTCTTTGAGCTCTTAATTGGAATCAGGAAGAAAAGTCAGCCTGGGTTGTGCTGGTTTGCTTTTTAACAAAGTGTTTAAAGTCACAGAACTCAAAAGTCCTGCTTATTATTTTTGTTGTTCATGTTGTTGTTGCTCATGGAAAATAATGAATTCCTTAAATTACATAGCAAGGCCACGGACAACAGAACAAGGGGAGACAAATTGTGACATGGGGGGGTCTAGGCTGGATGTTAGGAGGAAGTTCTTGACAGAGAGAGTGATTGGCATTGGAATGGGCTGCCCAGGGAGGTGGGTTCTGGGCTCCTCAATTCAAGAGAGATGTTGAGGTACTGGGACATGTCCAGAGAAGGGCAATGAAGCTGGTGAGGGGTCTGGAGCAGAGCCCTGTGAGGAGAGGCTGAGGGAGCTGGGGGTGTGCAGCCTGCAGAAGAGGAGGCTCAGGGCAGAGCTCATTGCTGTCTGCAGCTCCCTGAAGGGAGGCTGTAGCCAGGTGGGGTTGGGCTCTTCTCCCAGGCAAGCAGCAAGAGAACAAGGGGACACAGTCTGAAGCTGTGCCAGGGGAGGTCTAGGCTGGCTGTTAGGAGGGAGTTGTTGTCAGAGAGAGTGATTGGCATTGGAATGGGCTGCCCAGGGAGGTGGTGGAGTCACTGTCCCTGGAGGTGTTGAAGCAGAGCCTGGCGGAGGCACTTAGTGCCATGGTCTGGTTGACTAGATAGGGCTGGGTGCTAGGTTGGGCTGGGTGATCTTGGAGGTCTCTTCCAACCTGCCTGATTCTATGATAAAAAGGTGTTTGATTTGAATTAATTTAGAAGAAACCCACCCAACAAACAAGAGCCCCAACCCCAAGGAAAGGAACAGGGTCAGGAATGGGGGCACAGGCTGTGCTCACTGCTCCCTGGGATAGGACAAGCAGCAATGGGTGTAAACTGCAGCACAGGAGGTTCCAGCTCAACACAAGGGGGAACTTCTTTCCTGGAAGGATCCCAGAGCACTGGCACAGGCTGCCCAGAGAGGTTGTGGAGTCTCCTTCTGTGGAGCCTTTCAAGGCCTGTCTGGATGTGTTCCTGTGTGACCTGAGCTAGGTTGTATAGCCCTGCCCTGGCAGGGGAATTGGATTAGATGATCTCTTTGGTTCCCTTCCAGCCCCTGACATCCTGTGAGCCTGTGAACATCTTCTGGTCATAAGCACTTTGATAGCCTTTGCTTGTAACAGCTCTCACCACACATTACAGACACCTATTTTGTTCCACATACATGGAAGCAACCTCAGCACTATCCTGCCTACCCCTATGCTCTCTGAGATGCTATTTAAGGTTTTTTAAGGGAAACTCTTTCACTTGTTCCATTCCTCAGCAAATTTGGCCATGTCAGCACTTTAGATCAAGGGCTCCAATCCATTCTTCCAATCTCTTAGCTGCTTTGAAACCAAACTATCAGTGTCCTTAATGCTTTTAACTTCTGTTTTGTTGAGGTCACATTTTCCCCCAGAGTTTGCTTGTAAGAACTTTCCACTGTGCTGTTAAACACTTCTGACTGATTAGTATTTTTCCACAGCTAAAGATGAGAAGGGTCAAAAACAGAGGTGGAAAAAAAAAGCCTGCCTTAGCTTATTGGTGTAAGATAACAGAACCAGATAAAGCTCTGCTTGTACTCTGTGCTGGATCCAAGCCTGAAAATCCAGGAAGGTAAAGGTAAGCCTTTACTGATAGAATCATAGAATCAAGCAGGTTGGGAGAGACCTCCAAGCTCATCCAGTCCAACCTAGCACCCAACCCTGTCCAATCAACTAGACCATAGCTAGACATTGGGTGGTTCTGTGCACCATAACCTCCCTGGAGGTGTTCAGGGCCAGGTTAATGAGGCCTTGAGCAACCTGTTCTAGTGGGAAGCATCCCTGGCTATGGCATGGGGTTGGAAGTGGCTGAGCTTTAATGTCCCTTCCAACCTAAACCTTGGCTGTAGTGTGCCCCTCTAAAGAAATTCTCCATCTCAAAAGCCCTTTCATTTCCTTTCATCACTAAAGCTGTGCTCTGGAGACTCCTGTGTTGTAACTTGGATCCATGAAGCTTTCTGGAAGAGAATTATTTCAGCTCCATTGCTTTGCTGGCTGAAGGCCTTAAGAGTGACTGGTGAAAATGAGTGATGTGAAGAGTACAAGCTCATTTCTGCTAACTGACACAAACATTCTTCCTGCTTAATATGGGAAACTCATGAGCCAGGGGTATCTTTCCACCTCTATTTTAGAAGCAACAGGGCTGGCTGTTCTTGTGTGACTTCCATCAACCAGTGACACTGAGCTAGCTAATTTTCCACACCTTTTTGTGCTTCCTTACACAGGCTTTTCCTACAAGTGACCTTTTTGGAGGTGGAAACATCTGAAAGTTGTGGAGAGAACATAATTTTCTGCCTGCTACTGGAAATGAACCTTGAAATAGCAGTTCTGCACAACAGAACAGCAAATAAAACAAGTGAATAGTAAGATCAAATTGAAACAGATAAACAGGGATCAAAAGTAAGCTGCAGAGGCTGATCCTACAGGACAGGAGGGAGGGGTGTTAGAATCATAGAATCATAGAATCAACCAGGGTGGAAGAGACCTCTAAGATCATCCAGTCCAACCTAGCACCCAGCCCTGTCCCCTCTGATTAAATCCTGCATTTATGTGGCTGATATGGAATCATAGAATCAACCAGGCTGGAAGAGACCTCTAAGATCATCCAGTCCAACCTAGCACCCAGCCCTGTCCCCTCTGATTAAATCCTGCATTTATGTGGCTGATATAGAATCACAGAATCATAGAATCACAGAATCAAGCAGTCTGGAAGAGACCTCCAAGACCATCCAGTCCAGCCTAGCACCCAGCCCTAGCCAGTCAACCAGACCATGGCACTAAGTGCCTCATCCAGGCTTGGCTTCAATACCTCTAGGGACAGTGACTCCACCACCTCCCTGGGCAGCCCAATCCAATGCCAATCACTCTCTCTGACAACAACTTCCTCCTCTCATCCAGCCTAGACCTACCCTGACACAACTTGAGACTGTGTCCCCTTGTTCTGTTGCTGGTTCATTTGCTAACTCCATTTTTACCTTCTGCTGTTGGAAGCAGAATTCCAAGCAGCTTAAAGTCATGAAGCATAGTAAAACTGGGGAGGCATTCTGATCCAGGAAAGGGGGAAAAACGGGAAGCTGTGGGAGCATTAATCAGAGAACTTATAATTTATAAGACATGTCCTGATAGGCATCACTAAACACTCAGGTCCAGCTGCGGGAGATCACTGTAGTTTGTGCAGGCCAATGGAGAAATAGGAAGGTTTGTGGGGAAAAGGTTTATCATTTCATTTCAAAGTGGTAAAAAGGTTGGAAGACAGTGTGGCACTGGGCATAGCAGTGAGAGTCAGCTGCAGACATGGGTGGAGAGAGCACAGGGAAAGGAAGCATAGGGAAAAAAAGCTGGTGAGGGGCCTGGAGCAGAGCCCTGTGAGGAGAGGCTGAGGGAGCTGGGGGTGTGCAGCCTGCAGAAGAGGAGGCTGAGGGCAGAGCTCATTGCTGTCTACAACTACCTGAAGGGAGGCTGTAACCAGGTGGGGTTGGGCTCTGCTGCCAGGCAAGCAGCAACAGAAGAAGAGGACACAGTCTGCAGTTGTGGCAGGGGAGGTCTAGGCTGGGTGTTAGGAGGAAGTTGTTGTCAGAGAGAGTGAATGGCATTGGAATGGGCTGCCCAGGGAGGTGGTGGAGTTGTGGAGTTGCTGTCCCTGGAACTGTTGAAGCAAAGCCAGGATGAGGCACTTAATGCCGTGGTCTAGAGAGAGAGACCTGCAAGCTCATCCATCCCAACCTAGCACCCAGCCCTAGCCAGTCAACCAGACCATGGCACTAAGTGCCCCAGCCAGGCTTGGCTTCAACACCTCCAGGGATGGTGACTCCAACACCTCCCTGGGCAGCCCATTCCAATGCCAATCACTCTCTCTGCCAACAACTTCCTCTGGTAGATGATAGACAAATGGCAGAGAAATTCACCCAGCTCACAATGTCTCTGTCATCATTTTCTCTGCAGCTTTTAATTTTTCCTCTTTATCCTGAACATGTGCATAGAGAAGAAAAGTAGAATGATGAAAGAGGAAGGAGTTGAATGACAAATTCAGTAGATATTATATCATGAACACGTTCCTCAGCACTGTTTAAGGAGCAAGATTTGTCTTGTATAAAGGCAGAGTATTTCAGCATGGCATGAGACCATTTCTGTCCATCTGGCTTTGCAAAGAAACGATGTGAGGGGAAGCAGAGCTGCACTTCAGTTATAAACAAACAACCAAAAGAAAAAAAAGACCACAAGAAAAAAAAAACCCTGAAATGATATTGGCATGAGGAGAATAAACAAATAAAAAAAGAATCCTGACTAAGGCTCCTTGTAAATGTGGAGCTGCTCTAGGAAATGTGAAATGAAGTGGGAACTGATGGGAATGAAAGGAACTAAGCTTCGGATTCAGTAAACGATGCTTACTTGATTACACCCATATGAAGTCACTGATGAGCTCTTGAGTTGAACTGATGAAAAATTGGATTGTTTACATGCATTAAACCAAGCAAATGAGGAATCTGAGCTCGATCTGCCAAGAAAACCTTGAGCATAAAAGCCACCGGCAGTAATTGCTGTGTTTTCTGTGGCAGCGGAATGCCAGGAAGGTTTCTGCATTGAGTCACAGTGTCACAGCATCACCCAGGTTGGAAGAGACCTCACAGATCATCAAGTCCAACCCTTTACCACAGAGCTCAAGGCCAGACCATGGCACCAAGTGCCACGTCCAGTCCTGCCTTGAACAGCTCCAGGGACGGCGACTCCACCACCTCCCCGGGCAGCCCATTCCAGTGTCCAATGACTCTCTCAGTGAAGAACTTTCTCCTCACCTCCAGCCTAAATCTCCCCTGGCACAGCCTGAGGCTGTGTCCTCTTGTTCTGGTGCTGGCCACCTGAGAGAAGAGAGCAACCTCCCCCTGGCCACAACCACCCCTCAGGTAGTTGTAGACAGCAATAAGGTCACCCCTGAGCCTCCTCTTCTCCAGGCTAACCAATCCCAGCTCCCTCAGCCTCTCCTCGTAGGGCTGTGCTCAAGGCCTCTCCCCAGCCTCGTTGCCCTTCTCTGGACACGCTCAAGCATCTCAATGTCCCTCCTAAACTGGGGAGCCCAGAACTGAACACAGTACTCAAGGTGTGGTCTAACCAGTGCAGAGTACAGGGGCAGAATGACCTCCCTGCTCCTGCTGGCCACACCATTCCTGATGCAGGCCAGGATGCCACTGTATCTCTGCATGGGGTTGTTGTGGCCAAAGTGCAGCACCCTGCACTTGGAGCTATTGAACCCCATCCCATTGGACTCTGCCCATCTGTGCAGGCGGTCAAGGTCCCGCTGCAGAGCCCTTCTGCCTTCCAACCCAGCCACATCTGCCCCCAGCTTGGTGGAGTCACCGTTCCTGGGGCTGTTCAAGGCAAGGTTGGACGTGGCACTTGGTGCCATGGTCTAGCCTTGAGCTCTGTGGTAAAGGGTTGGACTTGATGATCTGTGAGGTCTCTTCCAACCCTGATGATACTGTGATACTGTGATCTGCACACTTGCTCATGACTGACTCGATGCCTTCATCCAGATCATCTATGAAGGAGTTAAAGAGGATGGGGCCCAGCACTGATCCCTCAGGGACACCGCTAGTGACCAGCAGCCAGCTGGATGTGGCAGGATGTAGAGCTCTGACCAAGGGGAAAAGGTTGGGGTCTGGGAAGCTCTAATATCATTTATCTACCAAGCAGGCCACCTGATGACTGACAGCTTTAATTTCAGCATGAAATTGGCTGGCTGGCTGTGGAAACATCCATCCCTTTTGACAGGGATAGTAGTCTCCAGATACTTACCACTTGAGACTTCCACAGTCAGCTTCTCTCTCTGCTCATCGTTGTTTCAGGCAGCAAAGAGAGCAGTCTGAGTTGAAATCACAGCCCTCCGTTGATGAGCAGGGCAGTGATTTGCTCATGGTATCTGTGCAGGTTTGGGAGTTTCCCTCCCCTTCCCCAAACTCATGGCTGGGAATTCACCAGACTAACTCAGTCAGCTGGAAGTTGAGGAGGCTTCGTTTCACAGCTGGTCACAATCCACACAAACCCTATGAGGAGAGGCTGAAGAAGCTGGGGGTGTGCAGCCTGCAGCAGAGGAGGCTCAGGGCAGACCTCATTGCTGTCTACAGCTACCTGAAGGGAGGCTGTAGCCAGGTGGGGTTGGGCTCTTCTGCCAGGCAGGTAATATGGACACAAAAAACCACTCCCAGCAGCCAGACTGCCCAAGAGCAACTCCTGACCAACCTCCCAACTTCTTCCCACCCCCTCCCTTCTCTCAGAGTCTCCCTTACATTCAGGGAAAGCTGTGAGAAGTCAGCAAGAGGAGTTAGAAGAAGAATGATTAGTTCAAGTTAGAATCATAGAATCATAGAATCAACCAGGTTGGAAGAGACCTCCAAGATCATCCAGGCCAACCTAGCACCCAGCCCTGGCCAAGCAACCAGACCATGGCACTGAGTGCCTCATCCAGGCTTTGCTTCAACACCTCCAGGCACAGCAACTCCACCACCTCCCTGGGCAGCCCATTCCAATGCCAATCACTCTCTCTGCCAACAACTTCCTCCTAGCATCCAGCCTAGACCTCCCCTGGCACATCTTGAGACTGTGTCCCCTTCCTCTGTTGAACAGTCCTCTGGGACTGTTTCCTACCAGGGAAGCCCCCATCAATCCCAGGGACTTTGCCACAGCTCCTGGTGCAGTTGTTACTTTTTCTCTAGTGCTGTATTTATCACAATAAGAATTGTCCAGATCAGTCCAGCCAATTCTAAAACTTTTGCTTTCACAGTGGAAAAAGGTCCCCAGAGGACATCCTTCCATTCACTACAACAAAGGGCTTTCCACCTGCCTTTGGCCAAGACCTAGCCAGCCACTCCACAAAGAAAGAGATGCTATTAAAAACACCCCGAACCTGGAAAAGTATCTGCCAATAAAAAAATATCTTTCTTATGAATTTTTGGCTATTAAAATCCTATTTGCCATTGTGCTTCTGCTGTTTTGGCTGCCTGGTGCCCCTAGGCAGCTGTAAACTTTACCCACAGCAGCTCTGGAGTGACTTGGCTGTGCCAAAGAAGGACACAGGATACTAATGGTGTTTAACTTCCCTTAAAATGCCATCTAAACAATGGCCTCAGGGAATGGTGAAGTACATAGGAAGCCTGAATGCTGCATTGACTTTTGGATTGCAACAGAAGGCTTCCTCAGAGTTGAAGGATTATTGCTTCTTTTTATTCAGAAAAGGAAAAACAGAGCTGATGAATATAACTCACACACAGAGAGCATGCTGAAGGCTGCACCAACCCACAGACTATTAGCACATCATTAATTAAAATGGCTTGGCACTTAGGCTTATGCTACTGACACTGGGAGAGCAAACGTTAGCCCACTTTCTACTCTCATTACAGCCCACATCAGTAGGATGGACACGTTTGAGACCATTTCCTGCTCTTAGTTATGCTGTTTCCAACAGCAGGGTAAATTGGTGCTGCAGAAGTGAGAAAGCTTCTCCAGCACAGCAGTGGAGGAATGAATTATTCCCCAGTGCAGGTCATAATGGCAGCATAATTTGGTGAGAGTAAAACTTAACTCCTTCTTCTGATAGGGGCATAGGAATTGTTTTGTGGTGCTGTGAAACAATGCTTTGATTTGTGGCTAAAACAATGAAGGGTTCCCATGAACAACCTTAGCTATCCCACAGGAATGCTTGGGTAAGCTTGAGGTCTCCTCAAGCCAAGTTAAGGGGTTTAGAAGCTTGCTTGTGCTAGGACAGGCACTCAGTGAAGGCATCTTTCAGCAGGACACCATTCTCTCTTCCCACAACCAGAGCTTCACAGCAGAGCTGTCATCACCTTTTTCTTTAGGACCCACAGAAAGAAGGAAAGAAGGAAAGAAGGAAAGAAGGAAAGAAGGAAGGAAGGAAGGAAGGAAGGAAGGAAGGAAGGAAAGAAAGAAAGAAAGAAAGAAAGAAAGAAAGAAAGAAAGAAAGAAAGAAAGAAAGAAAGAAAGAAAGAAAGAAAGAAAGAAAGAAAGAAAGAAAGAAAGAAAGAAAGAAAGAAAGAAAGAAAGAAAGGAGGAAAGAAAGAAAGAAAGAGGGAAAGGAAAGGAGGGAAAGGAAAGGAAAGGAAAGGAAAGGAAAGGAAAGGAAAGGAAAGGAAAGGAAAGGAAAGGAAAGGAAAGGAAAGGAAAGGAAAGGAAAGGAAAGGAAAGGAAAGGAAAGGAAAGGAAAGGAAAGGAAAGGAAAGGAAAGGAAAGGAAAGGAAAGGAAAGGAAAGGAAAGGAAAGGAAAGGAGGGAGGGAAGAAGGAAGGAAGGAAGGAAGGAAGGAAGGAAGGAAGGAAGGAAGGAAGGAAGGAAGGAAGGAAGGAAGGAAGGGATGAATAGAGGAAGAGAGGAAGGAAGGGAGGGAGGAAGGAAGGAAGAGATGAATAGGGAAAGAGAGGAAGAGAGGAAGGAAAGGAGGGAGGGAGGGAGGGAGAGAGAGATGAATAGAGAAAGAGAGGAAGAGAGGAAGGAAGGGAAGAAGGGAGGGAGGGAAGAAGGAAGGAATGATGCACAGTGAGCCTTCAGTGCCTATTCAACAGTGGAGTCACCACTCATACAGGTGAGTGCCCCAGACTACTGCCAGAACTTGTTGCCAAGGCATGCCAGCAGCACTGCCCCTGCAGAGAGCCAGGGGCTTTGGGAAGCAAGGGCAGATGTGTATAATAACAGAAGGGGTAAGGAAATAAACAGTAGTCAGAGTTTTGTACATTTCAAGGGGAAAAGAGCTCAGGGTTTTTTGGGGGTGATAATTTAGCTCCTTTGAAAATCTACTGCTTTGGAACAAGTTGTCTTTGCCAGAAAGTATTTTCTTCCTAACTACTACAGTCAAAGACTGTAGGAAACCCAAAGGGCTCTTCCTGTCTCAGACTTAAGGACAAGGACATTGCATTCTGACATCACACACCGAGGATGATCATCACTATGGGGAAGTCATGGGATCATAGAATCAACCAGGTTGGAAGAGACCTCCAACATCATCCAGCCCAACCTAGCACCCAGCCTTAGACAATCAACCAGACCATGGCACTAAGTGCCCCAGCCACGCTTGGCTTCAACACCTCCAGCCACAGTGACTCCACCACCTCCCTGGGCAGCCCATTCCAATGCCAATCACTCTCTCTGCCAGGAACTTCCTCCTAACATCCAGCCTAGACCTCCCCTGGCACAACTTGACACTCTGCCCCCTTCTTCTGTTGCTGGTTGCCTGGGAGAAGAGCCCAACCCCACCTGGCTACAGCCTCCCTTCAGGGAGCTGCAGACAGCAATGAGCTCTGCCCTGAGCCTCCTCTTCTGCAGGCTGCACACCCCCAGCTCCCTCAGCCTCTCCACACAGGGCTCTGCTCCAGGCCCCTCCCCAGCCTTGCTGCCCTTCTCTGGACACCTTCCAGCACCTCAACATCGCTCTTGAATTGAGGAGCCCAGAACTGGACACAGCACTCAAGGTGTGGCCTGAGCAGTGCTGAGCACAGGGGCACAAGAACCTCCCTTGTCCTGCTGGCCACACTGCTCCTCAGCCAGCCCAGGATGCCATTGGCTCTCTTGGCCATCTGGGCACACTGCTGCCTCAGCTTCAGCTACTCTCTACCTGCACCTCCAGGTCCCTCTCTGCCTGGCTGCTCTCAGCCACTCTCTTCCCAGCCTGTAGTGCTGCTTGGGATTGTTGTGGCCAAAGTGGAGAACCCTGCAAGCTCCTGCAAGCTCCTCTGACCTCAGGTGGGCTGTGCTGCTCCCCCAGCTCAGGCTCAGTCTGCAGCACAAGTGTCAGGACAAGGCAGAGATCTGCATATCTGCACAACACAATCAATGCAGCTCTTGAGGATTTCTTAATGTTGCAGTGTCACCAAGAGCTGATTAATTATCAAGCTTTTCTGCATAGCAGCTAAAGGGAGAGGAATGTGCTTTGCAGAACAGCATCATCCATGGCAGTTGTGTAGCAGAGAGCTAATTATTTCTGCCTGTGTCGTTGTTGCCATCAGAGGAGAGAGGCTGGCATTTCTCCAGCTTCTGGTGCTTTAAGGTAATAATGAAGAGTGTCTCAGCTAGCCATGTGTTATGGAAGGAGAGTAAATGTGCTTGCTGAATATTGTATTGAGTTCTTGATTTGTGTCAGCAAGACCTGCTGCTTCAGAGGAAAAAGTGTCACTGGAACTTATTTTACATCCACTTAGACACGAGGAAATTAGGCTGGAGGAAGCCCAACTGCAGCCATTAGTGCTCACTGCAGATCTTGTCTGCGTTGAAAAGTTGCTAAGGGATCCACCAAGGTGCAGCTGGACCTTGGTGTGTGGCAGCTTGCTCAGGCACAACCTTCTAGGATAGCTGCTGGTTGTCCCTCAGAAGTGCTTGTGTGATTTAATCCTGCTGCTCCTCTCTGTGCAGAGAAATCCCCCAAGGCTCTGTCCCTGCCAGTCTGTGCTTTACATGTCTGCAGTTTCTTTACAGGCTCCTGCTCTTCCAGCATCCCTTGGACTCTCCAGTGGCTTTGCTGATCCCCTGGTGTTGCTGAATGAGCTGTCTCAAATGGCTTTGCAACTCCCTTGCCTCTCCTGTCGTGTACATAAACCAATTCCCACATCTGCCCTCTAAAAATCGCTGTCAAAACATGCAGGAGCTGCACTGACACAAAATATTGCTTTGCTCTTTACCACCAGAAAAGAAAAACTACTCAAAGCTGACATGAGGTGGATCAGTGGTTGGGCTCCTTGGACAACAAAGTGCTTACTCCTGCAGAGGGGGATGTGAATCCTAGAGTCACTGAATCAAGCAGGTTGGAAGTGACCTCCAAGCTCATCCAATGCAACCTAGCACCCAGCCTTGTCCAGTCAACCAGACCGTGGCACTAAGTGCCTCATCCAGGCTTTGCTCCAACACCTTCAGGAACAGCAACTCCACCACCTCCCTGGGCAGCCCATTCCAATGCCAATCACTCTCTCTGACAACAACTTCCTCCTCACATCCAGCCTAGACCTCTCCTGGCACAACTTGAGACTCTGTCCCATTGTTCTGGTGCTGCTTGCCTGGCAGAAGAGACCAACCCCACCTGGCTACAGCCTCCCTTCAGGCAGCTGCAGACAGCAATGAGCTCTGCCCTGAGCCTCCTCTTCTGCAGGCTGCACACCCCCAGCTCCCTCAGCCTCTCCTCACAGGGCTCTGCTCCAGGCCCCTCACCAGCTTTGTTGCCCTTCTCTGGACACCTTCCAGCACCTCAACATCTCTCTTGAATTGAGAAGCCCAGAACTGGACACAGCACTCAAGGTGTGGCCTGAGCAGTGCTGAGCACAGGGGCACAAGAACCTCCCTTGTCCTGCTGCCCACACTGCTCCTGAGCCAGCCCAGGATGCCATTGGCTCTGCTGCCCACCTGGGCACACTGCTGCCTCATCTTCAGCTACTATCTATCAGTACCCCCAGGTCCCTTTCCTCCTGGCTGCTCTCAGCCACTCTGTCCCCAGCCTGTAGTGCTGCTTGGGGTTGTTGTGGCCAAAGTGTAGAACCCTGCACTTGGCCATCTTCAGTCTCATCCCATTGGCCTCTGCCCACCCATCCAGCCTGTCCAGGTCCCCTTCAGGGCTCTCCTACCTCCAACAGCTCCACACCTGCTCCTAGCTTGGTGTCATCTGTAAACTTACTGACTCAATGCCCTCGTCCAGATCATCAATAAAGATATTGAACAGGACTGGTCCCAAGACCCCTCTGATCTCCACTGTGACCATGCTGGGCTCTACAGGTCAGGCAGAGGGGAGCAAGTGGCTCATACTGGAGTCTCCAAGGCTGGAATATGTATTTTGATACCACGAAATCCCAGAATCCTTCATAAAATATTCATTGCTTTTTAGATGCTGCATCTTCTAATTTTAAAACTCAGCTCCTAAATAATTTAACAGATTTATGGAGAAAAAAAAATAGAAAAAGAAAAAAAAATAAGGAAAAAAAAAGGAATTAAACAAATCTCCAACAAAGAAAGCCCCCATTGAGGCTTTGGCATAGTTACTAAATTCAGCTTGTCAAGGATTCTCAACGTGTTACTTATTTCTCATGAGAGATTTATAGCTGTGCCCACTGCCTTTGGGCACTGAGCCCTTTTTGCCATCTAAAAGCCAGCAATTAATGCCAATGGCCTGATCCTGCCCAAGGCAAGGTGGTGCTTGTGAGATGCATAACAGCACATTTGCAGGTTAGGGAAAAAATGAGCTGGTAGGATGCTGCTGTGGTTTTGTCATCCTGCCTGAAGGGAGGTTGCAGCCAGGTGGAGTTGGTCTCTTCTGCCAGGCAAGCAGCACCAGATGAAGGGGACACAGCCTCAAGTTGTCCTGAGGGAAATATAGGCTGGATTTTAGAATATAGAATAGAATATAGAATATAGAATCAACCAAGTTGGAAGACATCCAAGATCATCCAGGCCAACCTAGCACCCAGCCCTATTCAATCAACCAGACCATTGCACTAAGTGCCTCATTCAGGCTTTGCTTCAACACCTCCAGGGATGGTGACTCCACCACCTCCCTGGGCAGCCCATTCCAATGCCAATCACCCTCTCTCTGAAGAACTTCCTCCTAACATCCAGCCTCATTGCTGTCTACGACTACCTGAAGGGAGGCTGTAGCCAGGTGGGGTTGGTTTCTTCTCCCAGACAACCAGCAACAGAACAAGGGGACACAGTCTCAAGCTGTGCTGGGGGAAGTATAGGCTGAATGTTAGGAGGAAGTTGTTGGCAGAGTTGTTGCTTAGGTAGATGGCAGAGTTCAAAAGACAAAACCAACATTACAGAAAAAAAAAGGAAAAAAAATAAAAAGGGAAAGGAAAAAGGAAAGGGAAGGGAAGAGGAAAGGGAAGGGAAAGGAAGGGGAAGTGAAGGCAAAGGAAAAGGGAAGCAGAAAAGAAAGGGGAAGGGGAAGGGAAAGGAAGGAGAAGGGGAAAGGGAATGGGGAAGGGGGGGAGGGGAAGGGGAAGGTGAAGCAGAAAGGGGAAGGGGAAGGGAAAAGGGGAAGGAAAAGGAAAGAAAGGGAAAGGGGATCGGGAAAGGAAAAGGAAAGAAAAGGAAAGGAAAGGGGAAGGAGAAGGGGAAGGTGAAGGGAAAGGGAAGTGAAAGGAAGGGAAAGGGGAAGGAAAAGGAAAGAAAGGAAAAGGGGAAGGGGAAAGGAAAAGGAAAGAAAGGGGATGGGGAAAGGAAAGGGAAAGGGGAAGGGGAAAGGAAAAGGAAAAGGAAAAGGAAAAGGAAAAGGAAAAGGAAAAGGAAAAGGAAAGAAAAGGAAAGAAAAGGAAAGGAAAGGGGAAGAAGAAGGGGAAGAGAAGGGGGAAAGGACAGGGGAAGGGGAAGGGGAAGGGGAAGGGGAAGGGGAAGGGGAAGGGGAAGGGAAGGGAAGGGAAGGAAAGGAAAGGAAAGGAAAGGAAAGGAAAGGAAAGGAAAGGAAAGGAAAGGAAAGGAAAGGAAAGGAAAGGAAAGGAAAGGAAAGGAAAGGGGGAACCCCCTGCATTTTAATAATGTACTTTGCAAAACTGGGGAGCAAAGGAGTTTTCCTTATTCAGCACTGAAGCCATGGGAACTCCTGTGCCTAGCAGCTGTTTTGCCTTTCATACCATCAATAATTTAAAGCATAATTGTTGTGCATTATTTGGCTAAAGAAGATTATGAGTCAGGCATTTGCAGTTATTTATCAGCAACGGGGAGATAGCTTTTCCTCAGTAAAAGCAGAGTTGGAAAGTCATTCTCCCCTGCAAACAGAATCACAGAGCAGCTCATCTCTAATGGCACTATTTAGCCACTGAGAAATTGAACCTCTCTGTTCGGCTGTGTGATGAGAAATGGCTGTTTATTACCGAGCTCTTCTGGTGACTTTTCTGCAGTGAGCTTTCAAAAAGGCATCTTTTGAGGGTAGTCTCTAGGAATAACAACCCCATTATATTGTGCTTCAGCTAAGCTAAAACGTCTTGGTTGTATCTTCAAAGGACAGGAGACATTTCTTAATGCCTTTCATTTATCAGAAGAAATTAAACTTCCCTGGAGCAGTCTGGGTGCAAAGGACAGGGCTGCCAACCTTCAGGACAACAATGCTGCCACTTAATCATAGAATCATAGAATCAGCCAGGTTGGAAGAGACCTCCAAGATCATCCAGGCCAACCTAGCACCCAGCCCTAGACAATCAACCAGACCATGACACTAAGTGCCTCATGCAGGCTTTTCTTGAACACCTCCAAGGAAGGCAACTCCACCACCTCCCTGGGCAGCCCATTCCAATGCCAATCACTCTCTCTGCCAACAGCTTCCTCCTAACATCCAGCCTATGCTGGATCAAAGATCACATTGAGTGATTCTGTGCTCCACAACCTCCCTGGAGGTGTTCAAGGCCAGGTTGGATGAGGCCTTGAGCAACTTGTCCTAGTGGGAGGTGTCCATGCCTATGGTGGGGAGTTGAAACTGGCTGATCATTGATGTCCCTTCCAACCTAAACCATTCTATGATTCTGTGACCTTCATTCTTTTTCCAATGTGTACAGAAATGAACCCAGAGAAGGTAGGAGGTAGAGGTATCAAAGAAAGCCATTTCATTTGCTGTTGGAATGGGCTGCCCAGGGAGGTGGTGGAGTCACCATCCCTGGAGGTGTTGAAGTCAAGCCTGGCTGGGGCACTTAGTGCCACAGTCTGGTTGATTGGACAGGGCTGGGTGCTAGGTGGGACTGGATGATCTTAGAGGTCTGCCTCTTCCAACCTGGTTGATTCTATGATTCTTTGATTCTGTGATTCTATGATTTCAGTGTATAAACCCTATGGACCATTCCTGTATTTAACATCCTCGTGAACACAGCCCTGGGTGAGGCACTTAGTGCCATGGTCTGGTTGATTGGCCAGGGCTGGGTGCTAGGTTGGCCTGGATGAGCTTGGAGGTCTCTTCCAATCTGGTTGATTCTCTGATTCTGTGATTCTGGTGCATAAAGGTGAACGCTGGGGCCCATGACTAGTTGACTGGATTAAGGCTGGGGGATAGGTTGCACTCTATGATCTTGAGGTCTCTTCCAACCTGCTTGAGTGTATGATTCTATGATTCTATGACCCTGGTGTAAAGACCTGTACATATGAAAGCAAAGAATTAACAGCTCTGCAAAGTTTACAGGTGCAAGAGGGTGACCATTTCTGTGACACTTTTGCAGGGCTTGACTTTGCAAAGCACCTCCAGGCAGAGCATAGCACTGCCTGTTGCCACACAATGCCCAAATCTCTGTTCTGCGGAGCTGCGGTGAAGCCAGCTCTGACAGCAATTCATCTCACCACCTTGTCGTGTGCTGTGAAAAGTCAAGTCCCACCAAGTACAAAACCTAAAGGTTGGGTTTTTCTGAGGTTCCTAATGCCTGTGCAGGCATCTGTGCAGACATTCAAAATGTGCATTAATGAGACTCCATGGAACAGTGAAGTTACCGCAGGGAAAAATGACTCCCCCAACTGCAGGCTATGATCCTAGAGGGAATGAGTTGTTTGTGCCTTTTGGGTGGCAGCTACACTGCCTGCTTGCTGAAAACAGGCAGCCTGAGCAAGCTCTGCTAGGTCCTGAGCTGGGAGATAGCAGGCAGGTTGATTACAAGCATCCATAATAAAAGCTGGGAATCCTCAAGAACAATGAATGCCTCTAATAAAGCTCCAGCCCCCTTCGTGGAGAAGAATAACCAATGCCCTTCTAAAGCTTTGTGTTGGAAATACATCAAAGGTGGCAATCAGTCTGCATGCAGATGGATGAACTGTGATTAATAACAGGGACTCAGGCTGCAAACTCCATTTTGGATGAAAATCTCTCCCGCTGTCTTTTACCTCTGCCTGGTGATAACACCTGCAGAGGTGTCAGGAGACCATCTCGCCCCTGGCACAGAGCTAACAAGGATCATTAAACACTGATGAACATCCATTGAAATTGATCTTTCCTAGGCAAAAAAGCTGGCTGCTGTCCAAGGTAACTGTTTGTGAACGCTTGACCTGCTGCACTGGTCAGAGGAGGCTGGGCAGAGAAGGCAAGGCAAGCTCAAAGCAGACTGCATGCAAAAGCAAAGAGGGGACCTGTGTCTAAGAGCTAACCAGGACAAAAGGTGGTGCCACCATCACTGTGACCAGCTTAGGCACCATGGTCCCCAGACACAGCATGGCAGGACCAAAGCTCAGCCATCTGGATGCTATATCCAGATCTGGAGCCCCCATTACAAGAGGGATGTGGATGTGCTGAACTGTGTCCAGAGAAGGGCCAGGAGGATGCTCAGAGGGCTGCAGCAGCTCTGCTGTGAGCACAGACTGAAAGAGTTGGGGCTGTGCAGGCTGGAGAAGAGGAGGCTCCCAGGGGACCTTCTTATGGCCTTACAGCATCTGAAGGGGGCTAGACAAAAGCTGGGAAAGGACTTTTGAGGCTGTGAGGGAGTGAGAGGACTGGGGGGAAATGGAGCAAAGCTGGAGGTGGGGAGATTCAGCCTCACTGTGAGGAGGAAGTTGTTGAGCAGGAGAGTGGTGAGAGGCTGGAATGGGTTGCCCAGGGAGGTGGTTGAGGCCACATGGCTGGAGATGTTTGAGGCCAGGCTGGCTGAGGCTGTGTGCAGCCTGCTCTAGGGTAGGGTGTCCCTGGGCATGGCAGGGGGGTTGGAACTGCCTGCTCCTTGTGGTCCCTTCCAACCCTGACTGGTTCTATGATCCTATATTCCTCCCCAAGGAAAAGGCTGCTGCTTCCTAACACTCAGAGGGGACAAACTGGTGAGCAGAGATACAGACTATTAACAGAAGCTGTTGTGTTACAACCAGAGGAACTGGCAGCCATCCAGGGCTTTGACCTCAGGCTATTGCAGAAGCACGGAGAGTGCAATTCCATCTGCAAAAGCCCACAGAAGGTGTTGCTGAGGGCTTCACAGAGTGCAAACCCACATTGCCCTCAGCCCTTGCTGTGTTTCTCACATGCCCGCTTGGTAGCAGAGCTGCGGTTCATGAGCATTGGCATTGAGCAGGTCTCAGGCCAGTGCAACAAAGCAGCTCTGTTAAGACTCTACCCCCAACCTCCCCCTCAGAAAACAGGATATACTAAATAAAAACCCAGTAAGTCAGTTGGCACTCGCCTGCATATTTAGCCTCTATAAAAGTGCTTGCATGTGTTTAGCAGAGCATCTAATTAAGTGGAGCTGCCTGGTAATATTTACTCAGCTAATGCATCCTTGTTGGCAATTGCTTTCACTTTGTGCAATGGTCCTGCCTTTTGTTTTCCAAATGTCTGTTTTCATCACCACACCTTGTTCTTAGGAAGAAAAGACTGGATGAGGCACTTAGTGCCATGGTCTAGTTGATTGGATAGGGCAGGGTGATAGGTTGGACTGGATGATCTTGGAGGTCTCTTCCAACCTGGTTGATTCTATGATTCTATGATCCGAAGTCATCTGAAGGCAACCAAAAGTCCAAGAGCTTTCTAGGTAACCAGTGCCATATTCCTGCTGGTAAAGAGCACAGGCTGCCCTAAAATCATAGAGACATAGAGTCGTGGAATGGTTTAGGTTGGATGGGAACATAAAGGTTGTCCAGTGCCAGCCCCTCGCTGTAGGCAGGGACACCTCCCAGTAGAACAAGTCACTCCAAAGCCTCAGCCAACCTGGCCCTGAACACCTCCAGGGAGGTTGTGGAGCACAGAATCACCCAATGGGATCTTTGATCCCATTGGGTGATTCTGTGCTCCACAACCTCCCTGGGCAACCTGTGCCAGTGTCTCACCACCCTCGCTGCAAAGAACTTCTTCCTAACATCCAGTTTGAATCTCCTCTCTGCCACTTTAATCCCATTCCTCCTCATCCTCTCATTACCAGACCTTGTCAGTAGTCCCTCCCCAGCCTTCCTGTAGCCCCCTTCAGACACTGGAAGGCCACTCCAAGGTCTCCTCCAAGCCTTCTCTTCTCCAGGCTGCAGAGCCCCAACTCTCTCAGCCTGTCCTCAGAGCAGAGCTGCTGCAGCCCTCTCAGCATCTTGGTGGCCTCCTCTGGACTGGCTCCAACACTTCCATGTCCTTCTTGTGCTGGGGGCTTCAGAACTGCACCCAGGACTGCAGGTGGGGTGTGAGGAGAGCAGAGCCAAGGGGCAGAATCCCCTCCCTTGCCCTGCTGCCCACACTCCTCATAGCCATCTACAATCAGCTCTACTTTATCACATATTGAAACACATTCTTTTCACTTCATCAGTCTCACTTGGTCATTCTGAGGCATAGGAAGTTTCATTTAACCACGAGGAAGGTTTTTTTTTCCCTGTGAGGGTGACAGAGCACTGGAACAGGCTGCCCAGGGTGGGTGTGGAGTCTCCCTCTCTGGGGATATTCAGAACTCACCTGGCTGAGTTCCTCCTGTGTGATCTGCTATAGGTGATGCTGCTGTGGCAGGGGGAGGGAATTGGACTGGATGAGCTTTTGAGGTCCCTTCCAGAATGATTCTGTGATTCACAGAGGAACAAACACTTCACCATTCATTATCTATCATCACAGATTACAATTGCAAGCAAAGCATTATCTAATTACTGTTTTAGGGAGAATAAACCAATTAAAAAAAAACCCACAAACAATCAAACAAAAATGACAAAAAACCCTCTCAAAAATCCCTAAAGGTTATTTGATAGCAGATTTGAAGTGAGAAAATGCTTTGAGGTATCTATTATTGATGCTCAGCTTTGCTGACCTTTAGAATATGATCTTTAAGTCACATACAAAGAGCACAAAAAGACCTGAACCAAACCTCACTGGAAAAGTTTCCACTGGGATTTTATGGGATGTAAATCACACTCAGTACTAATTTCTGGGCTGTTACAGTATTTATCCTTGACTTATGTTTCATGTTGCACCATATAAGAGGGGAGATTGAAATGATGCTAGGAGGAAGCTCTTTGCAGTGAGGGTGGTGAGACACTGGCACAGGTTGCCCAGGGAGGTTGTGGAGCACAGAAGCACCCAATGTGATCAAAGATCACATTGGGTGCTTCTGTGCTCCACAACCTCCCTGGAGGTGTTCAAGGCCAGGTTGGCTGAGGCTTTGGAGTGACCTGTTCTAGTGAGAGGTGTCCCTGCTTCTGGCAGGGGGGGTTGGAACTGGATGGTCTTTGATGTCCCTTCCAACTTAAACCATTCTATGATTCTATGTACTGCATTTTCATGTAGCTACATTAACTCTCAAACCTGAACCTTCATTATGAGGACAAAGAAGTCTTTTTAGTGGCTGGGGTGGTCCAAAGGTACAGATCCACCATGTAGTAGCGCCACAAGCAGGAGGATGTTTTACAAATGGGTGTGTTCCTGGAGTTTTATTTCTTGTCTGGTACTGCTGCATAATATTTACTCTGTGCCACTTTACAGTCTGTGAACTGGGCAGGCAGTTCAGCTGGCAGAAAAAGAAACCATAATGCAGCAGCCCCAGAGCACCCTCCTGTCCCTATCATATGCACTTAGAGGTTGGCTGCAGAGCTAATGGAAGGGGTTAGCATTTCTCCCTCAACAGGTCCTCATTTGGGAGCCACTTTTTTTTTCCTTTCCCAGAGTTTCCTGTGCAAATGACATGCTCTTTTCAGAGGGAAGATCTAAGCTACAAGAAAGGTCTTGTTACGCTCTGGCTTCCTAAACAGGAGCTTCACAAAATCAACAGAGCCTTATTGTATATGGAATAAACAGCAGCAGCTGTGAAGGAACCTGCTGGCTGCTGTAGCTTCATGAAGTGAGAATGGGCATGATTTTCCAGCAGATAGCATCATAGAATCAGTCAGGGTTGGAAGGGACCACAAGGAGCAGCCAGTTCCAACCCCCCTGCCATGCCCAGGGACACCCTACCCTAGAGCAGGCTGCACACAGCCTCAGCCAGCCTGGCCTCAAACACCTCCAGCCATGGGGCCTCAACCACCTCCCTGGGCAACCCATTCCAGCCTCTCACCACTCTCATGCTCAACAACTTCTTCCTCACCTCCAGTCTGAATCTCCCCACCTCCAGCTTTGCTCCATTCCCCCCAGTCCTGTCACTATCCTAAGAAGAGGAGGCTCAGGGCAGCCCTCATTGATGTCTGCAATTACCTGAAGGGAGGCTGTAGCCAGGTGGGGTTGGGCTCAACAGAAAAAGGGGACACAGTCTCAAGTTGTGCCAGGGGAGGTCTAGGCTGGAGCTTAGGAGGAAGTTGTTGTCACAGAGAGTGATTTGCATTGGAATGGGCTGCCCAGGGAGGTGGTGGAGGCACTGTCCCTGGAGGTATTGAAGCAAAGCCTGGCTGAGGCACTTAGTGCCATGGTCTGGTTGATTGTCCAGGGCTGGGTGCTAGGTTGGCCTGGATGGTCTCGGAGGTCCCTCCCAACCTGGATGATTCTATGATTCTATACCTGATAGCATAAAAAGTCCCTCCCCAGCTTTTTTGTGGGCCCCCTTCAGATGCTGGAAGGCCACAAGAAGGTCACCTGGGAGCCTCCTCTTCTCCAGACTGCACAGCCCCAACTCTTTCAGTCTGTGCTCACAGCAGAGCTGCTGCAGCCCTCTGAGCATCCTCCTGGCCCTGCTCTGGACACACTCCAGCATCTCCACATCCCTCTTTTCCCAGGGGTTCCAGAACTGGCTGCAGTACTCCAGGTGGGGTCTCAGCAGAGTGGAGTAGAGGGGGAGAATCACCTCCCTTGACCTCCTGACCACACAGACAATAGTTCATTCACTGCCTTCAAAGTTTGTGGCTCCACAAAGATCAGAGTTCCAGGTGCCCAAGGGGACAGAGTCTGAATTTGTGGCAGGGGAGGTCTAGGCTGGATGTTGTTAGGAAGTTGTTGTTAGAGAGAGTGATTGGCATTGGAATGGGCTGCCCAGGGAGGTGGTGGAGTCACTGTCCCTGGAGGTGTTGAAGCCAAGCCTGGCTGGGGCACTTAGTGCTATGGTCTGGTTGACTGGACAGGGCTGGGTGCTAGGTTGCGCTGGATGATCTTGGAGGTCTCTTCCAACCTGCTTGATTCTATGATTCTATGATTCTAAACTGCCTGCAAATACAACCTGGGAATCGTGGAACCGGGAGCAATCCTCCCACGCACGAGTCAAGAGTCCTCCCCTACCAAACCTCAGAGCAGACAATCCTCAGTGGTTTACCTTTTCCTGCCTAAGGGCTGGAAGAGAAGAGAAGAAAGCCTACAATGTGCAACAGATTCCATGTATTTATAATTCTGCTTTAGTCCAGAATCCCCTCTCTTGGCACCAGGAGCCCTGGGCTCGGAAGCGCTGCGTGTTTAGCGTAGCACTCAAAGCAAATTGCAGTGTGGCAAAAGCAGCCAAGGTTTTTTCAAGTGACTGATGATTTTTTTTCCCCCCCAGTGTTGAAGCATAAATAACTTTAAAGGGAACAACATTTTCACAACCCTTGAATAAACCTTTTCAGCTCTTCTTAAAAGAGATACTGTGCTGCAGTGTAGAAGTCACCCTTAGGAATCTGAGCCAGATTCTCCCTTTTTAATTCCATCTTTTAAAGTTAAGAGCTTTTAAATTTTCTTCTCCAGGAGACCTGTCAAGCTGCAGTCTTCTACAGTATAAGTCCCTTTGAGATTTCTCCAGGGGCATGGTATTTTCTTAACATAATATCCCAGCCACTCTCTTAAGCAGCCATGAGATTTATACCATTGAAGGGGGTTCATAGAATGATAGAATCAATCTGGTTGTTCCTGTCCCATGACCTTGCCTAGCACTGAGGACAGGCTGACAGGTCTGGAATTTTCTGGTTGTGATGGTTTGGGTGTTCCCTGCCCCCCCCCCCACACTTTGGCAATCACCCAGACTAGACTCAGCCAGCTCTGGAAATTGGATGAAGCTTATATTTACAGCTAGCACAATATACAAGCAGATAGTTACAGTATATGCAGTTACAGACAGAAATAGGCAAGGTAAAAGGTAATACAGAAACACAACAGCCCTCCCAGGAACCTGAGTCCCCAGGAGGTGCTCCAACTGCCCTTCCACCTTCCCCCACCCCTCTCAACCTTACCCCAGTCCCAAGGAAGAATGGAGGTTCAGCCAGGGGGTTAGGGAGCAAAGTGGATTAATCAGAGAGACAGCAGCTCAGAGCTCCCCAGCAGAAGTAACTTATCTGTGCTTAGATTCTTGTTCTTGTATCTCTCAGCAAGCCTGTGAGTGAGGTAGACAGCAGCCTTGTTTTCCTTTCCCAGCCTGTAATCTAGTTCTTCTCACCAAAACATTCTAGCTAGGCTCAAACTAGCACACTGGTTCCTCCTTCTGGCCTTGCTTGTGGATGGGCATCACATTGGCAGCTCCCAGTCTTCGGGGACCTCTCCAGTGAGCCAGGACTGTTGGTAAATGATGGAGAGTGGCTTGGCCAGCTCAGCTGCCAGCTCTCTCAGCACTCTAGGATGGATCCCATCTGGTCCCATGGACTTGTGAGGATGGAAGTGGCTCAGCAGGTCCCTTACTGCTTCCTCCTAGATTACAGGGGAACTAGACTGGTCCCTGACTCCACCTGCCAGCTCAGGAGTCCAGCTGTCCTGGAGACTACCTGTCCCACTAGTGAAGATTGAGGCAAAGAAGGTGTTAAGCACCTCTGCCTTTTCCTCATCCTTTGTCACTGTATTCCCCCCTCCATCTAATAAGGACTGAAGGTTGTCCTTGCCCCTTCTCTTGCCATTCATATATTTATAGAAACATGTTTTATTCTGCTTAACAGCAGTGACAGCCTAAGTTCTAAATGGGCTTTTGCCTCTCTCATTTTTTTTCCTACAAGATCTATCAACATTTTTTTTTTCCATTTTGAAGAAGAACAAGAAAGTAAAAAGTGTTTTGTAGTGAACTTTTTGTCTCTTTTGCCAAGTGCATTCTTCTTTGGACAAAAATCTTCTCTTATTATGTCCTTCAAGATTCACCTCTCATTTCTTACCATCCACATTTTCAGACCAGTTAATGCACTCAATCATTTTCCTTCTTCTGTCTGCATTTACTTCACCCACTCCTGTTCTGAGTTTGTTTTTTTCCCCCCCTATATATCTATATCTATCTATATCTATATCTATATCTATATCTATATCTATCTATATGCATACATATATATATACATATATATATATATATATATATATAAAATGATGGGTAACTGTGCTGTTGCTATATCTCTGATACCTTAAAATCATAGAATAGAATCATAGAATCAGTCAGGGTTGGAAGGGACCACAAGGAACATCTAGCTCCAACCCCACTGCCATGGCCAGGGACACCCTACCCTAGAGCAGGCTGCACACAGCCTCAGCCAGCCTGGCCCTAAACACCTCCAGCCATGGAGCCTCAGCCACCTCCCTGGGCAACCCATTCCAGCCTCTCACCACTCTCCTGCTCAACAACTTCCTCCTCATGCCCAGCCTGAATCTCCTCCCCACCTCCAGCTTTGCTCCATACCTTCTTCTTGCTCCACCTCCTCCCATCTCTTCTTCCTTCCCAACCCTATTCATCTAATTTCTACATCTATTGCTCAGGTAGGTTCTGACACTCAGTATCTTCCATCCCAGCTTCTCCTTTTCTCCAGCCCTCTTGAATCAATTATTTCCCCATGGTCTATCATCTTCCCTCACTATTTCCCATAATAATACATTGACTGATAAATATTTCCATGCTCTATCCATCTTGTGTTTGTGACAACCCCAAAATGAGCTGTCTTGCTCAGCTATTAATCCAGTTTCTCAATGGCCTTCTATTAACATTTCACTCTGTGCCATTCTCTTTGATGTCAATCAGCTTTTCTGGATGTGAACAGCCTGAATTAGATATAATCACAGAATAGAATCATAGAATCAGTCAGGGTTGGAAGGGAAGAATCAGTCAGAGTTGGAAGGGACCACAAGGATCATCCAGTTCCAACATCCCTGCTATGGGCAGGGACACTTCATACTAGATCAGGCTGGCCACAGCCTCATCCAGCCTGGCCCTGAACACCTCCAGGGATGAGACTTCCATCACATCCCTGGGCAACCCATTCCAGGCTCTCACCACCCTCATGGTGAAGAACTTCTGTCTGAATTTCCTCTTCAGTTTCCTTTGCACCACCACCTTCACTCAGTTCCTGCAGCATCACTTTGCTCCTCACAGCCTTTCCCCCTCAGCCAAGCCCCTAACACACCTCTCTCCCCTCATCATTCCCAACACACATTACAGCTCGTATTATTAGCACTCTCTTTCAATATTCATATCAGGGGTAGGAAGTAACCAGCCCTAGATAAAAATAGAGCATCAATTCAGGGGCTGGCTTGTGAAACATGCACCTTTTAGCAATCATGGGCAATGACATTTTGAGGCTGCTCCACTCTACCAAAAGCTGGAGGCATCTCCCCTGGGATGGTAATTGAGGAACTAATGCAGCCTTGCCAGCAGACTCTCTTTCTTGGCCTCTGCCTGACAGACATGACTTGAATGTTATCCTTCCTCAGTGACTTGGAATCTGCACATACTAAGAAGTCATTTCCCCTGTTGTTCAGGTTTTAATTCAACCCTCCTGACCAGAACAGGTGGTGATGCTGGAGTCGCGTACCGAAGAGGCTCACATTGTGGTTCTCACAGGAGATTGGATTTCTAACACAGGAGCAGCTGTTTAGTAATATTTATATTTTTCCCCACTCAAATTAATGTTTAGCATGAGGCATTGCTCCCCTTTCAGTCTGCCTTTTGCTTTTGTTCATTTTGAAATCTGCTTCATCGTGCACTGCTGCATTTGCCAGTCATAGAATCGTAGAATCAACCAGGGTGGAAGAGACCTCCAAGATCATCCAGGCCAACCTAGCACCCAGCCCTAGCCAGTCAACCAGACCATGGCACTAAGTGCCCCAGCCAGGCTTGGCTTGAACATCTGTGCAGGGATGGTGACTCCACCACCTCCCTGGGCAGCCCATTCCAATGCCAATCACTCTCTCTGACAACAGCTTCCTCCTAACATCCAGCCTAGACCTCCCCTGACACAACTTCAGGCTGTGTCCTGTTCTGTTGCTGCTTGCCTGGGAGGAGAGACCAACCCCACCTGGCTACAGCCTCACTCCAGGGAGTTGTAGAGAACAATGAGGTCTGCCCTGAGCCTCCTCTTCTGCAGGCTGCACACCCCCAGCTCCCTCAGCCTCTCCTCACAGGGCTGTGCTCCAGGCCCCTGCTCAGCCTTGCTGCCCTTCTCTGGATGTGTTCCAGTATCTCAACATCTCTCTCGAGTTCCTCTATGTCCTACCAAACTCACAGCTCAATTTACATCTGCTTGTGCTTGGTTCCCCCTCCTACCACTGACACTTGCATAAAACAACACTGATAGGAGAGAAGCCTGAGGAGAGCACAGGGACAAGGGAAAAAAAGGAGAAAGTTTCTCTGCCTCATTTATCTTCTTGGTTTTGGGCAAGCAGGTGGTGAAGGGTCACAGGTTCAGTGGCACTGCTGAAGTTGTTGGCTAGGTTCATAAAGAGTGAATGAGGAGAGGAATAAAATAAATTGGAATGCTGCCTGATGACGAATCTGTGTAATGGGAAATCTTTCCAGATCAATTTCTATAGCTATATTTCACCAAGGGATCTTTAAATACTTCCACACTCCAAGAGTAACCAGTTTATTTCTCCTTTAAAAGGCTGGAGCCCTCTCTCCTCCATCTCTCTCTCTGTAACAGCTTCTCAGCTCTGCAGCACTGCTAAGAACACTAATTTTTTTCTGATCACTGGAAGAGTTGCCTCTGCAAGTCCCATGCACAAGTAGGAATCATACAGAGGGCTGGATTGGAGTGTCTGCACAGGTCAGAAGAGCTGATATGGTAGACAACAAGGGGGTTCAAACCCATCCTGTAGCTATGCAGGGTATCCATCTCACACTGCCAGTTGGGACAGAATCATACCATCACAGAATCAGCCAGGTTGGAAGAGACCTCCAAGATCAGCCAGGCCAACCTAGCACCCAGCCCTGGCTAGTCAACCAGACCATGGCACTAAGTGCCTCAGCCAGGCTTTTCTTGAACATCTGTGCAGGGACAGTGACTCCACCACCTCCCTGGGCAGCCCATTCCAATGCCAATCACTCTCTCTGACAACAGCTTCCTCCTAACATCCAGCCTAGACCTCCCCTGGCACAGCTTGAGACTGTCCCCCCTTGTTCTGTTGCTGGGTGCCTGGCAGAAGAGCCCAACCCCACCTGTCTACAGCCTCCCTGCAGGTAGTTGTAGAGAGCAATGAGCTCTGCCCTGAGCCTCCTCTTCTGCAGGCTGCACACCCCCAGCTCCCTCAGCCTCTCCTCACAGGGCTCTGCTCCAGGCCCCTCCCCAGCCTTGCTGCCCTTCTCTGGACACCTTCCAGCACCTCAACATCTCTCTTGAACTGAGGAGCCCAGAACTGGACACAGCACTCAAGCTGTGGCCTGAGCAGTGCTGAGCACAGGGGCACAAGAACCTCCCTTGTCCTGCTGGCCACACTGCTCCTGATCCAGCCCAGGATGCCATTGGCTCTGCTGCCCACCTGGGCACACTGCTGCCTCATCTTCAGCTCCTCTCCACCAGCACCCCCAGGTCCCTCTCTGCCTGGCTGCTCTCAGCCACTCTGTCCCCAGCCTGTAGTGCTGCTTGGGGTTGCTGTGGCCAAAGTGTAGAACCCTGCACTTGGCCTTGTTCAGTCTCAGCCACTGCCTTTTCTGAAGTGTGACTAAAGCCATGAGAAGCCCTAGCAGTGCTTCTCTCTTGCTTTGTAGACCCATTCCTAGAGCATTATTTTTTGGCTGCTGGCTTATCTCTTCACACAGAAAGAATGGAGCTCTTCTCTTTAGTTGCTCCTCTTGTATTTTTGTTGTGTTTTATACACAATTAGTTTCCCAGGCTGGTTTTACAGTGAGTAGAGAAACAATGTGAGGCAAGTCAATACATTTTCCTAGAGTTAACTGGAAAATTGGATTTGTTCTTTCTTTACTGATGTGGAGTTCTGAAGTCTTGAGTATGTATATAGATTTATGTTGTCTGCTTCCAGAGTATAAGACTGGAACAGAATTATCTGATGTTCCTGGCAGCAGGAAGATTCTGTGTCTTTTACCTTTGCCAAGTCAACCCAATAGAAGGAGAGGGATTTTGCAGTGCCTTTCTCAGCCATGAGTGCCAATGTCAGGTCCATTAGCTTGAGTTTAACATTTCCCAATTCAATTAAAGTGCTGGCATTGGGGAAAAAATGTCCTTGGACTAATAAAGAGTAAATTTGTTAAGGGAGCATCAGAAAGACACTTGCTGCACTGCCTCCCAAGTACTGCTGTCAGAGGTGATTATGTACTTTGTTTCTGTCTCTGTAATATTAGGTGGAATATGATCAATATCCAGGGTTCTACACTTTGGCTAACAACAACCTCAGGCAGCACTACGGGCTGGGGACAGAGTGGCTGAGAGCAGCCAGGCAGAGAGGGATTTGGGAGTGCTGGTAGATAGTAGCTGAAGCTGAGCCAGCAGTGTGCCCAGGTGGGCAGCAGACCCAATGGCATCCTGGGCTGGCTGAGGAGCAGTGTGGGCAGCAGGACAAGGGAGGTTCTTCTGCCCCTGTGCTCAGCACTGCTCAGGCCACAGCTTGAGTGCTGTGTCCAGTTCTGGGCTCCTGAATTCAAGAGAGATGTTGAGGTGCTGGAAGGTGTCCAGAGAAGGGCAACAAAGCTGGGGAGGGGCCTGGAGCAGAGCCCTGTAAGGAGAGGCTGAGGGATCTGGGGGTGTGCAGCCTGCAGAAGAGGAGGCTGAGGGCAGAGCTCATTGATGTCTACAACTCCCTGCAGGGAGGCTGTAGCCAGGTGGGGTTGGGCTCTGCTGCCAGGCAACCAGCAACAGAAGAAGGGGACAGAGTCTCAAGTTGTGCCAGGGGAGGTCTAGGCTGGCTGTTAGGAGGAAGTTGTTGTCAGAGAGAGTGATTGGCATTGGAATGGGCTGCCCAGGGAGGTGGTGGAGTCACTGTCCCTGCACAGATGTTCAAGAAAAGCCTGGCTGAGGCACTTAGTGCCATGGTCTGGTTGATTGGCTAGGGCTGGGTGCTAGGTTGGCTTGGAGGTCTCTGCCAACCTTCTTGATTCTATGATTCTATGATTTAGTCCTTCATGGTGGTGCTGAGAACCTGGACTGTTGTCTGGAACATTTCAGGCTCTGAAGCATGCATGTTCATTTGGTTTGGCTTGTTTGCTCTGGGGTTTTTGTGTTGGTTTTGTTTGTTTAGTTGGGTTTTTTTTTTTAGGTGTGGGTTGTGTTTTGGATGAAAAAAAAAAAAGGATATGAACATAGACTTGAGGACTGCAATATAAATTCTGCATCTTGGCTCAATAAATTGTGTGCCAGGAGAGGGCTGGTGGGAGATCTGAGCATGGTTTGAGAGCAATATACAGACCAGAGATGATTTCAGTTTGTTTTGGACCTCCCTGCCTGCACAAATAGTGTTGAAACAACCACCAAAAAAAATGAAACCAGCCCAAAAAGCACACCTCACATTTACATTTTGTTGAAAATAAACCAGCTCTTGGTTCCAGCAGTGAAAATCAAAACCCATGGCTGGATGATACATAAAAGAAGTTATTAAAACATACTAAGCTGAGCTGTATGGAAAGGAAGGTTTCATTGTCTTTCATCTACTAAAGGCTAAGAACATTACAGATGACAACCTCCTTATCAAAAGTAGTTTCTAATAGAAATTGCCTTTGCCTGTATTTACAATGTCACTTTTAATCAAGAAAATTGCCAGGCTGTGGCACTTCTGCAATCTACATCATACAAAAAGGAGAAATGGAGAGGGAAAAGGGTACAAGTGCTCTCAGATTTGACTGGCTGCCCATTTCATACCAATTACTACCTATTTAGTAAGCTTATTTTTCTATTCTTAATTAAAAAAACACTAGGTATAAATGTACAAGTTCACCTGAAAGAGACAAAAACCCACAGAACTAACCAGGCTGGAAAAGACCTCTAAGAACATTGAGTCCAACCCATCACACAGGGCTGGGTGGTAGGTTGGAATGGATGATCTTGGAGGTCTCTTCCAAGGGAGAAGTCTAGGCTGGATGTTAGGAGGAAGCTCCTGGCAGAGAGAGTGATTGGCATTGGAATGGGCTGCCCAGGGACGTGGTGGAGTCGCTGTCCCTGGAGGTGTTCAAGATAAGACTGGATGAGGCACTTAGTGCCGTGGGCTGGTTAACTGGGGACAGAGTGGCTGAGAGCAGCCAGGAAGAAAGGGACCTGGGGGTGCTGGTAGAGAGGAGCTGAAGCTGAGGCAGCAGTGTGCCCAGGTGGGCAGCAGAACCAATAGCATCCTGGGCTGGCTCAGGAGCAGTGTGGGCAGCAGGACAAGGGAGGTTCTTCTGCCCCTGTGCTCAGCACTGCTCAGGCCACACCTTGAGTGCTGTGTCCAGTTCTGGGCTCCTCAATTCAAGAGAGATGTTGAGGTGCTGGAAGGTGTCCAGAGAAGGGTGATGAAGCTGGTGAGGGACCTGGAGCAGAGCCCTGTGAGGAGAGGCTGAGGGAGCTGGGGGTGTGCAGCCTGCAGCAGAGGAGGTTCAGGGCAGAGCTCATTGCTGTCTGCAGCTGCCTGCAGGGAGGCTGTAGCCAGGTGGGGTTGGGCTCTGCTGCCAGTCAAGCAGCAACAGAAGGAGGGGACACAGTCTGAAGTTGTGGCAGGGGAGGTCTAGGCTGGATGTTAGGAGGAAGTTCCTGCCAGAGAGAGTGATTGGCATTGGAATGGGCTGCCCAGGGAGGTGGTGGAGTCGCTGTTCCTGCACAGATGTTCAAGCAAAGTCTGGATGAGGCACTTAGTGCCATGGTCTGGTTGACTGGTTATGGCTGGGTGCTAGGTTGGACTGGGTGAGCTTGGAGGTCTCTTCCACCCTGCTTGATTCTATGACTCTATGACTCTATTACTCTTAGTTCTGCTGAGTACTTTCATTCTCTCAGAGAGAAAAGAAAGGCACAGGAGGGAATATTGCCAAGGTCTCCTGGGGTGATATTTTATCCTCCTTCTGCCAGCAGCTGAGAGGCAAAAGAAGCATTAAAAAAAAAGAGATGAATGAGCAGAAGATGGGAGCTGGCTCATTGCATGTCAGAAATGGCATACAGGACCTTCAGTCAGCAATGGTATCAGTTTGCCAGCATCTTCACCATTGCTTCTCTGGGTCCATCAGAGCTCAATGGATACAACTTGAGACTGTGTCCCCTCGTTTTGTTGCTGCAGGAGCACTTAGCAGCCCACTCTTGTCAAGCCAAATGTTGTATTCCCATATCCTCTGTACAATAAGCAGTAAAGTTTGACTGTATTAAAGAGCTAAAAAAACATACAGGGAAGAGGAACACTAAATTTTACACCCCACAGTCCTCTAATTCTCATGCGTATTTAACCACCAAGCGCTCAGGGAGCTGAACTCCTGCCCTTGTCAGGGAGTAGTTTTTAAGTTTTATCCACCAGCAATATCTGGGGGAGGGAAAATACGTTTGCAGCTCTAAATATTAAGTCCTGGCTTAATTAGAGTGTTAAAATGTGCCTCATATATAAAACCATATCCACATGCACACCTCACCTCTCACACACCTGCAGGGGTTCTGCACAGGTCTGTTGTGTGTTACTTCTTCTCCTTTTTATAGAGCAATTATTTTTACCTACAAGAAACCTGCTTTGCCTGTGGAGGAAAATATTCTGCAGCATGAATAAAATATACATTAAAATAGCAAATTATTTGAAATAGAATCATAGAATCAACCAGGTTGGAAGAGACCTCCAAGATCATCCAGGCCAACCTAGCACCCAGCCCTGGCCAGTCAACCAGACCATGGCACTAAGTGCCTCAGCCAGGCTTGGCTTCAACACCTCCAGCCATGGTGACTCCACCACCTCCCTGGGCAGCCCATTCCAATGCCAATCACTCTCTCTGACAACAACTTCCTCCTCACATCCAGCCTAGGCCACCCCTGCCACAACTTGAGACTGTGTCCCCTTGTTCTGTTGCTGCTTGCCTGGCAGAAGAGCCCAACCCCACCTGGCTACAGCCTCCCTTCAGGTAGTTGTAGACATCAATGAGCTCTGCCCTGAGCCTCCTCTGCTGCAGGCTGCACACCCCCAGCTCCCTCAGCCTCTCCTCACAGGGCTGTGCTCCAGGCCCCTCCCCAGCCTTGCTGCCCTTCTCTGGACACCTTCCAGCACCTCAACATCTCTCTTGAATTGAGGAGCCCAGAACTGGACACAGCACTCAAGGAGTGGCCTGAGCAGTGCTGAGCAGAGGGGCAGAAGAACCTCCCTTGTCCTGCTGGCCAACTGACCAATGCCAACTGGCTACAACCTCCCTTCAAGGAGGCAGTCTAGAGTATCAGTTTAGGAGCTGGAGAGTGCTTTTCTTTTCCTAAACACAAATAACTGAAAGCATTAAGGAGGAAAGGACAACAGAATCAAGTTAGGTCAGCTTATGTTCCTTTTCAGCAAGAAAAAATAATGCAAGACTAATTGTCTCAACTGACAGAATCACAGAGTGTTAGGGGGTTGGAAGGAACCTCAAAAGGTCATCTAGTCCAATCCTGCTGCCAGAGCAGGCTCACCTAGAGCAGATCAAAAAGGGAAACCCCTAGAGCCAAGCCCCTTTCCCTGCTCCCCTTTCTCATTGCAGCTGTCACTCTATTGCTAAATCAGTAAGAGTTTTGGGCTTGGTTTTTTTCCAGTATGGTTTGCATTACAAACACAGGCATAAGCTCCTCAGGATTCCCATTCAACAGAAGAGCACAGAGACTACATGTGGCAACTGCAAGCTGCTGGTGCAGAGAGAGGGGCCAGAATTGCTGCTGTAGAGGTCAGCCAGCAGCCTGGACACGGCTGGCTGCTTCCTCTACCCCCTCCTCGGCTCACTGGACTCTGCAAACCCTTCACTTACAACTTCTTCAAGTGGCAAACAAGTGACTTTGTCTCCTTTCAGATGGCCTTGCCACTGCCATTCCTCTGCAGAGCTCTGCCTCTATGAGCTAGCTGATGTTTAGCCAATGCCTCAAAGCCTGACAGCTGGAAACCTGCCTGCACCACGCTCTGCTTTCTGTCGCTGCGCTGAGTTCACCATCCTGCTACTCGTGCAGGAGAAAAGTTTCTCCTTCTTGAGGAGACTAAATTAGACTTTTTTTTTTCCAACCTCCAAAGGTTTCTAAAGGCTGGAAAACAGTCCCTGCACCACCATGCTGTGGAGTTTCTTATTCCCAAATTGTAACTGCTGGCTATGATAGTGGCCATGACCTGCATCATATCAAAGCTCTCATTATTTTAGTATTACACCACAAAAGAACCCACTAGAAATAACACTGGAAGTGTGCTGGCTCCTTCAGGGGCTAAGTCACTGATGACTTAGATTTCAGTCTCAGTATCTGACTTGTAGGTCTTTTTGGAAAAGGACAGACCTCAAGAGACTCAGCAGTGCATTGCCAGCCTCTATCAACAGGAGCCTGCAGTGTGAGTGCAGCCCAGACACAACCCTGTGCTGGGCTGCAACAAGAGCAGTGTGGGCAGCAGGGCAAGGGAGGGGATTCTGCCCCTTGGCTCTGCTCTCCTCACACCCCACCTGCAGTCCTGTGTGCAGCTCTGGAGCCCCCAGCACAAGCAGGACATGGAAATGTTTGAGCCAGTCCAGAGGAGGCCACCAAGATGCTGAGAGGGCTGCAGCAGCTGTGCTGTGAGGACAGGCTGAGAGAGTTGGAGTTCCGCAGCCTGGAGAAGAGAAGGCTTGGAGGAGACCTTGGAGTGGCCTTGCTGTATCTGAAGGGAGCCACAGGAGATCTGAGGAGGGACTACTGACAAGTTCACAGTATCTCAGTATCACAGTATCACCAAGGTTGGAAGAGACCTCACAGATCATCAAGTCCAACCCTTTACCACAGAGCTCAAGGCCAGACCATGGCACCAAGTGCCACATCCAATCCTGCCTTGAACAGCTCCAGGGACAGTGACTCCACCACCTCCCTGGGCAGCCCATTCCAGTAGCCAATAACTTGTAATGAGAGGTTGAGGAGGAATGGGTTTAAAGTGGCAGAGGGGAGATTTAAACTAGATGTTAGGAAAGGGCTCTTTGCAGTGAGGGTGGTGAGACACTGGCACAGGTTGCCCAGAGAGATTGTGAAGCACAGAATCACTGAATTCAAAGACCACATTAGGTGATTCTGTGCTCCACAACCTCCCTGGAGGTGTTCAAAGCCAGGTTGAATGAGTCCTTGAGCAACCTGTTCTAGTGGGAGGTGTTCCTGCCTATGGCAGGGGATTGGAACTGGATGATCCTTGAGATTGCTTCCAACCTAAACCATTCTATGATTCTATCAAAGAGCAGAACTGATAGTGTGAGAAGAAAGGAAAGAGGAAGGTGACAGACTGGCCAACATGGTGAGATCACACAGGAACTGCATGAGGGTGGAGACCTTCTCAAGCTCCTTCATTGACACCCATCACTGGCCAAATCTGCTCTCTCCAAAGAGGTCCTAGAGTCCTCTTCACACCATGCATAGGAGACCCTCTCAAGCTCCTTCACTGACACCCATCACTGGCCAAATCTGCCCTCTCCAAAGAGGTCCTAGAGTCCTCTTCACACCATGCATAGGAGACCTTGTCAAGCACTTCACTGACACCCATCACTGGCCAAATCTGTTCTCTCCAAAGAGGTCCTAGAGTCCTCTTCACACCATGCATTTATCAACAGGACCACACAAGGAACCATGTAATTTTTCAGCCCTGGAAAACTCACTCCTTGGAATATTCCTTCCATGTTTGCAAGCAAACAGATCAATTTGCTTCAGAGGCCTTCTCCTCTCTCTATTCAGCTGCCAGAAGGATGATCTCAGGACGAAGCATGCCAAGCAGCAGAGAATATTTGGTGGGGGCAGGGGGGATGTGGGGGTGGGGTAACCAATGAGAGCCTAGAAGCAGTCATGTTTCCTTGCCCCCCTCCTTGAGCTTTTTAATTTACAAAAGTCTAATTAGGGAAGGCTTAATGTATAGCACACATAAAGCAGCTGAGACTGGTGACAAAATGTACTCTCTGCTATTTTCTTCATGCTTCATTAATAAAGAACAAAATGTCTCTGAGACTTTCTGTAACATATGCAGAGAGTGATTTCAAACCAGACAGATCCTTTTCAAATGAGGGTTATAATATACTCAGGCAATAACAATGCAGGGGTTTGGGATTTTTCCCCCCCCCCTCATTTTTCTTTTATTGCCTTGCTTGTAAAAGTTGTTGCCATGTTCTGCTAGGACAAAGTTGTTTGTCTTTGTTGAAAAGTATAACTCCTCGTCACTTTGATGGGTTTTAGGACCTTTCTATTTCAGCTGCTGACTCAAGGTTGAGTGTAGCCCACAGCAGAGCTGAGCCTGGGGAATTGAGTGCAAGAGAGAGGCTTGTGGGTATTTTTTTCTCTAGAAAAGATATCTTTTCATACAAATTAGAGAAACGGGAAAGCAAAGGCTTGATTCATCTTCTCAGTCATATATAATGCACAGAGGCTTTGTGCCAGCAGATCACGGGCAGGCAAAGGAGCTGGCTAGCTCTGCTACATTTGCTCATCCCAGGCTGCAAACAAAGCTCTTCATGAGTTGGGTAAGTCTGAAACAAAGTTGAAGCTGGTGAGGGGCCTGGAGCACAGCTCTGTGAGGAGAGACTGAGGGAGCTGGGGGTGTGCAGCCTGCAGAAGAGGAGGAGGCTCAGGGGTGACCTTAAATATCAAGTCACAATTAGGTAGCTGCAGCAGATGAGGCAGAACACAGGGAAGTGTGACAAGACTTAAGGAGAGCCACAAAATGTCATCAGACATCATCAATTGCCACAGGGCCTGGAGCTTTCCTAGGGAAGCCTGCCAAAGAAGCAAGAGAGTACAAAGCCCTGTGAGGAAAGGCTGAGGGAGCTGGGGGTGTGCAGCCTGCAGAAGAGGAGGCTCAGGGCAGAGCTCATTGCTGTCTACAACTCCCTGAAGGGAGGCTGTAGCCAGGTGGGGTTGGTCTCTTCTGCCAGGCAAGCAGCAACAGAAGGAGGGGACACAGTCTGAAGTTGTGGCCGGGGAGGTCTAGGCTGGATGTTAGGAGGAAGTTGTTGTCAGAGAGAGTGATTGGCATTGGAATGGGCTGCCCAGGGAGGTGGTGGAGTCACTGTCCTTGCACAGATGTTCAAGAAAAGCCTGGCAGGGGCACTTAGTGCCATGGTCTGGTTGATTGTCTAAGGCTGGGTGCTAGGTTGGACTGGGTGAGCTTGGAGGTCTCTTCCACCCTGGTTGATTCTATGATTCTATTATGTATCTACCCCATTTATCAGGGTCAGGGTCAGGGCAGGCATTTCTTCTGCCCATACTGCTAGACTATGGCTCTTCAACCCAGAGATCCAAAGAGGTTGGTTCTTCACTCTATGAAGAACTTCCTCCTAACATCCAGCCTGTACCTCCCTGGTGTATTTGAGACTGTGTCCCCTTCTTCTATTGCTGCTTGCCTGGCAGAGGAGCCCAACCGCACCTGGCTAGCACCTGGCTACAGCCTCCCTTCAAGTACTTGCAGACAGCAATGGGGTCTGCCCTGAGCCTCTTCTTCTGCAGGCTGCACACCCCCAGCTCCCTCAGCCTCTCCTCATAGAGCTCATCTGCAGAACTAAAAGATTTCCATACCCATTCCTAAGAAGGAACCAGATAGAAGCAATCCCCTGGGCGATCTTTCACTGGAGATAATCTTTGCCTGAATGGGCAAAAGGGAATCAAAACGATCTCATGAGTATAAAATATTTGACAATAAGACAATCTGGGAGGGGTGGGGGAGAACATTGGCCCAGGAGATTAGAAAACAAATTCAACTAGCTTGAAAAATGTGCTCCTGTTCCTCCAGCGAGGTGTAAAATCACCTGGTAAGGATTGAGACCTCAGCGTTTAGCGGCGTTCACGACTCAGGGATCAGCATAGGGTGGAAAGCTGTGGAACTGCTTAGAGGTGTCAGGGTGTGGGTTTGTAAGCAGAGGTTTGCATGCAGTTTGCTAGCTGTTTATTTCTTGTTAATGTTTATGGGGGCCTGATTTGCCACCTGATGCAGATTGCATCTGATGGGTACACGGCACCAAATCAGCGTTTCGCAAGTGCAGAACATCCTCGTGTTTGGTCAGTGGAACAGGGAGTGAGCAGACTATTAAAATGCTAATAGGCTGTGCTGGAGGAAGTTTCCTCATAGATGCCCTTTACAAAGATCTAACCTGAGGTTTGAACACAAAAGGGTTTCTCTTCCCATGGAAGGGAAGTCCAGGTGAGACCTCAATACAGGAAGGGCATGGACTTGATGGAGCGGGTGTGGAGGGAAGCCACAAAAATGATCAGGGCTTTGGAGCACCACTCCTGTGAGGACAGGCTGAGGCAGCTGGGGTTGTTCAGCCTGGAGAAGAGAAGGCTCTGGGGACACCTAATAGCAGCCTTCCAGTTCCTGAAGTGGGCTACAAGAAGAATGGAGAGAGACTGCAAAGGCCTACGGTGACAGCTGCTTCTGCTGCACTCGCTGCTATCTCCTTCCTGCCCTATTCTGGCTGCTGCTGCTTCTGCTGCTTCTGCTGCTCTCGCTGCTATCTCCTTCCTGCCCTATTTTGGCTGCTGCTGCTTCTGCTGCTCTCGCTGCTATCTCCTTCCTGCCCTATTTTGGCTGCTGCTGCTTTTGCTGCTCTCGCTGCTATCTGCCCCCTGCCCTGTTTTGGCTGCTGCTGCTTCTGCTGCACTCGCTGCTATCTGCCCCCTGCCCTGTTTTGGCTGCTGCTGCTTCTGCTGCACTCGCTGCTATCTCCTTCCTGCCCTATTTTGGCTGCTGCTGCTTCTGCTGCACTCGCTGCTATCTCCTTCCTGCCCTATTTTGGCTGCTGCTGCTTTTGCTGCTCTCGCTGCTATCTCCCCCCTGCCCTGTTCTGTCTGCTGCTGCTTCTGCTGCACTCGCTGCTATCTGCCCCCTGCCCTGTTTTGGCTGCTGCTGCTTCTGCTGCACTCGCTGCTATCTCCCCCCTGCCCTGTTCTGTCTGCTGCTGCTTCTGCTGCACTCGCTGCTATCTTCCCCCTGCCCTGTTCTGGCTGCTGCTGCTTTTGCTGCTCTCGCTGCTATCTGCCCCCTGCCCTGTTCTGTCTGCTGCTGCTTCTGCTGCACTCGCTGCTATCTTCCCCCTGCCCTGTTCTGGCTGCTGCTGCTTCTGCTGCACTCGCTGCTATCTTCCCCCTGCCCTGTTCTGGCTGCTGCTGCTTCTGCTGCTCTCGCTGCTATCTTCCCCCTGCCCTGTTCTGGCTGCTGCTGCTTCTGCTGCTCTCGCTGCTATCTTCCCCCTGCCCTGTTCTGGCTGCTGCTGCTTCTGCTGCACTCGCTGCTATCTTCCCCCTGCCCTGTTCTGGCTGCTGCTGCTTCTGCTGCTCTCGCTGCTATCTTCCCCCTGCCCTGTTCTGGCTGCTGCTGCTTCTGCTGCACTCGCTGCTATCTGCCCCCCGCCCTGTTCTGTCTGCTGCTGCTTCTGCTGCACTCGCTGCTATCTGCCCCCTGCCCTATTCTGGCTGCTGCTGCTTCTGCTGCTTCTCCACCACTCGACCCTTTCCCCACCTTCCCTGAAGTCATTATATTTCTTGCAGTAGTTTATTCTCCTTATAATGTTGTCTTTAGTTTAAACTACAAGAAATACAACTTCATTTTTCCCTGACTGTCCAAAAATCCATGTTGTAGTGAGTTTACTCTACCAGGA
The DNA here is from genome assembly GCF_015220805.1 of Pogoniulus pusillus. Classification (NCBI taxonomy): domain Eukaryota; kingdom Metazoa; phylum Chordata; class Aves; order Piciformes; family Lybiidae; genus Pogoniulus; species Pogoniulus pusillus. Next base: position 29,033,532 of record NC_087276.1, on the reverse strand, counting down.
GAGGGATCCACCCTAACCCGAGACAGTACTGCACAGCATTCATAGAATCATAGAATCAAGCAGGTTGGAAGAGACCTCCAAGCTCATCCAGACCAACCTAGCACCCAGCCTTGGCCAATCAACCAGACCATGGCACTAAGTGCCTCATCCAGGCTTTGCTTCAACACCTCCAGGGATGGTGACTCCAACACCTCCCTGGGCAGCCCATTCCAATGCCAATCACTCACTCTGCCAGCAACTTCATCCTAACATCCAGCCTAGACCTGCTCTGGCACAACTTGAGGCTGTGTCCCCTTGTCCTATTGGTGGTTGCCTGGCAGATGAGACCAACCCCCACCTGGCTATAGCCTCCCCTCAGGTAGTTGTAGAAGGGAGGCTGTAGCCTGCCTTCAGCAGTAGGTATCACCTGCCAGCCATCAGGGTGTGTGTCCAGGAGCTGCTGTGAGCTCTAATGCAAAGTTCAGAGTGAGAAAATAAAGAGGAAAGTGTTGATGTAGCACTCAGTCCCTGGTGAATTCAGGAGCAGAGCTGGCACTAGCCTCAGCAGAGGAGACTGGCTTTGTCCCTTATCAAATAGCCAAAGTGAATCAAAGGCTGCAGGGTCAAAGGAAGCAGAGGATTCAAGAAGCCTATAAAAAAGGGAGTCCAGATTTGCTGGAGAGCTGCAACCTTCCAGAAATGGAATTAAACAAACAGGCAAGGAGTGTTTAGGATTGAACTCTCTGTTTAAACATCCACTGGTGTTTTATTTGAACATCAGAGTGGAAAACAAAGTTCACATGTTGGAAGAGGCCAGAGGATTCCTTTGGTCTTGTTTTACTTGGGTCTTTCTTTGTTTATTTGTGGTGGGGTTGTTTTTTTTTCCCCCCACTCATTCTGAATGTTGAATAAACATAGCATGAATTGGGTTGTGCCTGGTGGTCAGCAGGGTAACAGGATTTGAACTCTTGCATTAGGAAATGAATTTCCTTGATGAAAGCAAATTCTTTTTACTCTGGCTCATACATTCCCAGCTTGATACAAGGGAAATACACACACACAGCTGACTAATAGCCTGGGTACTCAAAAGGCACAGGCTCACAGGATGTCAGGGGTTAGAAGGGAACCAAGGAGATCATCGAGGCCAACCTCCCTATTTACAGCTTAGCAGGAGATACAAGCAGAGATTTACAATATCTACAGCTAGAGACAGAAATAGACAAGTTAAAAAGTAATACTGAAGCACAACAGCCCTCCCAGAGGCCTCAGCAGGGGCTCACAGGATCACAGGCTCACAGGATGCTAGGGGTTGGAAGGGACTCAAGGAGATCATAGAGTCCAACCCCTGTTAGAGCAGGAGCACACAATCTAGCTCAGGTCACACAGCAACACATCCAGACAGGCCTTGAGAGTCTCCAGAGAAGAAGACTCCACAACCTCTCTGGGCAGCCTGTGCCAGTGCTCTGGGACCCTTACAGGAAAGAAGTTCCCCCTTGTGTTGAGGTGGAACCTTTTGTGCTGCAGCTTACACTCATTGCTCCTTGTGCTATCCCAGGGAGCAGTGAGCAGAGCCTGTGCCTCCTTGAGCAGAGCCTGTGCCCCCTGAGTCTCTGTGTCTCTCAGAAAGAGCTAATAAGCAGTTAGGAATATTTCTATGGTTTGGTTCCACTTTTACCTTCCAATGCCTGTCTATAAATTAACCTGTACAAACACAGACCTCTGCCATCAGCCTAACACACTTCTTCCAACTGAGTGAACTCTGTTGGAAGGTAGGAGAGCCCTGCAGAGGGACCTGGACAGGCTGGATGGGTGGGGAGAGGCCAATGGGATGAGATTGAACAAGACCAAGTGCAGGGTTCTGCATTTTGGCTAACAACAACCCCAAGCAGCACTACAGGCTGGGGCCAGAGTGGCTGAGAGCAGCCAGGCAGAGAGGGAGCTGGGGGTGCTGGTAGAGAGGAGCTGCAGATGAAGCAGCAGTGTGCCCAGGTGGGCAGCAGAGCCAATGGCATCCTGGGCTGGCTCAGGAGCAGTGTGGGCAGCAGGACAAGGGAGGTTCTTGTGCCCCTGTGCTCAGCACTGCTCAGGCCACACCTTGAGTGCTGTGTCCAGTTCTGGGCTCCTGAATTCAAGAGAGATATTGAGGTGCTGGAAGGTGTCCAGAGAAGGGCAGCAAGGCTGGGGAGGGGCCTGGAGCACAGCCCTGTGAGGAGAAGGCTGAGGGATCTGGGGGTGTGCAGCCTGCAGCAGAGGAGGCTCAGGGCAGAGCTCATTGCTGTCTGCAACTCCCTGAAGGGAGGCTGTAGCCAGGTGGGGTTGGGCTCTTCTGCCAGGCAACCAGCACCAGAACAAGGGGACAGAGTCTGAAGTTGTGCCAGGGGAGATCTTGCAGGTCTCTTCCAACCTGGTTGATTCTATGATTCCCTTCCACTGTAGGAGAAGTCCGAGGTTGAAGACTCCTTCCAGTCACTTTAGAAACAAACAAAATAAACAGAGGAGAAAATTAAAGGCTGTTTAGCTCATGGATTTGCTTTGCTTTTCTAAACCAAACTAATTCTGGATTCTATTTACTGGAAACCTGCTTGGTTAAGAGAGATTTAACTGAAGGGAGCACAGGGCTGCTTCGCTCTGTTGGCTTTTCTCTTTAGGATGCTTTGGAAAGGTTTGCAGTGGAATTATGAAAACAAAATTCAACAACAGTTTAGTGTTTTGCAGAATGGCAGAGAAGAATAAGACATGCTGATTAAGAAGGCTAAATCCCACAAAGAGAGTGCATCAGGAGTGTTCTGGTGACTGCTTTATTGCTAGGAAATGCCTGTAAGGTATAAAACTCTTTTCTGGGTTTTTGTAGGTAATCATAGAATCAGTCAGGGTTGGAAGGGACCATAAGGATCATTCAGTTCCAACCCCCCTGCCATGGGCAGGGACACCTCACACTAGAGCAGGCTGCCCACAGCCTTATCCAGCCTGGCCTTAAGCACCTTCAGGGATGAGGCTGCCACCACAGTATCATTGAATCACAGAATCAGCCAGGTTGGAAGAGACCTCCAAGATCATCCAGGCCAACCTAGCACCCAGCCCTGTCCAGTCAACCAGACTATGGCACTAAGTGCCTCATCCAGGCTTTGCTTCAATGCCTCCAGGGACAGTGACTCCAATCCATTCCAAGGTCTCACCACCCTCATGCTGAACAACTTCTTCCTAACATCCAGTCTGAGTCTACCCATTTCTAGCTTTATTCCGTTCCCCCCAGCCCTATCACTACCTGACAGCCTAAAAAGCCCCTCCTCAGCTTTCTTGTAGCTGATACCAAAAGGCCACAATAAGGTCACCTGGGAGCCTTCTCCTCTCCAGACTGAACATCTCCATCTCCCTCAGTCTCTCCTCACAGCAGAGCAGCTCCAGCCCTCTGCTTGTCCTCATGGCCCTTCTCTGGCTGCCTTCTAGCACATCCATAGCCCTCTTGTCGCAGTGGCTCCAGAACTGGATGCAAGACTCCAGGTGGGGTCTCAATTCTGTAAGAAATATCCTCTCATATAATCTCCCTGACTACTGCTTCCAAGATTTTTGGGTCTGAAGGACTTCCAGGACCAATGGCTGAAGACCTGTGGTCCCACCTGAGAACCAGCCAGTCACAGGCTTAAAGGTACACCCCATTTATTTCTTGTCTCTGCAGCATTCCTTGTGCAACCTCACCAAGTCTCAACACAGCCTCACTGAAACCACAGTCCTTGGAGGTGCCAGGTTCCTTCTGGGAGCCTGCAAAGGCAGGGCTCAACTACACAGAAAGGAAACCTCATTTGTGTGAATCCTAGGTGGGGTTAAGGCCATGGGAAAGACTAAATTTGCCAGCAGTGTTGGCTCAGAGCACAGACCCAGATTATCTGCCCTGCTGCAGAGCTAGGAAGCTGGCAGAGCAGCTAACCAAAGCCCAGCTCAGCCATGCTCACAAGCTTCCAGAGCTCTCATGCTCATGACAGTTCTTCAGTGTGCTGGTGGCAAGAGTGTCCATCCTGTGACCTCCACTCCTGATCCTGTCATCATCCCTACAGGAGGGTTTTATCATCTCAATTCATTTTCCTCCTCCTGCCCTTTTGGTGACAGTTTACCCTGAGGAGCAGAGCAGCAGTAGCAAATATGCCTGTTTCTCTTGTGTGGGCACCTGCAGAGACTAGCACAAGGGAGCTCTGATCCTGCCTGAGTCCTCAGGGGATATGCTCATTTAATATAACTATCTCTTGGAAAATACATAACAAACAGACCAGAGAAAAGCTAATTTTCTGCTTTCTTTCTATTTAAATACGCTGCCAGTTCAAAAGACAGACTCCTTTCATCATCTGAATGTCTTTCCCATGTACAGTGCTCCAGCCAGTACAGGTAGAAAAAGCCCTGAAGCTGTGTAGCAGCTTCAGCCACGGAAGTGCACACTCTCAGGGAGACAGTGGCCTCAGAAACTGTCTGAAAATGGCTAGGAAACCTTCCCAGAGGCTGGAAAAATGGCTAGGAAACCTTCCCAGAGGCTGGAAAGCACACAGCTTCCAGGATTCAGGTGTGTGTGCTGCTGGTTGGCACGTTCAGCTCACACACAGGCTGTGTGATGCCATGGGGAATTTGTTAGCATGAATCATAGAATCATGGAACCAACCAGGTTGGAAGAGACCTCCAAGATCACCTTATCTCCACTCGAGGTCACAGACTCTGTGAAGTGTCAACTTCCACCTCAACAGACCAGCCCAGAGCACCAGATGTTTCGTGAGGAATAACAGCATTTTGGGTGGGGAGGGTTTTCAGTTCTTAGTTGCAGTCCTCAGGCCACCATACATTAGGATCATAGAATCATCCAGGTTGGAAGAGACCTCCAAGATCATCCAGTCCAACCTAGCACCCAGCCCTGGCCAATGAACCAGACCATGGCACTAAGTGCCTCATCCAGGCTTTGCTTCAACACCTCCAGGGACAGCAACTCCACCACATCCCTGGGCAGCCCATTCCAATGCCAATCACTCTCTTTGACAACAACTTCCTCCTAACATCCAGCCTAGACCTCCCCTGCCACAACTGCAGACTGTGTCCACTTCTTCTGTTGCTGCTTGCCTGGCAGAAGAGCCCAACCCCACCTGGCTACAGCCTCCCTGCAGGTAGTTGCAGACAGCAATGAGCTCTGCCCTGAGCCTCCTCTGCTGCAGGCTGCACCCCCCCAGCTCCCTCAGCCTCTTCTCACAGGGCTCTGCTCCAGGACCCTCCCCAGCTTCATTGCCCTTCTCTGGACACCTTTAAGCACCTCAACATCTCTCTTGAATTGAGGAGGAGCCCAGAACTGGACACAGCACTCAAGGTGTGCCCTGAGCAGTGCTGAGCACAGGGGCAGAAGAACCTCCCTTGTCCTGCTGCCCACACTGCTCCTCAGCCAGTAAGCATACAGAAAGGTATCCTTGACCTGCAGGAACAGTTCATCTGCTGAATTCCAGCACTTGAACATCCTGGAAACTTTGATGGGTACAAACCACACAATGGACTATTGATTGGAGCTGTTATTTTGCAAGAGGCCTGTGTAAGTTTTTTTTTCAGTAGGCTTTAATTATGCTGCCATCCCAGCAGCAAGAAGGTGCTCCTTGCACTTCTGTCAGTATCACATTACCTGGCCATTATTTTTTTTCCATAGGAGTAATCCTGAAGGCAGAAGCCATCAAGAACATGATAATAACCAGAAGGCATTCCTCTAATTCAGATATTCCTTCTGCAGTGAAAAACACTTCAGAAATAGATCCAATTAATTTCGTTGCTAAGATGTCACTGCAATCTGCCACACACACATGGCAAAAGTGGGCAAGCCTCAGTTTATGCCTTCCAGGCTGTTTTTTGGGAGTGAGTAGAATTACACCAATTATTTGCTGCCTTTTAGGGAAGATGTGCAAAACTCTTTTGACATATATATTGGCTAGCTGTGAGTTAGAGGCACAAAAGTAAGTGGAGGGAGGTTCAGGTGACTGGTAAATAGCAGGTGGGTAGTGAGTGATGTGTGGTCATAGAATCATAGAATCACAGAATCAATCAGGTTGGAAGAGACCTTCGAGATCACCCAGTCCAACCTAGCACCCAGCCCTATCCAGTCAACCAGACCATGGCACTAAATGCCTCAGCCAGGCTTTTCTTGAAGACCTCCAGATACAGCAACTCCACCACCTCCCTGGGCAGCCCATTCCAATGCCAATCACTCTCTCTGACAACAACTTCCTCCTAACATCCAGCCTAGACCTACCCTGGCACAACTTGAGACTCTGTCCCCTTCTTCTGTTGCTGGTTGCCTGGCAGAAGAGGGTAAATTGTTGGGTTGCAGAGGAGATGGCAAAGGGAGACAGAAAAATGAAACTGATGCTGCAAGGTATGGTCAGTGGAGAGCTGATTTACTAAAGTCATGCTGAGACCTTTAGGTGAGTTGGTCTCACCAGATTCACCTATCAGGCATGAAGGAAAGAAGGCAAGAGAGAAAGTGGGACAGAAGGAAAAAAGGAAAGAGAGAAAGAAAGAAAGAAATAGAAAGGAAGAGAGAAAGGGAGAGAGAGAAATGAAAAGAGAAAGGAAGGAAGGAAGGAAGGAAGGAAGGAAGGAAGGAAGGAAGGAAGGAAGGAAGGAAGGAAGGAAGGAAGGAAGGAAGGAAGGAAGGAAGGAAGGAAGGAAGGAGAAGGAGGGAAGGAAAGGAGTGAAGGAAGGAAGGAAGGAAGGAGAAAGGATTTGTGCTGGGGGAGGTCTAGGCTGGATGTTAGGAGGAAGTTGTTGTCATAGAGAGTGATTGGCATTGGAATGGGCTGTCCAGGGGTGGATGCACCATCCCTGGAGGTGTTGAAGCAAAGCCTGGATGGGGCATTTAGTGTCATGGTCTGGTTGCTTGGCCAGGGCTGGGTGCTAGGTTGGCCTGGCTGAGCTTGGAGGTCTCTTCCAACCTGCTTGATTCTATCATTCTATGATTCATAGCTGGTTGTTTATTTAGTGCCTGCTTTTCTTTTCTTCCTGAACTGAGGTTAGTGTTCTCCAGACCAAATCATACCAACCACTCATCACTGACACCCAGGTTATGTTCCTAAAGGAAAACAACAGCTTTGGAATACATATTAGAGCCTTGGAATACATACTAGCTTCTAGGCTGCAATGTTTACAGAGCCTCCAGGATTTTGATCTGTGCACATCCCTAATGTACCAAACGTTGAAAATCCAAACCAACTGCCAAAACTCACATTTGGCTCTGATTATTTCCTTGTTTATCATGGTTAGCATTCCCCAGATAAGAGATAATGTTGTGAGCTCAACAACCACAGCAAGTTTTGAAGGCACACTGAAAGAGAAACCAATCTGCTCTCTCCAAACGTGATGCACATGAAATTAGTGCAAAACCCAGTAGATTTTAATTAAGCCTTGCACAGCAATGCTCCTGAAAAGTTCTGCCTGATTTGTATTGGAAATAGAAAGATGAGAAATTGAAATGCTTCTTTCACATGCATTTGCCTTTCATCTGCCAACACTGTACTTGGGCTGCCTTTTTACCTACCCCTGTAAAATGATCCCTGACTTTTCACCAGCAAACCATCTTTCTTTGCATGAAGGCACAGAGATCCCAACACAGATGTAAATGTCTTGTCTGTTCTCTGCTGAATCTAGGTAATGGATGTAGAAAAAGCAATTATCCACAGAATGTTAGGGGTTGGAAGGGACCTACAAAGATCACTGAGTCCAATCCCCTTGCTGAAGCAAGATCACCTCCTATCATAGGCAGGGACACCTCCCACTAGAACAGGTCGCTCAAGGCTTCATCCAACCTGGCCTTGAACACCTCCAGGGAGGTTGTGGAGCACAGAATCACCCAATGTGATCAAAGATTCTGTGCTCCACAACCTCTCTGGGCAACCTGTGCCAGTGTCTCACCACCCTTACTGCAAAGAACCCTTTCCTAACATCCAGTTTCAATCTCCCCTCTGCCACTTTAAACCCATTACCTCTCCTCCTCTCATTACAAGACCTTGCCAATAGTCCCTCCCCAGCCTTCCTGTAGGTCCCCTTCAGATACTGCAAGGCCACTCCAAGATCTCCTGGAAGCCTTCTCTTCTCCAGATTGCAGAGTCCTTAACTCTTGTAACCTGTCCTCCTAGCAGAGCTGCTGCAGCCCTCTGAGCATCTTAGTGGCCTCCTCTGGAGTCACTTTAACTCTTCCATGTCCTTCTTGTGCTGGGGGCTCTGCACAGAGCAACCTCCAGATCCACAGAGCATCTTACTGTTCCACATCACCCTTGGCACAGTGCACCTGGCACGTCTGCAGTTGGCTGGCACTCTCTAAACAGGTGACCCAGGCACATGAGAAGTTACCATTCCGCTGTTGTGACAGGATCATTATCTCTAATAATAAAGCAAAGCAGCTGTTTCAAAGAGCCTTTCACTTTCAAAGTGTTTGGATCATTATACTTTGACTTTTATCAGCTGTTTCTTGGATGAGCTCCCCAACCTGGTTTATGGCTCTGCAAAATGGTAACATCTCATTTTATGAATGACAGGCAGATGGAGTTTGCTGCAAGGCTTATTTATAGTAAAAGGACCTGAGACTACTCAGGATGCTTAACTGCAAGAAATACTGAAGAGAACAAAATCTTGCCTTCTCTCACTTGTCAGCACTCCTCTCATTTATTGACAAGGGTTTCAGGCTTTCTTTTGGTGTTCTTTTTCTGGGTTGGTGTTCAATGTTATCACCTGGCAGCCCTAAGACTTTGGGACTTTCTTTGTTTCAGAACACCTGTTTTACAAGTGATTGAAAGCCAGTAAAGGTCTAGTCCAGGCTTCAAGATAAGGTCTGTTGGCAGATCTGTATGCCATTCATCTCTTCCAATCCCTGTCTCCACTCCCACCTCCAGCAATCATCTAATTGGATTTCCATGTCCAAATCCTGTTCTCTTAATCAAAAGGCAAACAAAATAAATCTTTTTGGGTTCCCAGAATGTGAGTGAAGCATTTAGTCCTAAAGCACTGAGAGACTTATTCCAGGAAGCTCTGTCAGACTCAGCTAGCTAAACTGGTTAACCCCTGTCATGAAAGCACAGTAACCCTTGTCATTAGGGCACACATAGGTCACACTGAGGAGGACAGCAAACAGTACTTTGCTCTACTCCAGCCCTCTCTTCAACTAGTGACAAGCACAGCTGAGCAGGTCTCATCTTTTAGCCCACAAAAGGAAGTGGGCAAGGCAGAAAGCACAGAATCCCTGAATTAACCAGGTTGGAAAAGACCTCTAAGATCATCCAGTCCATCTTATCACCTAACCCTTCTAATTAACTAAAACATGGCACTAAGTGCCTCATCCAGCCTCCTTGTAAGCACCTCCAGAGATGGTGAATCCACCACCACCTCCCTGGGGAGCCCATTCCAATGCCAATCATTCTTGCTGTGGAAAACTTCCTAACATCCAGCCTGAACTTACCCTGGCGCATTTTGAGGCTGTGTCCTCTTGTTCTGTCCCTGGGTGCCTGGCAGAAGAGACCAACTCCACCTAGCTACAATCTCCTTTCAGGTAGCTGTAGAGAGCAATAAGGTCTCCCCTGAACCTCCTCTTCTGCAGGCAAGGACACTGTCAGACAGGAGTAACTCCTGTGCTTCCACTGCTGTGGTTTAGAGCAGCCCGGGTGCTGCTCTGCACCATGCAAGTGGGTTCCAAGCCAATGCTTGGAGGGGTTATGAGGAAGTAAAGTGTTGCTATTTCAGAGAGATGTTGAGGTACAGGAACATGTCCAGAGAAGGACAACAAAGCTGGTGAGGGGCCTGGAGCAGAGCCCTGTGAGGAGAGGCTGAGGGAGCTGGGGGTGTGCAGCCTGCAGAAGAGGAGGCTCAGGGCTGACCTCATTGCTGTCTACAACTCCCTGAAGGGAGGCTGTAGCCAGGTGGGGTTGGGCTCTGCTGCCAGACAACCAGCCACAGAACAATGGGACAGAGTCTCAATTTGTGCCAGGAGAGGTCTAGGCTGGATGTTAGGAGGAAGTTCCTGCCAGGGAGAGTGATTGGCATTGGAATGGGCTGCCCAGGGAGGTGGTGGAGTCACCATCCCTGGAGGTGTTTCAGAGGAGGCTGGCTGAGGCACTTAGTGCCATGGTCTAGTTAATTAGAAGGGTTAGGTGCTAGGTTGAACTGGATGACCTCAAAGGTCTTTTCCAAGCTGGTTAATTCAGGGATTCTGTACTTTCTGCCTTGCCCACTTCCTCTAGTGGGCTAAAAATGAGATTTGCTCAGCTGTGCTTATCACTGGCTGAGGGGAGGGCTGGAGAAGAGCAAAGTACTGTTTGCTGTCCTCCCTAGTATGACCTATGTGTGTTCTAATGACAAGGCTTACTGTGCTTTCAGTGTCAGGGGTTAACCAGTTTAGTTAGCTGAGTCTGACAAAGCTTTGTGGAGTAAGTCTAGTGCCATGGTCTGGTTGATTGGCTAGGGCTGGGTGCTAGGTTGGACTGGCTGAGCTTGGAGGTCTCTTCCAACCTGATTGATTCTATGATTCTATGGTCTGGATGATTTGCTAGGGCTGGGTGCTAGGTTGGACTGGCTGAGCTTGGAAGTCTCTTCCAACCTGATTGATTCTATGATTCTATGGTCTGGTTGATTTGCTAGGGCTGGGTGCTAGGTTGGACTGGCTGAGCTTGGAGGTCTCTTCCAACTTGGCTGATTCTAAACCTTCTATACCTTCCATGGCTTCCTCCTCCTTCACACCCTCTGTACTGACAGGTAGTGACAACGCTGCCAAATCTTTGCCCCCTAACAGAGGTAGTTTTAAAGGTTAAATTTGCCAAGCAAAGCTTTAGGCTGGTGGACAGAATTTTTTTTCCATGGAAATGTTTTCCAGTGTCTCACATTTGTCAAAAGCTTTGAGCTGGCAGAGGACACAATTCAACTGGGCCTGCTGAAATCTGTGGCAGCAGAAAAATAGCTCAGATTTACCATTCCATTGCTGCCTTGAAAAATCTGCATATCCATACCATGAGCTGTGACTGAGCTGAAAGGGGAATAATGATAGCTTGCACTATCTTCACTGTTGTTGAGGGGAGGGGGAAGTATATTGAATTTTAATACCAACAATTTGATGGAAATTATTCTGTGGGCACAAATTCAGGCATTGCTGTTTGACTGAAATAGGTGCTGGCAGCAAGGAAAGTGTGTTTTAACTTCCCCTTTTCATTTTCACCTGGAGAGAAACAAGTTTCTTTCCTGCTCATCCAAATCTTTGAATATTCAAGTGGCTCAGCTGAAAATGCTTGGAAGCAACAGAGGGCAAAGAAAATCATTAGGTGCAGACCTTTAAATAAGGGAGGGGATTAAAAGAATGCAAAAGAGAGATTTTCAACTCGTTGTCAGCATCTTTTTTGGGGAACAGTAGTTATTTGCTGCAATGTCAGGGCTGCTGTTCTCCTTCTATGGTGGTTTGGGTGTTACCTGTAACTGGCTGCTTCACAACACCCAAAGGTGCATCTCTCCATCAAACCATCATAGAATCAGTCAGGGTGGGAAGGGACCACAAGGGTCATCTAGTTCCAACCCCCCTGCCATGCCCAGGGACACCCTACCCTAGAGCAGGCTGGTCAGAGCTTCATCCAGCCTGGTCTTAAACACCTCCAAGGATGGGGCCTCAACTACCTCCCTGAGCAACCCATTCCAGGCTCACAGTTGTGCATGAAAATAGATACAAATCTTAAATTACAGATTCTGGTTGGTTGTTGCTTACATCCAGCTCCAGAGATCCTACCCAGGAATCTCCACCACAAAAAGCACTTTGACCCTTAGCTGTCTCATGGGTCAGTGTCTTTAAAGACATCACAGTGGTCCTTGCTTCTGCACTCCAGCTGCAATGAGACCCTTCCTGCTCATTCCAGGGACACAGGGGAGCCGGCAGTGTGTGCATGCAGCCCAGACAGCAACCCTGTGCTGGGCTGCAGCAAGAGCAGTGTGGGCAGCAGGGCAAGGGAGGGGATTCTGCCCCTTGGCTCTGCTCTCCTCACACCCCACCTGCAGTCCTGGGTGCAGTTATGGAGCCTCCAGCACAAGGACAGGGAACTGTTGGAGCCAGTCCAGAGGAGGCCTTGAAGATGCTCAGAGAGCTGCAGCAGCTCTGCTATGAGGACAGGCTACAGGAGTTAGGGACTCTGCAGCCTGGAGAAGAGAAGGCTTCAAGGAGACCTTGGAGTGGCCTTGCAGTATCTGAAGGGGACTACAGGAAGGCTGGGGAGGGACTATTGACAAGGTCTTGTAATAGTAGGGAGAGGAGGAATGGGTTTACAGTGGCAGAGGGGAGATTGAAAGTAGATGTTAGGAGGAAGCTCTTTGCAGTGAGGGTGGTGAGACACTGGCACAGGTTGCCCAGGGAGGTTGTGGAGCTCAGAATCACCCAATGTGATCTTTGAGGTGTTCAAGGCCAGGTTGGATGAGGTTTTGAGTGATTTATTCTAGTGGGAGGTGTCCCTGCCTATGGCAGGGGGTTGGAACTGGATGATCCTTGAGATTGCTTCCAACCTAAACCATTCTATATCTCTATAGTCCTATAGGGAAAATTCCAACCAAGACCTACCCAAAAATTTTCTAGTTCCCTATCTCCTTTCTTTGAGTGGTTTGTAGAAAAGCCTGCTTGAGGCATAGGAGGTTCCATGTGAACCTGAAGAAGAATTTTTTCCCTGTGAGGGTGGCAGAGCACTGGCACAGGCTGCCCAGGGGGGTTGTGGAGTCTCCCTCTCTGGAGACATTCAAGAACCATCTGGATGCATTCCAGTGTGATCTTCTCTGGGTGATCCTGCTCTGGCAGGGGGGCTGCACCAGGTGACCTCTTGAGATCCCTTCCAGCCCCTGACATTCTATGATTCTATGAAAACCAAAGCAAATGACCTTTAAAGAGAAACAAAAAGAAGCCTGCAGATGTGTCTCATAGTGAACTAGTAGGTAGCTGAGTGTCAGTGTTGACTGCTGGTTGCTGCAAGACAGATTCCCAGCTGAAAAAAAGCACAGCTTGATCCCCACACAAACATTTCACAATGATCTTTGCTGGAAAGTTACTGCATAGCACTGGGAACCCTGCAAAATTCCTCCAGGGAAGAATTTCCCTCACGCTGCAGTGGAGCCAATGTTTTGTTGCTGGTGTTTATCACCTACCTAGCAGCTTTATAACCTCTTGCAACGTGCAGTAGCTGGGATTGGGACAAACTTCCTGATCTTTCTTTCACAGCAGACGTGGAATGTTTTGCATCCATTATGCAAATTCAGATTGCAAAATGATTTCTCCAGGAACTGCCTGAATAAATCCAGTAAGACAAGTTCCCCAAGCACTTCAAGCCAACAGGCCAGGTCAAGAAGGGCAGGGTTAGCTTGATCTGTAAGATTGCCTTTACAACTCAAGGTAGATGTGTAGGTAAATACATAAGGAGAAGACTTAAGCACTTATTTATACAGTTATGTTATGGACACTTAGAACAGGAGGAGTGTGCTACCTTAGACCTGAAAGGGGTCCTTGGCCACAACAACCCCAAGCAGTGCTACAGGCTGGGGACAGAGTGATTGAGAGCAATCAGGCAGAAAGGGACCTGGGGGTGCTGGTAGAGAGTAACTGAAGCTGAGGCAGCAGTGCCCAGGTGGGCAGCAGAGCCAATGGCATCCTGGGCTGGCTCAGGAGCAGTGTGGGCAGCAGGACAAGGGACGTTCTTGTGCCCCTGTGCTCAGCACTGCTCAGGCCACACCTTGAGTGCTGTGTCCAGTTCTGGGCTCCTGAATTCAAGAGAGATGTTGAGGTGCTGGAAGGTGTCCAGAGAAGGGCAGCAAGGCTGGGGAGGGGCCTGGAGCAGAGCCCTGTGAGGAGAGGCTGAGGGAGCTGGGGGTGTGCAGCCTGCAGCAGAGGAGGCTCAGGGCAGACCTCATTGCTGTCTACAACTCCCTGAAGGGAGGCTGTAGCCAGGTGGGGTTGGGCTCTGCTGCCAGGCAACCACCAATAGAACAAGGGCACACAGCCTCAAGTTGTGGCAGGGGAGGTCTAGGCTGGATGTTAGGAGGAAGTTGTTGTCAGAGAGAGTGATTGGCATTGGAATGGGCTGCCCAGGGAGGTGGTGGAGTCTGTGTGGCTGGAGATGTTGAAGCAAAGCCTGGCTGGGGCACATAGTGCCATGGTCTGGTTGATTGGTTAGGACTGGGTGCTAGGCTGGCCTGGATAATCTTGGAGGTCTCCTCTGACCTGGCTGATTCTGTGATTCTGTGAAGAAGTTAAAAACATGAGCAGAGGCACAAAGTTTTTGGTCTGTTTCATTGAATCTCATAAGCTGCATCTGCTGACTGTAGCAGGCAGATCTGCAGATTGGCTTTCCTGTGTGCTCTCTACATGTGCTAAGTGTGACACTGAGTGGGTGGCTGTGCCCCCTGGGGCAGGGGGACTGCAAAGCACAGGACAGCAAGAGCAGAGCTCCAGTGGGCAGCTGCAGGCAATATTTCAGTTCAGCAGAAAGGAAGGCAGAGCATGTAACAACCTGTAGCACTGGAACCTGCAGAGGTTTAGCCTAAAGAGCAAGAGAAACTGGAAAACCACATCTCTGCAGGAACCAGCAGCTCGTGGATTTTCCTCTTTGGCAACCTCTTTGCATGTATTAGAGTGGGAAAAGATTAACTACAGCACAGCAATAAACATCTTCCAAAGAAACAAAGCCTGTGCTGTCTTCCCATGCCTTTGCCCAACAACACACCTCACATTTCAGCTGGTGGAAACCACCACCTCAGCTGGAACACAGGCCAACAGCCCACTAAATAAGGGAGACAGCTCCAGGTCTCTGCTTCATCCTCCTATTCCCACCACGTCCTCCACCCTTGCAGCCTCTCACCCCAACCACAAGAGAAAATAAGCAGATATTATACCCCAGGTTTCTACCAGGCTCTGTATGAGCCTCGTGGTTTTGCAATACAAACTGAACACATCACATCCTGAATGTGAAACTAAGCCCCCCTCAAACATTACTCAGAGTTCAATGATCCATGTCCTTGTAAAAGCAATCGTTAGCTTTCTGCTCCTGCCAGCATCTGCCCTGAAAATGTCACCAGGCAAAACTTCCTCCAAACCAAATTGTTCAAAAGAAACAAAAAACCCAAACAAGTGAAACAGAAGTCTTAAAAAAAACCATCATGCAAGCTGCTGCTGGACATTGTAACCTAACTTTGAGCCAGTGGGAAAGAGGTAGAAGGGGAAGAGACGACTTCAAAAAGCCCAGACATAGAAGCAGATCATAGAATCAGGCAGAATCAGTGTGGCCAGCATTCCTCAGAATCATAGAATCAGAGAATCAAGCAGGTTGGAAGAGACCTCCAAGTTCATCCAGGCCAACCTAGCACCCAGCCCTGGCCAAGCAACCAGACCATGGCACTAAGTGCCTCAGCCAGGATTGGCTTCAACACCTCCAGCCATGGTGACTCCACCACCTCCCTGGGCAGCCCATTCCAATGCCAATCACTCTCTCTGCCAGGAACTTCCTCCTAACATCCAGCCTAGACCTGCCCTGGCACAACTTGAGACTGTGTCCCCTTGTTCTGTTGCTGGTTGTCTGGCAGCAGAGCCCAACCCCACCTGGCTACAGCCTCCCTTCAGGGAGTTGCAGACAGCAATGAGCTCTGCCCTGAGCCTCCTCTTCTGCAGGCTGCACACCCCCAGCTCCCTCAGCCTCTCCTCACAGGGCTGTGCTCCAGGCCCCTCCCCAGCCTTGCTGCCCTTCTCTGGACACCTTCCAGCACCTCAACATCTCTCGTTTTGCCACTTCTATTCTAACAGATTGAATTTACCAAACCTGCTGTCCTACCCTCCCCCCTTCTCCCCCCCATACAAAGGACAATTAGATTCAGACTTTAATTGTGGAGATTTTGGTGGCTGTGTAAATATTTTAAGGTTTAAAAATTGCACTTCTCATAAGTGTGTGTCAGAAGAATTAGATTCAGGAGGTGCTCAATATTACAACAACGCAGAGCATGAACACTAATAGGCTCTGTTTGCTCTCTGGGGGAGAGCAGTAGCTGTTCAGGCAGATGCTTATTTCTGAGATATGACTTTTAATACATAAAGTGTAAAATATATTGCTGCCTCTTCCAGCATTGTGCCTCCTTCCTGCTATATGTGATTTTTGCTGGCAGAAAATTGGTAGGTGCTCCTCTCGGTCTCTTATCCCACAGCCTGGACTTGTTTTAAAGGCCTCTATCAAAGAATCACAGAGTGTTAGGGGCTGGAAGGGACCTGAAAAGCTCATCCAGTCCAACCCCCCTGCCACAGCAAGTTCTCCTATGATTCTAGGATTCTGTGATCTCCTAGATGAGAACACACAGGAATGCATCCAGGATGGTTTTGAATATCACCAGAGAGTCCACACCTGCCCTGGGCAGCCTGTTCCAGGGCTCTGTCACCCTCACAGGGGAAAAAAAATCCTCTCCATGGTTAAATGAAACTTCCTATGCCTCAGCTTCCACCCATTGCCCCTGTGCTGTCACTGGGCATCACCCAGCAGAGCCTGGCTCCAGCCTCCTGCCACTCACCCTGCACATCTTTATAACCATTGCTGAGGTCACCTCTCAGCCTCCTCTTGTCCAAGCAGCACAGCCCCAGCTCCCTCAGGCTTTCCTTGTATCAGAGCTGTTCCCTTCCCTTCATCATCTTTCTGATTCTGTGCTGGACTGTCTCAAGCAGTTCCATGTCCCTTTGGAAGTGGGGAGCCCAGAACTGAACAGAGTACTCTATGCCACTGATCTCTTCATTAAGCTTGTGCTGCACTACCCTTTCCCTCAGCTGCTTTTAAACCTGGTTCTCAAGACACATGCAAAGCTCTGCATAAGATCTTCCCCCCTACTTCTGCCCAGTTTGCTCCTCCACTTTCCAGCCCACAACTGAGTTTTGTTCATTCTTTGCCCTTCAGCCAGGGAGGCAACTGCATGTACAAGGCACAAAATACACTGCTTTTGGAACTAAAAACCAAATCTTAAGGACTGGGTGAAAAGATATTACCAAATGATCATGTTGGGGAACGCTGAAGCACAGGCAAAAAGCCATAATTTGGCAATGAGTTGATGCAGTTTACTAAAAGAATCTTTTGTTCCTAGAAATGAGACTGTCTACAAGTACCTAAAGGGAGGCTGTAGCCAGGTGGGGTTGGGCTCTTCTGCCAGGCAAGCAGCAATAGAACAAGGGGACACAGTCTCAAGCTGTGCCAGGGCAGGTCTAGGCTGGATGTTAGGAGGAAGTTCCTGTCAGAGAGAGTGATTGGCATTGGAATGGGCTGCCCAGGGAGGAGGTGGAGTCACCATCCCTGGAGGTGTTGAAGCAAAGCCTGGATGAGGCACTTGGTGCCATGGTCTGGTTGATTGGCCAGGGCTGGGTGCTAGGTTGGACTGGATGATCTTGGAGGTCTATTCCTACTTGCTTGATTCTATCTTGGAGGTCTCTTCCAACCTGCTTGATTCTATGATTCTACCTTGGAGGTCTCTTCAAAACTGCTTGATTCTATGATTCTATTTTGGAGGTCTCTTCAAAACTGCTTGATTCTATGATTCTACCTTGGAGGTCTCTTCCAACCTGCTTGATTCTATGATTCTATTTTGGAGGTCTCTTCAAAACTGCTTGATTCTATGATTCTACCTTGGAGGTCTCTTCCAACCTGCTTGATTCTATGATTCTATTTTGGAGGTCTCTTCCAACCTGCTTGATTCTATGATTCTACCTTGGAGGTCTCTTCCAACTTGTTTGGTTCTATGATTCTACCTTGGAGGTCTCTTCCAACCTGCTTGATTCTATGACCAATGAATAACACTGCAGCACTTTTTTCCCCCAGTGGCAACCAACAATAAGTTGTTGTTAATGCTTTTG
Organism: Pogoniulus pusillus; assembly: GCF_015220805.1. Taxonomy (NCBI): domain Eukaryota; kingdom Metazoa; phylum Chordata; class Aves; order Piciformes; family Lybiidae; genus Pogoniulus; species Pogoniulus pusillus. The sequence continues at coordinate 29,015,678 of NC_087276.1, read as the reverse complement.
CCAACTCCATTAATCATTTTATTTCCTTCTCTCTTTTGAATTCATCTCATTTTTCCCAAAGTTTTCTTTTCTTTTTTCACTGTAGCAAATGTTGTGCTTCTGAGATGGAGGAGGTTGGGGGAAGCCCAAACCTGACAACAAGGCAACATTTCAAGCCCATACAAATGAGTGGCCAAGATGGGAACAAAGAATCTCACAACTTGTCAATGAATGCTTCAAATATGTCATCCATTGGATGGTTTAACTGTGGCCTGGTTTTGCACCCAGATGTGTTTAGGCTGCATTTGAAACAGAAGATGAGCTCATAAAGGCTTGAACTGAGGGATATTTTGTTTAATTTTATTTTGGTGCCTGTTTATCACTTTAAAGATCCAATAAAGGCTTCACAATGTTGTATCAGGTGTCAAAGGACTTTGAGTTACTGTCATCTACTCTATTGTCAGCTGCAAAGGCTTTAAAAGTTAATGTCTACTGAAATTGTTCTGCTTTTACTACCACCTAAATCCAATTTGTTCTGATTTATACCCTTGTAAACCAGGTCAAGACTGATGAAAAACAAGACCAATAGAATAAGTTCACATAGATCAGTTTGTGGAAGCAAACATGTAAAGATGTGCAGGGCAAGGGAGGGGAATCTGCCCCTGTACTCTGCTCTCCTCAGACCCCATCAGCAGTACTGTGTGCAGTTCTGGAGCCACCAGCACAAGAAGGACATGGAACAGTTAAAGTGACTCCAGAGGAGGCCACTAAGATGCTCAGAGGGCTGCAGCAGCTCTGCTATGAGGACAGGTTAAAAGAGTTAAGGACTCTGCAGCCTGGAGAAGAGAAGGCTTCAAGGAGACCTTGCAGTATCTGAAGTGGGCTACAGGAGGACTGGGGAAGGACTATTGACAGGGTCTTGAAATGACAGGATGAGGAGGAATGGGTTTAAACTGTCAGAGGGGAGATTCAAACTGGATGTTAGGAAAGGGTTGTTTGCAGTGAGGGTGGTGAGACACTGGCACAGGTTGCTCAGGGAGGTGGTGGAGCACAGAATCACCCAATGTGATCCTTGATCACATTGGGTGATTCTGTGCTCCACCACCTCCCTGGAGGTGTTCAAGTCCAGGCTGGATGAGTCCTTGAGTGACCTGTTCTACTGGGAGGTGTCCTTGCCTATGGCAGGGGGTTGGAACTGGCTGGTCCTTGAGATCCCTTCCAACCTAAACCATTCTATCATTCTATGTTGAGGATGTTAAACTTCTTTCCTGCCTAATAGGCAGGAGGAACCTGCTGGCTTCAACAACTGCATTTGTGCAATGCCTTTAATGATTGGATTCTGTCCTGTGAGTGAAGCTCATTAAGAGCACAGGAGCAATAATATTAGGAATACTACTGCTTATTAGTAGTAATAGCTTGCCAGACTGCTTAGTTTTTCTCACTTTGATTTCTCTTTACTCTTTGCATGAATCCCTGCTACACATAAATTATGGAACCAGACTCAAGTGCTTACTTGCACCTAATCTTGTTCACCAATTTCTTTTCATTAGTGGCATAAAAGCACTTTGCTGCAGTCAGCCCTCTGCTATGTGCTCTTTGAATCCTTGGCTTAAGCCTTTGATTTAGTTGGGGCAATTAACAAGGCAGGAAATACAAAATACATAAAAGCCCTGCCCACAAATCTGTATAGATGAGTTAAATTTGGGTTCTTAATTCAGTCAGGAAAATCTTCCCAAGGATGCTTATGGGCAATTCATTCATCTAGGAGAAGCAGAGGAATTGGATAAAGTTTTGGCCACAAAATGGCTTTGCCTCACTTATAAATAGGCAGCTTGGAGCCCTAGGGCAAGTCTGTGCTACTCACTGCGGGGCACTAGACAGTTCAAGATAGTCTCTGGCTCCTTTGTGGCAGTGTTGGAAGCCCTTGAGAGGCTTCTAAATCTTCTCAAGGTGCTGGGAAAGAGGCAGAGGATCTCTGACCTGATCCTGGCTCCTCTTGGCGTGGAGGTTTGCAGAAGGGCAGGCAGCATCTCTTGCAGATGTGCAGAGAGCACCATGTCAGTGGCATTTCTTGCCACAGTGTGAGACACTTAAATGACTTCTCCTGGGGAACTTGAGGCACTTCAGTTTCCAGGTAGTTCTAGTGCAAAACATCAGGGCTGAGCTGGTCTGAAGCATGCAGCAGAGCAGAACAGGTTGGCCAAGAGCAGCGAGGCAGAAGCAGCCAGGCAGCAGCAGCACAACTGCTTGCAGCTTAGCTCAGTGTCTGTTATTAGCCCAAGGGCAAAGGCTCTTTGGCCACAGAGATTCACCAATCAGAATGGCATTTGCAGAGCTGAGCATACTGGGTGACCCCAGGGCTTGCTCACCCTTATTTGGGCAAGGCACCAACAAGAACCTAAACACCTGTGGGTGCCTGTTTGTCACTTTGGGAGGAGACATAATGGTCCAAACTTTTGTTTTCTTCCAGGCCTTGCTTCCTCACAGTATCACACAGTATCACAGTATCATCAGGGTTGGAAGAGACCTCACAGATCATCAAGTCCAACCCTTTACCACAGAGATCAAGGCCAGACCATGGCACCAAGTGCCACGTCCAACCTTGCCTTGAACTGCCCCAGGGACTGCATCCTCCATCAGCAGAAGGGTGTGGGACAAGCCAGGAGGACATCTAATAGGATTGTTAGCCTTCCAGGGAAGTCTTTTGGCATGATTAAAATAAACAAAGATCAATGTGGCCAGCATTCCTCAGAATCATAGAATCAGAGAATCAAGCAGGTTGGAAGAGACCTCCAAGATCATCCAGGCCAACCTAGCACCCAGTCCTCTCCAAGCAACCAGACCATGGCACTAAGTGCCCCAGCCAGGCTTTGCTTCAACACCTCCAGGGACAGCAACTCCACCACCTCCCTGGGTAGCCCATTCCAATGCCAATCACTCTCTCTGACAACAACTTCCTCCTAACATCCAGCCTAGACCTGCCCTGCCACAACCTGAGACTGTGTCCCCTTCTTCTGTTGCTGGTTGCCTGGCAGCAGAGACCAACCCCACCTGGCTGCAGCCTCCCTTCAGGTAATTGTAGACAGCAATGAGCTCTGCCCTGTCCAGAACTGGACACAACACTCAAGATGTGGCCTGAGCAGTGCTGAGCACAGGGGCAGAACCTCCCTTGTCCTGCTGGCCACACTGTGCCTGGGGCCAGCCTAATTGCTAGTGAGACTTCACAGAAGAAACCAAAAAAGCCAAAGCCCTTATTTATTTATTTAAGGGGTGTGTGTGTGTGTGTGTGTGTGTGTAAGTCTAATTGATTGTGATTCCTAAAGCCAATAGGTTGAGGTGTTGTCTAGGTTACCAGATTTATTGTCCCTTCTCAGCAGGCTTAGCCATTATTTAACTATTGGAAGAATCATATGCAGAACAAATCATCTGCCACTTCATTTTATGGCTCATTAAGCAAGTACAGCAGATAACCATTACTGCTTTTGGGGTAAGGAGGATTCCTAACTTAGGAGCTGCTAATGATGCCAGAATTAAGAGAAGCGAAGACTTTCCCCTGTGCAGAGGTTGGTGTAAGCACTAATGGAATACTTATCTGCCCAAAAAGGAAATTAAATCAATTTCCTGCACCTTGTAAGAGGTATGAAGCTGAGACAGGTGGCTGCAGGGTGGAGAAATTGCAGTTCCTCAGCGGATGGCTCTGAGTGATGCTGGTGTAGAGCGCTGCTAACTGTGCTGCCCAGCAGAGCAACTCTGAGTCTCACCAGTGTAGGGAAAAACTGTGTGGGGGAGGGTCATGTCCCCCAGTTTGAAGGCTAGAAAAGGGGACAGGAGACCCCAGGTGTTCACTAAGAAACCTCAAAGTGTCTCTGAGGAGACTGCAAATCACAGGATCAGAGGCTCACAGGATGTCAGGGGTTGGAAGTGACCCAAAGACATCATCCAGTCCAACCTCCCTGCCAGAGCAGGACCACACAATCTAGCTCAGGGCACACAGGAACACATCCAGACAGGCCTTGAAAGGCTCCAGAGAAGGAGACTCCACAACCTCTTCAGGCAGCCTGTGCCAGGGCTCTGGGACCCTTACAGGCAAGAAGTTGCCCCTCGTGTTGAGCTGGAACCTCCTGTGCTGCAGCTTCCATCCATTGCTGCTTGTCCTATTCCAGCGAGCAGTGAGCAGAGCCTGCCCCCCACCCCCTCCTGACCCCCAGCCCTCAGATACTTATAAGCATTGATTAAATCCCATCTCAGTCTTCTCTTCTCCAGCCTAAACAGTCCCAGGTCCCTCACCCTCTCCTCATCAGGCACTGCTCCAGTCCCTTCATCATCCTTGTAGCCTTCTGATGGACCTTCTCCAGCAGCTTCCTGTCCCTCTTCAACTGGGGAGCACAAAACTGAGCTCAGTTCATCTGTATGGAGACTTTTAAAATCTGGAGAGAGGCTCTGATGTCTCCTTTGGTACTCTGCTGTGCCTGCAAGTGTTACAACCTTGTCTTTCAACTTGCTGTAAGTCCAGTGTATGCCTTTGGAAATGCAAACCTTCACAACTCTGTCCTTCATGTGTTGCTTCCTTCTCAGTCAAGTGTTTGGAGGATGAACACCTCAGCAGTGAACAAGGGGGTTACAGATGTCGAGGAAGCTTCCAGCCTTGCAAAAGGAAGCAGAAGGAGCTCTCAGGCTCTGGGATGGAAGAGGCTTCTGGGTTTAGGCTGGTGCTTCGGTGGATGTAACAGAACAACCTCAAAGTCAAGTGTTTAGAATCATAGAATAGAATCCTAGAATCAGTCAGGGTTGGAAGGGACCACAAGGAGCAGCCAGTTTCAACCCCCTTCCCATGGCCAGGGACACCCTACCCTAGAGCAGGCTGCACACAGCCTCAGCCAGCCTGGCCTTAAACACCATTCCAATGCCAATCACTCTCTCTGACAACAACTTCTCCTAACATCCAGCCTAGATCTGCCCTGACACAAATTGAGACTGTGTCCCCTTCTTCTGTTGCTGAGTCCCTGGGAGCAGAGCCCAACCCCACCTGGCTACAGCCTCCCTTCAGGGAGTTGTAGACAGCAATGAGCTCTGCCCTGAGCCTTCTCTTCTCCAGGCTGCACACCCCCAGCTCCCTCTAATTCCTTTCCTTCCCAAGTGGAGAGGGGAATGTATCCCATTAATGTATTGTTCTGTTAGGTATTTTATGTCTCTGGGAAGCTTAAATCAGAACAATACACCCCAGATATAATCCTCCCCCCCCCCCCCATCTCACCTCATTTAACATACCAAGTACATATTAGGGCTGCAAAAAGAACTGCCATCTGAATGCAACAAGAATCCATTTCATGCTGCCTTAACTTTGGATTTCTAAGTCTTTGCCTGCAACAGGGGAAAGCATTTTGCTTAACAATGAGATGCTATCATTAAGAAAATAACAGTTAATGGCCATATCTTGTTGGTCTAAGAGCTCTCAACCGCACTGAAACAGGAGGCAAATCCACTGCTTTGCTGTTCTAAATGAGAGCACTGCTAGAGGTGAGAGATGTTTTGGCTGTGCTGCTAAGCACTCTCCTCTCCTTCACTCAGAATTTAACCTGCTCCAATAATTGAAGTGATGCATAAAATTAGGAATTTACTTTTCATTAATTATTTGCAGACAATTATAGCTTAGTGTTCCATGTATTTACCAAACCTCTGGTATAGCTCCCCTGGTGTTGCAGGTCATTTTAATTCACTGGAGCACTGCCTGATGAGGAGAGGCTGTGGGATCTGGGGCTGTTTAGGCTGGAGAAGAGAAGACTGAGAGGGGATTTGATCAACCATCTGAGGGCTGGGGGTCAGGAGGAGAGGGACAGGCTCTGCTCACTGCTCCCTGGGATAGGACAAGCAGCAATGGATGGAAGCTGCAGCACAGGAGGTTCCAGCTCAACACAAGGGGGAACTTCTTTCCTGGAAGGGTCCCAGAGCACTGGCACAGGCTGCCCAGAGAGGTTGTGGAGTCTCCTTCTCTGGAGCCTTTCAAGGCCTGTCTGGATGCATTCCTCTGTGACCTCAACTAGATTACATGGTCCTGCCCTGGCAGGGGGTTTGGACTGGATGATGTCTTTGGGTCACTTCCAACCCCTGACATCCTGTGATCCTGTGTGACCTCATGAACACCCCAGGCTCCCAGTGACACATCTGTTCCTGGAATTAGAGCATCAAAAGGACTAACTAGTAGCTGGAAATCAGATTAAATGGTTTGCAGTGAAATGGACTGGCTGTAACAGGCAATACAGCCTGGAGAGGCTTGCAAGTGAATGCAAGTGAATGAACAGAAGGTGCCAATCGCTTCATGCTGATAACAAGAGGTGGGGGAGCAGCTTGCTGTCACAACCCCAGCTTTGGATGTCTACAGTTATAATGATCCTGTGACAACTGCAAACCCTCCCAGGTGTCCAGAGGCTTGCAACAAGACATTCATAAATACATGAGTGCTTGTGCTTGGCTGAGTCCATCGACCCTAGCATTTGCACAAGGCAGAGATGCACGCACCGAGCTGCTACTCACCGGAGCAGGGCAAAGGACTCCCAGGGCTCACCCTAAAAAGATCTGGCATTAAACAGGCCAAATGAGGCTTCTCAGCAGGGAATGAACACAGCTTGTCTATCAATCTGTCACCACAAAAACAAGCTCCAAACAGAGGCATTATTGCTCTCATGGACAAGGGTGTGCTGACCTGCATGGGAAGCAGGCTGCAAGAAAAGCCTTAAATAAAATGACAAGGGAGCAGCAAGAGAGGGGAAAGATGGAAATGAGAGCAGAGATGTTATTGAGGCAGACAACCAAGATAGCCTTGGAGCTACCAGCATATGTGTCAAATAGCTGGTTGGTCACAGAGTTTGAGTCACTGTTCTCCCAGCTCCTCAGCAGCAGAGTGTAACTACAGTCACTGAATTAATTCCTTTCAACATCTCTGTGAGTTACTCTTAGCAATGCAGCTCTGCTACCTTTCTCCTTTTTATTTTGTACTACATCGACCAAAAAAGTTTGAAACACTACACATAATTCCCAAGGGTGCCCAGGTGGGCAGCAGAGCCAATGGCATCCTGGGCTGGCTCAGGAGCAGTGTGGGCAGCAGGACAAGGGAGGTTCTTGTGCCCCTGTGCTCAGCACTGCTCAGGACACATCTTGAGTGCTGTGTCCAGTTCTGGGCTCCTCAATTCAAGAGAGATGTTGAGGTGCTGGAAGGTGTCCAGAGAAGGGCAATGAAGCTGGTGAGGGGCCTGGAGCAGAGCCCTGTGAGGAGAGGCTGAGGGAGCTGGGGGTGTGCAGCCTGCAGCAGAGGAGGCTCGGGGGGGGGCTCATTGCTGTCTACAACTCCCTGAAGGGAGGCTGTAGCCAGGTGGGGTTGGGCTCTTCTGCCAGGCAAGCAGCAACAGAAGAAGGGGACACAGTCTGAAGCTGTGGCAGGACAGGTCTAGGCTGGATGCTAGGAGGAAGTTGTTGGCAGAGAGAGTGATTGGCATTGGAAAGGGCTGCCCAGGGAGGTGGTGGAGTCACTGTGCCTGGAGGTGCTGAAGCCAAGCCTGGCTGGGGCACTTAGTGCCATGGTCTGGTTGACTGTACAGGGCTGGGTGCTAGGTTGGCCTGGATGATGTTGGAGGTCTCTTCCAACCTGGTTGATTCTATGGTTCCATGAAAATGTATTTATTTATAATGCTGCAGGACAAAGCTTGGTGTTTGTGCCCTATTAAGTGAAAATAATTCTGCATTTCAAACCCCTTCCAAGTGCCATCTGGGAGCATTTCAGCATTACAGGACTTGCTAGCAACCAGTATAAAAATAACCAGAGGTGCTTAGAAGAAAGATGCATAGCTACAAGTTGGCCTATTAGTATTCAGGGGTTTCTTTTGTAACTTCTGATGTTACCAGCCTCTGATCTGCACATAACTCCAATTAATGGTAATGGGAATTGTGCAAGCAGTTCTATGGCCCTTAAACTCTTGGTGCAACAACTCATTGTCTACTGCTTTAGATTTGCATAAGCAATTAACGTCTCATTAATGTCTCATTAGGAACTCAGATGGTGTGAGGGAGGAAAGAGCATTAATGCCTTTATGGCGACTGTATTAGGTCGCAGATGAAAACCACTTCACTGGTTTCATCTTCATGGAATCACACAGAATATCAGGGGCTGGAATCATAGAATCATAGAATCAAGCAGGTTGGAAGAGACCTCCAAGATCATCCAGTCCAACCTAGCACCCTAGGTCTGTCTGGATACCCTGCTGTGTGACCTGAGCTAGATTGGATGATCCTGCTCTGGCAGGGAGGTTGGACTTGATGGTCTCTTTGGGTCTCTTCCAACCCCTGATACCCTGTGATCCTGTGATCCTGTGAACTACCCCTTCCCAGTAGGATCTCTGGATGTTGCTGGGGGAGCAGGGCTTTATCCTCTGTAGTCACATGAGATTCAGAAACACTGAGTGCAATCCAAACCAGAATCAGAGCGCTGACAAATGGCCAGTGGCATCTGAAGGTCCAAGTCTTCAGCCTTTCCTACAAAAGCCTTCTGTGAAGAGCTCAAAACCTCTGCAACACTCCATGATGCTGAGTAGAGTTGGTGTGGCTTCTACATGGTGTACACCAAGGGCCAGCTGCTGAAAGAATCATAGAATCATAGAATGGTTTAGTTTGGAAGGGACCTGAAAGCTCATCCAGTTCAACTTCCCTCTAGCAACTCGACTGTGCCACACAGCCTGGTGCCATCTGCAGACTTGCTGAAGGTGCACTGATTGCTCTGTCCATATCACTGACAAAGATGTCACACAGCACTGGTGCCAGCACTGACCCCTGAGGGATGCCACTTGGCTCTGGTCTCCAGGTGGACATTGTGCCCTTTGCTCACCACTCTTTGCATGCCTCCATCCAGCCAATTCCTTATCCAGCAGTGCTGCACCCAGCCAGAGCACATAAACACTCTAGAATGTCCACTCCAGCAACAGTCAGGAGCTGGATACAGCCTGAACACAACAAACACCACACACTGAGAAACCTTTTTGCTGCTTGAAAGAACACATTTCCTTTCCCAAGGAAATCTAACAGGATTCCTACTCTGAGGTCAAAGTACATTCTAACCATTAACTGAAAATACAACTAAGTGTTCTTGGTGTGTTGATAAAGCCACTGAAATCACTCACAGCACTCCCAGCTCCTGTTAGCTCTTGTATCTTCAGCATCCTTTTGGGCTACTTCAGCCAAGTACAGCTGTAAGGAGCAGCACAGTGACTCTGAAGAGTCCCAGAGGGATTCAATAGCTCCAGCCAGGCTGTGCTTTCATATGTGCATTGCCATTTCTTACATTGCTGAAATTCCTGCTGCTTCAGCTGGAATATCCTGGTTATCTTCAGTTCAGTGGAGTCAGGCAGCCCATCTGACTGCTGGCTCCCGTCAGCCACAGAGCCCTGGGCCAAAGCTTACAGCTGGCATGCAGAGCAGAACGGCACAGAGTGCTCTGATTGTCAGGGGGAAAGGAGATGGGAAGAGATGGGAACTCAGGCTCTGAGGTGATCTGCTTGTGGCCTTCCAGGATATGAAGGGGGCTACAAAAAAGCTGGGGAGGGACTTTTTAGGCTATGAGGGAGTGACAGGACTGGGGGGAATGGAGCAAAGCTGAAGGTGGGGAGAGTCAGGCTGGAGGTGAGGAGGAAGTTGTTGAGCATGAGAGTGGTGAGAGGCTGGAATGGGTTGCCCAGGGAGGTGGTTGAGGCCCCATGGCTGGAGGTGTTTGAGGCCAGGCTGGATGGGGCTCTGGCTAGTCTGATCTAGGGTAGGATGTCTCTGCCCATGGCAGGGGGTTGGAACTGGCTGCTCCTTGTGGTCCCTCCCAACCCTGAGTGATTCTATGATTCTATTCTATGATTCTAAACACTTAAGTTTGAGGTTGTTTTGTTACATTCACCAAACCACCAGCCTATACCCAGGAGCATCTTCCATCCCATAGCCTGAGAGCTCCTTCTGCTTCCTTTTGGAAGGGGGTTGGAACTGGCTGCTCCTTGCAGTCCCTTCCAACCCTGACAGGTTCTATGATTCTATGATTCTGTGAACTGAAACAAGCAGAGTTCAGTCTGGAAGAGGTGAGGCAGCAGCAGTTCATCAGAAAAGCAGGCACAGTGCTTAAATGTAGCTGTGGTAATTTATGGGGAGTGTTTTTGTTCAGGCTAAGCTGTCTGCTATGCAAGTACATGGAGTTAATCCAATGCCAATTTGTCAGGATATGGACCATAGCACCTGAAGAATACTCCTGGCAAATACTTCAGACCCAGCTACTCTGAAGTGTACCTCTGGTACCTCTTCTAAGCTGTTGGAACTGGTGTTAGCTGGATTGAAGGAGCATGTGAACTGAAAAGGACCTTTGCCTGAGAAATCCTGGGGAACCAATGTTAATGCTCCAGGATGGTGGAGATAAGGCAGATACCAGCAGAAAAAAGAATGACAAAATAATGCCAACAAACTGCCAAGCTGATGAAGGGCCCTGAACAAAAGTCTCATGAGGAACAACTTGGGGAATGGGGGTTGCTTAGTCTTCAGAAGAGAGGGCAGAGGGGAGAGGTGGGGGTTGGTCTCTTCTCACATGCAACAAGTGACAAGACAAGAGGAAAGAGCATCAAGTTGTGCCAGGAGAGGTTCAGATTGTCAGCAGTGTGCCCAGGTGGCCAAGAGAGCCAATGGCATCCTGGACTGAATCAGGAGCAGTGTGGCCAGCAGGACAAGGGAGGTTCTTCTGTCAATATGCTCAGCACCACCTGGGCCACAGCTTGAGTGCTGTGTCCAGTTCTGAGCCCCTCAATTCAAGAGAGATGTTGAGGCACTGGGACATGTCCAGAGAAGGGCAACAAGGCTGGGGAGGGGCCTGGAGCAGAGCCCTGTGAGGAGAGGCTGAGGGAGCTGGGGGTGTGCAGCCTGCAGAAGAGGAGGCTCAGGGCAGACCTCATTGCTGTCTACAACTGCCTGAAGGGAGGCTGTAGCCAGGTGGGGTTGGGCTCTGCTGCCAGGCAAGCAGGAACAGAAGAAGGGGACACAGTCTGCAGTTGTGCCAGGAGAGATCTAGGCTGGCTGTTAGGAGGAAGTTGTTGTCAGAGAGAGTGATTGGCATTGGAATGGGCTGCCCAGGGAGGTGGTGGAGTCACTGTCCCTGGAGGCGTTCAAGCCAAGCCTGGCTGGGGCACTTAGTGCCATGGTCTGGTTGATTGGCCAGGGCTGGGTGCTAGGTTGGGCTGGCTGATCTTGGAGGTCTCTTCCAACCTGCTTGATTCTCTGATTCTATGATATTAGGCAAAGTTTCTTCACATAAAGCATTGGAACAGGCTGCCCAGGGAGGTGGTGGTGTCCTTTAAAACCCTGGAGGCATTAAATCATGTTTAGGGACAGGGTTTAGCAGTAGTGATTCAGCAGCAGCCATGGGACTGCGAGGTCTAGGCGAGAGATTGATGACTTCAGAAGTCTTCCAATCCCTGCAGTTCTCTGATTTTAATTTCCCATGCAAAGCTTTCATTGGTTTGAAAATCTCTTCAAGTCTACACTTTAAAGTCAGCAATATAACCACTTTGTGGAGAAAGCACCAGTGGTAGTAGTCGATTTCTAACCAGAGATTTAAATGTTGCAGGCATTCTGTTAAGTTTTAGGAGTATCCATTATTAAGCCACAGGACTCATTTTGGACTCAGTGAAGAAAAATTGTTTGTCACCTTTTAATTAAAAGTCTTTCTCTAAGAGTATAATTTATCTCCAGCTGAGGTGACAGACTCTGTGAAGACTCAGCTTCCACCTCATCAGACCAGCCCAGAGCACCAGATGTTCCATGAGGAATAAAAGCATTTTGGGTGGGGAGGGTTTTCAGTTTTTAGTTGCAGTCCTCAGGCCACCATACATTAGAATCACAGAATCAAGCAGGTTAGAAGAGACCTCCAAGTTTATCCAGGCCAACCTAGCACCCAGCCCTGGCCAATCAACCAGACCATGGCACTAAGTGCCTCAGCCAGGCTTGGCTTCAGCATCTCCAGGCATGTTGACTCCACCACCTCCCTGGGCAGCCCATTCCAGTGCCAATCACTCTCTCTGACAACAACTTCCTCCTCACATCCAGCCTAGACCTCCCCTGCCACAACTTCAGACTGTGTCCCCTTGTTCTGTTGCTGCTTGCCTGGCAGAAGAGCCCAACCCCACCTGGCTACAGCCTCCCTTCAGGTAGTTGTAGACAGGTTGAACTGGACTGGATGTGATAGGTTGGACTGGATAAGCTTGGAGTTCTCTTCCAACCTGGTTGATTCTATGATTCTATGAATGAATGATTCTATGAATGAGGTCCCATAACTACCTTACCCTTTTCACTGCCTGCAGTGGGACATGCAGGCACAGCCACAGAACAAACACACACACAGCTCCTGCTGACCAACTTGGCTCTGGCACTTCAAAAGTTCACCTTCAAATACAAAAGCTTTTATTTACCAGAAGAGAGCATTGGCTGCAGAAATAAGCTCCTTGGCAAAAGTTTTCTCCCACTGTTTTTCTCTACCTTCTGCTTAACAATATATCTTATGCCCTCTATCCTCTTCCCCCTAAAGCAACTTCAATATTCAGATCCTTGAGTAGCAACTGGCGTGAGTTAGCAACTGGCATAAGTCAGCAAGTGGTGCAAGTTAGCACCAAAGGCAAGTATGCCACTGTGTCCTGAGGCATGCTGAGGTTCAAAGGCAAGGTACAGATATCTACTATCATGTTTGTATTCTTGGCCTTATGGAAGGGGTGTGTGTGTGTAACCCAATTTTTAGTGTTTTCCTTTCTGGTGCCTTGTTAGCAGCAATCGCAGCCCCCGGGAGGACCTAACAGCGCAGAGCCTCTTGCTGACTCTTTACTGAGAGATTCTTTTACCAGGAGAGAGCATTGGCTGCAGAAATAACCTCCTTGGGAAAGGTTTTCTCCCACACTCTTTCTCTACCTTCTGCTTAACAATATATCTTATGTTCTTTATCCTCCTCCACCTAAAGCAACTTCAATATTCAGATCCTTGAGTAGCAACTGGCGTAAGTGAGCAACCGGCGTAAGTTAGCACCAAAGGCAAGCATGCCACTGTGTCCTGAGGCATGCTGAGGTTCAAAGGCACAGTGCAGGTATCTACTATCATGTTTGTATTCTTGGCCTTATGGAAAGTGTGTGTGTGTGTAACCCAATTTTTAGTGTTTTCCTTTCTGGTGCCTTGTTAGCAGCAATCGCAGCCCCCAGGAGGACCTAACAGCGCAGAGCCTCTTGCTGACTCTTTACTGAGAGATTCTTTTACCAGGAGAGAGCATTGCCTGCAGAAATAAGCTCCTTGGGAAAGGTTTTCTCCCACTGTTTTTCTCTACCTTCTGCTTAACAATATATCTTATGTCCTTTATCCTCCTCCACCTAAAGCAACTTCAATATTCAGATCCTTGAGTAGCAACTGGCGTAAGTGAGCAACTGGAGTAAGTTAGCACCAAAGGCAAGCATGCCACTGTGTCCTGAGGCATGCTGAGATTCAAAAGCACAGTGCAGGTATCTACTATCATGTTTGTATTCTTGGCCTTATGGAAAGTGTGTGTGTGTGTGTAACCCAATTTTTAGTGTTTTCCTTTCTGGTGCCTTGTTAGCAGCAATCGCAGTCCCCGGGAGGACCTAACAGCACAGAGCCTCTTGCTGACTCTTTACTGAGAGATTCCTTGGGGAATTTCATACTTCACAGTACAAGCTAACAATACCAAACAAAGAAGAAGAAAATCATAACTGCCTCTGGTTGCAGAAATCTTACTGCAGTTAACTGTGCAGGCAGGAATGTTAACTCTTTAAAGGCTCTTTTTAGCTGATGTTCTCATTTCAAGCCACATTTATCTCCCAGTGTCTCAGAGGTTTAGCAAGCCTGGCCTGAAATGGTATATTGTAGTTAATTTCCTTCCACCCTCCTCCCCCAGTACACATAAATAAAGGCTTCTACATCTTACCTCCCAAGCTACTAGGAGATGCCTTTGTTTTTTCTCCTGAACACAGCAGAACAAAAAACAATGTTGTATTATTCAGTAGCCATGGGAAATAGTCCTTTATTTGGATGCAATTAACTTAAATGGTTAGTTCTGCTTTTTATCAAAAGCCTCTATGAAATATGTATAAACACAGCAATCTTTGCCTGCTCATTTATTCCCTTTGAATCAACTGTGCAGAATTAAATTGAGCTTTACTTCATTCTTGCTGTTAATAAGGTGGATAACTAGCTAGTGAGTTCTCAGGATATGTTACATCCTGCAGTCAGCTTATTGCTTTAAGTTAGTTGCAGGGAGGGGGAAGAAAAAAGGGACAAGATTATTGATGCTTCAGCTGCCAGGAATTTCCCTTACAGACAGACCTGGCCAGGCTGGATAGGTGGGCAAAGGCCAATGGGATGAGACTGGACAAGGCCAAGTGCAGAGTTCTGCACTTTGGCCACAACAACCCCAAGCAGTGCTACAGGCTGGGGACAGAGTGGCTGAGAGCAGCCAGGCAGAGAGGGAGCTGGGGGTGCTGGTAGAGAGGAGCTGAAGCTGAGGCAGCAGTGTGCCCAGGTGGGCAGCAGAGCCAATGGCATCCTGGGCTGGCTCAGGAGCAGTGTGGGCAGCAGGACAAGGGAGGTTATTCTGCTCCTACACTCAGCACTGCTCAGGCCACACCTTGAGTGCTGTGTCCAGTTCTGGGCTCCTCAGTTCAAGAGAGATGTTGAGGTGCTGGAAGGTGTCCAGAGAAGGGCAGCAAGGCTGGTGAGGGGCCTGGAGCAGAGCCCTGTGAGGAGAGGCTGAGGGAGCTGGGGGTGTGCAGCCAGCAGAAGAGAAGGCTGAGGGCAGAGCTCATTGCTGTCTACAGCTACCTGAAGGGAGGCTGTAGCCAGGTGGGGTTGGGCTCTTCTGCCAGGCAACCACCAATAGAACAAGGGGACACAGCCTGAAGTTGTGGCAGGGGAGGTCTAGGCTGAATGTTAGGAGGAAGTTGTTGGCAGAGAGAGTGATTGGCATTGGAATGGGCTGCCCAGGGAGGTGGTGGAGTTCCTGAAGGTGTAGAAGCCAAGCCTGGCTGGGGCACTTAGTGCCATGGTCTGGTTGATTGGCCAGGGCTGGGTGCTAGGTTGGCCTGGATGATCTTGGAGGTCTCTTCCAACCTGGCTGATTCTATGGTTCTGTGAAAGTGTTACTCTGTGCATCAGCTGAAACTGGTGGATTTTGGCCCACCTAGTTCTCACCTAATCCATGGGTATTCCCAGAGGGGATGCTCATGCTGTAAATCCTTAGTGGTTTGGAAATCACAGTTTTTAAGCTTTTTTTGTTTTCTTTCTTTTTTTTTTATCTCCCCCCTCCATATTTGTTGAGAGTGGAAGAAGATCTAAGTGGAGTTTTCTGAGAAGTGCTACTTCAAGGAAGAAGAACAGAGGGAGGCTTCTCTAGGAGGCAGCCTGAGAAATCACTGCCAGTTCAGCACCCCTCTGCAAACAGCTCAGGCTGTTTCAAGGTGGAGAAAGAGCTTGCACAGTCCAGCCCCAAGGCTCTAAGTGCTTCAGGGCTTCCAGAAGAACGTTGACTCTCCTCACCCATCCAGTTAAAGATTACTTCCACTTTGTTTTAGAAACAGCCACCAAAACTTCCCTTTTTCACCCACAAACCAAAATCTGAACTGGTTTTAACCCCCAAAGCAAATCCAGGCTCCTTTTCAGCATAATTCTGAATGAAAAAGGGGAGTTCCTGCAGGATGGAAACGTTGAAGGTTTTACAGTTTTCCCTATTGGAACCATCAGATGGCTGAAGGCACAAAGTTAGGAGGAAGATCAGGTTGCCTGGGCAACAATTTCCCCCTCCCCTCTCCAGTCAGCAGATCTATCTGACTATTTATTTTCAGCTTTTCTCAGAGAGGAATGCCACAGCAGAGGAGTGCTGGCAGCAAAAAAGAAAGGCACTGTTCCTCGAAGTACTGATATTAGTTGGAATACACTGGGATGAAAGAAAATATCACCAAGGCTTCTGCAGGAACAGGAACAACCCCAAGTATAGAATCATAGAGTCATAGAATCATGGAATCAGCATCAACCAGGCTGGAAGAGACCTTGACTTGATGGCCACACTTCTGATGCTGCTGACCACACTTCTCCTGATCCTGCTGGCCACACTCCTCCTGACTTTCCAGTCCTATGTAACTGCTCTATCCCTGGCCAGCAGAAGTTTCATTTCCTAGCTCACTGCTCCATGTGGAGAGGAGACACAGGTATATGTTCTGTGCTTCAGTAAGCTGCTAAAGGTAGCCTTAAAAACATAGGGGAGTTGGAACTGGATGATCCTTGTGGTCTCTTCCAACCCTGAGTGATTCTGTGATTCTGTGAGTTCTTATAAGTACAGGTCCAGGTGTCCTCTCAGCAAAGCACAAGTAAATGGTCTTGCTGCTTCTAGGCAGCTGTCAAAGCCACCTGCCTATCTGGACGTCTTAGTTGCCATTAGAATGGGCTGCCCAGGGAGGTGGTGGAGTCACTGTCCCTGGAGGTGTTCAAGCAAAGCCTGGCTGAGGCACTTAGTGCCATGGTCTGGTTGATTGGCTAGGGCTGGGTGTTAGGTTGGCCTGGATGATCTTGGAGGTCTCTTCCAACTTGGTTGATTCCATGATTCTATGATTCTTTTGACTTGCTCCTGCTCCAGATTCTGCAAAAAGGGATGCAGGAGGACAAGCAGGAATAGCATTTCAATTGCAACTCATTGCTTTGAGAGCTTTGTGTCTTTGGAGGGACCAAGGTAGGATGTTGGGTGACTGCCAGAGATGTCACAGCCCTGGACCAAACATGGTAGTCTGTGCTCATCAGACAGGTCTTAAAAGGCTATAGCAGTTGTTGCTTGGAGGGAAAAGAGCAGCCAAGACCAGGAGCTGAAGTCCTTCATCTTTCACTTGTGAGCAAGATGAGGTGCTGTACAGCTCACCACATAACTCCCATTGCTGTACAATACATGCATCAAAAGGAGACAAATGGGAGGAGAAGAAAGGATAGACCAAGGCAAGTATCAGAGGGCCAGCCCTTGGCCAAAATACATTACACCACGAGTGCAAACTGTCACACTTTGGGAGCCTGCCTGGGTTCTGGAACATAATTCTGTACTGTATTCTATACTATAGCATTTATTAATAACATGTCAAATCTGCACTTAAGCTCCCTCTGCACCCAGGAGTTTGTATGACCCCTAGCTACTGGTTCATGTCTGGGCTGATACATCATCTGTTAAACTCAGGCAGCCTTCCCCCACTCACACTAAAATTCTCAGGAGCATGGAATCATGGAATCATAGAATCAAGCAGGTTGGAAGAGACCTCCAAGCTCAGCCAGGCCAACCTAGCACCCAGCCCTATTCAATCAACCAGACCATGGCACTAAGTGCCCCAGCCAGGCTTGGCTTCAACACCTCCAGGGATGGCAACTCCACCACCTCCCTGGGCAGCCCATTCCAATGCCAATCACTCTCTCTGACAACAACTTCCTCGTAACATCCAGCCTAGACCTTTCCTGAACTGGACACAGCACTCAAGGTGTGGCCTGAGCAGTGCTGAGCACAGGTGAAGAAGAACCTCCCTTGTCCTGCTGGCCACACTGCTCCTGAGCCAGCCCAGGATGCCATTGGCTCTGCTGCCCACCTGGGCACACTGCTGGCTGTTGTTCAGCTACTATCTAACATCTGATGCATAAAGCATCCAGTATCTCAAATCATGAATCCTCATGTGTTTTTCTGCATCCAGCTCCTGTTATCACTCCATAATTTGGACAAACTATGACTTCTGCTCCCCTTAACTGTCACCCTTTATTTCAGCCTGGACAGATGAGACTCAGCAGTGTTGTCCAGGCGCTACCAGCATTTCAAAACCTGCTGCAATAAGAAGGTTTCCTTAGCAACTGTCACCATAGGAAGCCCTTTAAAAATGCCTTTTCTGACTCCAGCAGTTCTGCTTTTCAGAGATTTATACAGGTAAATCAGATAGAAAGTTTTGACCTGAACTTACACAGAACAGCAGCAGAAAAATAAGTGCCTTGAGTCTGAATGCAAATTAACTTCTTTCTGAATACACCAGGAAAAGATCTCATGGATAAGGGCACAGCAGCCAAGCCAACAAGTTAGACAAATGATAGCAGAAGGGAAATATTCCTTTTCCTTTTTCTTTCCCACAAAGAATGTAGAATCATAGAATGGTTTAGGTTGGAAGGGAACTCAAGGATCAGTCAGTTCCAAACCCCATGCTTTACGCAGGGACACCTCCCAGTAGAAGAGGTTGCTCAAGACCTCATCCAACCTGGCCTTGAACACCTTCAGGGAGGTTGTGGAGCACAGATCACCCAATGTGACCCAAAGATCACATTGGGTGATTCTGTGCTCCACAACCTCCCTGGGCAACCTGTGCCAGTGTCTCACCACCCTCACTGCAAAGAACTTCTTAACATTTAAGTTTGAATCATCCCTCTGCCAGTCTAAACCCATTCCTCCCCCTCCTGTCATTACAAGACCTTTTCAATAGCCCCTCTCCAGCCTTCCTGTAGCCCCCTTCAGATACTGAAAGGTAACTCCAAGGTCTTCTGGAAGCCTACTCAAGGGCTCCAACTCTCTCAGCCTGTCCTCATAGCAGAGCTGCTGCAGCCCTCTGAGCATCTTGGTGGCCTCCTCTGGACTGGCTCAAACACTTCCACGTCCTGCTTGTGCTGAGGGCTCCAGAACTGCACCCAGGACTGCAGGTGGGGTGTGAGGAGAGCAGAGCCAAGGGGCAGAATCCCCTCCCTTGCCCTGCTGCCCACACTGCTCTTGCTGCAGCCCAGCACAGGGTTGTGTCTGGGCTGCACTCACACTGCAGCCTCCTGTTGAGCTTTTCATTCCCTCAGACCCCCAGGGTATTTTCCTCAGGGCTGCTCTCAGCCATTCCCCACCCAGCCTGGAACTGTGCTTGGGATTGCACTGACCTAGGTGCAGGACCTTGCACTTAGCCTTGTTGAATGCCATTAGGTTGTCCTGGGCACACCTCTGCAGCCTGTCCAGGTCCTTCTGGACGGATCCCTGCCCTCTTGCAAGTCGACTGTGCCACACAGCTTGGTGCCATCTGCAGCCTTGCTGAGGCTGCACTGATTCCTCTGTCCACATCACTAACAAAGGTGTTACACAGCACTGCTGCCAGCACTCAGTAGCCAAAACCTAATAAATTGCTCTCTTCTGAGAAAGCTTTTGTGTGTGATCACCTTTGATAGGAGCAAGCCACTCTGTGTGTTTATTATCTGCCATGTTAAAATAATTAAACAGCTGTTTTATGAAGCATTGCATTAGTGTGGTGGTTGATGGTGCTGTAGGCTGAGTTGCAATTCATAAGTCTGGACCATCTTTCATCCTAATCTAATAACAAGACATCAATTACCACAGCTTTGAAAAGGAGAGGGTGGAAAATACCATTGCTTCAGTAATGTCTGCAGTAATAGAAGCACAGAATCACAGAATCAACCACGTTGGAAGAGACCTCCAAGATCATCCAGGCCAACCTAGCACCCAGCCCTATCCAGTCAACCAGACCATGGCACTAAGTGCCTCAGCCAGGTTTTGCTTGAACACCTCCAGGGACAGCGACTCCACCACCTCCCTGGGCAGCCCATTCCAATGCCAATCACTCTCTCTGCCAGGAACTTCCTCCTAACATTCCCCTGGCACAATTTGAGACTGTGTCCCCCTGTTCTGTTGCTGGTTGCCTGGGAGAAGAGACCAACCCCACCTGGCTACAACCTCAAAAAGCAAACCCAGCCAACATAGCTGCAGCAAAGTCACTGCTTGTAAATGGCATAGTAGCAGAACATCAATCAATAGGCTCTCTGCAAGGAGATACCTCCTCTATTCTGAGCAAAACATGAGTTTGATTTTGCAGAAGGCATAAGCAATAAAATACCTGCTGCTAATACCTAATGTGATGATTCCCTTTTACTTGTGTACCTGGCACTGTGAAATATCACTGGAATAAGCTGTTTTCAAGCACGGTGCTTTCAGCATCAGTAAATCAGCATTTACTCTGGCAAAGGCAAAGAAAACCACCCCCTCATTTATACCAGACCCCTCAGAGGAATGTGCTATTTCTGGCAGAGGTGGCCACCACAAAATGGGTTTATCAGAAAACACAGCAGTTGACCATGATAAAGAATTATCCAGACCTGAAAGCGAGGCAGAAGCGTGGACAGCGAAGTGAAGAGTATGAAAAGGAGCCTAGAAAGCTTTGTTACAGCAGGGACCTCATTATAGCTCTGTTCCCTTTGCTTGGCAGGCTGGCAAGCTTTCCCTGCTGCTGCTGCTGCTGCTCAGAAAGGTTTCTTCTCCCTAGCAGCCTGTGGGCAGTGCTCTCCCCCAGGCCTGGGCACACATGTGCATGGGAACTACTTAAGAGATAAAACACTGCTAGGTGATAAGACTGTAAACCAATGGCAAAGCCAAGGCTGCAGACAGGAGGAGGCAGAGATTGAGAGCCCTTTTCTGGGAGCAAGGTAGATAAGGGCAGTAGAAAAGCTGGTGCAGAAGGAAGATAGTTTATCAAAGAGCTGTTGGGGGAATTTAGTAGCACGATCAGAGGAGCAGTTAATATTTGTAGCTGGGCAGTTGCAGTGCCCTGCCTTTGCTGCCCATTTGCCCAGCACAGTCAAAATCTCATCCTGTAAAGCTTGTTTTGTATTTGATTGGAGCAAAATACAGATTAAGATTGCAAGGGCTGGGAGAAGTTCCCCTTTTGAAGGAATTTGGTAGCATGATCAGAGGAGCAGTTAATATTTGTAGCTGGGCAGTTGCAGTGCCCTGCCTTTGCTGCCCATTTGCCCAGCAGAGTCAAAATCTGGTCCTGTAAAGCTTGTATGCCTGATTGGAGCCAAAACACTGATTAAGATTGCAAAGGCTGAGAGAAACTCTCCTTTTGGAGGAATTTGATAGCATGGTCAGAGGAGCAGTTAATATTTGCAGCTGGGAAGTTGCAGTGCCCTGCCTTTGCTGCCCATTTGCCCAGCAGAGTCAAACCCTGGTCCTGTGAAGCTTGGTTTGTATTTGATCAGAGCCAAATAGAGATTAAGATTGCAAAGGGCTGGGAGAAGCTCTCCTTTTGGAGGAATTTGGGGTTCTCATTGTGTCTGACTGTGCCTCTGCAGATCTGGATTACTTAAAGCATTCCATTCAAATATTGTAATTGAGAAGGGGTTGAGGAATTAAGTTTAACTTTGGAACTTGCTTAATAATGGTTGGACTTGATGATCTTCAAGGTCTTTCCAACCATAGTGATCCTGTGTTCTATCTTCCAGAAGCTGCACCTCAGTTGCTTCCATGGGTCCTGATCCCTGCTCTGCCTTTCCAACACTTCTTCCCATTCACTCTGAGGAAAGAGAGAGCATCTAGCCAAGGCTGACACCAAGACCACACAGAATCATATAACAAACCAGGTTGGAAGAGGCCTCTAAGATCATCCAGGCCAACCTAGCACCCAGCCTTAGCCAATCAACCAGACCATGGCACTAAGTGCCTCATCCAGTCCCTGCAGATGATCAGTCCAGCCCAGCCATGAATTCTCTATACAGCTACTGTGAGCCTTCAAAAGTGCCTGGATTAAAAGTCTACAATCACCTGAAGGGAGGCTGTAGCCAGGTGGGGTTGGGCTCTTCTCCCAGACAAGCAGCAACAGAACAAGGGGACACAGTCTGCAGTTGTGGCAGGGCAGGTCTAGGCTGGATGTTAGGAGGAAGTTGTTGTCAGAGAGAGTGATTGGCATTGGAATGGGCTGCCCAGGGAGGTGCTGGAGTCACCACGGCTGGAGGTGTTGAAGCCAATCCTGGCTGGGGCACTTAGTGCCATGGTCTGGTTGATTGGCTAGGGCTGGGTGCTAGGTTGGCCTGGATGAGCTTGGAGGTCTCTTCTAACCTTCTTGATTCTATGATTCCATGATCCTGTGAAGTGTTTAAATCCCTCCAGTGCCTTAAGGAATTCTTCAGGTGCAGTCAAAGCAAAATATTCCAGGAACGATCAGAAATTTTCAGAGCCACTTAGCAAATTAAGTTTTCAAAACAGAGGAGGAGCATGGCACTAGGAGAGGCAGAAGCAAGGCTTTGCCATGCTTCCACCATCCATGCTAATGAGCAGCAGTTCCTCTACAGCACAAATATGGTACTCCCAAATGGAGCCTGCTCACTTGACACTGGAGACCCTACCTAAAGGCCATCTCTCCACTGCAGTACAGACCCTGCTTAAAGCCACTTATCAAGAAACAAGCAGGTGATACAGATTCACACTTCAAAAAGTGGCTGGAGCAAAGGCCTGTGAGTTTTGAAAGGTCAGTTGTGGTTATTGACTGCTTCATGACAGTACTAAAAGCCTTTTCATAGCAAAAGCACTTGATCACAGAGAAAAAGATCGATTGGGGCACCAGAAAACACCACTATGAAGAGTGCTGCAGAGCAGAAGAACTTAAACACACGAAGAGCAAGTCACAAAGCTTCCCACAGTTGGCTCTCAAGGATTATTAGATCTTTGTTTTAATTGTGCTATTAAAGGAGGCTGTAGCCAGGTGGGGTTGGTCTCTTCTGCCAGACACACAGCAACCAAACAAGGGGACACAGCCTTAAGCTGTGCCAGGGTAGATATAGGCTGGATGTTAGGAAGAAGTTCTTCACAGAGAGAGTGATTGGCATTGGAATGGGCTGCCCAGGGAGGTGGTGGAGTCAGCACTATGAAGAGTATTGCAGAGCAGAAGAACTTAAGCACACAAAGAGCAAGTCACAAAGCTCTTCACAGTTGGCTCTCGAGGGTTATTAGATCTTTATTTTGTTTTAATTGTGCCATTAAAGGAGGTGGTAGCCAGATGGGGTTGGTCTCTGCTGCCAGGCACCCAGGGACAAAGCAAGAGGACACAGCCTTAAGCTGTGCCAGGACAGGTCTAGGCTGGATGTTAGGAGGAAGCTGTTGGCAGAGAGAGTGATTGGCATTGGAATGGGCTGCCCAGGGAGGTGGTGGAGTCCCCAGTATGAAGAGTACTGCAGAGCAGAAGAACTTAAACACACAAAGAGCAAGTCACAAAGCTTCCCACAGTTGGCTCTCAATTATTATTAGATCTTTACTTTGTTTTAATTGTGCCATTAAAGGAGGTGGTAGCCAGATGGGGTTGTTCTCTGCTGCCAGGCACCCAGAGACAGAGCAAGAGGACACAACCTCAAACTGCACCAGGGCAGGTTCAGGCTGGAGGTTAGGAAGAAGTTCTACGTGGAAAGAGTGATTGGCACTGGAATGGGCTGCCCAGGGAGGTGGTGGAGTCACCACCCCTGAAGATGTTTAAAAGGGAACTAGAAGAGGCACTTAGTGCCATGGTTTAGTTAATTAGAAAGGTTAGGTGGTAAGTTGGACTTGATGATCTTAGAAGTCTTTTCCAACCTGGTTAATTCTGTGATTAGGAGGATGAGATCAGTGCAAGAGAAATGAATGGTGCTGGCAGCTGTGTGTACCTGGAGTCAGCTCCTTCCACGGCTTCAGTGGCAGAAAACCATAAGGAGCATAATTAGGACTTTGAAATAAAACCAAAAAAGGGTAACTTGTGAGACTGAAGAAGTACAAAAGCCATTAGGAAAACCATAAGAAGCCTAATTAGGCCTTTGAAAAAGCTGTGACTTGTGGCACTGAATAAAGCATGAGTTTGTCTGGTGATTGCTTTGAAGCTTGCATAACACCTTCTGTGTTAGCATTTGCTACACAAGATGTACTATGATGGGTATCAAAATAAGATGTCCTCCCCAGCCTAGTACTGCTCCTGCCTGTGCTGCTGATGCCCATCAACAAAGGCTGTTCAAGAGCTCCTTGCTAATCAAACAACATGAGTTTGGGACTGTGTTTTGCAGTGTTCAGAACTGAAGCCTGCTTGGCAGAGTAGATGTTGTTTTTTCACCCTGATGAGAATGACAGCTTCCACAGCCCCACAGGCAGGGCAACAGTTCTTTGCTGCCCACTCAGAGCTCACTCTGTGCTGCTCAAAACCTCCTCTCCAGGAATGCAGCTCACACCTTCTCTTGGTTTGCTGCAACAGGCCACTCAGATTTCAAGTGGACACCACAATTCACCAGGAGACAGAGGCTGCCCTTGTAGCCCACCTCCAGTAACTGCCACCAGAGCACACAGTCCCACGGTTTCTGGAGCTGGAAAGTGCCTCTTTATTCCCAGCCACAATAGCATCTACAGGGATGGAGACTTCTGCAAGGGCACAGACTCTCTCCCAGCATCACTAGGAGAGAAAGAATCAGAGAACTACAGAATCAGTCAGGGTTGGAAGGGACCACAAGGAGCAGCCAGTTCCAACTACCCTGACATGCCCAGGGACACCCTACCCTAGAGCAGGCTGCACACAGCCTCAGCCAGCCTGACCTCAAACACCTCCAGCCATGGAGCCTCAACCACCTCCCTGGGCAACCCATTCCAGCCTCTCACCACTCTCATGCTCAACAACTTCCTCCTCACAGCCAGGCTCAATCTCCCCACCTCCAGCTTTGCTCCATTCCCCCCAGTCCTGTCACTCCCTCACAGCCTCAAAAGTCCCTCCCCAGCTTTTTTGTAGCCCCCTTCAGATCCTGGCAGGCCACAAGAAGGTCACCTGGGAGCCTCCTCTTCTCCAGACTGCACAGCCCCAACTCTTTCAGTCTGTGCTCACAGCAGAGCTGCTGCAGCCTTTGAGCATCCTCCTGGCCCTTCTCTGGACACACTCCAGCATCTCCACATCCCTCTTGCCCCAGGGGCTCCAGAACTGGATGCAGTACTCCAGGTGGGGTCTCAGCAGAGCACAGCAGAGAATCACCTCCCTGGCCCTGCTGGCCACACTTCTGCTGCTGCAGCCCAGGCTCTGTTTGGCTTTCTGGGCTGCAAGTGCACACTGCTGGCTCCTGTTGAGCTTCTCCTCCAGCAGCACCCCCAAGTCCCTCTCCTCAGGGCTGCTCTCCAGTCACTCACTGCCCAGCCTGCATTTGTGCTCAGGATTGCCTTGACACAGATGCAGGACCATGCACTTGGTCCTGTTGAACCTCCTGAGGTTGGCTTGTGCCCACCTCTGCAGCCTGTCCAGGTCCCTCTGGATGGATCCCTGCCCTCCAGCCTGGCTGCTGCACCACACAGCTTGGTGTCATCAGCAAACTTGCTGAGGCTGCACTCAGTGCCTCTGTCCATGGCACCCACAAAGATGTTGACCAAGACTGGTCCCAGGACTGATCCCTGAGGGCCCCCACTTGTCACTGGCCTCCACTTGGCCATGGACACAGAACTAGACACAGCACTGAAAGTGTGACCTGAGCAGTGCAGGGACAGAATGATTCCCACACCAGAAAACAAATATGCCCCTCTGAAAATGAAGCCCACACTCTGTGACAACATTTTCTCTATGTACATTTAGAGAGGCATTAATCACAGAGGGGTAGCTTTTGAAGATGAACTGTGCAGCTCTTGCTTTGCAGCACAGTGTTATAGAGCATATGTTTTCTGCTGCAGCTGACAGGTGATGCTGGTGTTTGATTGGAAACAATTAACACCAGGGTCAAAATGGTTGGGTATTTTATAACTGTAATTAAAATGTACCTGTATTATAAGCAGGTGCCTACTTCTCTTTTTAACAGTGTGCAAGCTTGGGTGTGGGTCTAAGTAGCACTTAAAGTATAGTCACAGAATCATAGAATCAGTCAGGGTTGGAAAGGACCACAAGGAGCAGCCAGTTCCAACCCCCCTGCCATGCCCAGGGACACCCTACCCTAGAGCAGGCTGCACACAGCCTCAGCCAGCCTGGCCTCAAACACCTCCAGCCATGGGGCCTCAACCACCTCCCTGGGCAACCCATTCCAGCCTCTCACCACTCTCCTGCTCAACAACTTCCTCCTCATGGCCAGGCTGAAAAGAGTAAGAGTGTTGCACTGTTCATCCCTCAAGAAGCAAATGCACATACTGGAGCTTAAAAGCACTTTTCCCTCTGAAGTGACACAAGACAACTTCTATAAAAGCTTAGTGACATGGCAGGGATGGACTTGACTTATGGACAGATGAACCTCATTTAATAGATGCCTGGCAAAAGCTTCCCCTCTGATTAACTCCTGCATTTATGTGACTGATAGAGAATCAAAGAATCAACCAGGTTGGAAGAGACCTCCAAGCTCATCTATTCCAACCTAGCACCCAGCCCTGTCCTCTCTGATTAACTCTTACATTTATGTGGCTGATATGGAATCATACAATCATAGAATCATAGAATCAAGCAGGCTGGAAGAGATCTCCAAGAACCATCCAGTCCAACCTAGCACCCATCCATGTCCAGTCAATTGGACCATGGCACCAAGTGCCTCATCCAATCTTCTCTTGAACACCTCCAGGGATGGCGACTCCATTTGGCCACTCAGAGATAAGGAAGGTGATAAATCCAAATCCTAAGTTTGGGCTTTGTTGCCCAGGAAATGCTTAAGGACTATTTATTTTTTTCACATTCTGTGTTTTCAGTAGCTCCTAAAATCCTGGGCAACATTTCCTTGGAGAAATCTTGTCTTGATTGTCCCAAACTGATCTTTGCTTGCAGACAGCAGAGCATCTGCCCTTTGGCTCTGTCATCTGATGCCCCCCAGATGCAGACAGACAGATCTAGATGTAGTGCTTAAAAAAGAAGAGATGTAGAGAATATATTTGGACAATTTCAAGCTGCTATAGGAGGGGTTAAAAGCTGTGATTTGGTCTACTTTCTGCTGGAAGAAGTTTGGATTTTGAAGTGTTGGAGGTTTTTTCCTGCAGTCAACAAGGATTAAGAGAAGCATGACCTGATTGGGTGTTGAGATCAAATGGAAGAAGGCTCAAACAAAGCAGTTATGGGAATGAATAATAGCAATGATAAAATAACATTACAACATTTTTATTGACAAGGAACTTTATATTCTTTGGTTTATGAAAATGACCCTTTGGAACTAATGACTAAGTGGGAAGCTAATAAAAATACTCAGTTAATTACAGCTTATCTTCCAGTCTCACAAAAGAGAGACCAAGTTGAAGCAGTATTTTCAGTCCACTGGCATTCATCTAGTGCCATCAAAAACATGATTAACCCCCCCAGACTCCAAACACACCCAGCTTAAGGTTAGGCATCATAAAATCATAGAATCAAAGAGTCAACCAGGTTGGAAAAGACCTTCAAGATCATCCAGGCCAACCTAGCACCCAGTCCTGTCCAGTCAACCAGACCATGGCATTAAGTGTCTCATCCAGGCTTGGCTTCAACACCTCCAGGCACAGCAAATCCCTGGGCAGCCCATTCCAATGCCAATCACTCTCTCTGACAACAACTTCCTTCTAAAATCCAGCCTAGACCTGCCCTGGCACAGCTTGAGACTCTGTCCCCTTCTTCTATTGCTTCTTGCCTGGCAGAAGAGCCCAACCCCACCTGTGTTGAAGCCAAGCACTTAGTGCCATGGTCTGGTTGATTGGCCAGGGCTGGGTGCTAGGTTGGACTGGATGAGCTTGGAGGCTTCTTCCAACGTGGTTGATTCTATGATTCTATGACATTAAGAAAAAGTTGTTCATGGAGAGAGTGGTCAGGGACTGGAATGAGCTGCCCAGGGAGGTGGTGGAGTCACCCACCCTGGATGTGTTTAAGGGTGGTTTGCATGTGGTGCTTAGGGCTATGGTTTAAGGTGAATCTTGTAGAGTAGGGTTATAGGTGGGACTTGGTGATCCTGAGGGGCTTTGCCAACCTGCGTGTGTCTGTTATTCTCTAGTTACCTCTCTGGCTTCAAGAAGCCAAGACAGCAATGGGATATCCTGATAGGATAGTCAGGGGTGACTATCTTGTGAGGTCCCTTCTAACCCATAGCATTCCATGATGCTGTCATTTTTCCTATTCAAATAGGGTGGGTTTACATATCAGAGTAGTACCCAAGTTGCTCTCCCAGAGGCTGCTGGTGCTCAGCCTGGGGAAGAGGAGGTGCTCAGGGGTGACCTCATTGATGCCTACAACCACCTGAAGGGAGTCTTTTCTGCCAGGCACCCAGCAACAGAAGAAGGGGACACAGTCTGAAGTTGTGGCAGGGGAGGTCTAGGCTGGATGTTAGGAGGAAGTTGTTGGCAGAGAGAGTGATTGGCATTGGAATGGGCTGCCCAGGGAGGTGGTGGAGTCAACATGTCTGGAGATGCTGAAGCAAAGCCTGGATGAGGCACTTAGTGGCATAGTCTGGTTGATTGTCTAGGGCTGGTTGCTAGGTTGGCCTGGATGAGCTTGGAGGTCTCTTCCAACCTGATTGATTCCATGATTCAGCAAAATGAAATCCTCTCTTAATTTCAGCTATTGGCTCAGGAAAAGAAGCTGCAATCATTTTCTTTTAAACAGAGGCTTGAAAACTTCTTTTGCCACTCCTTATGTAACAGAAAGCTACAATCTAGGCAAAAAGAAACCCTCACTCAGTTGTAGTTTTCCCTCCATCCAGCATCTCAGGAGTCTTGGGTGTCTTATATTCTGTTTTGTGGCCTTTTATATACTGAATGAGCCTTTTCCCTGATGTGGTCAAGGTGATTGTGAGGACAGCAAACTTCACTTCCAAAGCTTGTCACACAAACAGCTAAGGCATAGAAATAACAGGGCTAACCATGCTGAAACAGTTCAGCTTTGATTTGATGCAGAAGTTATCCCCATTGCTGTTCTCTTGTTTAAATCCTGATTTGCCTCCTGCCAGCTTCTCCAAAAGCAGAGCTTCTTAGTGGGAAAATAAAACAAAAACAAAGAAAGAATTAGGAACTGTGGAAAGGATCTCATAGAGACTTCCACTGCCTAGCCAAAACAGCAGAAGGAATTGAACTGTCTCTTCCCCAGAACCTGCCAAGGCAAATAGTCTATATCACAGGCTAATCATCCACATCTCAGACTAGAATGAAACAGAGATGAGAGCAGAAAAGTGAGAAAATTGATGCAGTCCAATTATTGTGGCTCTAAAGCTGAGGAACATGTAACCATGATACTGTGTTTACAACGTTGGATATGCTGTCATGTAGACAGTCAGGAGTTAAGAGGGTGCTCTGGGCAGCCCCATGTTACCTGGGCCATCAGGCTTCACCTGGAATTCCCACCCATGAGCCTAATGAAGTGTTCTGATCGAAGGGCACAGCCTGTGCCAGGGTAAAGCCCTTTTGTGTCTGGCTTGACGGGAAGCCACAGATGCCTGTTGCACCTCAAAGATTGTTACCAGGGATATTCCACCTCAAAGTGCAAATGCAGCTTCTTTGTCTGACTCTATTTGTCAGCTACTGCATCCTGCAAGGCTCCATTGCCTGGCTGCAGCACAGAATGGAGCACACCAGAGTGAAATGGGAAAGGAGAGGAGAGGAGAGGAGAGGAGAGGAGAGGAGAGGAGAGGAGAGGAGAGGAGAGGAGAGGAGAGGAGAGGAGAGGAGAGGAGAGGAGAGGAGAGGAGAGGAGAGGAGAGGAGAGGAGAGGAGAGGAGAGGAGAGGAGAGGAGAGGAGAGGAGAGGAGAGGAGAGGAGAGGAGAGGAGAGGAGAGGAGAGGAGAGGAGAGG
Source organism: Pogoniulus pusillus (assembly GCF_015220805.1). NCBI lineage: Eukaryota > Metazoa > Chordata > Aves > Piciformes > Lybiidae > Pogoniulus > Pogoniulus pusillus. The sequence continues at coordinate 28,986,127 of NC_087276.1, read as the reverse complement.
AGAGGAGAGGAGAGGAGAGGAGAGGAGAGGAGAGGAGAGGAGAGGGAAAATAAAAGAGAAAATAAAGAGAGAAGAGAAGAGAAGAGAAGAGAAGAGAGGAGAGAGGGGGAAAGGAAAGGAAAGGAAAGGAAAGGAAAGGAAAGGAAAGGAAAGGAAAGGAAAGGAAAGGAAAGGAAAGGAAAGGAAAGGAAAGGAAAGGAAAGGAAAGGAAAGGAAAGGAAAGGAAAGGAAAGGAAAGGAAAGGAAAGGAAAGGAAAGGGGAAAGGGGAAAGGGGAAAGGGGAAAGGGGAAAGGGGAAAGGGGAAAGGGGAAAGGGGAAAGGGGAAAGGGGAAAGGGGAAAGGGGAAAGGGGAAAGGGGAAAGGGGAAAGGGGAAAGGGGAAAGGGGAAAGGGGAAAGGGGAAAGGGGAAAGGGGAAAGGGGAAAGGGGAAAGGGGAAAGGGGAAAGGGGAAAGGGGAAAGGGGAAAGGGGAAGGGGGAAGAGAAAGGGAAAGGGAAAGGGAAAGGGAAAGGAGAATGCTTAGTTTACGAAGCTCTGTGTAGGAATTGTAAATGCCCTGAGAGCCTCTCAAGCCCTCACTCAGTATATGTCTCCCAGTCTGGAAGCCGGCAGTAGAGTTTTCAATGCTCTCAGCAGCTAACCACCAACTCGTTGCTCTCTAGCAATCAAGGCAGGCTTTGCTGCACCCCACCTGCTCCTACAAAGCAGCATCATTTTCTCCACACAGACGTGTGGCCCTTGGTTAAGTGTGTCACTGTGTGAGTAGCCTGGCAATGCCTTGAAGAGAACATGCATGTCTCGAAGAGGAGCACTGGTGGGAAGTGAGGTGCACTGGTGGGAAGTGAGGTGCCCTGTGGGGCTGCCTAAGGGGTGTTCTGGGCTAAAACCCCAGGCTTCCATCCAACGTGCCACAGACTCAGCTCTGCAAGGCGTGGGAGAAAGTCAAAGCCTTCTGTAGCCAATGCATCACTGCCTCCCAGGCCACCAGGAAGCAAATGCAGGTGCATAGTTCCAGGCTGTGTCAGGGAGGCATCACACTGCTTCCTTGCTGTCCTTCCTCGCCCAAGGCAGCAAAACACTAGGGCTTTATGCAAGCAGAAAGCATTTCTCTGGCTTCATGCCAGCTCTAATCCCATTTGATCACAGGCACTATCAGCTTCCTCAGTGTGCCATCCTCAGCTGCCCTTCTCCTTTGAAAGCCCTGATTGGAGATGCAAGTATAAACAAGCCTTCCTCTGCCCTTCCTCCTGCTTTTCCCTGATCACATTTCCTCTTCTCACCACACAGCACAAGTGCTGTTGTAAACACCTCTAAACCATTCCCAACCCCCTGAAACTCACTCGAACATAGAATCATAGAATCAAGCAGGTTGGAAGAGACCTCCAAGATCAGCCAGTCCAACCTAGCACCCAGCCCTGGCCAATCAACCAGACTAAATGCCTCAGCCAGGCTTGGCTTCAACACTTCCAGGGATGGTGACTCCACCACCTCCCTGGGCAGCCAATCACTCTCTCTGACAACAACTTCCTCCTAGCATCCATCCTAGACCTCCCCAGCACAACTTGAGACTGTGTCCCCTTCTTCTGTCCCTGTCTGCCTGGCAGAAGAGCCCAACCCCACCTGGCTACAGCCTCCCTTCAGGGAGTTGTAGACAGCAATGAGGTCTGCCCTGAGCCTCCTCTTCTCTAGGCTAAACAACTCCAGCTTCCTCAGCCTCTCCTCATAGGGTTTATTTTCCAGGCCCTTCACCAGAGATGCTCCTTAGCCCAAGGTGGGGGGGGGGAAAGGCTCACAAATCAATATGCAGTTTTGAGCTGAGTGCTCCACATAGCAACTTAAGAGTGTAAAGAATGAGCTGGGGCCGTTTTGTCTCCATTTATTTTGTTGATTGTGTATTTATTCCTCGAAGAAGGATTCTGCTTAATGCCCTGTGCTTTGGAGAAACAGCCTGGCAGCTGGAGTAAGTGAGTTATAGACCCATTTGCCACCAAATCCAAGCCCAGAGTCAGATCAAAGCCAGATATAGTCCCTTTATTTATTTATTTATTTATTTAAAAATGAGAACCAAAACCATTTTTTTCCCCCTCCCTGTCACAGACTGGATGGCTTCTTCTCTGCCCTGTAAATAAAATTGATATTATTTCATCCAGCTTCTATTTTCTCCTGATCACAATATGATTATGTCTAATGCTATCCTGTCCAGGGCACTGAAGTTATACGAGATGTGAAAGCTTATTGATGTATTCAATTACTGCCTCGCTGCTGCATTGTCTGCTGAGCAGAGATGCTCAGTGATCACTCCTTTAGAGCTGTACATTTCTGCCTAACAAAGTCATAACTCCCACAATTACCTGCCTGATGGATGGAAAACAGAACTCTCTCACGAGGCCAACGCTGTTATCAGCTCTTCTCCATCTCCAAAGCTGCTTTATATTAATGAGATTAGGGCTGCAAAAGAGGCAGTGCAAGACTTAATTATTTATGTTTTCTCCTCCTCTGCTAGCAGCCAGCTCATCTTTCTTGATCTGCATAATGGTTTTTCTCTAGTGCAGCACTTCCCCAGCCAGAGATGGATGAGATGTGAAGAGCAGTGAAATGTAACCTTGCTGAAGTCTTATGTAACTGGGGCTGGCAGGTCTGGCTGCCCATCGGTCAGATGTCTAACCCAGGCACCTCAGGAGCTGTCACAAGAGTCCTTAGCAGGACCTGCACTGAAGATGAAGGCTGAAACACACAGGCTTAAGCTCAGACTGGAGGTGAGGATGAAGTTGTTGGTGATGAGAGTGGTGAGAGGCTGGAATGGGTTGCCCAGGGAGGTGGTTGAGGCCCCATGGCTGGAGGTGTTTGAGGCCAGGCTGGCTGAGGCTGTGTGCAGCCTGCTCTAGGGTAGGGTGTCCCTGGGCATGGCAGGGGAGTTGGAATTGGCTGCTCCTTGTGGTCCCTTCCCACCCTGACTGATTCTATGATTCTCTGATTCAGAGGAGCTAGGTGCAGCAGCAGGAATCCATATTATTTATCCACAGACTGAATGTCAGGGACATTTTTCTCCTTACAGCTTACCACCAGCAACTGCCCATGCTTCATAATGGTGCTGAGTAATGAGCTGTTATATGCTGAACCCTCTCTCCAAACACCTATCACAGGCTCACAGGATGCCAGGTGTTGGAAGGGACCTAAAGAGATCATCCAGTCCAAACCCCCTGCCAGGGCAGGACCATACAATCTAGTCGAGGTCACACAGGAACACATCCAGACAGGCCTTGAAAGGCTCCACAGAAGGAGACTCCACAACCTCTCTGGGCAGCCTGTGCCAGTGCTCTGGGACCCTTCCAGGAAAGAAGTTCCCCCTTGTGTTGAGCTGGAACCTCCTGTGCTGCAGCTTCTATCCATAACAGGCAGAAGCTGTTTATGCCTCTGCCCATCAGCTTGAATCTGTCTTTTTGCTGCCTCTTAAACTACAACTCCTCTGCACAGCAAACTCCTTGGGCAATACCTTCTGGCTGTAAGATACAGTGATTAGTGGTCTTACTGTGGTACTATTAAGATATAGTGACTAGTGATCACTCTGCATTTTCACAGGGTGCTCCACTTCCTTCCTGGAGTCTTGCCCTGGTTTTGCAAAACAAGTCCTGTGCCAGTGCTCTGTGACCCTTACAGGAAAGAAGTTCCCTTTTATGTTGAACTGGAACCTCCTGTGCTGCAGCTTCCATCCACTGCTCCTTGTCCTTGCACCGGGAGCAAGTGAGCACAGCCTGTCCCCCCAACCCTGACCCCAAGCCTTCAGATAGTTATAAACATTGATTAAATCCCCTCTCAGTCTTCTCTTCTCCAGACTAAACATCCCTAGGTCCCTCAGCCTCTCCTCATCAGGCAGTGCTCCAGTCCCCTCATCATCCTCATAGCCCTAAGCCCATGAGCTGTGTCCCTAGGAAACTTGGTTGGAGGTTACATGACTCTTGGTGATGTATTTTTACCCCTGCCTTGGGCTTATAATACATTTTTTCCCCTCATCAAATAGAAACCTCTTCTTTTGCTGCAGTTTACCCTGATGAGACACACAAGGAGAGGTATTTTCCACACAGTTGCTCTGGGATGGTATCTCTGCAGTAAGCTTCAGTATGAACAATATATATCTGTGACAAGACAACAGCTCTAAAGGCTGCTGAGGCTGGGGGCATGTTTGTTATTTGTGTTACACTAAAAAGAAAAGAGAGAAAAGGCATTTCAGTTTTGTCACCATGAAACAGAGGAAGTTTCAATCCCCTGGTGGAGGAATTATTGTGGAACTGAAGCAGATGGAGATGAACAGGGAGGTGGTGCAGTCAGCATCCCTGGAGGTGTTGAAGAAAAGCCTGGATGAAGCATTTAGTGCCCTGGTCTAGGGCTGGGTGCTAGGTTGGACTGGATGATCTTGGAGATCTCTTCCAACCTGCTTGATTCTATGATTCTATGACCCTGTAAATACAGGGAGGGGGAATCCACAAACATCCTGGCCCAAACTAAGCTGTTTAGAAATGATGCTGCTCCAACAAAAATATTTAATCACCCAAGAGATTACATTTTCTCTCCTTAGTGTTTAGCAGTAGGTGATCTTGGCTCGGTCCAGCACAGGGTATAGTTGGATGCTGAGGCTTCTTTGCTCCCCTGGGAGTGATCAGATCATTTAGCAGCTCTTTCTGGCTCTCCATTGCATGCAGTTGGTGACATTTAATCCATCATCCTCAGCTCATGGGAGCTGGAATTATGGAGCCTTTCAGAAGGGACATCCTGCTGCTCCTCCCACCTGCTTGTCTCCATCTCTGACTGACTGGCCTTCTGACAAAAAGGGTCAGAGTGTCACTGCCACACACATTATTTTCACTGCCACTTCCCCCTCTCAGCTCATCATTCTGCAGCAGTTTGGCTGCTGTCACCCTCCTTTACTGCATGCAGCAGATGACAGGAGTAATCTTTAGTTCAGAGGTGACAGTTTGTTCTTTAAAGCCTTAGTGTGGAGTAAGCAGTACCACTGGTACCACTGGCACAGAGCTTGTGGGACTCACCCCAGTGCCACTCATGGCCACATCTTCCTTTTAGACCCCCAAGGCAGAGAGCTTGTGGGACTCACCCCAGTGCCACTCATGACCACATCTTCCCTTTAGACCCCAAGGCACAGAGCTTGTGGGACTCACCCCAGTGCCACTCATGACCACATCTTCTCTTTAGACCCCAAGGCACAGAGCTTGTGGGACTCACCCCAGTGCCACTGATCACCACATCTTCCTTTTAGACCCCCAAGGCACAGAGCTTGTGGGACTCACCCCAGTGCCACTGATCACCACATCTTCCTTTTAGACCCCCAAGGCACAGAGCTTGAGGGACTCACCCCAGTGCCACTGATCACCACATCTTCCCTTTAGACCCCAAGGCACAGAGCTTGTGGGACTCACCCCAGTGCCACTGATCACCACATCTTCCCTTTAGACCCCAAGGCACAGAGCTTGAGGGACTCACCCCAGTGCCACTGATCACCACATCTTCCCTTTAGACCCCAAGGCACAGAGCTTGAGGGACTCACCCCAGTGCCACTGATCACCACATCTTCCCTTTAGACACCAAGGCACAGAGCTTGAGGAACTCACCCCAGTGCCACTCATGACCACATCTTCCTCTTAGACACCAAAATTCTTTTGGATGCATTAATACAGCAGTTTTGCCTGAGTTCTGTCTGCTGTAGCACTTAAGGAGAGAGATCTGTTACAGCTAATATCTATACTACATTTCAGACAGAGAAGAAAAGTAGTCATGTTTCAGAATAAACCAGTACAAATCAGATCCTTGGGCAACAGGATTTGAAGATTAAATTACTGCATTTATTTAATGATTAATCTCTCTCCATTCATACTTCCCCCCCTGCCCCCCATGTCTCAAGTACTGATTTCCTTCTTTACTCAGGAGCTTGTAACTCTACTGTAAAGAATCACAGAATCAGTCAGGGTTGGAAGGGACCACAAGGATCAGACAGTTCCAACCCCCCTGCCATGCCCAGGGACACCCTACCCTAGAGCAGGCTGCACACAGCCTCAGCCAGCCTGGCCTCAAACACCTCCAGCCATGGGGCCTCAACCACCTCCCTGGGCAACCCATTCCAGCCTCTCACCACTCTCATCACCAACAACTTCCTCCTCACAGCCAGGCTGACTCTCCCCACCTCCAGCTTTGCTCCATTCTCCCCAGTCCTGCCACTCCCTGACAGCCTCAAAAGTCCCTCCCCAGCTTTTTTGCAGCCCCCTTCAGATCCTGGAAGGCCACAAGAAGGTCACCTGGGAGCCTCCTCTTCTCCAGCCTGCACAGCCCCAACTCTTTCAGTCTGTGCTCACAGCAGAGCTGCTGCAGCCCTCTGAGCATCCTCCTGGCCCTGCTCTGGCCACACTCCAGCATCAGGCAGGTTCATGGCTGTCTGTTCAGAAAGCATATGTTAGCATGTGAAGTGGAGCTACCTGTGAGGTTTTCAGCAAGCTATGAATAATCACACATCATTAAAACTGCTGATTGAAACAGTGCTTTGCCATGACATTTTTAATCCATGGCATAAATAAATGCAAAAGCTGCCTAGCAAAAGGGAAAGAAACCCCCCCAAAATGCCCAAAATTCAGAGTATTATGTCCCAGATGATTCCATCTACTGTATCCTAGATGTAAAGCAAAGAAAAGGAAGGAATTGCTGTCAAACCAATAGCCAAACTTCCACAGATTTCAGAAGGAGCACATTTATTCCTGAGGAAATCACCTGAGCAGGAGCAAAGAGCATAAGTTGTCTTTGGAAGTGAGCTCAAAACTCAGTTCTGTTGCACACAGCCTCTTTTGATGCTCTACATCCTTTGCATTAAAAAGCTGCCTCATTCTTTTCATCCTCTGAATTCAGAGTCCCAGCCTACTCTCTGCTAAAAACCCTAACCAGTAGTTTGATGCAATGCACATGCTGGGAGCAAATCTGTTTGGTTATAGGAATTGTTAGGACTCAGGGGGGTGAGAAATTGAAGGAATAAAACTTCCCCAGCACAGAGCAGAGAAGAATTGGCACGCTGGAATGCAGAGCAGAGTTGTCCTTGTGCCCCATGTGGTGGCAGTTGATAGATTTATCTCATCTGCAGGCAATACCTACTGCATATGAACTCAGAGTGTGTGCCACAAGCTGCCGTTTCCAAGAGCCCAGCAAGCACTGCTCTTCAACACCAAGGTTCCAAAGATGTCTACTGCAAGTAGGAATGGGTTGCCCAGGGAGGTGGGAAAGGTCCCATCCCTGGAGGTGTTTCAGGCCAGGCTGGCTGAGGCTGTGTGCAGCCTGCTCTAGGGTAGGGTGTCCCTGGGCATGGCAGGGGGTTGGAGCTGGCTGCTCCTTGTGGTCCCTTCCAACCCTGACTGATTCTATGATACATCCAGAGGGACCTGAACAGGCTGCAGAGCTTCATCTAGGCTAACCACACGAAATTCCACAAGGCCAAGTGTCAGGTCCTGCACCTGGGTCAGTGCAATCCCAAGCACAGCTCCAGGCTGGGTGGGGAATGGTTGAGAGCAGCCCTGAGGAAAAAACCCTGGAGGTCAGGGCTGATGAAAAGCTCCACAGGAGGCTGCAGTGTGAGTGCAGCCCAGACACAACCCTGTGCTGGGCTGCAGCAAGAGCAGTGTGGGCAGCAGGGCAAGGGAGGGGATTCTGCCCCTTGGCTCTGCTCTCCTCACACCCCACCTGCAGTCCTGTGTGCAGTTCTGGAGCCTCCAACACAAGCAGGACATGGAAGTGTTGGAGCCAGTGCAGAGGAGGCCACAAGGATTACCAGAGGGCTGCAGCAGCTCTGCTGTGAGGACAGGCTGAGAGAGTTGGGGCTGTGCAGCCTGGAGAGGAGAAGGCTTCAAGGAGATCTTGGAGTGTCCTTCCAGTATCTGAAGGGAACCTACAGGAGGGCTTGGGAGGGACTATTGACAAGGTCTTGTAATGACAGGATGAGGAAGAATGGGTTTGAACTGGCAGAGGGGAGATTCAAACTAGATGTTAGGAAAGGGTTCTTTTCAGTGAGGGTGGTGAGACACTGGCACAGGTTGCCCAGGGAGGTTGTGGAGCACAGAATCACCCAATGTGATCAATGATCAAAGATCACATTGGGTGATTCTGTGCTCCAATACCTCCCTGGAGGTGTTCAAGTCCAGGTTGGCTGAGGCTTTGGAGTGACCTGTTCTAGTGGGAAGCATCCCTGCCTGTGGCAAGGTTTTGGACCTGGATGATCTTTGATGTCCCTTCCAACCTAAACCATTCTGTGTGTGATGTGGATGAGCATTCCAGGTCCCTTCCAGCTCCTGCCATTCTGTGACTCCCTTAACCTTTGTCTGAAAAATGCCAACCCCAAATATATTTCTTTAAACAATAAAACTAACACAAATCCTGTTCAGCCCTGAACTAAAGCAGGCTCAGCTAGAATTTCATCAAGCTGAAGTACTTTAGGGCTGGACAGAATTGCTGGGGACTGGATAGGGCTGGGGGACAGGTTGGACTGGATGATCTTGGAGGTCTCTTCCAACCAATTCAATGATTTCTTCCACTACCATACTCAAAGCATGGCCAGAAAGCCCTGCCCTCTCCTGCTAATCCTGTAAATGTTTGCTGTATTTATCTCAGCAGCACACACCTATTCTCCATGAGACAACAGCAGTGCATCACTGGCATGAGGCCACAACACCTGCCAAGTTTCAAAGGGCTGCATCAGCAATGGTGTGGTCAGCAGGAGCAGGGAGGTCATTCTGTCCCTGGACTCTGCACTGGTTACACCACACCTTGAGTACTGTGTTCAGTTCTGGGCCCCCCAGTTTAGGAAGGACATTGAGATGCTTGAGCGTGTCCAGAGAAGGGCAACGAGGCTGGGGAGAGGCCTTGAGCACAGCCCTACGAGGAGAGGCTGAGGGAGCTGGGATTGGTTAGCCTGGAGAAGAGGAGGCTCAGGGGAGACCTTATTGCTGTCTACAACTACCTGAGGGGAGGTTGTGGCCAGGAGGAGGTTGCTCTCTTCTCTCAGGTGGCCAGCACCAGAACAAGAGGACACAGCCTCAAGCTACACCAGGGGAAATTTAGGCTGGAGGTGAGGAGAAAGTTCTTCCCTGAGAGAGTCATTGGACACTGGAATGGGCTGCCCGGGGAGGTGGTGGAGTCGCCGTCCCTGGAGCTGTTCAAGGCAGGATTGGACGTGGCACTTGGTGCCATGGTCTGGCCTTGAGCTCTGTGCTAAAGGGTTGGACTTGATGATCTGTGAGGTCTCTTCCAACCCTGATGATACTGTGATACTGTGAGAACACAGCAGGCAATTTAAGCTAACTTGCACAGGAAACTTTGGTCCAGAACAGATAACTCCTGAACTTTCCCTCAAGCTGATAGAAGTTTGTCAAAGTTCCAAGCAGCTAAAAGTAGGCAGTGTGTTACCCCTTGAGGCTGAGGAGGAGTTTCCCATATCACTGTTCTCATCTTGCATAACAGAGCAGCTTACATTTTCCAAGGAGAAACCCTCCCTAAACATTTCTCATCAGCTATTTACCTGTCTGATGGCTCAAACAAAATTGCCCCAAATGAGGCACTGCTGTTTAGAAACAGCCTTTGCAGTTAGAATCATATTCAGAGAATCAGAGAATCATAGAATCAAGCAGGTTGGAAGAGACCTCCAAGATCATCCAGGCTAACCTAGCACCCAGCCCTGGCCAATCAACCAGACCATGGCACTAAGTGCCCCAGCCAGGCTTTGCTTCAACACCTCCAGGGATGGTGACTCCACCACCTCCCTGGGCAGCCCATTCCAATGCCAATCACTCTCTCTGATAACAACTTCCTCCTAACATCCAGCCTAGACCTCCCCTCACACAGCTTGAGACTGTGTCCCCTTCTTTTGTCCCTGTCTGCCTGGCAGCAGAGCCCAACCTCACCTGGCTACAGCCTTCCGGCAGGGAGTTGTAGACAGCAATGAGCTCTGCCCTGAGCCTCCTCTGCTGCAGGCTGCACACCCCCAGCTCCCTCAGCCTCTCCTCACAGGGCTCTGTTCCAGGCCCCTCACAGCTTCATTGCCCTTCTCTGGACACCTTCCAGCACCTCAACATCTCTCTTGAATTGAGGGACCCAGAACTGGACACAGGACTCTAAATATTTTGGGAGCCATTCAAATTCTCAGTTATTTTTGAAAGCCTGCAGCAAAGGTACAGGTGTGTCTGGATCCTGTATCTAGGAAGGTGCAAGAGATAACAGCATCTTGAGGCAAAGGGAATAAACAAATAATGAAGAAATGCACACACTGAAATAAATTGAGTTGGCACAATCCCAGGCACAGCTCCAGGCTGGGTGGGGAATGGCTTAGAGCAGCCCTAAGGAAAAAACCCTGGAGGTCTGGGCTGATGAAAAGCTCAACAGGAGCCTGCAGTGTGAGTGCAGCCCAGACACAACCCTGTGCTGGGCTGCAGCAAGAGCAGTGTGGGCAGCAGGGCAAGGGAGGGGATTCTGCCCCTTGGCTCTGCTCTCCTCAGATCCCATTTGGAGTCCTGGGTGCAGTTCTGGAGCTCCCAGCACAAGCAGGACATGGAAATGTTTGAGCCAGTCCAGAGGAGGCCACCAAGATGCTGAGAGGGCTGCAGCAGCTCTGCTGTGAGGATAGGCTGAGAGAGTTGGGGGTCTGCAGCCTGGAGAAGAGAAGGCTTGGAGGAGACCTTGGAGTGGCCTTGCAGTATCTGAAGGGGGGCTACAGGAAGGCTGGGGAGGGACTATTGACAAGGTCTTGCAATAAGAGGTTGAGGAAGAATGAGTTTAAAGTGGCAGATGGGAGATTCAAACAGGATGTTCTTTGCAGTGAGGGTGGTGAGACACTGGCACAGGTTGCCCAGGGAGGTGGTGGAGCACAGAATCACCCAATGTGATCTTTGATCACATTGGGTGATTCTGTGCTCCACCACCTCCCTGGAGGTGCTCAAGGCCAGGTTGGATGAGGCCTTAAGCAACTTGTTCTAGTGGAAGGTGTCCCTGCCTGTGGTAGGGGGTTGGAACTGGATGATCTTCGATGTCCCTTCCAACCTAAACCATTCTATGATTCTAAATCCTCACTGATGGTTTCTATATGCCATTCATTTTTGGTCCTAACCCAAAGCCCACTGGATTCAGGAGAAGCACAGTCATTATGTTTGGATAAAGCCACTATTCATGAGAAATATTTCTGTTTCCAGGCATGCTCTGATTAAACACAATAATGCATCCAGGCACCCCATGCAGCAAAGAGTCAAAGCAAACAATTTACAAGCTTCATTTACAAGATCTGTGCAGTGAATACCTAGGAATAAATAATCCTTTTTTTCTGAAATCAGGCTCAGATCACACATCAGAGGGACAGAAAACCAGGACTAAATGGGGAATGAATTAATTTTCATTGCATGCTTTAGCCAGCTCACAGTGGAAACAAGCTGGGCAGAAGTTGAGCTGGCTCTGAATTCATGTGGTTGGGATTAGTTTGCAGCACTGCAGGAAATGTGTAGCTTTTGGATAGGCAAATCTGAGCTTTCAAACCCCATCTCTCTCTCTCTTTTGCCTGCCCCTGCCCTGACATTCCTTTTGGGTTTTTTTCCCTCCACACATTGGAACTTCCCCTTTGACACCTTGAAGCAGATGGGCAATAGGAAGAACCATAAACCCCAAATGAAACAGCCACAGCATCCCAACCAGCATCTGCCTGCAGTGCGCTCAGGGAACTGCTGCGCTGTCCTCGCAACAATCCCTCCTGGCTCCGCGCCTGCAGCACGACGGCGGCAGGCAGCAAGCGACCAGCGCTCAATGCTGGCAGCAAACACGTCCAGCCCTGCCCAAAACTGCCGATAATTGCCTTGTGCAAAAGCGTACAAATGCCACAGAAAACGTTGTCCAAGATGCCGAGGAGACGCAGGACGCGTGGCTGCCCCGGGAGCCACCAGCCGGAGCCCTGCACGTCGATGCTTCACGGCGTTGTGCTCTGTTGGCAGCTGCTTTTCGGAGCTGCGGGCTGCAAGGGCATTTTTAGCACGTTCAGTAAAAGACTTGGACTGAAGCTACTGCTTTTTTTGCCAAGAAGAGCTGTTTGGGAAGGTAGTCTCGTTGCTGCAGATACTGGGTTTGGAAAAAAGAATAACTAACTGGATAGACAGATAGGTAGATACATACATACATACATGCACAGACAGATAGGTCGATGCATACATACATACATGCACAGACAGATAGGTAGATACATACATACATACATGCACAGGCAGATAGGTACATGCATACATACATACATGCACAGACAGAAAGGTACATGCATACATACATACATGCACAGACAGATAGGTACATGCATACATACATACATGCACAGACAGATAGGTACATGCATACATACATACATGCACAGACAGAAAGGTAGATACATACATACATACATGCACAGGCAGATAGGTACATGCATACATACATACATGCACAGACAGAAAGGTAGATACATACATACATACATGCACGGGCAGATAGGTACATGCATACATACATACATGTACAGACAGATAGGTAGATGCATACATACATGCACAGACAGATAGGTAGATGCATACATACATACATGCACAGATAGGTAGATGCATACATACATACATGCACAGACAGATAGGTACATACATACATACATGCACAGAAAGATAGGCAGATGCATACATACATACATGCACAGACAGATAGGTAGATACATACTTACATACATGCACAGACAGATAGGTAGATACATGCATACATGCATGCACAGACAGAGAGGTAGGTAGATACATACATACATACATGCACAGACAGATAGGTAGATACATACATATATACATGCACAGACAGATAGATACATAGATAGAGAGATAGATACATAGATACATAGAGAGATAGATACATACTACATACAGAGACAGACAGATAGATACATAGATAGAGAGATAGATACATAGATACATAGAGAGATAGATACATAGATACATAGAGAGATAGATACATAGAGAGATAGATACATACTACATACATAGACAGATAGATACATAGAATCATAGATAGAGACAGATAGATACATAGAATCATAGATAGAAAGACAGATAGATACATAGATAGAGAGATACATAGATACATAGAGAGGTAGATACATACTACATACATAGACAGACAGACAGATACATAGAATCATAGATAGACAGATAGATACATAGAATCATAGATAGATAGACAGATAGATACATAGATAGAGAGGTAGATACATGGATAGAGAGATAGATAGATATATAGACAGATAGATACATAGACATACAGACAGATACATATATACATACATAGAGGTGGTGGAGTCGTCGTCCCTGGGGCAGTTCAAGGCAAGGTTGGATGTGGCACTTGGTGCCATGGTCTAGCCTTGGGCACTGTGGTAAAGGGTTGGACTTGATGATCTGTGAGGTCTCTTCCAACCTTGGTGATACTGTGATACGGTGATACTGTGATACGGTGATACTGTGATACTGTGATAGAAGCATAGAATCATAGATGGACAGACAGATGGATAGATAGATAGATAGATAGATAGATAGATAGATAGATAGAGACAGACAGACAGACAGACAGACAGACAGATAGGTAGACAGATAGATATAGATAGATAGATAAATAGATGATAGATAGATAGATAGATAGATAGATAGATAGATAGATAGATAGATAGATAGACAGACAGACAAATAGGTAGGTAGATAGATAGATAAACAGACAAATAGACAGACAGACAGATAGATACATACATAGACAGGTGGATAGATACATAGACAGACAGATACATACATAAATACATACATAGACAGATAGATGCATAGAATCATAGATGGACAGACAGACAGACAGATAGATAGATAGATAGATAGATAGATAGATAGATAGATAGATAGATAAAGATAGACAGACAGACAGATAGATAAAAATAGATAGATGGATGATAGATAGATGGACAGACAGGCAAATAGATAGGTAGACAGATAGAGACAGATAGATAGATAGATAGATAGATAGATAGATAGATAGATAGATGGATGATAGACAGATGGACAGACAGATAGATAGGTAGGTAGGTAGATTGATTGATTGATTGATAGATAGATAGATAGATAGATAGATGGAGTAAAGAAATTAGTAGGTAAATAAATACATAAGCACACAAATAGCCCCAACCTATTAAGCTTATATTAGCCAAAGAACTGATCAAAGAAGCTCAGATAGCAAATAGAGTAAGAGAAATGTCACTGCTATTTCCATTAGTACTATTTCTCTCTCTCTCTTGTATCTTTAAGCCCAGAGGTGAAGCTGGAGGCTTCTGGATTTGATTTTACTGCACTTTCCACGAGCACCATTTCTCTCGCAGCTTAAGCCAGAGGTGACGCTGGAGACGCCTGGATTTGTTTACTGACTGAAAGCTTCAATGCTTATTTTCTCCCCACGAAATCACCTGATGAAATGGTGAAATAGACATCTCCCTTATAACAACACTTCCCAGAAAGCAGCATGGATGCTTGGCATATTCAGATGGAGTTACCAAGTGTGTAATTTTATGTCTGGGATAGCACTCAAGGAGACACTGCTGTAAGGCAGCATTCCCCACAATGCTAAATGGCTGCCAAGTGCACCTTTCACAAGTTCAACCTAACTTGCTCTTGAAATGTCAGTGAGAGAAAAAAGTCTTTGGCAAATTTGTCCCAGAAGTAATTAAAGCTATTAGTGATGATAAATAAGAATACAGTTATAACCTCTAGATGTACCAGGCTGAGGCAGTAAAAATAAGTCATGGCAAACAGCTGAATTTCATAGAACCACAGAATCAGCCAGGTTGGAAGAGACCTCCAAGATCATCCACTCCAACCTAGCACCCAGCCCTAGCCAGTCAATGAGACCATGGCACTAAGTGCCTCAGCCAGGCTTTTCCTGAACACCTGCAGGGCTGGTGACTCCATCACCTCCCTGGGCTACCCATTCAAATGCAAATTTCTCTCTCAAGAAGCAGGAGAAGAAATTTCTTAGAAATTGATGCTTATATCCACTGCTTTAACAGAAAATGAAACCTGCAGCACTTTCCAGAGGCAGAGTGCTCAATGGCATCACCTGCTTGTGCACCTTACTTCTGTATGCCAAATCTCCAGCCTTGACGGGCTGCAGAGGTGGGCACAAGCCAACCTCATGAAGGTCAACAAGACCAAGTGCAGTGTCCTTGATCTAGGTTGGGGCAATGCCAAGCACAAATGCAGGCTGGGCAGTGAGTGGCTGGAGAGCAGCCCTGAGGAGAGGGACTTGGAGGTGCTGCTGGACCAGAAGCTCAACAGGAGCCAGCAGTGTGCACTTGCAGCCCAGAGAGCCAAGCAGAGCCTGGGCTGCAGCAGCAGAAGTGTGGCCAGCAGGGCCAGGGAGGTGATTCTCCCCCTCTACTGCACTCTGCTGAGACCCCACCTGGAGTCCTGCATCCAGCTCTGGAGCCCCTGGGACAAGAGGGATGTGGAGATGCTGGAGTGTGTCCAGAGCAGGGCCAGGAGGATGCTCAGAGGGCTGCAGCAGCTCTGCTGTGAGCACAGACTGAAAGAGTTGAGGCTGTGCAGGCTGGAGAAGAGGAGGCTCTGAGGTGACCTGCTTGTGGCCTTCCAGGATCTGAAGGGGGTTACAAAAAAGATGGGGAAGGACTTTTTAGGCTGTGAGGGAGTGAGAGGACTGGGAGGAATGGAGCAAAGCTGGAGGTGGGGAGAGTCAGCCCGGCTGTGAGGAAGAAGTTGTTGAGCATGAGAGTGGTGAGAGGCTGGAATGGGTTGCCCAGGGAGGTGGTTGAGGCCCCATGGCTGGAGGTGTTTGAGGCCAGGCTGGCTGAGGCTGTGTGCAGCCTGCTCTAGAGTAGGATGTCCCTGGGCATGGCAGGGGGGTTGGAACTGGCTGCTCCTTGTGGTCCCTTCCAACCCTGCCTGATTCTATGATTCTAAATCCATCGACAGGAAATCTTTAAACTCATTTAACATCCCAGCTTTAAACAAAATCAGATCTGGCAGGGGTTCAGTTCTCTGAATGCAGCTCAGGTTTACTGAGCTAATCACATTTGATTTGTTTGCACTGAACTGGTACCTTTGGCTCGACTCTTTTGCGGGATAGGCGGTCACAAATGTTAAGCCTCAACACATTTACTGCCAGCTAATATTCTGCTTTGCAATACTTTCCCCCCCTCCTCAAATCTCAGAAGCCAGAATATTCATCACCAGAGAGGCAGTTTGAGGGAATGCAGTTCTTAAAATGAGCCCCTATTAAAAATTCCTTGCAGCTGGCTCACATTATTGAGCAAGGTTAGCAAGAAGCATTAAAACCAGCCAAAAAGGAATCCAGGGGTTTGACCAGGCAGAGTATCTATGAAAAGCATGTGGGTTCATTTCAAAGCAGCCTTCCTTGGAGCAAGAACTCCAAGGTTCTGCTGCCTTTTGGTTTGCAAAAACAAGAAGTTGACATTTTCTGCAGGAAGTACAGCATTTTCTGATTAGCTCTAATAGCCACTTTTGGGAGAGGCTGCAATTTATCCCAGCATTTGAAACAGTTGGAGTGTCATTAATTGCTATTCACTGGGGGATCTGAGGCACTTGGTACCTGGTAAAGATGGGAGGTAGAAATCAGACTGCAGGCCAGGATTGAACAAAACACTTCAGCATATGAAGGTTGAGCCAAATGTACATCTCTCCTGAGCCTTGTTGGCCTGAAGTGGCTCTGTACCAAGTCCAGCAGATGTGCTGGACCAAGTGCTGGGTTCAGAAAATGTGTCCATGAGTTTCAAAAGTAAGAAAATGTGCCATAGAATCAGTCAGAGTTGGAAGGATCCACAAGGATCATGAGTTCTTCACAGAGAGAGTGATTGGCATTGGAATGGGCAGTCCAGGGAGGTGGTGGAGTCACCATCCCTGGAGGTGTTGAAGCAAAGCCTGGCTGGGGCACTTAGTGCCATGGTCTGGTTGATTGGCCAGGGCTGGGTGCTAGGTTGGGCTGGATGATCTTGGAGGTCTCTTCCAACCTGGTTCATTCTATGATTCTATGATCTTGTTCCAACCTCCCTGCCATGCCCAGGGACACCCTACCCTAGATCAGCCTGGCCACAGCCTCATCCAGCCTGGCCTTAAACACCTCCAGGGATAGGGCTTCAACTGCCTCCCTGGGCAACTCATTCCAGCCTCTCACCACTCTCATGCTGAACAACTTCCTCAGGAGTGTCCATGAGTTTCAAAAAGCAAGAAAATGTGTCCATGAGTTTCACAAGCAAGAAAATGTGCCCATGAATTTCAAAAGCCAAGCATCTTCTTCATAAAGTGCTGCTAGAAAGTTGCTCCAGATTCTGGCCCATCACTCTCTGCTCACCTCATGCTCCTCCAAAACAGTCCCTCCAAATGAAATTTATCTGACATTAAAACACATCATTCTGTTACCCTGATAAACCAGATCTTGATAATGCCAGAGCTACAGCAATATGTAATTCTTGTCAAGAGAGTCACTTATTTCATTTCCCATCCTCAGAGATGTGCTCTCTGAGTCTGTTTCTGATGGAAACAAATGAAAGAGGTGATTTGTCTTGAATAATAAAACACCTGCAGCTGTTTGCAGCATTTAGAGTGATGGCTTATCATTAGCAGAAAAGCTTATATATTCCAAACAGCCTACATGCCTTGCAGGTAGGACACCAGGGTCTGTGTCATTTACCTTATTCTCCATCATTTTCCAATAACAAGAGTATCAAGGATGCAGCACATACATCACCTGCCTAGGAGTCTGGATTTACTCTAGATAGTGACCTATGAATAAGTCCCTTCTCTCCCCTAAAATGTCACCAGGAAAGATTTCCTTAGAGGTGAACCATGAAGAATCTGTAGAGCAGGACTTCCTTCTGGGTCTGGGAGGCAAAGAGCGTGACAGGAGCCTGGTTTGTGGCTGGGCAGTGATAAATGCTAAACAGCCTCAGCAAGGATCTCTCCAGACAATTGGACATGCAGGTATTTGCCAAGCTGGTGAAGCCCTGAGGGCCAGCTGGTAGCTTTGTCTTTGTCCTGATCATAGAATCATAGAATCAACCAGGTTGGAAGAGACCTCCAAGATCATCCATGCCAACCTAGCACCCAGCCCTATTCAGTCAACCAGACCATGGCACTAAGTGCCTCAGCCAGGCTTTGCTTCAACACCTCCAGGGACAGTGATTCCACCACCTCCCTGGGCAGCCCATTCCAATGCCAATCACTCTCTCTGACAACAACTTCCTCCTAACATCCAGCCTAGACCTGCCCTGGCACAACTTGACACTCTGTCTCCTTCTTCTGTTGCTGCTTGCCTGGCAGCAGAGCCCAACCCCACCTGGCTACAGCCTCCCTTCAGGTAGTTGTAGACAGCAATGAGGTCACCCCTGAGCCTCCTCTCCAGGCTAAACACCCTCAGCTCCCTCAGCCTCTCCTAACAGGGTTTGTGTTCCAGGACTTTCATCAGCTTCACTGCCCTTAGCAATCCCAATGAGGTAAGACCTGTGCAGACCTGAGCATGAGGCAGCAGTGAGTGGTGCAGGGGAGCTGAATGTGGGATCGTGGAGACTGGCAGCAGCTTTTACAGTGCAGCAGTGACTGTATAGCAGCTGTATGACTATGCAGCTAGCAACTCCATTCAAAACAGGTTAGCTCATTACAGAAAACAGGAGAGTAAATTGCACTGGAATATGTGAGGGACTTTCAAGGGGCTTTAATGCACTCTCAAATGGCACAGAGCTCTGGCACGACTAGAAAGGATGGATTTGTAGCAGCATCATTTACAGTTTAGGAAGTTCAAATAATTACACTTGAATTGCTAAAATATTCATTAAGGGAACATAAGATCCCTTTGCTTCCCAGCAGCAGCTTCAGTTTTGCAGCAGTTCCACAAACACAGCCAGGTGAATCACCTGCTTGCCACCAGCCTTCAAAGCTTTGGTGATCTATTGGGAAATAAAAACTCCATCCACTTAGTGCTTGGCTTGGTTGAGTCAGCATCATCTCCAGCTGCAAACACACCAGCTACAGCTCCAGTGCAAAGTTAATACTAGATCAATTACTGTAATTAACAGGATCAATAATAATAGGTTAATGATAATGCATTTTGCCCCTTTAGGATTCACAGAGCCCTGTGCTCAAACAGATCCACAGCTGAGCACAGCAACATTGATGTCAAGGAGATGCAAGGCACCAGGGCAAGCACAGAAAAGCTTTCTGCCCACACTTACACAAGTCTCTTCCCCATTCTGTCTGACCATCCTGGCTTTGCCTAGGTCAGACAGCAATCAGAGCACAAGAACTAACAGGGCCAATATTCCTGGCCCTCCCTGCTGTCTCATGCAGCTACAGTATGATCCCCTAAGGAGGCTCCCAGATGATCTTCTTGTGGCCTTCCAGGATCTGAAGGGAGCTATAGAAAAGCTGGGGAGGGACTTTTCAGGCTATCAGGGAGTGATAGGACTGAGGGGAACAGAGTGAAGGTGGAGGTAGGGAGGTTCAAACTGAATGTGAGGAGGAACTTCTTCACTATGAGAGTGGTGGAATGGGTTGCCCAGGGAGGTGATTGAGGCCCCATGGCTGGAGGTGTTTAAGGTCAGGCTGGCTGAGGCTGTGGGCAGCCTGCTCTAGGGTAGGGTGTCCCTGGGCATGGCAGAGGGGTTGGAACTGGCTGCTCCTTATAGTCCTTCCAACCCTGACTGATGCTATGATTCTATGACTCTAAGTACCACCAACCCAGCCCACTGATCCTTGTGGTCTCTTCCAATCCTGACTGATGCTATGGTTCTATGGTTCTAAACACCACCAACCCAACCCAGCAGCACACATCTGGAAGGAGCTGTGCCCACTGCTATTCCCAGCAGGATGGTAGCTAAGTTTGGTTGTCATCTCTGGACATCCTGCACAGCTTTTATTTCTCCTGGTCTCACTTTAAATTCATCTTGGCCACCACTGCTTTTAATTCTCTCCCACTCATGAAAGAATACTCCTAATTGCTCTGCTCCCAGTCTTTTGCCCTCCCACACCTCTGCTCCTTCCAAGAACTAATACACTCACAGACACTGCAGAGGACATCTTATAGCCCTACCAGTCCAACAGACCTATCTCCACCCATCTGGAGGCATACTGAAGCATGCTCCTCAAGCCAATTATTATTTGCTGCATGCCATATACTGTGCATCATCATCCCAGCCCACAACTGCTCTCTCCCAGAAGACCTGAGGAATGAAGGAGGACAACTGCCTACCCTCCTCTTTGACATTATGAGGCTTTGTGCTGCAGAGGAGGAGAGTAGGTTGGGACAAACACAACCAGTTTTCCCAGACAGCTCAGCAACACTGTGGAAGTGCCACCAGACATGAAGGAGCAGCAATCTGCAGAGAGCAAGACCCTGCAGAGCCTTACTGAAAGGCCAGAGGTTGCTCAGCTCCATCTGCTCTTTCAGTCATGGCACAGGAGAAAAGCTGGAAGCTGATGCTCAGTAGCCTGGCAAGGTACTGGGGCAGCCTTTCTCCTGCTTCCTCTGCCTTCTCTTCATAAGGTTGGGGGGCTCTAGAGGCACTGCTGGCCCTGTAGCCCCTGGGCACAGGACACTCTAACCTTCAGATGCAGCATCAGGATCACAGAATCAGGATCACAGAATCAGAATCACAGAATCCATCAGGGTTGGAAGGGACCACAAGGATCATCCAGATCCAAGCCACCTACACCCTCCAGTCCTACAGGGACTCCTGCAGCAGAGGCCAGCAGTGCTGCATGCTGCTGGCTCAGTACTGGATTCCTGTTGCCATTTTGGCCAAGCTACTGTGCCACTTGGTACACATCACAGTCTCTGATCTTCTGTCTGTTCCCACAGAGATGATGTGACCACTGCCTGTTTCCATCACCTTTACAGCAGCTCCCACCAATGGGCAAGGAGAAGGCAAAAGAGTGGGGGCCAGGCTCCTGGAATGAGTTGAGGGCATGTGCAGGGCCACCACTTCATAGAATCATAATCATAGAATCAACAAGGTTGGAAGAGACCTCCAAGGTCATCCAGTCCAACCTAGCACTTCTCCAGGATGACTTAGGGAAACTAATCTCCCTAATGAAGCATTTTGGGCCACATCCAAGAGTTGAGGGAATGGCTTCTCTCCCTTGCATGGTGCTTGGAAAGAGCTGAACCCACATCAAGTGACGTGAGAAGAAATCTGTTTAGAACATCACCACCAAATGACAGAGGAAACTTTCTTTTGTTCCCCTCTAGAGAAAGATGAAATCCTAAGACAGGAGCATTGGAGAAGAAGTGGCAGAGGGGAGATTCAAACTAGGTGTTAGGAAAGGGTTCTTTCCAGTGAGGGTGATGAGACACTGCCACAGGTTGCCAGTGTTCCACAACCTCCCTGGAGGGTGGTGAGACACTGGCACAGGTTGCCCAGGGAGGTTGTGGAGCACAGAATCACCCAATGTGATCAAAGATCACATTGGGTGATTCTGTGCTCCACAACCTCCCTGGAAGTGTTCAAAGCCAGGTTGGATGAAGCCTTGAGCAACCTGTTCTAGTGGGAGGTGTCCCTGCCTATGGCAGGGGTTTGGAACTGACTGATCTTTGAAGTCCCTCCCAACCTAAACCATTCTATGATTCTAAGTCACCTAATCTGTCCTCAAACCCAAACCAACCCCAAATCTATTCCCAGCAGGTGTTCATCTAAACCAGCTTCTGAAAGGCTCTGATGATGGAAGCTTGGTTTGTTGTTTGGGCTTTTTTTTTCCCTGCTTAGTTAGGTTATGCAGAACAGTTAAGGCTTTTAGGTAGCAGCATGCAAGCTGCTACAGAAAAGTTTGCAAGCCTGTGCACAGGGCTGTTATCATATTCCAATGTCATTTGGCCTTTGCTGTGGGTTTGCTGAGCTAATATGAAATTCTGATTGGATTTGTGCTGCCAGTGGAAAAGCTGGCAGTCAGTAAACATGCCAAGAGCAGACTGTGTCTGCCAGAGACCCAGGCAAAGGACTGCCACAGGGAAAGAAAAAGGAAGGAAGGAGGGAAGGAGGGAAGGAGGGAAGGAGGGAAGGAGGGAAGGAAGAAAGGAAGAAAGGAAGAAAGGAAGAAAGGAAGAAAGAAAGAAAGAAAGAAAGAAAGAAAGAAAGAAAGAAAGAAAGAAAGAAAGAAAGAAAGAAAGAAGAAGAGAGGGAGGAAAGGGAGGAAGGAAGGGAGGGAAGGAAGGGAGGGAAGGAAGGAAGGGAGGAAGGAAGGAAGGAAGGAAGGAAGGAAGGAAGGGAGGAAGAAAGAAAGAAAGAAAGAAAGGAAGAAAGGAAGAAAGGAAGAAAGGAAGAAAGAAAGAAAGAAAGAAAGAAAGAAAGAAAGAAAGAAAGAAAGAAAGAAAGAAAGAAAGAAAGAAAGAAAGAAGAGAGGGAGGAAAGGGAGGGAAGGAAGGGAGGGAAGGAAGGGAGGGAAGAAAGGGAGGGAGGGAGGGAGGGAGGGAGGAAGGAAGGAAGGAAGGAAGGAAGGAAGGAAGGAAGGAAGGAAGGAAGAAAGAAAGAAAGGAAGGATGGAAGGAAGGAAGGAAGAAAGTAAGGATGGAAGGAAGGAAGGAAGGAAGGAAGGAAGGAAGGAAGGAAGAAGGAAGGAAGGAAGGAAGGAAGGAAGGAAGGAAGGAAGGAAGGAAGGAAGGAAGGAAGAAAGAAAGAAAGAAAGAAAGAAAGAAAGAAAGAAAGAAAGAAAGAAAGAAAGAAAGAAAGAAAGAAAGAAAGAAAGAAAGAAAGAAAGAAAGAAGAAGAGAGGTGGGAAAGGGAGGAAGGAAGGGAGGGAAGGAAGGGAGGGAGGGAGGGAGGGAGGGAGGGAGGGAGGGAGGAAGGAAGGAAGGAAGGAAGAAAGGAAGGAAGGAAGGAAGGGAAGGAACAAACAAGCTTTGTTAAGCTCTCCCAGAATTGCTGTGGGAATGGCTCTGCCTTTCCTCACAGGGACTCCTGCAGTGGTTTGAAGGCAGTGGATAACTGTGATGGTTTGGGTGTAAACTGCCCCCACACACTTAAGAAAATCACCCAGACCAGACCCAGCCCAGCTGGAAGTTAAGGAATGAAGCTTTATATTTGCAGCTTAGCACAAGATAGAAGCAGAGAGTTACAGTATCTACAGCTACAGACAGAAATAGACGAGTTAAAAAGTAATACAGCAACACAGCAGCCCTCCCAGAAACCAGAGGCCCCAGAAGGGGCTCTCAACTGCCCTTCCACCTCTCTCCCACCCCTCAACCTTACCCCAGACTTTGCTTTATGTGCAGGGTGAGTTTGGAGGGTCGGCCAGGGGGATTAGGGGACAGATGGATTAGTCACACAGAGAGTAGGTCAGAGAGAGAGAAGTGCAGCCCAAAGCCAGAGATCAAGCTGTGTTATCTATCTTTGTGTTCTTCTTCTTATCCATCTCAGCAAGCCTATGAGTGCAGCAGACATCACCATTGGTTCCTTTGCACAGCCTAGCATCTAATTCTGCTCACTAAAATATCCCAGCCAGGCTCAGACTAGCACAATAACCTGTCAGCTGATGGCCACTGAAATGAGAGCAGGAAAGGGAAGCAAAGCAGAGAGGAAGAGGCTATTTCAGAAGCTTTGCTCACACCAGGAAGGGGTTTAGCTTTATGGACAGCATCACATTACCTCGGGTTTCATATACAGCTGGAGCTTTCCACAGCCAACCTGCCAGAGATTACAGTTGGGGTTTATTTCCACACAGTTCCTCATGTCTTTGGCATGCCCTTGAGAGCTGCCATTCTGCAACAGCAAGGCATGTCTCATTTTCCTCCCACGAGCCTCCACCAGCCTGGCTGTCAAGGTTAGTTACTGAACACATGCAACTTTTACAAGGCTCACTTAGCCACTTTGGCACTCCAAAGGCTTTCTTCCTCGTGCTCTAAACCTCTCTCAAGAGCTTATTCTGTGGTTTGAGATGCACAGGCACTGCTTCCTTCAAGAAGGGCTCATGGAGAGTGCCCAGAGACCCTGCTGCTCATAGAATTGTCAGGGCTGGAAGGGACCTCAAGGAACATCCAGCTCCAACCTCCCTGCCATGGGCAGGGACACCACCCACTAGATCAAGTTTGCTCAGAGCCACATCCAGCCTGGCCTTGAAAACCTCCAGGGATGAGGTTTCTGCCACCTCCCTGGGCAACCTGTTTCAGTGTCTCACCATTTCTTCCTAACATCCAAACTGAATCTACCCACTTCAAGTTTTGGTCCCTCTAGTCCTACAACTACCTGAAGGGAGGTTGTAGCTAGGTGGGGGTTGGTCTCTTCTGTTCTGTTGAACAAGGGGACACAGTCTCAAGCTGTGCCAGGGGAGGTCTAGGCTGGATGTTGGCAGGAAGTTGTTGGCAGAGAGAGTGATTGGCATTGGAATGGGCTGCCCAGGGAGGTGGTGGAGTTGCTGTCTCTGGAGGTGCTGAAGCAAAGCCTGGCTGAGGCACTTAGTGCCATGGTCTGGTTGATTGGCCAGGGCTGGGTGCTAGGTTGGCCTGGATGATCTTGGAGGTCTCTTCCAACCTGATTGATTCGATGACTCTACAATTCTCATCCCCCAGTACAGGAGTAAGCACTTTGCTGTCCAAGGAGCCCTCAGCCTCTCCTCATCAGCCATGCCCTCCAGTCCCCTCATCATCCTCACAGCCCTCCACTGGACCCTCTCCAGCAGATCCCTGTCCCTCTTCATCTGGAGAGCCCAAAACTGAAGGCAGCACTCAAGATGATTGGATAAAACAAAGATGAAACAAATCACATTTGACTTGCTTAGCTCTTACTGTGATGGTCTGTGTGAGCAGAAAAAAACCAGCTCAAGGCACTGCTCATTCATAAGAGGGTGTAGGGCAAAGCAGCTTTCTAGATCAAACCCAAGCAAATCTAATTTCAAATATAAAAATATCTTCTTGATTTAATTCTCTTGCCATTAATATTTCCACTTGGGTTTTTTTTTGGTGTTGTGGTTTGGTTGTTGTTGGTTTGGTTTTTTTTGAAGGAAGGATGCTCAGTTTCCTGAAGTGATTCTCCAGCTGCCTCTTTTAAAACCTTAATTTCTCTGAATGAAGCAGCCAACTTCAGGGCTAAATAATGATTACAACTGCCATTCATTCAGAAAAGCAATTTCATTTTGATCAGGACCTACCTCTGCAGCTTTGAATTCCAATTAAGGTTCTACAGGCCACAGTTTTCAGATGTAGTTAACTCCTGGCATAGGAGAGATCTTGCTGCCTGCAAGAGACACGTGAACTCTTAACATCATGAAAATTCATGCTAAGAGAGGTGGTACTTGAAAGACAATCCTCATTAAAATGGAGTGCATCATTCATGGCCTGGAAACAGGAAGAATGGAGACTAATGGATTAATCCACAAAAGAGTGGCACAATGATCTTTACCTTGTCCTTGATAGAGCAGCCCTCCCACAATTCTCCCTTGATTCAGGGATGCTCCAGCTGAAAAGGGTTTGCTGAAATGAAAGCAGGCCAGAATCCTAAACAGGCTTTTCTCCAGCTGCATGGTGAGGATGCAGGTTATTCTGCCCCTGTGCTCAGCACTGCTCGGACCACAGCTGGAGTGCTGTGTCCAGTTCTGAGCTCCTCAATTCAAGAGAGATGTTGAGGTGCTGGAGCATGTCCAGAGAAGGGCAGCAAGGCTGGGGAGGGGCCTGGAGCACAGCCCTGTGAGGAGAGGCTGAGGGAGCTGGGGGTGTGCAGCCTGCAGCAGAGGAGGCTCAGGGCAGACCTCATTGCTGTCTACAGCTACCTGAAGGGAGGCTGTAGCCAGGTGGGGTTGGGCTCTGCTGCCAGGCAAGCAGCAACAGAAGAAGGGGACACAGTCTCAAGCTGTGCCCAAGGCAGGTCTAGTCTGGATGTTAGGAGGAAGTTGTTGTCAGAGAGAGTGATTGGCATTGGAATGGACTGCCCAGGGAGGTGGTGGAGTTGCTGTGCCTGGAGGTGTTGAAGCCAAGCCTGGCTGAGGCACTTAGTGCCATGGTCTGGTTGATTGGCCAGGGCTGGGTGCTAGGTTGGACTGACTGAGCTTGGAGGTCTCTTCCAATCTGCTTGATTCTATGATTCAATGATTCCTATGATTCCCAGGTCGTGGTGCATTTGACTTTGCTCCACTAAATCCAAATTTTCTTCTTTTATTATATCTGGAGGTAAAAAAAAAAAACAAACTCAACAACCTGCATCTGAAAAAAATGCATTTCCAACGTTTACACCAGAAGCATTTTAATGAAAACACCCCAGAAAGAAAAACAAAGCAAACCTGTGCCGGGGAGAAGCCACAGCTTGCCTTAACATCAAGCCTCTGAGATCAGGTGGAATCAAACCTCATTTTTTTCACCTGGAGTGATTTCCTTCCTTTCTTTTCTTTCTTCCTTTCTTTTAAAGAAATCATTTCAAATGGTGGCATTTATCATCATGTACATTTCTGAAAGGAGAGTACCTTGGCTGGTTGGCTGTATTTTAAAGCTCCTGTCATAAAGGCAAGAATTAGCCATTTGCATGTGAAAAGTTCTGCCGAGGAATGCTCTTAACTCATGCCAGAGGTTCTGCCAGCTTCAGCAGAGTGACCTGTGAATAGAGGGCTTGACACTCTACACATTTCTTTTCTCCCATCTCACTGATCATCTGTCTTAAATAAATCATAGAATCACAGAATCTGCCAGGTTGGAAAAGACCTCCAAGATCATCCAGGCCAACCTAGCACCCAGCCCTATCCAGTCAACCAGACCATGGCATTAAGTGCCCCAGCCAGGCTTGGCTTCAACACCTCCAGGGGCAGAGGCTCCACCACCTCCCTGGGCAGCCCATTCCAATGCCAATCACTCTCTCTGACAACAACTTCCTCCTAACATCCAGCTGAGACCTCCCCTGCCACAACTTGAGGCTGTGTGTCCTTCTTCTGTGGCTGGTTGCCTGGCAGAAGAGCCCAACCCCACCTGGCTACAGCCTCCCTTCAGGTACTTGCAGACAGCAATGAGCTCTGCCCTGAGCCTCCTCTTCTGCAGGCTGCACACCCCCAGCTCCCTCAGCCTCTCCTCACAGGGCTCTGCTCCAGGCCCCTCCCCAGCTTTGTTGCCCTTCTCTGGACACCTTCCAGCACCTCAACATCTCTCTTGAATTGAGGAGCCCAGAACTGGACACAAGACTTGAAGCATTTTTCCCCTTACCTCCCATCTCTCTGATCACCATAGATGCTAACCACATTTAGGTGTCAGTTCTACCAAGACCACAAAAGTGATTCAATAACCCAGCATTTCAGTCCAGTGATCTCTATTTCATCACCCATGACCTTGGAAGAAAAAGTCAATATCTGTGCTGCCCTAAGACTTGTATTTCATCCATATTTCTGCTTTGCAGCCAGAACACAGAATTAGAGGACCATAAGGGACCTGGAGAGGTCATACAGATACAGCAGTGAAGCATGAATCACAATTATGTCATCTGTGATCTAATGGTAACTACTTCCCAGGGAAAGAGCCTCTACAGCTTCTCTTAGGCAGGACATCCCTTGGTAACTCTTCCTACAAAGGATACTTCTTCTAATGCTTCACTTGAAGATTTCCTAGGGGGACACAACCAGAAATAGAACAGGGGGACACAGTCTCAATTTGTGGCAGGGGAGGTCTAGGCTGGATGTTAGGAGGAAGTTGTTGTCAGAGAGAGTGATTAGCATTGGAATGGGCTGCCCAGGGAGGTGATGGAGTTGCTGTCTCAGCCATTCCTCACCCAGCCTGGAGTTGTTCTTGGGATTGCACCAACTCAGGTGCAAGGGCTTACACTTGACCTTGTTGAATGACGTGAGGTTGTCCTGGACACAGCTCTGCAGCCTGTCCAGGTCCTTCTCTTCTCCAGGTTGCATAGCTCAAACTCTGTCAGCCTGTCCTCATAGCAGAGCTGGTGCAGCCCTCCCAGCATCTTGGTGGCCTCCTCTGGACTGGCTCCAGCACTTCCATGTCCTGCTTGTGCTGGGGGCTCCAGAACTGCACCCAGGACTGCAGGTGGGGTGTGAGGAGAGCAGAGCCAAGGGGCAGAATCCCCTCCCTTGCCCTGCTGCCCACACTGCTCTTGCTGCAGCCCCGCACAGGGTTGTGTCTGGGCTGCACTCACACTGCAGGCTCCTGTTGAACTCTTCATCAGCCCAGACCTCCAGGGTTTTTTCCTTAGGGCTGCTCTCAGCCCTTCCCCACCCAGCCTGCAGTTGTCTTTGGGATTGCACCAACTCAGGTGCAGGAGCTTACACTTGGCCTTGTTGAATGCCATGATGTTGTCCTGGGCACAGCTCTGCAGCCTGTCCAAGTCCCTCTGGATGTCAACCTTTTCATCACTGCTGCTATTATCACAAACTAATGCAATGCTTAGATTTAAAGAGGTAATTGCCACTCCTTGGCATAAAGTCGAAAGGAATTTTGAACTTCCATCCAAACTACTCTAGAAGATTTTGTCAGAGGTGTTCAGGAAAAGATGTTCTTGCCAGAGAGAGTGATTGGCATTGGAATGGGCTGCCCAGGGAGGTGGTGGAGTCAGTCGTTGGACTGGATGACTCTTGTAGCCTGTCCTCATAGGAGAGGTGCTCCACATCAAGTTCAGCTCTCAGCATTGCTGGGGGACAGTCAGTAAGTCACCATCTTGAGGTGTTGAAGCAAACATCTGGAGGTGTTGAAGCAAAGCCTGGCTGAGGCACTTAGTGCCGTGGTCTGGTTGATTGGCCAGAGCTGGGTGCTAGGTTGGCCTGGCTGATCTTGGAGGTCTCTTCCAACCTGGTTGATTGTATGATTCTATGATTCTATGATTGCACTGCTCAGACTTTTCTATGTAGATGCTAATCAAGATGTTACCATGTGAAGCTGTTAAAAATACATCATCACTCAAAGGCAAAATCTGGATTTAAAAGAAATATTCTGCACAGCATCCTACATTTATTTTTGGAGGGAGAGATTTTTAATGAAAGACACTTCTGTGTGCAGCACAAGACAAAGAGTCACAGTCCAGAAAGGGGATTTTATAGTTCAGAAGTGTTCCACATGGCTGCCTGCTCAATGCATGCAATTCATTACTAACTCCCAACCTCGCTTGCTCATTGTCACGTCCCACGTGTGGGCTGGATTTGATTTGAAATGCTGTTTAAAACATCACTAGCAGCAGTTAAATATGAATCTACTGAAAATTGAGTTACACAAAGTCCAATTAATAGTCCACATGTCAGTGAAATCTGAAGGCCTAACAGCCTTCCAACACCTGTCAGGCAAACAACAGCAGGTCACAGCTACAAAGGTTGATGGAATACCAGCATAAAGCAAAGCCTGTGTGAAAGCTCTCTCCCCATTGAGCTATTTGTTTAGTTTTGCCTGTGTCTGTTCACCTGTGGAACTCACTGTAGGCAAAAATGCCTAGAATCATAGAAACATAGAATCAACCAGGTTGGAAGAGACCTCCAACATCATCCAGGCCAACCTAGCACCCAGCCCTGGCCAAGCAACCAGACCATGGCACTAAGTGCCCCAGCCAGGCTTGGCTTCAACACCTCCAGGGGCAGAGGCTCCACCACCTCCCTGGGCAGCCCATTCCAATACCAATCACTCTCTCTGACAACAACTTCCTCCTAACATTCAGCCTAGACCTGCCCTGGCACAACTGCAGACTGTGTCCCCTTCTTCTCTTGCTGCTTGCCTGGCAGCAGAGCCCAACCCCACCTGGCTACAGCCTCCCTGCAGGCAGTTGTAGACAGCAATGAGCTCTGCTCTGAGCCTCCTCTGCTGCAGGCTGCACACCCCCAGCTCCCTCAGCCTCTCCTCACAGGGCTCTGCTCCGGGCCCCTCCCGAGCTTCCTTGCCCTTCTCTGGACACCTTCCAGCACCTCAACATCTCTCTTGAATTGAGGAGCCCAGAACTGTACACAGCACTCAAGGGGTGGCCTGAGCAGTGCTGAGCACAGGGGCACAAGAACCTCCCTTGTCCTGCTGCCCACACTGCTCCTGAGCCGGCCCAGGATGCCATTGGCTCTCTTAGCCACCTGGGCACACTGCTGCCTCATCTTCAGCTACTCTCTACCAGCACCCCCAGGTTCCTCTCTGCCTGGCTGCTCTCAGCCACTCTGGCCCCAGCCTGTTGCATTGCTTGTGGTTGTTGTGGCCAAAGTGTAGAACCCTGCACTTGGCCTTGTTCAATCTCATCCCATTGGCCTCTGCCCACCCATCCAGCCTGGCCAGCTCCCTCTGCAGGTCTCTGCTACCTCCAACAGCTCCACACCTGCTCCTAGCTTGGTTATAATTTATTCCATGTGTGATAAAAAGGAGGATAAGATGCTGCACCAGGAGCTCTTTACCCTGGCTCCATCACTGAAGCGTTAAGATGAAGTCCATTTAGATTCAAGATCTCTCCTACTTTTGGGCACATCTGGAAAGACAGGATTCACCTGAAAAAACCTCTAGGTATTTCCATCTATTGAAACAAAGCTGCAACATCATGTTTCTGTAACATCTGAAGAGCAGGAGACAGCCTTGTCTTCAGAGCCACAGAAAGTCAGGTTGACAACCAGCTGGAGCTTCTCAGTGTTTGGAACAATCTCATGGAAACAAGGGAAATTTAGAGCCTGGAATTGCTTTTAGTTGTTATTTTCTAACTAGAGCATGAAATAAAAACAAAACCAGAACAACACAAAAGAGAAGAATCCATTTGGAAAGAGGTCACACTATCACTTTTGGATGAAAATCCTTCCCTGCTAAAAACTGACTCTGTTATTTCAAACTCATGGTCAATGAAAGAGCTCCAATACCCTTTTTATTGTAGGTTCTCTGCTCAGTTTTTGCATTCAGAAAGATTGTATTAGTCTACTGAGGGTCATAGGCTCACAGGATGTCAGGAGTGATAGGGACCCAAACTGATCATTGAGTTCAACCCCCCCCCTTGCCAGAGCAGGACCATACAATCTAGCTCAGGTCACACAGGAACACATCCAGACAGGCCTGGAAAGGCTCCACAGAAGGAGACTCCACAACCTCTCTGGGCAGCCTGTGCCAGGGCTCTGGGACCCTTCCAGGCAAGAAGTTCCCCCTTGTGTTGAGCTGGAACCTCCTGTGCTGCAGCTTCCACCCATTGCTCCTTGTCCTATCTTAGGGAGCAGTGAGCAGAGCCTGTCCCCCCCCTCCTGACCCCCAGCCCTCAGATACTTATAAACATTGATTAAATTCCCTCTCAGTCTTCTCTTCTCCAGACTAAGCACCCCCAGGTCCCTCAGCCTCTCCTCATCAGGCAGCCCTCCAGACCCCCTCATCATCCTCATTGCCCTCCACTGGACCCTTTCCAGCAGATCCCTGTCCCTCTTCAAGTGGGGAGCCCAAAACTGAAGGCAATATTCATGATGAAGTCTCACCAGGACAGGGCAGAGGAGGAGGAGAACCTCCCTTGATCTGCTGGACACACTCTTCCTAATGCCCCCCAGGATCCCATTGGCCCTCTTGGCCACAAGGGCACATTGCTGTGCCATGGATGTTCTCCACCAGCACCCCCAGGTCTCTCTCCACAGGGCTACTCTCCAGCAGTCACCTCCCAGCCTGTCCTGCTGCAGTTTATTGTTCTTCCCCTGGTGCAGGACTCTGCACTTGCCCTTGTTGAACCTCATCTTACTGTAGGTTTTTTTCCTCCAAAAGTTCTGTTAAGGGGGTAAGCTGACATCTGAATCAGGAAGGGTTTGAGATACAGACAAATGAGAGCCTTTTTACAGCTCCTGTGTACCCCAACAGACAAAAACCAAGCGAAAATAGCACATATCACTCATGCCCTGCAGTCTGAAGTTGAAGTCTTCAGCTTCAGCTTTCACAGCACTCCCAGCCAGGTGTGTGCAAGCAGCACCCTTTGATTTTGGCAAGGCTCAGCCTGGCACTTTGGGGTTTAGGTGTACAAGCAGCACCCTCTGATTTTGGCAAGGCTCAGCCCTAGCCAGTCATCTAGACCATGGCACTAAGTGCCCCAGCCAGGCTTCTCTTCAACACCTCCAGGCACAGCGACTCCACCACTTCCCTGGGCAGCCCATCCCAGTGCCAATCACTCTCTCTGCCAACAACTCCCTCCTAACATCCAGCCTAGACCTCCCCTGGCACAACTCAAGGCTATGTCCCTCGCTCTGTCGCTGGTTGCCTGGCAGAAGAGCCCAGCCACAATGAGTGCTAGAACTCTACGACAGCAGAGTTGAGCAGGCTCTTTATAACTACCCACTTACAAATCTGCAAACTGCAGCACCTCCTGAAATCCTTTACCCAATACAGCACTGAACTGACAAATTACAGCAGCCCAGAGTGGTTTCAAGGTGGATCCACGTTTGCCACACGTGGAAATGTCTCAAATAGAATCCGATGTTTGCTAATATGGTACCATCTGAGTTAATAAGATCCAATTATGCCTGATCATACTACATTAGCAAATGTCACATCAAATTAGTCATTTTCAGAATTAGAATGAAGCACAGAAAGCAACCAAAAATAACTTTTCTAACACAAGTAAGCGGTGCTGAATCTGAAAAGTGAGCTAAATACCAAGCCCCTGGAGAATGCTGTTTAAATTCAAGGTTAGCTGAATTTTCTTCTCAGTCTCATCTCAAAGAGCTCTCCTACATGATTTAAATCATGGCTTCAGCCACAGGAGGCTCTTGTCCAAAGGCCACTAAGAGGAGATGGAGAAGTCACAAGCTAGAAGATGGCCAAACCTCCACTGCAAGGTTGTTGGTTAAAAGTATCCATCCTTCTGCCTGGCTGTGCTCACTGCAGTGGCTCCAAGTGGGAAAACTGATGAAAAGCCACTGAAGTTCTGGAAGAGAAAGCACTGGCAACAGGGCTGGTGAAAGGCCTGGAGCACAAACCCTATGAGGAGAGGCTGAGAGAGCTGAGGTTGGTTAGCCTGGAGAAGAGGAGGCTCAGAGCAGAGCTCATTGCTGTCTACAACTACCTGAAGAGAGGCTGTAGCCAGCTGGGGTTGGGCTCTTGGGCCAGGCAAGCAGCAACAGAAGAAGGGGACACAGTCTCAAGTTGTGGCAGGGGAGGTCTAGGCTGGATGTTAGGAGGAAGTTGTTGTCAGAGAGAGTGATTGGCATTGGAATGGGCTGCCCAGGGAGGTGGTGGAGTCACCATCCCTGGAGGTGTTGAAGCCAAGCCTGGATGGGGTACTTAGTGCCATGGTCTGGTTGATTGGCCAGGGCTGGGTGCTAGGTTGGCCTGGATGATCTTGGAGGTCTCTTCCTACCTGGTTGATTCTATGAAGTGATTTAAACAGTCATTATACTTTCTTTTTCCAGGGTATTATCTGAACTGTTCATAGAATGATGAGGAAGAGCCTGAGGGAGCTGGGGCTGTGCTGCTTGGAGAAGAGGAGACTGAGAGGTGACCTCAGCAATGGTTATAAAGATGTGCAGGGTGAGTGGCAGGAGGCTGGAGCCAGGCTCTGCTGGGGGATGCCCAGTGACAGCACAGGGGCAATGGGTGGAGGCTGAGGCAGAGGAAGATTCATTTAAACATGAGGAGGATTTTTTTCCCTGCAGATGGTGCCAGAACCCTGGAATAGGCTTCCCACGGGAGGTTGTGGAGTCTCCCTCTCTGGAGATATCCAAAACCCACCCAGATGCATTCTTGTATGATCTGGTATAGGAGATCCTGCTCAGGCAGGGGGTTTGGACTGGATGAGCTTTTGAGGTCTCTTCCAGCCCCTGACAATCTGTGACTCTGTGACTGATCAGCATTGTCCTGTTGACCTCTGCTTTTAGGACCCAAAGGCCACTCTTATTCCCTCCTCGTTCACTGCAGTTGAAGCAGTCACTCAGGAGCTCAAGAGCTTGGATGTGGCAGTGTTTGCATTTCCCAGGTAAGCCATCTGCACCTAGCCAACACCACCTAAAAGCGGGTAAGAAGCAGGAGCAAACCCCTGCAGGCAGCTTTCTGTGTAATGCCAGCACACAGCCAGAGGTTTGACTCCATGCACAAGTTGCAGCTAATTAAGCCCAGCTCAGCGCCGCCGCCGCAGCGAGCAGCATGGCAGAGCTGGCAGCACGCAACAGCACTTGGCAGAGGAGGCAACGTGTGCTCCTAATGCAGGACAAACAGCATTTTAATCAAAGCCAGGTTTCTACAAGTCACAAGCCTCCAGCTCTTGGCTTTGGCTTCAATCTGGGGTCAGTTTTCTGTTACACCCAACCCCATCTTTTACGACATTAACACAGCTATGGTTCTACACACACAGAGCCCTGGAGAAAAGCAGCAAAGGCAAACAGCAACAGCAACTAAAGGAACTTTTCCTACATTAATTCATGGCCACGATGGGCAGCACCATACAGACATCTGTCAGGCACAGAATGATGGAATATAAGTTGGATTTGGAGCGTGTCAGGACAACAGCTGTGACAGATCACTCCTTTCTTTTTTCCTCCCCCAAGAAAAGGAGATTTTAAAGTTGAAAAGAGTCCTGGGTCCAGTTCTGGGCTCCTCCATTCAAGAGAGATGTTGAGGTGCTGGAAGATGTCCAGAGAAGGGCAGCAAGGCTGGGGAGGGGCCTGGAGCAGAGTCCTGTGAGGAGAGGCTGAGGGAGCTGGGGGTGTGCAGCCTGCAGCAGAGGAGGCTCAGGGCAGAGCTCATTGCTGTCTGCAGCTACCTGAAGGGAGGCTGTAGCCAGGTGGGGTTGGGCTCTGCTGCCAGGCAGACA
The DNA here is from genome assembly GCF_015220805.1 of Pogoniulus pusillus. NCBI lineage: Eukaryota > Metazoa > Chordata > Aves > Piciformes > Lybiidae > Pogoniulus > Pogoniulus pusillus. Next base: position 28,951,374 of record NC_087276.1, on the reverse strand, counting down.
GGGACAGAAGAAGGGGACACAGTCTCAAGTTGTGCCAGGGCAGGTCTAGGCTGGATGCTAGGAGGAAGTTGTTGTCAGAGAGAGTGATTGGCATTGGAATGGGCTGCCCAGGGAGGTGGTGGAGTCTGTGTGGCTGGAGATGTTGAAGCAAAGCCTGGATGAGGCACTTAGTGCCATGGTCTGGTTGACTGGCTAGGGCTGGGTGCTAGGTTGGCTTGAAAGATCTTGGAGGTCTGTTCCAATCTGTTTGATTCTATGAAAATTGGCTTGGAATGAGTGGCAAATTAAACTGGATGCTTTCTGAATTAATTATTTATTTACTTGCTTTTAAGCAGGGTGAAAAGACAGCAGAAAAAGTTTTGCCTTTCAGTATCTTGACTGGAATTTGCAAAGCTAAAAAAAGGGATTTAATTGGCCTGTGTTTATTAGCCCTGAGTGAGATCTGAGCAAACCAGTCCTTGAATGTGCTTTGATAATTGCAGTTTAAGATTTTGGAGTACAGAGAAGATTCCTCCCTTTGTTTGAAATTGTGAGTCATGTTTATGGGCAAGAAAATTAAAACAAGTCCTTGCTCATCACAAGAGAGTTATGATCATAGGAGCAGAGAATGGTTTAGGTTGGAAGGGATCTCAAGGATCAGCCAGTTCCAACCCCTTGCCATAGGCAGGGACAGCTCCCATTAGAACAGGTCACTGAAGGCCTAATCCAACCTGGTCCTGGACACCTCCAGGGAGGTCGTGGAGCACAGAATCACCCAATGTGATCTTTGATCTTTGATCACATTGGGTGATTCTGTGCTCCACCACCTCCCTGGGCAACCTGTGCCAGTGTCTCACCACCCTCACTGCAAAGAACTTCTTCCTCACATCCACTTTCAATCTCCCCTCTGCCAGTTTAAACCCATTACCCCTTGTTCTGTCATTACAAGACCTTGTCAATAGTCCCTCCCAAGCCTTCCTGTAGGTCCCCTTCAGATACTGCAAGGCCACTACAAGGTCTCCTTGAAGTCTCCAGGCTGCAGAGTCCCACCTCTTGTAGCCTGATCTCATAGCAGAGCTGCTGCAGCCCTCTGAGCATCTTGGTGGCCTCCTCTGGAGTGATTCCAGTGTTTCCATGTCCTGCTTGTGCTGGGGGCTCCAGAACTGCACACAGGACTCCAAATGGGATCTGAGGAGAGCAGAGCCAAGGGGCAGAATCCCCTCCCTTGCCCTGCTGCCCACACTGCTCTTGCTGCAGCCCAGCACAGGGTTGCTGTCTGGGCTGCACTCACACTGCAGGCTCATGTTGAGCTTTGCATCACCCCACACCCCCAGGTCCTGTTCCTCAGGGCTGCTCTCAGCCATTCCCCACCCAGCCTGGAGCTGTGCTTGGGATTGTGCCAAGATACATGTGAAAAGAGGCACATGTAAAACCCTTTTGCTTTTGATGCTTTCAGGGTTTCCTACTCTGAGAGCAGGGGAAGGAGTCCTCCCCTCTTTGTTCATCCCCCTTGGCTCTGAGAGGTGCCTGCATCAAGACAGACCTCTAGGAATAGAGCAGCAGTTAGAAACCAGCAGGATTTCCTCAACAAAGGTTTCAGTAAATGGAAGAGCTTTCTTCCTTTGCAAGGCCAGCCAAAGCTCTGCAGTGCTCTGTGTGTCCTGGCCAGCCCAAGCAGACATTATGAGATCCCAATTTTATTACCTTCAGCACTATTGAACAATCGATTCCAGCCTCATCTACTGCCCTTGAATTAAGGGCTGGAACAGTGGTTTTATCTTTGCTTCTTAATGAGCAGCCCTTGGTGACCTTCACAAAGCCAGGTTGGCTGAGTGTGTTATTCTTTGTCTAAGCACACCACACAACCCAACAGGACAGAAAGCTGGTTCTGCTGCTTCACTTGTATCACAGGACCCCAGGCAGCACCCCACTGCTCACTCTGCCATAGCCTGCTCATTTAAAACCCCTACAGCCACTAAAGCATCTTCCCATTCCTGCATTCAATGAAATGAAGACCTATGTTTAAGGCAGTGGCAGGCAATGGTGGTCTAGGACTTAAAAGGCCATCCCAAATCTAATCATCCTTCTATTTGCTTGCCAAGGCTAACTCACAGCTGCCCTGTGTCTACAGCAGACGCAAGGTTCAGCCCACTCCCTGAGCATCCACTCCAGGGTGGGGTGAAATACATACAGCATATAGAATCAACCAGGTTGGAAGAGATCCCCAAGCTCATCCAGGCCAACCTAGCACCCAGCCCTGGCCAACCAACCAGACCATGGCACTAAGTGCCCCAGCCAGTTTTTTTTGAACACCTGTAGCCTGTTTTGCACAGAGACAACAGTTCTCCCTATTTTCCTCTTATGCTGTGTGCATGGATTATTAATGAGCCTCATACACTTAACTGCTCCTTCCAAGAGGCAAAACTCCCAAGATTACTCATCCTTCATCCATACTGGTCAAAGACAGCATCCAGACAGAGGAGTTAAGATAAAACCCTTCTCCAAGCCTCATTTTAAGTGGAAGGGAATCCCTTAATTCAGGGCAGCTGTCCCTGCTTTGACACCTCATGTACTTGGGGAATGCAGCTGTGGTCTCCCTTCTGCTAAAGATAAGTGCTTAACCCCTTCCTTGCTAATCCCAAGTGAAGGCTTACAGACACCAGAGCAAACAGAATGTGAATCATGAGTAGGTGGTCCTGCTCTGGCAGGGGGGGCTGGAGCAGATGATCTTTCCAGGTCCCTTCCAGCCCCTGACATTCTATGATTCCATGGCCTTTCCATGAAACCCTGTGCATGTTGTTCCTATCAGCTTCACAGAGGCAGTTCCCAACCTCAAACAACTGCCCAGAGTCACCACACCAGATGCCATTCTGCTTTCCCCATTTCGTTTAGAATTTCTCCTCTTCAGGCATTTCCTCACCTGTAATGAAGCATAGACTCCAGAGTGATGCTGGGTTCAGTAGAGCTGCAGCACATGGAGGAGAGGTGACTGATGGTGGGTTTGCATTAGAGTGGTGCTTCAAACTAGAGCCAATGGCATCCTGGGCTGGCTCAGGAGCAGTGTGGGCAGCAGGACAAGGGAGGTTCTTCTGCCCCTGTGCTCAGCACTGCTCAGGCCACACCTTGAGTGCTGTGTCCAGTTCTGGGCTCCTCAATTCAAGAGAGATGTTGAGGTGCTGGAAGGTGTCCAGAGAAGGGCAACAAAGCTGGTGAGGGGCCTGGAGCAGAGCCCTGTGAGGAGAGGCTGAGGGAGCTGGGAGTGTGCAGCCTGCAGAAGAGGAGGCTCAGGGCAGAGCTCATTGCTGTCTACAACTACCTGAAGGGAGGCTGTAGCCAGGTGGGGTTGGGATCTGCTGCCAGGCAAGCAGCAACAAGGGGACACAGTCTGGACTTGTGCCAGGGGAGGTCTAGGCTGGGTGTTAGGAGGAAGTTGTTGGCAGAGAGAGTGATTGGCATTGGAATGGGCTGCCCAGGGAGGTGGTGGAGTTGCTGTGCCTGGAGGTGTTGAAGCCAAGCCTGGCTGAGGCACCTAGTGCCATGGTCTGGTTGATTGGCCAGGGCTGGGTGCTAGGTTGGCCTGGATGATCTTGGAGGTCTCTTCCAACCTGGTTGATTCTGTGATTCTAAGTTGTGTTGGAACTGGATGATCCTTGAAGTCCATTCCAACCTAAACCATTCTATGATTCTATACCTCAAGTGTCACTGCAGGTCGACTCTACATACAGGTGTAAGAGATGGATGATGCCTTCATGGTTTTCAACAGCTGGGACTTGTGTGGGCTTAAATACTGTGGGCAGGTGTGTGTCAATACTAGGGGCTTCCTGCTACATAGGAATGATTAGTTTAATTAATGTCTGGGTCATTATGGGGATCAATCCTGGGTTTGTGGCCTATTAAAGCCACTTTGGTTTGTGTCAAAGCACTCAGTCATTATTAGCTCAGGATCAATAAGCCACATCACACAGCTGTAACCAACAGATGAAAAAGAATTTTGAAGGAAAAGAAAGAAAAGGATGGATTTTGATCTTGCTTGGATCAATAACTTCCCAGAAATTGGTGGAATTCCCTGATGGAAAATCAATGTGAGCAAGTTCAAAATTGAGCTGTTTTGCTTTGTCAAGAGGGAAAACAAAAATTGAGGGCTTGGGCTGTGGTTTTGAAGAGTGATATTTATGGATTACATTTTATTTGCAGTCTCTTTCTCTCCAGAAACTTTCTTCCCATTTATAACCTTGAAATATTCTTGTTCAAGGAAGGGAATTGAGGGATTTTGCACAGCTGACTGAAAGCAACCTTTGATAATAAGTTAGGTTAATCATAGAATGGTTTAGGTTGGAAGGGACCTCAAGGATCATCCAGTTCCAACCTCTTGCCATGGGCAAGGATGTCTCCCACTAAAACAAGTCACTTAAGGTCTCATCCAACCTGGCCTTGAGCACCTCCAGGGAGGTTGTGGAGCACAGAAGCACCCAATGTGATCTTTGATCACATTGGGTGCTTCTGTGCTCCACAACCTCCCTGGGCAACCTGTGCCAGTGTCTCACCACCCTCACTGCAAAGAACCCTTTCCTAACATCTACTTTGAATCTCCCCTCTGCCACTTCAAACCCATTCCTCCTCATCCTATCATTACCAGACATTGTCAATAGTCTCTCCCCAGCCTTCCTGTAGCCACCTCCAGGTACTGGAAGGTCACTTCAAGGTCTTCTCAAAGCCTTCTCTTCTCTAGGCTGAAGACCCCAAACTCTCTCAGCCTGTCCTCAGAGCAGAGCTGCTGCAGCCCTCTGAGCATCTTGGTGGCCTCCTCTGGACTGGCTCAAACACTTCCATGTCCTTCTTGTTTTGGAGGCTCCAGAACTGCACCCAGGACTCCAAGTGGGGTCTGAGGAGAGCATCATTGACAAAAACATTTATCCTTTACCTTCACCTAAGTCAGAGTAACTGCTGCTGTGTTTTGAAACAGACACACCACTGGAGATGCCTGACATTTAGTCCTTGTGGTTTTAGCATTCACCTGCTAGCCAGATGTGTTTGGCACACTGGCTGAGTGCTGCTTCCCTCATGTGTAGACCCACAAGGCAGTTTAGGTGTGATCTGTGCTCTCTAGCAGAGCAAAACTCATGTGTAGTCTGCCCCAGATGTCACCCATGGAGATCTGGATACCTTCAAATCAGCAGCCTCACTGCCCCTGCATCATGGTGTTGTGCTGACAGTTGGACTGGATGACCTTAGAGGTTGTTTCCAACCTTAATGATTCTATGAGTCCACGATTCTGTGCATGTGCCATCATTGTGGGTGTGCTTTTGGGTGCTGTTAGTACCAGACTATCCCCCCCTGGGCTATAACATTCCATGGTGAGCATGGCAAAGCTGGTAGCAGCCTTTAGAGAGAGAGAATAGATAGACCAGATCCATACAGTAAATGTTTCCACATTGTACACTGAAATATGTAATAGATAAGCCAAGAGGGGTTTTGCTGGCGACCCTTTGAAAATGTTCCAAGGTGTATTTAGGTTGCTAATTAGAGAATCATAGAATAGAATCACAGAATCAATCAGGGTTGGAAGGGACCACAAGGACCAGACAGTTCCAACCCCCCTGCCATGCCCAGGGACACCCTACCCTAGAGCAGGCTGCACACAGCCTCAGCCAGCCTGGCCTCAAACACCTCCAGCCATGGGGCCTCAACCACCTCCCTGGGCAACCCATTCCAGGCTCTCACCACTCTCATGCTCAACAACTTCCTGCTCACAGCCAGGCTGACTCTCCCCACCTCCAGCTTTGCTCCATTCCCCCCAGTCTTCTCACTCCCTGACAGCCTAAAAAGTCCTTCCCCAGCTTTTTTGTAGCTCCCTTCAGATCCTGGCAGGCTACAAGAAGGTCACCTGGGAGCCTCCTAAACAGCCCCAACTCCTTCAGCCTGTCCTCATAGGAGAGCTGCTCCAGCCCTCTGATCAAGCCAGTGGCAAGTGCTGAAGTTCATTCTGGACAGGAGTGCAGGTGGTGTGTAAAAGCACAGGGAGCAGCAGAGCACACACACTGCTGCGTTCAGTTGGCACCATCAGTAAAGCCAGCAGCAGGCTGCACAATCCTGGTGGCACACATTAACTCTCAGGCTATGCACAAGCAAAGGAAGATCCCCTTATGCCTGCAGGTTAATGAGTTAGAGAAAGCTCTTCTTTCAGGCCCAAGCAGGAGAGGGGATTAGTGAAACTGGTCCCAGCGCTGGAGTTTGAACTCGTGTTTGACCACTCACCCAAGGAGGTGTGAGTCAGTCGTGTGCTCTCATCTTTGGGAGTGCAGTAAACCCCACCAGTCCATCAAAGCAGTGGAGCACACCTCAGTGGGGCTAGCTACCTGCCTCCACTTAGCACTTCAGAGGAAGCTTGTGGTGGAAGAGTAAGCTGGTGTGGTGGGAGAGTAAGCTGGTGTGAATCATAGAATCAACCAGGTTGGAAGAGACCTCCAAGATCATCCAGGCCAGCCTATCCCCCAGCCTTATCCAGTCAACCAGACCATGGCACTAAGTGCCTCATCCAATCTTCTCTTGAAGACCTCCAGGGATGGTGCCTCCACCACCTCCCTGGGCAGCTGGTGTGGTGGGAGAGTAAGCTGGTGTGCTGACTGCAGGCTCTGAGAGCTCAGTGGATAGCTGACTCCACTCTATCTGCACAGCAAGCCACAGGCTGCCACCCTCAAAAGGTGTGTGCAGAGGCTACTGCAGGGTTACCCTCAGCATGGACCCGTGGGCACTCAATTATTTCACAGTAATTGCCTGGTTCTAGCTGCCCTAGCATTTTCTGCACGTAACAGAGTCTGCTTCTTAACTGAGGTGTTGTTATTTACTGGGAAGGAGCAGTTCTTAGGGGTACTCAAAGAGCTGCAACTGCAACACCTCGTTTTCACTGCAGTCACTCGTTCAGCTCCTTGCTCTGTGGGACTGCTACAGTTTCAGTAGTTTGTACTCACTGGTAGCTGGTCATGATGCTCCCCTGAGCATCTCTGAGTAGCCTCACCAAAGTGGTCATCTCCTTTGGCTACCAGCTCCCCCTTTTCTTGCAATGTAAGCCCAGAGGATGGACACACTCAGAATAGCCACTCCACTAGGAGGGGGCTTGAGCTGTAAACTATTACATCTGTGCCTGGAGCAGTTCATTTTAGAGTTGTGACATCTGGCAAGCCCCTGGAAAGCCCAAGTGCTCAATAACAGCACAAGCCACAGGCTCAGCAAGGGGACTGACAGTGTGACTCTCTGAATCCACCTCCACAGGATAAATCCTTGCAAAGAAAGAGAAATGTGAGAGCTTGGAAGAAATGCAGATAGAAACTTCACACCCATTCTGCCCACCTGGCTGAGTATCTGCTCCTGTCCCTGTTTCAACTCTTCTCCACTTAATGGGTGCCTTTTAATTAATGTTGACTTGCAGAATGTGGCATAGGTCACAATTAAGAGCACAGACTTGTTTCAAAATTACCTGAAAAAGTTGCTGGAGCATCATTAGAAACCTCCAAGGGCTTCAGGAAATTCACAGGATCAGAGGCTCACAGGATGCAAGGGGTTGGAAGGGACTCAAAGACATCATCAAGTTCAACCCCCCTGCCAGAGCAGGACCATAAAATGTAGCTCAGGTCACACATGAAAACATCCAGACAGGCCTTGAAAGGCTCCACAGAAGGAGACTCCACAACCTCTCTGGGCAGCCTGTGCCAGGGCTCTGGGACCCTTACAGGAAAGAAGTTCCCCTTTGTGTTGAGCTGGAACCTCCTGTGCTGCAGCTTCCATTCATTGCTCCTTGTCCTATCCCAGGGAGCAGTGAGCAGAACCTGTCCCTCCCCTCCTGAACCCCATCCCTCAGATACTTATAAACATTGATTAAATCCCCTCTCAGTCTTCTCTTCTCCAGCCTAAACAGCCCCAGGTCCCTCAGCCTCTCCTCATCAGGCAGTGCTCATCCTCATAGCTTTCTGCTGGATCCTCTCCAGCAGATCCCTGTCCCTCTTCAACTGGGGAGCCCAAAACTGAAGGCAGTACTCAAGATGAGGTTTCACCAGGGCAGAGTAGAGGGGAAGGACTGAATCTGCAACACCATTTATAGACTGTTTTGCTACAGCCACCCAAAGGATTATGGGGACAGCAAGATGTGATGACAACTTCTGTGCTGTGAGATGCTTTATCCCTCCCTGTCACCATCTAAGGAAGGTGAAACCATCACTTCTGTGACATGCATGCAGTTGAGGGTGCAATGGGATGGTTGGTGGAGAGTCCAGCTTTGAAGGTGGAGATAAAGGTTCAGGCCTGGGAACAGTAAAGGACATTGTAGCAGACAATGGGCCCCCCAGTTTAGGAGGACATTGAGATGCTTGAGCATGTCCAGAGAAGGGTGATGAGGCTGGGGAGAGGCCTTGAGCACAGCCCTACGAGGAGAGGCTGAGGGAGCTGGGATTGGTTAGCCTGGAGAAGAGGAGGCTCAGGGCAGACCTTATTGCTGTCTACAACTACCTGAGGGGAGGTTGTGGCCAGGAGGAGGTTGCTCTCTTCTCTCAGGTGGCCAGCACCAGAACAAGAGGACACAGCCTCAGGCTGTGCCAGGGGAAATTTAGGCTGGAGGTGAGGAGAAAGTTCTTCCCTGAGAGAGTCATTGGACACTGGAATGGGCTGCCCGGGGAGGTGGTGGAGTCGCCGTCCCTGGAGCTGTTCAAGGCAGGACTGGACGTGGCACTTGGTGCCATGGTCTGGCCTTGAGCTCTGTGGTAAAGGGTTGGACTTGATGATCTGTGAGGTCTCTTCCAACCCTGATGATACTGGGATACTGTGATACTGTGATACACTTCAGAGTGAAAATCCACATTGCCATGAGGCAGAGCAAGAGCTCTGTTGCCTTGCAGGGGTGTGTGTCACTGATGCAATCAGTGCATAGCAGTGCTTCCAGCAAGTCACAGGCATTTGTGTTGTGCATGTTTCAAACGTTTCCTTGTTCTCCTGCCCTCTAAGAGAGTAATTATGGTCTTACCTCCTCTCATTCATTAAATCAAACCTTGTTCCCAGCACAAGGAAGGGAATTCCCCACTGGATACACTTTTCTCTTGTGCTGAGACACTGTCAGCTCAGTTGCAGCCTTAAGCAAAATTTTCTGGCTGGGTTTTGTAAGCCCTTCAATAGAAAGGGATTTTAATGGAAGTTCCAATTTTGCTTTGACTCTGAGGTCCTGCCTGCCCTGCCCTGAGACATTCAGTACCTACCAGACTGGCACACATGCCCTCAGGCAGTGCCAAGTGACTTCTTTCCTGTGTGACAGCCACAGCTCAGGACTCAGTACCTCTGGGGTACAGTTGTACCATGGACAATCACTGATTCGTTTTTAAGGGAGGTTCTTCTGCCCCTGTGCTCAGCACTGCTCAGGCCACCCCTTGAGTGCTGTGTCCAGTTTTGGGCTCCTCAGTTCAAGAGAGATGTTGAGGTGCTGGAAGGTGCCCAGAGAAGGGCAATAAAGCTGGTGAGGGGCCTGGAGCACAAACCCTATGAGGAGAGGCTGAGGGAGCTGGGGGTGTGCAGCCTGCAGCAGAGGAGGCTCAGGGCAGAGCTCATTGCTGTCTGCAACTACCTGCAGGGAGGCTGTAGCCAGGTGGGGTTGTGCTCTGCTGCCAGGCAAGCAGCAACAGAACAAGGGGACACAGTCTGAAGTTGTGGCAAGGGAGGTCTAGGCTGGATGTGAGGAGGAAGTTGTTGTCAGAGAGAGTGATTGGCATTGGAATGGGCTGCCCAGGGAGGTGGTGGAGTCACCGTCCCTGGAGGTGTTCAAGCAAAGCCTGGCTGGGGCACTTAGTGCCATGGTCTGGTTGATTGGCCAGGGCTGGGTGCTAAGTTGGCCTGGATGATGCTGGAGTTCTCTTCCAACCTGGTTGATTCTGTGATTCTAGGCTGTGAAAAGGAAACAATGGTGCTGACTACTTCACTCATAGGCTTGCTGAGATGGATAAGAACACAAACACAGATTACAGAATCTCTCTCTGGGCTTTGGGCTGCACTTTAACTTACTACCTGACTAAACCTTCTGCTTCCTAACCCCCCTGGCCGACGCTCCAAACACACCTTGAGTGTAAGGCAAAGTCTGGGGTAAGGCAGAGAGGAGGGGAGAAGGTATAAGGGTGGTTGGGAACCCCTCCTGGGCACTCAGGTTTCTGGGAGGGCTGCTGTGTTTCTGTGTTACTTTTTGACTTGTCTATTTCTATCAATAGCTGTAGATACTGTAAATACCTGCTTGTATCTTATGCTAAGCTGGAAATAGAGCTTCATTTATTCAATTTCTAGTGGCTGAGCCTAGTCTGGGTGATTTTCTTAAGTGGGGGGGCAGGTAACACCCAAAACATCCCATAAACTGCCTGTCTTTCTTGGCTGCTCTACTTCCTCTTCTTTAGCAAGATCCTCATTATAATTTGCTCTCTTCTACTGAGGCCAAGGCTCCTGCTGTGTTTCCAGGTAATGTGTTCTTGTACTGAGTGATTCACTGGGGAGGAGAGAGGGAAAAAGGAGAAGGAAAAGCCTGAGAGGAAAAAATGTCCAAGTTTTATGATTGTTGAGTCTCTGAGAGAGTTCCAAAATCCCCTGGTGTCCTGGAGGTCTTTCCCTGCAGGATGAAAGCTGTAGGCTTTTGTATTGTTTGCTTTATTTAGCAATATTTTAGGATTCCCATCCATTCTGCCTTGTGTTGTTTTGTGGCTAGTTCCTCCTCATTACCCCAGGAGGGCTGTTTGCTGGAAACACAGGGAAGAAACAACGCCCTGAAGTGAGGCACTGCAAATAAGCAGCTGCCATCAGACAGTGGAGTCTGTTATTTGCCCAGATCTTATCACAGAATCATAGAGTCAGCCAGGTTGGAAGAGACCTCCAGGATCATCCAGGCCAACCTAGCACCCAGCCCTGGCCAATCAACCAGACCATGGCATGAAGTGCCCCAGCCAGGCTTGGCTTCAACACCTCCAGGGACAGCCACTCCACCACCTCCCTGGGCAGCCCATTCCAATGCCAATCACTCTCTCTGACAACAACTTCCTCCTAACATCCAGCCTAGACCTGCCCTGACACAACTGCAGACTGTGTCCCCTTCTTCTACTGCTGCTTACCTGGCAGCAGAGCCCAACCCCACCTGGCTACAGCCTCCCTTCAGGGAGTTGCAGACAGCAATGAGCTCTGCCCTGAGCCTCCTCTTCTGCAGGCTGCACACCCCCAGCTCCCTCAGCCTCTCCTCACAGGGCTCTGCTCCAGGACCCTCCTCAGCCTTGCTGCCCTTCTCTGGGCACCTTCCAGCACCTCAACATCTCTCTTGAATTGGGGGGAATTCTTGGAGCATACTGCAGCACCTGATCACTTCCCAAAATGACAAAGGGGAAAATACAAGCATCTTTCTTCCTTTCCTTCCCCTTCCCTTCTGCCTCCTGCATTGACTCTGCAGGCTCTTACAGAGTGAGGAAGAACCTTCCCCATCCAGGGAGCAGGTCCTGTGATTAAAGATGCAAAATATCTCCGCTCAATTCCATTCTCCAATACAGATTTTCTGGAGCAAACTGCCACTTACAAAGCATCTAAAGTCTCTTGATTTGTAATGAAACCAACAGAAGTTATAGATTCAAATCTTGTTAAGAAGCAAGGCTCAAGTCTCTCTCTGTCTCAGATGCAATCTGTGGAATGGGTTATTAGCATCTCCCCAGCTCACAGGCAATAATTGATCCATGTGGATACAGAAAGTGCCAAGATTCTGAGGCCATGGGAGCTGTTGAAACATCTTAGAGTGATGACTCCATCTCCTTGCTCTGGGGTTACTCCTGATTTATAGACATAGAAATGAGGCCAATTTCCCACCATTTCTATATGAGAACACCTCCCCAAACCCCAGATATTCTTTGAGCACTAGAATTCAGGCACCTAATTTCCTATGGATTTGCATCTCTATGCTAGGAGTCCCTCTGGATCCTCTAAGAAGCACTGAATTCATGGTGCAGCCATTCTTTTAACTGGGTGCTAATAGGATTTCTCTTCCCTAGGCAGCTCTCTGCATTCATGAGATGTGTTGAGCTCCTTCTCCTTACCTGTCTGTCTCACTGGCCACCAGGGCTCGTTTCCACTAAGAAATTGCCTTCCCTCATTTAAAACATTCATATCCTCAGCTGCTGTAGCAGAAAGGGTATAAAGCTTAACACAATTATTTTCATGCCAGCTTTACTTGCATCAGAGAAAAACAAAACTCACACTTTGCTTTCAGTTTTCATCTCCCCTAAGACTTTCATCACTTCAAATGCTGTTTCCTGTACACCTGGAACTATACCAGCATCAAATCAGCATAAGTTAAGTGAGAAGCAGATAGTAGAAACTTAAATCTATATCACTTAGAAAGCTGTTTATCAAAACCTTGGCTTCACTCTACAGCATAAGTGGTAGACACGGAGTGTTCTCACCACAGCTGGTAGAGCTCCCTGTGTGCTAGTGTAACTAAAAGCAGATCTGCAAGTCTAGCCATATCTAGGTGCAAATCTTGGATTCATAGAATCATAGAATGTCAGGGGATGGAAGGGACCTCAAAAGCTCATCTGGTGCAGCCCCCCTGCCAGAGCAGGATCACCCAGAGCAGGTCACACAGGAGCACATCTAGATGGTTCTTGAATGTCTCCAGAGAGGGAGACTCCACAGCCTCCCTGGGCAGCCTGTGCCAGTGCTCTGTCACCCTCACAGGATAAAAATCTGCCTCAGGTTAACATGGAACCTCCTCTGCCTCAACTTCCACCCATTGCCCCTTGTCCTGTCCCTGGGCATCACCCAGCAGAGCCTGGCTCCAGCCTCCTGCCACTCACCCTGCACATATTGATAAACATGACTGAGGTCAGCCCTTAGTCTCCTCTCCAAGCTCCAAGCCCCAGCTCCCTCAGGCTCTTCTCATAAGGAAGATCTTCAACTTCCTTCATCATCTTTGTGGCTCTGTGCTGGACTCTCTCAAGCAGCTCCCTGTCCTCCTTGAGCTGGGGGGTCCAGAACTGGGCACAGTACTCCAGATGTGGCCTCACCAGTGTAGAGTAGAGAGGCAGAAGAACCTCCTTCAACCTACTAACCACAGCCCTTCTAATCCACCCCAGAATGGCACTGGCTCTCCTGGCCACAAGAGCACACTGCTGGCTCATGGCCATCCTTCCATCCAGCAGGGATCCCAAGTTACAACCTTGTAACTGAATGCATCAGGCAATAATTTCACAACCAGTTTTCTCTGGAGCAAGAAAGAACAATTCCACCAGCTTAGAAGGGTGTTTTCAGGTCTCATATTACTCCATCCAAGAAAAGCAGAGGAGCAGAAGCTGGGTTCATTGGATTTGGCTTGTCTGGCTTTATAAAGGCTTGCAATAAGGAAGCTCCAGCTTTGAAACACATGAGCCCAGTACTGAAAATCAAGATTCTGGTTCAGCCTGTGTTTTTCCTACTGTTTCTTTGGCCTCAAAAGCAAATGATCTTTTTTGGAGTAGATGTAGAGCAACATCTTTTGTTCAGCTTCCACATATAGGTGTCACTTTATGGAGCTGAGTTTCTTATTCTTGGCAACTGACATTAAAGCTGCAGCTCTTATGAGACTATTTTAATGCATCCATTTATATTCAGAACAAGGAACCCAGGGTGATCCCATCATCAGGAATCCTTATGAGCTGTTCCCATTATGTAGCCTTATGGCTTCTATAGACAAACCAAAAGAAACCAGGATTTTTCCTTTGTTTGCCTTCTTTATTTGCTCTTTGCTTTCCTCCCACAGTGTGTTTTTGGAATAACAAGTTCTCGTGCTCTGGGATCTTTTTAAGAGCCCAACAAACATTTGTTGTGTGTTAGAAATTGCAAAGGAATGTGCCTTTTCCCACAGAGGCATTCACCTGCTAGCCAGATGTGTTTGGCACGCTGGCTGAGGGCTGATTCTCTCATGTGAATGCCCACAGGACAGTTTGGGTGTGATTGGTGTTATCTAAGAGAGCAAAATTCATGGAGTATCAGCCAGTATGTGATGGGTGGGGAGTTACTCAGCCCCCACACTTTGGAAAGTCACCCAAGGTGGAAGGCCTTTCACCAAGAGCAGCTCACCATGCCTGGAGGTGTTCCAGAAAAGCCTGGATGGGGCACTTAGGGCCATGGTCTAGTTGATTGGATAGGGATGGGTGATAGGTTGGACTGGAGTACTGTACTGAACACTGGGCAGGCCACACCTTGAGTGCTGTGTCCAGTTCTGGGTCCCTCAATTCAAGAGAGATGTTGAGGTGCTGGAAGGTGTCCAGAGAAGGGCAATGAAGCTGGTGAGGGGCCTGGAGCAGAGCCCTGTGAGGAGAGGCTGAGGGAGCTGGGGGTGTGCAGCCTGCAGAAGAGGAGGCTCAGGGCAGACCTCATTGCTGCCTACAACTCCCTGAAGGGAGGCTGTAGCCAGGTGGGGTTGGGCTCTTCTGCCAGGCAAGCAGCAACAGAAGAAGGGGACACAGTCTCAAGCTGTGCCAGGGCAGGTCTAGGCTGGATGTGAGGAGGAAGTTGTTGTCAGAGAGAGTGATTGGCATTGGAATGGGCTGCCCAGGGAGGTGGTGGAGTCACCATGGCTGGAGGTGTTGAAGCAAAGCCTGGCTGGGGCACTTAGTGCCATGGTCTGGTTGACTGGCTGGGGCTGGGTGCTAGGTTGGACTGGATGATCCTGGAGGTCTCTTCCAACCTGGTTGATTCTATGATTCTATGATCTGGAGCTGGGGTTGTGCCCCAGGCCCCTCACCAGCTTCTTTGCCCTTCTGTGGACATGTCCCAGTACCTCAATATCTCTCTTGCACTGAGTGGTCCAGAACTTGCACAGAGACACAGAAGCCTCCAAGGACTATACATAAGCACACAGCTCTGTGTGTGTCATGGTCCTTGCAGGATCAAGATTTTACCTGGTGTTTTGGAGTCTTCATTTAAATACACATCTGTGAAACAACACACTCCAAACATTTTGTTCTATTGAAGCCCTTAGAAAAGGGGAGCAGAGACAGAACTTGCACCAAGACAGGATCACAGGATTAGAGGATCACAGGATTAGAGGATCACAGAATTAGAGGATTACAGGATGTCAGGGGTTGGAAGGTACCCAAAGAGATCATCCAGTCCAACCCCCCTGCCAGAGCAGGACCATACAATCCAGCTCAGGTCACAGAGGAACACATCCAGACAGGCATTGAAAGGCTCCAGAGAAGGAGACTCCACAGCCTCTCTGGGCAGCCTGTGCCAGTGCTCTGGGACCCTTCCAGGAAAGAAGTTCCCCCTTGTGTTGAGCTGGAAGCTCCTGTGCTGCAGCTTCCATCCATAACAGGCAGAAGCTGTTAATGCCTCTGCCCATCAGCTTGAATTTGTCTTTTTGCTGCCTCTTAAACTGCAACTCCTCTGCACAGCAAACTCCTTGGGCAATACCTTCTGGCTGTAAGATATTTGGGTATAGTGATTAGTGAATCACTCTGCATTTTCACAGGGTGCTCCACCTCTTTCCTGGAGTCTTGCCCTGGTTTTGCAAGACAAGAGAGATGAGAATAGATCTGGGAATCAATCCAGCTGAGTATTCTACACCATATAATGTTGGCAAGATTTCATCCTGAGACTAGACTCCTTACTCACCATGCTCAGGAAAGAGAAGATATGCTGTATCAGTGGGGTGAAAACAGATTATACAGACATCTGGAGTCCAGACAATGGCTCCTAAACCCCACTCAGGCTCCATTACAAGATAGACAGCAATCCAATTCTTAAATAAACCCCAACTGCACAAAGGTACCAAAGATCCTCAGGTCTATTTTCCAGAAGACACTGGCTTTGGTTGCTCTCAAATCCAAGGCCTTGTTTTCATTTGCTATGTCTCACTCTGTTAGTCTTTTAGCCACTAAAACTGAGATGGAGTTTGCCAGAAGCTTCTTGCAAATGATGCCACCTAGAGAAATCCATGTGCTGCCTAGACACAGCTCATTAGGAATGTATCCATCCCTGACAGGAGAAACATCCTCAGCACTCAACCCAACCCTGTGACGCTGTGGGGGACAGCAATGGGTGCTGAGGGTTTTCATGAGGACAAGACAATGGATTAAAGCTGAGCCTGTGGCTTCTGTCCACCACTTTCCTTCACCTTAAATGCTTCGCTGTAGCTCTGCATACTCCATGATCAGGTTCCTGCCTGGTGAATGTGGGGCAGGCTGTGGATGGAGTCTAACTGGATTTCAGCAAAGCCTTTGACACTGTCTGCCACAAGAAGCTCCTAGCCAAGCTGGCAGCTCATGGTTTGGACAGATTCACTCAGTGCTGGATCAAGAACTGGCTGGATGGCAGAGCCCAGAGAGTGGTGGTGAACGGTGCCACATCCAGTTGGCAGCTGGCACTAGTGGTGTGCCCCAAGGATCAGTGCTGGGCACAGTCCTGGTCAATATCTTTATTGATGATCTGGACCAGGGGATTGAGTCCAGCATCAGTAAGTTTGCAGATGACACCAAGCTAGGAGCAGCTGTGGAGCTGTTGGAGGGTAGGAGAGCTCTGCAGAGGGACCTGGCCAGGCTGGATGGGTGGGCAGAGGCCAATGGGATGAGACTGAACAAGGCCAAGGGCCACAACAACCCCAAGCAGTGCTACAGGCTGGGGCCAGAGTGGCTGAGAGCAGCCAGGCAGAGAGGGAGCTGGGGGTGCTGGTAGAGAGTAGCTGAAGCTGAGGCAGCAGTGTGCCCAGGTGGGCAGCAGAGCCAATGGCAGCTGGGCTGCATCAGGAGCAGTGTGGGCAGAGGACAAGGGAGGTTCTTCTGCCCCTGTGCTCAGCACTGCTCAGGTCACACCTTGAGTGCTGTGTCCACTTCTGGGCTCCTCAATTCAAGAGAGATGTTGAGGTGCTGGAAGGTGTCCAGAGAAGGGCAATGAAGATGGTGAGGGGCCTGGAGCAGAGCCCTGTGAGGAGAGGCTGAGGGAGCTGGGGGTGTGCAGCCTGCAGCAGAGGAGGCTCAGGGCAGAGCTCATTGCTGTCTGCAACTACCTGAAGGGAGGTTGTAGCCAGGTGGGGTTGGGCTCTTCTGCCAAGCAAGCAGCAAGAGAAGAAGGGGACACAGTCTGCAGTTGTGGCAGGGGAGGTCTAGGCTGGATGTTAGGAGGAAGTTGTTGTCAGAGAGAGTGATTGGCATTGGAATGGGCTGCCCAGGGAGGTGCTGGAGTCACTGTCCCTGGAGGTGTTGAAGCAAGGCCTGGATGAGGCACTTAGTGCCATGGTCTGGTTGACTGGATAGGGCTGGGTGCTAGGTTGGCCTGGATGATCCAGGAGGTCTCTTCCAACCTGACTGATTCTATGTTTCTATGATTCCATGAGCCCTGGACTCGCATAGCTCTGTTTTCATTAATAACCTTCTGAGGCATTAGTGGAAGGCTCTGGTGTGCTATGTATCACATAAACCTTCTCAAAGCTGCTATGGCAATAGGCTGGACACCAGCTTTCATTTTTTAATGCTCTGGGAATAGACTGATACTTCAGAGAGGCTAAAGAAGTTGTGCCAAGCTAAGTTACTTACAGCACAAAATAATTAGGGTTTTCCCTGCAGAGGTGGCAGCAGGAGATTAAAGTGTAGTTTGGGCTTCACATGCAGTAACATCCACTCTCCTGGAAAAACCAAAGTCAGCTTCATTGTTTGTCCTCATTTAGGATTACCAGAGGTGGTTAGGATCCTAGAGAAGATGATTAATGTCTTTTGCTGCCAGGGAGGGAAACTGGAGTTGAAGAAGCTCAGGTTTCCACTTGAGTCAAACAGATTTCTGCCTGGACACAGCATCCTCACTGCAATGCCCACTCCCATTGGAGTGCCCAATGGCTGTGGGTGCTTTGCCATTAAGGGAAAGCTCCAGCAGCCAGACAACATACTGAGGCTACCCTTTACCCAGCAATGCTCATCAGAAGATGCACAGAGGTGGCTAAGAACGAGGACACTTACAGAGCCTTCCCCAGCACCATGGGTTGAGCTGGATCTGCAGCTCTCACTCACACCACTCTGCAGTCATGCCAGGCTCAGAAAATGAAAAGTGCTAACTGGGGCAAAGTATTATGTGGCCTGAAGCTGAGATTGCAACATGGGAGGCTTCCTGTTCCAGGTGCTGCTTCTGGATTCCAAGTTCTTGAGTTGTTTTTTCCTCTGCTGGCATGGCAGTGGAATGTGTGGGAGGCAGGGAGCTGCTGGGTTGGAGTTTCTGTTATATGCTGTTTGTTGGAGTTTTTCCCCCCTAGAATCATAGAATCAAGCAGGTTAGAAGAGACCTCCAAGATCATCCAGGCCAACCTAGCACCCAACCCTAGCCAACCAACCAGACCATGGCACTAAGTGCCTCATCCAGGCTTTGTTTGAACACCTCCAGGGATGGTGACTCCACCACCTCCTTGTATTTCACTGTGTTGCTTCTGTGAATAGTCCAAGCTAAGGTAATCATGCACTGTATGATTAGATTAATTAGAATGTTAGCTAATGTATTCATCCATTGTGATTATGATGTCTTATACTACATTAAACTCTTACTTCATTGTCTCAACCTCGAGCTGTATGTGCTACTCTTCCCCTCCCTTTTGTGTTGGCAAAGCAGGCAGCTTGGCCTTTGTACTAAACCTTTACACCCAGATACAGCCTCCCAGCTGCCATACAGAGCTTCATTTCTTCTTAGAGAGGATGATGCTGTGATCTCCAATTTTCTGTCTTTCCCATGTTCATGAGACAAGGACATCTCCCCCCAGAACGGGGCAACATTCTCCATTTCATAGAATCATGGCACCATAGAATGGCTTAGGTTGGAAGGGACCTCAGAGATCAGCCAGTTCCAACTTCCTGCCATAGGCAGGGACACCTCCCACTAGAACAGGTTGCTCAAGACCTCAGCCAAAATGGCCTTGAACACCTCCAGGGAAGTTGTGGAGCACAGAATCACCCAAGGTGATCTTTGGTCATGTTGGGTGATTCTGTGCTCCACAACCTCCCTGGGCAACCTGTGCCAGTGTCTCACCACCCTCACTGCAAACAACCCTTTCATAATATCTAGTTTGGATCTCCCCTCTGCCACTTTAAACCCATTCCTCCTCATCCTCTCATTATAAGACTTTGTCTTCCTGTAGCCTTCCTGTAGCCCCCTTCAGATACTGGAAGGCAATCATTAGGCCTCCTCGAATCCTTCTCTTCTCCAGGCTGCAGAGTCCCACCTCTTGTAGCCTGTCCTCACAGCAGAGCTGCTGCAGCCCTCTCAGCATCTTGGTGGCCTCCTCTGGACTGGCTCCAGCACTTCCATGTCCTTCTTGTGCTGGGGGCTCCAGAACTGCCCCCAGGACTGCAGGTGGGGTGTGAGGAGAGCAGAACCAAGGGGCAGAATCCCCTCCCTTGCCCTGCTGCCCACACTGCTCTTGCTGCAGCCCAGCACAGGGTTGTGTCTGGGCTGCACTCACACTGCAGGCTCCTGCTGAGCTTTGCATCACCCCAGACCCCCAGGGCCTGTTCCTCAGGGCTGCTCTCAGCCATTCCCCACCCAGCCTGGAGCTGTGCTTGGGTCTGCACCCACCCAGGTGCAGGACCTTGCACGTTTGAATCTTGCCCCACGCACTCAGAAAGCTCTCCCTAGCACCAGCAGCAGAGCTAAACAGTACTTCCAGGCTTCCAAGAAGAGCAAGGGAATGAAGGACAAAGTTTTCCCTTCATTTGTCTTTTGCACACTGGGTTTTACTGCAGATTTATTAACATCTGGACAAAACCATTAGCATTCTTGAGAAAGTCTAACTCTCCAGCCAAAACTAAAATTAATTTGATGGCTTCTCCTTGACTCTCAGCTATTAGGTGAGTGCAGAAGCTGTTCACAAACATGAAGGCTCTTGATACTGCAGTCTGAAAATTGCCCTCATAATAAATTAAAGGCTTTTTTTTTTTTGTTCCTTTTTGGATATAATATAATTTCTCCTTGCATGTTTTGCCCTGCTCCTTCTTCCAAAGAAGGATTTTGTATACATTTTAAGCTCCCTCACTTTCCCCCAGTTGCAAGAGCTGTTATGTGACTGAGCTGTGTGTTTTGAAATTGTTAGCTTTGCCAAAGTGTTCTAAGAGCAAACAGGGAACAAAAAATGTGAGCAGTGCTGCTCAGCAGCACTTCAAGGCTCCATGGCATGCTGCAGTTTGGTTCAGATGTTCATCAAGATATTCTAATTAAAGATCCCAGTGGATCTGCTTTCTAAGAATGCTGTGGCTGGCATGATAATGTTTTATGCCTTGTAGAGAAACTGGAAAGAGGGAGAAAGGGAGCAGGTGTGGAGCTGTTGGAGGGTAGGAGAGCCCTGCAAAGGACCTGGCCAGGCTGGATGGGTGGGGAGAGGCCAATGGGATGAGACTGAACAAGGCCAAGTGCAGGGTTCCACACTTTGGCCACAACAACCCCAAGCAGCACTACAGGCTGGGGACAGAGTGGCTGAGAGCAGCCAGGCAGAGAGGGAGCTGGGGGTGCTGGTAGAGAGTAGCTGAACAGGAGTCAGCAGTGTGCCCAGGTGGCTAAGAGAGCCAATGGCATCCTGGGCTGGCTCAGGAGCAGTGTGGGCAGCAGGACAAGGGAGGTGTGCAGCCTGCAGAAGAGGAGGCTCAGGGCAGAGCTCATTGCTGTCTGCAACTACCTGAAGAGAGTCTGTAGCGTGGTGGGGTTGGGCTCTTCTGCCAGGCAAACAGCAACAGAAGAAGGGGACACAGTCTGCAGTTGTGGCAGGGGAGGTCTAGGCTGGATGATAGGAGGAAGTTGTTGTCAGAGAGAGTGATTGGCATTGGAATGGGCTGCCCAGGGGGGTGGTGCAGTCATCATCCCTGGAAGTGTTCAAGAAGAGCTTGGATGAGGCACTTAGTGCCATGGTCTGGTTGATTGTCTAGGGTTGTATGGTAGGTTGGCCTGGATGATCTTGGAGCTCTCTTCCAACCTGGTTGATTCTATGATTCTGTGACTGCCTGCACTGCAAGGACATTTCTATATGTAAACTGAGTCAGAAATCATTTACAGGAATTGTAAGTGATTATAAATAATCTTTGATCACATTGGGTGATTCTGTGCTCCACAGCCTCCCTGAAGGTCTCATGCAACATCAGGTTGCATGAGACCTTGAGCAACCTGCTCTAGTGGGAGGTGTCCCTGCGTACAGCAGGGAGTTGGAACTGGCTGAGCTTTGAGCTCCCTTCCAACCTAATCCATTCTATGATTCTATGCTGAATTCTTCCTTTTCCCTCACCCTCTCTTTGTATTATCCTCACTGACAGCATCCATATGGCTCAAATGGAAGCTAATTTCACAGCCTCTATTTTTGCCCTTCCATAAATATTTAGATGTTCTCATAGTGCTGTTTCTTTTGTGTAAATCAGACTGCCTCTATCTCACTCTTGGTCACACTTTTGCTGCTTGGAAAGCCACACAACATTTTCACATGCAGGGTGAAAGTGATAAAATTCCTCTCTGGCTGGTGTCAAGAGCAGACTGAATTAATTTATGTCAGGCTTTTTTGGTTGGTTTGGGTTTTTTTTTTTTGGTTGGTTGGCTGTTTTATTTTCATGTTTTAAGAGTTAATACATTGCTATTTTGCCCCAGAGAAAGTAAACATTTTGCTCTCTCTGACAGAGCATTGGAGGCTCAGTGTCACCCTTAATTACTGCAGAGCACTGGAGATCTATTGACTTAAATGGAGCTACATCACTTGCTAACAAGGGAAGACCTGGTCTCTAACGTGCTGTGAAAACCAAGTTCTCCTGGAAGCAGAGCACAATGGACTTAGGGAGGTTCTTTTGCCCCTGTGCTCAGCACTGCTCTGGCCACACCTTGAGTACTGTGTCCAGTTCTGGGCTCCTCAATTCAAGAGAGATGTTGAGGTGCTGGAAGGTGTCCAGAGAAGGGCAGCAAGGCTGGGGAGGGGCCTGGAGCACAGCCCTGTGAGGAGAAGCTGAGGGAGCTGGGGGGGTGCAGCTTGCAGAAGAGGAGGCTCAGGGCAGAGCTCATTGCTGTCTGCAGCTACCTGAAGGGAGGCTGTAGCCAGGTGGGGCTGGGCTCTGCTGCCAGGCAAGCAGCAATAAAACAAGGGGACACAGTCTGCAGTTGTGGCAGAGGAGGTCTAGGCTGGATGTTAGGAGGAAGTTGTTGTCAGAGAGAGTGATTGGCATTGGAATGGGCTGCCCAGGGAGGTGGTGGAGGCACCATCCCTGGAGGTGTTGAAGCAAAGCCTGGCTGGGGCACTTAGTGCCATGGTCTGGTTGACTGGCTGGGGCTGGGTGCTAGGTTGGCCTGGATGAGCTTGGAGGTCTCTTCCAACCTGGTTGATTCTATGATTCTATGATTCTATACAAGATAAAGAGGAGATCTCATAGAATGGTTTAGGTTGGAGGGCACCTCAAAGATCATCCAGTTCCAATCCCCCACCATAGGCAGGGACACCTCCCACTAGAACAGGTCATTCATCCAATCTGACTTTGAACACTTCCAGGGAGGTGCAATTCTTCACTGCCTTTTTTTTGCTGTACCCCCATGACAAGGCACCCAGTTTTATGGCAACTCTCTGTGGCTGGTTTAGAAGGTGAAAAAAGATACTCCAAGCAATAGGCTTAAGCTTACAACTTCCTCATATCTCAACTACTTTCTCTAACATCTCTGTACCATGCTTTTGTCTCATGGCATTGTAGCACAACCCTACTAAAAATTGAAACCCCATACAGACAGAAGTTCAGCTTGTATATGTATCATAGAATCAGTGAGGGTTGGAAGGGACCACATGGATCATCTGGTTCTGACCCCCCCTTCCATGGCTGGGGACACCCTGCCCTAGAGCAGGCTGCCCACAGCCTCAGCCAGCCTGGCCTCAAACACCTCCAGCCATGGGGCCTCAACCACCTCCCTGGGCAACCCATTCCAGCCTCTCACCACTCTCCTGCTCAACAACTTCCTCCTCACCTCCACTCTGACTCTCCCCACCTCCAGCTTTGCTCCATTTGCCCCAGCCCTGTCACTCCCTGACAGGCTAAAAAGTGCTTTCCAGCTTTCATCTCTGACCTTAACCAGGTTTTTGATTCTTCTGCTCCCATATGTGCCAGAGAGCAAACTGACTGCATCAGTGCTGGGGAGGCTATTTGCAAAGCCCCCAATCAAGCAGTCTCAAAAGCTGCTCATCACACAGATGGTTCACTGAAATAAGGCACTGCCTTGGCCTATGCAGTCTCTAAAGCTCAAGGCCTCTGCTCTTTGGGTTGAGGAATACAGCTTTACCAGTCACCTATGGTAGAGAAATGCCCAGGCAGAGCAGTCCACCTTGAAGCCATTCTTCCAGTTGCAGACCAGACAGACAGGAGATAAACCCGGTGTGCATTCAGCCAAGACAGAGTAAACATTATCACTTTTCTTATCAGTGTTTGGGTGAAGTTCAAGCAAAGCCAGAAGCCACAGAATCACAGAATCACAGGATTAACCAGGTTGGAAAAGACCTCTAGGATCATCAAGGCCAACCTATCACCTGACCCTTCTAATGAACTAAACTATGGCACTAAGTGCCTCATCCAGCCTCCTCTGAAACACCTCCAGGGATGGTGACTCCACCACCTCCCTGGGCAGCCCATTCCAATGCCAGTCACTCTTGCTGTGAAGAGCTTCTTCCTAACCTCCAGCCTAGATCTGCCCTGGCGCAGTTTGAGGCTGTGTCCTCTTGTTCTGTCCCTGGGTGCCTGGCAGAAGAGACCAACCCCACCTGGCTACAACCTCCCTTCAGGTAGTTGTAGAAATCAACTACGTGATTAAGGTACCTGACCTGAATAAGGTACCTGACAATAAAGTCTGCCCTGAGCCTCCTCTTCTGCAGGCTGCACACCCCCAGCTCCCTCAGCCTCTCCTCACAGGGCTCTGCTCCAGGCTCCTCACCAGCTTCATTGCCCTTCTCTGGACACCTTCAAGCACCTGGCATCCACTTCTTCCTGCTCTCACTGAGGTGGTAGAGGAGCTGGGCTAGGTTTGCAGAGGATCCAGAGGAGCAGATACTTAATGTCACATAGGCTGTGATCCACCAGCCTCAAAGTGCCTGGTGGGGGTGGAGTGTGCAGTCCTTGCCCCAGCTTGCCAATTCAAGTACAGCCAGATGGAGCTGCAGAGGAGCTGCATGCCCTAATGGGGAGTGGGATAGGGCTGCTCTGTGCCTGCACACCCAGAGGCCTGGAGAGCACAGGGAGTTAAACTGGTGATGCCAGGGATGGGGAATCAGGCAGCTAACACAGGAGAGCCAGGAGGAGGGCGGGGGGGTGGGGTGGGCAGAGCAAAGCATGGGAAAGCACGTGGGAAATTCGGGAGGAAAGCAAATTAAATGTGCTAGAACTGCTTAGCAAACATAATTTTTTCCTCACCCTGGGAGAACCCTGTGTTTTCTGAATGTATCATACATCATAATGGCACATGGAACAAATTAACTTGCAGCCATGACCTACATTAAGATCACAAAAAGACTGCTCTTGCTAAAACAAAGTTGTGAGCTGATGTTGTCAAAAGACTGAGCTGTTGTTTTCTTCCAGCCTGTAGGATGAACCCTTGAAGCCAAAGGCTCCAATGTACCCAGCAATAGAGCATGTCTCCTGGTAGCTGTCAAGCATTCAAGCCCTCTTCTCCCTGGGAAGAATGGCTATCCCCCAGTCCTTAGCCTTGTTTGATCTAATGGGACAAGCACAAACAGGAGCAAGGGCAAGGAACTGCAGGAGTGGGAACAGCGTTTCCCAGGAGCACACAGTAGGTGTGAAACGTCTGCGGTCCCCAGCACAACCACATCAAACTGGGGAGGGCTGTCTGTGCTTGGCTCCTCTCTAGTAGGCTTGGGATTGCTTTAACCCTTTTGGGTTATCACAGAATCACAGCACCATGCAGGTTGGCAAAGCCCCTCAGGGTCACCAAATCCAACCCAGAACCCTACTCTTCAAGATTCACCTGAAACCATAGCCCTAAGCACCACATCCAAACCACCCTGAAATGTATCCAGGGTGGGTGACTCCACCACCTCCTTGGGTAGCTCATTCCAGTGCCTGATCACTTTCTCTGTGAAAAACTTTTTCCCAATGTCCAATCTAAACCTGCCCAGCCTCAGCTTGAGGCCATTCTCCCTTGTTCTGTCTCCAATTGCCTGTGAGATGAGCCCAGCAGCAACCTCTCCACAACTTCCTTCAGGTAGTTGTAGACAGCAATGAGGTCTGCCCTGAGCCTCCTCTTCTCCAGGCTGCATCCTCAGCCTCTCCTCATAGGGCTTGTATTCCAGGCCCCTCACCAGCTTTGTTGCCCTTCTCTGGACATGTTCCAGTACATCAACGTATCTCTTGAATGAAGGAGCCCATAAATGGACACAGTACTCAAGTACCCAAATCCTCATCCCACTAATGTTGGCCTATACATGCAGCCTAAGTCTCTCTAAGAGCCTCTCTATCCTCATTCAAATGAACATTGCCACCTAACTTGGTGTCATAATATATCTATGTATATGGTATGAAAAATGAAGACAGTCTCCTCTTCTGCAGAAGAGGCAAAGCAATCTTGGTTTGTTCCAGTGGTCCACACACATCAATGAGCAATGCATACAAAACCTGCTGCAGAGTGGCTGGATCCTGCTTCTGGAGGCATATTTTTTGCAACCTAAAGATGCAGTCCTGCAGAGGCTCTCAGCTAGGATACTGAGTCATAGAATCATAGAATCTGCCTGGAGAAGAGGAGGCTCAGAGCAGAGCTCATTGCTGTCTACCTGAAGGGAGGCTGTAGCCAGGTAGGGGTTGGTCTCTTCTGCAAGGCAAGCAGCAATAGAACAAAGGGACACAGTCTCAAGCTGTGCCAGGGCAGGTCTAGGCTGGATGTTAGGAGGAAGTTGTTGTCAGAGAGAGTGATTGGCATTGGAATGGGCTGCCCAGGGAGGTGTGGGAGTCTCTGTGCCTGGAGGTGTTGAAGCAAAGCCTGGCTGGGGCACTTAGTGCCATGGTCTGGTTGACTGGCTGGGGCTGGGTGCTAGGTTGGCCTGGATGATCTTGGAGGTCTCTTCCAACCTGGTTGGAATTCTATGATTCTATGACTCTGTGAAAGCCTGTGACATGGTGGCAAGTAGCCTCAGGCAGTGCAAGAGCCCCAGACCTGCTGCAGCTAGATCTCTGAAGGCTGGTGAAAAGCAGCTGGCATAAGAAAGAGAAGCAGCAAGAAGAGAGCTCTGGAGGCTAATGTTTGAGCCTCGCCGAACCTTATGCAACCCTGCTAAGGTAATAGTTCTAAATTACCCTTTGCTTGCATTGGGTCATTAAGAACTTTACAGGCTTTACTGGTGCCACTGGAAGCCTATTCAGAGAGGTAAGTGGACTCTGGATCAGGCCTGAGGCCTGGAAAATATATTAGGTCATAAAGTACACCATTCCATATTTTATAAGGGAACAGCTCTCAACATCTGCTCCACCCGGAGAACGTGCACAGAGCAGCTGGGAGTGAGAACAGCTGTGCACAGCCCAGCCTCTCCTTAGCTGCAGCTGCTTCCAGCTACTCCCCAGCTCGTGTTAGAAAGACATTTCTATGGCTCCATATCTGTAGGAGGAAGGTTCTAGTTGATGGGAGGCTGACCATGAGCTCTCGTGGCCAGGAGGGGCAATGCCATCCTGGTGTGTATTAGAAGGGTTGTGGCTAGTAGGTCCAGAGAGGTTCTCCTGCCCCTCTGCTCTGCTCTGGTGAGGCCACATCTGAAGTACTGTGTTCAGTTCAGGTCCCCCAGTTCAAGAGGGACATAGAACTGCTTGAGAGAGTCCACAAAGATGATGAAGGGAATGGAACATATCTCTTATGAGGAGAGCCTGATCACTCAGTGCGCTCCACAACCTCCCTGGAGGTGTTCAAGGCCAGGTTGGATGAGGCCTTGAGCAATCTGTTCTAGTGAGAGGTGTCCCTGCCTATGGCAGGGGGTTGGAACTGGCTGATGCTTGAGGTCCCTTACAGCTTAAACCATTCTACAATACTATGATTCTATGGAGAGAGGTTTTTAGACCCATACCAAACTACCTGCTCACACAGCTGGCTAGGGCTGGGTGCTAGGTTGGACTGATGATCTTGAAGGTCTCCTCCAACCTGGTTGATTCTATGATTCTATGATTCTATGATCACACATTCTGTGCTGGGTACATTTGCAAGTTGACCACGATATCTCCATTTCCAAGAGGAAAGAGGAGATACATGAATCTGCAGGTGGATGGAATCTTGGTGCAGTCTGGACAACACTGCTTTTCATTTCTTTCCCATCCTACCTGGGAGCTGGACTCAAATGCTGTCCTTTCATCATGATTTTCCTTCTCCTTCAGGCACAGAAAGCAGAATATGTGTTGCACTGAGCTGGCTGCTTGATCACTGAATCAAAACATCCACCAATTGACAAAGAAATTGGTTTACATCTGTGGCTTACAGCCCCATCTCCCTGGGAACAGCAGAAAGGTATTGCATTGCTATAAGGACTTCTACTCCTTTTCCTAAAGATACATCATTATAAAACCCAAAAAAACAAACCAAAAGCCTCCAGAATGCTGCAGTCTGCAGAGTGTCCTTGTAAAGCAAAATGTATTTGAGTGGAAAAGTTGCTCAGGGTTTTCTGTAGCACACCAAATTAAGCAGGAGCTCTGTTTGGAACAGGCTTACACCGCGCCTAAGGCTGTTTCAGCACAGCTCACATGGAAACGTCACACTGTGCAAGTCTCCACTGTAACCCACGCAGAACTGAGGTTGCTCCCCAGGAATGAGTCTCATGGGCTGTGCTGGGGGAGCAATGGATGGCAGTCTGCATGGATAATTGGGAGATTCCTGGGGTGTTAGCTCTCTGGAGGGATGCTGACCTCAAGTTGCATATAGGACAGATTCCAGTAATTCATTGTCTAACTGTGGCTGAACTCGGAGATGAGTTTTGGAGTCTGGTGCTGCAAATGCACATGCATCACAGAATCACAGAGTGTCAGGGGCTGGAAGGGACATTGGAATTTCATCCAGTCCAACCCCCTCTGCCAGAGCAGGATCACCTAGACCAGATCACACAGCAATGCATCCAGGCAGGTCTTGAATATCCCCAGAGAGGGAGACTCCACAACCCCCCTGGGCAGCCTGTGCCTCTGTCACCCTCACAGGGAAAAAAATCCTCCTCCTGTTTAAATGAAACTTCCTCTGCCTCAGCTTCCACACATTGTCCCTTGTCCTGTCCCTGGGCATCACCCAGCAGAGCCTGGCTCCAGCCTCCTGCCACTCACCCTTCACATATTGATAACCATTGCTGAGGTCACCTCTCAGCCTCCTCCAAGCTACACATACATCACACATATCTGTTCTAGGTGAAATGCTTCTTCCATCTGATTTTATCCATATGATAAGAAGTGGAACACAGCTGATTGCTCAGTCATGAATACAAAAGCCCAAAGGTGGTAATATCTGCCAACTGAACATGAACAATGTGCCCTGCTGGCCGAGAAGGCCAATGGGATCCTGGGGTGTATTAGGAAGAGTGTGTCCAGCAGATCAAGGGAGGTTCTCCTTCCCTTCTACTCTGCCCTGGTGAGACCTCATCTTGAGTGCTGCACCCAGTTTTAGGCTCCTCAGTTTCAGAGGGACAGAGATCTGCTGGAGAGAGTCCAGCAGAGGGCTACAAGGATGATGAGGGGACTGGATCACTGCCTGATGAGGAGAGGGTGAGAGACCTGGGGCTGCTTAGGCTGGAGAAGAGAAGACTGAGAGGGGATTTAATCAATGGTTATAAATATCTGAGGGATGGGGGTCAGGGGTGGGACAGGCTCTGCTCACTACTCCCTGGGATGGGACAAGAGGCACTGAGTGTCAGCTGCAGCACAGGAGGTTCCAGCTCAACACAAGGGGGAACTTCTTTCCTGGAAGGGTCCTAGAGCACTGGCACAGGCTGCCCAGAGAGTTTGTGGAGTCTTCTTCTCTGGAGCCCTTCAAGGCCTGTCTGGATGTGTTCCTCTGTGACCTGTGCTAAATTATGTGGTCCTACTCTGGCAGGGGGATTGGTCTCAATGATCTCTTTGGGTCTCTTCCAACCCCTGACACCCTGTGAGCCTGTGATCCTGTGAACCCTGCCATGACAGTTAGGAACTCCTGGATGACACAGTGCTCTCCCTCCCAGCTCTTAACAGGAAAGTTGTCCCTGATTAGAAAGGACATAATGATGTCAAGTGCCTGGGCCACAAAGTCTGGGGCTGTTGAAATCAGTTTTCCATCAGTAGGCTAACACAAGAGACATTCCTGAACACTGGTGCCAAGAGTCAAAAGTGGAGCTGAAGTGTGAGCCAGCTGTCCAGCACCAATGCCAGGCAAGGCAATGGAAAGCTGATAAAAGCTTTAATGAATAAAGGTAATTAATTAAAATAATCCAGTATAAATTAATTGCCACCAATGGTGGGGTTATGGAAAACAGGACTCATCAACTAAATCTGCTGCCAGTCTTTGATGAGGTTACAACATTGGTTGATAAAGGTAACTGCAACACACTCAGAGTTTGGTGAGCCACAGAGCTCAGCAGAACACACCAGGCTGATTATACAAGCATTAGGAAACATCTGCAGAAGGGAGGTTGCTCGCAGCATGATGTGGTTGTGGGCCAACCACAGGCAATGGTTGCAAAGATTTAGCTGCTTGACATGGAGGAATCAGTATCAGAAGCTACGAGGGTAGTCCTGGAGGGCACTGAGCATTATTCAGCAATTTGGGGCACTGAAGATGATTTTTAATTCAGTCAAGTCCAGAGGAGGCCACCAAGATGCTCAGAGGGCTGCAGCAGCTCTGCTAAGAGGGCAGGCTACAGGAGTTGGGGCTCTGCAGCCTGGAGAAGAGAAGGCTTTGAGGAGACATTGGAGTGGCCTTGCAGTATCTGAAGGGGGCTAGAGGAAGGCTGGGGAGGGACTGTTGACAAGGTCTGGTAATGAGAGGATGAGGAGGAATGGATTTGAACTGGCAGAGGGGAGATTCAAACTGGATGTTAGGAAGAAGTTGTTTGCAGTGAGGGTGGTGAGACACTGGCACAGGTTGCCCAGGGATGTTGTGGAGCACAGAATCACCCAATGTGAAAGAGTTGGGGCTGTGCAGGCTGGAGAAGAGGAGGCTCTCAGGTGACCTTGTGGCCTTCCAGCATCTGAAGGGGGCTACAAAAAAGCTGAGGAGGGACTTTTGAGGCTGTCAGGGAGTGACAGGACTGGGAGGAATGGAGCAAAGCTGGAGGTGGGGAGACTCAGCCTGACCATGAAGAGGAAGTTGTTGAGCATGAGAGTGGTGAGAGGCTGGAATGGGTTGCCCTGGGAGGTGGTTGAGGCCCCATGGCTGGAGGTGTTTAAGGCCAGGCTGGCTGAGGCTGTGTGCAGCCTGCTCTAGGGTAGGGTGTCCCTGGGCATGGCAGGGGGTTGGAACTGGCTGCTCCTTGTGGTCCCTTCCAACCCTGCCTGATTCTGTGGTTCATCTCTGAAGGAGCAGCAGCTGCTCTTCCCTTAAAAAAACTGCCTGATGACTTCTGGTTTTCAGCCAGTTGAAAACACACTTTAAATTTTCCAAAGTTTCAGCTCATTTTCCCCTTCTGCCTTGAGTATTTCAAGCAGATCAGTGTAAATATTGACTAAACCTATTTCCCACCAAAAAGAAGATTGCTCAGTCAATAACTTCCATTGGCATTCAGATATTTTATACCTTTATGACTGGCTGGATTCCTCTCAGCCCTTTCCTGGTGCAAGCATTTTGTCACTGAAATGGTCCATAAAATTTGGGGTTGTATTTTTTCCTCCCCTTGGCTGTATTTAATACTCTGTGAGCAGTCAATGGAGTCAATGCTCTGGACTCAGGAAGTTGTTCTTCCTTGCAAGCAGAGTTACATCAGTGCCATCTGCTAGAGGTTCTCATGTCTGTAGGGTGTGATGGGATGATCTCAACGTGGGGCAGCTTCTCACTGCAGGAGTCCACATGGGGGGGTCACATTTTTTGCATACCTCCCTTGTTGTATCATCCATAACCTTCACAGACATCTATGTGGACTTGTGCACATCTTGGAGCCAAAGTGCATGAAAAGAAAACAGAGACATTGAATCAACCTAATGAGTTGGGACATCCCAGGAGCAGTTTTTCTCAGCATTGCTTGTTGTACATCTATATGGTTTAGTTAAGGGCTTGGCAGTGTTGGGCTAATGATTGGATTCCATTACAGAATCACAGAATCAACCTGGTTGGAAGAGACCTCCAAGATCATCCAGGCCAACCTAGCACCCAGCCCTGGCCAATCAACCAGACCATGGCACTAAGTGCCTCAGCCTGGCTTGGCTTCAACACCTCCAGGGACAGCAACTCCACCACCTCCCTGGGCAGCCCATTCCAATGCCAATCACTCTCTCTGACAACAACTTCCTCCTAACATCCAGCCTAGACCTGCCCTGCCACAACTTGAGACTCTGTCCACTTTTTCTGTTGCTGCTTGCCTGGCAGCAAAGCCCAACCCCACCTGGCTACAGCCTCCCTTCAGGTAGTTGTAGACAGCAATGAGCTCTGCCCTGAGCCTCCTCTGCTGCAGGCTGCACACCCCCAGCTCCCTCAGCCTCTCCGCACAGGGCTCTGCTCCAGGCCCCTCCCCAGCCTTGCTGCCCTTCTCTGGGCACCTTCCAGTACCTCAACATCTCTCTTGAACTGAGGAGCCCAGAACTGGACACAGCACTCAAGGTGTGGTCTGAATCCATTGACACAGCTCACACCCTCGCAACAAAAACCTAAAGAGGCAGCACCCATTCATCTCACCAGCAATGTCCAGGCTGCTGTGTTATTTTTTAGTGGCAGTGCCAAGTACCAGTTGGGTTATCTCACTGGGGAATTCCAAATCTGGAGAACAAAGGCTTAGGCAGCATCTCCTACCCAAAAGCACACACTCTGCTGCGACCTACAGGCCACAGTCGGTATCTGTCTGCCAAAAACAAGCCTGCTGCTTTAGTTATTCCTCTGTGTGTTTATTGATTGATTTATAGTAAGAGATTTTCCACTTGAGTTCCCTCTCAGTGCTTTGCTGCTTGCAATGGACTCATTCCCAAATGGTTCAACTGTTCCAGAGAAGGGTGACAAAGCTGGTGAAAGGCCTGGGACACAAACCCTGTGTGGAGAGGCTGAGGGAGCTGGGGGTGTGCAGCCTGCAGAAGAGGAGGCTCAGGGCAGACCTCATTGCTGTCTGCAACTACCTGAAGGGAGGCTGTAGCCAGGTGGGGTTGGGCTCTTCTCCCAGGCAACCAGCAATAGAACAAGGGGACAGAGTCTCAAGTTGTGCCAGGGCAGGTCTAGGCTGGATGTTAGGAGGAAGTTGTTGGCAGAGAGAGTGATTGGCATTGGAATGGGCTGCCCAGGGAGGTGGTGGAGTCACCATCCCTGAAGGTGTTCAAGAAGAGCCTTGATGAGGCACTTAGGGCCATGGTCTGGTTGACTGGCAAGGGCTGGGTGCTAGGTTGGACTGGATGATCTTGGACGTCTCTTCCAACCTGGTTTCTATGATTCTGTGATTCTATGTTCCAGTTGACTGGCTAGGGCTGGGTGCTAGGTTGGACTGGATGAGCTCAGATGTCTCTTCCAACCTGGTTTCTATGATTCTGTGATTCTATGTTCCAGTTGACTGGCTAGGGCTGGGTGCTAGGTTGGACTGGATGATCTTGGAGGTCTCTTCCAACCTGGTTTCTATGATTCTGTGATTCTATGTTCCAGTTGACTGGCTAGGGCTGGGTGCTAGGTTGGACTGGATGAGCTCAGAGGTCTCTTCCAAGCTGGTTGATTCTATGATTCTATGATTCTATGATTCCACAAATGAGAGCTCATTGCACTCCACTTCCAAAACACTTCTTTCACAAGTCTTGTCCTCCACCCACCTCCTACCCATGCTGGGCATTGACAACTCC
The DNA here is from genome assembly GCF_015220805.1 of Pogoniulus pusillus. Taxonomy (NCBI): domain Eukaryota; kingdom Metazoa; phylum Chordata; class Aves; order Piciformes; family Lybiidae; genus Pogoniulus; species Pogoniulus pusillus. Next base: position 28,918,441 of record NC_087276.1, on the reverse strand, counting down.
TCCAGCACTGTGTTCACAAAATAATTGAAATATCAAAACAAACATATCCTGCTCATTGCCTTAAGAGGTGCTTGAAACAAGCACACAGCAGCTGCAGTCAAAGCCATGTTTCCCACCAGCCTTCCTCCAAATGAACCCAAAGACTCAGGAGGCTGAATTCTATCTGCAGTGTCAGTTTGGAGTAACCTTGGCCACCCTTGCCAGGTTTTCTCCTTCTCCCAACCTTCAGAAGATGATCTGTCAAATAGTCAAGTCTGTATCTCAACTTCCTTACTGCAGACACAGAATCATAGAGTGGTTTAGGTGATTTGGTGTTGTAATCCCCATATGAAAATGATGCAAAGAGAAGAAGAGATGGCAGAATGCTAGAACCACAGAATCAGTCAGGGTTGGAAGAGACCACAAGGATCAGCCAGTTCCAACCCCCTGCCATAGGCAGAGACATCTCCCACTAGAACAGGTTGCTCAGGGCCTCATCTAACCTGGCCTTGAGCACTGTCAGGGGGGCTGTGGAGCACAGAACCACCCAATGTGATCAAAGATCAAAGATCACATTGGATGATTCTGTGCTCCACAGCCTCCCTGGGTAACCTAGGAAGAGTGTGTCCAGCAGATCAAGGGAGGTTCTCCTTCCCCTCTACTCTGCCCTGGTGAGACCTCATCTTGAGTACTGCCTTCAGCTTTGGGCTCCCCAGTTGAAGAGGGACAGGGATCTTCTGGAGAGGATCCTGTGGAGGGCTGCGAGGATGATGAGGGGACTGGAGCACTGCCTGATGAGGAGAGGCTGAGGGACCTGGGGCTGTTTAGTCTGGAGAAGAGAAGACTGAGAGGGGATTTGATCAACATTTACAAACACCTGAGGGCTGGGGGTCAGGCTCTGCTGACTGTTCAAGGCAGGATTGGACGTGGCACTTGGTGCCATGGTCTGGCCTTGAGCTCTGTGGTAAAGGGTTGGACTTGATGATCTGTGAGGTCTCTTCCAACCCTGATGATACTGTGATACTGTGATACTTGCTCCTTGGGATAGGACAAGGAGCAATGGATGGAAGCTGCAGCACAGGAGGTTCCAGCTCAACACAAGGGGGAACTTCTTTCCTGGAAGGGTCCCAGAGCACTGGCACAGGCTGCCCAGAGAGGTTGTGGAGTCTCCTTCTCTGGAGCCTTTCCAGGCCTGTCTGGATGTGTTCCTGTGTGATCTGTGCTAGACTGTATGGTCCTGCCCTGGCAGGAGGGTTGGACTGGATGACCTCTTTGGGTCCCTCCCAACCCCTAATGTCCTGTGAGCCTGTGGTGTCCCCTTTGCCCATGAACACTTGGTGTGCTGTCAATGATTTGCCTGAACCATGCATTTCCAAACAGCTAGAGGGGCCAGCACCTAATGGTGAGCTCAGAACCCAGGAGCACTTTGTAAATCATTCCCAGGTCAGCAGAGTCCAGAGCTTTGGAATGCACTGTTTGAACAGCTATATAAAATGCTTAACCATATTGCAAGAGAATTTTGATCCTGGGAAATCAATAGGGTCTGACAGGCTAAATATAACTCTGCAGTCACAAACAGGAGTTTAACTAACTTCAGAAATAGTCCCCAGACTGGATGAAGAAGAAAATTTCCTTGACTGAGGAAAGAAAACAAACAATTTCCTGCACTGTGCCCAAGGAGAGATTTCACCTCCCTGCTGCCACGCTGCTCTCCTGATAAGAGAAGCTGCTTCATCTTCCCTGACCCAGGGAACACCGATTCTGCTGATTCTCCCAAAGAAGTCAAGACATGCAAGATGCCTTCATCTGAGACGTGTTTGAAGACCTGAAGGAAGCAGCATGACAGGACGTGCAGCCGAGCTGCAGCCAGGCATGAGTCAGCCTCCTGCGGCCAGAAATCCAAGCCCTTGCAAAACTCCCTTCCAGCTGATCCTCTCCCCTGGTGACTTTTGCAACAGCATTGTTTTAAAAGCAGGTTTAGGCTCTCTGGAGGAGGTATAGGATCACTCAGGGAGGCTTGGAACAGTGTTGCCATCTCAGATGATTTTTATCTCCAGCCTTATGGTGTTTGAACCTTCTTCAGCTGTGGCTGCCAGGAGCATGCAATGACATGAGAGGCTTAGCCAGCTCCTCTCTTATTTTGTATTAATAGCAACTTTCTAGGCTTGATGATTGCACTCTAAAGACCCAGAAATCAGCACACAAAGGGAAGAAAGGAGCCAATTTAGTCCTTTTAGGGGTGATTTTTAAGATTACCATGCACTTCATCAAAACCTGGCTCAAGGTAATTTTTTTCCATTGAAGCTGGCAGCACTGTTTGCTTTGCATCCTGACTACACTGCCCCTTAATATCATCCCAAATTAACTGCCTGGCTTATTAAAGAACTGGAGAATGCACACTCTCTGTATCTGCAGGCAGAACGGCAGCCTGAGTCCTGTTGTTTTCAGGTGTTTGCAAAGGGCTTGTTGGTACTGGGTGGGGAATGAGGCCATTGGGATGGGAGGGATGAGAAGGGAAGGAGCTAGGTCTGAGATGGATAGGTAGGGAAGGGGAAGGGAGAGGAGGGGAGAGGAGGGGAGAGGAGAGGAGAGGAGAGGAGAGGAGAGGAGAGGAGAGGAGAGGAGAGGAGAGGAGAGGAGAGGAGAGGAGAGGAGAGGAGAGGAGAGGAGAGAGGAGAGAGGAGAGAGGAGAGAGGAGAGAGGAGAGAGGAGAGAGAAGAGAGGAGAGAGGAGAGAGGAGAGAGGAGAGAGGAGAGAGGAGAGAGGAGAGAGGAGAGAGGAGAGAGGAGAGAGGAGAGAGGAGAGAGGAGAGAGGAGAGAGGAGAGAGGAGAGAGAAGAGAGAAGAGAGAAGAGAGAAGAGAGAAGAGAGAAGAGAGAAGAGAGAAGAGAGAAAGAAGAGAGAAGAGAGAAGAGAGAAGAGAGAAGAGAGAAGAGAGAAGAGAGAAGAGAGAAGAGAGAAGAGAGAAGAGAGAAGAGAGAAGAGAGAAGAGAGAAGAGAGAAGAGAGAAGAGAGAAGAGAGAAGAGAAGAGAAGAGAAGAGAAGAGAAGAGAAGAGAAGAGAAGAGAAGAGAAGAGAAGAGAAGAGGAGAAGAGAGAAGGCTTAGGGAAATGCCCCTTCACAGAGCCTCCTGGAGGCTGGAGAGCCTCTGGCTGCTTTCTCCAGGATGAGACAAGATGAGCTGTCAAGAAGCAAAGTCATCTGCAAGGCAGGTCACCACACACATGGCTGAGCCTGTTCCCCCCCTATTTTTTCTACAGGACTGCAACTAGAACCAGCCCAGAGTCGAGGAAATACTGTTCCTGGAGCAAACAGGAGCCCACATCTAACCAGTTCTGAACCCCAAGGGGCAAATGACACATACACTTGCAGCTTCCCAGCTTGCAGGCTGGGTTTCACCTTTGCCTTTCCAGGGGCCAGGCACACAGTGGGTGCATCCACAGTGCCACTGCTCTTCAAAACTAAAGGCTTGCAAACAGATGGGAAGCTCTAATACTCTTCTCAGGCAATCAGAAAAGGTTTTGCTGAGGACTTTTATGGCCAAACCATGCCACTGACAGGGCCAAAAACCTTGGTGTTGTTAATACAGCAGCTAAGCTGCCATAAAGGAGAGTTTTGTTAGGGACAAAGCAGTTCTGACCCTGCAGAGACATGTAACCACCAGAGCTGCTGGTTTTTTCAGGCAGAGGCAGGAGGTCATGCACAACTTGCCTTTTTCTCTCTAAGAAAAGCTGCTTTGACACCAGTTAGGCAATGAGGATCTTTGCTCATAAAGGAAGTGCCTCTGTGGCTAAACATTCTGTGGGTGTATGCTCCCTTGCTGAGCTCTAACACAGCCACTAGCTGGTGGCCACAACATGAGTCCTGTTGTGCTTGGCATACTTCTGGAAGTGCTGCCTGCTGAAAGCATTTAATTAACTGAGAATTTTAACCTTCAGGACAAACAAAGCAAAACAAAAGGCAACTGTTTTAAATCATAGAATCAAGCAGGTTGGAAGAGACCTCCAAGATCATCCAGGCCAACCTAGCACCCAGCCCTGGCCAATCAACCAGACCATGGCACTAAGTGCCCCAGCCAGGCTTGGCTTCAACACCTCTAGGGACAGCCACTCCATCACCTCCCTGGGCAGCCCATTCCAATGCCAATCACTCTCTCTGACAACAGCTTCCTCCTAACAGCCAGCCTAGACCTGCCCTGCCACAACTAGAGACTCTGTCCCCTTCTTCTGTTGCTGCTTCCTTGGCAGAAGAGCCCAACCCCACCTGGCTACAGCCTCCCTTTAGGGAGTTGTAGACAGCAATGAGCTCTGCCCTGAGCCTCCTCTTCTGCAGGCTGCACACCCCCAGCACCCTCAGCCTCTCCTCACAGGGCTCTGCTCCAAGCTTTGTTGCCCTTCTCTGGACACCTTCCAGCACCTCAACATCTCTCTTGAATGGAGGAGCCCAGAACTGGACACAGCACTCAAGATGTGGCCTGAGCAGTGCTGAGCACAGGGACAGAAGAACCTCCCTTCTCCTGCTGCCCACACTGCTCCTGAGCCAGCCCAGGATGCCATTGGCTCTGCTGCCCACCTGGGCACACTGCTGCCTCATCTTCAGCTCCTCTCTACCAGCACCCCCAGGTCCCTTTCTTCATGGCTGCTCTCAGCCACTCTGTCCCCAGCCTGTAGTGCTGCTTGGGGTTGTTGTGGCCAAAGTGCAGAACCCTGCACTTGACCTTCTTCAGTCTCATCCCATTGGCCTCTGCCCACTCATCCAGCCTGTCTAGGTCCCTCTGCAGGGCTCTCCTGCCCTTCAACAGCTCCACACCTGCTCCTAGCTTGATGTCATCTGCAAACTTACTGATGCTGGACTCAATCCCCTGGTCCAGATCGTCAATAAAGATGTTGAACAGGACTGGGCCCAGCACTGATCCTTGGGGAACACCACTAGTGACAGCTGCCAACTGGATGTGGCACCATTTTGCTTTCAGATCCTGTGGTTGTAAAATCAGCTTCCTATTCTTACAGGACCTGATGTAATTTTTGCATGGGAAGAGGCATTAATAGCTTATCTGGGCATTATCTTTGGGAGAAAAATCATTTAGCAGATATTAACCATCTCTGGATAGTAATGAGCCAGCGAAGAAAAATGTGTTTTGCTTAAGTGTTCATTAGCATTGCAAGTTTCACTTGCTTTAAAACAACTTGCATATTAAGTAGCAATAATGTAAGCCTCATTAGGGACTGCCCATATGTCTGGCAGTGAAAGGATACAGAGCTTTGGTACTGTGAAAAGAGACTAAAGCCTTGCAGCAGTAGGCTGCTCCCAAACATTCCCACTGGCAGTGCCATCCTGCCGAGCTCCTTATGCAGGCAGAGGCTCCCACTTCAGAGCCTGGGCTGACCTGCAGTCATTCCTCCTCTCCTGTGTGAGTAACTACTGGCATCTCTTCTCATCTGTCAAGGGGTACATTACTCTGTAAGAGCAAGATAGATTTCTGGTATGGCCATTACTAGATTCAACTACTCGCAAAAGAAAGGGATATTCAAGGAAGAGTAGGGAGGGAGTAAATGTATTAAAGTGCAGAACTAAAGAGGTGTTCATGCCAGGGCAGATGGAGAATTATGCTCCAATGTACTGAGCTTTGCCTCAAAAAGTATCACAGAAACATAGAATGGTTTAGGTTGGAAGGGAGCTCAAAGCTCAGCCAGTTCCAACCCCCTGCCATAGGCAGGGACACCTCTCACTAGAACAGGTTGCTCAAGGCCTCATCCAACCTGGCCTTGAGCACCTCCAGGGAGGTTGCAGAGCACAGAATCACCCAATATGACCAAACATCATGTTCAGTGATTCTGTGCTCCACAACCTCCCTGGGCAACCTGTGCCAGTGTCTCACCACCCTCACTCCAAAGAACCCTTTCCTAACATTCAGTTTGAATCTTCCCTCTGCCACTTTCAACCCATTCCTCCTCATCCTCTCATTACAAGACCTTGTCAGTAGTCCCTCCCCAGCCTTCCTGTAGCCCCCTTCAGACACTGGAAGGCCACACCAAGGCCTCCTCAAAGCCTTCTCTTCTCCAGGCTGCAGAGCCCCAACTCTCTCAGCCTGTCCTCATAGCAGAGTTGCTGCAGCCCTCTCAGCATTTTGGTGGCCTGCTTGCTCCATCAGTTCTATGTCCTTCTTGTGTTGGGGGTTCCAGAACTGCACACAGGACTCCAGGGGGGGTGGGAGGGGTCTGAGAAGAGCAGAGTAAAGGGATCTGAGGAGAGCAGAGTAGAGGGGCAGAATCCTCTCCCTTGCCCTGCTGGCCACACTGCTCTTGCTGCAGCCCATATATATATATATATAAAAATATATATATATACACACAAATATATAAATATATGTATATATTATATACATCCACATATATATTATATATATTATATATTTTTAATATATATATTATATACATATTTATATGCACACATATATATATAATATATATATGGGCTGCCCAGGGAGGTGGTGGAGTGACTGTGCCTGGAGGTGTTGAAGCCAAGCCTGGATGAGGCACTTAGTGCCATGGTCTGGTTGATTGGCCAGGGCTGGGTGCTAGGTTGGCCTGGCTGAGCTTGGAGCTCTCTTCCAACCTGCTTGATTCTCTGATTCTCTCCCTCTATAAAAAGATATCCTGTATTAATATCCAGACTCAACCAAGAGCAGAAGAATTCCCCCCCAAGCTGTAAGATGTGCTGTGTTTTTCACGTCTCTAAGCAATGGATGTTGATATTTCCTGCAACTTACAATGCAAAACCATTTTAATTTCTTCCAAGCATGCATTTTTATGAGGGCAGAGGAATAAAACTCCTGACCTTGAAACACAGTCGTGCTAAGTAGTAATAAGCTACCAAATCTGCACCATCCAGTTGATCATTATGCCTCAGTTAGATGAGATTAGCTAATCACACAGCTTATTTTCAAGCATCTCTACGCTGCTGTTGCTTGTTTGCAGCCCTGGCAAACAGACCTCCAAAGGATTAAAAACATGATTAAGGATTTATTTAGGTTTTCTTTAAACATCAGCAGCCTCATAGTATGAAAGAGGCTTTTAATCACCTACCCAACTCTGCCTTTGTAATGCTGTCCATCAATTCTGAGCACCGAGTTGTGTTTTCCACAAAGCACGGCTGGTTTGCTGGGAGAACCTACGGAGCCTGATCTGACCCTCATTAGAGACAAGAATCAATGCCTCTTACAGACATCTGGGCATTCAACCAGGTCCCATCAGCATCTTTTCAACTGCCAGCAATTACACAAGAGCACCAGAGAACTTGCAGCTTCATCTCACAGTCCAAAGTCCTGTGAAATCTTTCATTTTAAAGCCAGTCTTTGGGGAGGCAGAGGTGATTGTAGTCTCTTGGACAAAGAGCAGGCCTGTTCTGGTGTGGCTTTTTGGTGGTAGCTCTGAAATCAGTGTGCAGAAGAAGCATTTTTATCCCCAGGTTTTGGATGGGCAAACCAAGCATGAAGTTACACAGCGTGCCTGAGCAGATCCATCCGTTTACCGCTGGTAGACGTGGGAATCCTGCTCTCTTGGCACCACTCCTCCTTCCTGCCCTCACCCCTGCTGCTGCCTACGCAGCTCCTGCTACCCTTTGCACAGCCTGAGACATCCCCTAGAGCCAGTCCAACCTACTAACCCATCAGAAACCATCCATGATCTCCACCCAGTTAGCAAGTTTGCAGCAGTAAGCCCAAAGCCACACTTTTGCTCCTCCAAAGCCAACTTAACACAGAGGACAGCCACGATATTTTCACAGCATGATGTAAAATCATCAGCACTGAGCCTGATCTTACCCCCACCCCCACTCACACAAGCCAAGAGGAGCCTCACTAGCACATAAAAAAAGCCTTATGTGAGGAGAGACTCACAGCTTCAAGATCCCTGGGTACCACAAATCGCTTCTGCCTCCCTGGGTTGCACAGGCGCTGCCCACTCAGCACCTTGGATGCTGTCCCTGAGAGGGAAGAGGAAAAATCAAATCAGAAGCTAAGAACAAAGAAGGTCATTCAGCAGCTGTTTCAATCCTATCTTTATTTCAGCTATAGCCCCCAGGAGCTAAGATCAGGAAGGACTTACTAGATCATCCTAGTCAACTACCTGCCAAGGCAGGAACAGACTCTGTAGTATTTTCTTGAGGGCTTTTATCCAGCTTGTATTTAAATGATTCAAGTAATGGGGGTTCCATGATCCACCAGACTTTGTCTTGCTGGAAAACCATGCTGACAGCAGGCATGCATGTCCTTCTATTCATTTCCATGCCATTCCTGATTGCCCTGCCTCCTTCTACCAACCACTTCTCCTGTATTTTTGGAGCAGCCTCCTTGTCCCTGCCATATGCTACACTGGTGACAGGGTGGAGTGAGGGGAAAGGACTCTTGTAGAAAGCAGCTTTAAGCACAAATGTATCTCCAAGATCTTAGAATCATAGAATCAACCAGGTTGGAAGAGACCTCCAAGATCATCCAGGCCAACCTAGCACCCAGCCCTGGCCAATCAACCAGACCATGGCACTAAGTGCCCCAGCCAGGCTTGGCTTCAACACCTCCAGCCATGGAGACTCCACCACCTCCCTGGGCAGCCCATTCCAATGCCAATCACTCTCTCTGACAACAACTTCCTAACAACATCCAGCTGAGACGTCCCCTGCCACAACTTCAGACTGTGTCCCCTTGTTCTGTTGCTGGTTGCCTGGGAGAAGAGCCCAACCCCACCTGGCTACAGCCTCCCTTCAGGTAGCTGCAGAGACAGCAATGAGCTCTGCCCTGAGCCTCCTCTGCTGCAGGCTGCACACCCCCAGCTCCCTCAGCCTCTCCTCACAGGGCTCTGCTCCAGGACCCTCACCAGCCTTGCTGCCCTTCTCTGGACACCTTCCAGCACCTCAACAGCTCTCTTGAATTGAGGAACCCAGAACTGGACACAGCACTCAAGGTGTGGCCTGAGCAGTGCTGAGCACAGGGGCAGAAGAACCTCCCTTGTCCTGCTGCCCACACTGCTCCTGAGCCAGCCCAGGATGCCATTGGCTTTGCTGCCCACCTGGGCACACTGCTGCCTCATCTTCAGCTACTCTCTACCAGCACCCCCAGGTCCCTCTCTGCCTGGCTGCTCTTAGCAATATCTGTTCCTCACTTGCTGGCACAAAACACTGCACTCTTGGGATTATCCTGAGAGGTTTAATGAACAAAGTGGTGATCTTAACAAAGTAAATACCTTGCTCTGCTGGGTGTCTGCAGTGTCACCACTGCCAGCTGAAATATATTCCTCTCTTGAGCTTTTACTGAAGTCATTCAGGCCTCTTTTCAGCATCCCTTCATTTCCAACCCTCCCGCCCTAACTGACAGGCTTCCAATCTGGCCAAGGGAGCTTTTGTTCCCCTGGCCCACTCCAGAGAAACGAGGCCCTTTGCAAATTGCAGACCAGCCTTTCAATTAGATTTCTATAGTAATGCTGGCACATTAGTTCCACTTATCCTTGGTTAATAGTTCAGCTTATATTCAAACAGCCATTAACATAAAATCAACACAGCAATTTGGTATGAATTCTCATATCATTAATCCATTTAAAGTGGGTACACAGTTCACACTCCAAATTCCCTTAATTATTGACTAAATAACATTTAAAGAGGCCATGGGCTTTTGCTCCATTAGAATGCAACCTTAGTTTTTGTTTTCCTTTCCCCTTCCCCCCCTACTGTTACAGGGGTTTTTTGCACAAGTTAATTTTGCAAGGCTTAGATACTGCTTGGAGGTGTCACCTTTGTGAGTAACCCTCAGCTAATTGTAGGTTCAGCCTCCTCAGGAGCAATCTTACAGAGGTCATTGCCTGGTTGGCTCACCCAGTTTAGGGAAAGAGGAGAAATGTCCATGATGGACTATGTACAGTGGACCCTGTTTGCCCAACCTTCTCTGCAGGAGGCAGCCCAGAACATCCCAGCCAGGAGCACCCTGGGGGTCTCCACTCAGACTCCTCCATTACCTTGTCTACAACTACCTGAAGGGAGATTGTAGCCAGGTGGGGGTTGGTCTCTGCTGCCGGGCAAGCTGCACCAGAAGAAGGAGACACAGTGTGAAGTTGTGCCAGGGCAGGTCTAGGCTGGATGTGAGGAGGAAGTTGTTGTCAGAGAGTGATTGGCATTGGAATGGGCTGCCCAGGGAGGTGGTGGAGTTGCCATCCATGGAGGTGCTCAAGAACAGACTGTATGAGACACTTAGTGCCATGGTCTGGTTGATTGGCCAGGGCTGGGTGCTAGGTTGGAGTGGCTGAGCTTGGAGGTCTCTTCCAACCTGGTTGATTCTATGATTCTATGCTGTTCTGCCCTGGTGGCAGCCACAAGCCCTGCCAAGGAATGGGAGATAATTACATCTTCCTTTGTGTCTGATACAATTAGCTCCCTAGCTGTGGCATGGGCAGTGGATACATCATGATAAGTTCTAAAAGCCACAGACAATATCACTCTTTTCATCCAAACTGTCTATGGGGAATCTTGGTTCCCTCTCTAATTTGATCCAATGCTTTATGTTTTCCCCCACCCTTTCCTTTCTCTCACTGTCGTGGTCCATGGAGAATGATGTTGTTTGCACTTCAGCTGCTGTCAGAGGGCAAAAGCAAGCAGCAAGCATTTCAGCCTGAAAAATCTCGAGTTGGGACTTGTCTGAACCCTCACACAATTTGTGCCGCTGTTGGAGGTCTTTCTGGAGACTCATCTACCTCCTGTGGCTCCAGTGGGATTTGGGAGCATGAACAAAGATCTGGGGAGGATCAGGAAAGCATCAGAGAGCTGTGGGGAAATGTGTGTGGCTGCCATAGAGCATTGTCCCTTCCAGGCCCCTGAGTGGTTGGAGTGTTTCACTGAGGGTCTCTGGTGACAACACAGGAGGGGGCTCAGCACCACACAGTGCTCCAGGCTGGATTCCACCTTCCTGTTGTGCAAGGCTTAGCTGTAGGCAAGAGGTAAATCCAAGCTGGATGTGCTGGTTGCTAAAAGTCCTCAAAAACCACTTTGAGCCATCCTGTGGTTGTGGTATCTCATTTTGCTACCTTGGCACCACTTCTGCTTGCCCTGGTGACACAGCAAGCTGCATCTCACAGAACAAACCTACAGAGTCCTGTGAGGAGAGGCTGAGGGAGCTGGGGGTGTGCAGCCTACAGAAGAGGAGACTCAGGGCAGACCTCATTGCTGTCTACAACTACCTGAAGGGAGGCTGTAGCCAGGTGGGGTTGGGCTCTGCTGCCAGGCAAGCAGCAACAGAAGAAAGGGACAGAGTCTCAAGTTGTGGCAGGGCAGGTCTAGGATGGATGTGAGGAGGAAGTTGTTGTCAGAGAGAGTGATTGGCATTGGAATGGGCTGCCCAGGGAGGTGGTGGAGTCTCTGTGCCTGGAGGTGTTGAAGCCAAGCCTGGCTGGGGCACTTAGTGCCATGGTCTGGTTGATTGGCCAGGGCTGGGTGCTAGGTTGGACTGGATGATCATGAAGGTCTCTTCTATGATTCTATGATCTATGCTAAACACACACTGCACTTCTCCAAAGGTACCAGGGCAAACCAGGCACCCCCACACTGCCCACAGTACACTGACAGCACTATACTGGCATGAAAACCTCACTGCAATAGACACCACTGGAGAGTAATTGCTGGAGAAGAGTTATTGGCAGCCTAGGAGGCTGCTCTGCTTTTCTCTACCTTTCACAAACAAGCAAATGCTTGGAGGATCACATCAATGGAAAGGAGCCAGGTTTTGTTAGTGCACTCTTTCCAGGCATCAGCAAAAGCAGAGTCAGATGCACAGGTGAGCTAGTTTGAGTCTAATTGGAGAAATTAGATGATAGGCTGTGAAAAGAAAGCAATGGTGATGTCTGCTGCACTCATAGGTTTGCTGAGATGGATTAAAAACCAGGACACAAACATAGATAAGACAGAGAGTCTCTACCTGTCATAGTGGGTGTCTGTGTCTTGTCCCTGGCCTTCTGCTGCTGTGTAACCCAACGAATTATTCTGCTTCTAAACCCCCTTGCTGACCCTCCAAACTGACCCTGCATGCAAGAAAGACTCTGCAATAAGGTAGAGGGTTGGAAAGAAGGGGGAAGGGTGGTTGGGAGCCCCTCCTGGGGACTCTGATTTCTGGGAGGGCTGTTGTGTTTCTGTATTAACTTTAACTTGTATACTTCTCCCAGGCAACCAGCAATAGAGGAAGGGGACACAGTCTCAAGTTGTGCCAGGGGAGGTCTAGGCTGGATGTTAGGAGGAAGTTGTTGGCAGAGAGAGTGATTGGCATTGGAATGGGCTGCCCAGGGAGGTGGTGGAGTCACTGTCCATGGAAGTGTTGAAGCAAAGCCTGGATGAAGCACTTAGTGATTCTGTGCTCCACAACCTCCCTGGAGGTGTTCAAGGCCAGTTTGGATGAGGGCTTGAGTGACTTGTTCTAGCAGGAGGTGTCCCTGTCTGTGGCAGCAGCTTGGAACTAGATGATCCTTGAGGTCCCTTCCCACCTAAACCATTCTGTGATTCTAAGACAGCAAACTGAGGCTGTTTGGGCAGAGCAGAGGAGCAGGTCAGGGTGCAGAGCACACCCACGGGCTGCCCAACAAGTCTGCAGCAGACGGATCCCCACGCAGTGACTCAGGCAGCGTGTCCCTAGCGCTGCGGGTCGGTGCCTGCGCTGCTGGCACACACACAGGCTCCCCAGGCAGGCAGCCCTGCCGGCACTAATGCTCTCATCCTCGAACGCCCAGCCTGGGACATGTCTGGACAAACAGGGCTGCTGAGCTCAGCTTCGAGCCAGCACGGACTCAGCAGCAGCAGTGGAAAAGTACTTTGTTCCCACACGGTTCCCTCGCTCCCACCAGCTGCTCTCCTTCCCACCTCCCTCTGCCCCTCTGCACTGTACGTGAGTCGATATAACCTAACTTGGAGAGCTGCCCTGCTTGGATGGCTCTCATCAAAAGACAGGCTACAAGAGTTGGGGCTCTTCAGCCTGGAGAAGAGAAGGCTTCAAGGAGACCTTGGAGTGGCCTTGCACATATGTCCCTGCCCATGGCAGGGGGAGTTGGAACTAGATGATCCTTGTGCTCCCCTCCGACCCTGACTGATTCTATGGTTCTATGATTCTATGGCCTTTGGTCTCTGAAGGGGGCTATGGGAAGGGTGGGGAGGGACTACTGACAAGGTTTTGTAATGACAGGACAAGAGTAATGGATTTAAACTGGCAGAGGAGACATTCAGACTGGATGTTAGGAAAGGCTCTTTGCAGTGAGGGTGGTGAGACACTGGCACAGGTTGCCCAGGGAGGTTGTGGAGCACAGAATCACTGAAGGTGATCGTAGATCAGAGGTTGTAACACAAAGCAGATGAAATCAGGCAGGGTTGGAAGGGATCACAAAGAGCAGCCGGTTCCAACACCCCTGCTATGGGCAGGGGCACCTCACACTAGACCAGGCTGGCCACAGCCTCATGTAACCTGGCCTTAAACACCTCCAGGGATGAGGCTTCCACCACCTCCCTGGGTGACCCATTCCAGCCTCTCACCACCCTCATGCTGAACAACTTCTTCCTAACATCCAGTCTGAATCCACCCATTTCTAGCTTTATTCTATTCCCCCCAGTCCTATCACTACCTGACCACCGAAAATGTCCCTGCCCAGCTTTCTTGTAGGCCTCCTTCAGATACTGGAAGGCCACAATAAGGTCTCCTCAGAGCCTTCTTTATCACTGGGAGGCAGCAGTTAGGCAGACACTCATAAACCCCCTGCTGGTGTTTGCGCCTAGCAGGCATTACCAGCAAGCCATCACACCTCGATCTGCTTTGTCTTTCTTGCACAAGCAGAACAAAGAAGAGCAATACTTCATTTCATTTCCATGTTTGCATGAAGACAACATAATCCTGCTTGCTGCATCTGCTGCTTGGAAGGTAGGGACACATTCATGCTCATGGCTTCCCTATGGATGAAAGAGGAACTTTGTTCATATCAATCTACAGAACAGATTGGGATTTTAATCCAGTGGATGCTTTAGGCAGATGGGCTTCTCTTAATGCCTTGGATTTCCCTTTTCCTCACTTTTTGCAGTGAGGACAAAGATGCCAGGCCAACTATTGATTCTTTTTCTATCTGGGCTGAGCCATGCCCATGCCCCAAGGTAAAAAAAACACACACACAAAACTCCATATGCTTCAGCAAGGCCTTTCACACCGTCTGCCACAACAAGCTCCTGGACAAGCTGGCAGCTCTTGGCTTGGACAGATTCACTCTGATAGGGAGCAAGAACTGGCTGGAGGGCCAGGCCCAGAGAGTGGTGGTGAATGGTGCCACATCCAGCTGGCAGCTGTCACCGGTGGTGTCCCCCAGGGATCAGTGCTGGGCACAGTCCTGGTCAATATTTTTATTATGATCTGGGCCAGGGGATTGAGTCCAGCATCAGTAAGTCTGCAGATGACACCAAGCTAGGAGCAGGTGTGGAGCTGTTGGAGGGTAGGAGAGCCCTGCAGAGGGACCTGGACAGGCTGGATGGGTGGGCAGAGGACAATGAGATGAGATTGAACAAGGTCAAGTGCAGGGTTCTACACTTTGGCCACAACAACCCCAAGCAGCACTACAGGCTGGGGACAGAGTGGCTGAGAGCAGCCAGGCAGAGATGGACCTGGGGGTGCAGGTAGATAGTAGCTGAAGATGAGGCAGCAGTGCCCAGGTGGGCTGTAGCCAATGGCATCCTGGGCTGGCTCAGGAGCAGTGTAGGCAGCAGGACAAGGGAGGTTCTTCTGCCCCTGTGCTCAACACTGCTCAGGCCACATCTTGAGTCCTGTGGCATTGGAATGGGCTGCCCAGGGAGGTGGTGGAGTTGCTGTGCCTGGAGGTGTTGAAGCCAAGCCTGACTGGGGCACTTAGTGCCATGGTCTGGTTGATTGGGCAGGGCTGAGTAATAGATTGGCCTGGATGATGTTGGAGATCTCTTCCAACTTGGTTGATTCTATGATTCCTTCCCAGAGCTGAGAGTTCACCCTTCTTTTTATAGAACCATACCTCCCTGCTATTTCTGCTCCACCTGAAATCTTTAAATCCTCTCATAATTTTCATCTAGAGCTCTGTGATCTACATAGTCTTGATCATTTCCTCTTAGATAAATGAGGACCAGAAAGACTGAAGCATCTGAATATACAATAAGAAATTCTGTGTTAATGAAGGGACTTAAATCCATATCCACTAACTCCTTGGTGGTGCTCAGACCACTGGAATTTTGCCTCTAAGAGCATTTTATTGCAGCCCTGGGTTACAACTGGACAACTTGGAGGATGTGTTCAGACCAATTCCTCTTCTGCATCAGAGTAAAACATAACCATTTCAAAACCAACATTTCAAAATCATAGAATCAAGCAGATTGGAAGAGACCTCCAAGCTCAGCCAGGCCAACCTAGCACCCAGCCCTGTCCAATCAACCAGACCATGGCACTAAGTGCCCCACCCAGGCTTTGCTTCAACACCTCCAGGGATGGCAACTCCACCACCTCCCTGGGCAGCCCATTCCAATGCCAATCACTCTCTCTGACAACAGCTTCCTCCTAACATCCAGCCCAGACCTGCCCTGGCACAACTTCAGACTGTGTCCCCTTGTTCTATTGATGGATGCCTGGCAGAAGAGTCCAACCCCACCTGGCTACAGCCTCCCTTTAGGGAGTTGTAGACAGCAATGAGCTCTGCCCTGAGCCTCCTCTTCTGCAGGCTGCACACCCCCAGCTCCCTCAGCCTCTCCTCACAGGGCTCTGCTCCAGGCCCCTCCCCAGCTTTGTCACCCTTCTCTGGACATGCTCCAGCACCTCAACATCTCTCTTGAATTGAGGCTGAAATGCCTTGCAATAGAAATGGTGGAGGAAACACTTGGTTTGCATTTATCACAACATTTGGCTTCTGCATGAATTACTTATTTTTACTCTTGACAGTTTCTATAACAGGAGGAAAAACAGAATTTGAAATTCCCCACGGGTGGATTGGAGGTTCCTGTTTGACTACTTCAGACACAGACTATCTTGATCCTGCAGTAATTTTCTTGTCCTGTATCTTCTCTCTTCCCTCCCCCCCCTCCTTCCATCTACAACAGCAACAAGAAGATGACTAAACATGATTTCACAAACAGTTTTGGTTCTGGTGGAATCCAGCTCCTGATAGAGAGATACTCAATGAGCATTCCTATGAACAGCCCTATCTTGTTGCCAGGGGTAGCAATCAACTGAGTGTCAGCAGCTGAGCAAGCAGATTTTGCTCTGCATATTTTGTTTACAGATGTCCATGCACTGCCCAAGCACAGAGCTGCTGCAGCACACTCCCACATCTGTTTTCCTTTCTCTGTATTTTGCTCCACCAAGACATTTTTTTGTTTGCAGCAGAGTGGGATGTAAGGCTTGAGTTGGTCAAGCTGCTGTTCACAGCAGGATCCTAGAAGCACAGGGATTCTCAGGCTGTGAACAAGGCTTTCAAAGAAGAGGTATCTGCTGTAATGTAAAGCAGATAGAATCAGTCAGGATTGGAAGGGACCACAAGGAGCAGCCAGTTCCAACCCCCCTGCCATGCCCAGGGACATCCTACCCTAGAGCAGGCTGCACACAGCCTCAGCCAGCCTGGCCTCAAACACCTCCAGCCATGGGGCCTCAACCACCTCCCTGGGCAACCCATTCCAGCCTCTCACCACTCTCATGCTCAACAACTTCCTCCTCACAGCCAGGCTCAATCTCTCCACCTCCAGCTTTCCTCCATTCCCCCCAGTCCTGGCACTCCCTCACAGCCTAGAAAGTCCTTCCCCAGCTTTTTTTGTAACCCCCTTCAGATCCTGGAAGGCCACCAGAAGGTCACCTCAGAGCCTCCTCTTCTTCAGACTGCACAGCCCCAACTCTTTCTAATCTGTGCTCACAGCAGAGCTGCTGCAGCCTCTCAGCATCCTCCTGGCCCTGCTCTGGACACTCTCCAGCATCTCCACAGCCCTCTTGTCCCAGGGGCTCCAGAGCTGGATGCAGTACTCCAGGTGGGGTCTCAGCAGAGCACAGCAGAGGGGGAGAATCCTCTCCCTGGCCCTGCTGGCCACACTTCTGCTGCTGCAGCCCAGGCTCTCTGGGCTGCAAGTGCACACTGCTGGCTCATGTTAAGCTTCTCGTCCAGCAGCACCCCCAAGTCATATTCCTACGAAGTAGTGAAGGCAGGACCAGAGTTGATATTTAGAGTGAGATATTTATAATCCTGGTCATTTTTTCACTTCATTGAAAGAAATTGTGGATGGATGTTGGTATGAAACAGTTCTGCAGAGAAGTCACAAAGGGGTGATAGAAGCTGGCTGCTTGGAATGAGGGCAGAAAACTCCTGTTTAAGGGCAGTAAAATTTTCCCTATGCAACTAAGAAAGGTGACCTGTAAATATTAAATTAGCCCAAATATTGGTGTTTTATTTATACTGCTTAGCACAAACAGATTTGAAAATTAAAATCAAGGCAGATTCTTTTTTTTTTAAGCACTAATGGCAAAATGCTTTAAACTCTGCATTAGCTGCAACCAACACAGTGCCTTTGATCCCACTAATTGATGTTAATTGATTCATTGAATGCACTTTGTCTCTGTGGCGGAGTGTGGGCAGCAGAGCAAGGGAGGGGATTGTGTCCCTTTACTCTGCTCTCCTCAGACCCTACCTGGAGTACTGTGCAGTTCTGGAGCCCCCAGCACAGGAAGGACATGGAACTGTTGGAGCCAGTCCAGAGGAGGCCACCAAGACGCTCAGAGGGCTACAGCAACTCTGCTATGAGGACAGGCTGAGAGAGTTGGGGCTCTGCAGCCTGGGCAAGAGAAGGCTTCAAGGAGACCTTGGAGTGGCCTTGCAGTATCTGAATGGGACCTACAGGAAGGCTGGGGAGGGATTACTGACAAGGTCTTATAATGAGAGGATGAGGAGGAATGGGTTTGAACTGGCAGAGGGGAGATTCAAAGTAGATGTTAGGAAAGGGTTGTTTGCAGTGAGGGTGGTGAGACACTGGCAAGGGCCAGGTTGGCTGAGGCTTTGGAGTGACCTGTTCTAGTGGGAGGTGTCCCAAACAGTCCTACAGGCTGGGGAAAGAGTGGCTGGAGAGAAACCAGGCAGAGAGGGACCTGGGGGTGCCGGTAGAGAGTAGTTGAACATGTGCCAATGGCATCCTGGCCTGTACCAGGAGCAGTGTGGCCAGCAGGACAAGGGAGGTTCTTCTGCCCCTGTGCTCAGCACTGCTCAGGCCACAGCTTGAGTGCTGTGTCCAGTTCTGGGCTCCTCAATTCAAGAGAGATGTTGAGGTGCTGGAAGGTGTACAGAGAAGGGCAGTAACATTGGTGAGGGTCCTGGAGCAGAGCCCTGTGAGGAGAGGCTGAGGGAGCTGGGGGTGTGCAGCCTGCAGAAGAGGAGGCTCAGGGCAGACCTCATTGCTGTCTGCAGCTCCCTGAAGGGAGGCTGTAGCCAGGTGGGGTTGGGCTCTTCTGCCAGACAAGCAGCAAGAGAAGAAGGGGACACAGTCTGAAGCTGTGCCAGGGGAGGTTCAGGCTGGATGTTAGGAGGAAGTTGTTGTCAGAGAGAGTGATTGGCATTGGAATGGGCTGCCCAGGGAGGTGGTGGAGTCACTGTCCCTGGAGATGTTGAAACAAAGCCTGGCTGGGGCACTTAGTGCCATGGTCTGGTTGATTGGCCAGGGCTGGGTGCTGGGTTGGGCTGGATGATCTTGGAGATCTCTTCCAACCTGCTTGATTCTGTGATTCTATGACCTAGAGTTGACCTCTCTGAGGTGAACTATTGCTCTGCATAGAGAGTCCCTTTTGGTTCAGGCATACCTCCCCATTAAAGGATCTTTGGGCATGTTTTAATGAGGTCTCAACATACAGCTGCTTAATAGAGAGGTGTTTGTGTTTCATGGAATCACAGAATGTTAGAGGCTGGAAGGGACCTTGAAAGCTCATCCAGTCCACCCTGCTGGGGTGAGTGAACCCAATGGTATCTATGAGTCATGGTCTGCCATGGAAGGTAGATGAGCCTTGTAACTCACCCTCTTGAGGACTTCCACAGAATCACAGAGTGTGAGGGGCTGGGAAGGACCTTGAAAACCCATTCAGTCCAAGCCCCCTGCCAAAGCAGGATCACCTATACCAGATCACACAGGAACAAATCCAGGCAGGTTTGAGTATCTCCCGAGAGGGAGGCTCCACAGCCCCCCTGGGCAGTTCTTTAACACTCTATTTATCACAAAGATGTTTTTCCTCTGTAAGTTACTCTGGGTTTCAGAGAGCATTTCTTATTCTCTAGAGAAACTGCAGAGGAACTACATGAAGGCTCAGGTAGTAGAGAAAACCCCAAGAACTTGGCTAATGTGAACACTGCAACTGCATTATTCACAATAGAGACAGAAGAATTTATTCACCCAGGAGCTAAACACTCCCTGAGATAACAGAGAGTGGAACACCTCAATTATATTTTGCTTACCATTAATCATGAGAGTCAAGCATTTATGCAAGGCACTGTGTATTTCAGCTGAGTTACTACAGGAATACAGGTCTGTATTTGGGTTATATGTCAGTAGGGACTTCAGTCAGAGCTCATCAAGCAAACTCAGAGTAGAGTTTGACCCATATATGCTATTAGAGTACTGCACATATAGCACCAACTGGGCTGCTGAATGCAAGGGGAAATGTGTTAGCAAGATGCCCAGAATTCATGGGACCAAGTGGGGCAGATCATAGAATCACAGAATCATAGAATCATAGAAGCAACCAGGTTGGAAGAGACCTCAAGATCATCCAGTCCAACCTATCACTCATCCCTATCCAGTCAACTGGATAATACACAGGGAGCAGCAGTGCAGAGAATTAGGAGGTGAGGGGGAAAGAGAGTTCAGCAAGGGAGAAAAATGGACAATCTTTCTTAGACTCATAGAATCAACCAGGTTGGAAGAGACCTCCAAGCTCATCCAGCCCAACCTAGCACCCAGCCCTGGCCAATCAACTAGACCTGCTCTATCAAGAAAAGAAAATCCTCCTGCTTGGTTTTGAGTTGTCTCAATGACTGGGGATGCTGTAATTACAGTGATTAGGTGAGGCTGAAGAACAACAAACCTGCAGAAGGTCTTTTTGTCCTGACCACAAAATGGAAATCAGGCCATACCCATCCACATGAGATACAAACCTTTGCAGCCTGCAAAGGTCAGCAACTTCTGCATGTGATTGTGTGATGGTTTGAGAGTTACCTGTCCCCCAAACTCTTATGAAATCACCCAGACTAGATTCAGTCCAGCTGGAAATTAAGGAATGAAGCTTCATATTCACAGCTGAGCACAAGATACAAGCAGATAGTTACAATCTATACAGCTATAGACAGAAATAGACAAGTTAAAGGTAATACAGAAATACAAAACCCCTCCCAGAAACCAGAGTCCCCAGGAGGGGCTCTCAAGCACCCTTCCACCTCCTTTTGACCCCTCTACATTATCCCTGACTTTGCCTTACAGGCAAAGTGAGTTTGGAGGATTGGCCGGGGGGGGTAGAAAGCAGAAGGATCAGTAACACAGAAAACAGGGCAGAGAGAAAAGTACAGGCAGGCAGAGACACACAGCAACTGTGCTATCTATGTTTATGTTCTTCTATTTATCCATCTCAGCAAGCCTGTGAGTGCAGCAGACATCACCATTGGTTCCTTTGCACAGCCTAGCATCTAATTTCTCTCACTAAACTATTCCAGCTAGCCTCAAGCTAGCACAGATTGCTGTGCATGTTAAGATGGCATGGAGGCTGTCTCAGAGCAATCAACTAAACTTCACAGTTCTTGCCAGAGAGAGTGATTGGCATTGGAATGGGCTGCCCAGAGAGGTGGTGGAGTCTCTGTGCCTGGAGGTGTTCAAGCAAAGCCTGGATGAGGCACTTAGTGCCATGGTCTGGTTGCTCGGCCAGGGTGCTGGGTTGGACTGGCTGAGCTTGGAGGTCTCCTCCAAGCTGCTTGCTTCTATGATTCTATGATTCCCCAGCCTTCAAAAGCTATGGGTGGGAGAATTACAACCTGCCTTTGTTACAATCCACATTCTCCAGCACAAAGTGCATCTGGAGCCAACAATTGGGATTTGCTTTTACTGTTTGAATCACAATTCCTCTGTAACACAGCATAAATCAATGTCTATTTTCTGCTTTCAAACTGATGCCTGTTAAGGTTTGTCTCCTAGAAAGTGGCTCCTCCAAGCTCCTGCTGCACTTAAGTTTTATCTTATATATAGATCTTTATCTTATCTACTGCATGAGGCAAGTAGGGGAGGAGGTTTTCTTATCTCAGGCAACAGGGAAGAGCTTAATGAAAAAAATTCCTGTTGTTCTCCTGTAACAATCTTCTTGCAGCTCTCAGTGAGGCTGTGATACCCAATGGTGATACACTGATACCCATCACACTGCTACAAACATTTCTTTAGATCCAAATCACACATCTCAGGTACCCCACATGAGCCCGGGCAGCATCTCACTGTAGTCTTCCTCTATCATTTGAGCACTGCAAGTTTTATTATATTGTAATCCTTCACTGCAAAGTTTCTTCACTAATCATAGAATCATAGAATCAAGCAGGTTGGAAGAGAGCTCCAAGATCATCCAGGCCAACCTAGCACCCAGCCCCAGCCAGTCAACCAGACCATGGCACTAAGTGCCTCATCCAGGCTTGGCTTCAACACCTCCAGGGACAGCGACTCCACCACATCCCTGGGCAGCCCATTCCAATGCCAATCACTCTCTCTGACAGCAACTTCCTCCTAACATCCAGCCTAGACCTCCCCTGCCACAGCTTCAGACTGTGTCTCCTTCTTCTGTTGCTGCTTGCCTGGCAGCAGAGCCCAACCCCACCTGCCTACAGCCTCCCTTCAGGGAGCTGCAGACAGCAATGAGCTCTGCCCTGAGCCTCCTCTGCTGCAGGCTGCACACCCCCAGCTCCCTCAGCCTCTCCTCACAGGGCTCTGCTCCAGGACCCTCACCAGCTTCATTGCCCTTCTCTGGACACCTTCCAGCACCTCAACATCTCTCTTGAATTGAGGAGCCCAAAACTGAACACAGTACTCAAGCTGTGGCCTGAGCAGTGCTGAGCACAGGGGCAGAAGAACCTCCCTTGTCCTGCTGGCCACACTGCTCCTGGTACAGGCCAGGATGCCACTGGCTCCTGGGTTCTCAAGTGTGATAAAATTCACTGTGTTTACACAGAAAAGTTGATTCAGATCAAGAATCCTTACACTGTCATGGCTGTGCCTCAGCAAATCCTCCTGCAGTCATCTTTAATGCCAAAACACCTCTCCAGCCCAGACCTGTATCTAGGGCACTGGTTGAATTGAGAAGTTAATATCTCTGCTGCCAGAGCTCCAGGAGAAGTTGAAGACAATTTAATCTTGCTAAAGAGATGTGTTGAGAAGTTTAACACCTAAAGGAGAATCACCAAAAGGCTATTCCTCCTGAAGGGCTAGAAAGCATTTTGACTTTGCTAATTTATTCCTGCAAGGGAAGGCAAATAAGCTACCCCAGCATATGTTAGCTTTTAGGGGTTTATAAAGTTTCACACAGGGATTTTGGGCTCCTCAATTCAAGAAAGATTTTGAGATATTGGAATGATGTCCAGAGAAGGGCAGCAAGGCTGGTGAGGGGCCTGGAGCACAGCTCTGAGAGGAGAAGCTGAGGGAGCTGGGGGTGTGCAGCCTGCAGAAGAGGAGGCTCAGGGCAGAGCTCATTGCTGTCTACAACTCCCTGAAGGGAGGCTGTAGCCAGGTGGGGTTGGGCTCTGCTGCCAGGCAAGCAGCAACAGAACAAGGGGACACAGTCTCAAGTTGTGCCAGGACAGGTCTAGGCTGGATGTTAGGAGGAAGTTGTTGTTAGAGAGAGTGATTGGCATTGGAATGGGCTGCCCAGGGAGGTGGTGGAGTCACTGTCCCTGGAGGTGTTGAAGCCAAGCCTGGATGAGGCACTTAGTGCCATGGTGTTGTTGCTTGGCCAGGGCTGGGTGCTAGGTTGGACTGGATGATCTTGGAGGTCTCTTCCAACCTGGTTGATTGAACAGGGCTGGGTGCTAGGTTGGGCTGGATTATCATGGAGATCTCTTCTAACCTGGTCGATTCTACGATGCTATGATAAGTTATTCTTACTCTTCCTGAATCAGGAGCACCAGAGAATCAATTTCTCAGATGTACCAAGGGCTGCAGTCCTCCCTGGCTTTGTTTTCCCTTATCACAACACAATTAAAATACCAATTCCATCTTCTCTTCACATCAACTTAGTGAAAAGGAGCCATTTTCTGGCAATAGGTTCCTAAAGATTTCATGACATGAGCAGCAGAGCAGAGTAGAAGTGCATAATGAATCAGTCCAAATTCTAGCTGTGTCTAGAGGGTTTATAGAAAGCTCTCTGTCCTTTTTTCACACTCCAAGATCTGAATGATAATTAATTTCAGGAATCAGCCAACCTCCCCTTCCTTTAAAAATGTCAAGCTGAGGAGTGCATTATGTGAGATTACAATTAATCAGAAGTGCAGGAGTGCACACACACAGAGCTTCCCACTTCAATCCTTTGGCCAAAAAAACATTGCAGCAGCCTTGACAGATACTAAATGATCTTTTCAAGTCACACCCTCTGATGATAAATGCTACACTTCTGCAGCCTCATGCTAATACAGAGCTTTTCAGCAGCAAACAGGCAGCGTTTGACAACTCCTGCCTTAACTCCAACCACACGCCTGATGGTCATGACAGCTTGCTTTCTCTGCTCTTTGCTGTCTCCTCTGGAAAGAACTCCAGGGATCACAGGATCACTGAATTGTTCAGGCTGGAATAGACCTCTGAGAACAGCAAGTCCAGCCAAAGCATAACACCATCACATCGACCAGACTGTGTCACTAAGTGCCACATAGAATCGTAGAATCAGAATCAAGCAGGTTGGAAGAGACTTCCAAGATCATCCACTCCAACCTAGAACCCAGCCCTGGCCAATCAAGCAGGTTGGAAGAGACCTCCAAGATCATCCAGTCCAGCCTATCCCCCAGCCCCAGCCAGTCAACCAGACCATGGCACTAAGTGCCTCAGCCAGGCTTGGCTTCAACATCTCCAGGGACAGAGACTCCACCACCTCCCTGGGCAGCCCATTCCAATGCCAATCACTCTCTCTGACAACAACTTCCTCCTCACATCCAGCCTAGACCTCCCCTGCCACAAATTGAGACTGTGTCCCCTTCTTGTGTTGCTGGTTGCCTGGCAGAAGAGCCCAACCCCACCTGGCTACAGCCTCCCTTCAGGTAGTTGCAGACAGCAATGAGGTCACTGCTGAACACCCCTGAACACCTAATCTTTGCTTAAATACCTCTGTGCTGGTTTGAAGCAGTCTAGGATGTTTTTAGTGAGAAGAACTAGATTACAGGCTGTGAAAGGAAAACAGTGGTGATGTCTACTTCACTCATAGGCTTGCTGAGATGTATGGAAACAAGAAATGAAAACACAGATAACCACTCTCACTGGGGCTGCTGGCTGGGCTGCATCTTACTCTCTAACCTCACCCTCCATTTCTGGGACTAATCCACTTTACTTCCTAACCCCCTGGCTGAACCTCCATTCTTCCTTAGGACTGGGGCAAGGTTGAAAGGGGTAGGTAGGAAGGTGCAGGGGTGGTTGGGAGCCCCTCCTGGGGACTCAGGTTTCTGGGAGGGCTGTTGTGTTGCTGTATTACATTTTATTTTGTCTATTTCTATCTATAACTCTATATACTGTAACTATCTGCTTGTATATTGTGCTGCTGTAAATAAATAGCTTCATTCCATTTCCAGAGCTGGCTGAGTCTAGTCTGAGTGATTTCTAAGTGGGGGGGGGGGGGGGAAGCAGGGAGCACCCAAACCATCACAACCTCCAGGAATGGCGACTCCACCACTTCCCTGGTCTGCTAGTTTGAGCCTAGCTGGGATATTTTAGTGAGAAGAATTAGATGCTAGGCTGTGAAAAGGAAACAGTGGTGATGTCTGCTGCACTCATAGGCTTGCTGAGATGGATAAGAACAAGAACACAAACATAAGGGAGTTGCTCTCTCTCCCTTAGGCCTGCATGAACTTCTCTCTCTAACCTGCCTGACTAATCCTTCTGCTTCCTAACCCCCCTGGCCGATCCCCCCAAACCACCTTGAACGTAAGGCAAAGTCTGGGATAAGGTAGAGGGGTGGGGAGAAGGTGGAAGGGTGGTTGGGAGCCCCTCCTGGGGACTCAGGTTTCTGGGAGGGCTGCTGTGTTTCTGCATTACTTTTTACCTTGTCTGTTTCTGTAGATATTGTAACTACCTGCTTTTATCTTGTGCTAAGCTGTAAATACAAAGCTTCATTCAACTTTCCAGAGCCGCTGAGTTCAGGCTGGGTGAATTTCTTAAGTGTAGGGGGGGGCAGGTAACACCCAAACCATCACACCTGGGCAGCCCATTCCAATGTCCAATTACCCTTTCCATGCCCAGTGTCTAATTACCCTTTCCATGAGGAAATGCTTCTTAACATCCAACCTAAATGTAATGGATAGAAGAGCCCAGCATGTTGGAGCCAGTCCAGAGGAGAGCCACAAAGATGCTCAGAGAGCTGCAGCAGCTCTGCTATGAGGACAGGCTATGAGAGTTGGGGCTCTGCAGCCTGGAGAAGAGAAGGCTTCAAGGAGACTTTTCAGGTTGATTGGACAGGGCTGGGTGCTAGGTTGGACTGGATGAGCTTGGAGGTCTCTTCCAAGCTGCTTGATTCTATGATTCTATGAAAAGACCTCTAAGATCACCCAGTCCAACTGTCAGCCCAACACAACAACCATGTCTACCAAACCACATCCTGAAGTGCTATGTCTACATGTTTTTGGTCACCTCCAGGAATGGCAACTCCACCACTTCCCTGGGCATTTTGTTCCAGTGCTACACCACAACATACATACACAGCAGGAGCGAACACAAGGTGTAGGGCTGTGGGTGCACCCAGTAGGCACTGCCCCAGCCTGGACAGGAATCCTTCCCATGCCCTATCTGCTGCCTATCTCTGCCCTTCAGCGTTTTAGCAGCCCTACACGCTGGGAGAGAGGAGATCCAGGCTGTGAACACAACCCATATAGCAAAACAATGTGAATGCTCCTGAGCTTTCCTTGCCCTCCTCTATAGCAGTGCCCAATCTTCCCTCTCCTCCTGCCCAGGCATCTCCCCAAATCTCCCTGCCTATCAGGCACACCAAGGAAATATGTCTTCTTTCCCCTGCCTCAGCTCTCAAAGTGCTCAAAGTCTGGACACAGTCTGTGCAAAGCAGTAGCCCCAGAAAGTTTGCTTCACTGTCACCTGCAAGGAGCAAGGAACAAAAATAACTGTTCCCTAATTTAATAGGGACTTCAAATAAAAGCATTTTCCCTTCCATTCATCTACCAGGGGAGCTATTTTTTGTCCAGTTTACCTGGAGAATTGTTCCATTCTGTTGTGCCTTAAAGTATTTTGCTTCTTTAATCACTGCACAGGGCACTACCTGCAGTAAATGAACTGAGATGACAGGAGAAATTTATTACAGCCATCGGCCAGAGATCAGATCCTTTCCCCAGCAATTATTTGGGCCACTGTTGTTTCTAGAAGTTTTTCTTCACAGCTGAAGGTTTGGCTGCTGCTGAAGGGAACACCAGGACTTGTTATTTCATTACACATGTATTCTCCTTGCTTGTATCTTCTCTGGAAGGGTTTTATGTCTAAGTGATGAGCATTGTCTCCTTGACAAAATAATGGCTGAAGCACAGGCTGAAGAGCTGCGAGATAAATTCCTCCTCAAGGTGCTGCTGCTGCTGATTTTTCATGCAACAATTAATAAAAAGCACTTTTCTTTTACCCCTCTATCAGAGGCAGAGCTGAAAGCTTGGTTGTAGGTGGGGGGGGGAAGGAAAAAGAAAACAGCATTAGGAGTCACAGCTCTCCTGTGACACAGCCCATGTGAGCTGGGGTGCAGGAAGCTGGAAGCAAAGGCATCCCCAGCTCTCTGCTTTCTGGGTTCTGGCACAGGGCATTATGCAGAGAGGAGCTCTGTCATCTCAAGGACCAGCCAATTGGTTTCCAAGACCCACCAGCTGTTGGAAGGGGAAGCTGGAATGCAGGATTTATCACTGGAACACTGGAAACTTCGAAGAAGCCATCCTGACAGCTTCACAGAAAGACTTGATCACAGTGGCATGTGGGGAGATGAGTAAGGTCCCTCTGCCACTTTGAACTTGGCACCAGTGGAAAGACAGCAGTGAGGGAGTTGCTGTGAACAGGCCTATTTCCATATGTTTCTCTCTGAGCATGACATCCCCTCAGGAGGGATTAGTGTGAGAAGTCAGGGCTCTTCCCCAGGCCAACAGGAGCTCAGCATTGCAGAGAGGAGCTGCTGGCAGCTTTGGGGACCCTCAGCACGCAGGTCCGAAGCAATATGCTGCAGGAAAGACACTTCTTGTCCTTGAATAAAGAGCTCTGGCATAGTGTGTGCTGTGAACACAGGCAGGATGCTGTGGTTAGAGAACTAAAAGCCATGCTCTCACCTCCCCAGGCTGAGAAGAGAAGCCAGTGAGGACAAACTGGAGGCCCATAAAAGAACTGAAGTAGAGAGCATGTTCCTAAGGGTCATAACCCTTCTCTTTGGCAGAGGCACACCAAGAAATCCTTGCCAGGCGTGGCACAGAGCAAGCTAAAACAACACAGAAGTGGAGAGGCCAGGCTGTATCTCAAGGACTTCCCTCATTCAGCCTATCAGCAGCTCTTACAGCAGTTCTCCTAATAGCACTAAGGCAAACATCTCAGAGCTATGCTAGCTCAAACTTGCTTCATGCATTTGCCCTGAAGCCTACTTCAGCAGCCTTAACCAAACATCACTTTGCCAATCCCTAAAAGCACAAGTTTCCATAGCCCACATTTTCCAGCTCTTTCCATTGTCTCTACACCATGTCCCCAAAGGCAATTTAGAAATACCAGTCACAGTGCAGGTACTGTAAAACTCTTTGCCCTGTGCTTGCAAGCCTTGTCACTCAAAGAGCCAGGAGGAAACGTTTTGGCTGTGAGAGACAAAGCAGGAAAGCTGCTGAGGGCAGCTACTCTGACATCAATAAGAAGATTCAGGGCTAATCCCATAGGGCACCTTGGTGCTGCATTGCTTTGCCAAGACATTTGAATCATAGAATCCTAGAATCAAGCAGGTTGGAAGAGACCTCCAAGATCATCCAGGCCAACCTAGCACCCAGCCCTATCCAGTCAACTAGACCATGGCACTAATTGTGTTTCACAGCTGCCTGGTGACATGAGTTGGAGAGATTGCAGTCATGTGCACATCTGATTCTTGACAAACCATCTTTATGTCTGCTTTTGAAAAGGTCTCTTTCTGCACTGCCAATCTCAGGTGTCACTAAAGTCAGCAAAAAGTTGGATTTGAAGAAAGTGTGCAGTGTGCACTTGCAGCCCAGAAAGCCAACCAGAGCCTGGGCTGCAGCAGCAGAAGTGTGGTCAGCAGGGCCAGGGAGGTGATTCTCCCCCTCTGCTGTGCTCTGCTGAGACCCCACCTGGAGTCCTGCATCCAGTTCTGGAGCCCCTGGGACAATAGGGCTGTGGAGATGCTGGAGAGTGTCCAGAGCAGGGCCAGGAGGATGCTGAGAGGGCTGCAGCAGCTCTGCTGTGAGCACAGACTGAAAGAGTTGGGGCTGTGCAGGCTGGAGCAGAGGAGGCTCCCAGGTGACCTTCTTGTGGCCTGCCAGGATCTGAAGGGGGCTGCAAAAAAGCTGGGGAGGGATTTTTGAGGCTGAGGGACTGGGGGGGAATGGAGCAAAGCTGGAGGTGGGGAGATTCAGGCTGGCTGTGAGCAGGAAGTTGTTGAGCATGAGAGTGGTGAGAGGCTGGAATGGGTTGCCCAGGGAGGGGGTTGAGGCCCCATGGCTGGAGGTGTTTGAGGCCAGGCTGGCTGAGGCTGTGTGCAGCCTGCTCTAGGGTAGGGTGTCCCTGGGCATGGCAGGGGGGTTGGAACTGTCTGCTCCTTGTGGTCCCTTCCAACCCTGACTGGCTCTATGAAGGTGCCATTGGCTTGATCTCCTGGATTTCCCTCCTGTGTTTCTCAATCATAAAATTCAGTCCCTCGTTTTCAGCTTTGGTTCACTGAAATAGTTGTTTCAGAGGTCAAAATCCAAAGCACCTCAAAGCTCCAAGTTTCTTTTCATTTCCTCCCTTCAAACCAATTAGAAAAGCAAGGAAGAAGTAAAGGCAAGAAGTGGATTTCAGTCACTCAAAACACAGAAGCTGGGTCTCCCCTCTGAGCAAGCTCAGCTTGCCTGGCTGAGCACTTTGCAGAGCAATCCAATTAAGCTGAAGAGAAAGGTTTGTACACATCCTTCACTGCCTCTGAAGGTAAATCCACTGAGCCTCGTTTGCCCTGATTCAGGAGACTAGCTCCAAAACCACTGAAATGAATGGGGTCTTGCCACTCACAATGAGCACTTTTGGATTACCTCTGGTATCTTCCACAAGTCATTTCACCTTCCTTTTTGCTCACTTTATCACTTTGGAAAGTGAGAATCAAAGTATTCCTCTACTTGACTGAATTACCTTTGAGATCTCCCAGTTTACCTTTGAGGTCTCCCAGTGGAAATTGCCAGGCTGTGTTATTACAGTTAGATCAATCTAAAACCAGCATTGCCAAAGCACATTAGAAAGTCCTCAACCTTGGAGGTCTAATTGGAACTGCAGGTTCTAGTGGGAACAGAGTGCTTAGTCTAGAATGTGAAGAAATTGTCTTGAATCTGCTACCTAAATTGATTTCAGAGACAGATGAAAAATTAAATGGCATAATTACAAAGGTTAACAAACTCAAGGGAGTCATTAGACAAACTGCAAAGAGATCATTGGTTTCAAAGAAAGAGCAGAAGCAAAGATAATGGAATTCAACCTTTTCAACTCAGTTTGCCTCATTTTCCTCAGCTGAGAAAACATTGTAAGCTCATGTCAAACAAAAGTGGTAAATGGTAATTCCTGCAACGTTTGTCTTTGAGTATTAGGTTCAAATGAGGCTTTATAAGGTAAAGGCTGCTGACTATTGGAGCTGCTACAGTGGAAAAGGATTTGAACTGCTAACCATGTTGAGATAAAGGGCAACAAAGCTGGTGAGAGGCCACGAACCCTGTGAGGAGAGGCTGAGGGAGCTGGGGGTGTGCAGCCTGAAGAAGAGGAGGCTCAGGGCAGATCTCATTGCTGTCAACAACTACCTGAAGGGAAGCTGCAGCCAGGTGGGGTTGGGCTCTTCTACCAGGCACCCAGCAACAGAACAAGGGGACACAGTCTGAAGTTATGGCAGGGGAGGTCTAGGCTGGATGTTAGGTGGAATTTGTTGTCAGAGAGAGTGATTGGCATTGGAATGGGCTGCCCAGGGAGGTGGTGGAGTCACCATCCCTGGAAGTGTTCAATCAAAGCCTAGATGAGGCAGTCAGTGCCACGGTCTGCTCAATTGGCCAGGGCTGGGTGATAGATTCTATGATTCTATGATGATCTCTGGAAGTCTCTTCCAACCCCTAACATCCCATGGCTTCACAGAACCATAGAATCAACCAGGTTGGAAGAGATCTCCAAGCTCACCCAGTCCAACCTAGTGCCCAGCCCTAGCCAATCATCTGGACCATGGCACTAAATGCCTCATCCAGTTGTCTGGGAGGTCTCTCCTAACCTGTTTGATTCTATGATTCTCTGTTCTAAAATTATTCCTATAACCCATCATTTCCTAATCCCTTCAGTCTTAGAGAGGCTTTAAAGTAAGTTGTCTAAGCTTTAGTGAATAAATAAATGCATCATATAGGAATCACAGAATCTCTTAGATTGGCAAAGCCCTTCAAGCTCATCAAGTCCAATCATTGGTTTCACACTGACAAGTCCTTGACCAAGTCAAACCCCTCAGCACAACAGCTCATCACTATGAATTGCTGTGGTTGGAAAGGACCACCAGGAAACTAAAGCTGAATCAGGCTACCTGAGCAGGAAGTGGAGTTGTAAAGCCAGAAGTTTCCTAAGCATCTGCATAAATTAAGAACTTAATTATCACCTATAGGAACACTTCTGCCCAGGGAGGTGGTGGAGGCACCATCCCTGTAGGTCTTCAAGAGAAGACTGGATGAGGCACTTAGTGTCACAGTTTAGTTGATTGGCTAGGGTGGGGAATAGGTTGGACTGGATGATGTTCAATATCTCTTCCAACCTGGTTGATTCTATGATTCTATGATTCAGGAGCTATGATAAAGGAAAGCTTTTTTCCTCCAGGCCAACTTTTAGCTAAAATTACATGACAGGAGCACTTCATGACAACAAAAACACACAGAGCAGAAAGGCTCCTGGAGCTCCTGATTGTTCTCATTTAATTTCTCACCACGAAAAAAGGAACGAGAGAACCAAGGGAAGATTATATTGCCAGGTTTCTCATTATTAATGGCAAAGAAAAGAGTTGCCTTAATGTGTTTGATTACATCTCAACAATCACAGCCACCCAATTCCCTTTTGAAACCTGCCAAATTCTGTAACAGGAAAAAAGACCTCACATCTTCGCACCGACCGCGAACCGCTCGGTCCTGACCGCTGACAAGTTGTGACAACTGCACTGAGCCTTCTGGGAGGGTGTAAATATAACCAGCTTTGCACCCACGTGGCTATCAGCTGTCAAGATCAGAGCATTATCAAAGCTGCAAGGAAGGTAGGGCTGAACACTGCAGAAGTTTCCCTGAGGTGCTTGCTGCGGGAATAATGAAGAGCACAGCACACTGCCCAGGTGGGCAGCAGAGCCAATGGCATCCTGGGCTGGCTCAGGAGCAGTGTGGGCAGCAGGACAAGGGAGGTTCTTCTGCCCCTGTGCTCAGCACTGCTCAGGACACACCTTGAGTGCTGTGTCCAGTTCTGGGCTCCTCAATTCAAGAGAAATGTTGAGGTGCTGGAAGGTGTCCAGAGAAGGGCAGCAAGGTTGGTGAGGGGCCTGGAGCATAGCCCTGTGAGGAGAGGCTGAGGGAGCTGGGGGTGTGCAGCCTGCAGAAGAGGAGGCTCAGGGCAGAGCTCATTGCTGGCTGCAACTACCTGAAGGGAGGCTGTAGCCAGGTGGGGTTGGTCTCTTCTACCAGGCACCCAGCAACAGAACAAGGGGATACAGCCTCAGGTTGTGCCAGGGAGGTCTAGGCTGGATGTTAGGAGGAAGTTGTTGTCAGAGAGAGTGATTGGCATTGGAATGGGCTGCCCAGGGAGGTGGTGGAGTCGCAGTGCCTGGAAGTGTTGAAGAAAAGCCTGGATGAGGCACTTAGTGCCATGGTCTGGTTGACTGGCTGGGGCTGGGGGGTAGGTTGGACTGGATGATCTTGGAGGTCTCTTCCAACCTGGCTGATTCTATTCTATGAATTCAAAGGGTTGCTCTGTTGAAGTGCCAATGCTGCCCTCTGAATTCTTGATGTTCCCAGGCTGTCCTCCTGAAGAACAGTTCTTTTCAATGCTGGTAGAACCATGTGAGGAACAACTCTGCACCTCGATGTGCCTAAAGGCAGAGCCAGGGCTGTAAAGTGTGCCAAGGTGTTGGACTGATCTTCCATGGGAAAATAAACATTGATCACTAGAATGTAACTGAAACATCCCAAGCTTGAAATGAGCTTTCTTGGATGTGAGTTAAATCACTGCAGAGGACTTCCAGGAGCTGTTTCTCTTCTCCTCTGTTTAAGGTACTCTGCCCCCCCGGGGCTTTGGGTTGATGAAAGTTCAACAGGAGCCTGCAGGGTGAGTGCAGCCCAGACAGCAACCCTGTGCTGGGCTGCAGCAAGAGCAGTGTGGGCAGCAGGGCAAGGGAAGGGATTCTGCCCCTTGGCTCTGCTCTCCTCAGATCCCACCTGCAGTCCTGGGTGCAGTTCTGGAGCCCCCAACACAAGCAGGACATGGAACTGTTGAAGCCAGTCCAGAGGAGGCCACAAAGATGCTGGGAGGGCTGCACCAGCTCTGCTATGAGGACAGGCTACAAGAGCTGGGGCTCTGCAGACTGGAGAAGAGAAGGCTTCAAGGAGACCTTGGAGTGTCCTTCCAGTATGTGAAGGGAACCTAGAGGAGGGCTGGGGAGGGACTACTGACAAGGTCTTGTAATGAGAGGACAGGGGGTAATGAGTTTAAACTGGCAGAGGGAAGATTGAAACTGGATGTTAGGAAGAAGTTCTTCCCACTGATGGTGGTGAGGCACAGGTTGCCCACAGAGGTTGTGGCTGCTCCCTCCCTTGAAGGTGTTCAAGGCCAGGTTGGATGAGGCCTTGGGCAACCTATTCTAGTGGGAGGTGTCCCTGACTATAGCAGGCAACTGGAACTGGATGAGCTTTGAGGTCCCTTCCCACCTAAACCTTTCTATGAATCTATGAATTGTTTGGGTTCAAAGTGATCTTAAAGATTACCCAGTTATGGCCCTTATGTTATGGCCAGGGACACCTCCCACTAGACCAAGTTCCCCAAGGGCCCATCTGGTGTGTGGCTTTGAACACTTCCAGAACTGGAGCCTCCACAACTTCTCTGGGCAATGGGTTGAAAGGATGTCCAACCTAAATCGAGCTTCTTCCAGTTTCAAGCTCTTGCCCCTCAGCTTGTCATCACATGCCATTGGAAAATGTCACAGAATCATAGAATCAGTCAGGGTTGGAAGGGACCACAAGGAGCAACCAGTTCCAACCCCCTGCCATGCCCAGGGACACCCTACCCTAGAGCAGGCTGCACACAGCCTCAGCCAGCCTGGCCTTAAACACCTCCAGCCATGGGGCCTCAACTGCCCCCCTGGGCAACCCATTCCAGCCTCTCACCACTCTCATGCTCAACAACTTCCTGCTCACAGCCAGCCTGAATCTCCCCACCTCCAGCTTTGATCCATTCCTCCTTGTCCTGTCACTCCCTGATAGCCTAGAAAGTCCCTCCCCTCTTTATCGTAGGCCCCTTTCAGATCCTGGAAGGCCACAAGAAGGTCACCTGGGAGCCTCCTCATCTCCACACTGCACAACCCCAACTCTTTCAGTCTGTGCTCACAGCAGAGCTGCTGCAGCCCTCTGATCATTCTCCTGGCCCTTCTCTGGACACACTCCAGCATCTCCACATCCTTCCAAGTCCCCCTCCAGCTATCCTGTAGACCTCCTTTTTTTGTGTTGAAAAGTGCCCAGAAGAGCCTTTTTCATCCTTGCAGGCCACCTGGCATTCTTTAAACACATTGCTCTCGAAGGAGGTATTAAACAACTTTCTTGAGCCCCTCCTCAAGCTTTCAGGTCTCTGCTGAAGGGCTGACCAGCTAAGGCTTGCAGAAATTGCAGTGTGGCTTGTGAATGGCATCTGTTTGTGCCTTTTGTCTCCAGCCCAAGAGAACCAAAACTCAGCACCAGGACTGAGGCTCTTTTGTGAGGAGCGAGTCAGCAGTCACATGGAAAGAGCAGGAATGCAAATCCACCACTCAGCCTCCCAGGACAAACACAGAGCTCTCAGCAACAGCTGCCTCTGACCATGGCTTTGTCCCTTCCATCTCTTACAGCTAAGGAAAAGAAATAAAACAGAAACTCCATCTCAGTAAGGTCAAACCCAGAGGCTTGCAAACTGGGATGTGCACTCTGGTACCCTCTGGTGAGAAATGGCAAGGCAGAGACGTGGGAT
Source organism: Pogoniulus pusillus (assembly GCF_015220805.1). Classification (NCBI taxonomy): domain Eukaryota; kingdom Metazoa; phylum Chordata; class Aves; order Piciformes; family Lybiidae; genus Pogoniulus; species Pogoniulus pusillus. The sequence goes on along the minus strand of NC_087276.1, from coordinate 28,883,798 downwards.
TTCTTCAGCTAGGCTTTCTGTGGCCTCCAACCCTGGGAGCAGAGGTTCATCTTCCTTCTTAGTCCCTCACAGGTGGCTGCCCAGAGTAAGATGACAGAAGGATGTAAGGGAGGGAAAATGTGAGAATGTGCAAAAGAGATGCAGCAATGGAGACACACAGGGGGGAACTCCAGCTCAGCACTGCCCTGACACTGCTGCAGATGGGAAGGGAATCATCTGTTCTTCAGAGGAGTGCCAGGTTAGACAAGAAATAATGAGATTAAATTACAGCCAGGGAAATTCAGCTTGGGCAGCAGGAAATACTTTCTAATGGTGAAGACTGTTATGGCTTGGATCAGATAGCTCAGGGAATGTACAGTGCCGGTGGTTTAAAGAGACAGATGAACTAAATGACCTCCTGAGGTCCCTTCCAAAGCCATTTTCTTTAATTTAGGGTAAATCACTTCAAATTTCTCTGTAGACTCTTGCACCTGCATGACCTCTAACTTTCCAGACTTTGTGCCTATTTCTGAATCAAGAGGGCCTCTGGGTTTTTTAAGAGCAGTATATGAAGCGAGTGATAATAATGATGGTACTTTATGATCCAGTTTTGCCACAATTATACACAGGCTGCAGCTCCATGGAATCCAAGAATGCCATTAGGCATCTGGCTATGTGGCCTTCATTCAGTGAAGAACAGCAGCCACTTCAAATGATATTCTTCAGCTGCTCCCAGAGAACATTCACAGGTTAAAGGCATCAGTCTCTGTATTTAACTGCCTCAAACACTTTGGTGGTGTTAGCTGAAGTGGCTCAGTTTGGCATTAAACTTGAGTTTCCAACAGTGTGCGCTGTAAAAACCCTGTGAGAGGAGCACTTTTTTGGGGGGTGATTTATTCAGGGCTGCCACTTATTTTTTTTGTCAGAATCACAAGGTGAGGAGTGAGCCTGCAGAGGCAATAAATGAAACCACACAAGCCTCCTGCATGGGCAAAACCAAAGCGAGACGCTGGCGATCACCGCGAATCTGATCTTGCTACCCACTGCACATGCTGGCCTCAACCCAGCAAAGCACTTAAGTGCATGCTTAATTTTAAGCACACAGGTAGTGCCATTCAAGCTAATGGAATCACTTAAGTGCTTTGCTGGATCAAGGCCAGACCCCTCAGCATCTTGCAGTGTCAAGTGTGCAGAGCAAGGGCTTCATCTAATTGCATCAGGCTTTAATTGACAAAAATCAAAGTAATGCAGCATTCAGAGCGAGCCCTCCTCTCTAACACAGCTATTATAATCACAGTGAGTAGGCCAAGGTTGGCTTGTGCTGTCCCACTGCCTCAAGTGTCCTCTTGGGTTGGATCCACCATGCCTCAGCTACTCTCATCTAAGCTCTCATGCTCTCACTGAAGAGCAATCTGTTTGTAGCCCATCCCAGACGCTTAGGGCAGCTTCCCTACGTATCTGTGCTGTCTTTCATACCAAGTATGTCCTAGCATGTGCTGATATCTCCTCTTGCACACTCACATTTAGGCTGTGGGCTCTTAGAAAGTGTTTTCACTTCTGTTTTGCAACTTTTCATGTATCTGTGGCACTATAAAGAAATTAAAGAAACACTATAAAGAAATTAAAGAAACACTATTGTAGTATAGTGCAAAGAAACACTGCTGATGCTGCAGCAACTGAAGGGAGCAGATCAAATAACAGACAAGCCTAACATCTCCATCACTCAAAGAACAATACTCCTTAATAGTGTGGCCAGTAGGACCAGGGAAGTCATTCTGCCCCTGTGCTCAGCACTGCTCAGGCCACACCTTGAGTGCTGTGTCCAGTTCTGGGCTTCTCAATTTAAGAAAGATGTTGAGGTGCTGGAAGGTGTCCAGAGAGGGGCAGCAAAGCTGGGGAGGAGGCTGGAGCTGGAGCAGAGCCCTGTGAGGAGAGGCTGAGGGAGCTGGGAGTGTGCAGCCTGCAGAAGAGGAGGCTCAGGGCAGACCTCATTGCTGTCTGCAGCTACCTGAAGGGAGGTTGTAGCCAGATGGGATTGGGCTCTTCTCCCAGGCACCCAGTGATGGAAAAAGAGGACACAGCCTCAAGCTGTGGCAGGGCAGGTTCAGGCTGGATATTGGGAAGAAGTTCTTCAAAGCAAGAGTGATTGGCATTGGAATGGGCTGCCCAGGGAGGTGATGGAGTTGCCATCCCTGGAGGTGTTTAAGAGGAGGCTGGATGAGGCACTTAGTGCCATGGTTTAGTTAACTGGAATGGTTAGGTGATAGGTTGGACTCAATGATTCTAGAGGTCTTTCCCAACCTGGTCAGTTCTGTGATTCTTGTTTAATTTCCATGCTGAGGAATATCTAATGACTCATTAGCTCAGGTAGTCTCACTTCCACATGAGCTCCTACAACAGCAGCATTGCCTTTCTGGAACAATTCATTTCAGAAAGAAAGGACAAAACAAGACACTTAATTCAGCATGGATGCAGAATTAACTTCACACCACAGTGTACTTCTATAAACACAGTTATGAGAGGGAAAGAAATGACACATCTGGGAATTTGTCAGACTATTGAGTTTAGTTAATGTAATTACTGGAACAGGGTGGTTGAGAGCTTTGTTAGTAGTATGGGCAGAGCAGGGTGACAGTGAAGTGTGAGTGTTCCTGCATTGGTATGACCCCACTCACAGGAACAAGCCCTTTGCTTTAATTGCCTTTACCCAAGCATGAAACAACAGCAGGGCTGAGCCACAAGCCAGAAGATGTGGCAACCAAACCAGTAATTGGGAAAGAGGGAAGGAAGTTTCCAGAAGTCCAAGGAGAGTTTTCAACATCACTTGCCATTATGTTTATCCACAGTCACAGCTAAAAAAGCAATCAACTTTCATCTATAGCTGCTGAAGAGAGCTACATCTGAAAGGTGCTTTTCCCTATCACAGAGGGAAATACGAAGGAGGAGGTGGGAGCAGTCATGCAGCTGGACTCTGAAACAGCTCTCTGAAACGTAACCATGACTTCAGAAATGCTGCCACGTTTTCCTGTGCATCCTGGCTCTGCAGGAAGCAAACTGGTACAGTTAGGAGCTCAGGAAGCAGGTTGTTGCAACACCTAAGAAAGGATATGCTGCTGAACACTAACCACCCTGGCAGTGGCTGAAGGAAGTGAAATCCCCCAGATCTCTACCATCTTAGCTTTTTGTGCTCTGCTAGCACCTGTGCTGCAACCAACCAAACATAGAATGTCAGGGGCTGGAAGGGATCTCAAAAGCTCTTACAGTCCAAGCTCCCTGCCAGAGCAGGATCTCCTAGACCAGATCACACAGCAACGTGTCCAGTTGGGTTTTGGATATCTCCAGAGTGGGAGACTCCACAACCACCCTGGGCAGCCTCTTCCAGTGTTC